>NC_090022.1:263735175-264975175 GCF_037176765.1 Anolis sagrei
TATAATGTCTGATTTTATGTTTATTAATGTTTGATGCTGCTTGTTTTTTGGTGCTTAGTTTAACCTCTTTTATTGGGCATGTCCCTCTGTAAGCTGCCCTAAGTCCCTTCGGGGAGATGGAGGCGGGGTACAAAAATAAAGTTATTATATTCTGATACAGAATATATGCCATGGTCAGAGACAGGAAAGGAGTGCCAGGTGGTATGAAATGAGCAGAAATAAAATAAAATAAATAAAGAGGAAGGCTCATGGACCAGATTTTCGTTCTCGCGAACTATTGCTTTAAACAAATATCTATTATTGGGTGTACTGTATCTAGAGTGAATGCAGTTTGATACCACTTTAACTGATGTGGTTCAATTAATGTGATTCAGTATTGTGAAATAGGGTTGATACCTCACCAAACTGCATATCCCAGGATTTCGTAACATTAAGCCATGGCAGTTAGTGACAAACTGTTATTATATTAACAGTATAGGTCAGGTGTGGGCCACCTTTGACCCTCCAGGTGTTTTGGACTTCAACTCTCACAATTCCTAACAGCCTCAGGCCCCTTCCACAATTTGATGTCCTCTGCAAACTTGATGATCATGCCTTCTAACCCTTCATCCAAGTCATTAGTGAAGATCCTGAACAGGACCAGGCCCAAGACAAAACCCTGCAGCACTCCACTTGTTACTTCTTTCCAGGATGAAGAGGAAGCATTTGTGAGCACCCTCTGGATGCGTTCGCTTAACCAATTATAGATCCACCTAACTTTAGTTTTGCCTAGATAGAAAAATTAAGGCTGGATTTATACTTAAAATATACCTATTTTGACTTACATTCAAATTCAACTTAAGAACACAGCTAGAGAACTTTTTTTTGTAACTTGGGGATTGCCTGTATACTATCTCTGTTGACCATTTGAAAAATACCCCTTACTATGCTCAGCCATGTGAGTCAGAGCTTTTACAGGTCTATTAAGATGAATATTTCTATCCCCCTGAACCAGAGATACATACTTGCACTTTCTCAAAATGATTAGGATTATAGTTCAGACATCTTGAGTGTGCCAGTTTAAGTGACAGTGACAAATGCAAGATGCTCCACTTAGAAAAAATGAAATGCAAAGATATAGAATGGGAGATGCGTGGCTCGAGAGCAGTACGTGTGAAAAAGATCTTGGAGTCCTCGTGGACAACAAGTTAAACATGAGCTAACAATGTGATGCGGCAGCAAAAAAAGTCAGTGGGATTTTGGCCTGCATCAATAGTAGTATAGTGTCTAGATCCAGGGAAGTCATGCTTCCCCTCTATTCTGCCTTGGTTAGACCACACCTGGAATATTGTGTCCAATTCTGGGCACCACAATTGAAGGGAGATATTGACAAGCTGGAATGTGTCCAGAGGAGGGCGACTAAAATGATCAAGGGTCTGGAGAACAAGCCTATGAGGAGAGGCTTAAAGAGCTGGGCATGTTTAGCCTGAAGAAGAGAAGGCAGGATATAAATGAGACCTGTGCACAAATATACAGGCACTTTCCTTTGAGTAATCCCCATTCAGTTCAACCATTTTTTCCTTGAGAGCAGGCAGTACCTTGACTAACCATGGCTCTTTGCAAACACTGAATATTTCCCTCTTCATCACATGTATCAATAATTTCTAACTCCGTGACTGCAGAGTAATTTCATATGGACCAGATCTGAATGATATTCTACTGATTTGAGTATGTGTTTGCAAAGAGCCAATGTGTCATAACTATAAAGAGACCTGTGCACAAATATACAGGCACTTTCCTTTGAGTAATCCCCATTCAGTTCAACCATTTTTTCCTTGACTAACCATGCCTACTGAGAGCAGGCAGTACACCATTTACAAGCAAATGATGCAAATCTGTTTAATGATATTTCTCTGCTGTGCTCATTCCTTTCCAATTCTCATTATTTGGGGCATTATCTGTCTCCAAAATTGGAAATGCAAATAAACCAAGAGCTCAATTTCTCTAATATTTTCCCTTTCCTGGACCCTCAGGCCATCTCATATCTCAGTCGCTGGGATTTATAACTAAACAGTTTTGGGCTTTTGTTGCTTTTTTTCCTCCACTCCAAAGTAGAGTGCACTGCTTATTACTTACCTTATATACTTGAGTATAAGCTGGGGTTTTCAGCCCTTTTTTCGACTGAAAAAGCCCCCCTCAGCTTATACTTGAGTCAAAATTATTTATTATTTTACTCTATTATTATTATTATTATTATTATTATTATTATTATTATTTTATGACCTTTATTATTTTACTTTATTATTATTATTAGATCATTTTACTCTATTATCATTTTATTACATTTATTATTTTACTCTATTATTACTATTACTATTGCATGTCCATTATTTTACTCTATTATTATTATTACATTAATTATTTTACTCTCTTCATTATTACTGGAAGGATACGTAAGCACATTTACATTGAAGAAGGTTACAATAATGATTTATTCAGGGTTGGACAGTCTTATCTTGAATTAGTTTTATGTAAATATTCAAAAATATTTAACCTACTGATGTCTCAATTAATGTAATCTTTACTGGTTATCAATGTTTATTCTGAAATTACCAGTAGCTGCTGCATTTCTCACCCTCGGCTTATACTCAAGTCAATACGTTTTCCCAGTTTTTTATGGTAAAATTAGGTACCTTGGTGGTGTAGTGGGTTAAACCGCTGAGCTACTGAACTTGCTGACCGAAAGGTTGCAGGTTCGAATCTGGGGAGTGGGCTGAGCTCCTGCTGTTAACCCCAGCTTCTGCCAACCTAGCAGTTAGAAAACATGCAAATGTGAATAGATCAATAGGTACTGTTCCGGCAGGAAGGTAACATTGCTCCATGTAGTCATGCCAACCACATGACCTTGGAGTGTCTATGGGCAATGCTGGCTCACTGGCTTAGAAATGGAGATGAGCACCACCACCCCAGAGTCGGACATGACTGGACATAATGTCAGGGGAAAACCTTTACCTTTACTAGGTGCCTCGTCTTATATTCAGGTCAGCTTACACTCGCATATATACTGTACCTTCTGTTCACTTTTTGTATCTATCGCCATCATTTTCAAATATACTTTCTGACTAACCATACCTTTTCCTAGTGTTTTAGAGGAAAATTAGTGCTTTTTCATTTTGTCTTTTTCTCAAAGGGTTATAACAAAACCTAAATGTTTTAAACCAAGAAGTGCCCACATCTCTTGGTTGTTGCCCTTGAATTTCCTTTCCGAACAGAGTAGCAATCACTTAGAGTCTCGTACTGCTCTAGCATATATTTTACCCAAAGTTGCATTTTTCTTCTTTGCTTCCAAGGAAAATGGATAGATAATAAAACTAGATTTTGTGCTTCAGCAAATCAAACTGTCGCTCTCCTTTCCAGTACCTGGAATCCAGTTTGTGGAGCCAATTTTTCAAAGCTTTCTATATATCACTCCAAATCTTGATCTTATGTCCCTCTGTAAAAATGAAACTAGTCCAAAATATAATTACAAGGCCTTATAGTTGACATGTTACTAATTTATTGTGTGTCTGAAGCCCAAAGGAACAACATAAACAGTCAAGCGAATGAAGAGTGAAGGAACTCCAGTGGTTAAATAAATCCTTTACATATCACAGGCAGCACAGAAATCTCCTGCAGGCAAAACATTAATATGGATTGCTGTTTCTTTTGAACAAGCCTTTCAATTATGTTCGATGTAACAAAAAAGGGAAAATGTAATCAAAAACAGAAAAAGACCAAAAAGGACCAAAACAGAAAGGACCTTTACTAAAGATAAGGCAAATAAACCTGATTTAGAAACCTTTCCATCATCTTAATTACTTTTCTTTCTTTCTTATTTATGAGTTTTAACATTTGAAACTTTAGATGTTCTTTTCAACGAAATGCGACCACAAAGTAGAGCCATTCATTACAATAGATTTTCCTCTCATCCCTAAAACTTACTGACTTAGACAAAATAATATCAAAAATCTATCACTTCACTTCCACGAGCTTCTACTGCAGGCATGGGAAAGCTTTGTAACTTGGGGGCTGCATGCTAGGAGGACTGGCTGTCTGGTGATGGAAGGAAGGAAGGGAAGGATGGAAGGAGAAAGAGGGAGAGAAGGAAGAAAGGAGAGAAGTGGGAAGAAAAGAAAGACAAAAGGGAGGGAAGGAAGGAGGAAAGGGTGGAAGGGAAGGATGGAAGGAAGGAAGGGAAAGATAGGGCAAAAGAGAAGTAAGTAAGAAAGAGATGAAGAGAATAATTGAAGAAATGGAAGGATAAAGGAAAGAGGGAAGGAAAGAAAAACAAAAGGGGAGGATGGATAAAGAGGGAGAGAGGGAGGAAAGAGGGAAAGATAAAAGGGTGGAAGGGAAGGTGGAAGGAGAAAGAGGGAGAGAGGGAAGGAGGGAGGATGTGGGAAGGAAGGAAAGACAAAAGGGAGGGAAGGACGGAAGGATGAAAAGGTGGAAGGGAAGGATGGAATGAAACAAGGGAAGGAAGAAGAAACAAAAGAGGAGATAAGAAAGGGATGAAGAGAAGAATGGAAGAAAGGGAATGATAAAAGAAAGAGAAGGAAAGGAAAATAAAAGGGAAGGAAGAATAAAGAAGAAGAGATAGAGGAAAGAGGGGAAGAAGGAAGGATGAAAGTGTGGAAGGGAAGGGTGGAAGGAGAAAGAAAGGGAGGGAGGGAGGTAAGGAGGAAGGAAAGAGAAAGAATGAAAGACAAAAGGGAAGGAAGGAAGGGAAAGCAAGAAGGAAGCAATAAAGAAAGAGAGAAGGAAGGAAGGACAAAAGGAAGAATAGGATGCTGAGATAGAAGAGGGCCTGAGAAAAGAGCCCAAGGGACCACATTCGGCTCCCAAGACTGGGTTTGCCCATACCTGTTCTACTGCAATCAGATAAAGAGGCCACAAAGAATTAAACATTCAGTAATTCCTCATCCTTTTTCACATATTAGAGTTAAAGAGGAATACATTTGACATATTTGAAATTTTGGACTAAAAGTACCGCAAAACTTTCAGTGAAGACAAGTTATATCCAATATAAATATGCAAACAGAAAATCATTTGAAATGTAAGACAAATATAGTCCCTCCAGAGACTGCTGCAAAGCATTAAGTAACTCCTTGGATTTAAAAACTTGAGAAAATTATTCCATCTGGGGAAAAAAGATCCTCAGTTGTTGTTGTTGTGTGCTGAGATAGTCAAGACACAGATCTTGAAGCCTCCATCTCTGAGGACTTCAAAATAGCTCAGCAAACACCATCAACTATGTGCCTTAATATCTGACTGGGCCAATATAAAGATAGTGAAAACACTGTATCTAGACGATTACAGGGGGGTGAATGGATCTCAAATTATCTTCCTTCCCTTTTCATATTGGGAGGGCTGTAGCACAGCTGGTTAATCACTAGCAGCAATAAATCACTGCCAACTGGAAGGTGGCAAGTTCGAGGCCCGAATCGGGTTTGAGCTCCCGACTGTTAATAGCCCAGCTTACTGTTCATCTAAGCAGTTTGAAGACAGCTGAGCTGTGAGTAGAGAAATTAGGAACTGTTTAAAGTAGGGAGGTTAATTTATGACACCATAAACAATGCCGGAGATCACTCTCAGAATGGGAATCAATTTGGAACAGAAAATTAAAATACACATATGCTATGGACTTAAAGGAGAATTGAAGGCTGATCTGGCCGGGGTGGTCCACGCCTTGGTCACCTCTAGAATGGATTACTGCAATGCGCTCTACGTGGGGCTGCCCTTGAAGACGGCTCGGAAACTTCAATTGGTCCAGCGGGCAGCAGCCAGGATGCTAACCGGGGCTCATTATCAAGAGAGGTCTACCCCTCTGTTTAAGGAGCTCCACTGGCTGCCTTTTATTTTCCGAGCCCAATTCAAGGTGCAGGTGCTTACCTACAAAGCCCTAAACGGTTCGGGACCACCCTACCTGCGTGACCGCATCACCATCTACGAACCCACACGCTCGTTACGGTCATCCGGAGAGGCCCTGCTCGTGATCCCACCCACGTCGCAAGCGCGCTTGGTGGGGACGCGGGACAGGGCCTTTTCTGTGGCGGCCCCCAGACTTTGGAACGCCCTCCCAAAAGATCTCAGACAGGCCCCCACTCTAGCCGTTTTCAGAAGGAATTTAAAAACTTGGATGTTCCGTTGTGCCTTCCCAGACTAGAAATCCCCACCCAAGTCCTAGTAGCACCTTAGCATAATAAATTGTCGCTGCACACTGCACTTTCAACCTTACGTGCCTCCTACCATTTCTGCACTTTTAACCCTTGTACCCCAGTGCGCCGGCCGAACCTGTTTTAATAATGTCCTGACGTTCTGCCATTGTCGTTATTTGCTTATTTGCTTACTGTTGATTTGCTTAGCTATTGTGGAGTTATGTTATTTTGTTTATTGTTTGATTTGCTTTGTTATTGTGATGTTACGTCCTTTATTGTATTGTGTTTTGAGGCTTCGGCCTGTGTAAGCCGCATCGAGTCCTTCGGGAGATGCTAGCGGGGTACAAATAAAGTTAATAATAATAATAATAATAATAATAATAATTGGCTTAAGATGTTCCATCGTTGGTACATCACACTGAGGAAACTAAGTTTAATGTATAAGAATACACAAAAATGTTGTTGAAAATGCAAGGACCAAGAAGGTAGTTTCTTTCATATGTGGTGGACTTGTAAGGAAGCAAAAAAAAAAAATAATGGGAAAAGATACATGCAGCAAGTCAACACATTTTTAAGATTAAATTCCCCATGAAGCCAGAATTTTATCTATCAGGTATAACTGATTCGGACCTACCATTGGACTCTAATGATGTTATTTTGTTTACATATTTAACCATGGCGACCAGAATTTGCTACGCAAGATTTTGGAAGCAAAAGGAAATACCAGAGCTGGACGAATGGTTTCAGAAAGTGAGAGAGATCAAAGACATGATCAAATTAACTTTTTTGTTAAAGAAAACCTCGGGGAATCTGATTAAATATACAGACTGGCCCAAGATAGAGTAATATGAAAAAATGAGAATCTAGTCAGACTTATTACAAGACATTTGTATGTAATGGAGAAACAAGAGCCGATTTCAGCTTTTCTGAAATGCCGTAGGAATTATTATGTTCAGTCTCATAGGACTTCAGCGAAGGTGCAACATGTTATTGCTAGTGCCTGCCAATAGTTGTGGATCTCCTTTCTACAGTTAATGCAATGCCCTTGAGCCAGTTCTGTTTCTTTCTTCACAGAAGAGTTAGAGTTGATTTTACATTATCATATCAAACAGTAAATTGATAGCTTCGCCCTGCTGCACATGGAAATTTCCAAGGTAAACTGAGACTGGAGGTAGAATTATAGAACTACCTTTTGTGATAATCAAACAGAGCATTAGTTACAAAAAATAATTAAATGCAATTACTTGTCGGCTGGTATGAAGTACACATATATACAGGGGTCCATCACATAGCACCAATACAATACTGCAAGTCCTTCCTTAGTAAACCTAAGTAGCTTTGAATCTGCAAAGTCCAGCACTGATTTAAACTGGTCAAGGGCCCTTCCACACAGCCCTATATTCCAGAATATCAAGGCAGAAAATCTCACAATATCTGCTATGAAGCTTGGAACTGGGTTTTCCACACTCAGATAATGTGGGATTTTCTGCCTTGATATTCTGGGATATAGGGCAGTGTGGAAGGCCCCCAAAACATTCACTTTTGGATAGAATCTCTTTATAAGCAGGGTTGCCACATCAAAATGAGCATTAATCTCATTAGAACATGGAACCTTTTCTGACACCTAGAGTACACATCAAAACCTGAAACACTTTATTCCAAGGACAGTTTGTGTTGCAGTATTAACTGTAACAGGTACCTCCCTTCCTAACAATTTTAAAAACATCACTCTATTATGCCAGTCAGGCTATTCCCATCCAATTTATTTCATGCTAAGCTTTATGACCAAAGGCTATAGAAACTGGAGCCACGGGGCAGGATTTATATTCTATAGTCAATGCCTAGTCTCTTCCTGTCTAGTCTCTAAGCCAGACATGGGCAAACTTGGGCTCTCCAGGTGTTTTGGACTCCAACTCCTACAACTCCTAACAGCCTCAGGCCCCTTCCTTTTCCTCCTCAGCCGCTTAAGCGGCTGAGGGGAAAAAGGAAAGGGCCTGAGGCTGTTAAGAATTGTGGGAGTTGGAGTCCAAAACACCCGGAGAGCCCAAGTTTGCCCATGGCTGTTCTAAGCTCTCAAACTGTTTACAATTTTCATAGAGATCTTTTGTTTCAAAAATATCACTAACATGAATGCATAGAAACAAATTTGGAGAGAGAATAAACCTCCTAAAAAGTGCTGATTTTATTTTTCTTTTAATTAATGTAGAAGGAAAACATTTATATTGTAGGAAGTTGTTCAAAATCCAAAATTTTCACAGTGGGCATAGAAATTCCAACATTGAGCCATTGTAGGACAGGGCAGAAATTCTTCATCTTGGATTAAAACTATGTTGTTGAACTGTAGAAATCTAGGTGTTTTTAAGGAGGTTGATTGGGATGGCCGTTCTGTAAGAAACACACAGAAGAATAAATGAAAATATTAAGCAATTAGTATGAGGATTTTTTAAAAAATGTGTATCCTGCTTTCCTGTCAATGTTACAATACTTTAAAACATATTAACACATTTAAATGAAAGACAGTAAATCATAACTATTAAATTACATATTAAAAGTCTGGTTAAAAACCACATTAAAATATCATTTAAATAAAACAGTAAAACATTTAAGAAACTATTTCCATAACCCTTTTCCCAATTGGTGAGAAATTCAAGGTAACGGTTCAAAATGTCTTTCAAAATCTATCTTAGTTAGATCATGCCTGAAGGATTAGTTAGATCTTAGTTACATCATGCCTGTCGAAGGCTTTCATGGCTGGCATCAACGAGTTGCTGTGAGTTTTCCGGGCTGTATTGCCATGTTCCAGAAGCATTCTCTCGTGACGTTTTGCCCACATCTATGGCAGGCACGCTCAGAGGTTGTGAGGACTGTTGGAAACTAGACAAGTGAGGTTTTGTTATATCTGTGGAAGAATGTGGGAGAAAGAATCTTTTGTTGAGAGGTGTTAGCTGGCCCTATTGTTTCTTGTCTGGAATTCCTGTGTTTTTGAGTGTTGTTCTTTCTTTACTGTCCTGATTTTTAAACAGTTTTAGAGTTTGTAGTCTTACAACTACCATGTTAGACTACACAAAGAAACCATTGAAATCCACAAGCATATGGACAATTTCAACAGAAAGGAGGAAACCATGAAAATGAACAAAATCTGGCTACCAGTATTTAAAAAACTCTAAAATCAGGACAGTATGTTTATGTGATTATGATTTATATTGCATTGATTGTTTATTGATGTTATTTATTGACATCAAGCCGCACCGAGTCCCCTGGGGAGATGGTAGCAGGGTACAAATAAAGTGTTATTATTATTAGTATTAGTAGTAAAGAAAGAACAATACTTGCCTCAAACAGACAAGAATTCTTTCTCCCACCCTGGACATTCCACAGAGATATAAATTCCACTTGCCTTGTTTCCAACAGACCTCACAACCTCTGAGGATGCCTGCCATAGATGTAGGCAAAATGTCAAGAAAAAATGCTTCTGGAACATGGCCATACAGCCCGTAAAACTCAGAGCAACCCAGTACTCGATGACTCCCTAGGATCCAGCCATAGTTGCTTTATTACAGATCTAAGTATCCATTAGTGAGCAGTGTGTTTATAATGAATGAACACATTTTGTTTGACTGAAAAATGCCACAACTGAACAGGCTTGGTCGATAAAGTGGGTTCAGATCTAGACATCACTTAACCAGCCTGCAGATGGCAACCCAATCATCACTCCACCCTACTGATGGGTGGTACAGGAATAATATGTAAACCCACTTGGGTACATGCCACTGTGCCATTCCACTTCTGCCTTGGAGTGAGGAAACCTGATCGGGATATAATTTTATTAGCTAGATGCAGTGGTTCTCAACATTTGGTCTTCCAGGTGTTTTGGTCTTCAACTCCCAGAAATCCCAGTCAGCTTACCAGCTGTTAGGAATTGTAAGTTTTCACCCCCATGTTGAATATAAGGGACACAAAGTCCCTATCTATTTTGATCTGGTTTCCATGCCAAAAATGTGACAATATCACTAACAAAACAGTAATCTACACCAGTCTGTCCAACCTTTGGTCTTCTGGGTGTTTGGGACCCCAATTCCCAGAAGCCCTGGCCAGCTTGCGAAATTCTCAGGATTTCTGAGAGCTGAAGTTTAAAACACTTGGAGGAACCAAGGTTGGACACAACTATTCTATACAAAACTTTTTTTTAATCATGTCTGAAGCGAATCAATAATATACTGCAAGTCGCTTCTACAAAGACATTGCCCAAGGGATACCCAGATGTGTTACCATCCTGTGTGAGGCTTCTCTCATGTCCCCACATGGCAAGCTGAGGCCGACAGACAGGAGCTCACCCCATCTCACAGATTCAAACTGTCAACCTTCAGGTCTTCAGGTCAGCAGTTTAGGTGGCACAAGGGTTTAATCCATTGCGCCACTGCAACTGAACCCAGAGCACCAAGGAAGAGTGGGTAAAGGTGACAAAGGCAACTAACCGTTGGCATGATGGAGGAAGCAAATTATATACATTGAAAGAAGACCTGTTTGAAGCCTTTACATGCTCTTGAGCCTTAATTCCTGCCAATCAACCAGACTGTTATCTGATTGGCTTGACTTGCCACCCCAAAACAGAGCCCAAGGAAACCGTGTAGAATTATTTGGTGGGAGGGAGCAACAACCCCAGCTATCTTGGGCCTTGAACAAGGAAAAAGGTAGAATACTAAATAAATAAAATACTAAGCGTCTGGAACACGGCAAACTTCTTTGCTTTGTCCACAACTATAATCTGCAAATTAACATTTCACATGAGAGTGGAAATGCACATACTTTCAATTGATCCCATTACATAGTAAGTTCCACCACTACCATATGCATTCAGGATCAGCAATTCTGTTGCAATGCATATCTAATTTTGATACACTGTTTAATAAACCCAGACAGTTCTGTGAAATGCTATATTAAGATATTAGCAACATACTCATGACTACCTAGTCAGCAGTGTAAATTGACCTATTTCCAATAATGTTTTTTTCTTTTAAATGGATATTTAATATCATCATAGTTAGAATCATTGTTAATTTACTTTTTTCTTGTCAGGAGCGTGTCAGGAGCAACTTGAGCCCTCGGTGGCACAATGGGTTAAATCCTTGTGCTGGCAGGACTGAAGACTGACAGGTCGCAGGTTTGAATCCGGGGAGAGTGCGGATGAGCTTCCTCTGTCAGCTCCAGCTCCCCATGCGGGGACATGAGAGAAGCCTCCCACAAGGATTGCAAAACATCAAAACATCTGGGCGTCCCCTGGGCAACGTCCTTGCAAACGGCCCATTCTCTTACACCAGAAGCATTTATTTACTAAGATGAAGTGTTGTTGTTGATGATGAAGACAAAGGCATTAATACTTCAACTCAAAAGGGAAATGGTTATATCTGGATATTCCAAATATAATCCAGAATTCCTCCAAAAGAAAATTTTACTTGGAAAATCAACATGTGCTCTTCTCATGCTACAATATTGTGCCATCAGAAAAAAATGGTTTAGAAAGTTTCTAAATACAGTACAGTCTCACTTATCCAACCTTCACTCATCCAGCGTTCTGTATTATCCAACGCAGTCTGCCTCCCACCTGGAACCACAAGTGTTTCAATACATTGCAATGTTTTAGTGCTGAATTTGTAAATACAGTATTTACTACATAATGTCACCACGTATTGAACTGCTTTTTCTGTCAATGTGTTGTAAAACATGATGTTTTGGTGCTTAATTTGTAAAATCATAACGTAATTTGCCATTTAATAGGTTTTCCTTAATCCATCCTTATTATCCAACATTTTTGTTTATCCAATGTTCTGCCAGCCTGTTTATGTTGGATAAGTGGGTTGCATTTGACTGCCTTTGTCTATCAAAAGCAAGATGGAAAGCTATCCTTAGGGAAGATGCTCATACGAGTTAGAAAACTCAGCTCAAACAGATGTCATATTTTAAAATAATGCCTCAAAGAAGATTCTTGGCAAAACTATATTTCACATGTCACTGTCCAGATGCTCTCCCTATTTTAAGACCTAATTCCTGATTAAACCTTTCACTGTCAAACCAATTTAACACTATATCAGCACATGCACACCACAAGTATTTGTTATTTAAAAAGCAATCAGCTTTATTTTGAAAGATTCATTGCAGAAGTAAAGTAGATGTTTACTAAGAGGATGCTGTTTGCAGCCATATGTTCACATAGTTAAATGTTCTATTTTGGCTTTGGCTTTCATTCTGGTATGTCTGTGCATTCTCGTAATATATACCTCAAGCATGGGTTTTATTATATAATACAGCATATTAGATGAATGCAAAAGAGCAAACTTAGAACTTTGTTAAATTCTTTTTAAACAGTCCAGACTAGACTTAATTATGAAAGACAATGAAATATAAAAAAACCAATAATTATTTGAAAACAAAGAGCCTTCAATAGTAAATAGAGAAACTAGAGAACATATGGGTTGTTGTTGGTTTTTCAGACTGTATGGTCATGTTCTAAAAGCATTCTCTCCTGACGTTTCACCTGCATCTATGGCAGGCAACCTCACAACCTCTGAGGATGCCTGCCATAGACGCAGGCGAAACGTCAGGAGTGAATGCTTCTAGAGCATGGCCATATAGCCCAAAAAACCTACAACAACCCATTGATTCTGGCCATGAAAGCCTTCGACAATAGAGAGAACATGTGCTTTGCAGAAATAGGAGATTAATAAGTTAACCCACAGGTAACTGAAAGCTGTAGCTATTGTTTTAATGTCACCTGTAATACTCCCACATCATTAAAATGTACGAGACAAAACAAATTATCTTTGAGTTAATTAAGGTAAAGGTAAAGGTTTCCCCTTGACATTAAGTCTAGTCGTGTCCAACTCTGGGAGGTGCTGCTCATCTCCATTTCTAAGCAAAGAGTTGGAATTGTCCATAGATGCCTCCAAGGTCATGTGGCCAGTATGACTGCATGGAGTACTGTTACCTTCCTGCCAAAGCAGTACCTATTGATCTACTCACATTTGCATGTTTTCAAACTGCTAGGTTGGTGGAAGCTGCGGCTAATAGCAGGAGCTCTCCCCTCTCCCCCAATTCGAACCATCAATCTTTTAGTCAGCAAGTTCAGCAGCTCAGCGGTTTGACCCACTGCGCCACCAAGAGGCCCTTTGTTATCACAGGCTAATTTCCCACTTTCACAGACATATGAGGTTTCAGATTTAAAAATTAAATCTCTTGCTTTGGTAATTTTAACATTTATATTTAAATTTCATCATCCTTATACGTCTATATTATGGTGCTGGCTCCTAGAAATCTGGCATATTTTTCAAGTCTTCCGCCCAAGTGAGATGGAATTAATGGAATAATGGGATGAAATGACATATCATATCACCTCATTTTAGTTACATTAATAGAATGTATTGTATATAAGGTTGAAAGATCAGCAGATTTTTTAAATCTTAAAAGTAAGATGTGCAGTTGTAAAAAGATTCCACATGGCAGAGAATAAGGAGACTGCCTCAGGGTTGCAGTATATCTAGTAGCACCAAGCAGATTTGCAGCTGCTAAGTAGTGGTTAAATGCACTCTTATACAGACAACTAACATAATGGGGCAAAAAAAGACATGAAGAATCTATAACCTTTGGATCTTATGCAGCCTCTCAAGGCTATATTTTAGGTTGCCAGAACACATCACCAATGCATACAAGGTTTTCCCCCATTTTTCTTTCTTTTTTGTATTTTTCAAAATATATGTCTTTTATGGCTCTTATTGTTGATTACCCAATGCAAAAAAGTCTCTCTTGAGCTCAAAACTGCCTTTTAAAAAGCCACAATTTTGGATGGTGGGAGTATAGTAAGAATGCAGCCTTCCAAAGAAGTCTAATGAGGGGGCATGAAAAATTTTCCTGATCCCTGGAAGATGCCCACTTCTGAAATAAATAATAATAATAATAATAATAGCCATAAGTAGTTGGAATCCAGTAATGAGTGTTTGTCAATGAGTGCTTATCAAATTAGAAGGTTTCAAGTGTAGCTACAAGAAAATGATAATCTGATGTGGTTCTGAATTACCCGGGATGTTCACAAGTGGATAACTGTGACCATCACAAAGACTGAATTGTCTTGATAATGTTCTTCATATAACTAAAGAATTGTCAATGTCACAGAGCTGAGTACAAACATTTCTTCTTTGAGGCTTCAGAAGGCAGAGATATTAAATTGCTTACAGAATTATCGATTCCTGCTAAAAATGTTAGAATAAATCTCTGAAGTTCTTCAGATATCAGCTAGACAGCTTTCTCTTTGAGAGAATCAAGCTCTTGATTTCTTGTGCTGAACAAGAATAAGATGGACCTACTCCAGCTAAACAACCAAGCCAGTCCATACTTTAGGAAATAAAGCCTGTCTGCTCACTGGAGGAAAGATGAAGTACTTTGGCCACATCATGAGAAGACAGGAAATCTTGGGGAAGATAATGATACTGGGAAAAATGGAAGGAAAAAGGAAGAGGGGCCAACCAAGGGCAAGATGGATAGATGACTGGCTTGACCTTGAAAGACTGGCTTGACCTTGAAAGATCTAGGGTTAGTGACCACCGACAGAGAGCTCTGGCACGGGCTGGTCCATGAGGTCACAAAGAGCTGGAAGAGACTGAATGAATAAACAACAACAAACTCCAGCTATCATGTGATGCCTAGAAGGTGTAAATTAAACTTCCATCAAAGAAGAGTATAGTCGGAGGCTCAGCAGATCGAACAACTCTTCATGGAAAAATATTTTTACTTATTGAATAACATGTAAAGAGGAAGAAGGATACATTAATGTGCATTTTTCCATGGAGGCAGAATACAGAGACATAGCTGAGTTGTTCTGGAATAGCAATATGCAAAGGAATCATATAGCACCCTAGAGACTAACTGAAAGAGAAAAGCTGGCAGCATAAACTTTTGGAGATGAAGTCTACTGCCTCAGATGCATGGAGTGAAGTGCCTAGGAACAGATCTGTATAGGCAGGCTTGTCTGTGTGAAGGAAGAATGATAGGAATGCAAAACTTGCAGGTATGGCAATGAGGTGACCACTTCAGTTTTAAATGGTTACTGGTGGACAAATGTAGAAGGAAAGATGTAAACTAAAACCGAGATGCATAGATAAGCATTTGAATAGTGGAGGGATTTATTGAGATAGTATAATGCTGGCTGGGAACCAGAACTGAGATGCGATAAATTGGCCCATGAGCCTGGGGTTAACTAGCGTTATAATATGTGTAATGTGCCAGAAAATTATTGTCTCTATTCAACCCACTGTCAATGGATTGTAGTTTGAAAATATAGTCCGATTCTGCTGTTTCTATTTACAATCTTCCTTTTTAGTCTTTGTTCAAGGTCAGCTGTTCTGAGGTCAGAAACAGAATACCCAATAAAACTGAAGTGCTCTGCAACTGTTTTTTGTGTAATTCTACCCCTAATGTCAGATTTATGGCCATATATCCTCTCGCACAGAGGTTGGCTTATTTGTCTAATGTTGAGTGCTAAATGGCATTATTGTCAGAGAATGGAATATTTATTTTATTTATTTAAATACAG
This sequence comes from Anolis sagrei, assembly GCF_037176765.1. Taxonomy (NCBI): domain Eukaryota; kingdom Metazoa; phylum Chordata; class Lepidosauria; order Squamata; family Anolidae; genus Anolis; species Anolis sagrei. The sequence continues at coordinate 263,750,932 of NC_090022.1, forward strand.
CATACAGGGGACTCAGAGTGGATTACAGAACACAAACATGGCAACCATTCAATGCCATTAGACACACAGGACAGACAGAGGTATGTGTCAGCATTTTTCCAACTCTGGCGTCCTGGAGGTTATGCTCAATTTCAGCCACAGGGGGGTGCTGTCGCTTCATCCTCTATGACAATAAGCCTTTATATCACAGACTTTTCTCCTGTTCTTTGATCACTGGCTTTTTATGGTGCTGTAAAATACCTCCCCGCTTTAAGCAGTACCTAATTTCTCTACTCACAGTTCACAGTTGTTTTCGAACTGCTTAGCTAGACAGTAAGCTAGGCTGAAGGTCGGGTGCTCACCCCAACCCAGGCTTGAAATGTCAACCTTTTGGTTTGGAAAGATCTATTGTAGCTGTACTAAAGTCCGGTCCCACCTATATTATCTTCAAGTGAAAGTACCTCAAATATTGTGGGTGACGTGATTTAAGTGCTGTGATGTTAGTTCCTAACTGGATGGGCAGGCAGAGTTGCCATCTAGATTTGTGGCAAGGTCATGTACCCATCTCCCCCTCAGTGTTATGTGTCCTCCTGTAAGTACTGTAGAGAAATAAAGGTCTGCCACCAAGTCTGTGAGAGAGAAATGTTATTGTCCATAACAGATTTTAGTTTATGGGTGTTTGAGCAGTCTTAGTTGGCCACTAGTGAGATTCTGCCATTTCCTGTCTTCAGTCCGTTGCATAATAGCTTACTCATAGATATTACATGGATATTAATGATGTGAGTCTTATCAATATTATTTAAAATCCTAAACAAATATTTCTAAGACAGATACCTTGAATGCAACAAGAATGCAGAGCTTCAAATCAGTGAAAACTCATTGTGCATCTACTCAGCTGCATTCACACAATTTTTAGCAAGGCTCTAGGTAGTGCCATGTTCCATTTTTTCAACCTTTCATACTTTACCCTCAATTTCATTTGTCTTTTAAATTTTCTACCAAAATAAGAGGGGAGAGGAGAAAAAAAGATGAGGCAGTTGCTTAATATATTTATGTTGGCATTACTAGGCAGGGCCGTAGCCAGAAAAGTTTCAGGAGGGGTTGAAATTTAGGGGGGGGGGGTTGAAAATTTCATGGGGGGGGTGGAAACCTGCCTCCTAGCTCACACTGAAGCAAAGAGCACAGCAGGGGGCAGAGCAGCCTTCAATAGCCTGCAGCTCCACCCCTGTCAACCACCTCCACCAAGTCTGGCCTCCTTAATGAGAGCATTCAACCCCCCCACCACCACCACCACCACCAACTTGGTTGCTTCGCTACATCGGTTATTGCTGCAAGTAATGACAGTGTGAATAAATTGTCAATATTTGCTTGAGAGAGAGTGCTTGCAGTTCTGGAGGGACTCTTAATTTTTTGCATCTCATAGACTAAGCATGGGGATTGGGTTAATCAGTTAAAATTCATGAGTAAACCAGGTTTTTTTTAAAAATCTGAAACATTTCGGGGGGGTTGAACCCCTAACCCCTCCCCCTCGCTACAGGCCTGTTACTTGGAGATCTTGGCTTAGAAGTACATTGGATCATAACAGAGACAGAGAAATCTTCAAGAGATATCTAATTCCAAAAATCTAAAACTTACTTTTTTCGATGACTGATGAAGATATTTCCTCAGATTCTATTTCACAGGATTGTGGGATTTCTCCTTCTTGAGAAAAAGATGCAATGTCTTGCTGTGTATTTTCCATATTTGGGAGGAAACTGATGTTGTGGCTAAAGGAATTGTCTTCACCACCTTGATTATGATCCTGCGCTAGAGAATTTCTTTCTACTAGTAAAAGAAAAGGAAATGTTTTTGTTCAAGTCTGTCCAAACACTGTTTCTTTCTGTGATGCCTCCCCTCTATTCCATCTCTTTGCTGGACAGCTGCCTGCTGCTGCCCTCCAAGATAGTAAATGATTAAAGTGATTAAACAGAAAGTGTGTAGGATAGAGGTCAACACTTAATGTCCTCAATTTTTTTGTCTTTTCATCAAAGTGGGAATACTCCTTCAATCAGTACATACCAGGTAGACTTTTCTGCTTCAAGAGTAATTTTGGATCCGGAGGGACATGAACTTCAGCCATAATATCAGATAACAGAGTTCCACAGTATTTGACCTGTACATGTACAAATTTATATTAGATCATTATTTAATTGTATAATAATAATAATAATAATAATAATAATAATAATGAATGTATTATCCCCCTCTCCCTGCAAACTGAGGAAGGATAGAACATCATTAAAGCAAAAGATAAAGCACTATTAAAAGAAATATAACAAAATATGCAGAGTTAAAACACAAGTCAAAGTCCACTGATAAAGTGCAGATTAAAATTTGCAACCTAAAACTTTCCTTTTACAATGAAGCAAGAAATACGGTGTTTCTGTCAATATTACAGATCTATTTTTCACAGTTCTTAAAAAGAAAGTGCAAAAACATTTTTAAAAACAAAGTCACATGCAAAGGACTACACCAGGCATGGGCAAACTTTGGCCCTCCAGGTATTTGGACTCTAACTCCCACAATTGCTAACAGCCTACTGGCTAACTGCAATTCTGGGAGGTGAAGTCCAAAACACCTGGAGGGCTGAAGTTTGCCCATGCCTGGGCTACATGGTATAAATCTGGTCTGTAGCATTTCTTTGCTCCCCTTTTCCTATGCAATGGTCACCCTCTATGATGGCATCTATTCAAAACTGATATGAAGTTAATTGTAAAACAGTTGTTTATGTTGGGTAACAAACTGCTGTATCAATCATCTTCACTAAAGATTTAAAATTATCAGTCACATCTGATTATATGCCTATTTGTGGCAGCAAGGTCATTAAAAATAAAAAGACTCAGGCTTGATCCAAAAATGTCTGGGACATTGCCCTGACTGAAAAATGTTCATACCAAATCCAAACTGCAAAGGACCATTCAAGCTCTGATACAGTAACATAATTGTAACAGTTAAATAATTATTTAAACTTCCTAAACACATGCCACTATATTGCTTAAATTCTTCTTAAAAGTGTTTCCTCTAAAGGGTACTTTTACCTTTATTTTATTATTTGTTATACTTACTTGGTCTTCCTTGCTACATTTGTCATTTTTCTGTTGTTGTAAAAATGAACATTTAAATAAACATCTTAAAGAAATGTTTAAAATAAAACATTTTAGTGCAGTGTTTCTCAACCGGAGAGTCAGGACCCCTGGGGGTGGTCACAACGGGTTGTCAGAGCGGTCACCAAAGACATCAGAAAACACATTTTTTTTCTGTTGGTAATGGGGGTTCTAGTGGAAAGTTTGGCCTAATTCTATCATAATTGGGGTTCAGAATGCTCTTTGATTGTAAGTGAGCTATAAATCCCAGCAACTACAACTCCCAAATGTCAAGGTCTGTTTTCCCAAACTCCACCAGTGTTCACATTTGGGCATATTGGGTAGTCGAGCCAAGTTTGGTCCAGATCCATCTTTTTGAGTCCACAGTACTGTCTGGATGTAGGTGAACTACAACTCCAAAACTCAAGGTCAATGCCCAGTATTTCTGTTGGTCATGGGAGTTCTGTGTGCCAAGTTTGGTTCAATTCCATTGTTGATGGAGTTCGGAATGCCCTTTGATTGTAGGTGAACTATAAATCTCAGCAACTACAACTCCCAAATGACAAAATCAATCCTGCCTCAAGCCCACCAGTATTCAAATTTGTGCCAAATTTAGTCCAGTGAATGAAAATTTTGCATATCAGATATTTACATGACAATTCATGACAGTAGCAAAACAGTAGCAAAATTACAGTTATGAAGTAGCAACCAAAATAAATTTATGGTTGGGGGTCACCACAACATGAGGGAATGTATTAAGATTCACAGCATGAGGAAGATTGAGAACCACTGCTTTAGTATGTACTGTGATGACTTCACATTTGTCATATAATTTCACTGAGAACTTATTTACAGAACTGGACAGATTTCTGATTTTAATAAATTTTTCATGTTTTTGAGTGTTTATATTTTAAAGCAGAAAATATTTTTTAACATCACAGATTACAACTCAAATTATTTTCAGAGTTTGTACTTGATTATCATGTTCACAGACTGTCTCCAGACCAGAAAACCATTGAAATAGGCAACTCGGGAAAATAATGACTTAATGTTCATTTCCTATTAAGAATAAGGATAAGTACCCACCTTACTGCTGGCACATTTCCAGGTTACAGCAATGTTATTTCCTAATAGTGCTTTAACCCACTGACGTACATTCTGGTAAATTGAGTTGTTGCCACCTTTGACTTTGCCCTTTTCCAAAAGGCTAGCTTTATGCTTAGAATCCTATATTTGGGGGGTTTTTTTTAAAAAAAAAAGGAAGAGAAAGGGCGAGGGAGGATGAAAATAATAGCATCTTATACCTGAGGTGAAATGTGCAAATATTTTAACTTTTTTTTGAAAAAGAATTATTAACAGATGATTACAATTTGGCATTAAGCAGGTTCATTCAGTATGCTCCACAGTATATTATAACAATCTTTTTTGCATTTGAAAGATTCAGTGCAGGTTCTGAAATTTCTCAGAAATTTAGAAGCCCCATAGCTGGTTGACTGTCAGGAGTGTTTGAAAGAAAACAGAATTGAAATTCACTTCCACCCATCTGTGTGCACCTTGCTACCAACCCTCCAGAAGTCTGGAATATAGAGACTATGTCAGTTGCTAGAGAACATAAGCAGGCAGGTATGACTGCACCCTTATCCTGTTTCTGGGATTCTCATAAGCACCTGGTTGCCCACTTCACAAATTAAATGCTTGGTTTGATCCAACCAAACTTTTTCATGTTCTATAACAACATGTAGCCTAATTAATGAAAGAGGACCTCCACCCCTTTCTTTTGTGACAGTCCCCTCTGAGAACAAATAACACCCATATCAGTGTGGATGTGTTCCAAGACCCTTGTGAAGCCATAGATAATCATGAACTTGACATTTTGGCTGTACTTGGGTCTGAAGCACAAACAAAGGAATAGCACTGGATGACAGGAGAGTGTGGGCCTCTCTAGAGGCCTTTCTATACAGACTCATAATGTGGACCCAATCTGGTTTCCAATACTCTGGATCGGGACTGCATAAAGTCCGCACAAAGACTCCCTTGACTGCCTCTGAGTGGCAGAAATCCGGCTGGATAGCCAGCTTAGGCAACCCTCCCCATGTTGCAGAGGACCCCAGATACAAGACAGTATTTACGTTCTCCTCAAGCCAGTTCAGAATAAGTGATGGTGCACTGAGAAGATGAGGGGGGAGAGAAAGAACCCCCCCCCCACACACACACCTCACAGGTTGGCATTCTGCTTGATGTCAGACAGAGCTCTGGGAAGTAGATCAGTGTCATGTCATGGCTGGGGACTGCCACGACATGGAAGGAAACACAGAGGACTACCATCCCGTCTCTCTGGGGCACCTATGCCTCTTGTACATGGGGTGGCAGTCAAGACAATTCTGATCTGTTCTGGTTGGGGGGGGGGGGCAGGATTCTGGATCTCCCCTGACCTAGGTTAACCAAGGACAGTCACGTTAAAGTGACCTTGTCCTGGATTAATCTGGATCAGTCTGGTGTAGATTTAGCTATCTAGGGTTGAACCATGTCCACACAGACAAAGTGATCTGCATAGAAATGCCTTAGGTTTTCCAGTGCTGTTCTACAGGTTGCTTGAGCCAGAAGTACTGTATATCAAAGAATAACACTAGAGAAGTCCACAAACACTTTGGCAGGAGGGGGAGATTTCTGGGAGTGTGCTAAGTGAAACCATGGATGTCAAGTCTGCTGATAAGGGGACTGTATTGAATGTGTTGTCAAAGGCTTTCGTGGCTGAAATCACTGGGTTGCTGTGAGTATTTTGGGCTGTATGGTCATGTTCCAGAAGTATCCATGGCCATACAGCGTGAAAAACTCACAGCAACCCAGGACTGTTTTGTATTCCAAAAATATGCCATCTGCTCCTAAAAATCAGAGGCATGTCTTGCTTATTTTTTTAAATCAGGAAACTATTAAATAAAATTCTTCCCTGCTCTAATTCTCTCATTCACTGTGACCCCATAAACCTCATCCTTGCCCATGAACAGCATATTCCACTCTTTTTCTTGCTCACTGCTCCTCAACCAAGACAAAGCTAATGGCCACAATTCTTATTCATCACATTGCCCCCTTCTTTAACCATACAGTCTCTTTCCTCCACTTGTTTGCTGTCTACATTTAGAGTACCTTGTGGTGGCAGCAACAGATCAACATGGGGCACAGCAAATCAAAGAACATTAGTAGGGACAATTAAACATTAGTGCCAATGTTTCAAATTGTTAAAAGAGGGGCAAAAATGTAACAAAAAAAAATAAGCTAATATATAACCAGATGAAAAAAAGAAGTGACTTCACTCTTTCTAACCTGATGTAACATATTTCATATTTTGGCTACACTTCCTGCAAGATGGTCTCACTAAAATCCTTCTAGGTTCTATGATCCTGGACCATGGCCCCTTTCCACTATGCAATGCAGTCTCATTCAGTTACTACTACTGCATCGTATCATTAGAGCTGCTCACTTATTAATTCAGTTTTAAGTGCAAGTACGTTGATTTTTTAAAATTGAAATTAAATTAAAGAATGTTTAGTTAGTGTGATTTGAGTTGTAATTCCAAAATAGCCTAAGCGCACCAGATCCCACCTGAAGCTAAGCGCAGTCAGTCCTGATTGGTGCTTAGATGGAGACTGCCAATGAGCACCTGGTGCTCCCGGTTATATTTCAGATGGAGGAACTGACAAAAAATACCTTTTTGTTAAGAAAACTCTTTAAAAATTCATCCAGACTGCTAGTCAACAAGCAACTTGAAGGCGCACACACTTAATTTTGCAATTTGTAGCCAGCCTCAAAAATGGCCCACAGCCCTTCCACAATTGCCCACCCATTATGCCTCTTAAACACATTAGTGCTCAAACTTTCTCTGTGCCTAATCTAATCAAAATAGCAATATATCATCCAGCAACTGGCCAGAGAGAGCCCTGAGGTATCACATATCCTTTACCAGCAAATTACATCTCTTTCCTTTTGTCAAGTAGGAGCTATACCTACCGTTTTTGTACAAACAGAAATTACTTTTTCAAACTACTGCATTATTTTGCAATTCTTTGATGCTCAAATTTATAACTATCAATAAACATCTAAAATCCCACTGGCCTCAGTTCCTCTTTCCTGAAACTTACAAATCGTCTTCCTAACTCAGTGGTTCTCAACCTGGGGTCCCCAGATGTTTTTTGCCTACAACTCCCAGAAATCCCAGCCAGTTTACCAGCTGTTAAGATTTCTGGGAGTTGAAGGCCAAAAACATCTGGGGACCCCAGGTTGAGAACCACTGTCCTAACTGGTTTTCCATCCTTGCATCAGTTTGAATAACTAAGGACTCTTGGGTTGAGACTGGAACTCTCACTGAACTTTCACAAAATCAAGAATTATGCAGCACAAAGGACTGCTCAACCATCACAATGCAATGTCAACAACAAGCAGAATTTGAAAGCAACCAACAAAATATAGGAGAGAATGCTATATTTATTTAATTTGAGAAGATATAATCTTTATATATACTTTCTACCTCAAAATATACACATTAGAAATTGCCACTGAAATCTATAATGTAGGGGTGCATTTTGAGTCTTATGGACATCTCTGGATATTGCACTCCTTTACAGTATACTATTTTAATTTAAATTAAGTTTGCAAAAAAAAATAATAGAATTTAGGACCTATTTGACCTTTGTCAGTTTCTTATCCTCACTCTTCTGACTAATAAAAAATGGATTACATTCTCTACAGTATATTAATTAAATGTCAATCAAATGAGGCCAAATACTAGGGCTCCCAGAAAAGATGGGTTTTACGTATTAGCAAATTAAGGATTTGACAAACAACCTAGGCAATAACCTTGATTAATAACTTTGCCTGCACATGGGATCATTTTATCCGCATAAGCAGCATAGCATTTTTATTTGCTTTATTTCTGACAGATTCGAGATGGCAAATTCAATTGAGGTTGTTGGGCCACCCAAATTAAATATGAAAATGTACACTCCATTGCTACTAGGCACTATTAATGGGGGAGTGGGGAGAGATCAGTTATGTTTCCTGCAGTTTTTCCAAACCATCTATTCTTTATCACTAACAACATCAATGTGAAAGCAGAGTGATATGTAAATGTATATAATACTTTGCTGTAGTCTATAATATTGCCATGAGTGACTCATCTCTTTGATCTATAAATGGCATAAGCTTCTAAGCAATGAAGATGATTCAATGTACCAAGTATGCTAGCATTAGGACACTACAGATTGCTTTGGGGACCAACCTGAAAACGCCTTAACTTTAATGCCCCAAATACAAGCCAAGACAAAATACAGTCTCTCCCTACCTAGCTTTCATTTTAACTCAAACTACTTCTCACATCTATTTACACTCAGATAAGTTCATATATGTGTGTTTCACTTTTGCATGAATATTGACATTACTTTACATGAATAATTTACCTCCAGCATGAACTCTAGAACATCCTCTCCTGGCTTAATTTTTCCCTGTTTAAACAGGTTTGCTAACGGATTCTTTTTACTTGTTCTGAAGCTTAACTGTTTAGCAGAATCTGAGGCAGTCGGAGTGATTATGCTTTTGGAATATATTTCTGCAGGTTCTAAATTTGCAACCCTTTTCTTTGGAATTGTGTCTTTTGGAGTACTAAGAAAGCAGCACATGGGTTCTGGATGCATTTGGAAAGTATCATTTATATTTGAATGTGGCTGCAAAAATTCATTTGTGAAAACTTGCTGACTTTCAGTGGCTGGTTGATTGCTTTTAATTTTTCCACTACTTCCAGTTTCTGAGTTATTTGGTATATATATTCTTGATATTGCAGTCAGAGGTTTGTTTCTTTGTGGTGTCACTGATATACTATCAGTTTCTATTAGATATTGAATATAAGAGGCTGAAGGTAAGATTGCTTGTTCCACTGCGTGGAAAGTCTTTGGATATCCTAGTTCACCCGCCAAATTTTGTTGATCAGCATCTTTTTGGTCAATTACTTGTCCATTTCCTACTGAAAAATTTGGGGATCTGTTTGAATACTGACTGGGCTCTTGATCTAAAAAACAGTGTTCCATTACACAACTATTTTTAACTACAGCAAGACATGGTACTGCTTTATGATATATGTCATGCTTCGTGTTGCTGCTTTCACAATAACCAAGTGCATTTTTACTTGAACTTGAAAGCTCTTTTCTGGAAGTCTTATAATTCTGTATTTTCCAGCCTAGTTCTTTTTGTTTCTGAGCCATAAGTAAAAGTCTCTTTTGTCTGGATACAAGCTTTATGAGCTGCTCCCTCAGAGCACCTTGTTTAAAAGATTCTGCAGAAGCTCTGAAACAGAATTTTGAAATACACAGTTAATTAAAAACATTAACTTCTGAGAAAAATACCATAGAAATAAAAAGTTTTTCAAAGAAACTATTAAACTATATGGCTTGGTACTAGCACAATAACATATCTTTTCACTAACCTAGAGCAAAAACTTCTTTTAAAAGTTTTTAAAATACAGAATCCTCACTCTTTGATTCTTTTTAAATGCAGACTGATTTTCATTCAGTCACTTTGTGAGTACTTTTTCTCCTATGAACAGACACGGTCCCTAAGATCTGCTGAGGAGGCCCTTCCTTTGCTCCTGCCCCTGGTGGTGGCAAGAGAGAGGACCTACTCAGTGATGACCCCCTGGCTCTGGAATTCCCTCCCACTAGCACCCATTCTGCTCACCTTCCGCAGGGACCTTACAACATGGATGTTCCAATGCACATTTGGAAGTGGTTAGGCCCCTATCTATGATTGCCTTGCCCTAATTGACAGTCAAATTTCAACACTTTACCCACAGCCATGGCCCTACAATCTGTTTTTGCACAAGTCCATGCCCAGGCCTCTCTAATTTTTATCTGCCCACCATAGTCCTGGTTCTGGTTATTGAGATTGCTTTGATGTGTTTTAATGATGTTTTTATATTTTACAGTTTAAACAGTGAAATTAGATTGTCACATGTTCATTGTGTTTTAATGTTGTTTTTACTTGTCTAACTTTGTTGTTATTGATCTTGGTCCCACTTGTAAGGCACCCCGAGTCCCTTTGGGGAGATGCTGGCAGGATATAGAAATAAAGATATTATCATTTTATTAAAAAAATAATAAAATTAATAGTATAATTACAGCCTATGCCCAAGGATCCAGATACCTCTATACGTTTATTTTTAGCAGGAAGATTGATTAAAGGACAAGATTAACTACAAAAGTATTAAAACTAGTGAAAGATTTTGGAAACTTCATTTCATGCTACAGTTTGCTTCTTTTTGAACTAGACATATGCTCAGCATTCTAGTTTATATAAAAACGAGTCAGTGATAAAAATATTTTTATTCTACCTACCTACCTGTATTTGTTAACAAGTTTATCTCTTTCCGATTTCTGTTTGGCAAGAATATCATTCAGAGTGTTTTGTATTTGAGTCAGGTCTTGAATATAAAGATCTGTTCAAGAGAGTTTATATATTTTCAAGGTTTTATTCATTTTTCAAATGATCAGATGCAATAAAAACATCCCAATATTCAAATAATGTGACATACTGTTTATGTAGAAACATTTCAATCAATAAATTGATGATTCAGAGTCTTCAGCTTCAAATCAATTTTTAAGGGACCAATTTCCACAGAACACAAAATACTTACTTTGAGTAAGGACAGCATAGGATTGCAATGTTAATGAGTTATTGAACAAGTGTTTGTGACACAAAGGTACTTTTAAACCTTTCACTCCTCCATGAGCAATTAAATCATGTGTCATTTTAATAGCTGAAACCGAAAAATTGGCAATGGGTGCTTTTTAAAAGCAATGTCTGATGATGATGATAATGATGTCGACCATATTTATATTCCACTTTCCCCCTCTAAAAACAGACCAGAAGTGGCTAATTACCCTTAAACCAAAATAATATGGTAGTCATGGGCCTGGTAACCATTTCAGTCATTTAATTCGTGTTTTCATACCATTTGTTTCATTCAGAGGTCACAAAACGGTACACCCTCTCCAGTATGGAAATATCAGGGAAACGAATGTGTGAACGGTAACCATTTGGTCACCTGATTTTCGTCACTCGGCTGCAGGCCCTGGCAACTGCTGGTGCTTTGGGCCTGCATGCCACACACACAGTCTCCTTGGAAAGGGAATGCATGTGTGATGTGCAGGCCCAGAAAGCACCCACGCCTGTCAGTGCCTTTCTGGGCCTGCACAGTCATGGAGCAAGGCCACAGGCAAATGCGATGGGTGGGAAGCCCTGGCAAGCTGCCAGCGAATGCGGCACATTCCATCTCCACGTCAAGAATCCCACCGTGGGTCAGTCCCTAGCTCCAATGAAGAGACCTCAGCAGTGGCACAAGGTAGGTTTCCCAATTGAAGGAGGAAACGACAGGGAAAAATAGTGGTGAAGCTGGCTAGTTTCATCCCTCTAGCTCTAAAACTGAAGGGAAGGGGAGCATGGGAAGCCCACCCATTGCTGCCAATGGGACAAAAATATTTGTTCTTCAAAAAGCTCATTTGGAAAGGCACCCATTTTCAGGAGAGGCACTAGAAAACGAAAAGGAGACCTTACAAATGAAACAAACAGATATAGATAGTGATTCTATACAAATGAACAAGACTATAATATAGTGTACAAAAAGGTTTGTCTGGCCTGCACTAAACCTTTGAAGGGAGCAGCAATGAAGACAAAGAGTGGGCTTTTCTTTCTATCAAAAACCTTGTGCCACTATGACTATCTTTTGGGGATAAAGATTATGTTGTGAACAGTCATCTTAGGTTTGGCCAGTATATATGTGTAAATAATTCTTACATAAGTCTCCACTGACTACCTTCCAAAGTGCACCCTGGATAAGTACTGGAATTCCTACTTTACCAATAGACACTACATGGAAGTGGGATGCACACATGCACAAAACAGCAAATAACATCAATGGCAAAGGATTCCTATAATTCCTATAGTTAATCTTTACCTGCATCTTTTTGGCTTCTCAATTCAAAGAGCAAAAGTCTTTCCTGGTTCTCTTCTACTCCCTGCAATACTTTATTGATAGATTCATTCTGCCAAATACAAATAACAACATTAATCTGAATCTACACAATGGCTGTGTTACTTGCAGAAATATCCTTTGTATAAAAGTGAAAAGAAACTTTTTGCACAGTAGACTGTGGCTTTTACAGAGAGCTACTCCTTGAGAAGCATTGTTGGAGGGGACAGTCTGGTTTTTGAACCATTAAGGTAAGCCTTTCCATTTCTTCTCTTCCATCTTCATAAAATGGCTACATCAGCTTATATGCCTAAAGGATAATGATCCTCTAAAGAAGTGTTGCTGTCTTTAAACGTATCTTTTGGGTGGAGGAAGTTAAAGTTAAAGTGTTCTCAGGGTATAGAGTTATTATTGACATTGTGATGGTTCAAAAATTAGTTGCATTTTGTTGCAGTGTTTGAATTTTGGATCTGTGTTACCCTTCGTGCGCTGCCTTTTGTTAAAATACAGCACAGAAATATAGCCGAAGGCATATGCTCTGGGCTCATCTCATCCAGAAACCTGCAGCACAAAACTCTTCAACTCTCTTTACTTACCTCATCACATTTTTGACTAGCTGATGTGGGTTGTAAAACGAGGTTATCATTTTTATAGCAATCACAGCGACATATTTTCTTAGATCTGGAAGAGTGTAACTCTCTCTCTTCTAAAGGAAAAAAATGTGATTTCAAAGTTTGCAGAAATACTGTATATTCTGTAGAATATGTTTAGGTGTCAAAAACAAACTACAATAAAATGCATCCATATTCATCTCAATCTCTCAAACATGGCAAGACTTTATCTCTCAAGATCAAAATTTACTCCCTGAGCCATGAGAGAGACTTACAGAGAAATAACCTATTTGTGCAAGTCACAGAAATAATGTAGAAGACCCCAGTATTAATAAAATGGCACAATATTGCTAAGTGTTCTAGGTTATGAACACGTGTGAATAATTAAAATATTATTCCAGTAATACCAGGTGCCGCAGCATGTTAAATAGCCGAGCTGCTGAACTTGCTGACCGAAAGGTTGGCGGTTCAAATCGAGGTGAGTTCCTGTCATAAACACCAGCTTCAAACTACAAGAAAGGAGATTCCACCTGAACATTAGGAAGAACTTCCTGACTATGAGAGTTGTTCAGCAGTGGAAGTCTCTACCCTGGAGTTGGTGGAGGCTCCTTCTTTGGAGGCTTTTAAACAGAGGCTGAATGGCCATCTGTTGAGGGTACTTTGAATGCAATTTTCCTGCTTCTTGGTAGGGTGTTGGACTGGATGGCCCACAAAGTCTCTTCTAACTCAAGAATTCTATGATTCTGCCAGCCTAGCTTAATAGGTACCGCTTTGGTGGGAAAGTAACAGCGCTCCATGCAGTCATGCTGGCCATATGACCTTGGAGGTGTCTACTGACAATGCTGGCTCTTCAGCTTAGAAATTGAGATGAGCACCACCACCCAGAGTCGGACACAACTAGACTTAATTTCAAGGGGAAACCTTTACCTTAATGAACCCTAGTCATTTTCAACAGAGATGAAAATAAATGAAGAAAATACATTAAGTATGGATGTTTAAATTCCGTAACTGGTCAGGTTATAATACTCTAAAACAATTCACAAACACAATAGGAACAGGACTATACCAAAGTTTAACATATTCAATAGATTTAAACAAATTCACTCAATTTTAGTTGGACCATGGTACCTATCTCTTCCATTAAAATTAGAGAGATGGAAAACCCTTTTACATATAGAGTATTTTTTTTAAAATGTCATCATGATCTTCTTCTGACCATTGCTGTATATAACAAGCTTTCCTGAACAGAAAAGCTTTATAATAAAATTACTGAAATAAGATGCTAGGAATGGGGCTTAGGGACTTTAAAGAAAGAGAGCTCAGAAGATGGCAAGAGAGTTCTGGGAAAATTATGTAAACCTAACATATCTGAAATGTTTAGGTAAAAAAGGGGACGGTATTTCTTGGGTGGCGACAGAGCCCACTATGTGACAGAGAAGCTGATGGTTTCATTGGGAATAATATCTAAACTATTTTGATGTTAGAAGTTAAAACCACAAATAAACCATAAATGGTGAGATATTTGTTTTGACAATAACCTGTCATTATAAAATAAGATTAAGGTTCAAGACTTGAACAAAAATCAGAGGCTGTTGATTATAAAAGGAGACAATGAGGAATGTAGGTGAATGCACTGTCCAGTTAGCTTGTCTTTGGGTATTATTTATTTATTTAGTATATTTATATATCGCCTTTCTCACTCCTGGGGGGATGACTCAAGGCGGTTTACAATATGACAAGAATTCAATGCTATGTTGTTGTTCATTCGTTCAGTCGTTTCTGACTATTATTATATGCCAACATGCATATAATAAAATAAAATCATAACAACTAAATAGTGACATATAACTATAAAGTAAAATCATTAAAACAATTAAACATAGGCATACTTATTTATTTTTATTTGCACTATTTCTACCCCGCTCATATCAGCCCGGAGGCGACTCAGGCATATATAACATGTAAATACTAAGACGAAACATTAAAAACATCCTATTAAAATCACATGATCCAACAAAATGTTACCTTCTTACAACAAAACCCACACTAAATACGTTAAAATGAATGGGATATTTTAAATGTGTGACTATAATAGAACTATGGCCATGGAAAACAAGGAATTCAAGAAATCAAACCATCATCACAGCATTATCTAAAGAATCACAATATGCCAAAACATGCAATCAACTATGCTGATATAAAATATTCACACATTAATTAACGTATAGGCTTTAGCAATGTAACACAATTGTACTTTGGAAACTATTAGTTTTCTAACATTCACATATAATTAATTCATCATCTGTTATCAGACAGCATATATTTAAACTATAAGTTCTCTGGAGTTGGCATAGTTTTATTTATAGACTGTTCCCCACATAAAATCAATGCAACTAGTAAAAAAGAAATGGAAATGGAAAGCAATTACATTCAAACAGTGCAGAAATGTAAACACCCCTATCACACACACATAGCATATATCACTTTGGAAGACCTACTACTGTAAAATATATGCATGTCTTTCCTAAGTAAGACCCTTGTACAAACACCTGAAAGCACCAGGTCCTGTCTAATCTTATCAGCTAAGCAGGGTCAGCCCTGGTTATTACTTGGGTGCAAGACTGTCACAGAATCCTAGGTATAGCAGGCGATTTTTCAGAGGAAGGAACTGGCAAACCTCTTTTGAGTATTTCTTGCTTAACAAAAGCCAGTGAAATTCATGGGATTACCATGAGTCAACAGAAAACTTGGAGGCACAAACACACACTCACATTTGAGGACCCCATAGAAATAAAATAAATCTACCAGAATTCTAACATAACATTAATTTCTGGAATTTTTCCTTTACATGAATACTAACTACTTACCAAGCACATTTGTTATTTGTGGCTTTTCAGTCTAACTGAAATGTGAATGATTTGGGGAAATATTACTTTCAGCATTGCCGGAACACTAATGGTCATTCTGGAAATTCTTATTAAACTTCAGTTGCATTGTTTTATTCTAAGTAGTTTCTAATTCATTTGAGTGTAATGGCTTATCTAGCCTATTTGTTGAATCTTCATGTCAATTTGCCTCATTGCAATATCTTTCAGTGATCTCTATAGTCCTTTGAGGCTAAGAATTAGCATGCTACAATCACCATGATTTACAGAAGTTATTACTTATGACATGGGAAGGTGGGGAGTCGAAACAGTTGAATGTTAGAGTTTACTCTTGTGTAATAAAGTAAATAGCACATTTACTGTGCAAGGACTTGGAGTCAACTCGTCTGTAGTAAAGACACAAGGACTATTTCCACACACGTGAAGATTTTTTTTTCATCTTTCAAGAAAAGAACAAATTATTTAAGTTAAATGTGAATGTAACAATCCTATGTTTTATTGACATTTGTATTTGTATACATATTCTACAGTTGCATTACTGCAATTAGTGGATACAGGTCTCTTTAGTTCCAAAGGAACCCATTTTTCTTTTCAAGGCGGGGGAATAACCAGCAAAAACAGGGGAAATTGTCCTATCCCCCCCCCCCCCCCATGGACTATCCTTCTCTCTCTAGCACCCCCTTGTGGCCTCTGCCTGGATAATAGAACAGTGCCAATTCTATTGATGAAATTACCATATGGTATATTAAAGGTAAATTACTTTGAAAATCAGTTGACACTTTTATTCCTTTCTTTCAAGGGTAGATGTTGTAACCATGTTTCAATATGCATTAACATTCCATACATCTAGTCACAGTATATTGTATTTGTTTTCAATTAAAACAAAGTTTCAGATAAACTGAGCACATATGGCTTGTGAAAGGGGGAAACACCATACTTATCAGGTTGTTGTGTGTTTTCCAGGTTGTATGACCATGTTCCAGAAGTATTCTCTCCTGATGTTTCGCCTGCATCTATGGCAGGCGTCCTCAGAGGTTGTGAGGTCTGTTGAAAACTAGGAAAATGGGATTTATATATCTGTGGAATGTCCAGGATGGGAGAATGAACTCTTGTCTGTTTAGGTAGGTGTGAATGTAGCAATTGGCCACCTTGATTAGCATTTAATGGCCTGGGGGAATAATAGAATCATAGAGTTGGAAGAGACCTCAAGGGACACCCAGTCCAATCCCCTGCCAAGCAGGAAAATCGCATTCAAAGCACCCCCAACAGATGGCCATCCAGCCTCTGTTTAAAAGTCTCCAAAGCAGGAGCCTCTACCGCACTCCGGGGCAGAGAGTTCCACTGCAGAAAAGCTCTCACAGTCAGGGAGTTCTTCCTAATGTTCAGATGGAATCTCCTTTCTTGTAGTTTGAAGCCATTGTTCAGCGTCCTAGTCTTCAGTGCAGCAGAAATTAGTTGGGAGGTTATTAGTTGGCCCTGATTTTTTCTTGCCTGGAATTCCCATGTTTTTGAGTGTTGTTCTTTGTTTACTGTTATGATTCCACAGATATATAAACACATTTTTCTAGTTTCCAACAGACTTCACTAACTCTGAGGATGCCTGCCATAGATGCAGGCAAAACATCAGGAGAGAATGCTTCTGGAATATGGCCATACAGCCTGGAAAACACACAACAACCTAGTGATTCTGGCCATGAAAGCCTTTGACAATACAGCATACATATCATTTGTACAATTTAATAATGAATGCATATAACACAGGAATATTAATGTTTTGCTCCTATATCATACTGGAAGGAGGCCCACAATGTAGATTTGTGAATGGCTGATCCAGGAGCTGTAGGTTTAATTCTTCCAGGATTTCTGGGAAAAAAAATTAAAATTTGAATTTAAAGAAAAATTCAAACCCCCTCGAGTCACCTTCAGGCTGAGAGGGGCGGTATACAAATAAAGTAAATAAATAAATAAATAAAATGGTTCAAAATCATATGTGTACCAGGTTATATTATATGAACAGAACCAGCCTTTGCATTAATATTCTGAGTTAAGTAGGGAATTACAAACACAGATGGGACCTGTTTATACAATTCCACACACAGAAACAGATAGCTATCATGTACTAGGAGATAAAATATAATGAAACATCAATGAATATTACTATGTAAGAATGCAGTAGTCCCTCTGTGTTTATGTTGCAATGGTTCTTTAACCTGTACCTATGAAATCAGGAATGTGTTACTCTCCTTCATATTACTATTTTTTGTTCTCTCGGGGGAATATCTTCTCACATTTCCTTCTACATATGGCTCTACAGTTATATTCCCATGCACAGGAGTGAACGGTCTTACTCAGAAGGTATATGTCTCAGGGCTAATATCCAAGTTATTACTGCCCTCAGGAAATGAATAAGTTGAGGGTATTTCCATACTAACTTGAACTGTTTCTTCATTGCAGATTTCAACAGTGTTGCGGGTATTTTTATCTGGATTTTGGTTTGCATTTAAATTGACTGATCAGAGAGAATCATATAATCAGAATCACTAATATGTGCATTTCCATACACCATTTTTTTTTTGTCGTGTCAGGAGCGACTTGAGAAACTGCAAGTCGCTTCTGGTGTGAGAGAATTGGCCGTCTGCAAGGACATTACCCAGGGGACGCCCAGATGAATTGATGTTTTTATCATCCTTTTGGGAGTCTTCTCTCATGTCCCCGCATGAGAAGCTGGAGCTGATAGAGGGAGCTCATCTGCCTTTCCCTGGATTCGAACCTGCGACCTGTCGGTCTTCAGTCCAGTCGGCACTGGGGTTTAACCCACTGCGCCACCGGGGGCTGCACCATACACCAATGAGATGATTGTGTAGTCTTTCTTCTGAATAAATGTTGCAGGATCAAATCCGGGGAGCAGCATGATGTAAGTAGATAAATAGGGAGCAGGAAGGTAATGGCGCTCCATGAAGTCATGCTGGCCACATGACCTTGGAGGTGTCTACGGACAACGCTGGCTCTTCAGCTTAGCAATGGAGATGAGCACCAACCCCCAGAGTCGGACACGACTGGACTTAATCTTTACCTTTACCTTCAGACATAACATCTTGGGTTGGTTCAGACCATGCTCCAAAAGCGTTCCTCTGGGGCAGTCTAGGTTGATTTTATCCACAGAGCACTGAGACTGGATACATTGTTCTGGTGATCTATAGTTTTCACCAGCAGGATTAATGCTTTCTTTTCTAAATGTAAAAGAACTTCCTGACTGTGAGAGCCGTTCAGCAGTGGAACTCTCTGTCCCCGAGTGTGGTGGAAGCTCCTTCTTTGGAATCTTTTAAACAGAGGCTGGATGGCCATTTGTCAGGGGTGATTTGAATGCAATATTCCTGCTTCTTGGCAGGGGGTTGGACTGGATGGCCCATGAGGTCTCTTCCAACTCTTTGATTCTATGAATCTATGATTCTATGATTCCTAACTGCAAACATGTATCCTTAAGATGCAAGCGGTTACCTAAAGAAAAGGGTGCATGTTACCATATTTCATGGCACATGCTTTCTATCTTAGGTTCATTTAGCAGATAAGTTATAGAAAGTAACTTAGGATTCTTCTTTAACAGAATTCTGGGATGTGACAGTACTGGAATTAGTCATTTGACCTTTTGTTGTTCCTACCAACTCAGAGCTTTGATAAGCCTCCTTCCTTTTTTGGCGAATCTTCATTATTGCCAGCACTGGAGTCACTCTCTTGCTATATATCTAATCCCATGAGCATGCTGAACTCTTCTGTAGCTTTGCAGGCTCTGCCTGAATTATGCTGATCATACACCAAGGATCCAACTGCTCTTTTGTAAAAGAAAGGCTCATTGTGTGACCAGATTCATTCCTTGGTAATTTCAATTTTTTCACTCCTTGTAGCCAAGAAAATGGCAAATATCTTTCCCTATCTGGTTGCTTTGTCTTTAAAACAAAACATGCACACGTCAATGTTGTTGCCTTCCATATTTTACAACCATTTTGTGTTTTTCAGACAGAATTATTTTGTGTGCTGCCTTTTCTCTTATTTTTCCCCTAGTTTCACATTGTATTGCTTTAGCATATTCGTATTGCCAGTAAATGAATGCTGTATTTTTTCACTTGGCCTTGAAAAACATGTTTAACAGAACAAAAAAGCAAAAGAACCACCCAGATATATTTTGCAGGTTACCACAATTACCTCTATGTAGTCTCAGAATGGATTTTGATAGCAGCATAGTAGCAAAAAAGCCTTTGGAATGATCTAGGACAGCGTTTCTCAACTTGGGGGTCAGGACCCCTTGGGGGTTTGCGAGAGGGTGTCAATAAACCTATCACGGTGTTGTTGAAAGCTTTCATGACCAGAATCACTGGATTGCTGTGAGTTTTTTGGGCCTTTGAGGATGGCTGCCATAGATGCAGGTGAAATATCAGGAGAGAATGCTACTGGAACATGGCCATACAGCCCAAAAAAACTCACAGCAACCCAAACCTATGTTTAATGGACACTGTAGTAAAAAAAAAAAAAAAAAGCACAGACAAGGCAAGACTAATCCTCAAATTGAGAATTTCTGCAAATTCAACCAGAGCAAATGTAGTCCTCGCTGTGTCTAAAGATATTTAACTGCTCCTCCATTTAAATTTCTATTCACACGACTTACACACTCATCTAAAGTAATGAATAACTACTCCCACACACTTGTTCCATTAGAAACAAGTTTTCCTTAGCTCTATAAAAGGCAACATTTTTAATTTGTTTTGACTACAGTTGCTTCTTTGGGATGTGTGGTTCATCATCCTGTGAGAACTCGTTCTGATTTTGATCCCCTCCCATATAATACTAATTATTATTGTTAATATTATTAATAAAAAAAATATTTCTTACCCGCTTCTCCCCACAGCACAGTAAAAAACACACCAATATAAATGTCACACATATTAAAATGAAGTTCCATAAAAGATACATATCAAGCATTTCTATAAAATACACATTAGTCACACAGGACAGAGACCAAAACACAGTACATGCATTTAAAATTCATGCTTTCAACTGGCTCGGAAGCCTGCCAGAAGAGATAGGTTTTTAGATGATTTCTAAATTCTGATGGTGGATCTAGCTGTCGGAGCTCTTCCAGCAGGTCGTTCCACAGTCTTGGGGTGGCTGATGAAAAGATCCTTTGGGTAATGGTGGCCAATCAAGTTCTGGCTAACTGGAGTAACTGCCCCTCATAGGACTTCAATGTGTGGGGTGGATTGTACAGAAGGCAGTCCTGTAGGTAACCTGGACTCAAACCATGTAGGACTTTAAAGGTCAAAACCAATTCCTTTTACTTTCTTTGAAAACTAATTGGCAGCCAGTGGAGTGACTTTAGGATAGATGTAATATGCTCACTCCTAGATTTTCCCGTATCCAATCTGGCCTGCCATATTTTGAACCAGGTGGAGTTTCTGAACTTGGTACAAGGATAGTCCAAAGTAGAGAATGTCACAGAAGTCCAATCTTGAGGTTACCAGTACATGCAGTACCATCTTCAAGTCCTCCAAATCTAGGAAGGGGTGCAGCTAGCGTTATCAACTGAAACGGATAGTAAGCACTCCTGACTGTTACATCTACCTGAGCTGAGATTTGGAGAGACGGATCCAGAAGCGCTCCCAAGCTGCGAATACAGTCTTTCAGGGGGAGTGTAATCCCATCCCCAGATTAGGACCCTTAATGGCAAGCACCTCTGTTTGTCTGGATTCAGTTTCAATTTCTTTTTTCTCATCCAACTCATTACCTCCTCCAGGCAGTCATTCAGAGGAGACATGCTATCCTTAGTTGAAGATGTTTTGAAGGCATGGAGAAATATATTTGGTCGGCATCAGCATACTGATAACATCCTGCCACATGCCTACGGATGATCTCTCCCAGCCGTTTCATGTAAATATTAAAAAGTATTGGAGATAGATTGGTACCTTGTGGGATACCACATAACTCCTTTTTTTGAGGAGCAGATATCCTCAAGTGCCACCATCTGGAACCTGCCTGAGAGGTACAACTGGAACCACTGCAACAAAGTGCCTCTGATTCCCAGCCCCTCCAGGTATTCCAGAAGGACAATAGCATTGAAAGCCATTAAGAGGTCTAAAAGAATTAACAGGGACATACTTCCCTTCTTGGTGTTGAGATGGAGATCATCCACGAAGACGACCATAGCAGTCCTAACTCTGTATCCTGCTCTGAAGCCGGTTTGAAATGGATCAAGGAAATGTGTGTCATCGAAGACTGCCCGAAGTTGGAGGGCAACTGTACCTTTGCTTGTGCTTTTCCTGCATGGCAGGAGGTTGGACTGGATGGCCCACGTGGTCTCTTCCAACTCTATTTTTCTGTGATCCTAAGGTCACCCAATGGGTTTTCATGGTCTTTGTCTCAAGTTGTAGTCTAACACTCAAGCCACTGCATCACATTGGCTCTCAAAAAATACATTACTAAAATTGAAATGCTAAAAGTTGTACCTTGCCACATCACATGACAGCAGTTCCTGATTAATTCATTCAAAACCAAATAAATGTTTGCAAATGTAATTATATATCTGAACACCCAGACATGACAGAATGTGCATAAATGTGTCTTTTTTGTACCTGCTTTGTAAATGATAATAAGGGAACCCTTACCTACCTGTTGCTGAAATTTTTCTATGTTTAGCGCTATAGCGTTCAAGTAGTTTCGTCATATGCTTGTCAGTGGATTCTTCTAAAGCACTCTTCCCTTTCTCATTCTTAAGCAGTGGGTTGGCTCCATACCAAAGCAGCAAATCTGCCACCTAGAGGTAAAGATGAATCTGAAATTTTGATCCAGACACTCACTTTTCATTCCTATATTGCAATATTGATTCTTTATAAGACTCACATCACAACAGTTTACTGTTTTTTTAATGTTTTTTTGTATATTGTTTATTGCATTCTTATGTTTTGTACTTTATTGCAATGTTGTTATTTTATTTTATTGTACTTGTATTTTATTTTATTTTATTGTAATTTAGTTTTTGGGCTTGGCCTCATGTAAGCCACCCCGAGTCCCCATTGGGGGAGATGGTGGCTGGGTATAAATAAAGATTATTATTATTATTATTATTATTATTATTATTTATGGCTTGATTACAGACTTCCACATACAGTGCAATGTGCACAGTGAATTCAGTCACGGAATTCAAGAATCACAGAGTTGGAAGGGAATGCATGGTCCATCCAGTCCAATCTCCTGCCATCTAGCCCAATCCCCATTCAGTTAAATGGCAATGAGGCCTCCCATGCTCAGACCTAGTATTGATAGGCTCAGGAAACTAAACATGGTGAGTGAAGGAAGCCTACAGGTGTAGCTAAGAATACTAATTGTGAATTTTAAAACTCCTAAATTAGTTTATCTCATTTTTGTTATTTATACAATAGTCATATACATAGATTTCCATGTTACTTCCTCTACAAAAAAAAAGAATGACATATGTTGTGCTACTTTCTTTCTATTTGGTCATGCTTTTACTTACTGGTCTGATACACTACTTTTGCAGTTCTGACTCTCAATTCTGGTGTTGAGACCTGGTCTGAGGAGAAGGAGGGGGACCTCATGTAAGCCACCCCTTTTGGTGTGGTCTTGTGCTCCTGAATTGGAGCCTGAATTGTAGTGCCTCAGAGAGAAAATAGTTCTTCCCTGGATGATGGAAATGGTTTTACAGACAAATCTGCTTTTAGTGAGGACATTTCCCATGAAACGCTGCCAGAGGTTCTGCTTCCAGAGGCTTTCCCTGACCTTGGGAAAGATGTGAGGTAGGTGGGAAATGCTGGATTGTTGCTCAGCATCTTCAGTTACAACGAGATAGTGCCAAGCAGAAGCAATTAAGGGTTTCTCAGCTTTGAAAGATAAACAGAGGGATTGCAGGTGTTAGAAAGTGTCTCCATGTGTCTCAATTTCTTAGAAAATGTCTCAATTTCTTAAGAGAACCCCTTGGATTACTTGTGTGAAAGCAACTTTGTATTTTCCCAACAAAGTCATCTTTTCCTTGGGCTCTGTAATCCGAGCTTCTGGCCTTGCTTTCATGTCATGTTTTTCCTGTCTGGCGTTGGGGAATCTCATTTGGATACAGTTCTTGGTCTAAGTTTTGTGGATTTTGGCTTTACTGTCAGTGTGGGACTTCGTTTATTGCTGTCTCAAGAAGACTAACTGTAACCTATATTTTGAAACAGCTTTTGAAACTTATACTTTGGATATACTTTTGCTTTTGCCTTTAACATATACCTTGGAAATATTTTTTTTGTACTCTTTACCTTGGAATGCATTTTTGAACTAGTATTTTTTTCTATATTTATTTATTTAGTTACTGTACTTGTATACCACCCCTCTCAGCCCTCAGGCAACTTGAGGCAGTTTACAAGGCAAAATTCAATGCCACAAAGCACAAGTACAATTTAAAAACATTAACATACATAAAATCATAACAACAGCAATAAAACATAAGTCATTGATAAATCCATATTAAAACATTGTCCAGTACCATCGTATAGTTGTTCCATTGTCCTATATCCGCTACTCTGTATTTGCAAAAGCTTGCTCAAAAAGCCATGTCTTGAGCTTCTTCCAAAATGTTAACAGGGAAGAAGCCGATCTAATATCCCTAGGGAGGATGTTCCATAGCCACGTGGCTACCACCAAGAAGGCCCTGTCTCTCATCCCCGCCAGACGTACTTGTGACGAAGGGGGGGCCGAGAGCAGGGCCTCCCCAGTTGATCTTAAAGTCCTCAATGGTTCATAAGGGGAGATGTGTTCAGACAAGTAAGTTGGGCCAGAACCGTTTAGGGCTTTATACGCCAAAGCCAGCACTTTGAATTGTGCCCGATAGCAAACTGGCAGCCAGTGAAACTGGTGCAACAGGGTGTGTTATATGTTCCCTGAGAGCCGTTCCTGTTAGCAACCCAGCTGCCGTCCGTTGGACCAGTTGAAGCTTCCAGACAGTTTTCAAAGGCGACCCAACGTAGAGTGTGTTGCAGTAGTATATACAGGATGTAACCAGAGCGTGGACTACTGTGGCCAAGTCAGACTTCCCAAGGTACGAGCGCAGCTGGCACACAAGTTTTAACTGTGCAAATGCTCCCCTGGTCACTGCCAAAACCTGGGGTTCCAGGCTCAGCAATGAATCCAGAATCACACCCAAGCTATAGAATTAATACACTTTCAATTAGTTCAATGATTCCTTTCGGCTGAGCCATGTTTCAGCTAATTAGCTCTTCATCTTGGGTGAAAAGGAGTTACATAGGTGGCTGGGCTGCAACATCTGTTATCTGAAAGCTTGAAGTTTCTACTTGTGTCTTTTGTACATGCAGAAAATGGCAACGATGAAATGAACATTATAGCTTTCTAATGCTCTTTCCAGTTAAGACTAAATTCTGGTTTTGGAATGTGTTTTCTAGCCAAAACATCAAGCAACACATCAACATCTAATGAAGGCATATACTATACGAGTAATATATTGTTGCATGCAGGACCTGCCTCTTTTAACAGATAGACTTAAATGACCATCACGATTTCCTTTCAAAGAATCAAAGAATCAAAGAGTTGGAAGAGACCTCATGGGCCATCCAGTCCAACCCCCTGCCAAGAAGCAGGAATATTGCATTCAAATCACCCCTGACAAATGGCCATCCAGCCTCTGCTTAAAAGCTTCCAAAGAAGGAGCCTCCACCACACTCCGGGGCAGCGAGTTCCACTGCTGAACGGCTCTCACAGTCAGGAAGTTCTTCCTAATGTTCAGATGGAATCTCCTCTCTTGTAGTTTGAAGCCATTGTTCCGCGTCCTAGTCTCCAAGGAAGCAGAAAACAAGCTTGCTCCCTCCTCCCTGTGGCTTCCTCTCACATATTTATACATGGCTATCATATCTCCTCTCAGCCTTCTCTTCTTCAGGCTAAACATGCCCAGTTCCCTAAGCTGCTCCTCATAGGGCTTGTTCTCCAGACCCTTGATCATTTTAGTCGCCCTCCTCTGGACACATTCCAGCTTGTCAATATCTCTCTTGAATTGTGGTGCCCAGAATTGGACACAATATTCCAGATGTGGTCTAACCAAAGCAGAATAGAGGGGTAGCATTACTTCCTTAGATCTAGACACTTTCCTTTGTGCATTTGGTTTCCTTAGAGTTTCAGATAGAATTACAATTGTTTCCAAATCCTAGTCCAATACTCAAACCACTACATTGCTGTGTCTTCGTATATTTAAGAAAGTAAGTTATGTAGAGAAAACTTTACAGAGACCGTAAAGACTAAAGTTATTGGACCACAATGTGTGGACTGAGTTGGATGATGTTTTTAACTTGGCAAATGGTTTTATATGTATTTTAATCTTATATGTATTTTAACCTATTGTTTTTATGTATGTTGTTTTAATATGTTATTTACTGTTTAGCATTGAATTCTTGCTGTTAGCAGTTCTGAGTCCCTCTACGGAGGTAGAGAAGAACGGGATATAAAAGTTCTAAATAAATAAATAAATAAAATTGTCTCTGAACCTACTCAGAAATAAATCCCATTGGATATCACTGGTCTTAGTCCCAGGAAAGTGTCTAGGACTGCAACTTAACCTAGAAGGGCAATTTACAAAAGTTACTTTTTGAATTACAACTCTCAGAATCAATAACCAGCATTGTCAGAGTTAGAGTTTGAAAAAAAATACATTTCCAAACTCCTAGAAAATCAGAAAAAGATTTTTGTAAAATAAAATGAAGACAAATTGCATTATGTTGATTTAATGTTGATTTTATGTTGAAATGGTATATAAGGTGAATTCTTCCAGAAGAATGTGTATTTTCCTAATATTTAATATATCTCTAAAAGCAATTAACTCGTTAATGCTCAGAGTTCAGGGAGGTATGACCAGATTATCAGGCTAAAGTGTCCCCCCCCCCCCCCCCCCATATTCAAACATGATTTCAAGGATATTAGAACTCTCTTGTAACTTTTTATGGAAAAGTTTTAGCTTTCCAGAATATCAAGATTTTTTTCTTTCTTTTTCCACTAGATGGTGCAACAGTCTGTCTGGTATGGGTAAAAACAGAAAAATGATAAAGCCAATTAGAAAACAGTGAAGGGTTCCTTGGAAAGTAATTTCTTAACACGCATCATTTAAAGAGAAAACTCTTGAAATTAGGCTAGTAACATGTTAGTTTTACATCATTACAAAACCAGCTAAGTTACACAAAATAGCCATGACCACCATATCCCCAAACTTAAAATTAAGTTAAACCCTAATTACATTACCTAATGAGTTTTTAAATTGTGGGTCATTTAAACATGGATTTTTACTGTAAATAATTCCCAATTCTGGCACTGGAATTGCTGGACTGAACTGATGGAAGGAAACCATGACATCGTCTTGAACATCAAACTCACAAGTTATAACCCAATATAACCCAATAGTCATAGAACTGCTGAATGCTTTAAGTTGCTGTGAATTTTCTGGGCTGTATGGCCATATTCCAGAAGCATTCGCTCCTGATGTTTCACCCACATCTATGGAAGGCATCCTCAGATGTTGTGAGGTCTGTTGGAAACTAGCAAACAAACAAGCAAACAATGCACAAGTATCTATAATGACATAGAACAAAAATGTATGTATGTATATCTTATAAGGCTCTCAAGAAAGTAATCTAAATCAAGACAAGTTATTCCAATAGAGAGCATAAAATCTTAATTTAGATTACTTTCTTGAGAGCCTTATAAGATATACATACATACACTGTTGGAAACTAGACAAGTGAGTTTATTGTATTGTCGAAGGCTTTCATGGCTGGAATCACTGGGTTGTTGTAGGTTTTTCGGGCTATATGGCCATGTTCTAGAAGCATTCTCTCCTGAAGCATTCCCTCCAGACCTCACAACTTCTGAGGATGCTTGCCATAGATGCAGGCGAAACGTCAGGAGAGAATGTTTTTAGAACATGGTCATATAACCCAAAAAACCTACAACAACCTAGGTAAGTGAGGTTTATATATCTGTGGAATATCCAGGGTGGGAGAATAAACTCTTGTTTGCTTGAGGTAAGTGTGAATGTTGCAATTGATCATCTCTATTAACTGAAAGGCTTTGCAGCTTCAAGACTTGGATGCTTCCTACCTGGGGGAATCCTATGTTGGGAGGTGATTAGCTAGCACTGATTATTTCTTGTTTAGAATTCCCCTGCTTTTTTAATGTTTTTCTTTACTTGCTGACCTGATCTTAGATTTTAAAAATACTGGTAGCCAGATAATGTTCATTTTCATGGTTTCCTCCTTTATGTTGAAATTGTCCACATGATTGTGGATTTCAATGCTTCTCTGTGTAGCCTGACATGGTAGTTGTTAGAGTGGTCCAGCGTTTCTATGTTAATAATAATAACATGCTGTGTCCAGGTTGGTTCATCAAGTGCTCTGCTATGGATGACTTCTCTGTTTGAATTAGTCTGCAGTGCCTTTCATGTTCCTTGGGTCATGTTTGGGCGCTGTGTTTGGTGGTCCTTATGTAGATTTGTCCACAGCTGCACGGTATATGGTAATAACTACCATGTCAGACTACACAGAGATATAAAATCAAAACATGTAGTGCCATAGTTCTATGAAGAAGCAATGTGGGAATGTATATAAGTCCTTCTGTAAGTCAGACTACCTATGAAGCACAATATTATTTGCTCTAACTAGAAGAAGCTCCTAGGCAGATATCGCCCTTTCCTCTTGCCTGACTATTGACTAATCACTACCCTAGATAAACTAAAGACCCAACCTGGGATCTGGGATTTGCTCCTGCATGATTTTTTTTTCTAATAGTAACTTATTGACCTTCTCATAGAATTTGCAATTCTTCATACGTCAGTTGCACAGACTTGTCAAGCAACTGAAAAGAGGATCTCTCTCACACAAGAGTCATGTCTCGAGATTATACATGATCATGAAGGAGCATGAATTACCTCACTTCCCACCAAAGGAACAATGCTTGCACACTAAGCAGTTGTACAAATATTCCATGTGAGAGAAGCAAGACAGATGGAGAACTAGCATCCACAACAGACAACTAATTGGGACCAGTGTTTGTACCTGCTGGGTAGCTCAGCAAGAAAAAGAACAAAAATGAGCAAAAATAAGACCCATGCCATAAGAGGCATTTCAATGAGCAAAACCATATTTCCAGTGCATTCCAGAACAGCGTTTCTCAACTTCAGGGTTGGGACCCCTGGGGAGGGGGGTCATGATGGAGGTTTCAGAGGAGTTGTCAGAGACCATCAGAAAACACAGTATTTTCTGTTGGTCATGGGGGTTCTGTGTGGGAAGTTTGACTCAATCCTATCGTTGGTGAGGTTCAGAATGCTCTTTGACTGTAGGTGAACTATAAATCCCAGCAACTACAACTACCAAATGTCAAGGTTTATTTTCCCCAAACTCCACTAGTGTTCACATTTGGGCATATTGAGCATTTGTGCCAAATTTGGTCCAGATCTATCATTGTTTGAGTCAACAGTACTCTCTGGATGTAGGTGAACTACAACTCCAAAACTCATGGTCAATGCCCACCAAACTCTTTCAGTGTTTTCTGTTGGTCATGGACGTACCATGTGCCAAGTTTGATTCAATTTCATTGTTGGTGGAGATCAGAATGCTTTCTGATTGTAGGTGAACTATAAAATCCCAGCAACTACAGCTTCCAAATGACAAAATCAATTCCCCCCTCAACCCCACCAGTATTCAGATTTGGGCGTATCAGGCATTTGTGCAAAATTTGGTCCAGTAATTGAAAATACTTCCTGCATATCAGATATTTACATTACGATTCATAACAGTAGCAAAATTACATTTATGAAGTAGCAACAAAAATAATTTTATGGTTAGGGGTCACCACAGCACGCGGAACTGTATTAAGGGGTCACATTTTAGGAAGGTTGAGAAACACTGATTTAGCTCCAAGAATGACACAAGATGGGGTCACTGCAATATTCCAGGGCCCAAGCAGCATATCCATCCATGAAAGCCAAGACTTAGACAGCTACTCTTCCAGAATCTTAATCTATTACAATAGCATACATTTAGTATTACTGTTTTAAATCTGGTTTAGCTTCTTGTATGGAAGCCCACTTGACATGCACCAAATAGTAAAGATAGTAATAAGTCATCACTTACAGTTTGGTCAAATGTTCTCAACTAATGAACAACAAGCAACATATGGTATACTGGGCTCTATATTGAAATGTGATGAACTACCTTGTAGTGGCCCCCTTTAACTGCTTCATGCAGTGGTGTTACTTGATCACTTCCTTTACAGTTAACTTCAGCTCCTGCTTTTAAAAGGGTATTTGTTGCTTCAAAAAAACCAGCAGCACTGGTTTTATGTAGTGGAGTCCAACCTATAGCACATTGGTGGAAAACACTTTACTTTCTCTAAATGGAACATGACATCTTTTGTTACTGTTTACACTTGGGCGGGGGGGGGGGGTGCATCTGCAGTGGATCTAGGGGTAATTTTCCTATTTAGGCCAAATAGACCTAAACAACTGAAAACAAACATATTAACTTTTAGATTTTCCTATTAAAAGTTGATAGTACAATTCACTATACACATTTAGCAGGTTTTGAGAGGCAAGGAGACACAAAAAAAAGTTTTGGGGACACAAATAGCTACATGCTATCCACTAGCTTGCATGTAGCTATTTGTGTCACCAAAACTGTTTTTTTATTATTTTTTGAGGACACAAATAGCTACATGCTACCCACTAGCTAGCGGTTTAACCCATTGGTGGCGCAATGGGTTAAACCGCTGAGCTGCTGAACTTGCTGACCGAAAAGTTGGCGGTTCAAATAAAGGAAACGGGGTGAGCTCCCACTGTTAGACTCAGCTTCTGCCAACCTAGCAGTTCAAAAACATGCAAATGTGAGTACATCAATAGGTACCACTTTGGCAGGAAGGTAATGGCACTCCATGCAGTTATGCTGACCACATGACCTTGGAAATGTCTACGTACAACGCCGGCTCTTCGACTTCAAAATGGAGATGAGCACCACCACCTCTCCACCCACCCCCCGGAGCCAGACACAACTAGACTTAATGTCAAGGGAAACCTTTACCTTTACCTTCACCACCCAATAGCTGATATCCTAAACCTCATAGGATTGTTGTTGATTGAACTCCTGTTCCTATTAGCATGATGTAATAATATTCATACATTTCTATCACTTTCAAAATGCGAAGTTATACTGACTGAGAATATGCATTCATTATAACTGAGTTTAGCCCCCAAATGCCTTCCATGCTAGCAAGAACTCACCTTCTTTTCATTTATGTGCAATGAGCCTCCTCCCTTCTCCAACTGTTTAATTATCTGGCCAACCAAACTACCCTATCAAACTATCATAACAAGCCAGATCTTATCAACTTCTACAAAATAGATCTTACCACTTCTACTTCCTAAAACATCCCAAACATATTTTTTTCTTTTAAGGGGGAGAATGTAGGTTCTTTCCCTTGTCATCCCAGAATGAATATTCTCAATAAGTATAACTTCTCATTCTCAGGATGGCTTGGAGAACCAATCTATGATGATTGGGAAATACTCAAGCATCCTTCCTGAACGGGTTACTGTAGCAACGTTCCTCCCAATACAGGCTGTGAAGATTCCTACTTGTCTAACCTATAATGTTGACATCTTCACAGGCTGCATTGGGAAGAACGGTGCTACAGTAGCCCACTTAGGAAGGGTGCTTGAGTATTTCCCAATCATCATTTCAACTTGTCTAACCTATAATTTATTGCACAACAAAAACTACAAATCAGAGAATAATTTGCTTCTTCCAAATTTATTTCACTGTGTGTGCATGCATGTATACGTCCATTAGTCTGTATATTTTTACTCTATACAGAACTATATTGGAGACTATGCTTACCTGCATCGTCCCGAACATCCACATCTGCACCATTGTGTATAAGTGTTAGGATACAATCTAGGTCATCTTCCACAGCAGCCCTATGCAATAAAGTCTGGCCAGAAATGTCTCTATTGTCTAACAGCGAAATATAATGACATTGCTTTTCTGGGCGAGAAAGGTAAACAGAGCAAATAAACTTTATAAAACAAAGTGTAGGTCTGATATTTGTTATTTAAATTAGAAAACTATATAATGAGTTTGTTATGAATCATGAGTTAATGCATTATTCTTTCAGAAACACATCTAAAGACATAAAAGAACATAATTCAGTTTATAACAGCTTGTGTAAAATGTCTTAAGGGAAAATGTCACAAACATACAGAGTGTATAGTTAGGGAAACAGAATAAACTCTGCCAGATATTAGAATTTACTGACAAGGGATTGGCAGGAATAGGTTGAAAGAAAGAAAACAGATTTTTATATGAATTAATGAAGGAACAGAAGTTAATTCACCTGTTCATATCCACCACCTATTTAGTATTCATAGCTTAACATCCTATTGTCTGGCACTCCTTACACCAGTTAGTTGCACACATAGGTTGAAACTACTAAGCTTTCAATTAAAATGTAGAAGATTAAGTTAAATATTTTCTAAGTAATATGTTAAAGTTATGTTGACCATTGGGTAGAAACAAAAAAACAAATAACTTTTTCCTACCTTTCTTGGCAATCCTCTGGCTTTTTCTTATTGGCTCAACTTTGAAATTACGTTTTGAATATGAATGGAGGAATGAACCATTTTCCAGCTGTAAACATTTCTGTGCCTTACCTTTAGTCTTTGAGCTGTTGACAAATCAAAGTACATTTCATACATTTCTTTGAAATAGCAAAGAATTAAATAAAATATTTATTTGTTTATTTACCGCATTTTATCCTGTTCTTTCAGCCCGAAGGCGACTCAGGGCAGCATACAGATTGGCAACAATTAGATGCCACAACATACATACATGCATATCAATTAAAAACATTTAATATCGCATAATAAAAATCCATATAAAACCATTAAAACTATAATAATCAATGTTTTCCAGTTCAACACCTTATCCATTTACATTGTTTAAGCTGTTCCGTGTTCATTATTTCATCATACTGTGTTTATCTGATTATTTTGCGTTTCCGAAAGCTTGCTCATAGAGCCAGGTTTTTACTCTTTTCCAAAAGGTCAGGAGGGAGGGGGCTGCTCTAATATCCCTAGGAAGGGAGTTCCACAGCCGAGGGGCCACCACTGAGAAGGTCTCTTGTCCCCGCCAAATGCAGCTGCGA
Organism: Anolis sagrei; assembly: GCF_037176765.1. Classification (NCBI taxonomy): domain Eukaryota; kingdom Metazoa; phylum Chordata; class Lepidosauria; order Squamata; family Anolidae; genus Anolis; species Anolis sagrei. Next base: position 263,783,768 of record NC_090022.1, read on the forward strand.
GGAAGACAGGATCGAGAGCAGGGCCTCCCCAGATGATCTTAAATTCCTGGATGATTTGTAAGGAGAGATACATTCGGGCAGATAAGCTGGGCCGGAACCATGTAGGGTGTTTGGCTCATCCAGAATTGAATAGTAATTGTATTACACACACACACACAAATATAAATCAAGGGAACACTCTTTTAAGTCTAAGAGCCAAATAGACCCTTGGAGAAATTTTGAGCTATTTACTTCATTGATGGGAGGAGTCACAGAAAAAATATGATATCAAAAATACAATTGTACTTTTAAAAAATACAATTGGGTTTTCACTTAAATGCCTTAGTGCCAGCATTGGAGCCTTCTTAGAGACATTTCAACTTTTAGAACAGTTAAAAAAAACCTTACCCCCAAACTATAAAAACAGTAAACAATGATATCATGTGGAAGCAGGCGTAAGTCACCTGAAGGCTGGACTGGGACCACAGAAAAGTCAAATTCAGACTGCAATGCCCCAGTCATGCGTAAATTATGATATCTTTCTCATGGGAATAATTCAGAGTAAATTTATATTTCATACTCAAGATCTCTAGACAATAGAACTGTTTCAGCTTCAGTTGGCAAAAAGGGAAGAATGGCCTATCTCAGGGGAGCGTGCTTGCTCCATCAATGCTTAACAATTACGCAAATGATCAGCCACTGCTAGAAGGGGTAGAGAGTTTCATCTTTGCTGACAATTGTGCCATCACCTCTCAAGGAGGAGGCTTTGAAATGGTTGAACAGAAGCTCTTACTGCCTGTTACAGGAAAAAACACCTAATTCCTAATCCATCTAAAACACAGACATGTGCTTTTCACCTTAAGAACAGACAAGCATCTCAAACTCTGAGGACCTGGGAAAGAATCCCACTGGAGCACTGCAGTACACCAAACTACCTGGGAGTTGCCCTGCACTGTGCTCTGATTTACAAGAAGCACTGCTTGACTATCAAGCAAAAAGTGGGCGCTAGAAATAATATGATATGGAAGCTGACTGGCACAACCTGGGGATCACAACCAGATACAGTGAAGACATCTGCCCTTGCACTTTGCTACTCTGCTGCTGAATACACATGCCCAATATGGAACACATCTCACTATGTTTAAACAGTTGATGTGGCTCTTAATGAGACATGCTGCATTATCACAGAATGTCTACGCCCCACACCACTGGAGAAATTATACTGGTTAGCCGGTATTGCATCACCTGACATCTGCTGGGAAGTAGCAGCCAATAATGAAAGGATCAAGGTAGCAACATCTCTGGCCCTTCCACTGTCCAGATATCAGCCAACATGCCAATGCCTTAAATGAAGAAATAGCTTTCTAATATCTACAGAGATACTCGCAGGAATACTTCAGCAAGTAAAAGTCCAAAAGTGGCAGGCTAAAACCCGGAACCTCAATCCATCACTGATACCAAATGAGAGACTCCCTCCTGGGCACACAGAGGACTGGGCAACTTGGAAGGCACTGAACAGACTGTGCTCTGGCACTAGGAGATGCAGAGCCAACCTTAAGAAATGGGGCGACAAAGTGAAGTCCACGACATGCAAGTGTCAGACCACCTATCACAATGCAGTCTGAGCCCTGCCACATGTGTAATGGAGGACCTTCTCACAGAGACACTAGAGGCACAAGTGGCCAGCTACTGGTCAAAGAATGTTTAGTATAATGCCAAGTTTTTAAATATGTTTGTGTTTTTAAATACATTGCAACTGTACCCTCAATTCACTTCTGATACGATAAATAAATAAATAAATAAAGATTCAGTTGCATATCATCTGATTCATCCCATCTAAAGCTGTTTCGCAACTGGAATTAGGATTTACATGATTTGCAGTAAATTCTTTTTTTTTTCTTTCAACTTACTTCCTGAATGAAGATATTTGGTCAGGTTGTTCACATGAACTGGTATCCTTTGAGGTAGAATTTTCTTTTTCAGCTGGTCTGTCATGGCAGTTGATATTCTGGTGACTGGAACAGACTGATTTTGGCACGTATTTGTCACAATCGGTCTGTTTTTAAAAAATTTAAAAAAAACACAATTATAGATGGTTCAGTACAAAGTCATAGTACTTTCAGAAGATTTTACTTAATATAAGACTGGGATTAATATATATATATAAACCACAGAAACAGGCATTTGCCAGATTATCACAAGACAAATAGCTTGGTATTGCCAATTTGTAATTGACTTTATTGTAGAACTCTACATTTCTCTGGTTATCCCTCCCCCCCCCCCCCCCCAAATATTTCATGTACAGTATTTCATCCAGTCTGATGGGGCTTTTGAGATAACTGAATATGGAAGAATATCACATTGCACTTCCTTCGTGAAACTGATCTTCATGCTGCTACCAGACCGGAGGACAAGAAGCTGTGCAACAATGTGGAAAGTGGTGCTGAGAGCTGCAGGTGAAAGGTGCATTGACTAGGAGGAACTTCTTCTTGATTTTTGATCACTTCATGAGTGGAAACAGCCCGTCAATTCACAAGAGACAATATCATTTTTATTATTACTTGTGCATTAGATAGTTAATCTTCAATTGAAACTAGATGCACCAAGTAGTAAAACCTTTCACTTAATGTTCTTTAAAGTAGTCAAACAATCTGGAATAGTCAACCTTCAGGGATGTTCTAAAAGTGGAATATACTGCAGATATAATAATAGTAATAATAGTAATAGTAATAATAATAATAATAATAATAATAATAACTTTATTTTTATACCACGCCTCAATCTCCCCAAAGGGACTCAGGGCGACTTACATGGAGACAAGGCCGAACAGCATAATAAAATAAAATAGCATATTCAAATATATAAAGGCAGCATAGAACAAAATGAAAGGACATAATTACAACAAAATATAAAAGCCAAACATCAACCAACAGCTGATGAGTTCTATGATAACTCCCACTTGGTCAACAGGCTAGGACCACAGCACTGTTAAAAAGTGGAAATGGTTGAAGAGAAGAAATAAATATATACATACATATATATATCTAGATTGATATAGATGTATATGTAGATATACATGAATTGCGTATTATTATATATCACATTACTGTATGTATGTGCACTGTATATATAAAAATGAATATTACATTATATGGTGTATTATAAGTATAAATATAAATATTTTTACAGTAGTGTTTCCACAATTTCAAAGATGCATCACAAATTACTGAAGACAGACCGGAGGGAAAAACATAATACTGAATTGACTGGGAGAAAACAAATTGTCAAAGGAGTGGATGTATCAGAAATATGGTTTAAGGTTGAAATATAGAATTATCAACAGAGCAGGAAATTGAAAGGCAAGTCATCAAAATGAAGGGGATGCTTGTATATTTTTCTGACTAAAAATTCTCAGAATTCTAAAAAAATCTTAAGAAGGAAGTATGTCAGAACATTAAATCAGTATGCATTTTTAAAAAGTTTTTATGACCCTCAATTTTGCAAGACTATGATTTTCACTGAAAGGAAATATTGTCTGATATTACTTCGGCCTAGCCAGTGATTTTAACAATACACTTAATTACATATATCTTCTTTAACCTAAAAGCTATATTATCGACTAGTAAAGCAAGTTTTTAAAGTCAGAAATTTGCACATGACTATAGGCAGTCCCCAAATTACTAACAAAATAGGTTCTATAAGTTTGTTCTTAATTTGAATTTGTATATAAATTGGAACAGGTACATTTAGTTGTAACTCCAGCAAGACACACACACACACACACACAGTATATTATTAGCTTTGGATAACATTAAGGTTTTTCCCTGACATTAAGTCCAGTCCTGTCCGACTGTGGAGGTTGGTGTTCATCTCCATTTCTAAGCTGAAGAGCCAGCGTTGTCCATAGACACCTCCAGCATGACTCCATGGAGTGCCGTTACCTTCCCGCCGGAGCAGTACCTATTGATCTATTTACATTTGCATGTTTTCAAACTGCTAGATTGGCAGAAGCTGGGGCTAACAGCGGGAGCTCACACCGCTCCCCGGATGCAAGCCTGTGACCTTTCGGTCAGCAAGTTCAGTAGCTCAGCACTTTAACCCACTTTGCCACCAGGGGCTCCAGATAGCATAGGGAAGGGTTAACACCCCTGTGATGTTTGTTTTGCTGTCTGTGCCCCTGTTCAGAAGGTTTCACCTCACTTTCTGTCTTTGTGATAACTGGATTTTGAAAAAAAATGGCTTGTTGTGGGAACAAGGATTGGTGATAAGGCTTCAGTGGAGACACCTTTTCCTCGTGATATTTCTTTTAGCAGTAAATTTCCCTTCCTAGATGTAGATTTCTCTTATTTCATATTATCTCACCCCTATTTGTAACTATGAATTGTTTTTAAGTCAGATGTTTGTAACTCAGGGACTGCCTGTAGTCTGATTTCTATTGGCTCTCTTCTCATTTCCCAGAGAGTAAAAGACATATCTACTGGTATTTTATTCCTTCTTGCTATCAGTATTCTGCTTAGTATTGTTCCAGTGAATGAACTGCTGTTATGTTTCAAAGTTTATGACAAGACCAAACAGAACCAGTCTAAGCAGCTGATGAAGAAAGAATAAATTTCTCAATTTGACTTAAATAATGTCCGAACTGTTTTTCTTATGAAAATATTAATGTGCTTTTAAACTGCTGGAAATACAGGTAATTTTCCAGATATATTCTGTCATTTGTTTCTGTAAGAGAGTGCTTACTTTAATTGTTGCACATACAATTCATAATTCCTTCATTTAATTATCTATTTACCCTCCACTCAGTTACTACACTGAGTGGAGGGAAAATGAAAAACATGGAAAATACAAGCCTGAAAAAAACATATGACAAGGTTGAAATCTATGCTAAGGGAACCACCACAACTTAATGCCTGTATACTACTATATCAAGACACTTACTAAGGCGCATTTTCAGGATTTTGTATCCAAGATTTTGTATCCTGCAATCAGAAAGGCTCCAAGCTTGACGAATCTGACCTAACTCATATATCAGTGCTCAGGGAACTGAGAACCTCCAAGTGTTGTTCTGCTGTAGCAACCACAGTCAATGAGGAGTAATTATGGAAACTTCAGTTCAACATCTGGAGTTTCAACTACACCCCCTATCCTTGCTAAGTACTGTTATTAAACTACTAAGCTACTACAATTTGTCCAGATGGTATGGAAAAATCCCAACCAGCTCCCAGCATGCTTTTCAAGGAATTCTTCAGGAAGATTATTTTCCTCTATATTCAAGACAACAAACATTGGAAAGTAGCTACAGAATTCAAAACATCAGTGGCAGGGATAGAAAATGGGGGGAAGAAAGCAAGCAGAAATGGGTGGAATCTCTGGGGAATGACCACAGTTATCAGATAGCACAAATCAGAAGGGATTTAAATCTCCCGTGGCATGTAGGTTTCTATATCTGGTTCTCCTGCATTAGCACTTTCACAAGCAGTATTAATTTTGCAGCAATTAAACTGGAATTTAGCCTCAAGTCAATAGCTGTTTCATCATAGGTTATGCCTTATGGCCAAATATGATTGTCCAAGGTTAGAGTTTTGGATGTGGGTCTATACGTGGGCAATTCTCAACGAGTGACTGTAGAGACCTACCCTATTTACTCAAATATAATACTAAACTTTATTGGTGAAATCACTTCACCAAATTAGGGTGTGCATTAGATTCACATAATATGATAACCATAGTGCTGAGCCAAAGCAAAAGAGGAAGCTTCTTCAGGGGTACCTGCAGCTCATATTTGAGGGATGTCATCTCTAATTTAATAGCCATGATCGAATGCTATGCAACCCTGGGATTTATCGTTTGGTGAAGCATCAGCATTCTTTGGAAGAGAAGACTCACGACCTAATAATAATAATAATAATAATAATAATTATTATTATTATTATTATTATTATTATTATTGGTGGGATCATAAACTTGCAAAGGATTTTCGAATCCAGACTGACAAAGTTTTGGGACACAATACACCAGACATCATGCTTGAGGAAAAGAAAAAAGTTTGGATTATTGATGTCGCCATACCAGGTGACAGCCGAATTGACGAAAAACAACAGGAAAAACTCAGTCGTTATCAAGACCTCAAAACTGAACTGCAAAGGCTCTGGCATAAATAAGGTGGTCCCAATGGTCACTGACACACTGTGTGCCATGCCAAAAGACCTCAGCCAGCATTTGGAAACAATAAGCATTGACAAAATCACGATCTGTCAACTGCAAGAGGCCACCTTACTTGGATCTGCACACATCATTCGAAAATACATCACACAGTCCTAGGAAAGTCCTTGGAAAGTGTTTGACTTGTGATTTTATTTATTTATTTCCTATATTTCTACCCCGCCCTTCTCACCCCCGAGGGAGGACTCAGGGCGGCCTCACAAAAGCATCATAGGATGCCGAACATCATAAAAACAATCAACAATCAGCAATACATTAAAGTATTAAAAAACTAATTAAACAATTGAGTAAAAGCATGCCTGTTAAAAACCAGAATCCCAAATCCAATCCAAGGTCCAGTCCGGGTCAATTCATTGTCTTAAAAACTTCTTTTACTTGCTCTTATTACTGGTCGAACACTTGGTCCCATAGCCAGGTCTTAAGTTTCCTTCTGAAAGACAGGAGGGGAGGTGGCCAATCTGATGTTCCTGGGGAGGGAGTTCAACAGGCAGGGGGCCACTGCAGAGAAGGTTCTGTCCCTCGTCCCGACCAGTCGCATTTGCGATGGTGGGATCGAGAGCAAGGCCTCTCCAGATGATCTTAAATTTCGTGATGGTTTTGTGATAGGAAATCCAGCATATACTGTATATCTCGTTTGCTGTGACATACTGTGTTTTTGTGTCATAATAATAATAATAATTATAATAATCCAGCATATATATCTGGAAATCCAGCATATATATCTTGTTTGCTGTGACATACTGTGTTTTTGTGTCAGTAAAATAATAATAAATAATAATAACTTTATTTTTGTATCCTATCACCATCTCCCAAAAGGGACTCAGAACGGCTTACATAGGGAATAAGCCCAGTCAAACAGAGTTAAAATATACACAATTTAATACATATGCAACATCATAAAACATAATTAAAACATAATTCATCATACAACCACCAGTAGCTGAGCATAATGGGCGTTTCCGATTTAAGGTGTGAGGGAAGGCTTGTGCAATATAACTGCCTGGGCAATGGCTGTTGGTAAAGTACGAGAGGTAGATGATAAATTAAAGCTGAAAGGGCCAAGTCAGATTAATACAGTACAATTCCAGAGCAGGGACAATAGTAAAGTGCAAGAGTCGAGAATGAAGCTATGGCTAAAAAGGCCAATTCATTTAGTGAACCGAGTAATCAAAGACTCATTGGAACAACCATGTTTTTAGGTCTTTACAGAAAGTGGACAGGTTGGATACTAATTTAATCTCTCTAGGGAGAGAGTTCCAGAGCTGGGAAGCCACCACCAAGAAGGTCCTCTCCCTCATCCCCCACCAACTGCACATGTACAGCAACAGCCCTCATGAGTCCATAGCACTGAACAAAGGCAATTAAAGTGGAGTCATTCTACAACAGAGATACACCCCATTGCTGGAGGATTTGGCATTTTAACACTTTTGTTTTTCAAAAAGAAATTCTATAACTATAGCAACTACACTGGCCAAAGACAGCACTTTTTGCCATTGCATATTACATTAGGCAGCAAATCGTTTTTTGGTTTCAGGGTTTTGAAAAATGTGTTGTGCACTATATTGAGCGAGGTATTAGATATGGGTATTCTGGATCTGCATGGTCTTTCACAATGAGGTCATAGATTTCCAGATGGAAAGTGGTCCCAAAAAGGGTTTGCCTGATGCTGATTATAGTCTACAGAAAACACTGCTATCTCTGTTGAGATATCCGAGGCTTAAAAGTCATACAGCATTTCCATAAATACTGAAAATGCATTGAATATATTAAGGTTTATTTATTATTTATTTATTTATTTGCTTTATTTCTATACCGCGTTTCTCAACCTATAATAGGTGACTCAATGCGGTTTACACAATATTAATTACCACAACAATAACAATTAAAACACAGCATACCCAATAACAAACACACAACCATTCATACAGTGCCTCGATCGCAACCAAGATCCAGTCTCATATTCTTATACCGTTCCTATGTTCAGTTTACCGTCATTCTGTGTACAATTGCGCTGATTAGCCAAACGCTTGCTCAAAAAGCCAGGTTTTGAGCTTCTTCCTAAATGCCAGCAACGAAGGGGCCTGTCTGATGTCGCTTGGTAGGGCATTCCATAACCGAGGGGCCACCACCGAGAAGGCCCTGTCTCTCGTTCCCGCCAACCGTGCCTGTGACGCAGGCGGAACCGAGAGCAGGGCCTCCCCGGACGATCTTAATGTCCGTGTCGGTTCATAGGAGGAGATGCGTTCGGAGAGGTAGGTGGGGCCGGAACCGTTTAGGGCTTTGTAGGCTAATGCCAGCACCTTGAATTGTGCCCGGTAGGGAATTGGCAGCCAGTGGAGCTGGCTCAACAGAGGAGTGGTATGCTCCCTGAGAGCTGCTCCTGTTAGCAACCTGGCTGCCGAGCGCTGGACCATCTGGAGCTTCCGGGCAGTCTTCAAGGGCAGCCCCACGTAGAGCGCGTTGCAGTAATCTATGCGGGATGTGACCAGAGCGTGGACTACCGTGGCCAAGTCCGACTTCCCGAGGTACGGGCGCAGCTGGCGCACGAGCCGAAGCTGTGCAAATGCTCCCCTGGCCACCGCTGAGACCTGAGGCTCCAGGCTCAGCGATGAATCCAGGGTCACACCCAAGCTGCGAACCTGCGTCTTCAGGGGGAGTGTAACCCCGTCCAACACAGGCTGTAACCCTATGCCCCGTTCGGCCTTTCGACTGACCAGGAGTGCCTCTGTCTTGTCTGGATTCAACTTCAATTTGTTCACCCTCATCCAGTCCGACACAGCAGCCAAGCACCGGTTCAGGACCTGAACAGCCTCCTTAGAAGTAGGTGGAAAGGAGTGACAGAGTTGGACATCATCTGCGTACAGATAACACCGCACCCCGAAACTCCGGATGATCTCTCCCAACGGCTTCATGTAGATGTTAAACAACATGGGGGACAGTATTGAACCCTGCGGGACCCCACAAGACAAAGGTTGTGAGGACGAGCAGCTGTCCCCCATCAACACCTTCTGGGTACGACCCTCTAGGAAGGACCCGAGCCACTGTAAAACAGTGCCACCAAGGCCCATTCCCGCGAGGCGTCCCAGAAGGATACCGTGGTCGACGGTATCGAAGGCCGCTGAGAGATCCAGCAGGACCAACAGGGACACACTCCCCCTGTCGAGCTCTCTGCGGAGATCATCCACTAAGGCGACCAGGGCTGTCTCGGTACCATGTCCCGGCCTAAAGCCAGACTGTGCCGGATCCAGATAATCAGTGTCTACCAAGAATACCTGGAGTTGTGAGGCCACCACACGTTCCAGGACTTTGCTCAAAAAGGGAAGATTGGAAACAGGCCGATAGTTGACGAATTGAGTGGGGTCTAGTGATGGTTTTTTCAACAGCGGTTTTATTACAGCTTGTTTTAAGCTGGCTGGAATATTGCCTTCCCGAAGGGAGGCATTAACCACCACCTCCACCCACTCGGCCAATCCCCCTCTGGCCTCCTTTAGAAGCCAGGATGGGCAGGGGTCTAGGATGCATGTGGTAGCTCTCATTCCTCCAAGTATCTTGTCCACATCCTCGGGTTTCACCAATTGAAATGAATCCATCAAAATCGGACAAGCAGATGCTCGTGTTACATCCTCAGAGACTGCCGTTAACGTGGTATCCAGGCCAGAGCGGATCAAAGCGACTTTGTCCGCAAAGAACCGAGCAAATGCTTCACAGCGGGCCGTCGAGTTGTCAGGGTTCCCATCCAGAGTGGTGGGGTTCAATAGCCCTCTGACAACTCGAAACAACTCCGCCGGACGGTTCTTTGCGGACGCAATATTGGCCGCAAAGAAAGCTTTCTTTGCCGCCTTTATTGCCACGGCATATGCCCTTAATAGGGCAACAAACCGTGTTCGATTTAACTCGCTCGGGTCCGAACGCCACACGCGCTCTAGTCTCCTCTTCCTTCGCTTCATCGCTGCCAGCTCCTCGTTGAACCAAGGTGCTGGTTTAGCTCGGCTACTTGAGAGGGGACGTTCCGGAGCAATCGTGTTTATGGCCCTAGTCATCTCCCCATTCCAGAGAGACACCAGGGCTTCAACAGAATCACCAACCGAGGTGGCAGGAAAATCCCCAAGAGCCGTCAGGAATCCGTTCGGATCCATAAGCCTCCTGGGGCGGACCATCTTAATGGGTCCCCCACCTCTGCAGAGGTTGGAAGGTGTGGTGAGTCTAAATCTGACCAGATAGTGGTCGGTCCATGGCAACGGAGAGGTGGATAACTCCTCAACACCGCCACCTTGCTCCCATCCCTGACAGAAAACCAAATCTAATGTGTGTCCCGCACAGTGGGTGGGGCCAGATACTTGTTGGGACAGCCCCATGGTTGCCATGGATGACATGAAGTCCTGAGCCGCTCCTCCTAGGGAAGTCTCGGCATGTACATTGAAGTCCCCCAGCACAAGAAGCCGTTGAGACTCCAATGCCAGGCTCGAGACCACCCCCGCTAGCTCAGGTAGGGAGACCGTAGTGCAGCGAGGTGGGCGGTACGCTAACAGAATCCCTATTCTGTCCCGGTCGCCCACCCTCAGGTGGACACACTCGAAATTGGTTGACTGTGGAATGGGGCCTCTGGTCAGAGGGATAGAATTTTTATAGACCACCGCAACTCCGCCTCCCCGCCCTCCAGGTCTCGACTGGTGCTGTACAGAGAATCCTGGCGGACAAAGCTGGGTCAAATTAACTCCTCCAGCTTCATCCAGCCAGGTCTCTGTAATGCACGCCAGATCTGCCCGTTCCTCCAAGATTAGATCTTGGATGAAAGATGTTTTGCCATTGACAGATCTGGCGTCCAGCAGCACCATCTTCAACCCAGAGGGACTGCCAACCTGGGTACACCCACTTACCAAGTCAGGAGACCGATTACAAGTAATTAAGTTTTTTTTCCTTCTTTCCCTAGGCCGAATTTGGGCTGTAAAATTTTTACTATTTCTAGGTCGAATTAGCCGAATTGGTGGTCTCCCTTTCCCGTATCTCCCCCTCCCCGTCACGGGCTCTATGGGGGCCCCCCGGCCAGTGGAATACCCTTCTTCTACCATATTGCACTTAGAATTCGTAGTTTCAACCCATGACTTGTACCAGATTATATACTTTTGCCACTCAGTCTCAGTCCAATTCTTTCCTATTCCTGGTGTGTTAATTCCAGGATCCCCCCACCCGTTCCACCCTCTATTGTCCTCCCAGTCCACCAGTAACACAATAAGCAGACCCCAAGGGAGGAATGCTGACATTGGGGAACAGAGTTGATACAGGGTTGAGGTAGGATATTAGGTTCAAGTAGTAGTAGATTTTAAATTGCTAGGTCTTAAAGTGCTAAAGATTTAGTCTAAGCTGTTAAAGTGCATAGAAAGCTGTTAAGTGCATACAATAACGCGTTATCAGAGACTGACTGCTATGGTGGTCACTTAATAACCTTACTTATACAGGGTTAAAGTGCAAGTTGTTGGATGAAGTGCTGACCGTTGTATACCTTAGCAGCAATTGGCCCCTCTAAGTGCTAACAGTTGTAAAATTTGGCAGCAATAGATCAAATAAAGTGCTGGTAATTGGAAGACTTAATAGCGTTGGCTCATATAAAGTGCTGGCAGTTGGCAGGTATCAGCGTTGGCTCAGACAACAATTTACTAGCGCAATGAATGTGCAAGTTGATCGAATAGTCCTCAGTCCTATTGGTAGATGTAAAGTCCAGTTGGTCTCCCTCCTCCCCCTCCCACCATCAGTGTCAGGGTCGGGTGACTGGGGCCTTGCAGCAGAGTGACGGATCGCTAAGATGGCCACCGGAACTGCTGATGAGCTGGATAATTCCGGAAATGGAGGCAGTAACGCGGTGGGTGGCGTTACAGTAATGGCGGTTGATCACAAAGCATGTAACAGCAGCTATGTAGCAATATATATAGTTCCAACCACCCAGGAGACAGCCTAGCAGTCGTGAGGTTAGTGTTGCTGGTTAAGAGCGTTGCAGGCTAGAGATCACGATCGCCGCAAGAGAGCTTAAAAAACGCTGAGTCACCGCGCGGCGTTGGTCAGGCTCTCCCAGGGAGGCGCCGAGTCACCGCCGGCTCACCCTGTCGAGCTTGCCCCAGCGGTATCGGGGCATGGGAGAAGCAGCCGGGACGCCTCCAGGCCTCGGAGAAAGTTGGAGTACGAGGCCTGTCTCAGTTGGAGTTGCGGAGGAATCACACCTCCGAGTGCAGAGGAGTTCAAGCTTGGCGCGGAAGGATCGGCACAGAATCCGGGGAGCGGGGAGCGGAGCCACGCTGGGGACACAGGCCGAGGGCTCAGATGAAAGTCAGGGCCAGATCGAGCCGTGGGTGGAGATGGACAATGCAGAACGGCAATTCGCTGGCACCGCAGCGCTCGGAGCGACAGCCAGCTGCCCCAGCAACTCTCTCCGGCTCGGCAGTCCCTCGGCAGCCCCACAATCCACTCCAACCAGCCCAGGCCTCCGCTCCGGTCCGCAGTTTAATCCAAGCCGCGGATGAGTCCGAGCACAGCAACACAGGCAACACGGCGCACACTGCCGAGCTCCAAGGGCGGCCGCTCCGACCTCCCTCCGGTAGTCAACACAGCGGGTGGTAATTGGCAGCTGGCGGGTTAGATGTTCCAGGCCAGGTTAGACCGAGCAAACGGGCTGGGAGGGAGCGTGCTAGGCCGTATCGATAGTAGCGGCCTTCGCTCTACCTCCTTCCTCTCCCTTCTTCTTCCCTCCTTGGTTTTTCCTCCTCTGCTCCCCTCAAGCCCCCCTCCGGGGTCCTGAGGAGATGCCGGTTCAGGAGCCGATGACAGGAGTTCAGAATAGGGGCGGATGGATCAGATTAAGCTCGGATTAAGAGCAATCGCCTTACCCGGACGGGAGGTTAGCTGTTAGCAGTCGCCATCTTAACCGGAAGTTCTGGTTTCTTCCATAACATCAAGTCTACTAAGCTGTCAAGTTCAGTGCCTCCTACAATTACTGTGATCCCATGATCTCAGGGAAAAGTATTTTTCTGTGCTAGTATGGTGTAATGCATAGGCAAATGCAAACTTCCTTTGAAATCTGAGAAAATATTTGAAGGCATACATGCCACCTGACAACCTTTGGCTAGAGATGTCAGTAAGAAAATGTATATATCTTTATATGGAAAACTTAGATGTCAGGGGGGAAAGCCTAAACCAGCTTCATCCCTTATGTGATTGTTATCAATATTCAATAAATTTTATTTTGCTTTATTGAAATGATACTGAAAAGAAATTACCCTCCATGTACACTATTGAAGTGGTACTTGGGAAGATATTTTTGACATGTGTTTTGATTTCTCTACTTGTAGAGAAAAATCTATTTAATTCCATCTATTTAACAAATTTGGAAAACAAGCTCAGTCACCTTGTTTGGAATTCACTTTTCCATTTTGAATTTCATTTATACTCATCCTAAACTTCCTTAAGAAATGATGTAAGATATTTTGATTTCGGACAGCTTGGCAGGAAAAGATTCAACCTTTAGCTGAAATAGCAGGAAATGTGTTGCTTATTGTAGGTCTTTGAATGATCACCCAAGAACTCATGCGTCTAGCCTTCTTAACTCATTGAACCAAACCTGAAAAATTCTCAAACTGAGTATCCTTTGTCAAGAACCTCACACAGGCTTACACCAGAAAGAACTGCTAAAATATTTCAATGAGAGCAACATATATGTAATCAGATATGGAGAAGATAATAAATAATATTAAAGGAAAAGAAATAATATTTAGGGAATGGAAGAGGAGAGAGGAAACAGAACTTAAGGAACCCTTTAAAGGAACAGTAAAAGTGTGGAAAAAAAGAAAGAAGAAGTTAAATCCAGGTAATGAGAATAAGATGGCAACTATATGGCAAATCTATATATATAAATTTGTTAGGGGCATCCAACGAGGAAACAAAACTGAAAAACCCCCCAACGAAACTTAACTAAAATCCCCGTGCCCATAACACAACCCACAAGGTACAAACATATCTACTCAAAATGAAAAACAACACAACAACACACTCACAAAACGGCAAAACAACAAAACTCAAAAATCCCCCAACGAAACTTAACTAAAATCCCCGTGCCCATAACACAACCCACAAGGTACAAACATATCTACTCAAAATGAAAAACAACACAACACACTCACAAAACGGCAAAACAACTGAGCATGCGCATTGGCGCCCAGCCGCAAGTTCCATCGCGCGCGCACATGGCCTTCCGGCCAACGTTCCCTCTGCGGAAACCATGCCCACTCCAAGCCCCGCCGCGCCGCTTCCCGCACACACACACACCCTGCCGCACACACACACGCAACCCCACGCTCCATCACTCCCCCCGCCGCCGCACACACACACGCAACCCCACGCTCCATCACTCCCCCCACCGCCGCACACACACGCAACCCCACTCCCCCCGCCGCCGCACACACACACGCAACCCCACGCTCCATCACTCCCCCCGCCCCCGCACACACACACGCAACCCCACGCTCCATCACTCCCCTGCCCCAATCTTACCTCCTTTTACTTCAGGCCACCTCCAAACCCCACCCCGCCCCTTCCCGCCCTGTCAAAATCTAGGAAAGACAGGAAGGAAGGAAAGAAGGAAGAAAGAGAAAGGGAGGTAAAGAAAAAGGGGGAAGGAAGGAAAGTTAGAGGAAGAAGAAAAGGAAAGAAAAGGAAAGATGGAAGGAAAGAAAAGAGAGACAGCAGAAGAGAAAGAAAAAGGGGGAAGGAAGGAAAGAGATAGAGAAAGAAGAGGAGAAGGAAAGATGGGAAGGAAGGAAGGAAGGAAGGAAGGAAGGAAGGAAGGAGGGAGGGAGGGAGGGAAAGAAGGAGAGAAAGAGGGAAGATTGGCCACAGCAACACGTGGCGGGTAAAGGTTGTTATTTCTATTATTATTATTATGCTATTGTTCCTATGAGACCCTTTTAGGGCGAATGGGAGAGGTGTCAGGTCCCAGAGGCAATGCATTGCATTATTGTTATTGTTATGATGGTGGTGAAATAAAAGGAAATAAAAAGTGAAAGAAGGAAGCAAACAGGGAGGGAAGAAAGGCAAAGGAAGAAAGGGGGAGGGAATGAAGGAAAGAGAGAAGGATGAAACCAAGTAGTGAAAGAAGGAAAGAAAGAAAGAGGTAGAGAAGGAAGAAAGTAGAGAAAGGGGGAGGAAAAGGGGGAAGGAATAGGTAGGGACCTCTCTTTCATAATAGTCCAGATATCTACCTCAACTTTGATAAGTTTTACTATAGGCCACAGCAACGCGTGGCAGGGCACAGCTAGTGAATTATAATAATGATGAAATGATAGGCAGAACATTGAGACTGATTGAAAGCAGAGGGAAAAGGTTAGTAGAGGATCTATATACAGAGGATGGAAACCCCGTAGAACAAAAAGAAATTCAGAATTGGATAGGGTCAGGGAATTGGATTCAAAGCTGGGCTATAAGACAGGAAATTTTTAGACGGAGGGGGAAAATTAGAGAACAGGATAGTCCATTTGAGAAGGTGATTAGGAAATGTTTGAGAGGGGAGAAGAAAGTGGCAGGAGATCTGTACAACCAAATTATAACAGTAAAAGAAGAAATAATAGAGGAAATTTTCCAAACATGGAGATTGGATATGGAAATTGAGAGGGAAGACATCCAAAGGGAAATAAGTAATATAGCAAAAGAAAAGTATAATGTATTAAGGGAAGCAAGAAGGAAAATGTTACAAAAATGGTACAGAACTCCTGCACAACTTTCACGCTTTGTACCAGGGATAAAGGATAGGTGTTGGCATGGCTGTGAACAAAGAGGGGTGTTTAATCATATGATATGGGAATGTGATCAAGTGCAAGAATACTGGAAAAGGATTGAAGGGGAAATCAATAGAATGTTAAACTTACAAATAGTAATAATTAATAGAAATATATTACATGCACGAATAGCAGGAGTGAAGAATATACAAAAGGAAAAAATGGTTGATAAATTAATCGCTTGTGCACAAATTGTTTTAGTGAGGGGTTGGAAAGACAAAACAAAATGGACGATGATTAATTGGTATAACTATATAGTGAATATGTTAAATGTGGAAATAACAAATTGCAAATGGAATAATATAGATAAAATTGAAAAGGTTACAATAACTAAGAGGATGTGGGAACCAGTTCGGAATTATTTAGAGAATGTGTTAGGATGTGGAGCAGAAAAATTAAGACTGAGACTGATATTTCAAATGTAACTTCTGTAGTTTGATGTATAAATGGCATGTACAAGGAGGGGAGGGTGGGAGTGGGAAAAACCAATAAAACAATTTTAAAAAAAAGAGATCTATATGCTGGATTTTGCATCACAAAATCACAAGTCGAACACTTCCTACGCATCTAGAACTGTGTGATGTATTTTCGAATGATGCGCACAGATCCAAGTAAGGTGGCCGTTTGCAGTTGACAGATTGTGATTTTGTCAATGTTTATGCTTTCCAAATGCCGTCTGAGATCTTTTGACATGGCACCCAGTGTGCCGGTGACCACTGGGACACCTGTACTGGTTTACGCCAGAGCCTTTGCAGTTCGATTTTGAGGTCCTGATAATGGCTAACTATAATAATAATAATAATAATAATAATAATAATAATAATAATAATAATAATAGTTGTTGTTGTTGTTGTTGTTGTTAGCAGAAACAAGCGCAAGCTACAATAAAAGTGGAAACCAAAAAAAATGTAATCAGATCAAGGAAGATATAATAATAAAAGAGAAATGAAAATCAAATGTACATATCATAAGTTCTAATAATTCTGAAGGAGATTGTAAAACTTTTTAAAAGAAATAGGCAAAGAAGATGCTGGCCTAGATGTCTCATATGTACACTAATCAACATGCCAAAAAAGAAATTGGTTCACAAGCTGACTTAAAATACAGATAACCTTTTAATTTTAAATCATACATACTTGTTCTTCTGAAGTGCATACCATCTTGGTCACCATTACAGCTTCTGTTTCTTCAAAGTGTTGTGAATTAAACTGGCATTTTAAATTTGTTTCTGTTATTTGTGTACAGTCATCATCTGCTTGATCTAGATCTTTTTCTACCATAGTATCCTTTTCTAGGGGGTGGGAAATGGCAAATGGTGCTACAGATTCTGACAAGCAGTTCAATGCTCGGAAAAGCTCTGCTGGTATGTCACTGCTTTCCTCGTTTCCAAATGGATCCATAGACAGAGTATCATCCTGATATCCCAACAGTTCAATCATTTGTTGAGTCTCAGAATCAGTGAGTGGTTCCATTACAAATTTTTCCAACTCTTCAGCAAACTTTGTAGTTACACCACATGGCAGTGTTTCAAGTGGTGGACATTTGTCTGTCATATCTTTTCCTTTACTAGCAATCTCAGAACTCTGAAAGACCTCCTTCGGCTCTGTACATTTTGTTATTGAGTCCTCTACTATATCCATGGCTGAAAGAAGACTTCTTTCTGGAGAGTCTTCATTATTTAATCTCTGTGAAAACTAAATAAGAACATAAGCTAAATGCAATTGTTTCCTTTTTCACAAAACCCGAGGACTCTTGCTCATACTTTCCACAGATCTATGAGAATACCAGGGCAATATACATTTTCTAAACCACAGGCTTAAATAATGGCTTGCTAATATAATAATTTACAAAATATTTTTCATAGGCATGCTAAGCGGAATTATTCATAGCTTTGGGTTGCTATGAGTTTTCCGGGCTGTATGACCATGTTTAAGAAGCATTCTCTCCGGATGTTTATTTCTTTCTCCCACCCTGGACATTTCACAGATATATAAAGCTCACTTGCCTAGTTTCTAACAGACCTCACAACCTCTGGAGATGCCTGCTGTAGATGTGGCCGGAACGTTAGGAGTTAATGCTCCTGGAACATGGCTATACAACCTGGAAAACTCACAACAACCCAGTGATTCCGGCCATGAAAGCATTCGACAACACATTCATAGCTTTGCTTCCATGATACCTCTTCCAGCAATATTTTAAGCTTAACTGCATAGATGCACAAACTAAAATAATATATTATGTGTAGGTATCATTCTCTAGTACGAATAGCACCACCAGGGCCCATATAAGTCTTATGTGATAGAGCTCCACAGCTGAAACTAAGGAGATCTGGTCCTCAAGTCAATCTTGTGCACCAACTGCGCCCCTTCCTGGAGATGTCAGATTTGGCAACAGTGGTAGATGCCTTAGAGGCATCTCACTTGGATTATTGTAATGTGTGGGGCTGATTCTGGAACTCCTTGACTAGAGATGTCAAGATAGCCCCATCCCTGGTCAGCAGGTAAAAGCATTTCTCTGCTATCGGGCATTTACAGACTGATGAGAATTGGACATTTAAAGCTGGTGTGATTTTAAGGATGGATGAATTAATTAATTAAGCTTTATTTATATCCTGCCCATCTCCCAAAGGTACTCGGAGCAGCTTGGTATACTTTTGAATATTTGTAATGTTTAATGGTTTTAATAGTATACATTATTTCAGTTTTTAAATTTAATATCTATATTTAAATATCATTGTATTATTTTTAATTAGCATCACTTTATATTTATTGTAAGGTCCCGTAAATCGCTATATCAGGAAAAAGTCAAGATAAAAATAAATAAAATAAAGTCAAATCAACTTGGAAACCTACATATTCAGAAAATACATTCGAATATTTCTTCAATTGTAAGATGCCATCGATTGTACGATGCATCCCTTTTTAAGAGATGTTTATGCAGGAAAAAAGTGAGCCTTAGAATTAAAGAAATATAGTGCCTATAATTTACAGTGCTTTTCATTTGCAGTTATTTCATCCCTTCCCTCATCACAAGATCTCTGGGCATGTTGCAATAAAATCCACATGGCAGTTTAAAATGTATCATCCACATAATATTGAAAACAATAAAGATAATGTAAAAGATAAAAACATATTAAGTCATTGCAGAGTTTTAAAAATTGAAATTGAAAATATATGAGCCACTCTACAAAGATGAAGGCTCGGAAGGAAAAAAAGGAAAAAGCAAGGCAGGGACATGGTTTTTCATGAGGATTTTTTAAGAAAAATGGGGAACTGATTATGGATTAGAATGGTGAATAAAATAAAATGAAACCCTCTTCCAAAATCTTTGCTAAAACTTAGATAAGAAAACTTACCATATTTACTTAAATCTAATCCTCACCTTTTTTGGATAAATTACCTTGCCAAAACTGGGGTGCGCATTAGATTCGCTTAATATGGTAATCTTCATGCTGAGCCAAAGCAAATGGGAAAGCTGCTTCAGGAGCACCTGGAGCTCCTATTTGAGGGATGTCATCTATAATTTAATTGTCGTAGCTCAATGCTAAGATTTGTAGTTTGGTGAGGCATCAACATTCTTTGGCAGAGAAGGCTCAAGACCTTGTAAAACTACAGCCCCAAGACTCCATAGCATCGAGCCAGGGCAGTTAAGGTGGAGTCATTCTACAGCATAGATGAATCCCAAGGTTCTATTTTCCATTGCTGAAAGGTTTGGTGTCCTAACACTTTTGTGCTTTAAAGTTTACCTGTCCAAACATATCTCCCTCTATGAGCCAGCTAGGACGTTAAGATTTTTTGGGGAGACCCTTCTCTTGGTTCCGCCTCCCTTGCAAATGCAGTTGGTGGGGACGAGAGAGAGGACCTTCTCAGTGGTGGCCCCTCTGCTATGAAACTTCTTCCCGAGTGAAAACAGATCAGCCCGCTCCCTCCTGACCTTCAGGAAAAAGCTAAAGACATGGATGTGGGATCCTCAGAGGTCACTACTTCTGAGGATGCTTGCCATAGATGCAGGCAAAACATCAGGAGAGAATGCCTCTAGAACATGGCCATATAGCCCGAAAAAACCTACAACAACCCAGTTGCCTATATATGTTAGCTGCTCTGAGAAGGGCAGGGTATAAATATGGATAATGATGATGATGATGATGATGATGATGATGATGATAATAATAATAATAATAGCTGGAATCCTAAGCAGGCAGCAATTTAGTGGCCATATTACAAACAGTGCACCTTTTGCCATTGCACATTACATTCATCAGCAAATAATATTTTTGGCTTCAGGGATTTGAAAATTGAAGTGCACATTAGATTCAATACCGCATTAGATTCAAGTAAATACGGGTATGTGTTTGACAATACACAGTATCAGATCATTATAATTCCTAGTCTTTGTTTCCTTTTCTACATTATTTTTTAGATATAGGTTTGTTAGGGCTGTTTGTCACTATGGAGATATAATAGAGACAAAATCATTTTCTTTACTGATTGTGGTAGTTTCTTTTGGTTTCAGTGCATCATCAAATCTATTCTAATGCTTACTAAACGTTCTACAGCAAGTTACATGATTTCACTTTCAACAGATACATGAACCACTTGGCAAGTCTGATCTTTTATAAATGATAACAGTATAGAAGTTGTTTTAAAACAATGCATCACAATAACCTTTGCTCCATATAGCACATGATTTGTAATATGACTCCGAAGGGCATGCTAATTGCATAAAGGGAGCATGATCAACCTGATATAAAGGTTTGTTTTGCCCTTTGTTGAAATCACTGCTGTTTAGATTATTTTAATTAAGAGAGAAAACGTTTTTACCCCTTCAGTGACAGTTCCATAACGTATATAAACAATGCAGCTAGCTATAATGCATACAAAAAAACAAAAATTAACACACTTACGTTTCTGCCTGGTATCTCTACAAATGCACCCACTTCCAAACCTAAACCTAGAGCAACAGTGAAAACATTAGAATATTTAAATTTATTTCACTTTATTTTGAATATTTTTCATAATTTAGGAGACATTACGAGGCAACTGGAGTAATGGTAGGAAGAGGAAGATGCCTTCTCCATCAAAGGAAACTTGTCTTTGGTGCAAACATGTCCTCCCACTACTAAATATGTTTATTTACTGTTGCTTCTACTAGCTTTACACCTAATGCTTAGGTCTGCTAATATAAAGCAAAAGGCTGATTTCTACTAGCTTTAGTGATCCAGGAACTTGAGCAAAGCACTAGCTGTTACTATTCCCTTCCAGAGGCATTTAGGGAATGACAGCATAGCAGCGAGGGAGGACAATGATTATAGTTGTAGCTCCACTTATTTTTTGCACTGCCAATGTTGCTATTATTTCTGACAGTTTTTAAAGGATAAATAAAAGGAAAAAATAGACATTTCTTTAACCACCATAGTTAGCAACTTCTTCTATGCTCCATATCATAGAAAAGGGAGGGGGCTTAGATCAAGATAATAGAAGTAGCTTTCTTTAACTCACAGTGGGTTAAAAACAGATGAATTCACAGCACCTATTTCCACCATGCTTTATTTTATTTCTACTCTTCCTTTCCAACAAGGAAATAATGTGATACATTTAGTGAGAGAAAAAGACCAAAGTAAGAACTGAGAAGGCATCTTCTGCAAATTACATAATTGGAGCTATTCATATTTTTTCCATTTTAAAAAACAGTTTTGAGAACAATCGGGATTGTGACTACAGCAGACTTTCCAATGATTTTTAGCCTATGCACTGAAAATTCACTACAAGAAAAATAACTCTTTCCCAGATAGGCATAAATGACAAGATAAAAAAATTCAAGCAAGTAAGAGGGGAAATCATTGTATATTTCTTCATAATTAGTAAAAGCAAACTTCTTATTGTTGTATGCCTTCAACCTGGAGCCACGGTGGCACAAAGGATTGAACCCTTGTGTCGGCTGAACTGCTGACTTGAAAGTCAGCAGTTCAAATCTGTGAGACGGGGTGAGCTCCCATCAGTCAGCTCCAGTTTCCGATGCAGAGAATGAGAAGAGCCTCCCACAGGATGGTAACACATCCAGGCGTCCTCTGAGCAACATCTCTGCAGACGGCCAATTCTCTCACACCAGAAGCGACTTGGGAGTTTCTCAAGTCAACTCTGACATGATTGAAAAAAAATGCCTTCAATCAACTTATTTCCAACCTATGGTGACCATAAGGCAAACCTGTGACAGGGTTTTCTTAGAAAGATTTGTTCTGAAGAGATTTCATATTTCATTTTTCTGAGGCTAAGGTAGTGTGATGTGCCCAGGATCATCCCATTTGGTTTTATGTGTCATGCATGTCTGTTTCATCCAGTACATGCCTTCCTTTGCCTGAGCAAAACAGAAACCTATGTCCCGCAAGAAAAGGAAAAGGAGTCATGATCCACAGAGTAAGCGAAATGGTGCAGCACACATGACCTGCTCTTTTTTCTTTTCCTCCTGGGAACAAGGCAGGTAACTCTCAGAGACCACAGTGACTGCTCACCATCTTCCTCTCGAGATAATAGTGATCTTTACACTTTCACGGGAGGGCTATGCCCTTCATCCCTGCAAAAGCAGAGAGCCAACTGTTCTAATTACGCTTAAACAAGTTTCTCTCCTCCATATAAAACATACCCAACACATTCTGGTATTCTCCATCTGGAGTAAGAACTTGTGGACAATCTGCATGTCTAATACCTGCAGTAAGGACTGGACAGTTTATCCCAGATCTAGGGAGGGAAAAGAAAAAGTATTTGACAATACAAGAAACTTGATGTACCATATATACTTGAGTATGAGCCTAGTTTTTCAGCCCTTTTTAGGCTGCAGAAGCCCCACTCAGCTTGTACTCGAGTGAGGGTCCTGGTGGGAAGGCGTAGGAATGAAAGAAGCCCTGGGTTGCTGTGCTGAGAGGGGAGGAGAGGTCATGCGTCTTCGTCTCCTCAGTCCTTCCCGCTTCCTCCCTTCCCACCTCAGTTTTTCCCCCACTTTTCCAGCACCCCTTTACAGTAATAGCGAGGGATGGGGGTTACAGTGCAGCAACATATGGCGGCCCCATGAATCTCACCTGTGTTTTGGCACTTCGGTGTTGCGCTCACAGGCAAAAAAACCCAAATAATTTGTATTTTCCTGGTTTGTAGTGACTGTGTAAATGCTACGCACAGCTTTGTTTAATCAAAATGACTGCAGCATTAATAGCCCCCCCCCCCCCCCCATTTCCTCTATGCAAGTTCACTTTGATGTTAGGTCATCCTGCAATGATCATGTATTAGATGCATGTTATTTTCAGCCACACGACCATGACTAGAGCATTGGTCAACCAAAGAGGCTGGTTTTTGAATGCTGATAGATGGATGCGTGCTAATGCTGATATGCAATTGTCTACGAAAATGCACCTTCAAAAATTAAATGTGACTGCGCACCAGCAAAATGGAAATGAGTAGCATTTTATGGCAGGAAGGATCAGGGGGCCTCTCATCAATCTGTGCCACCTCCCATCCCATCCCATTATTCAATGTCAAAGCTGACTCTGTTTTTGTGAAATAAAAGATAAATCTTTTAAACCTGGATTTAAGTCCTATGGGATGAAAAAGAACTGAATTGGATTCCAATCCTGCAGATCATTGGGTGTTTA
The DNA here is from genome assembly GCF_037176765.1 of Anolis sagrei. Lineage (NCBI taxonomy): Eukaryota > Metazoa > Chordata > Lepidosauria > Squamata > Anolidae > Anolis > Anolis sagrei. The sequence goes on from NC_090022.1 coordinate 263,807,423, forward strand.
CTATGCAGATAATCCCTAAAGAGAGCAGGCAGAGACAGACAGGAGAAACAACTACTACCCAACCTACAACTCCCAAGGAGCACCATTTCTGAATCTCACTTCCCACATCGCTCAGAATGCAACAATGTATTTATTTATTTATTTATTTGCAGTATTTATATTCCACCCTTCTCACCCCACAGGGGACTCAGGGCTAATTACAATGAACACATATATGGCAAACATTCAATGCCAATTTTGACATACAACGCATACAGACATACACAGAGGCTATTTAACTTTTTCTGGCCGCTAGGGGAGCTGTCGCTTTCAAATATACAATATACAATGTGATATATGTTGACTTTCTGAGTTAACAGATCTTTCCTTTCCTTAGGCATGGAAAACTCCTTTGCAGATTCCTAAGCCTCTGGCTACTTACTATGATGCATAGTTTCTCAATATTTTTTCTAAGTGTTTGAGAAACAGGAAAACTTGACGATTTTGCTTCTGATAAAAGTACGTCAGAAAATAAAGGCATTGCAAAAGCTTTTTCAGCAACCTCTAACTTGGCAAACACTTGAGGCAAAACCGCAAGGCCCTGTTAAAGGTTGCTGAAAAGGTAGCAATCAAGAAGCCATACTAAGATACCAATCATGACCTCTGAATAGTCTAAAAGCATAAGCTACATAAATACATAATATACAGCTATCTAGATATCAATCTGTGAAATGTAGTCCTGAAGAACAAGTTGAGGAATTCTGGTTTTACTTGTCCCTGAAGTGAACATAACTAGTTCCTCATATCCATTAAGATAACTGCAAAACATTATTATTATTATTATTATTATTATTATTAACTTTATTTGTACCCCGCGAGCATCTCCCGAAGGACTCGATGCGGCTTACACAGGCCGAAGCCACAACACAATACAATAGAAACAAACAAAGCAAATTAAAAACAAAAACAAATCAAATCAAAATTAGCAATACAACAGAACTATACATCGGGACAATATAAAAACATTAATTTTATGGACCATGTGCATTGAAGAAACATGAAAAGAGACTCATTGTGTATTTGTATTCTCAACTCTCTTTTATGTATATGTGTGTTCATAACATATCAACCTGGTAGGACTGCTGATCAAAAGCTAGGCGGTTCGAATCCAGTGAGCAGGGTGAGCTCCCATCTGTCAGCTCCATCTTCTCATGCAGGGACATGAGAGAAGCCTCTCACAGGATGGTAAAACATCCAGACGCCCCCGGGCAATGTCCTTGCAGATGGCCAATTTTCTCACACCAGAAGCGACTTGCAGTTTCTCAGGTCACTTCTGACATGAAAAAAAAACCCAAGCTTGAAATGCTGATATATCAAAGTTTCCCCCCTTCTGGCTAATCATTTTGATAGTTGGAAGCTGTCTTTACCTTCTCCTTTTAGGTAGTAACCACTTGAAAATAGGGGAATAATTTATCATCTCCAGCGGCAACCAGTGAGGAGGTAGCAAGGAACATGGGACAGAAAGTCCTCAACTGTTGCATAGCTTTAAGGAAAGGAAGATAGCTACCTCTAACATAATGGTAGTAAGGTATTCTGTTGATCAAAGAGAATGCAGCAGCAGCAGCCACAACCAGCAGAAGATGTTATATATTAGGAAAAATGGACAGCCTGTCTGAAACTCACATGTGTGTATTTTAGCTGTTGCTGTATGTTTATTAATATAGTGAACTTTTTTTGTACCTTTTAGTGAGGTGTAATAAAGTTATTTATATTTTCCGTCACCACTCTGAAATCTATGAGATGTCGAATAGCACAGAAATGTATCTGTTAATGACTTGACTGTATTATGAACCTCTGAATCCTTTTAATTTCAACAAACTCCCTATCTTGACTAAAGGTCCTTGATTGCTGCATCTCACTATCCATACAGATAGAAAATTAGTCCTTGAAAAAACATTTGTTCACTTTCATGATCATATTTTATCCCCCATTTATATGAAACTGGTTGGTTCAGTCACTAGGAGTTTGAGGTTATATGCTATTAGTGTTAATGACATTAAGCTCTATTTCTCCTGGTCAGCACAGTTAGCTGGGTCTGCGCAAGTGTTGGATCAGTGTCCAAGCGCTGTAATGAGGTAAATGGAGACCAATAAACTGGATAAGTCTTTGCAGACAGAGTAAAGAATAAATCCTGAATGGGGATGTACTCCAACTGAGCTTAGGAGTACTATGGCTCAGAGCCTTTGAGGTCTAGTTTAACAGATTTGCCACCAACAGCCTTTCTGGTACATGGATATCCCCACAATAGTTCATGCACTGTACCCTCCTCATTAGAGCACTGCTGACCAGGATAGCATAAGACACCATATAACACTCAAGGTGACTTAAATGGCTGCCAATGTGTTTATAGTATGGAGCCCTCGGTGGCACAGTGGGTTAAACCGCTGAGCTGCTGAACTTTGAATCTGGGGAATGGGGTGAGCTCCTGTTGTTAGGCTCATCTTCTGCCAACCTAGCAGTTCGAAAACATGCAAATGTGTGTAGAGCAATAGGTACCACTCCAGTGGGAAGGTAACGGTGCTCCATGCAGCCATGCCAGCCACATGGCCTTGGAGGTGTCTAAGGACAATGCTCTTCGGCTTAGAAATGGAGATGAGCACCACTCCCCAGAGTCGGGCATGACTAGACTTAATGTCAAGGGGAAACATTTACCTTTACTATGTTTATAGTTTGAATTCAAGGTGCCTGTGATGATGATGAAAATTTTGAATTTAGGACATTATATAGCTGAAGAAGCACCCCTCACCATATATGCCTGCTCAAGGAATGAAGTCTGGAGGGACCCTCCTTTGTCTTACATTAGGAGAGTCAACACAATATTTGAGGACATGGGAAAAGGCTTTCTCAGCTGTGACATTCCAGCTATTCAATGTCCTCTTAGATGTCTGACAACAACGAATGGCTGTTTGGAGTCCAACAGGTTTCTTTCAAAATGCCCATGGAATCTCTTTTACCCCATTTCACCAGTTTTTAACACTGTGAGTATTATGCATAATTAAATTGTTTTAACATGCTTTTAGTCTGCTAAAATTATTGTTTTAGTTTATTTTTAATTTGTTTAGATCCATTTTGTAGGAAACCCTGAGATTTTGTGATATAGGGTATGATATAAATATTTTAATAAATATATTGGTCTTACTGGAGCAGAGACGGAGAATCTTCCTTTTCATCACTCCCTGGGGGTTGCTGCAAGAAAATATATTAATCAATAACTTGGGGGGGGGGGGACTGAATTAATTGCAGAATAATTAGAGATACATGCATTAGCAATGGGATTTCATTCTCCAGATCAGATCTGCACAACATGTTCTCCCCCAGGCCACACAAGACATTCTCACAGAGGGTCTTGGTCAAGACAACCATTAATTAATAAGTAGCTTATGTATCTAGCATTGTCTGGATATGCATTTTCTAATGTAAATTATTTAAAATACTCATTATTTGTGCTATAATGTCATGGTTGCTAAGTGGTACAAGCTTCAACACATTTTCCAGGCTTTCTTACTGTATACATCTAGTTAATTAGGAAAGTATTTTCTTCACACGGATGTTATTCCATAATAAATAAAAATCTTATAATGTGTAAGTAATCGATATTAATTGAAACATCCTTTTTTATAATATGGTTTATTTGCAAAATAGTTTGATCATTAATTACACCTTTATTTGGATAATAAGGTGCTAAAAACCTATTTGCAGCCTGAAGAGGTTTAACCTATTTTAATTTCGGCCCCTTACTACTCTCATATTGTGCAGATCTGCTCCAGATGGAAGATTACCTATGCTTACAAGCACCCGCCATATATACTCAAGTATAAGCCGACCCAAATATAAGCCGAGGGACCTAATTTTACCATAAAAAAACAAAGAAAACTTATTGACTCGAGTATAAGCCAAAGATGGGAAATGCAGCAGTTACTACTAAATTTCAAAATAAAATAGATACCAATAAAATTACATTAATTGAGGCATCCGTAGGTTAAATGTCTTTGAATATTTACATAAAACTGTAATTTAAGATAAGATTGTCCAGCTCTGATTAAACCATTATACTAACCCTCTTCAATGTAAATGTGCTTATGTATCCTTCCAACAATAATAGAGAAAAATAATGGAAATGTAATAATAATAGTAATAATAGAGTAAAATAATACATGTAATAATAATAGAGTAAAATAATAAATGTAATAAAAATAATAATAGAGTAAAATAATGTAAATGTAATAGAAACAGAGTAAACAACAAATAACTTTGTCTCAAGTATTTTACACCTAATTTAAATCTTTCGAAGGCTAAAAAAAACTTCTTGGTTTTTCAGAATCCCAAAACATTTTTTGAATGAGTGAAGCTCTTAATGAGGAGGTACTAGCATGATGGGTCAGTACACGTGGTAAATATTTAATATGTTATTTCTCTTTCTCTTCATACTTGTATCACTTGCAAAGCCTTGAGCTGCGTACATTATTCAACCCAGTAATGACATATGCAGACAAAGTTGAATTGAACTATCTATGTTGAAGTGAGATGATTTCCCTCTTCTCTTTTTAGTTTACAATGTGCCCAAAATCATTCAGATAACTATGCATGGGCAAGTAAAAAAATGTGGAATTACTTGCAAAGTTAATATTCTTTAATGAGGATCTTGTGAGGTTGATGCACAACTGGAATAGAATGGTTGTATACGTCCAGTGATTGTGTGGGGACATCATAGAAGACAAATCAGGAAAAACTGAATTACTCACGCTGCCTTTAATTGATACACTCTTACACCAATTTTAGTTAATTTGCATTTAGTTTACATTAGTAAACTTTTAGAAGGGATGGACTATAGCACAAACCATTTAAGAATCACTTTATTAACTCAATTTGATTATTTTTTAAAATATTAAAAGGGTATTTCAAAAACAAGTCCTATGTAATTTAACATGTCTGCAAAGTTGATTACAGTAATGTATAAAAATGTAAATTTATTTAACAGATTACATGACTGATGAGCTTGGTTTTCACTTGAAAAACATTTTCTGTCAATATTCTACCACTCAGGTTTGGCTTCAAATGTATACTCCCAAAGTGCTTGCTATCTATATCAATACTCCTGTAATCATTCAATGGAGAAGGCCAGCATTTTTTCCTGCAATGTGATAAAGAATATTATGAATTTGTTTTATTATCATATTTGTATAATTTTCTGCAAACTCACCATGGACCAGCAGGTGATGGCTCACTGACTAACACAGGTCTGTGGGTTATTACTTTGAGCAGAGCTGCCCTAAAGTATATCACTGAGTTCCTTAACCAACAGTGAACCAACATTCTCTTAACCTCAAGCTTCACACATATCAGAATTAAGTGAATATATATAAATATATACATACAAGATTAATTGGATCTTTTCCCTTTAGGATTGGTAGATTATCACTAGGTTTGAAGATGATCTGGATCTCTGGAGATAACTCTCCTACAATTACAGACAAAAAGAGTTAATGCAAATGGCTACACTTAAGTATTATTGTTCGGTATTCTCAAAGAAAAAATATCTTATTTCACTGAATAATAGTCTCACTTTCCCCCTTTTTCAGGAAAAAGGGGATGAGACTATTATGCAGTGTATAATAATCCCTTTGTGGGAGCAGCTGCAGAGGAAAGAGGCGGGCGAGCAGGCAGACAAGTTCACTTGCCCACCTGCCTCTTCCCGCCAAGCTACAATGCCTCTGTAGCCCAGAAGGAAAAAATTTGGGGTGAGCGAGTTCGCCCACTTGCTAGCCTGTTACCTCCAAGATACAGAACCTTGTCTTGCCAAAGCAAGGCGAGGCTAGGTTCTGTAGCTTGACTCAGCTCAAGCCCTGTAGTGCCAAAAGAGCAGTTGCCAAAAGTTGCCCTGTAGTGCCAAAAGAGCAGGGATTTGTGACTATTATGCAATGAAATATGGCACATCATTAATAATATTAAGTGTCTCAGGAAAAAATAATCCTAGCCATTGTTTTGGTCAACTTTAGATTCTGTTAGGTTATTTGGGGTGCCGATTCAGAAAATTGCATTGGACAGACCACATCAGCTTTAGTTTCTGATACAGAACATATGCCATCCAGTAGTCGCAATCTGCTCACCCAAAGAAAATCATATTTAATAATCTAGAGCTGTGGACCTTATTTTAGGTCTGGGGAGCCCCTGGTAGCGCAGCAGGTTAAACTGATGAACTGATGAACTTACTGACCAAAAGGTCACGGTTCAAATCCCAGGAGCAGGGTGAGCTCCCAAAAAGAGTTAATGCAGCCCCAGCTCCTGCCAACCTAGCAGTTCAAAAACATGCAAATGTGAGTAGATCAATTGGTATTGCTTCTGAGGAAGGTAATAGTTCTCCATGCAGTCATGCCAGCTACACGACCTAGGAGGTGTCTATGGGCAACATCGGCTCTTCGGTTTAGAAATGGAGATGAGCACCACCTCCCAGAGTCAGACTTGACTACACTTAATGTCAAGGGGAAACCTTTACCTTTTTATATACTCATGTATACATCCAGAAATTTTAATCAACCCCAGCCCATCCCCCACCCCACTCAAACTGAGTCAATGTAAATACCGCATGACAGAATCCTGCGGCACTCCACTCGTGACTTCTTTCCAGAATGAATGAACCCATTGGGTTCATTCACTTAGCCAATTACAGATCCACCTAACCGTAGTTTTGCCACTACTTTGTTTGCCATGTAGATTATTGTCTGTTGGTGTTTTGTTGTTGTTGTTGTTGAATCTAGAAAATACACTTAATATATTACATAATTATGCATATGAATCAATGAGAAATACACAAGTTCCCAGTATCAGTCAATTTTCCCAAAAATTGTATGCAAGATGAACTACTTTGGCAGGATATCATTTCCCATAAATATCCCTTATTTCTATTCTGTTATGCATCAACTTCATCATTATCTAATGATGCAAGAGAATGTCAAGCCTGTGGCTGTGTTTAGTTTTCTCAAAGCCTTGGAATGCCTCCACACAAGGCTTTTTCCACGCAATTTTGCTGCCATGTTCACTGAAGTTTACTAGAGATTCATCTGTTTGACTTGTAGCTAACTATCCCCATTGTTTCTTATCAAGTTTTTTCTTATCAGAGAAAGCTCATCAAGCAAAAAGATGAGATAGCTTCACAAAACATTTTAATTATGAACAGAGGAATGTTTCCAAAATGAAAGCAGGCTGATTCCTACAGTTCTATGATTTGTATTGTTTTGTGTTTGTGTATAATGCCATGTGGTTTATATGCAGTGTAGGAATTTGGTACTATAAATCAGTTATGTCCTTGGTGTGCCTGCCAAGCTCCAGATCTAATCTAATCTCTGTGATCACCCACTGATTTCCCTCAGTCAATGCATCCACTGATTTCCCTAGACATAGCCAAAAGGGAGAGCATAATCATTGGAGAACGATAGTAAACATTATTTCGCTAGCATTGGAAACTACAGATCGCTTCCTCATAGGGCGCTTCCACACATGACTTAAATTTGTGCATCATTTCCTCAAGCCAGGAAGGTGCCAAAAGGACCAGAATTGCAGCTGGTTAAGTTTTTAAAAACTTTTTAGACGTTATTTTAGGGTTTTGGGAGAGGGGATGGGTGCCCTCTAGGTTTCTTTCTTTTTGGCGCATTGCACAAATCACAAATCAATGTAGAATATATGCCTAACAAATTGCTTCTTTTAGTCAGAAACCACAATTATCAATACAAATCCCTTGGAAATATTTAGGGATTTATTTATTTTTTTGTCGTGTCAGGAGCGACTTGAGAAATTGCAAGTCCCTTCTGCTGTGAGAGAATTGGCCGTTTGCAAGGACGTTGCTCAAGGGACGCCTGGATGTTTTGATGTCTTACCATCCTTGTGGGAGGCTTCTCTCATGTCCCCACATGAGGAACTGGAGCTGACAGAGGAAGCTGATCCACACTCTCCCCGGATTTGAACCTACGACCTGTCAGTCTTCAGTCCTGCCGGCACAGGGGTTTAACCCACTGCGCCACTGGGGGCTCCTTTCAATTTAGGGATTGAAAGGGGAACAAACATAGCCTACATTCTCCTTGATCAATCAACAGCTCTTAACACCAAACATGCAAAGCAATCTAATATGTGTCACAAAACACAGAAAGCTTTCAAGTTTTAATTAATGGGAAATTATTGAGAAGAAATAATACGACAATGGCAAATGTTGATGTGACAACAGAGTCATTATTCAAAATAACTTACAATGCATTAGTCAGTCATAGTGATAATGATTTCATCACTGAAATGACAGGCTGCATATCAAATAAATGAGGCATCAATCTCATCCCAACTATCAGACTTTAAACAATTGTCTATTTTGTTATTTTTAAAGCAATACAGATGATTTTCCATATTTTTGTCATCCTATTAAACATAAGACATCTCCAAGCTGCATTTCTTTTTAACATGACCAAAAATTAGCCAAGCAGCTATATACACTGCCAACTTCTGCTTTGAACTAGCAGAAACATATTTTCCCTTTGAGGAAAAATAATATAAGGATTGAAGGCAGCTATGGGAGATTAAAACACCTCCTTTCCACTAAAATAGTGATGTGCCTTCCTCTCGGGGCCCTTCCACACGGCCATATAGCCCAGAATATCAAGCCAGATAATCTATAATACCTGCTTTGAACTGGGTTATTTGAGTCAACACTGAGTTCAAAGCAGATAATGGGGAGTTTTGTACAGTTCTGAACTGGATTATATGGAAGTATAGACTCAGGCCCCTTCTAGACTGCCATATAATCCAGTTTATCAAAGCAGATAATCCACATGCTGGGTGAGGAGGGCCCGGGAAAGGATGTGGCCAGGAGGGGGCAGGTCAGGGCCCGGGTCATCCTCAGGTTGTTCTCCCTGCATAAGGACAGGGTTGCTCATTCCAACCTTATTTATGCTGGGAGAAGACGGGACATGTGGCGACTGCACCGATCTTTCTTCCCATCCTCCTCCCCCGATCCTCAGGCTGTCCTCTTGGCATTATGCCAGGAGAAGGGCAAGACAGGCGGCAGCTAAGTGTGCTCCAGAGGGCTCTCAGCTGCCACATGCCTTCCTTGAGCTGTCCTTTAGGCATAAGGAATGGGTCACTCACACCATCCTTATGCCAAGGAAAGGGTGAGACACATGGTGTCTGAGAGTGCTCCAGAGGGCTCTTAGCTGTTACGTGCCTTTCTCTTCCAGCTTTTTGGCATAAGGACATGTTGGGCCACCATATCCTTATGCCAAGACAACAGGAGAAATGAGGAGGGCCTAAGAAAAGCGCCCAGGGGGCTGCATGCGACCCCCAGGCCTTAGTTTGCCCATGCCTGCCTTAGAGCCTCATCATAGGCAGGTCCTGGACCTCACTAAACTACAAACCCCAGAATTCTGTAGGAGGCAGCAACCTGATTTAAAGTGGATCCATGCTCTAGTGTGATGAGGTCATCAGATATATTTAGAAGAGTATTTAGTTAGAAAATAATGAGATCCAAATTTACAGAATTAATGTTAACTAGGATATTAAGAAAACATGAGCAAAAGTAAAATACGGTTACTGAAGACCAAAAGATCAATCTTACCTCCATTTATATTCCTGACTCCTTTGGTAATGTTATTTTCTGCTGCCGGTGCCATATCCTTACTAATTAAAAATAACCTAAAAACATAAACAACATCATAATCTTGTTTATCTTCAACTGAGAGCACAATTGGTGACTGGAGCCATATACAAAGAACACCTAATACAGGGATTTATATCATTTGACCCTTCAAATGTTGTTAGACATTCTTCACCACTGGTATGTTAGCTAGGAGTCAATGGAGATTTCATTACAAAAGCTCAAGCCCAGGTATTCTGAATTGTTACTGGTACTAGAACATCAGCCATTTTGGGTCCCATATTGGGAGAACGACACTATAGATGGATAAATAGAGATAAAGACATATCAAACAAATATTTTCTACAGTCATTTACATACAGTATCTATAAAAGACAGGGTAATTAAGTCTGAAAATTGGGGCATTTTACTCCCTGACGTGCACATTTTCTTAATAATTCTCATTTCCATTTTTCAGGCTGGATGTCATTGTCTCTCTGGCCAAAATGGTGCTAGAGTCATTAAGATGGAGGTTTTACCATCTAAGGAACCACAAAACTTGCAGAAGACAAAACATCTGGAGAAAGAAATCACAGAATCATAGAATCATAGAATCAAAGAGTTGGAAGAGACCTCATGGGCCATCCAGTCCAACCCCCCGCCAAGAAGCAGGAATATTGCATTCAAATCACCCCTGACAAATGGCCATCCAGCCTCTGCTTAAAAGCTTCCAAAGAAGGAGCCTCCACCACACTCCGGGGCAGAGAGTTCCACTGCTGAACGGCTCTCACAGTCAGGAAATTCTTCCTAATGTTCAGATGGAATCTCCTCTCTTGTAGTTTGAAGCCATTGTTCCGCGTCCTAGTCTCCAAGGAAGCAGAAAACAAGCTTGCTCCCTCCTCCCTGTGGCTTCCTCTCACATATTTATACATGGCTATCATATCTCCTCTCAGCCTTCTCTTCTTCAGGCTAAACATGCCCAGTTCCCTAAGCCGCTCCTCATAGGGCTTGTTCTCCAGACCCATGATCATTTTAGTCGCCCTCCTCTGGATACATTCCAGCTTGTCAATATCTCTCTTGAATTGTGGTGCCCAGAATTGGACACAATATTCCAGATGTGGTCTAACCAAAGCAGAATAGAGGGGTAGCATTACTTCCTTAGATCTAGACACTATGCTCCTATTGATGCAGGCCAAAATCCCATTGGCTTTTTTTGCCGCCACATCACATTGTTGGCTCATGTTTAACTTGTTGTCCACAAGGACTCCAAGATCTTTTTCACACGTACTGCTCTCGAGCCAGGCATCCCCCATTCTGTATCTTTGCATTTCATTTTTTCTGCCAAAGTGGAGTATCTTGCATTTGTCACTGTTGAACTTCATTTTGTTAGTTTTGGCCCATCTCTCTAATCTGTCAAGATCGTTTTGAATTCTGCTCCTGTCCTCTGGAGCAGAATGCTAATAAGAACACATTTGCTCAATGGGGACAGTGGGCTCTGTAGACACAATATACTCTTTGTTGAAGGGAGGTGGAGTAGAAGATTAAGGAGGATGGCAGACAGACTGGTGACAACAATTAACAAAGATGTGTTGTTGAAAACTTTCATGGCTGCAATGGGAGCCCCCAGTGGTGCAATGGGTTAAACCTTTGCGCCAGCAGGACTGATGACCGATAGGTCAGCGGTTTGAATCAGGGCGGAGTGGGTTGAACTCCCTCTGTCAGCTCCAGCTCCCCATGCGGGGACATGAAAGAAGCCTCCCACAAGGATGGCAAAACATCAAAACATCCAGGCATCTCTTGGGCAATGTCCTTGCAAACAGCAAATTCTTTCACACCAGGAGCGACTTGCAGTTTCTCAAGTCGCTCCCGACACGGAAGAAAAGTGGCTCAAATCACTCGGTTTTTGTGAGTTTTCCGGGCTATATGGCCATTGTCCCCCATACATCCAGGGAACCACTAACCACATAGGGAAACTGATGAAGAAACACAACCTACAAACTATATACACTAAGAAAATCCAACAAATACTATGTTCAGCAAAGGACAAGAGGGATCCTCTCACCCCTGCAGGAGTCTATCATATACCATGAAGCTGTGAACAAGTCTACATAGGGACCAACAAACGCAGCACCAACCACGAATCAAGGAACATGAAAGGCACTGCAGACTACTTCAACCAGAGAAGTCAGCCATAAAAGTCCACCTTATGAACCAACCTGGACACAGCATATTAACTGAGAACACAGAAATGCTGGACCACTCTAACAACTACCATGTCAGGCGACACAGAGAAGCCACTGAAATCTACAAGTATGTGGACAATTTCAACAGAAAGGAGAAATCCATGAAAATGAACAAAATCTGGCTACCAGTATTTAAAAAAAACCTCTAATATCAGGACAATTAATAAAGAACAACACTCAGAAAACAGAGGAAATCCAGAGAGGGAACAATCAGGGCCAGCTAACACATCCCAACAAAGGATTTCCCAGGCAGGAAACATCCAGGCTTTGAAGCTGCAAGGATATTAAATGCTAATCAATGTGGCCAATTGCAAAATTCACACTTGCCCCAAGCAGACAAGAGTTCTTTCTCCCACCCTGGACATTCCACAGATAAATAAACCTCACTTGCCTAGTTTCCAACAGACCTCTCAGCCTCTGAGGATGCCTGCCATAGATGTGGGCGAAACGTCAGGAGAGAATGCTTCTGGAACATAGCTATACTAAGCCCGGAAAACTCACAGCAACCCAATTAAGTGAAATCATATCCTTGTATGAATGGCAAAACTAACCGAAATGATTCCGAAACAGGAGATGATTGACACAACAAACAGAATTACAAAACAATGTAACAATTAATGTTATCATTATGAAATTAGTATGAGAACTGAGCATTAGTTCATTTTAATTGCTTATTCTTGGGAAACACGTTCATTAGTACATCAAGACATTCAAATGCAACAACTGTTGCTAACACCCTTGAATCTAACAACATATCACAAATTGGCCTCCCAGCTTATTAATATAGCTCTTATTAACAAACGATTATGTATAAGTCTTCCCTGCTCAATGCTCTATTATTATAGAAATAAAATTACCACACTACCCACATGTCAGCTCTCTCTTATTTAAAAGGAATGTTATTTGCATTCTGAAACTTCATCTCCTGATCCTTTTAATTTGCAACATTTGTCCAGTGTTTATTACTGCTTTGAATGGCATAAGGAGTTATTGGCAGGCAATGAAAATAAGGATCAGAGCTTTGTTTATGAACTGTGTAGGCTGATCACCTCAGATAGCGAATCCTGGGGAAATGACAGCACGTTGCCTTATAGCCTATCACTGCTACTTGATGTGTTGGGTGCCTTTAGGGCAGTGGTTCTCAACCTTCCTAATGCCGTGACCCCTTAATGCAGTTCCTCATGTTGTGGTGACCCCCCAACCAAATTTGGCACAATTACCTGATACACCCAAATTTGAATACTGGTGGGGTTGGGGGGGGGGAGTTGGTTTTGTCATTTGGGAGTTGTAGGTAAAGGTTTTCCCCTGACATTATGTCCAGTCATGTCTGACTTGGGTGTGGTGCTCATCTCCATTTCTAAGCCAAAGAGCCAGCGTTGTCCGTAGACACCTCCAAGGTCATGTAGCCAGCATAACTGCAGGGAGCATCGTTACCTTCCCACCAGAGCAGTACCTATTGATCTACTAACATTTGCATGTTTTTGAACTGCTAAGTTGGCAGAAGCTGGGGCTGACAGCGGAAGCTAATGCCACTTCCTGGATTTGAACCTGCGCTCTTTTGGTCAACAAGCTCAGCAACTCAGCGGTATCGTTGTTGGGATTTATCGTTAACCTACAATCAAAGAGCATTCTGAACTCCACCAACGATGTAATTGAAACAAACTTGGCACACAGATATCCCTTGACCAACAGAAAATACTGGAAGGGTTTGGTGGACATTGACCTTGAGTTTTGGAGCTGTAGCACTGTGGACTCAAACAATGATGGATCTGGACCAAACCTGGCAAGAATACTCAATCTGCCCAAATGTGAACACTGGTAGATTTTGGGGAAATTAGACCTTGACACTTGGGAGTTGTAGTTACTAGGATTTATAGTTCACCTACAATCAAAGAGCATTCTGAACTCCATCAGTGATGAAATCGAACCAAATGTGGCACACAGAACTCCCATGACCAACAGAAAATACTGGAAAGATTTGGCAGGCATGGACCTTGAGTTTTGGAATTGTAGTTCACCTACCTCCAAAAGCACTGTGGACTCAAACAATGATGGATCTGGACCAAACTTGACACGAATACTCAATATGCCCAAATGTGAACACTGGTGGAGTTTGGGGAACATTGACTTGACATTTGGAAGTTGCATTTGCTGGGATTTATAGTTCACCTACAATCAAAGTACACTCTGAATCCAGCCCACAATCAAGGGAGGGCTCGTGTGAAGGAGCCCCCGGCTGCCTCGCGGCCTCGCCATTTGGTGAAGCCGCGAGGGAGCTGAGGCAGCCTCCACACAAGCCCTCCCTGGGCTCCCCCACGGGCGCCAAGGAGCCCAGAGAGGGCTCGTGCAAAGGAGCCCCCGGCTGCCTCGCGGCCTCGCCATTTGGCGAAGCTGCGAGGGAGCCGAGGCAGCCTCTGCACAAGCCCTCCCTGGGCTCCTTGGCGGCCTCGCCATTTGGCGAGCCCGCTGGGGAGCCCAGGGAGGGCTCGTGCAAAGGAGCCCCCGGCCGCCTCGCAGCCTCGCCATTTGGCGAGGACACCAAGGAGCCCAGGGAGGACTCGCAGCCTTGTGGGCGGGGCCGAAGGAGGCGGCCTCGCGACCCCTCCGAAATGGCTAAACGACCCCCTGGGGAGTCGCGACCCCCAGGTTGAGAACCGCTGCTTTAGGGTCTCTCCAATTTATTGTGGCCCTAAAGGAAATTCATCAGTTTTCCTGGCAAGATTTGTTCAAAGGGGGTTTGCTATGGCTTTTCTCTGAGGCCCCGTCTACACTGCCATATAAAATCTAGATTATCTGCTTTGAACTGGATTATATGGCAGTGTAGACTCAGATAATCTAGTTCAAAGCAAATAATGTGAATTATCTGCCTTGATATTCGGAATTACATAGCAGGGTAGAAGGACCCTCATATAATTCAGTTCAAAGTAGATAATCTAGTTTCGGTAACTGGATTATATGGCATTGCAGATCCACTCTGAGGGTCCATCTAAATTGCCATACAAAATCCTGATTATCTGCTTTGAACTGGATTATATGGAAGTGTAGGCGCATATAACCGGGGGCCCTTCTATTGAATTCGCTCTCTCAAACCTCATCTACACTACTATATAATCCAGATTATCAAAGCAGAAAATCCACATTATCTACTTTGAACTGGAGCCTCTTCTACACTGCCATATAATCCAAAATAATCCGCATTATCTGTTTTGAACTGGATTATATGAGTCTACACTTCTAGATAATCCAGTTGAAAGCAGATAACCTGGATGTTATATAGCAGTGTAGAAGAGGCCCCAATTCAAAGTAAGTAATGTAGATTTTCTGGTTTGATAATCTTGATTATATGGTAGTGTAGAAGAGGTTTGAGAGAGCGAATTGCTCAGGCTCACAAAATAGATTTCAATGGCTTCATAGGCCCCTTCCAGGGCCCTTCCACACAGCCCTATATCCCAGAATATCAAGGCAGAAAATCCCACATTATCTGAATGTGGACTCAGGGCCCATCCACACAGCCCTATATCCTAGTATCAAGGCAGAAAATCCCACAATACCTGCTCTGAACTGGGTTATCTGAGTCCACATTAAGATAATATGGTATTTCCTGCCTTGATATTCTGGGATATAGAGCTGTGTGGAAGGGCCCCCACATAACTGTATAAAATCCCACATTATCTGCTTTGAACTGGGCTATATGGCAGTGTGGATTCAGATAACCCAGTTCAAAGCAGATATTGTGAATTATCTGCCTTAATATTTTGGGTTATGTGGCTGTGTGGAAGGGCCCGTAGTGATTTTCAGTGAGGGTCACATCTGCCTTATGATTGCCTTCAAAGGGCAACCCTAGATTTAGGTCTCTTCTATACTGCCGGGACTGTGGCTCAGCTGGCTGGGAGTCAGCTGCATTAAGATCACTACTGACCGAAAGGTCATGAGTTTGAAGCCAGTCTGGGTCGGAATGAGTGTCTGACCAATTTGTGTAGCTTGTTATCAACCTTTGCAGCCTGAAAGACAATTGCATCTATCAAGTAGGAAATTTAGGTACTGCCTACGCGGGGAGGTTAATTTAACTAATTTACAATGCCATAAAAATCTCCAGCAAGCCTGCAAAGAATGAGGAAGTACTTCATCAGTGTCACAAATAAGACAGTGAAGCAGCAGCTTCCCTAGTGGCCAGAATACCCTCAAGAAAAGCTGGAATGTTAAATTGCCTCTGTGCCTGTCTATTTATGTTGTGTGTCTATGGCATTGAATGTTTGCCATGTATATGTACATTGTAATCTGCCCTTAGTCCCCTGTGGGGTGAGAAGGGCAGAATATAAATACTGTAAATAAATAAATAAATAAATACTGCCACATTATCCAGATTATCAAAGCAGATAATCCACGTGATCTGCTTTGAACTGGATTATATGAGTCTACACCAGCTCAAAGTAGATAATATGGATTTTATATGGCAGAGTAGAAGGGACCTCATATAATCCAGTTCAAAGCAGATCCTATGTGGATTATCTACTCCAATAATCTGGGTTATATAGTAGTGTAGAAGGGGCCATATTTAGCTGGGGTTAAGGTCCCTTTCACACCACAAAATGGCAGCACTTTGATAGCATTTCAGCAGCCACAACTTTATCCAATTTGAGTTTTGTTGAGGTATTTATGAAGTCTGGGACCGGGGGAATCAAAACACCTCATGAAACTAGAAATCCCAGGGTTCCATATAATGGAGGGGTGGCAGTTCAAGTACTGTTAAACTAAAGGTTGTAGAACTGATGCAGATTGAAACCACTTGAATTTTATTGAAACCCAGGATGGCATGGGCAAACTTGGGCCCTCCAGGTGTTTTGGACTCCAACTCCCACAATTCCTGTCAGGAATTGTGGGAGTTGGAGTCCAAAACACCTGGAGGGCCCAAGTTTACCCATTCCTAAACTATGGTGCCTCGCCAAACTACAATTCCCAGGCCTCCCTAGAAGGCATGGAGCCATAGCAGTTAAAAGTGGCGTTAATCCGCATTAATTCCTCAGTGTAGATAGAAAAATGGCACCCAAAGTGGAAAAGACAAGAATCTCCTTCTGAATAAGCGTGTAGAGTGGCTTCTCATACAGGAGGCCTTTGGATTTTGCTCTTTCAGTCACGTAACGTCTGAATGTCGGCTGTACACGTGTTTGTGCGTGTCACCTCTTCCCGCGGAGGTCTTCTTCGTCCGGCTCGCTGTCGAGCACGGAGCCCTCAATGATAGTCTCGTCGCTATCGCTGTCCGCCATGGCTGCCTCTTGTTTACTTTCCTCAACTCTGAGCCAGAGATTCCCGCTTCTCCTATTCCTTAAGGCGTCTTTGGCTTTCGAAGACTGTAATTCCCATAATGCCCCGGGCCTCCTATTCCTATTCCTTATATCCTATAAGGCAACGAGGGGAATAGGAGGCCCGGGGCATTATGGGAATTGCAGTCCTACACTTTGCTGATGCTGTAGGGCAGCGTTCCTCAACCTAGGGACCACGAGGAGGTGTCAGAGGGGTTGCCAAAGACACAGTATTTTCTGTTAGTCATGGGGGTTCTGTGTGGGAAGTTTGGCCCAATTCTATCGCTGATGGGGTTCAGAATGCTCCTTGCTTGTAGGTGAACTATAAATCCCAGCAACTACAACTCCCTAATGTCAAGTTCTATTTTCCCCCCAATCTCCACCAGTGTTCACATTTGGGCATATTGAGTATTCGTGCCAAGTTTGGTCCAGATCTGTCTTTCTTTGAGTCTGGATGTAGGTGAACTACAACTCCCAAACTTAAGGTCAATGCCCACCAAACCCTTCCAGTATTTTCTGTTGGTCATGGGAGTTCTGTGTGCCACTCAATTCCATCGTTGGTGGAGTTCAGAATGCTCTTTGATGACAGGGGAACTATAAATCCCAGCAATTACAAATCCCAAATGACAAAAATCATTTTTCAAAAACCAGTATTCAAATTTCAGGTATTTGTGCCAAATTTGGTCCAGTGAATGAAAATACATCCTGCATATCAGATATTTACATTACGATTCATAACAGTAGCAAAATTAACAGTTATGAAGTAGCAACAAAAATAATTTTATGGTTGGGGGTCACTACAACATTATGGTTGGGGGTCACCACAACATGAGGAACTGTATTAAGGGGTCATGGCACTAGGAAGGTTGAGAACCACTGATGTAGGGAGGGCTTTGATTGTGCTTTTTCTCCATGGCATTGTATTGAGGGCATGAGCAGCACTAAAGTTGTTTTGGCATTTGAGCTGCTAGGTTGGCAGTGGACAGTGGAAGCTCACGCCGCTCCCTGGATTCGAACCTGTGACCTTTCAGTTGACAGCTCAGCACTTTAACCCACTGTGCTACCGGGGGCTCATATTTGTGCTCTACCTGAATTCATTTACTTCGTCTCAGCAACTGCTTCCAAGGGTCCCAACCCCCAAGTTGAGAAACACTGGGCTAGATTCTGATGAGTACATTTTATTAGTTACCTTCCAGTAACTTAGTAAGATAATTATAGGTATCCTGAGGATTAAAAGAACTTTGGCTAATAATGATTTATGACGGGAGCCACACTCTGGTATTTGCCCGAAGGCACAATGGCTACATATGAGGGCACTGAAGGCACGGAAACACCCTGGCCCTGTCAATCAACCAACCAATCAGTCAATCAAACTTTATTTATGTTCAGGAAAGGACAAGAGGGATCCTCTCACCTCTACAGTAAGTGTACCTTACTTACTTACTCAGGAAGTTGGACTGGATGGCCCACAAGGTCTCTTGCAACTCAATGATTCCATGATTCCACTAACACCAATCAGTGCAACCAATCAAAGGAAGATGGTAAATGGAACATAGGAATGGCAGAAGGATTATGAGAACGGATCTGATTTCAACTGAAGTGTTATGTTATGTTTGTTTTGTTGATTTGTCTTGGTTGATTGTTAATTGTTGTGGATTGATGCTGTTGATCCTGTTTGTTGCATTGTTATGTTTTAATTGCACTGACTGTTTGATAATTGTACCATGTAAACCGCATTGAGTCGCCTGTTTGGGCTGAAAAATGCAGTATAGAAATAAAGCAAATAATAATAATAATAATCATAATAATAATAATAACACTTTCACGCATATGTGTGAGTAATAGATAAAACAGGCCCTATCTACACATGCTATAAAACACATGTTAAAAATGGCAAGAGAAAACCTGAAATTGGCAATAAAATGTGCTAATCAGGAATGGGTGCTGCAGAGCAGAAAGATGCACACAGCACTTCTGGAACCAGTGCGACCTCTGGAAAATTTGGATAAAGGAACCAGATATGGTACTCTCAGGAAAGTAAATAAACACGGTTTCCCTCCACAAGAAGAAATTGCTTTCTTCTTGTTTTTGAATTGGAAAATTAGCTGCATTGCTGTTTCTTATCCAATGAGCTGCAAGAATTCAGCACATTTCTCCAAACAAGCTAAGAAAAAAGGGGGTTCTATTGGATTGATTGGGCATACAGGGAGCTTTGTGGACACTGCAGGGAATTTTTCATGGTTCCTCGGTGTGTGTGGAAACTCTCCAGCACGGAACTGGATTTCTTTAATCCACATTCTGATTCAGATTATGTGGCTGTGTAGAAGCAGCCCGTGATGTTATAGCACTGGGGAGAGAGACAGAGACAGAGAGACAGAGACTCTGGATCATGGCTGGAAGGAGGTGGGAAGGGAAGTTTTGCAAAGTTTTGGTTTCCCTGACAAGTCCTGGTTCTGCTGTGAGGAGGGGGTGCAATAGATTTTTTTAGAGACAAAAGTGTAAAAGTTTTTTAGTTACTTTGCCAATTGAAAGGAATCATATTGAAATGTCCATCCATTCTCCTTCACTCCAGATGTTTCCCAGAGGAAATCTTCTCACTACCCAAAAGTGGTTTAAACGTTCAACTGAATTTTTGCACAGGAAATTATAGAAGCTGGAAAGGAGATCATTAACATATTCATTTTGTGTTCATATAAACACTTTCCAAACAGTATCCTGTTGGCAAGAACTATAGTTGGCAAGAACTATAATGTCACATGATTAGTCCCAACCAAAAGCAGCATTATCCTGATCCAATTGTGATTTAACAACCTAATACTAAAATGCTGCCCCATGCTAGACAAAAAAAGCAAAATTGTATAGTGTTTCCATGGCTGTACTTTGTGGAAAATAAAGTTGTCAGTGACTGCAGTTGTCATGATGCTTTGATACTCTGGCTAGCTAAATCAGTGTTTCTCAACCTTCCTAATGCCACAAGCCCTTAATACAGTTCCTCACGATGTGGTGACCCCCAACCATAAAATTGTTTTAGTTGCTACTTCATAACTGTAATTTTGCTACTGTTATGAATTGTAATGCAAATATCTGATATGCAAGATGTATTTTCATTCACTGGACCAAATTTGGCATAAATACCCAATATGCCCAAATTTGAATATTGGTGGGATGGGAGGGACTGATTTTTTTCATTTAGAAGTTGTAGTTGCTGGGATTTATAGTTTACCCACAATCAAAGAGCATTCTGAACTCCCCTAACAATTGAATTAAACCAAACTTGGCACACAGAACTCCCATGACCAACAGAAAATACTGGTGGGCATTGACTTTGAGTTTTGGAATCGTAGTTCACCTACATCCAAACTTGGTACAAATACTCAATATACCCAAATGTGAACACTGGTCGAGTTTGGGGAAAACAGACTTGACATTTGGGAGTTGTAGTTTCTGGGATTTATAGTTCACATACAATCAAAGAGCATTCTAAAGCCTACCAACAATAGAATTGGGCCAAACTTTCCACACAGAACCCCATGACCAACAGAAAACATTGTATTGTCGAAGGCTTTCATGGCTGGAATCACTAGGTTCTTGTGGGTTTTTTCGGGCTATAGAGCCATGTTCTAGAGGCATTTCTCCTGACGTTTCGCCTGCATCTATGGCAAGCATCCTCAGAGGTATGAGGTCTGTTGGAATTAGGACAATGGGTTTATATATCTGTGGAATGGCTGGGGTGGGGCAAGGAGCTCTTCCCTGCTGCAGTTAGGTGTGAATGTTTAGCTGATCACCTTCATTAGCATTTGAAGGTCTGCCTGAGCCTGGGAAAATCTGTTCCTGGGAGGTGTTAATCTGTGCCTGGTTTTTTCCTCTCTGTTGTTTAGCTGTTATAATTTTAGAGTTTTTTAATACTGGTAGCCAGATTAATTTTAGAGTTTTTTAATACTGGTAGCCAGATTTTGTTCATTTTCATGGTCTCTTCCTTTCTGTTGAAATTGTCCACATGCTTGTGGATTTCAATGGCTTCTCTGTGTAGTCTGACATGGTGGTTGTTGGTGTGGTCCAGCATTTCTGTGTTCTCAAATAATATGCTGTGTCCAGGCTGGTTCATCAGGTGCTCTCCATGTGTCAGAGAAGCCATTGAAATCCACAAGCATGTGGACAATTTCAACAGAAAGGAAGAGACCATGAAAATGAACAAAATCTGGCTACCAGTATTAAAAAACTCTAAAATTATAACAGCTAAACAACAGAGAGGAAAAAACCAGGCACAGATTAACACCTCCCAGGAACAGATTTTCCCAGGCTCAGGCAGACCTTCAAATGCTAATGAAGGTGATCAGCTAAACATTCACACCTAACTGCAGCAGGGAAGAGCTCCTTGCCCCACCCCAGCCATTCCACAGATATATAAACCCATTGTCCTAATTCCAAAGACCTCATACCTCTGAGGATGCTTGCCATAGATGCAGGCGAAACGTCAGGAGAAATGCCTTTAGAACATGGCTCTATAGCCCGAAAAAACCCACAAGAACCTAGAAAACATTGTGTTTTCCGATGGTCTTTGACAATCCCTCTGACACCCCCCCCCCCCCCCCCGTGACCCCAGGGGTCCTAACCCCCAAGTTGAGAAACACTGGGCTAGATCAATGTGCCCTTGAATGCCACCTGCTGGAGGAAAATAAATTGAGAAGAATGCCTTCTTTACATATCCTACTTGTGGCCTTGCTGTTGGCATCTTCTTCTTGACAATTGTGGCTACAAGTCCTTAGACAAATCACTCAGCAGTTCCTACTAAGACCCAGAAAATATTGATAGCAGCCTAAGATAAATTCTGTAATTTTAATCCTCAGTCCTGTTAGGAATTTTGGAAAGGAACTAGTGATTGTTATGTGAAAACTCACTTTTTGCAACCCCACCAAAATTTCTTATTTTGCTTTCCCCTTATCCCTTCTTTCTACCACCTTCATTCTGTTTTTTTTTCTCTTTACCTTTTGGAGTCTCATGGGGATCCCAGCAAAGTCCCAGGGTTAAGAGTTTCACAATTCAGGTTTCTAGGACAGATAAGGAACTTTTATATGGTGCCCAATGTAAATAAGGAAAAAAAGTAAAGACAGGGCTTTGGAACCAGGCCTTTGGGCAATAGCGCAATACAGAATTGGCATGATGTAGCAGCACGAATGATGGCTTCGGGACTAGGTCTCATGTTTTTAAGTTTTCATTTTATTTATTGTATTTATGTTTTATTTGTTTTATTGTCAATGTAATTGTGTTGTGTTGTGTTGTATTGTACTGTATATTTGCTTTGTTTATGCGGCATTGAATATTGCCATACTGTAAGCCACTCTGAGTCCCCTTTGGGGTGAGAGAGAATGAGATAGAAATATAGTAATGTATATATATGAAGGCTCATTTAGATACAAATAAGACCCAATCCTCCACCCTGCATGTAGGACTTTGATCTAAAGCTCGTAATTCAAAAAACTTTTTAAAATAAAATAAAATAGTGATGCAAAAGTTAGAGAGAAATAGGTTTAGAGTAAAGACACATCTGGACAATGTGACATTGATTAGCAATATAGTTCATGCAAACAATCATTCTGAAGACTGGTTTCTTCTGAAACCCCAACCTGGGTCCATAGGTTTCACTTAAATAAATTGAATAATGTTACCCTATTCCATCGCCAAATTTCCAACTTGCATCATAACTAAATTAGTTTTAAAAGGAAGCTTTCAAAATATGAATAATTGGTTTGAGCTGTGTTGATGTCAGCTGTCAACTGAAGACATTCCAGACAGTCCCAAAATGCGGGACCTGTCACGGATTTACCTGAAGATGCCTCAGATAAAGCCAAATGAACCTGGAGTAAACTAGAATTTCCCAGTTTACTCCAGATTGATTTGACATCTGGAAAGATCTGGACTTTAATGTAAGGTCCGGATCTTTTCAGGTATGGGCCCTGTAGGGAGTGACTCCTGAGACCGCTTCTGCAATTCCAGGGGCCAATCCCCACTGTGATCCCGGTTCTTTGGGCTCCAAGAGCCCATTTACTTCAAAAACTTATGAATTGTCCCTTGCAGAAGCCACCTTCATTGTTTAACATAAAAAAGTTTTACAAACCAGAAATTACAACATCCATATTGTTTTGCTTCAATGTTTGTTTGTTTGTTTGTTGTTTGGACAGTCTGTGCAACCCCTGGATTGGCCAGTGACCCAGCCCTGCTTTAAATAAAGGCCTTCCAGTCATTAGGTGAATTCTATTGCCACATGCATATTCAGATACTTCCTCCTTTCCTATTGCTTAAGAGCAATGCATTCTTCTTTTGAGCTTGTCTGACACTTGTATCTTGCCTAACATTTTTATTACTATGCCTGTGTGTTTACCTTGTGCACGCATAGGCATAGCGACCCCATTAATTTCATAGAAGATTTTTTTTGGGCAAGAAATATTCAGAAGAGGTTTTGCCTGTTTCTTTCTCTGAAATTTAGCCAATGGAATCTGGTATTAGCAAACAGTCTCCTTCCAAGTACTAATGACAGCTGACTCTACTGGGACTCCAAGACAAGATGAAATCTGTTGCCTTTAGGGTATTTGTGTCTATGTTTGCCTTAAAAAACAACTGGAGACTTCTGTTTTGCCTTAATATTCTATAAAACTTGCTTCATAAGCAAGTTTATGTCACAAACCAATGCAAAACCATGTTGCCAAGGCTCACAGAAAATTACACTTTCATCGTGATGGAAGACTGTTCATAAGCTAGCTCAGAAAAGTACGTACAGCTAAAGGTCCAAGAATCCTCAAGCAATACTTGTCAGTCAATAAGCACCAAAAACCTAGTTGTTGCCTAAATGCAACACTTTATTTGTATAGCATCATCAATGCGGATTATGCTTTACAGTCTACAAGAAGAAATGTCCTCACCTTGAGAAGCTTGTAAATTAAAGTTCGATACCAAGGAAACAACAAAGGGAAACACAATGGAGGGATGAAGATAAAACTGGGGTGCATCTTGACAGGGCATAAAAGGCAATGCTGATCCGGAATGAAGTACTCACCAGAGGCTACTCTCCACAATCCTGAGCTACCTGGGAGTTACATGGAGGCCACACTCCACACACCTGAACCACACGGGGGCTGGATGATGCCTTCATGGCTAAGTGATGCCAGAATCATACATACCCAAAATTATGGTTTGCTCAGGAGTTCTGGGGGAAGTTCCAGTGCTCTAGTTCCCAATGTGGGGCACACATCCCACAGGAGGTAATTTGATTTTTAAGAGGGGGTGCAATTCAAGAATTAGTTATTAACAGCGAATCTTTTGCATTTCTTATAGTTCTAGGGGCCTCATATACAGTACAGGCAGTCCCAGAGTTACAAACATCAGACTTACAAATGACTCACAGTTCAGAACAGGGATGAAACAACAGGAAATTAGAAAAATCACTCCTGTAAAAAGTATCATGGTGAAAAGGTGTCTCCATTGAAGCTGTATCACCAATTCTTATTTCCACAATAAGCCATTTTTTTTTCAAAATCCAATGATCATGGGGACAGAAAGTGAGGTGAAACCTTCTGAACACGGACACAGACAGCAAAACAGGGATGTTAACCCTTCCCTGTGCTACCCAAAGCATGTGTATAAGGCTGAAGTTACATTTAAAAATGTACCACTTCCAACTTACATACAAATTCAACTTAAGAACAAACCTTCAGAAACTATATGGTTCATAACTTGGGGACTGCCTGTATATTAGTATATATTGTGACATACACAATTTTGAAATTAAAATCAGAATGTACACGGTGGTCAGCTTGTGACAATAGAAAGGGGAAAAGCTCACTCATAGAGAGGAGTGATGAGAGCCCAGAGTTACTAGAGAGCACACAAGCATAGAAAAATGAGTCCACTTTAATTTCAAACACCCCATTCATCTCAGTATTCTTTTAGCATTACAAACTATACATATGAATGGAACAAGAAATCTGTTTAAAAACCCAAAGCACAAGTATTACTTTCATAGATGAGTCAATATTTTACTCATTTACCAGTTGCAAGAAAATTAACGTTAGGTGACAGGATATTCTCACATATTCTCACCAAATACAGACAATGAATTTGGGCACTTAAAAGTCACCCTGACTTCATATAGATTACTCAAATCAATTTGCTCTTTTATCTTTCTCTCTTTCATGGATGCCATGTTCTTCCGAAGCTTGTTTGTTGTTGTTTATTATTTCAGTCGCTTCCGACTCTTCGTGACCTCATGGACCAGCCCAAGCCAGTGCTCCCTGTCGGCCATGGCCATCCCTAGTTCCTTCAAAGTCAAGCCAGCCACTTCAAGGATACCATCCAGCCTTCTTGCCCTTGGTCTGCCTCTCTTCCTTTTTCCTTTCATTTTCCCCAGCATCATTGTCTTCTCCATGCTTTCCTGTCTTCTCGTTATGTGGCCAAAGTACTTCATCTTTGCCTCTATTATCCTTCCCTCCAGTGAGCAGTCAGGCTTTATTTCCTGGAGTATGGGCTGGTTGGATCTTCTTGCGGTCCAAGGCACTCTCAGAATTTTCCTCCAGCAGTTAACTTAAAAGGTAGATTTTTGGTATCAGTGTGCAGCTGCTTGTCTGTGGTAAACAGTGGAGAAAAAGAATAGGATTTAGCCCTTGCAGATCCTACTATAGTTGTGTGAACTTATGTTTATTTTCAATAGACACGGTAAACACCATCTCTCTCCAGAATCCCTTACTGAACATGTGCAAACTGCAAACCAGAAAGAAAAGTGGGAACTTCGCTGTAATGGTTGCACAGTCCACAGACTGATGCAGGGTAGCATAGGTTGGTTAAGTTAGACCAAGTTAATGGTCTTTTAGGCTTCCTTCATATGAATAGGAGGAGTTCACTTTTTGAATAATAAGTTTTATATGTCCCAGGGTGGGGTGGGGGGAGGAGTGGCATCAGGATTTTAGAGATGCCTAGGTGGGGCATGGCCAGGGCATCCCACGACTTCTCTTAATGTGCTTCAAGGCTGCATTAAGTGGCCTTGGGCTATATTACCCTGCATCAGTATATGGGCAGTGCAACCACTACCACGAAGTTCTCTTGGTATCTGTTAGAGTTTGGCTCTAGAACTCTCTCATAGTTACCAAAATCCATAGATTTGCTACAATGGTGTAGTAAAATGGTGACCCCTCTATGAAGTGACAAAACTTTGGGGGTGAGAAAGGCGGGGTACAAGTATATGAAATAAATAAATAATCTTAGAGCTGTGCCTATATTGAACTCTGGTTTCACACTGATGTGGCATTAGGGGTTTGGCAATTGTTATTAGAATGTGGAAGGATGGGTTTTGTAATTCTACATATATAATATGTATTGGGGATCACCTTTTGTTTTGTAATTCTACATATATAGTATGTATTGGGGATGGGTGATTTCGTTGTACGATGTACAATAACAAAGTTATTCTATTCACTTCCAAACTGCATTATATGAGTATACTGACCACACAATGCAGTTTCAAACTGCACTATATGACAGTGTAAATGGAGCTATATATGGCTTCCCACCTGCACCAACCAGACTGATTGATAACTGGCAAATAGATGGAGAAAACATGGAGGCAGTGACAGACTGTATTTCTTGGTGTGAAGATTATTTATTTATTATATTTAAAACATTTCTATTCCACCCTTCACACCCCGAAGGGGACTCAGGGCAGAGCACAACATATAAACGGCAAACATTCAATGCCGGGACATAAGTAGCCTATACACATACATAAACATTAAAATCATTTATCGAAAGAATAAAATCCAATGTTTAAAACCATTTCAATAATTTGCATCGAATCTGGTTGGCGTGATGAGGTTTCCTATTGCTGCCTTATTGCATTGACCCAAAAGCTTGGTTCCACAGCCAAGTTTTTACCATCCTTCTGAAGGACAGAAGGGAGGGAGGGAGCTGATCTAATCTCACCAGGAAGGGAGTTCCATAGCTGGGGGGCAATCAATGAGAAGGCCTTGTCTCTCATCCCCGCCAATCGCGCCTGTGACAGTGGCAGGACAGAGAACAGGGCCTCCTCCTTTATTTCCACAATTACTGCAGACGCAGATTGCAGCCAGGAAATCAGAAGGTGTTATTTCTTGGGAGGAGAGCAACAGCCAATCTTGATAAAAAAGTGAAAGTAGAGACATCACATTGGCACCGAAGGTCCACATAGTTACAGCAGTGGTATTCCCCATAGTAAACTATGGATGTGAGAGGTGGACCATAAGGAAGGCTGAACGAAGGAAGATAGACACATTTAAACTGTGGTGTTGGAAGAAAATTCTGAGAGTGCCTTAGACTGCAAGAAGATCAAACCAGTTGATACTCCAGGAAATAAAGCCAACTGCTCATTGGAGGGAAGGATATTAGAAGCAAAGATTAAGTCCTTTGGCCACATAATGAGAAGACAGGAAAGCCTGGTGAAGATAATGATGCTGGGGGAAATGGAAGGAAAAAGGAAGAGGGGCCGACCAAGGGAAAGATGGATGGATGGTATCCTTGAAGTGACTGGCTTGACTCTGAAGGAACTGGGGTGGCCACAGCTGACAGGGAGCTCTGGCGTGGGCTGGTCCAAGAGGTCATGAAGAGTCGGAAGCGACTGAATGAATGAACAACAGTAAAATTAGCATAAAAGTTTAACTGCATTGAACTGCATTATGAGAGTCTACACCAGGCATGGGCCAACTTGGGCCCTCCCTCCAGGTGTTTTGGACTTCAACTCCCACCATTCCTAACAGCCTCAAGCCCCTTCCTTTCCCCCTCAGCTGTTGGTGAGTTGTTCATTCGTTTCCAACTCTTTGTGACTTCATGGACCAGTCTACGCCAGAGCTCCCTGTTGGCCGTCACCACCCCCAGCTCCTTCAAGGTCAATCCAGTCACTCCAAGGATACCACCCATCCATCTTGCCCTTGGTCGGCCCCTCTTCCTTTTTCCTTCCATTTTCCCCAGCATCATTGTCTTCTCCAAGCTTTCCTGTCTTCTCATTATGTGGCCAAAGGACTTCATCTTTGCTTCTAATATCCTTCCCTCCAATGAGCAGTTGGCTTTATTTCCTGGAGTATTGTCTTCTCTAAGCTTTCCCTTCTTCTCATAATGTGGTTATGGGCGAACTTTGGACTTCAACTCCCACCATTCCTAACAGTCTCAGGCCCCTTCCTTTCAGCTTAAGCAGCTGAAGGGGAAAAGGAAAGGGCTTGAGGGTGTTAGGAATGGTGGGAGTTGAAGTCCAAAACACCTGGAGGGCCCTAGTTTGCCCATAACTGGTGTAGACTGGCCATATAATGCAGTTTCACATGCAGTGTGGATGAGGCCTATGTCAGCAACGCTAATCTCATTGGGTCTGTCCGTTATTTGCTATTTTTATGACGTGAATGGACCTCTATGTGTCAGAAAAGCCATAACTGACATATAAGAATTAATAAATAATACTATTTTTTTCAAAAAACAACCGTTGCCAGGGTGTGAAGCCAATCAGCGCTTGATGGAAGAGGCAAGGCAGCGGCAAATGGAAAAACAGCACTCCTGTGCGCTTCCTCCTCGCCCGCTGGCAAAGCCGAAGCCCATTGGTCCGCCGAAGACCACATGCAAATAAGCCGGCGGCTGGCTGACCACTGAGGAAGCGCGAGGAGGTTCGGGCGGCGCTCTCATTGGTCGGCGCCCCCGTGGCGAGATGGCGCGCGGCCCCCTCCTGATCCCGCCGAGGCTTCCCTTTCTTTCTCTCTCTCTCTCTCTCTCTCTCTCTCTCTCTCTCCGGTTGCTATGGGGACAGAGCGCGGTGACGCGTCACCCGGCTGGGCGTGACGGACGGCCGCCATTGGCTACGCGATCGGGCGATGGCGTCGCGAGCCGGGTGTCCTTGTCCAGCGGAGAGGGCGGCCGCCTCAGTCAGCGGCGAGGACAGCGGAGAGAGAGGAGGCGGCCGCTGGCATTGCCTGTCCCAGGACGAACCTGGTCGTTGATTCAACAAGGTACGGGCCATTCCGTGGCCTCCACAACCTTGGCCTGAGTGTCAGTAGGTTAGGCCGCGCTGGCGAACGGGCGCGATTTCAGGACTATTTCTGAGTGAAAAGAGGGGTTCGATTCAGGCGCGCCGTGGGCAGCCCGGAGGGGGCCTTCCTTCTCTGTCGGTTCTGTCAGCTTCCCTCAAGGAAGCTTCTCTTCTTCTCTGAGGATGGCGGCTCGAGTTAGATGAAGGCGTCTTCTGTTTTTCACCCGAACAGCCGCGGAGGGACGGTAGGGCCTGAGGCAGAGCTGGGACTAGGCCTTCTATAGACGGTGCGCCTGTTTGTCATCCCTCGTGGACGTTGAGAAGGAATACTGCCCCTAAAGCAGGCCTTTGGCAATTTGGACCCTGCAGGTGTTTTGGACTTCAACTCCCACCATCCCTAACAGCCTCAGGCCTCTTCCTTTTCCCCCTCAGCCGCTTAAGGAAAAGGAAAAGGCCTGGGGCTGTTAGGGATGGTGGAAGTTGAAGTCCAAAACACCTGGAGGGCCCAAGTTGCCCCAGGCCTGCCCTAAAGAAATCAGACAGGTGCCCTCTCTAGATAACTTTAGGAAAGAACTAAAAACCTGGATATTGAAGCAGGCTTTCAAAAAAGGTTGACTACTTTTCACTATGGTGGTGGCCTTTTAGCTTTTTCCATATCTATTGGTTTTAACTGGTTTTGCCTCCGCAAAAGCCCAGTACATTTTTAAACCTGTGAATTTATTTATTTGTTATGATATAGTTTTTTAATATTTTTGTTTATGATTATTGGTTATATAGTACATCTTGTGGCGCATTGGGTTAAACCGCTGAGTTGCTAAACTTGCTGACCGAAAGGTCGGCGGTTTGAATCTGGGGAGCAGCGTGAGCTCCGGCTGTTAGGCCCAGCTTCTGCCAACCTAGCAGTTCAAAAAGGTGCAAAGAACTTCCTGACTGTGAGAGCCGTTCAGCAGTGGAACTCTCTGCCCCAGAGTGTGGTGGAGGCTCCTTCTTTGGAGGTTTTTAAACAGAGGTTAGATAGCCATCTGTCAGGTGTGTTTTGAATGCAATATTCCTGCCTCTTGGCAGGGAGTTGGACTGGATGGCCCATGAGGTCTCTTCCAACTTTATGATTCTATGAATCTGAATAGATCAATAGGTACCGCTTCTGCGGGAATGTTTTACTGTTATTGCTTTAATGTTTATTGGTTTGCTTTCTGAGTTTTATTGTTGTATTTGTTATGCTGTTGTTTTATTGAGGGCTTTGGCTTTTGTAAGCCGCACCGAGTCCTTTGGGAGATGTTAGCGGGGTATAAATAAAGTTAATAATAATAATAATAATAATAATAAGGTAACGGCCCTCCATGCAGTCATGCTTGCCACATGACCTAGGAGGTGTCTACGGAAAACGCCAGCTCATCAGCTTAGAAATGGAGATGAGCACCACCCCCCAGAGAAGGACACGACTAGACTTTATTGTATTATGTCTTGTCTTTTTAGTTTCTGCTTATGTTTGTATTGTGACTTCATTCTGTTGTGAGCCGCCTCAAGTTCTTTTGGAGAGTGGGTAGGTTTATTATTATTATTATTATTATTATTATTAAAGCACAATAGGTCTCCCTTCCCGAAAGCGAAGCTTCAGGTAGACTGGTCACACCTGCAATGGGGAATTGATGCAGTTTGGCACATTAATGGCCACAGCTCAAAGCTATAGAGTCATGGGGGCTGTAGTTCCACAACAGTTGTGGGCCAACTTGGGCCCTCCAGGTGTTTTGGACTTCAACTCCCACAATTCCTTACATCTATTAGGAATTATGTTCTACAAGGTCTTGATCCATCTCTCCCAAAGAATGCTAGTGCCTCTGTAACATAATCGGACTTGTTTTGTGCATGTGCCTCAATGAATTGTGTATCCTAGGATTCTGTAACCATAAGCCATGGCGGTTAAAGGGGTGGCAAACTGCATTAATTCTATAATGTAAATGTGTCCCTGTTCATAATCTAAGAGCCGTGCTGCATGCACAATGGAGGACCTTCTCACAATGCACTCAAAAGTGGCTAGCTTCTGGTATTTATTTATTGTGTCAGAAGCAAATTGAGAATACAGTTATAATGTATAAAAACACCACAAATAAAGTTAAACACTTGGCATTATGCTAAATTTCCTTTGATCAGAAGCTGGCCACTTCAAGTGCCCCTGGTTTCACTGTAAGAAGGTCCTCCATTGTGCATGTGACAGGGCTCAGACTGCATTGTAGTAAGTGGTCTATGGTTTGCTCTTCTCCACACTCACATATCGTGGACTCCACTTTGTAGCCTCATTTCTTAAGGTTAGCTCTGCAGTCTGTTCAGCACCTTCCAAATCACCCAGTCTTCTGTGTGTCTGGGGCTGGGGATCCTCATCTGGTATCAGCTACTGATGGGGGTTCCAGGTTTTAACCTGCCACTTTTGGACTCTTGCTTGCTGGGGTGTTTATGCAAGTATCTCTGTAGCTCTTAGAAAGCACTAGTAGCCAGCTTCTGGTGAAAAGAAATGTAGTATTATGGCGACTTTGTAACTTTGCTTGTGGGTTTTTTATACATTATAACTGTATTCTCAATTTGTTTCTGACACGATAAACAAAATAAAACCATTTAAGAAAACCAAATTGAAGACAACATGAATTGCAAAAGCA
Source organism: Anolis sagrei (assembly GCF_037176765.1). NCBI lineage: Eukaryota > Metazoa > Chordata > Lepidosauria > Squamata > Anolidae > Anolis > Anolis sagrei. The sequence continues at coordinate 263,839,291 of NC_090022.1, forward strand.
TTAAGCAGCCATACCTAATAGATCATTTGGGTCGATGGGGTCAGAAGTCTCTTACAATTCTTAAGATTCTGTATAATAAATACAGAGCGTTTCAAAATGATGAACCGAGTTTCAAAACAGTATACTTCACAGCAGTGACATGTTACAATTACACAAAAAGTGAAAAAAACTGTTTACTAACCATTTTAAGCCAGAAGCAGAGCTTTTAAAAAACTGCAAATGGACAATATTTCATTAGGCCTTATGTTGTGGGGTCTCCATCTTGTGAATGACTGAATCCTGGGGTGGTTTATCTTCCATAGAGGCGTCTAACAGCAATTGTTTGAAACTCTATGCCCCAACCTTTCAAATTGTAAGGGTTTCATTCATGGGTGGTTCATGGTTGCAAAGATATAGCGATTTCAAATCAGGTTCATCTTTTTGAAATGCCCTGTAGATCCTCAAAATATAAAAGGGTCTTATTATTTCTCCTGGAGACAATATGTGCCTATTCTGAAAAATAGACAATTGCGATTTTAAAATAAGGCATTATTGGATAAGCAGTGTTAAGAACTCCCTGAAGTCCAGTTCACTGGTTCTTGTCGTTTTCAGTCTTGTTTGAGTATAGCAGGGATGGCTTTTGGGTGTGGCTGGTATCAGAGTATTTGCAAAGCAGTGGCACTTAAACGTATCAGAATCACTTTTATCACAGTGTTTGTCTACCTCTTACTGGTAATTGTTGTTAGCTGTTATAGTAATTTGTATTCTGTTTTGTCTTTTATAGCAATGTTTAAAAAATCTTATCCATTTTGCTCTAATTACTTTGTAAAGATATTAAATAAATATTTTAAAAGTAAGGGAAAGGACAGTAAGGGATAGAAGAGATAGAAAAGGAAGGTGTTCCCATGGATTTTTGTTCTATGTTCTTAAAAATAAATAACTGAAAGTGAATTGTGTTGGCAACCAGCTGACTCTCAATGAGAGTCCATTATTTAAAAACATGTAATTTATGCACACCGATGTATTGCATGAAGTACTGTAGTTCTTCATATTTGACAGAAGAGCCATGAGTCTTGCTGTGATATGGGTGTCATTCAACATAAGCTAGTCAGTAACGTTCCTGAGGTGGCCTTATAGAAGAGGATTGTCCCTGCACACCACTTTCTTTGCTTAATAGCTTCAGTGTTGTGACTAGATGGTTAAGACTATTTTTATATGTATGATTGCAGAGTTAATATCTATAAAAGCAACCTCTGTTTACTGTGTTAGAACCTGTCTCAAAGATGGCTTGTTCAAGAGAAATAAAAAGTCTGTCTGTTTGCCTCAGAAATTTTATGGTTCTAAAAGTAGAATATTTTTACACTATTGCAAATAGATGACCATTATAAAGTAAAGCGATTTGAGTGCCCTTTGCATTCTAAACTATCTGTAACTCACACAAGGTAATTAGCAAGTCTAATGAGAATAGATCAAGTTAACACAATCAGTCTGATTTACTTTTTTAAAGGTAAGCTTAGTGACTGTTTTTTATTTTCAGAAACTTGAACGATATACATCGAATACTCCTATAAAATCTGTTAAGTATCCTGATAAAACAGCTGATGGAAAAATGTAATCAGATTGTTTGTGAATATGAAGACATCAGGGCTACTACTTTCTTTTTTATTAAAATGTTCTGTGCCTTAAATATTTTAAAGTAAAATAGGAGAGAATGGCCTATGAAAAAATCAATTAATTGTGTCAGCATTTAACATATGTCCCATGCTATCTTAATCAGACACTTGAAATATAGTAATGTTCTGTTTTAGGAGTGTAGACCAATCAATCTTTGAGGAATGTAGACCAATAAAAATGTACCTGTTCCAACTGTCATACAGATTTAACTTAAGAACAAACCTACGGAACCTGTCTTGTTCATAACTTGGGGACTGCCCGTAGTAATGTTCTGTTTTAGGAATGTCGACCAATAAAAGTAGGATTGCCAAACTAAAAACAGCTTTGTGACAACTGAAAAAAAATCTATACAGTGTACTAATTCAGATTGCAATAAGATTACTGCCCTGAAAAAATATTGGTTACAGGATCGTTATGAGAAATAATTAATATCAACAAATTGTCCTTATTAAATATGCAGGGACATATCTTAAGGAAGTTAATGGAACCGTTTAAAAGAAATGAAAGTGGGCAGGAGACATGTTACTGTTACAAACACATGCCTACACAGTACATATATCCTGTCTTTTGTAGACATCAGAAAAGGATGCTATTTGGGTCATACTTAAATGGCATTTGGCTTGCGTTTTCCGAATGAAAAAAAGTCATAAGAAATATAATTGAAAATAATTTTCTTGAAATTATTTGCTCAAAACTTACAATAATTGAAATGGATTTCTATATGTCAGTCATATATATAAAACATTTTGCACTTCAGTCACTTGGCTTGTCTCCTAGTACAGGAAGATCCATTTGTATATACTATATAGATTGTTTTATATATTTGGAGAGCACTTCCTACCAGTGTAAGAAATCAATTTTATTTTTCTTTACAACAACTATTCTAAAAAGTCCACAAAATTGTTGTTACATTGCTTTGAATTATACCATATATCTAAATATCTTGGCATTATGTGTACAGTACAGAGTCTCACTGTTTCTTGTTAGTATGTACCTTTAAGTTGTTTCTGACTTACAATGACCCTAAGCTGAATGAATGAATGAATGAATTTTATTGTTACAGTCATAGAGCAAGAGTATAAAACTTTACAACATTAAAAACAGAGAGTTTTTTAAAGTGTCAGCATTAAAACCTAAAATTCACAAAATTAAAAGCAGAAAATCCATGAGAAATAAAATGAGTAAGTTAAAACTTTATTCGCTAAAATCATCCACAAAACGTTCCCTTATTTTTATAACTTAAGTGAATGTAACACAGGGATTTCTTGGCAAGATTTAATCAGAGGGAATTTGTTTTTGCCTTCTTTTGATGCTGAAAGACTGTGCCTTGCTTTCAATGGCCGAGCAGTGATTTGAACCCTGATCTCTAGATTTGTAGCCCAACAATTAAACTACAATAGATAATTTTCAATGTAATATTGATGAGTAGCTATTTACATCATAGATTGGAATTTGTGATAGTTTCTGTCTTGGAATATTATGACAAGAGAATGTTATTAAAGAAAGAGTTGATACATCATGTAAAACTTAGGATGAGAGTCCGTTGATACATTTGGAATAATCACCAATAAAAGGTACTCTACTTACTCAGAAGTAATCATGAAGAGAAGTTGCAGATTCACTACCAAGTCAGAGAAAGAGACATTGTTGTAGATTTTGACGCTTTGAGGTGGAAGCAATCATAGTAGCAGGGCTGTTGCCTTTGGCAATGGTCCCTGTTACACGAGGTTGCATGATACCTAATGCCAACTCAGCACTGCCCCAGGATGAAGCCATTAGGGCAGTGGTGTCAAACATATGATCCTCCATATGTTTGGGGATCAACTCCCAGAAGCCTCAGCCAGTTTGTCCAAAAAACCCTGTAAGGCCATAAATTTGACACCACTGCTTAAGAGCTACTGACCAGCAAAGCCTGACAATAGGACCTGATCTTGTTATAATTCTGGAACTTTCTGCATGCAATGAGGTCTGGGTACTTCTGTGCCCCAGGAACTCCACAGTCTATCAGCTTTTGTGTGGTAATATTCCTTGTGATGTAATAGAGTAATTTTCAGAGGTTCTGAGAAGAAACACCTCTGCAATCTTATGGAAGAAATGTTTGTATTTCCTTGTTCCTGTTTGAAATTTTTTAAAATTAATGATTTTGTTTTATGTTCAGCTAATACAATAAACGAATAATTATCGCATCTGCTTAATCTGCATAGAGCTTCTTAAATTATAACTCTACCCAAATGCATAGTTTCCTGTACTAAGATAATACTTTGTTTGTATTTACTTCTAGGTCTGAGAAAATAATTTTGAACATGCTGTCCAGACTATTTCAAATGCACGGCCTTTTTGTGGCCTCTCACCCATGGGAGGTCATTGTGGGGACTGTAACTCTCACTATTTGTATGATGTCAATGAAGATGTTTACTGGTAATGACAAAATCTGTGGATGGAATTATGAATGTCCCAAGTTTGAAGAAGTAAGACAATAAACCCATTCTTTACATATTCGTTGTTAATATAATCACCTTATTTAGAATTTAAACTGCTAAATTGATCTAAGATAAGTTCAGTGAAGCACTGTTTGATGATAGCTATTGACAAAAATAAAATGCATGAATTTGGTCCTAATCTAGTTTTAGTATTAGAGATTAATTAATGTAGCCTGATACTTGGCAATATTATTGCTTCAAAAATGTGAAACACTGAAAATATTGATAACATTTTCAGAAAATTAATGGTTATATTTTAATAAGCAAAACTATATTCTTCTCTTAACAGGATGTTTTGAGCAGTGATATCATAATATTGACAATCACACGCTGTATAGCAATCCTTTACATATACTTCCAGTTTCAGAATTTGAGGCAGCTTGGATCAAAATATATTTTAGGTAAGTTTATATCGTTTGTTTCCAAAAGTGATCACAAAACAAACAAAATGAGAATTACAAATGTCCATGTATATACTGATACAATATACAGTCAGATTTGTACATGTAGGTAATCCAAATACAAAGGCCGAATACGTTTAGGCTGCGTACACATTCCAGAATAAAGTTGTTGCTGACAACATTCACTAGATTTTACTTACATCTATTTGTAGACTAGCACAGATTATTATTTTTTTGAGAAGGTGTTCTGGTCCAGGTAAAAAAGGAGAATACACTTACAATTTAAGCATATTTTATAAGTGTGATTTATTGTAGCAGATGTTGAAATAAGAGAAGAGAAGTATTTTAGGAGGTCTTGAGGTCTTTCCAAGTGGAAAAAAATGTTTCTATAGTTCTTTGATGCAGATTACTCAACCAGGCCATCTCTGGTGCTAAGAGGCACAGAATGCAAATGTGGGTCATAACCACAAACAAAGGGACATGTGTGCAACATAGGGAAACCATCCTGTCAATTTGGTTGAGAAGCCATTGGTAACAAAAAGCAGGGAAAATTACTCCTTGGGATTGGAAGAAAGATAGGTATCTTAAAATTCTATTTGCACATCAAGTTGGCATCCTTTGAGAATTTAATATTGCCCCAAGCAACCAGGAATTCATTTTGAGACAATACATTTAGGGAGTTTCTACTAAATGCAAGTTTTTCAGTGCTGTTCAAAGCTGGATAACTTGCTTCTAAATCAAGATTGTCTTAATGTATTGTCGAAGGCTTTCATGGCCGGAATCACTGATGTTTCGCCTGCACCAGGAGAGAATGCCTCTAGAACATGGCCATATAGCCCGAAAAAACCTACAACAACCCAAGATTGTCTTATTAATGGAAATTAAAGGGAGTGATGCATACTTTAGTTGGTGAGGCATCAGCACTCTCTGGCAGAGAAAACTAAAGACCCTCTAAAACTACAACTCCTATTACTTCATGACATTGAGCCATGGCAGTTAGTGGTGTCCAATTTCATTAATTCTACAGTGTAGATGTCCCTTCTGTGCGTTTTATTGCCATTTTCTTTTTTCCAAGGTATTGCTGGACTCTTCACAATCTTCTCAAGTTTTGTCTTCAGTACAGTAGTGATTCACTTCCTTGATAAAGAACTGACAGGCTTGAAGTAAGTATTCTTCATTATTGTATATACAGTGTACTTCTGTTTATCCAGCAGTAGATTTAACCTCAAAACTAAGATGAGTGAGGTTGGACAAAGTGAGAATAGTTGTATAAATGTTCAGAGTAGCCCAACTCTTCTAGCAGTGCTGGAGTACTTATACTGGTGTATATTTCTGATAAAATATTGAAGAAAATATTTATAACAATGAGCGAGAGTTCCTCTTGAGCGCCTTTACATTGCCAAAATCACCAGCAGCTAAAATGAGAAATGCAAATCAGTCAGCAGTCTAAGAAGCACACATTAGTTAAGCTTTTGTAGACAACAACTCAACTCATTATTTACTATGCTGCATATATCCTAATGACATGCAGTGCATATATGTATCCAAATGAATGTCGCAGGTGGAAAATCAACATAATTTACTTTTGTTAACTGTCCTCAAGTTGATTTAGACTTATGGTGACATTATTATTATTATTATTATTATTATTACAGTATTATTTTTATTATTATTACATTTATATCCCACTTGAATCCTTTGAGAGACCTCTATCCTATCATCAACAACCCTGCTCAGATACTGCACACTCAGAGACTCTTTGATTGAGTCTGTCCATTTGTAATTCAGTTTTTGTGCCTGCTTTCTACCTTATCAAGCATTATTGCTTTCTCCTGTGTCATGTCTTCTCATTATATGGCCAAAGTATGACAGTGTTAGTTTAGTCATCTTGGCTTCTAGGGGGAGTTCAGCTCTGATTTGCTTCAGGAGCCATTTATTTGTCCCTCCAACAGTTCATGGCATCTGTAAAAACTCTTCTCCAGCATCACATTTCAAGTGAATTGGTTTTCTTCCTGTCAGCTTTCTACACTGTCCAGCTTTCATAACCATACATACATGATCCAGTATTAAATATCCCCAAAAACCTTTAATGTATTTCTGTAGCTTAAGTGCCAAAACTAAGTTAATTTGAGTATATATTATTTGTGCCTTCATAATTGAAGACGTCTGTAAGATGTGTGTGTATCTTATATTGCACATTTGTAAATTAAACTTTAAACAGCCAATGTGTTTTCAAAATCTTTACAGTGAAGCTCTGCCATTCTTCTTGCTCCTGATCGACCTCTCCAGAGCCAGTGCATTAGCCAAATTTGCTCTCAGTTCCAATTCACAGGTCAGCATAAATGTCTGTTTTGATATTGTGCATTTTTGTATTGAAATTACTGTCCTTCTAATGTATATGTTGTAAGGAGCCATAAAAATATGTGGTATTATTATTAGTAGTATTTTATTAAAGATGTCAGCCTGTCATGACTGAAAAATCTTATATGAATATAGTGATGTAGTCTAGAGTCATATTCTGATTTAGGTTGGCAAATTGGAACTTTCAATGCACTAACTAGAATAATAGCGAAAGATAACAATTGTCAGCAGGGGCCTATTTCTAGATTTGCCTACAAACTGAGAACCCTCTTCTCAGCAGTGGTCCCTTTGTAGGTGCTTTCACCGTAGTTGCTCACCTGATGCCTTTTCGCTGACCACTGTGTTAAAAAGTTTGTAAAAGACTTTTCTGCCTTGAGCAATACATTACATTTTTCAGTACAGCTATTTTCCATTTTGAAAGTATTTTTATTATCACCTCCCTGATTTGGTGTTTAATATTTCTTCATGTTTTAGAATTGCTTTAATGCTCTTTTGTACAATTATATCTGCTGATTCTGTGATTTCATATTATTTTGGTGCATTTTGTTATCCATCCAGAGAACAACAACGGATGATGATAGATGAATAGAATAAATAAAAATTGAATGCCATTAAAGTATTACAGGACAGATAAGGCTCAGTGTGAATATTGGCATATAGCTGCATCTTGTGAATATTTTCTTACTGTTGTAAGCAGTTATAATTGGATTGAAATGTGATATATACCCCATACGTTGTTGCACATTGTCTAACATTTGCAGGACATGTCATTCAATTGTTAAATCATAATATGCAGATATGTTCCTTTATGCATAAAGCTGTTTAACAAGAAAAACTTGGAATATGGTGATCAGTAATAACAAAGCTTTAGGGATAATTAAGAAATTAACTTTCATGTTCTCACTGTTCATGGATTGCTTTGAATATTTTATATATGAGGCATTTGGCTCTTACTTAATATTTGATTACTACAGTTGTTGTATGAAACACTGAAGGCCTAATCTTTTTCTTACTATGTCAATGGATCCTTTATGGATTTTGATGTAAAATCATTATACATATTGGACCCACTTTTTAAAATTCTGTTTCAGCACTAGTAAGAGATTTCACTCTTCCAATTTGTATACTAATTGCTTTAAATACTTGTATTTCATGTAGGATGAAGTGAGAGACAATATTTCACGTGGAATGGCAATCTTGGGTCCTACATTTACACTAGATGCCCTTGTGGAGTGTCTTGTCATTGGCGTTGGTACAATGTCTGGTACGTCTGGAGTTTTATTGCCATTTAAGATACCATCTATCAGAACACAAAAAAAGATAGACACTTCTACCTACATTGTACTAGGGAAAAGATAAAACATGGGTTTCTGCAGATCTTATTGAATTATTACTCATTCTTCACTATTGACTATAACAAACAGGACAGTCCAATATCTTCTAAAGGACTATATGTTCCCTAGAGGATGGGGATGAATGCAGTTTTCTGTTGTCCTGTTAGATTTCAATAGATATCAGAATTGTGTAATAGCTGTTTTAGAGAAAGGACTTGTGATATTTAGGAAAATTATTTGGCATGGCTTTTTTGTGTTTGTTTCTGAGGATCCCAAGGCTGTAGTCACAATTTTACTGAAAAACATTGCAGACAAACTTTACTAGTGTTTTCTACAACATTGTTCAATAAGACAAAAATGATGACATTTTTGGAGGTTTTATTAGCTATAGAAAGCTATTTCACTTTATTTTATATTTTTAACTGTACATTAATTGGAAAATTCCTTGTGGTGTGCGCTTCTGACTTCTTTCCCCATTCCTTGATAGATTATGCTTTGTTTTGTAGTACATGCCTTGATTAGTCAGAGATTGAAATGCTGTGGTGCACTATTAAGTATGCCTGTCCTTAACCACTTCAGTTGATTGAGTGCACAACAGTAAAAACACTAATAATTGTGTGTGTTGTGCTCCAGTTACACCAGATGGCCTGTTCTTTCCAAACTCAGTTTAAACTGGTCATTTTCATTTTCAAACCAAGGACCAGCTTATTTCAATGATCACATACTATTATATTAACCCACTTTTGCTTTCTGTTTGTCCTATAGCACTTTGTTTTCAGATCCTTCAGAAAGCAAGAGCTATTCGGCTATTCAATACCAGAAATAAAGCATTTCCTCTAATCGGGTCATCATTTGGCATCTTTCTAGCTTTGAGGATTCATATGTTTCCCTTTCTGTTGGTTTTTAGGGAAATATTTCAGACATTTTGATTTCCTTTTTAAAAATTTCAGAGCTCACCACTGCATGGCAACCCCACAGAAAACCCATTTGGGGTCATGACCTATGGGTTGGGAACCATTGGTTTAAATGGTCCAATTGTAGTCAAAAGTAGTTTTATTTTTATTTCTATGGTTGTATATGTGTGTTTTGTTTGCCGAATATAATCTTTATTACTCTTCCAAAAAAAAAAGAATGATGTGGTTCTAATTGCTTGACCCTTATCTTTCTGACAGGAGTGAGACAGCTTGAAATCATGTGTTGTTTTGGCTGCATGTCTGTCCTTGCCAACTACTTCGTCTTCATGACTTTCTTTCCTGCATGTGTGTCCCTGGTATTAGAGGTAAGAGTTCATCAGCATCATAACTTCGAATTATCGTGACTCAGTTATAATACTTGTGAAGTACTTCGTCATAAGCTGAATATATTGCAGGAAATAACTTACAAAAATCTGGAAGAAACTAAAGGGGAAAATACTGTGACACAAAACATTATTAATGTGCTGTATTACCCAACTTTGAATAAATAGCATGAAAAATTCATGCCATTGATTTGAAATAAGAGATGAATACAGGAGCTTAATATCATATGATGGGGATGTTTCTTGAACAATGAATAGACCATGGAAAGTTGAATAATTTACAGCCATCTCTCCACATTTGCATGTTAAACTTTCACAGATATGATTCACCTCAGATTATTTGCTGCTGCTGCTGTATTGTATTTTTAATAGCATCTTTGATAACATTGCTTTATTACTATAAAATACACAACTTTATATGTATAAAACAACAACGCTAGAAAAACACAAAAACAACATGTATGTAAGAAAACCTACAAGTTACAAATAACTTTTCTTCTTTTACTGGTTAGTTATAATCCACATTTAGAATAATTTCCTGTGTGTGGGATTCTAGTCACACTTTTACAAACAAATAGTTACTATCATGTGAAAACTAGAACGGATACACTTCCCCTGTATCTTTGGTTGCTGTCAGGAAATCAAACTAGCAGGATAGGTGGGCCTGGATGTGTATATGCTCCCGTATTCAAGTAGGAAGGTGGTCAGTATGCATAAAGGATGAATACTTCTTTCATTGACAGAATATACGTCTCCTAAATATTAAACAAAACTATGCTGCATTTCTCATTGTGAAACATCAGTTGTATATTCTATAGAATATCATGTAGCTTTTAATACGATGATGAATCACGACCCTATGTAAGAAGGTTAATACATGTGCCAAACTTTAATTTTCTTCTTGCAGCTTTCACGGGAAAGTCGCGAAGGCCATCCCATTTGGCAGCTCAGTCACTTCGCTCGTGTTCTAGAAGAAGAAGAAAATAAACCCAATCCTGTAACGCAGAGGGTTAAAATGATCATGGTAAGTTGTTTATTTTGTTAATTCATACTATTAGGAGTACTGATAAATCAAAAGGACTAAAAATGTTCAGTTTTCTCCAAATGTAAAAAAAAAAGTGACAAAAATAAAAACAGCTACTTCATCGCCCAAGCATAACTTTCAAGTCAAAATAAAGTGATAATTGCAGGGCAACATAGATTCAAGGCTTGATTTGATCAAGAGGCGAGGCTAATTTTTAAAGTGATTTAAATATTATTTTACCTGCTGGTACTTCATTTTGTTTAACTAAAGGCATAAATCTGGTTATGAAGATATGTTAATTCACAATTATAGTATACATGTTTGCACCATCTAGAAAAGTATAGTCTCTATCCTTATAACATGTGCACCTATGTCTATCACATCCACATGTTTAAATAGGTGCTTTATATGGTATAGTCCATCAAGAATCAGAGACGGCACTAGGGAGCACTTGATGATGATAACAACAATAATATATTTTTTATTTGTTGCCTGCATCTCCTTTTGGCTTGATGCATGGCACAAGGCACACTTATTGCAATTTTCCCCTGCAAATGTTTTTTTTTAATTTAATTTTAAAAGTTAATATTAGAAAAGCTTTAACTATATCAAGTTTATGACGTCAGAAAATGTAAAGGAAAATTAAATATAAAGGGCACAGGTGTTTTGTAATGAAAAAGTCTTACAGCTGTAAGACTGCAATAAAAAAGAATGTGCTGTGAAATTCTCTTTATTTATATTCAACTTAGTATATTTTCATATTCTTGGATTAATCAGTAATTCTGTTTTAAATTTTAGTCTCTAGGATTAGTTCTCGTTCATGCTCATAGTCGCTGGATAGCAGAGCCATCTGCACAAAATAGCACAGCAGAAATTTCTGTGGGACTGGATGATAATACACCCAAAAGAATTGAGCCAAATGTGTCTCTGTGGCAGTTCTATCTTTCCAGGTATGCTTAAATATGGTCAGGTTAATACATGTTTGTCTGTCTGTCATTCATTTTAGATTATTTACAATGAATTAAGCTACTAATTTTGTAAGCTCAGTGTACACCTTATTTTAAATTGTTTTTAAAAATTTGGGGGATCAGGTGGCTTCAAGACACTGCAGAATTGGGGTGGGATGATAGCATTTGGTCTTGTCTCAGCCATCTATTTCCCCACATTTTAAAAAATAAAAATAGACACACTTTTTTGAATGATTTTTCTCTTGAAAACTGCCAAATTGCTCTCCCGAAACTGGACTTGAATAGTCTCACATAAGATCAGAATGTTAAAAGTGTTTTGGAGGAGAAGGATTAATTTATAGAGCACTATTGCTCTATATCAGTTTTTTATTTATTGTTTTTATTTTTTTATTTATTGTTTTTTATGTATTTAGACAGCAAGAATGCCAATATATAGTGGGTAATCAAGTATTTGCACTGGACAGAGAAAAGGAGACATAAATGGTGCTCTTTTTTAAAGATATTAGAGAAACTAGCCAATTCTCCTTGTTTTCATTACAAGAAGTAATACATATTGTCTGTTTACTCCCTTCTAGAATGGCCAGTATGGATATTGAGCAAGTAATTACACTTGGCTTAGCTCTTCTCCTTGCTGTCAAATACATCTTCTTTGAACAGACTGAGATGGAATCCACATTGTCATTGAAGAACCCTATAACATCACCATTAGTGATTCAGAAAAAAAGTCCTGAAAACTGCTGCAGAAAACCATCTGTGCCTTTAAAAAATAATCCCACCACCAAAAATGCAAATACCCCATCTGCCAAAACTGAAAAGGGTATACTCTTTAATGATACTCCTGCTTACAATTTTTCAATGTTTAGTACCAAAATTTGAAGCATGCAACCATTTATTTTATCTTAAAAATTTTTTGCAGATGAAACCGTAAAGCCTTTCCTGCCGGAGTTGCCAGCAAAGGCCACCTTTTTGCTTGGTAGTTGTGCTCCTGAAGCAACATCTACATTAGATAATAATACAGAGCCTGATCTCAAACTGCCAAAAGAGTCACGCTCTGTTGAAGAATGCCTTTCAATACTTCAGAATGGCAAGGTAAGAAAGTAAAATAACTTGGAGCAGGAAATATTTTTATGATATTCAGTATGGATGTATGCCATTTTTATGAATCTGGCTTGTGGAATAAACCAGCAAATTACCCGTTTTCTATTTGCATAATGTATAATGGACTGAAATTCTGGGAAAAGTGTAGAAAATATATTGACGTCCATCTTTCCACCTGGACCTTTCAGAAACCGGGTATCAGCAGTAACAGTTACCTAACCCTGAAAGATGTTCTTACAAACAGTTCAGATTCAAGTATTTTTTTTAAAAAAAATTGCCTCCAGGGTCTCATTGTCTCCTCCCCAATTCAATGGCAGTCTGTCTTAGTTATAAAGAATTCAGGCTGTTATCTATTATTAGAAAAGAGATGGTTTGTAAGAAGGCAATCAAAAAATAAACAAACATTTTCATCTTCCTAGATGGGCGCTAAGTTCCTTACTGATGCTGAAGTCATTAATTTAGTCAGTGCAAAACATATTCCTGCTTACAAGTTGGAAACTTTGATGGAAACTCAGGAACGTGGTGTGTCAATTAGGAGACAAATTTTATCTCAGAAACTTCCTGAACCTTCCTCCTTGCATTATCTTCCTTACAAGAACTACAATTATTCTTTGGTGAGTAGATGTGTGGGTTAACAACAAAGTATATACACATTTATTTACTTATGAACAGAATAATCAAGTGTTTGGGGTTTTTTATTTGGGTTTGAAATTAAACCAAATGTGGTCATCAATAGCAGATATGGGTCCTCAGCCTGAAGAAAATGATAGAAGATGACAGATATGGTTAGTAATGAACATCCTTTGTAGAGGAGTTGTTGTTGTTGTTGTTGCTTCTGAAGTACAGCAGATGTAGATGTGTCTTCCCCTTTCTACATGTATAGCTTGGGATGATATAAATACAATATTCACATTAGTGTCATCTAACATTTCTGTAATCAAGTTTGTATTCTGAGTTTGTAGCAAGCATCAATAAAATGATTATTGTTCATAAGGTATTGCTTGCCATAAAGTAATGATATATATAATTTTTAAAAGTATTTACCTATTTCAATGTTGACTTTTGTGTTAAGGTAATGGGTGCCTGCTGTGAAAATGTGATTGGATACATGCCAATCCCTGTGGGAGTGGTCGGTCCCCTTCTTCTGGATAACAAAGAGTTTCAGGTTCCAATGGCAACAACAGAAGGATGCCTAGTGGCAAGCACAAATAGAGGGTGCAGAGCAATATGTGTAAGTACCCATGGGCAGGGTTGGTATTTAAACAGCTAAATTGAGTGGCATTCAGCTGTGCCTGTCAGGTAGCGGAATCCCCCTGAGTCTGAGAGGATTGATATATAAATATAGTAAATAAATAAACAGATTTCCCTTCCCCTCTGCAGTCCCCACTTGCTGATATTGCGGGGCAAAGCTAGGATGGAGAAGGCAATATAATGTTTCTGAGCTTCCTGTTGCCAGATGTTTCTTGAAGTATTTGAAATGTATTTATTTCATGTAAAAAGCATTGCATATATAAGCAGGCAACAGTGACCACATTGTCTGTATAGTCAGGGCATTGTGGATAAGCATACAGGTGCAGAGTTGTTTGTTCTGACATAATAAAAGTTGAACATACCAGTTTACCAATCACGAATCATGCTCTTGTCTTTATCTCAGCTTGGTGGAGGTGCCAGGAGCCGTATTCTGGCGGATGGAATGACTCGAGGGCCTGTGGTAAGGCTGCCCACCGCCTGTCAGTCTGCCGAAGTGAAGGCTTGGCTTGAGACACCAGAAGGCTTTAAAAAAATCAAAGATGTATTCGATAGCACTAGCAGGTTAGGATTTTATGTAGTAAAGGATAGGGTATTGTGCTTCCCCTCCCCCCCCCTCCCCCCCAAATAAAGCACTTTGAAACAGTGCAACCAAAATAAATGTTAAGGCAACATATATTTATCACTTTAAAAATATTTTTATATAGGTTTGCTCGTCTCCAAAGGCTTCATGTGGGTTTAGCAGGACGCAACCTCTATATTCGTTTCCAAGCTAGAACTGGTGATGCAATGGGAATGAATATGATTTCAAAAGTAAGTGCCGTAATTTAAACAAACGCTGATTTCAAAATACAGATGTTAATAGTAAGATACCCCGAGGATAGAGAAAAAAGAAACTAAAGATCTAGAATTCTACTTACATGTTAAAAGTGTTGCTGAATTGGGAAAATTAGGTTGTGGTCCAATTTAATGAACCAGAGTTGGGAATTCAGTTAAATGGGTTGACAAATTTGTCTGCAATAAATGGTTTCATGCTAATCATTTTCCCAGCTTGGTTCTCTCCAGATGTTTTGGACCACAATCCCTACCATATCCTACACTATACAATTGTGAGGCTGATGTGGGTTATAGTGTTATCTTAGGCGATACAGTGAAAACAATTGTTGCAGAAATCTCTTGCAAAGGAAGTGAAATGTGTGATTTTCAAACATTTCTAAAAAAAATTGGAGCAAACTTTCCATAGAGTTCATGTGTATTTTTTCTGCAGTGAGTTTGGTCTGAATTTATTTTTTGTGAAAAGGATTTACATAAATTAAAATCCTCTTCATCTAATCCAGCGTGGAGCTCACAAAAGGTTTTGATGACATAATTTGGTTAGCGTTAAAGATTCCATGAGACTCCGTTTTCCCTCCTCCTCCCTTTTTAAAATACTTTTTTTCATGTCAGGAGTGGCTTGAGAAACTGCAAGTCGCTTCTGGTGTGAGAGAATTGGCCATCTGCAAGGACATTGCCCAGGGGATGCCTGGATGTTTTACCATCCTGTGGGAGGCTTCTCTCATGTCCCCGCCTGGGAAGCTGGAGCTGACAGACGGGAGCTCATCCCACTCCTTGGATATGAACCGCCGACCTTTGGTCAGCAGTCCTGCCAGCACAAGATTTAACCCATTGCTACACCAGAGGCTGAAACACATTAACATGATTTGGTTAACACTGAAACAGATCAATATGATCTGATTAATGCTGAAACAGATTAACATGACTTTCCCATCTCCCTATAAGAGTAAAAATTTGTTGAGAGAGTGTTCCCACTTCTCGGGCAAAGTCTGGATCCAAGCTAATATTTGGCACAAAGTGCCTTCTATGGATGTCTTCCAGAGTAACTTGCTATGAGTGAATTACTACTTAATTTAACTTTAAAAGAATGCTCTTTTTTAGTTTTGTGTTTTCAGTAGTGCCTTTGGGAATTAAGTAATCTATTTTAATATTAGAAGTAATATCAAATATTTTCTTCTCTCTTTCTCTCTTTGCCATCCTTTTTTCCCTAAACAGGGTACAGAGAAGGCACTTGCAAAACTGCAGGAAGAGTTTCCTGATCTCCACGTTTTAGCTGTTAGTGGCAACTACTGTACAGATAAAAAGCCAGCTGCCATAAACTGGGTAGAAGGGAGAGGGAAATCAGTTGTCTGTGAAGCAGTCATTCCAGCAAAAGTTGTTAAAGAAGTGAGTACCTCCTGTGTAAGCCACCTTGATTTAATGCAAAATAGAATGAAATGATTTGCAAATTACTGTAGTGTGTGTTTTAATAGATCTATTCAGATGATCTCAGTATGAACTCTATCCAGAAATTATTTAGGTGGGGGCTGTAGGTTATTTAGAACTATAACTTTCTTTTCATTCAATATGGTAATATTTCAGGCAAGTTTCTATGTGTCTTCTTGGTAAGAGACAAAAATGTGTTTTTATCACTCTGCTTTCTGCATTAATTGGAATAACATAGGAGTTTTATTATTGTTTATTTGGGTTTGTTTTAGGTATTGAAGAGTACCACAGAAGCTATGATTGAAGTCAATGTAAACAAAAATTTGGTTGGCTCTGCAATGGCTGGCAGCATAGGGGGCTACAATGCTCATGCAGCGAACATTGTCACTGCCATGTACATTGCATGTGGACAGGTAGGTTTTGCTTTAATTTACCACTGTGTGTATGTGTAAAAAAGAGAGGGAGGGAGGCATACAACAAAATCAAAGCTAAAATCATGTGATCTTTTATTTCGTTTTACCTGACTAGGATGCAGCCCAGAATGTCAGCAGCTCAAACTGCATCACGCTGATGGAATCAGCTGGTCCTGCCAACGAAGATCTATACATCAGTTGCACAATGCCCTCCATAGAAATTGGGACTGTGGGCGGAGGAACCAACCTGTTACCACAGCAGGCTTGTTTACAGGTGTAAAGACTCAGAATAAATAAATATGTATGAGTATCAAAAGAAATAAATTTGCATAATTACAACCCAGCCCTGTTCTGTATCGCAAAACCTCAGTCACATGTTTCTGGTCCATGTTTTGCAATTTGGAATCATTGTGCTGTTCCAGCCAACTCCCACATTTGAAAGTTCTATTGCAACGGCTCCCAACCATTTGCAAGTCATAGCTCTATTTTATAGAAGCCAAGTGACCTGCGACCCCAACACTTTAAAATAGGTTTTTAAATAAAGTAAATGAAAACACATCAAAAATAGATTTTTCAGTGTAATATAAATCAAAACAATGTTAATTTATGGCATATTTGATGCGATCATTGAAGTTGTAACTCATTAACAAGCATAAACATTTGCTGTTGAGTTTCATGAATGTCAACCTCATGTCGTTCTCCACATTTAACATGTTTCTTGTTTTTAATTGAAGAAGCATTGAAAATCCACTCTCATAGAGATATGTAGAAGCAAAGGAGAGTAAAACATGAATCACAAGCATGATGATATTAGGATTATGTGATTTTTTGTTTTCCCTCCTTTACATTTTCATAGCTCACCACTGCCTGGCAACCCCTCAAAAAACACTTCGTGACCTTATTTGGGGTTGTGACCCATGGATTGGAAACCACTGCTCTATTGTTTTGTTTTGCTTTTTAATATCACAAATGTATATACCTTCATTAGCTGTGGGCGGGGAAGACACAAATATTTGCCCATCAGGGGCATGTGTATATTTAAAGGTACTGTCAGCAGATGCCTGTAGTAGAAGAATGCTTCTAATCCCATCAGCTCTAGTAATCATATCTACTAATGAGGGATACAGAAGTTGTAGTCTCCTGTATGGCAGGCTGGATTCAGCCCTTGGGACTTAAGTTGCAACTGGCTCTGATTCTCCAAGACCAAATGCAGAGATCTTTCTTGCTGCCTGGTGTATTTCAGCTAAGGCTACGAGACATTGGGCTTGCTAAATTCAGAACTCAGTTGCTTGTACAGCTTTATCACTGAGTGAATATTTTGAAAGTAGTTTAAAAGTTGCAAAGTGAGGGCTTGCAGCGTCTAGAACAGAACAC
This sequence comes from Anolis sagrei, assembly GCF_037176765.1. NCBI lineage: Eukaryota > Metazoa > Chordata > Lepidosauria > Squamata > Anolidae > Anolis > Anolis sagrei. Next base: position 263,857,201 of record NC_090022.1, read on the forward strand.
ATTTGTGCCTTTTTCTAAAATACGCTGTTATCTCCTTATAGATGTTGGGGGTACAGGGAGCGAGTTCGGAGAACCCTGGAGAGAATGCCCGCCAGCTTGCTAAAATTGTGTGTGCGACAGTAATGGCCGGAGAACTGTCCTTGATGGCTGCCTTAGCTGCAGGGCATTTAGTCAGAAGCCACATGATTCACAACAGGTAACAGAGGGAGACCATTACCTAGTCTCATCACCTTGTTCCTCTCTTCTACTGGACAGTTAACAATACCTGACATTTGAATTTGTTTTATCTTGTTTTTTGACAGGTCAAAAATAAATCTACAAGATCTTCAGGGGACATGTACCAAGAAAGCTGCGTGAAACTGACAGAAACTTGAAACAAAACATAGCTATGAGAAATTGATGTGCGAAAGGAAACAGCACATGTGAACTTTAGAAGGAATATAATTGTTCAATACAATGGATTGGTGGAAAGACACAATGGGATTGGTGGATGTGTAATCCACACTTGGCTATTTGCATCCTTTGCCCCTTTGGATGCCACACAAGGATGCTGCTCTATGGGAAATATTTCAGGTGGTTTTAATTAGGACATGGACTCCAGTGTGTCCTGAATCATATAATCTGTACCACGAGGCTCCATGTGGTTAATGCAAGCTATCCAAAAGATTAACCTTGCTCCGTTTGGCAATGAAAATATTCTGGCTACTGAAAGGAAAGCAAGTACTGTAACTCATTGGTGAGGTTTTTAAACCAGTCGACTCCATTAGTTGCTTGTGTTCTTTCATTGTTTTCAGGCTAACCTGGTATAGTTTGCATACAAACCTGAAACAACCTGTTATTCTTGTGGTCCAAGCCTTCAGCTCACATCAAAGCATCCCACAGACTCTTTTTTAAAAAATTGGTTTAAGGTTAAAATTTGGACAGTGGAATAATTCAATTGAATCACAGTAACATTCAGAATTTTCTTTCAGGGTGCTTCACTTTCCGTTGTGCTATTTGTACAGATTGTAATGTTAATTCTCCAGCTCATTGGGGGAAATTTGCATTGCCGCAAGAAAGCTATGGTCAGTAGATACTGTATTTCAAGAGATAAGACCACCGAGGTGAAATTCTCAGGTGTTTTGCTCCGATAGACTTACGTTGCATAGGGGACTAGAAGTTTTCTGCACCGTCCAGTGGGAAATTCTCTGAGGCCGCTGCTGAAGATCACTGTAGATGTAAAACCTAATCATTTCAGTGGCACTTTTTCCTAGGAGAACATCCCAGTTGACTGCAAACTTGGGAAACTCTAAAGGGTTAGGGTTTTAACAGGGATAGTTTTGAATAAAAGAGTCAAAAACATGTTTACACGTTTTCTCAATCATCATTGTAGGGTATGGTGTGAGTCCCACTGCCTCCCCATCCCACCCCACAAGAATAGGCACATGCCTTGAGAGGAGAGATCTCTTAAACATTCATACTGCTTTGTTACTGATCCTTCACTCAGTTTTTTTCTTGAATTATAATTTATTATTTGGGGGCAAGTTCCAAGTTGCTTCTCAGATTTTTGAAGGAATACTAACAGGTTCATTGAAATGATCTTGAAAGTAAAGTGAATGCAACAAAGGTAGCTACTTATTTGTGAAACCTACCACAAAGCTACATGCAGGATCAGTCTGAAGAGGGAGAGCAGGAGCTCAGCGGTTGTCAGAGGAAGAGGTGACTCACTGTCCGAAGCTGGATAAATAATGGTTTTAGGGCTGGGGTCCTTCAGTTTCTGCTTGGTCCTACGTGCAAGAGGCACACTTCTTGCAAGCTCAGTACAATTGTGGTAGTATTTTATGGGTTTTGTTAATACATAAAATATTTAACTGGTATGTATTAGGTTCATAAAGTCAGCCCAAGTCAACTTGTTACTTGGAGGTATGTGCTTCGGCTATTTGTAAATAGCATCATGAATGTCCATCCTGCTACAGTATTGTTTGTCCAGCAGTTACCTTTTTGTTATTTATGCAGAGTTTGAACTTAACAGGTTTTAATATTTAATGCAACACTGGGCTAGCAATAAATGGTTTGTACAGTGTCCATTTTGGTGAATGTAACTGACATTCTATCTTTCCAAAAACCATTTTGTACTATTAAAATATTTGGTACATTTTTTTTCAGTTTCAGTAAAACAATGTAAAAAAACAAGTTTGACAAAGCTTCCCCCTCCCCTCCATTTTAAATGTTAATTACAGGCTTAGAAACAATTGTAGAGTTTAAATGCTATCCGGAGATTCATCTAGACCTTCTGGCCTTTTGAATACCTAGGCAAGAAAATAATAGTGGCCAAGGGTGGCTGACCCCTGTAGCAACACTGGCGCGGTCCCTTCTCCGTGGAATGGCAGTTGACTAATTTATGAGTTGCATCAAAACCTATAGTTGTGGCTCCCAAACCTGCCCTTGGCTTATACATTAGAGTGATTTATACATGAGTATATATGGTATCTGAAGACAACCAGGAACAGATGACATCTTAATGTACTTAAATATAGCAAGTGGTATACCAGATATGCTGTGTCTAAATCAATGGTTCTCAACCTTTTTTTGACCAGGGACCACTCTTCAACATTAGTACCAAAAGCCTTACAAATCAGTTTTTGGTCAACTTTAAAAGACACCCGTTCCTGTTTGATCTTGGGGCCAACTCTACATAGTACATGGATGGGAGATTGCCAACAGAGACCAGGAGCTGTAGGCTATATTTTAGAAGAAGGACCTGCTAAATCTACCTCTGAGTATTCCTTGCGCAAAATAATCCTAGGGAATTGAGGCATATATGCACATAAGAAATTTAAGGATGAGGTCACTGACTTCTCTTGTCCACATGCCTGTGATGTTGGCATGGCAATTAAAAATGGAAATGAAGCTAAGAAGGGCTGAAGATTAAATACTGTATTGCCACAAAATATTGCATTGTCAAAAACAAAAGACGGTATGTGAAAATTTTAGGCAAAAGCTGATCCTTTCCTTACAAATGTTACTCCTTTGGCCAACCTTTGCCAGCATAAAAATCCACAACGAATATTTCCTTTGACAGATGGCCATCACAACTCAGTTTACAAACCTCCAGTTGATCAAACATCTGATGCTTTCTGTGACTGTCAAAATCCCCTTTGCCAATTTAAATTCATTGGTTTGGTTTGGGTCCTACCGAAAGCAAGCTTGCTTCTACTCTTACGTTTTGGAAGATGCTGATACTTCATAACCCCCAGGACTGTTTACCATCTTTATTACCTTGCCGTGAATATATTCTAGTTAATTAACATTTAAAATTTGAGGATCAGAAGTGTATACTATTCTAGATGATATTTGACCAAAGAAGTATAGAATACCTCATTACCTCATTATAGGTAATAGGTAATAGGTAATACCTATTACCTCATTTGATCTGCACACTGAGTTCTTGAGCTGGGAAACATAAAAAGTTTCCACGGGGGAAATGTAAAACATCTCCCATTTCACCTATTGCAGCCTCCTAAAAGCATTGGTTTTGTGCCAGTGAACAATGAGTGTTTCAACTATTCTTATTGCTGGATCCATAGCACTACGTTTTCCAGAACCTCAAGAGGTCCTTAGGATGTCTTGTATGTTGAGTTATAGGAATATAGCTGGATGATTGGCATTCCCCTCTTCTTCACTAGTCAGTAAACTGATGTTGTGGGGCTGAAAGGCTTTTGGTAATATTTGACAATGATTCAAAAATGACTTGCAAAATGTAATTAGAATTTAAACAGGTCAGCAAGACAGCAAGTTCTTTTGATACAGCCTATAATTGCATTGGCTTTTATTTGTTGCCACATCCTCCTTCTAACTCATACTTATGGTTCAGAACCCGCTATGCCCAAGCTAGAACCCTGCAATTCTTTAACAGCAAGCAGTCCTGTTCATGTGGATCTTTGTGGGATCTTTAGGAAGTTTGATCTGTTTGTAAATTATGAAGAGGGTAGTTATAGATTTGTGTGTGTGTGTGTAGCAGCTTAGCAATTTCCCCAGACTTGGCCAACTTGATATGCCTGAATTATTGGGATGGAGGGAATAATTACATGCTATGGTCATCTATGAAGAATGGGAAGACCTAATGTCATAGATTCAAGTCTGACCAAAGTAATTAAGAGGTGCTCTCATACTGCAAATCCAATAAGGAAATTATCCCCTTCTATCTAGTGCCTGACAGTAATTTAGAAATATAATTCCGCTTTTGCACAGCTTCTTGGTCACTTAGTATCATGCAGTCATTCACCAAATATCCTGCACATTATAGTCATAACAGAAGGAGAAACGATGTGGCATGGACTTCCTTTTATAAAAGAAGGTGAAAAACATTGGGTCAAGGAATTTCAACAGGTGCCCCACTCATGGCCATTCAATAGCCAAAAGGATAGAAAGTTCAGTGAGACTACATGGGCTATCCAGTCCAACCTTCTGCCATGCAGAAAAAGCACTCCCGACAGATGGCCATCCAGCTTCCTTTTATTTGAGCTTCCAAAGAAGGAGCCTCCACCACACTCTGAGGCAGAGAGTTCCACTCCTGAACAGCTCATACAGTTCTTCCTAATGTTCAGGGGAAATCTCCTTTCCTGTATTTTGAACCCATTGCTCTGAGTCCTGATCTCCAGGACAGCAAAAAAGAACCCCGCTGCCTCTTATGACATCCTTTCAGACATTTAAACATGGTGATCATGTCTTCTCTCAGCCATCTATTCTGCAGGCTAAAAATACCTACCTCTTTCAGACACACTTCATAGGGCATGGTCTCCAGACCTTTGATCATTTTCACCACCTTCCTCTGGACCTGTTCCAGCTTGTCAATATTCCTCTTGAATTGTGGTGTCCAGAATTGGACACCATATTCTCAGTGAGGTCTAACCAAAGCAGAATAAGAGGGTACCATGACTTCCCTTGATCTAGACACACTACTTTTGATGCATTCCAAAATCTCATTGGTTTTTTAGCTGCTGCATCACATTGTTGGCTCATGTTCAATTTGTTGTCCACTCCTTAAGATCTTTTTCAGGTGTGTCCCACCCTGTATCTGTGCACTTCACTGCTTCTGCCTAAGTGAAGTAGTCTACATTTCTCTTTGTTGAAATTCATTTTGTTAGTTTTGGTCCAGCTATCTAACCTGTTGAAGACATTTTGAATTCTGATCCTGCCTGCTGGAATATTAGGTATCCCTCCCAATTTGGTGTCATCTGCAAACTTGATAACCATCTAAGTCAATAATAAAGATGTTGAACAGCACCAAGCCCAGGACAGAACCTACTAGTCATTTCTTTTCGGGATGAAGATGAACCATTGCTGAACACCCTTTGGGTTCATTCACTCAACCAACTGCAAATCCACTTAACAATAGTACATATTATATAGCCCACTTTTTACTAGTTTGTTTGCAAGAAGATCATGAGGGACCGTGTCAAAGACCTTACAGAAATCACGATATGCTACATTCACAGCATTCCTTGCATCAGCCAAGCTTGTAATCCTGTTGAAAAAAAGGTAGAAGATTAGTCTGGCATGACTAATTACTAAAGGCTGACCTTTAGTAATTACTATAGCATTCTTTTCTAAGTGGTTACAGGCTGCCTCCTTAATGATCTGCGCCATAATCTTTCCCAATATTGATGTCAAGCTGACTTGATGGTAATGATTAGGGTCCTCTTTTTTTCATTGTTCATAAAAGGGTGCCAGCCAATAGTTGCAGTTACAGATGCTTCATACAAATCAACCAATGAACATCCAAGCGTTTCACAAGTCTCAGGTAGCATGGTATGAATCATTTCACCTACCGATCTGTTTTTTAGATGCCGAATAAGTTTCGACAGACATAGTTTTCATCAGATGGAAAATGGAACCCTTGCCATGGCTTCTGATGGGAAAGGAAAGATATAGTGTACGTAGTAAAGACCTCTGTCCTGCCACCTAGGAAGAAGTGATTTAGACTTCATCTATTTCTCGGTGTGTCAAAATGTGTGTGAAAATTTAATGAGTAGGCTCGTAAGCAAATAATAGGTGTTGTGCAAAATGTTCCAGTTGTTTTGAAATCTGGCCATAGGGTTACATTACTGTTTGCTGAAGGAAGCATAGTTTTGTCAGATCAGAAGAAGGATAAAAGGTAACCTTTCAACTAAAGTTAGACCTTTTATTTCATAATAGAGCATCTAGTCCTGAAGAACACCATTTCTAAGAAATACTCTCCAAAGATACAATCAATATTGATCTTTCCTTACGGCAAGAGAGCTGCTGTTTATAATTGGTCTGTCATATTCACATATTTTACATCCACAGATTCCACAGTTAACAACTTGAAAATATTTTTTTAAAATCCCAAAAACGAATCTTGGTTTTGCCATTTTATATAAGGGACACCATTTTATTAGTGAAGACACCTGCCTTGTGCTTTGCTACTCTGCTGCTGAGTACGCATACCCAGTGTGAAACATATCTCACCACGCTAAAACAGTGGATGTGGCTCTTAATGTGATATGCTACATTATCACAGGCTGTCTGCGCCCTACGCCATTAGAGAAATCACACTGTTTAGCCAGTTTTGCACCACCTGACATCTGCTGGGAAGTAGCAGCTAATAATAAAAGAACCAAGGCTGTGACATCTCCGGCCCATCCCCTGTTCAGATATCAGCCAGCAGACCAATGCCTTAAATCAATAAATAGTTCTCTAAGATCTACAGAGATACTTAGGAACGCTTCAGTAAGCAAGAGTCCAAAAGTGGCAGGCTAAAACCCAAAACCTCAAACTATGGCTGCTGCCAAATGAGTGACTCCCCTCCTGGGCACACAGAAGACTGGGCGACTTGGAAGATGCTGAACAGACTGTGCTCTGGCACCACAAGATGCAGAGCCAACCTTAAGAAATGGGGCCACAAAGTGGAGTCCATGATATGCAAATGTGAAGAAGAACCACATTCCACAGACTACCTATTACAATGCAGCCTGAGCCCTGCCACATGCAGAATGGAGGACCTTCTTATAGCAACACTGGGGGCACTCCAAGTGGCCAGCTACTGGTCAAAGGACATTTAGTATAATGCCAAGTTTTTAAACTTTGTATTTTCTAAAATACAACACAACTACTCTTGGCTCACTTGTGACACAATAAATAAAAACTACTATTATGTCACTGTAAATAATAGGATTTCAATATCTACAGATTTTGGTATCCATGGGAGGTCCTGGAAGCAAACCCCAACAGATATCAAGGACCAAATATAGTTGACCAAATGTTTTTAACTCTGGAAAACAATAGCACAACTGGTAATTTATTTCTGGTTAGTGTAATAATGTCAGGTCAGAAGATGATTCACATTTTCTGAAACTGTATTATGCACACAAATAATCTACTACCTGGTTGGGAGAGGCAATATGTGGATGAATCACTTTAAAGGTCACATCTTCCATGTACGTGGTTGTACATCCCACACAGAAACATCTCCTGGCTTCTCTTTTCACAAATAAAGCATTTACTCCACACCAAAGCCTTCAAAGCAGCCATGAGTAACATGTGGCCCTAAAGAGGTTATTAGACTATAGCCCCCAACCATTGCAGAGATTGCCTGTACTTGATAGGCCGGATAGGAGTTGGTGGACAGGATAAGAGATTTAAAGAATGGCTTAAAGCTAACCTTAAAAACTGTGGCATAGGATTCGAATACTGAGAAGCTCTGGCCCTTGAGCGCTCTAACTGGAGATCAGCTGTGACCAGGAGTGCTGCAGAATTGGAAGAGGTACAAATGGAGGGTGAAAGGGAGAAACATGCCAAGAGGAAGGTACATCAAGCTAACTCTGACCGGAATCATCTTCCACCTGGAAACCAATGTCTTCACGGCGGGAGAACATGTGGATTAAAAATAGGGCTCCACAGCCACCTACAAACCCACTGCCAACACTTTACACTTGGAGGAACATCATCCTTGAGCTACGAGGGATTGCCTAATGCTAATGCATTTTAACAATATGTTAAGGATGAGATAGTCCCCAACCCTGCACAAGACTTTACACTTGGAGGACCACCATCCTTGGTCTACAAGGGATTGCCTAATGCTAATGCATTTTAACAATATGGTAAGATACTATACCCCTACTGATGTAGCCTAGAATTGCATTGGTTTTTTCAGCTGCCACATCACACTGTTGACCAACATGCAGCTTGTGGTTTACCAAGACTCCTAGATTCCTTTTACATATACTGTTGCCAAGTCAGGTGTCAGCCATCGTATATCTCTCTATTTCATTGAGTTTGCCAAATGGTAGCACCTTACATTGGGCCCCCTGGTGGCACAGTGGGTTAAACTGCTGAACTTGCTGACTGAAAGGTTGGCAGGTCCAATCCAGGGAGCGGGGTGAGCTCCTGCTGTTAGCCCTAGCTTCTACCAACTTAGTAGTTCGAAAACATGCCAGTGTGAGTAGATCAATAGGCACTGCTCTGGTGGGAAGTGCTCTATGTAGTCATGCTGGCCACATGACATTGGAGGTACCTACAGAAAACACCGGCTCTTCGGCTTAGAAATGGAGATGAGCACCACCCCGCAGAGTTGGACACAACTAGATTTAATGTCAGGGAAAACCTTTACCTTTACTAGCACCTTACATTCTCCCTGTTGAAATTCCTCTTGGCACACTTCTCTCTTTTGCCCTCCATTCGTGCTTCTTCAAATTCTACAGCACTGCTGGTCACAGTTTACATCCAGCTGGAGTGCTCAAGAGCCAGGACTTCCCAGTTGTCCATGTTTATGCCAGAGTTTTTTAGGTTGGCTTTGTGCCCATCTTTAAATCTCTTTTCCTGCCCACCAACATTCTGTTTTCCGTTCTTAAGTTCGGAATAGAGCAACTGCTTTGGGAGATGGTGGTCACACATCCGGACAATGTGGTTGGTCCAGCAGAGTTCATGGCGTAGGACCACCGCGTCAGTGCTGGTGGTCTTTGCTTTTTCCAGCACGCTGACATTTGTCCACTTGTCTTCCCAAGAGATTTGCAGGAGTTGCATGTGACGTCTGTAGACAGTCCACGTTTCGCAGGTGTATAGCAGGGTTGGGAGGACAATAGCTTTATAAACAAGCACCTTGGTATCCCTATGGATATCCTGGTCCTCAAACACTCTGTGCTTCATTCAGAAAAATGCTGCACTCACAGATATCAGGCGGTGTTGTATTTCAGTTTCAATGCTGACTTTTGTGGAGATGTGGCTGCCAAGGTAGCAGAAATTGTCAACATTTTCTAATGTTACATCATTAAGCTGTCTCTCTGGCATTGGAGAGGGATTGGCTGGTGACTGCTGGAAGAGCACTTTGGTTTTCTCGATGTTCAATGACAGGCCAAGCTTCTCGTATGCTTCTGTGAAAGTGTTTAGAGTGGCTTGTAGGTCTTCTTCTGAATGTGCACAGATGACTTTTGATCAACATATTGGAGTTCTATAACAGATGTTGTTGTAACCTTGGTTTTGGCTTTCTGTCTGCTGAAGTTAAACAGGTTGTCATCTGTCCAACAGATGATTTCCACACTGGTGGGAAGCTTCCCGTCAACAAGATGAAGTATCATAGCGATGAAAGTGGAAAATAAGGTTGGGGCAATAACACATCCCTGTTTGATACTTGATTCCACCTTAAATGGGTCATTTTGGGAGCCATTGCTGTCCAAGACTGTTGCCATCATGTCATCATGGAGGAGCCACAGGATGTTCACAAATTTGTTAGGGCACCTGATTTTTTGGAGGATGGCCCAGAGAGCACTGCGATTCACTGTGTTGAATGCATTTGCAAGATCAATGAATGCCATGTACAGAGGTTGATTTTGTTCCCTGCATTTTTCTTCGAGCTGTTGTACAGTGAAGATCATGTCCACGGTTCCTCTGGAGCGGCGGAAGACATTCTGGGATTCTGGGAGGGTGTCTTCTGAGAGGGGTAGAAGGTGGTTTGAAAGGATTATTGCAAGAATTTTCCCAGTGGAGGTTAGAAGGGAGATACCTCAATAGTTTCTGCAATCTGTTCTTTCCAACATAGTGCAATTGAATTTTTTGTCCTTCAGAAGTTTGGTTCCATCTGAAGAGTGTAGAGGCTGTATGCCATGGTTTCTTGGTCCATCTATGACCTTTGTGGCTTTGAAAAATCCCTGAGCATCTTGGGTATCTGCCAGGTGTTGGATTTCTTCAGCCTTCTTTGTCCACCAGATGTTCTTGGGTTCTCTTGTCCTTCTTTGGACCTCAGCTTTTGCACTGGCATAGATCTTCTTCTTAGCAGCACAGCTGACGTCTCTCTGCCATGTTTGGGAGGCTTTCCTTTTCTTGTCAATTAGCTGTTGGATCTCGTCATTTTTGTCAAACCAATCTTGATGTTTCTTGCTTTGGTATCCAATAGTTTCTTCATAGGCTGTGATGATGGAGGTCTTCAGTTTGTTCAATGTTCCTCAACATTTTCGGGGTGTTCTATGGGTCTTTGAGTGCTGTTTGGAGAAGGGCTTGTTTGGAGGGCTCCTGAAGGGCTTGGGTGTTCATTTTGTGCCTTGCCTTTCTTTCTTGGAATCTGTGCTTGGGGCGATCTTACGACCTGGGTAATAATTGTTTTGGGGTCCTCTATTTTCCCCCTTTTTTTTTGAAGACAACGTTTACCTTATTCCATCCTGTTGGAACTTCTCATGTTCTTCAGGGATTCTCAAAGAATATTGCCTGTGGTTCGGTGATAATATTCTCAAACGAATACCAGTGGTTTTTGTCTATTCTTTTAATACATTCAGATGCAATTAATCTGTCCCTGGAAAACTGAATTCATTTAGTAAGCAGACATTCCTGTGCTATCTCTTTGCCTTTTCTGTTCTCCATTTCCCCATTGCATCATTTGCTCTAATTTCCTTTTGGGAGAAGACTGAAGCAAAGAACATGTTGAGTAGTTCTGCATTTTCTCTGTCCCCTTGTAGCACTTCTCCATCACCTCTACGCAGTGGCCTTACAATTTTGTTGGTCTTCCTTTATGCTATGGACATAGTCCAAAAAGCCCTTTGTATTATTTTTAACCTCTTTATTCTGGACAAAAGGTCCCAGTCATCACACAATGTGGAGAAATAGAATGGTTTCTAATTGGCAAGGAGATCAAAGAAAGGTGCATTTCATAATCCTATGTGCTTAATTTATACAATAATAAAAAGTATGATCAGGTTCAAAGGGAGGAGGTGTGATAATTAGAGAAAAGAACATCAAGAAGATACAACAGATGTTATCCTGTTACTTGCAAGGACTTTGAAACCACTGCTGAAGAAAAAGGGTGGAGGAAGGAAAAGTGCAAAAACTAAATATGACACAGACGATATTAATGATAATAGATGATGTATGTAACTTTAACTATAGGAATAGTAAAAAAAAACCTTTCTATACTTTGATGCAGTCATTGTTCAAACTGGGGACCTTAGAAATAAGAAGAAGGAAAGGGCCATGATTAATACAGCGGATTAAACTGCCAGAAAATCTTGCAGACTGGAAGTTTGGCAGTTTAAGCTATTGGTTGAGTGAGCTCCCGCTGTCAGCCCTAGCTTCCTGCTTACCTAGCAATTTGAAAACAGAAATGTAAGTAGACAAATAGCTACTACTTTGGCTGGGAGGTAAAAGGTGCCCCAAAGACATGCCAGCAATTTGATCAGGAAGACGTCCATGGACAACAGACTCCTTGGCATGGAAAAATGGCACTCCTCTGGTTGCCTGCTACATGGCAGTGATAGCAACTTTTTCAACAAAAATTCCCATCGAGAGTGTGACTTGTAACCTTAGTTTCCGGATAACCCTTGTATTTTAAAAAAGGTGAAGGGGAATTGATGTAATAAGATACCAGCCTCAGGATCATATTATTTACGGTGCTGAAAACTGGATAGTAAAAGAAAGCTGACTGGAAAAAAGTAAGCTAATTTAAAATGTCCCACTGGAGGACAGTTTAAAAAAACCCACCATTTTATTGAATTAGAAAGAAATTGCATACAAATATTCAGAATTATATAGGAACATTAGGCTCAGTGGAATCTGTGTAATCACATTTTTCTTCATCTGTCAATTGAAAAGATAATAAGTCATTTTCTGAACAAGTACATTCCAAAAGCTACAAGGTCAGCAATGGCCAAAGCTTCTCACATGGTTGTTCATATGATCAATAGACAGAAGATAGTGTTGTGGCTCACTTTGAGCCTGAGCTTTCTGATCCTGAGTTTCCTTAGGACGAGGAGGATGATGGGTTACAGATTTCTGAACCTGTTCCTGTTATTGAGGCAGACAGTGTTGATTCTGAAAAAGAGATGGCAATTCTGTTCCCCAGGGAAAGGAATGTTGTTTTATATAAAGATAGTGAAACTTCACAGCTGCAGGTGGAAGAGTCAGCCCCATCTGGGAGATCAGGGCCTCTTGGTTCCCAGGGTGACCAGTCTCAGGATAATGAGGGATCCGGCCTTGAAGATGGAAATTTGATTAGGGAGGACCGTTTGCAATTAAGGGTTCGCTGAAGTGCACGCCTTGCCAACAAACATGAAATTTGAGGTCAACGTAATGCTTTCATGTTGGGGAAACATATTTAATGATCTGATTGAAGTCTGTCCGTTGTCAGTGCAATGTTGCTTTTACCCTGTTAACTTCTTTGAAATTGCCTCGGCTTTTGGGGAAATCTTCTAGCTCTTTGGGACTTTGGTTTCGCTCTTGATTTTTGGGGACTTTGTCATGCTGCCATGGATTCTTGTTTAACCAGTGCTAAAGGATTATGGTTCATGTTATTGGCCTTTGGATCTTGGAAACTTTGCCTTTGCATTTAAGACTCTGTTTTGATTATTGAACTTTTGCCATTTTACTTCTATGTTTTTGATTTTGCTTTTCTTCAATAAACTAAAAAACCTACAACCTTGGTGTGTGGTGGTGTCTTGAGCAAGGTGAATCTGTCCTGAGTTGCGACAGACAGAACAGAGCTCTGTGGATACCTAGGGCCTCTTCCTCACAGCTGAATAAAATCCCACATTCTCTGCTTTGAACTGGAATATATGGCAATGTGGACTCAGATAACCCAGTTCAAAGCAGGTATTGTGGGATTTTCTAACTTGATATTCTGAGTTATATGGCTGCGTGGAAGGGCCCTATGACTGCCAAATAAATGAACAAATAAATGGGCTCTATAGCATATCAACTTTGAACTCTCACTAGAAGCCAAAATGACTGAAGTGAGATTATCATTCTTTGGACATATAATGAATCAATATGACTTGTTGTCTTACTTAATGATAGACTGCATTATTAATGATTTTTTCAAAGAAAGAAGCCATCGGCTTGAGTTTACAAGTCTTGACCAAGGTCTCAAGTGGACTTTCATTTATAGGGCCATAATAGATTGAAGCTGATTTGATGGCAAATAACATACACCTTTAGAATTACCCTTTGTAAAGGGTAATTCTAAACAAGTCTGGATTGATTCTTGCAGTACAGTATGATTTCTGTAATCCACACCTACAATAATGCATTCAGTGTTCTAAGTTTGCAAGAGGTTGACAGAGTAATAACATCAGCACCAGCTAGACCTGGGGTCCTCAAACTTTTTAAACAGAGGGCCAGTCACAGTCCCTCAAACTGTTGGAGGGCCGGATTATAATTTGGAAAAAACCATGAATGAATTCCTATGCACACTGCACATATTTTATTTGCAGTGCAAAGAAACCCCACTTAAAAACAATACAATAATTAAAATGAAGAATAATTTTAACAAATATAAACTTATTAGTATTTCAATAGGAGGTGTGGGCCTGCTTTTGGCTGATAAGATAGGATTGTTGTTGTATGCTTTCAAGTTGTTTCAGACTTAGGTTGACCCTGAGCGAGGGCCGGGTAAATGACCTTGGAGGGCTGTACCCAGCCCTCGGGCCTTAGTTTGAGGACCCCTGAGCTAGACAGTGTGAACCTACATTGTAGAATTAATGCAGTTTAGCTATTTCATCACACTAGAGAATGAACCCACTTTAACTCCAGTTTCTGCTTCCTGCAGAATTCTGGGGTTGCATTGATTCTTAAGCTCCTTATGAATTGGAATTCAGGCCAAGATCTTGTACACTTTTAGCAAAGCATAATTAGAAAGCTGCACAATTATGCTAGATCTCACTAACTGTGTGATGACAACTCATCTGTTCCACAATGGTCCATTAGACCATCCACCCACCACTTGAGAAGTGTGAAACAAGGCTATGCATGTGCTTGCAGAACAATGGAGTGCACAAGGGAACATACTTTTAAGCAACTTCTGGGAAAGTGCATCTGCATAACTATTTTAATATGATGCTGTGTCCCAACAGATGTGTTGGGACATGACCCTTGTGGATTAGGAAAAGGTTCCCCAAATCAGAATTTTATCTTCAAGTGGTCATGAATCTGAAAAATCATTTTTCCAAAAATGTTGGAGATACTAGGTTTTCCCACGAAGGGACAATCCAGATCATCAATCCTGAAAAATACAGACGCAAAGGAGGGAGTTTCTCATCTGGTATCAGCCATGGATCGAGGTTCCGGATTTTAGCCTGCCACTTCTGGACTCTCACTTGCTGAGGAGTTCCTGCAAGTATGTCTGTAGATCTTAGGAAGCTATTTCTTCATTTAAGGTCTTTAGATGTGCCATGGGTACGTTGTTAATACAATGTTGATTTTTACTGTGTATTTGTATATTCTTAGTATTTCTGGTCTGTGATTGTAATCAGTTGATTGACAGGAGAAATTGAGGATTTAATTAAGTGCAAATTAAGGCCCTGAATAGCAAATCCTTTAATTGCTTTTTTATCCAGATTAAAAACATATTTCATTTCAGGAAAGGGAAAATAACCTAAGAGTGTTATTTAACTACTTGTGTCCCAAAATTCAGCTTTATCATTTTTATTTTTATTTTGTTAAATGCCTATTTAGCAGAGGATACCATGCCCGTTTCTGACATATTCACTTGTCATTTTGTGCCTGTGCCGGGATAGCACTTTCTCCTGCCTCTGGAATTCTGTTGTCTGACTGGTTGTTCTTTGGTTGGACTCTACTTGTTTAAAGGCTATATGGAAAATCAGTGTGGTATAGATAGGACTTTGAGTGTTGGACCACGACCACGACCAGTATTTGAATCCCCATCTGGCCATGATCTGTTTGGGGACAAAAGAGAGGAAGCGTTCCCAAAGATAACCCAAATCATATCAGGTAAAAGAGGACTCAAGGGCCCTGATGTAATTCCATTGTGTGTGTCTCTCAGTTTCCTAGTCTGTTGTGAAAGGATTATGGTAAATTGGGGAATCATTTTCTGAAGTCACAAGTGGGGTGAGACATCATCCCAAGGAAATTCAAAAGGGGTTATTGCAGGGCAAATGGGGAAAAAAACCCAATGTGGCTGTGCTATATGTCTCAGTGGAATAGAGTCTCGTAATTAATAATCTTGGGATCTAATTTTTGATAACAAAGTCTTAAGCCAGCGTTTCTCAACTTGGGGACAGAACCCCTGGGGGGGGGTGTCACGTGGGGGGTCCCAGAGGAGTCGTCAAAGACCATTGGAAAACGCAGTATTTTCTATTGGTCATGAGGGTTCTGTGTGGGAAGTTTGGCCCAATTCTATCGTTGTTGGGTCCAGAATGCTTTTTGATTTCAGGTGAACTATAAATTCCAGCAACTACAACTCCCAAATTACAAAATCATTCCCCCAACCCCACTAGTATTGAAATTAGGGCATATCAGGTATTTGTGCCAAAGTTGGTCCAGTTAATGAAAATACATCCTGCATATCAGATATTTACACTACAATTCATAACAGTAGCAAAATTACAGTTATGAAATAGCAACAGAAATAATTTTATGACTGGGGGGTCACCACAACATGAGGAACTGTATTAAGGGATTGCGGCATTAGGAAAGTTGAGAAACACTGTCCTAAACTAACACTCAAACCACTACAAGGAGTCCTTCACATTTGTTGTGATTAGAGGCACAAGACCCCCATGAAAGTGAAAAACTGTGAATAAGGAAATTGCTGTGTTGTTGTAGGTTTTCGGGCTGTATGGCCATGTTTTGAAGCGTTCCCTCCTGATGTTTCGCCTGCATCTATGGCAGGCAGGAAATTGCTATTTGTTTTAATCTGAGAGAATACCTCTCTGGAAATTTCTAGGTTTTACAGCATGATCAACATTCTCTAGGAGCTGGCCATGGAATCACACTGGAGGACCTAGAAATTCCTAGAGGATCTCTGGATATCTACAAAGTCAAAACCAAATGTAACAATTGTACACCATGCTGGCTCTCATACAGGCCTGCATACACTGTGGAATATAATCTTATTTGTGTATAGTATCCTCTGGTGACAGCAACAATATTTCCATGATTTTCAGTTGATAAACCATGACACTTTGCCACAATTTATTATGATCCACACAATCAAAGGCTTTAGAATAGTCAATAAAACAGAAATAGAGGTTTTTCTGAAACTCCCTGCTTTTCTCCATTATCCAGCAGATACTGGCAATTTGGTCCTCTGCCTTTTCTAAACCCAGCTTGTACATCTGGCAACTCTCACTCCATGTAAACTATTACATTAAACAATTAAGAAGAGACACCTGTGTCAGATTATGATCCTATCAATACTGATCCTGAGAGTAAAATCCATTACAGGAGGTTACTACTCAAAGACAGTTGTGTTTGAAAACCATTTTGTTCTCAAAGTTCCAGTTCAAGTTTCTATAGAGCATTATGTAATAAAAATAATGAGTTTTACATAATTAGGAGGATTATGCATTTTAAAATAAAAATGTTCTTGTCCTTTACACAAGGGATTAACGATGTTTCTCACCTAAGGCAACTGTACCATACCTGTTTCTTGCAAAACAAGTAACATCCTATCCAGTATACACATGGATGCTAAATATTTAATATCTACAGCAAAGAACATTCTTTGATCTTAGTTTTTACTCTTCCAAATAAGAGTAATTTTTTTAAAACTAGGATTAATGGTGGATTATCTTTTGGCAATTTGAAATGTGCAAGTTTCACCTTGATTGGAACAGGAGCAGATGATTGCTCATATGTGTTTTGTGCAAAAAATTGGTACACCTTTGAGCAATGGAATGTTTTAGTGGTTCTTACATTATTAATTGCTGCTAACTTTTAGTATTGTGTCATCTTTATCTGCTGCCGAGGAAGGCAAAGTATGGCTGTCTCTAAATGCACATCAGTAGTATAGTAGCTATATTTTGCTATAAGACATCATCATTGTGTGACCATATTTTCCAAGATGTTACCCAGTGTCCTTTCCAAGATGTTTGCATTCCAAATTTGCATGTTTTGGACATACTGGACAACATCCACAGGACTGGCATCTGTGGTTTCCTTTATTCACAACAGGCAAAATATGTTCTCTTTAGGCATATTCTAGCTTTGCCTATTCAACTCTATAGTATTATTAGGCCAGAAGCCCTTCATCCCAATAATGTTCTTTGCTTTTTTAGGTGTTGCATATCCACACAAAATTTGAAAAAGTAGATCTCATGAATACGAGGGACTAACATTTCAAATCAGGGGAGGGAGACTATGACCTTCTAGATCAGTTGTTCTCAACCTTCCTAATGCCGTGACCCCTTAATACAGTTTCTCATATTATGGTGACCCTCCCAACCATAAAATTATTTTTATTGCTACTTTATAACTGTAATTTTGCTACTTTTAGGAATCGTAATGTAAATATCTGATATGCATGATGTATTTTCATTCACTTGATTAAATTTGGCACAAATACATGATATGCCCAAATTTGAATACTGGTGGGGTTGTGGGGGGGAGGGTGATTTTGCATTTGGGAGTTGTAGTTGCTGGACTTTATAGTTCACCTACAATCAAAGAGCATTCTGTACTCCACCAATGATGAAATTTAACCAAACTTGGCACACAGAACTCCTCTGACCAATAGAAAACACTGGAAGGATTTGGTGGACACTGTCCTTGAGTTTTGGAGTTGTAGTTCACCTACATCCAGAGAGCTCTGTAGACTCAAACAATGATGGATCTGGACCAAATGTGGCACAAATACTCAATCTGCCCAAATGTGACCACTGGTGGAGTTTGGGGAAAATAGACTTGACATTTTGAAGTTGTAGTTGCTGAGATTTATAGTTCACCTACAATCAAAGAGCATTCTGAACCTCAGCAATGATCGAATTGGGCCAAACTTCCCACAAAGAACCCCCATGACCAACAGAAAATACTGTGTTTTCTGATGGTCTCTGACAACCCCTCTGAACCCCCCATCAGCCCCCCCTCCCAGGGATCCGAACCCCAAGGTTGAGAAACGCTGTTCTAGATGTTTCCAAACCATAACTTCCATAATTCCTTATATTGGCTATGATAGTCAGCTACAATTTGGAGTTGTAGCACAAAAATATTGGAAAGGCCATGGTAGCCCAACTTTTTTTTCAAACATTGATTTCTGGGTATCAGAAAGTTTGGCACATTAGTGAATATGGAAAGCAAGATATTAGAGATACAGGCTTTGGTCCTCCATAAGGAGACATCGCTCCAACAATGGACCTCATTGTTCTAATCATGTCCCTTGTTGCCATCTCTCAAAGCCCTGACAACAGATGGATTGGAAAGTGGGATAAACAAGAAGCTCCCTCTAGCACTGAAATGTTTTGTTAAAGGGAGGCAGCTAAAGATGCTCCTGAGAATTGTAAAGCTCCTGGCTACTAGGAGAAAGCTGGCCTCTCCTTCTCTGGCAACTCAAAAGTCAATAATGGCATGAGTTTGGGAGAAAGTGGCAGAAAATAGATCTGGCAAAGATGAAACACTATCTTCATTAGTGGTGGACAAAGAATAATAAATTGCTCAACTCTAGGTGACAGATTCAAGAGGGCTTTATCACATCACGTCTTCGTTTCTCCCATATGATGAAAAGATTGTGTCGAAATGGGCTTGGTGTACACAAAGCATTTTAGTCATTCATGGCCAGCCCTTTCTTGAATCACACAAAACATCTCCAATTGAGTCATTGATATATAGTTTAGATTTATGAAATATTTGCGTCTTTCCTTTGTCAATATGTTTGGAGAAATGTGTAAATAAAAACCCTCTGATGAGACAATCCAAAGTGAAGCAAGAGGTGGTGGAAGAAGATGAGTCTCTCAGGTCAGAAGGCACGCAAGTGGAAAAGAACAGAGGACATATATGAGTAAAGGTAAAGGTAAAGGTTTCCCCTGACATTAAGTCTAGTAGTGTCTGACTCTGAGGGGTTGTGCTCATCTCCATTTCTAAGCCGAAGAGCCGGTGTTGTCCATAGACACGTCCAAGATCATGTGGCTGCCATGACTGCATGGAGCAATTACATTCCCGCCAAAGCAGTACCTATTGATTTACTAACATTTGCATGTTTTCAAAATGCTAGGTTGGCAGAAGCTGGGGCTCACCCTGCTCCCCAGATTCAAACCAGTGACCTTTCAGTCAGCAAGTGACACCACAGCTGTGACTGAAAACACAGCTGGACTCAAGCTGGAAGGACCTTGTGTTTGCAGATGGAAGGAAAGTCCAAAGCTACACAACACGTATTATAGCATTGGTTCTCAACCTTCCTAATGTTGCAAACCCTTAATACAGTTCCACATGTTGTAGTGACCTCCAACCATAAAATTATATTAGTTGCTGCTTCATAACTGTAATTTTGCTACTGTTATGAATCATCATGTAAATATCTGATCTGCAGGATGTATTTTCATTTACTGGACCAAATTTGACACAAATACCCAATACGCCCAAATTTGAATTCTAGTGGGGTTGCAGAGGGGATTGAGTTTAGGAATTGTAGTTGCTAGGAATTATAGTTAACCTACAATCAAAGAGCATTCTGAACTTCACCAGCAATGGAATTGAACCAAACTTGGCACACAGAACTCCAATGACCAACAGAAAACAATGGAAGGGTTTGGTGGGCATTGCCCTTGGGTTTTGGAGCTATGGTTCATCTACATCCAGAGAACAATATGCAGAAATGTGAACATCAGTGGAGTTTGGGGGGAAAATAGGTCTTGACATTTGGGAGTTGTAGTTGCTGGGATTTATAGTTCATCTACATTCAAAAAGCATTTTGAACTCCACCAACGATAGAATTGGATGAACCTTCCCACACAGAACCCCCATGACCAATAGAAAATACTGTGTTTCCTGACGGTCTTTGGTGACCTCTCTGACACCCATTTACAACCATCCAGAGGTCCCAACCCCCAGATTGAGGAACACTGTATTATAGGAACATGGAATCTGTAAAGCCAAAATCATGAAAAGCTGGTCATTGTAAAACAAGAAGTGAGACGTACTGCAATACCTGGAGTGTGTGAACTAAAGTGGACAGGTTAACAAATAACACTATCGACTAAAATGTATTAATCTTCAGTTTTCAATCAGAATATAACAAATAATTTTGCTCTGGAAATTAGCACCTAAAAAGAAATGGGGTGGCAATAATAGAGACACAGCAAAGTCTGACTGAATAATATCAATAACTAGTATACTCATATTTCAGATTTATATTGCCAGAAGAGGAAGAGATTGAAAGATTCCATGCCTGGAGTCCAGGAAGAAATGGATTACACACCCAAGCAAGATATGCTGGTAATCAAAAGTGACTGCAATACAAAAGTAGGAAACAGAGCAGAACATTGTGGGAGAATCTGGCTTAGGATCAAGACAAGCAGGAGAGTGACTTTTTTGTGCAACTCATAGTTTGTTTACAGAAAACAAAGTCTTCAGGTGGCCAAAGATATCATTGTATCTGTGGATGTCACCCTGTCCTTCTCCCTATCAGATAGGAGAAAGGGCGATAATGCTTGTCAACATGCACTCCCCCACTCCCAAAATACACTTTTATCCTGTAATGGTGGAGGAAGCACCTTTTGGCACTCCTACCCCACTTTGGAAGGAATGTGGGTGGGCCTGCCATGTGTTGTGTGATGGTACACTGTGTCATTACCACAAAACAAAGTGGTAAAACGGGGCAAAAGTGCCCCGTGTGAAGAGGTGGTAAGACATCAAAGATCAGTAATTAGGAAGAGCAGAAAAGTGGGTAGAGGCAACAGCAGTTTGCATTTGCCTGATCCTACTGGGAAGGCCAAGACTCCCCACCTCCCTCTGAATTAGCTGAATAAAAATACATTTGAATTCTGAATTTGGTTTGCAGCAATTGAAGTAAACTGAGGACAGGGGAGGAAAGTGGAAGGAGAGGAGTGAAACTGGGAAAGCTGCAAAGAATTAAACAAGCAAATGAGGAGTTATATCACAAGAATTCACACTTCCTTTGATATATGGAAGAGGTCTTCAAGCAAAGGGTTTCGTAAAGCCAGGAAAATGCAAACAGTACTGAGTTTATAAGTCTTCCATTCTACAAGCTTTAAAAAAGAGTAAAAGGGAAATAAAACACTGAGCAAAGTGAACATGTTTAGTGGGGAAAGTCTGTGCCTCTTAAGTAAAATAATTTGGTAGTGATTATCAGGAAAAGGAAGAGAGGATTATGAAATATTGAGGATTTTGTAAATCCAGCACCCAGGTTTTGCTTCTGAGGCAAAGAATACTTCGCCCTTTTTCTTCAAGACAATGGTTATGATACTGTATTCAAGTGATTTTGTTGTCGAACACCAATACCTCCCCCCCCCCCCATAAAGTGGAGACTCAGTATCTGTGGGAGTTATGGTCTGCTAAAGGCGGAGAGCCTTGATGAGTTGCCACAGCCCTTGCCCCACTGATTGTCCCTAGTTGCACCCAAGCACCACTGATCAGCAACACATAACCCCCACTTTCCCCCAAACCTCGCTTTCTATGCCACTGGCCTGGCCAGCTCAGCTGGTTTACTGGAATCTCTCTGCAGCAGAGCACAAGCAGAGTCCGGGAAAGCCAGCCACAGCCGGTGCCACAGATTATGAACCAGCCCTGCTGTCAGAGATACACTGTCTCCACTTTTCTTCCTAATTAGGCTCTGTTGCTTCTCCCTCCACTTTACCCCACTGTCCATAACTACTCTTTTCTTTTATTATTTCCCCCTGTGAAACTGCGTGTGTGTGCATCCAATAAAATATAACAAAAAATAAATAAAACAGCCCTTTCCCTCCACAGCCCGTCTTTCTCAACCTCATATGAAATAAACCACATTCTTTTTTTCTATCTATTTATTTTTCTTTATTTTTGTGGCTTTCTCTCAGCCCTCGCTGCATATGGCAGCACCAAGTGTGTGTACGGCAGTGATGAGGATGAGAGACTGTGAGCAGCTGTAGTAGCGGTGATATGGGTGAGTGTGTGTGAACAGAGATGTTGGGTGTGTGGCAGCAGTGGTAGTGTGTGTGTGTGTGTGTGTGGCAGCAGGTGTGTGGCATGGCATTTGCACAGATCCACATACAATTAAAGTCTGGTCCCTCAACATTCTGTGGGCAGAGGCGGCCCTAGGTAATTTTCAACGGCAAGCAAACAGTATTTTGGAACCCCCCCCCCCCCCCCGCCCAACCAATCACTGATATATATTTTCTGTTCGTCGTGAGAGTTCTGTGTGACATATTTGGTTCAATTCCATCATTGGCGGTGTTCAGAATGCTCTTTGATTGTAGGTGAACTATACATCCCAGTAACTACAATTCGCATATGTCAAGGTCTATTTTCCCCCAAGAGCGTCTCAAGAGCACCCTGGGCAAAATCAACTATACTGCGAATGCTTACTTTGCGTAATGGGTTGAGCCGCCCCTATCTGTGGGACCATGAATTGTCTCCATTTAAAAAGTTTGGAGATCCCAGACTTAGAATGTAGGTTCTTGGGAACACATTTGGTCACTGTGATGATCAGCAACCATAAAACTGAAATACAATAAAACTCAAAATCCACAAAGGAGCAATGTCTCTATTGGCCAACCAAAATGCAGTAAATGTATCATGAAATCTTTTAAAGTTTCAGAGGCTTCTGCATTCAATCAAAGATGTTAAAGTCATACAGGAGAAGAAATTCCTGCAGAATCATAAAAGTGAATTATTGTAATTACAATGCCATAACTCAGGGTATAATAATATAATATCATTATAATATCTGAATAGAGTGCTGATCATTTTCTTTTCTGAACTGCAGGTTGCTTCTTCAGAATTCAGTCACTGTTGTTTGTGATATCCTATGACATCAAACATCATTTGGATTCACTTCAAGACTTTGTGCATTTGTGTATCAAAAACAATGGATCAATATTCCTTATGTTACTGGTTATGTGTTGTTTTCAAACAGCTTAAGTTGGAACATAAGGTATCTCTATTCCACAGCAATTTGTCATGTTATTTAAGGGCATTTCCTGGAAATAATTTGGGGACATATTTCCCCATGCATTGTTCCTCCCCTTTTCTTCTTGTTCTTGTGTGTCTTCAAATAGTTTCTAACCTATAGTGGCCCTGTAACATAGTTTGTTTGCAGGTATTATTCACAGGGTGTTTCCTTTGCCTTCCTTGAGGCTGAGAGCGTGGCTTGCCCAAGATCATCCTAGTCATTCCACCCCACCTCTGCGTTTTTCAGCCTATAGTGGGTGGTGGAAAACCTGACAATGCAACAAAATCCAAAGATAAGCAGGAGGGTGAAACATGGCTGCATAGTATACATGCTTGGGAAGGAAGGTGGAGGGGATGGACAGATGAGAGAGGGAGTGATCAGAAGAAGAAGGCGTCTGAAATGTCAAAAATGGGTTCACATTAGTTCTGGCTGAAATCCTGCTATCATTGGAAGATTCGAGCTATATGAATAACTGGGAGCTGTCTTGGCCATTTCTATTTGCTTTGAGATGCAAAAAGGGCTAAAAGAGCCTATCTGCTCCCATCTATTGGTTGGTATTTCAATTACACTGCACTTACCTTATTGCTTTCTCTGCAAGAGCAAGATATATTGCACTACAATCTCATGTTTGTATTTCCATGAATGCTTAATGGTTGACTACATACTCAAATACAATTGAGAAACTCCTGAAGGTGCATTCACACACTTTGATACCATTGGAACTGCCATGGTTCAGTGCTATGAAATCCTGGGAGGCCAGCACTCTTTAATAAAGAAGGTTTGTAAAACTATAACTCCCAGGATTGCATAGCATTAACCCACGGTAATTTTAGTGGTGCTAAAATGCATTAATTTTACAGTGTAAATGTAGTGATTTCAGTGCAGAGTGCAGGGAGGTCTGTGCCTGGCAAGACTTTGCTAAACCAGATCAGCCAGGAGAGTATAGGCACTCTGGGTTGAAGGCAAAGCTACAGAGGTTTATTACAATTGGGCCAAACAGGATGCAAGTACAAGCAATACATTTTGAAAGGTACAAGCATTCATTCATCGAAAAATACATGCATTTTATGCAGTTCTGACAGGTATTCAGACTTCTTGCTTTCTCCACTTTGTTTTGTGGCCCTCTCTTCCTTGGAAATAGTATAATCTCAGCCTCAAATTGAATAAACAGTCATCCTGAGCTCATCCTGGTGACAAAGAGGATAATCTGTCTGCATACACACACACACACACACACACACACACAGGTTTTGATATTTGTCTGACTTGGGAAATAGCTGGAAGGATGCTGGCCGTGATCTCCTTTCCCAAGGGAGTATGCAAACTGGGAACATGGAAAGATAGCTACCTTCAGGATACAATTTGATACGTACATTTGATACAGTTTATAATTTAAGAATTGACACAATACATATATGATCCAAGTTACATACAGATCATCAAATTGATATGTTTTATTAAGGGGTTAGGTTTAATAAGTGTTTTTAGGGTACAGCTGCTGCTAGGTCCATCCTGGAACCTCTAGCGGCTTGGCATTTCACAACTTTAGAGTTGCAGAAAATGTTTTTAAAATAAAGAAAAAAATCATATATATTGCTTAGTGTCTCTTTATGGCTTATAAACCTTTGGGGAGAGGTGTGCTGTGGCTTGGCAACATAGAGGCATATTTAGACTTTAATTAGCACTTTTCAACACTGGCCATTTTAGGACTTAGTGATCCTTCAGTGCCATTGCCTATGTGGTGCTTTTTTACAAATTCGTTTATTTTAAATTTGAATCAATATCATTTAACCATAGCTTTTATGGGAGAGAGATGGAGATTGTACCTCAGATCCATATGGGGCCCCAGGATGTCCCAAGTAGAAACATAAAAGAAGCAGAAAACCCTTACACACTATGGTATTTTATAAACTTCCCCTTGAATGTTTTTCAAATTAAATTCATTTTGGGCTTAATATTTGTAAATATGAATTCTGGGTTGCTGTACGTTTTTTGGGCTGTATGGCCATATTCCAGAAGCATTCTGTCCTGACGTTTCACCTGCATCTATGGCAGGCATCCTCAGAGGTTGTGAGCAGGAACCCTCAGAGGTTGTGCCATAGATGCAGGTGAAATGTCAGGAGAGAATGCTTCTGGAATATGGCCATACAGCCCGAAAAACTTATAGCAACCCAGTGATTCCAGCCATGAAAGCCTTCGACAAAATATGAATTTATTTGTTAATATTTACAAGTCATGATAAAATGGTAGGTGGAGGACCTACAATGACATTCTGCTAAAATTCTATAGAAGTCCATTTAAATATACTAATGTAATTATTTTTTCATGACACTACTGCTTTTAAATATGTGAACAATAGCTTGCCATAATGATCTTGAGAACCTGAATTGCAGTGAACCAAATTAACTTCTTCAATAATAGTGTGCACAGATTGCATATACCATCGAAGAAGGAATATATATTTATGAAAACATGGATTGGATTAAGAGTGCACAGAGATACAGAAATCTTTTACTGGTGCTTAAAAAAAACAACAGAAAATCTCCAACTGCAAGTGAAACTGTTTAAGAATATATGGATATGAGTTGCTTTTCAGCCTCCACTTATCCTCCAACACGGCTTTGTAGACAGTGAGGAGGTTTTCATATGAGCCCAAGCCCTTTTCTACAGTCACCATGGAATAGACTCACCAGAGGTAGGAGAGCCAATCGGCTTCCTTTTCATCACATCACACCAGCTCAGCAGAGAACAACTCTGCATCATTTGACGTTTCTCGGTGCTCGGACAGGATACTGATTTTCTAGGGCTGGACGACAGCTTCTTTCGTTTCCTTCCCCAGGCCATGACATATGTAATAAATAAAGTAGTTTCTGCTGAGAGCAGCACAAAAGAATTATCAATTCCTAGACTGACTGTAGGTGCAGCTGTTTTTCTAGTATTCATTCAAGTGTTTTGTATGTGTGGAGGGGGTGGTATCTATTATCTTTTCAGTTTTTTAAAACTCTTATGTTTTAAACAACTGAAAAGTTTTCATTATATCAATTGTTACTGACATACTATAAATTAAGAAATAAGTGATAGGAAGAAAATGTAGAAATCATACCACTAGCCATATATACATACTTTGGTAAAGTCCATGAAATTCAATAGGACTTGCTCCTGTGTCAATGTGTACAAGATTACAGTTACAAGAATGATTTGTAGACTGCAGTTTGAT
Organism: Anolis sagrei; assembly: GCF_037176765.1. NCBI lineage: Eukaryota > Metazoa > Chordata > Lepidosauria > Squamata > Anolidae > Anolis > Anolis sagrei. Next base: position 263,883,735 of record NC_090022.1, read on the forward strand.
TTGTGAATATTTGTATCATATCATCATAGGCAATCACCTGTGGCAGTGGTGCAACCCTTGTGCCAGCTGAACTGCTGACCTGAATGTTGGCAGTTTGAATTTGTGAGATGAGGTGAGCTCCCATCTGTCAGTCAGCTTCCCATGTGGGGACATGAGAGAAGCCTCCCACAGGACGTTAACACATCCGGGCGTCCCTGGGAAACGTCTCTGTGGACAGCCAATTCTCTCACACCAGAAGTGACTTGCAGTTTCTCAAGTCACTTCTGATATATATAAAAAACAACGTGTGGCCGAGCATGATTGCCTTCCAAAGGGTGAAAATTTAACTGGGTACGATATATAGCTGTTGTGTGTATGCTAATTAATAAAACCCTATACGGCTCCGGTCCAGCGTACCTGTCCGAACGTATCTCCTTCTACGTCCTACCTCGGAGCTTAAGATCTTCTGGGGAGGCCCTGCTCTTGGCCCCGCCTTTGTCTCAAACATGCTTGGCGGGGATGAGGGACAGGGCCTTCTCGGTAGTGGCCCCCCGCCTGTGGAATTTGCTCCCCAGGGAAATTAGGCCATCGTCATCCCTCCTCACCTTTAGAAAAAAGGTTAAAACATGGCTGTGGGACCAGGCTTTCGGGCAATCAGGTTAAAGGACAATTGATAATGTTTGACTATGGCATGGAAGAGCATTTGGATAAGTTAAGCGGAGTAATCATTAGTAGATGGCTAGCTAAACAGCCACCAGACTGGCAATAGCTAATCAGAGTGTAAGTATACTGTTTTAATTTTTATTTATTAATGTTCATGTTTAATGGTTATATTTGTTATTTTTTATTTTATGATGCGGCATTGAATTATTGCCAATTGGAAGCCGCCCTGAGTCCCCCCAGGGGTTGAGAAGGGCGGGGTAAAAATGTTTGAAATAAATAAATAAATAAATAAATAAATAATATATGCACCTTTAAATATTTAGCTTAGCCCTCAGCTGCATTGTGTAGGTGTACCACATGAACAGAATGAGAGATAACAGCACTCTTGGAAATGTATGTTATTATCTTACAAATTAACATATTTTCCAAAATAAAAATAATAGGTTTTCATGAGATCTGTTTTGTCCTCATACATTTCGTTATTACAATTTGTGTGTATGTATCTCTTCTAAAGGATTGCTTTAACTTCTGTATTGCCAGTAAAATTGAATTACTGTGTCACAAAATGATGCATGTCTAAAAAGTGTGTCACCAACATAAAATGTTGGGAAAGCTCTGGTATATGCAGTTGCAAGAAACATACTGGCTGCAAAGAAAAGGAATTGTTATTAAACTTCTGGTACAACATAGCTGAAATGACAGTTCTCCCTACAGCTGGAATGATAGTTGGTGTTCCACACTTGCCAACAGTGAAATATCTTTAATTTAGAAATACTACATCTGTCACAGATAATGAGGAGATATAACTGCATGGTGGCACTTTAGGTAGTTTACATAGGATCAGTAGCTCACATTTTTCAAGGAAATGGAGCAATATTATGTTTTAAGTTGCAGCTTAGCCTCTTTGGTTTAGATTTTATTTATGACATTTATATGCAACCCTTCTCACTCTGAAGGGGACTCAGAGCGGCTTACAAGTCATATGTAAATACATTATATTATTAGCATAGTACAATATTAGTACCATATATTCCCATATTGTACTATACCACTATACTGTAATATTATTAGTAATATTACATGTAATATGAAATATATAATTATTATACTGTATTGTTATTGGTATTATATTGTATTACATTATATTATCAATATTATATGTGTATACAATATATTATTAGCACAGCACAATATTTGTATTATATATTACTATATCGTACTATACCACTATACTGTAATATTATTAGTAATATTAGATGTAATATAAAATATATAATTTAGCTACACTGACTTTTTTAAAATATTATTTTTATTAAGAATAAAAGTTGCTCGAAAGAGAGTGGAGAATAATAGAAAAGAGTATTTGTGGTTATTAAGATAAAAGTATCTTAATTACAAAGAAAGTGTGGGAACAATGTGTTAAGAAAAGTAGGAAAAAGGAAAAAAGAGAATTAAAAAAGAAAAGAAAAAAGGGAAAAAATTGCATTGCACTTCCAGGTCACTCAGACCGACTTAAGCCTGTCTGTTTCTTTCCTCTTCGACCTGCAACTAAGGTGTATGCAAAGATAGTAACAGTGACACAGACACCTCAGTAGCGAGCATGTGGTTCAACTCAGACCCGCTCTTCTGAGTGGTGGCCCTAATTATAGCAGTTTCATGAATGGAATCAGACGTAACTGAAAAAGAACTTGGGACTCCTGCTTTGTCAGCTGGCAAGTGAATAAATGACCCATGAAGGAGTGGACTGCTCCTCTGTTATCCAGAGAAAGTAACTGGGAGCAGAAAAGGATGGCAGCTTAGTTTACCATCCACTTTATACGGAGGAACCACAGTGCCATTTTGAACATAGGAGTAGAAATAAAACAGCCATCTCAAATTGTTCAACATGAATGGTAGCCAAATGAGTAGTCGTGCTAGAACTGTTGTCCTATCATCCTCTTCACAACATATCTGAGATTTAAAAAATTGCATCTTCCATATAATCCTGATATTTTAATGCCCAAGGACATTCTTCTCCCAGCCCTGCCTTGCTGAATTTCCACTTTCCCTTAGGTCTATCTAGGAACTACTGCACAAGCTCTGAGCCCTCTGAACTCAGCAACTATTATCGTTCAGCCATGATATTGTTTTATGATGTTAATGCTCTGTTACTGTGATATGTCTTAACCTTGATGTGTTGTTTTTTAAATTTTATATTATTGTGCTATGTTTTAATTTGTGTTTTTCGGGCTTGTCCTTTTGTAAGCCGCCCAAGTCCCTTCGGGGAGATGGAGGCGGGATATAAAAATAAAGGTATTCTTATTATTAAGTATTCCATTTCAATGTGTGCTCATTACGTATGCTGTTTGGGCCCATCCTACTTATCTGCATCTCCTCCTAGGAGCCCACATGAGCCCTGAGGTTATCAGGAGAGGCCCTGTTCTCAGTCCCACCACCGTCTCAAGTGCTGCTGGTGGAAACGAGAGAAAGGGCTTTCACGGTGGTAGCACCGTGTCTCTGAAACTCCCTCTCTAGAGAGGTTAGAACAGCCCCCTCCCTGCTGTCATTTTGGAAGCAGGTTAAAACCTTCCTTTGGAAGCAGGCCTTCCCCAAAGAAGATCAGCATACGGATAGTTATAGTGGTGTGCAATACTTGAGCAATATATATTGTGGACCTCTGGCGATTGATTTGTTTCTTATGGCCTAAAGCAATAGGATATTGCTTTAGGCCATAGGATTATATGGCTATTACACTGTATGTTTAATATGTTCTATTGTCAGTTTTATGTCTTTGTTATGGGAAATGGGATTTTTTTTCATATTTTTCGTATTTTAATTTGTTAATTGTTATGTGGGGATTTATGTTGTATTTTTGAATATAACTGTCTGATTGTATAGGTTTGTAAGTCATTTTGCAGGGGAAAAAGTGGGACATGAATAAATAAATAAATAAATAATAGTTTATACAGCCTGTATTTTCACAAAATATACTTTCATGATATGGAACGGGTCTTTTGGTACACATGTGTATACAGACAATGTGGACACTTTTGTGTTGATGAGATTGTGTGTACATAACTGACAACTCCGGAGTTTCGGGGTGCGGTGTCATCTGTACGCAGATGATGTCCAACTCTGTCACTCCTTCCCACCTGCTACTAAGGAGGCTGTCGAGGTCCTGAACCGGTGCTTGGCCGCTGTGACGGTCTGGATGGGGGCGAACAAATTGAAATTGAATCCAGACAAGACAGAGGTACTCCTGGTCAGTCGTAGGGCCGAACAGGGTATAGGGTTACAGCCTGTGTTAGACGGGGTCGCACTCCCCCTGAAGACACAGGTTCGCAGTTTGGGTGTGATCCCGGACTCATCGCTGAGCCTGGACCCCCAGGTTTCGGCGGTGACCAGGGGAGCATTCGCACAGTTAAGACTCGTGCGCCAACTGTGACCGTACCTTGGGAAGTCTGACTTGGCCATGGTAGTCCACGCTCTGGTTACATCCCGCCTTGACTACTGCAACGCTCTCTACGTGGGGTTGCCTTTGAAGATGGCTCGGAAGCTCCAACTAGTCCAACGGGCTATGATATTAACAGGAGCAGGGCGCAAGGAGCATACAACCCCTCTGCTGTACCAGCTCCACTGGCTGCCGATTAGCTACCGGGCCCAATTCAAAGTGCTGGCATTGGCCTTTAAAGCCCTAAATGGTTCTGGCCCAACATATCTATCCGAACGTATCTCGGCCTATCAGCCCACCAGGACCCTAAGATCTTCGGGAGAGGCCCTTCTCTCCATCCCGCCTGCTTCACAGGTACGGCTGGCGGGAACGAGAGACAGGGCCTTTTCTGTGGTGGCCCCGCGGCTTTGGAATGCCCTCCCTATAGAGATAAGATCAGCCTCCTCGCTGATGGTATTTCGAAAAAAACTGAAGACATGGATGTTTAAGCAAGCATTCGGCTAATCCGATGCGATGAAGTTTTGATCAAGGACTGGTAATCACAGACAACGAAATTGGATTATGATTTTGACTTAAGAGATGCATTGGTCTGTATTGGTGGCCCAATACTGTGTATTGTATATGTATGTGTTTTTTATATTTTTAATTGGAATATTGTTGTTTTTAAATGCTGTAAACCGCAATGAGTCGCCGACTTAGGCTGAGATATTAGCGGTATACAAGTGTACTAAATAAAATAAATAAATAAATAAATAAACTCATACTTGTCTTCAGTTTTCATGGAATTAGAAAATAATAGCAATGCTCTATGAAAATCCAGTAAGTTGAACTATAAAGTATGCCTACTCTAAGATATGGTCCACAGATTGGTGATGGTCCAGGAGATAATGGGCACAAATATGGTTACAAGTCTTTGGCACATTGGAGAAAAGAACCACAGGTCCCACACATCAGACAACAGGAGATGCATGCCTCGAAAGCATTGTTGGAAGTGCAGGAAGACTTATCTTTTCTACTAATACATGATGGTATGAAATATGAAACAATCAAGCATTGGGTACTACAAATAACTACAAAGCAGAGATTTGTTTGTAATATCCTTTTAATACTTTTCATTTTTAAATACTGGTTTTTTAATCTGTGATTGTAACATGGAAGAGCCATCTCCATGTAGATTTCTTTCTTTAAAGTTAACAGGATCATAAAGCTATCATAGAACAGTCACACTCTACACACTCAAGATACTCTAAAAACTGATTCATGTTTTGAGTATGTAGATGAACAGTGGCAACTCAAATACAGCTTCATCTATACAATAGTTGACAAAAAGATCAGTGAAAGTTCGACTTGACAATTTGATTAAGGAGAACCAGTACAACCTCTTTATGAACCAGCTCAGCCCAATAAGGTAAGACTAACTTCTTTTAAGATGAAATAGCGTTTCCCACAAGAAATGTGTAAAATTTAGTCAGAGTGCAAAAAAATAATAAAAAAATAAAAATGATTTAAAAATCTGATAGAAATGAAGAGCCCTTGTTTCCTGACTTTCTCCCTAACTCACCCCCAACTAAATAAAAGGAGTTAAGTCCAGCATTTGATAGAAATACTTGTGAGGGAGTGGCAGATTTCAGGCTTTCAAGGCAACGGATGCTGAGAACATAAAGCTTCCTTTGGAGAAGGCTCTGGATCCACAGATTAAGTAATAGTTAGTTCATACAAAATGAAAGGGACCGGAGTGCTTGCTCATCACTTACTACCAAAAGGAAAAGAGGACACTGGTTGATAGAATGAATATTAGACAGACAGAACGACAAATTTTAAAAGACCCTGTCAAAAGAGGGAGAAGAAAGAAATTATATTCTAGAAGAAAGGACACAACACCGACTTGGCTGGTATGTACTGATGAAGCCTATTCGCTTCTTGGGAAAGGTTTTTATGTTGCATCCAGCTCTTACCATAAACCCCAAGAAAACTTCCATGATCAGCTGGGCAGGGCTAGCTCTCGAATGAAGTGACACCACTTGTCTAAAAGTAAAAGGTATTCTTTACAAATAGTCTCTTTAGTGTAATATTTATTTACAGAATTGCAAAATACATCACATTTAGTGCAAATGCAACTAATGATATTAAAATTTATATACTGCTTTGTAAACTTTCCATCTCTTTGTAAAATAAAGCTATCCAATTAAATTAAAATTACTTGCATGTGTTTCATGATCATTACCAGAAATGGTAATTTTTGTGTTCAGGGCTTAAACATTATTCTGTTGTTGAAGTTCCCATCAGTGGCTATGGTGAACTAATAATTTTTTCCAGTTGATTGTAAAAAGATCAAACATATCTGAGGTATAAGAAAATGTATATAAAATGCTTACTGGTGATATAGTAAACAGATCAAATTTCTTGACTTATTTGCCTTACTAGCGTTACCCCATAGGCACTTTTCTACATTTTCAAATCATGATCAGAGTTACTCTGTAATAAGGCATATTCCATGCACATTATTGAGAGAAAGGCAAATAAAGGAAATCTAAAAAGCATGAAATCTGAATGTATGTGCAGAAATCAACCTTCACATGTCACCAGAGTGTACCAAAGGAACACCTGCCATAACTGAAAGAATTTGCTTCCAACCTCAAAGATTTTCATCAGCTGTATCTTCATTTAAAAGTACTGTCTTTGTTTTTCAGGCATGAGCTACTCTATATGAAATAAGACTTTCTGCTCTCTTTCCAAAAATATATCCAAATCTCGTCTCTTTCTTTCTATATATATACACACAAGCTGATCAAACAGCTAAAAAAATCATCTGAATAATCTCCATTTAAAAGCACCACCACCAAGCGAGGCAATTTCTTAAAAGGACTATCAGCTCTATCCACAGTTTACCCTTCATGTTATTTTCTTAGTACTGAAGACTGGCAGATCCTTTGAAGTGAAGTTCTCACAGCACCTAAGGGGAACTTTTCCATTTGGGTTTTTATGGGTTTCACACTTTACATTACATTACAGGGCATGGCTCAAATGTTACACGTGTAAAGGGTTTTCTATGTGAACTTCATAGCACAGCTTTCTTTAACAGAAAAAACAAAGACGCAGCACCGGAAAACTGCATGTTTGCTCCTTCTTCAAAATTGGGAATGTTATCTTCTCGAGTCCAATATGCTCCCCTAAACTCTCATACAGTGTCACTTTCCTCAGGTTCAGGAAACCAAATTACAAGAAAACAGGCCCCTCAGACCCAACACAGGCAAGGAGACATTGCCGTGGCACTCTCTGGTAGTCATGCCCTCTTGAATGGTATCTGCTCCGAAATTCCTGGATCATGTTCAATAATTAAATCTCTGTAGCACATATCACACAACTAAAAAATACGATAGAAATATAAAGATATCTGGGGAAAAATAAAGCTTTTCACACCTACTCCATCAGAGCCTAGAAGGTCTTCATAGGAAGTAGGATCATAGAAAAGGCAAAGTCATAATAAAGATTTTGACCGCCCTCATATTTTCAGAGACATAAGATGATTTATCATAGAAACCAGCAGCAGTGAACTATGATTATACAAAGCAAACACAAATCCCCTCCAGAAGGACACGCAGAGTTTACTGAAAACCTGGCGGGGGAAGTTACAACACACAGGTTTTTGTGTACATAAAGCACATACAGCATGCTATATGTGCATTTCTCGTTTGTGCTTTTTAGGCAGACACAAAAACAAGAGCTGTGCAAGTGTCGTATGAAGTTCCACAGAAAATAAAAAGCTTTTCAAATTATTCATAAGTTAAAGCAATAAACCAAGTTGGTGACCCAAAGCTGTATTTTTCTCCTCTACATCAAAGCAAATAAAATAGAGCCATATACATGTATTGAAACATGTATTTTTATAATTACACACCAATTGAGCAAAGTGAGCTAGCAGAAGACAGTGAAAGTTCAGCTTCATGGCACTGAAGATTTCTTCAGTTGAATATAGAATCCAGGACTTGGGTCATAAGACTGTAGATCCTACGTTCCTGCTTGGAGCATTCATTTTGGTTCATTTCTCCAATGTGGAATGTTCACACAGCCTTGTTCCGATCACTAGGAAGGAAAATGGATGAAAAGAGCTTCAGTTCTGAGCACCTTCATCAACAGCTAGGACAGAGCTTTCCAGACATTTCATGTTGCAACACACTTTTTAGACCTGAATCATTTCACAACATGGAGCCCCCGGTGTCACAATGGGTTAAACTCTTGTGCCAACAGGACTGCTTGACCAAAAGGTTTGAATCCGGTGAGCTAATGTCTGTCAGCTCCAGCTCCTCATGTGTGGGCAAGAGAGAAGTCTTCCACAGGATGGCAAAACATCCGGGCATCCCCTGGGCAACGTCCTTGTAGACGGCCAATTCTCTCACACCAGAAGCAACTTGCAATTTCTCAAGTCGCTTCTGACACGAAATTTTTTTCCCCATAACATAGTCATTCGGGAGGCTAAACTAACATCTTATAAGAGATATGGGTACATACATAGACTATAATAACAAAATGCACAGGGACACAACAGATCTCATGAAAACCTTTCATTAATTTTTTTTTAAATAGGATTCTTTGCTTATTTCACATAGACTCAGAGGTCTCCCGTTATGTTTGCGCAACACACCTTCACACTGCGCTAATGTGTCGCAACACGGAGTTCGGAAAGCTCAGAACTAAGATGGCACCATGAAAGAAGACCATGTTGTCTTCTCTGCAAATATGCCATTTGTGGTTTTATGAGGGAGAGTGCAGAAATAAGAGCCTCCTTTTAAAAGACAATTTAAAAACAAGATCTGAAAACCCAATGGGGAAAAATGCTGCGGCCAACAAAAGACAGAAAAGAGGTATTTCTTTAGAGCTAATAGGGATAATGCCACCAAAGTTCAACCATCAGGTATATGCTCCTTGTTTCTCTGGTGGCAAAGAATTTCTGGGAGAGTATCCCCCCCCCCTCCTAGCATTTTGTGACACAATGCTGTTTTGAAAACTATTTCGCCTCTTCAAAATCCTACCCACTTCCCATCATAGTAGGATTTCAAACATCCTACTTTATTATTTCAAGTCAAAATCTAATTAAAATTTCATTTCAAAAGTTTCTGGTTACATCTGATAGCAATATTAAAATAGAAACACTGAAATGGGTTTTAAAATTTAAGTAATGCATACCTCCAAATGCTAGAACAAAATAGGCTTTCCTGCCGTCTTCTCTTGCACATATGATGTGAACCGTTTCAAGAATTTAGGATACTCTCGTTTTGCTACAGCTCGTAACACAGAAGCTGGGGCCCAGCCACCAGGATTCACTAGAAATGAGGAGTAGAATCATTTGTTAGTTAAGGGACAGAGTAGGGTAGAAAAATAAAGTTCTTCTTCTTGCAATGCATGACTCTCTGCACCACTACACTTGAATTCAGGTTGAGCACAACAAACTCCTTACCCTAAATTGAAAAAGGCAGGAATAATTAGAATAATTCCAGTAAAGCAATTTCATCCCAATACTATGACTTTATAGACTTCTCTCCCATCTTGGGGTTCAACACCACTTCCTCTAACCAGTACTAGATGATAATCCCACTTGAAACTAGTCATATTCTGCCCACTGGTGCCATAACTTGTTCTAACATAACTGCCTACACATAAGATTGCGCTCCCTTTACACCTTACGTTCTATCTCTGGGCACAGGGAAAAGACCATTATGTTACATAATATGCAGTGCAATTTTATTAAATAAACTCAAAATGTTTTACAGATGTTATTTCACTCTTTGCCCTCCAGCACGTAACAGCTGTGGCTACAGTACTATTTCCCTCAGTTTCTCCAATCCACTTCAGAACTTGGAACCTCCCCAAATGTATTCAATTAAATACTAATCCTATCTGATGTTCGCCGCTGTCACCACATAATTCCAATAGTACATCCTGTTCTTAGTCCCTACAACAATCATTCGTAAGCAAAAAAACACCCCAAAGCTTTCTACCTGCCATTCACTCTTAACAATAATTACTATCTAACACTATAATATGGAAACAATCATGACTGGAAACAATCATGACTGCCTTCTGTGAAGAGATGGCACCTTCAGTGCTGTAAGATGAGCCATTTCCTGCAAATTCCCTCTTGGTGGGTCAGTCAAATGCACTAGATCCTATGCCATTTGGAGATCTGGGAGGTCTTCAGATAGTGATTTTTGAAGAGAAGAGTACCAGAAATTAGAGCAGGGATCCCAACCTATTTTTGACCAGGGACCACTCTCCAACATTATTACTAAAAGGGTTACGAATCAGTTTTTGGACAACTTTAGATTCAATTTGGGTTATTTGGGGTGCCGATTTAGAAAACTGCAATGGATGGACCACATCAGCTCTGGTTTCTGATACAAAACATATGCCATCCAGTAGCTACCATCTGCTCACCCACAGAAAACTATATTGCATAATCTAGAGCTGATGTGGTAGTAGTAATCTTTTGTGGGGAGGCAGTTTCTCCCCCTCCTGACCCCCCATTGCCCTGGGGAAGGTTTTGCGAGACCAGTTGCTCTTGTTGCAACATGGTTTCAAGGCGACAGTGTAGTAATGTTGAGGCTGCAGATGATATTTTCATTCTTGCAGCCCACTGAAGGACCACAAGTTGGGAACCACTGATTTAGAGGAAGGAAGCCCCCATGACTTAAGTGGAATGCTACATGTACTATTTCAGGCTTTGGGCTGGGGCTTTAAGTGCATATTGCCTTCTTCGTCTCTCTTTGCCACCTTCATCTCAAAAGATGCAGTGTCTTACATAAAACTTTTTGTGTATTGTTGATCTTCACATTTCCATATCTTACCATTTGCTACATATGTAATCTTGCATAGGATGTTGTCTCTGCTTATTTTCTTCTTTCCTTCTGGTGGGCTCACCAACGTCTGACAGATCAGAGCAATATTTATTTTGGCACGAACACATCGATTGTTCAACTGTTAGGGAACATAAGCAGCTATGTTATGCTGTTTAAATGGCAATAATAAAACTATCAGCTCACTTGCCCCCCCCCCCCCATTAAATTATATATTTGGAAGCCTTTCTATTGCTTGCAGTAGAACTATGGAAGATAGTACTAGGAACAAAAAGGCATTCTCTTCTTGCAGCCTGGAAAGAAGTTGGTTACACAATTAAAACAGTTAGTTAACATTACCAAGAACTGGAAATTACACTTACAGGGGCATTGTCGTGCTCTACAGAGAAATTACAGACAATCCATGTATCAGGATCATTTTCGTTGGAAGCTGGTATTTGTCTAATTGCAGACAAATACAAGACATCTCGTTGAGAAGCCGGCCATACTCGCTACAGGGATCAACAAGAACATTAAGCATTTATATAGCACCAAACAGCATTTACAAGACAGCTTCATGTTATTATCCCCATACTGCAGAACTGCCAGAAAAGAAAATGAGTACATGAACAAATTGGGCCTTTTGACTATGTTCAGATTTGTAGCTCAATCTTACCCACTATACAAACTTTCAAAGGAGCACAATAAACAGGAGGATGCTAAGACTGTAAAATATCCTTAAAAACAGGACATTTTAACAGTTTTTAATAAAACAAGTACTTGTAAGAGATGTGAACTTTTCGAGAAGAGCCATTCCACTGCTACCTCTCAAACCAATCCACAGGAATGCCCCCTTTACGTATGTACTTGCAAAAAGAGATGCTTCTTTCATCAAGACACTTATCTGACACATTATTTTACTATTAAGCCTTCATGCTATTGTATAACACTGGCCAACACACATTTTGGTGCTCAAGTGTTACCTCTGTTTCTGGGTAAATTTGACGTGCTGATTCCAAAAATAGCACCAGTTTCCCCCTATTAGCTCTTGTTTTTGAAATACAGATCATATGACATATCCCAGTCTTTATCTGCTTACCCATAGAAAGCCATGACAACCATATATAAGAAACTAGAGATGATGTAGTCTATCCAATGCAATTTTCTGAATCAGCGCCCCAAACAACTCCAGGAACAGGCCTAAAAACCAAGACGCTACAGTTATAACTGTGCTCCACTTAACATCCTCCTCTTTCTTCACTCCCAAAGCCTTCACTCCCAAAGCCTTACTCTGAATGGTGGCAATGGGCAGAGAACATTACAGGCAATATACAGGCTACTCTGACTACTATGCTTTCAGAACAACTCCACAGAGTTTCAAGAGCTGTATACTGGCCATTGCATGAACGCATCTGGCCCAGCACACCAGAGCCCACCAATCCTCCACAATAGTCAATTCAATCACTTCCTGACTACAGTGTTTGTCACAACTGGGAAAGTGACCAGTGAAGCTATCTGGCATGGAATTGGGGGAAGGTGACCGATTGCTTGATTCATTTATTTATTTACTTAATTTATTTGCTGTATGTATATTCTGTCTTTTTCCCCAATATGTGACACATATATGTGATAAAGCTCTAAATGGTTCCAGACCAGTTTACCTGTCCGAATGTATCTTTCCCTATGAACCATCTTGGAGATTAAGATTGTCTGGAGAGGCCCTGCTCTTGATCCCACCTCCTTCATGGGCACGATTGGTGGGAATGAGAGACAGGGACTTCTCAGTGGTGGCTCCTCAAGTGTGGAACTCCCTCCCCAGTGATATTAGATCAGCCCCTTCCCTACTGAACTTCAGAAAGCGAGTGAAAACGTGGCTTTGGGATCAAGCCTTTGGTGAATAATACAGTGCAATAGATGAATTCAGAATTATGTGCAATGACTTCCAGAATGGCCTGGACTTTGATTGCGGTTTATAGTAGTAATTGTAATGATTTAAATGTTTTCAAGTTTTTAATCTTGTTTTTTAAATTTTAATTGAAATCTTTATTTAATTGTATATTGGATGCATATTGTTTTTAAGGCATGGAATTATTGCCTATGTTGTAAGCCATCTTGAGTCCCCTTTGGGGTTGAGAATGGTGGGATATAAATAAATAAATAAAAAATACACCACAGTCATAAGTCAAGTCATTTCTGCTACTGCAAAGACTGAGCTTGTGTGTAACCACTCCTTCCAATCCCTGTCCCTCCAGAAAAACTTATCAAGAAGATGAGAGGCTCTCTTGCTTTGTGTGGACAGTGCTATGAAAGGTTGCACTGGGAAGGAGGGGTATCTAGAACTTGACAGAGTTTTTAGGCAATTCCCTCTTTCCTCGGCCATCCTCAGAAGCATAGCCCAAATGTCTAGAAGACTAAACCCCGTCCTTCACAGGAGGCAAAAGGGTGTAAGCATACTCTTGCAACAGCTGGATACAATCTCATGCAGCTGGGACCGAATCTTCAATATGTAAAGTGCATGTGGTAGCATTAAGGTATGATCTCTCCCTTAAGATAACACTTTTATTGAAGGAATCACACCCACATTTTTTAAAAAAGCTTTCAGTACCAAAGGAATGGATGTGCTTATGAGTAATATAAAGATATTAAGTCTAAAATGTTTTGCCAAGTTTTAAACAGGAAGAACAGACACAATGTGTTATTATCTGATCTGGCCTGCTACACAGCGTTTAAGTGATGTTTTAATAAACCAAGCCACATCAGAAGGGATTACCATTTCTGTAAGGTTGTTTCCTCTCCTTTTAATATACATAGTACTTGTCAGTCTTATGAAAAGCTGTTACTTAATAGCATTAAGTATTACCTTATGTGTCTGGTAGATTATGATTGCATTATCAGCTAAGGTTTCAACGACTTGGAAATTTTCAATGGTTGCTAAGAAGGAAAACAAATAATTTAGGAAAACATAATAATGTAATAAAGGAACTTTTCCCCCAATTTATCTATACTTATAAGAATCAGCTCTACTTACTTTCCCAGTCATTACGAACATCAACATTCCAGAAATACTGGCAGACTTCATGCCCGGTTACCCCTTTGACTGAATGTGTGGCTTTCAAAGGATCTAGAACAATGCCATTTTCTTCTACTTCCCTCCTGTACACCTTTGAACAAATATATTTGAAAATATTCGATTTGTGTCATCCTAAACATATTTAACACTTTGAATCTACCTGAAATGGAGTAAGTCAGTGGCAGTTAAGAGTATTAGATTTAAGCAGAATTGGATTTTTCTCGTGGTTTAAATCGAAAGACAATGTGACGCTATTTCCAAAGACTAAACCAAAGGGCAGCATCAAAAAGAATATGAAGAATGCAAGCTTTTAAACAAAAATAGTGGATTTAATTAATAAGAATAGCGATCATTTGATTCTATTCAGAATATTTGTACAAGTAGGAGTTATCAGCAGAAGAACAATAATAAGCTAGAGCAAATATATGTAGAATTTACTTATTTGTATTTGGTTGCACAAGATGACAATATTATTTATTATATTTTATCCAACTAAAATAATAGTGCTCAAGATGTTAACCAATAGCTAAATGTAAAAATTATATATGAAGCATTATAATTTTCTATTTACCTTCATTTCACCTTCTTCAACCACCAGCTGCCAATTTGCATCCCCTCCCACATCCTGTAAGGAGTATGTTATGTGGTTTTGCACCATCTCCTCCACCTTGCAGAAAAAAGAAAAACACAATTACTCCTATCTTCTCCTCTACAGTCAAAATTCAAGGCACTGTGTGAATATTTGGGTGCATAACCGGTATTTGTAAAATAAAAATCTGAAAGAAATTCATTTTGATCAAGGCACTTTGATGAACCAGTCTGCAAAAAAAAGCACAAGCCATATACAGGATTCAGCAAATCATCACAAATTCAGTTGGCAGCGATGAGAAAGACTGTCTTCTCAGTGGCCACTCCAACCCTCTGGAACACCCTCCCCAAGGAGATTAAAACAGCCCCTTCAGCAAAGAGGTCCTTGTGTTCTTTCATCTTGCAAGTGAGATTAAATATAGCATTTTTCAGTAAGCATTTAAGATTCTTAAAGTTAGTTTAGCATTTGAACTACACTGTGCATATTTAGAAAGATCATGTGTGCACCATGCCATATTAACTGGGTTTGTATAGATAGGCAGATTTCACGCTTGTGAGATCTACCTTATTTTTTAAACAAGAACACCAAGTTCAATCAAGTTGAACCAGGTGTGAAAGATAAGAATTGAAGAATTTTGATACCAGGAATTTATTTTCACACTAGAATTAAATGGAGCTCATAGTTGTTCCATATGACCAAAGCTTTCTTTTTGGAGGCTGCAATTATCTAACAGCTGGGAGTCAGAAATTCTTGCTATCTTCTGTAAATTACACAAAAGCTTACTAGCACATTGACTTCTTCTTGCCTGGGCCTGTTGGAGCCATTTGCATTCAGATAATACTGCTATCAACTTGTCTTATGTTGCCAATATAAATTAATTTCTCAATAATCACTGATGACAGTAACAGTAACAACTAAGTAAAAGCTAGTGGATGACCAGTGCACAGAGGCAGGAGGATCTGAATCCATTTTCTTCATCCAAGTTAAGATTGCTTACCCACTGCTAACTATATAATGTTCCATCTGCCCAAGTAATTTTACTTCAAGGAAAATGGAATTCTTCACTTCTTATCAATTACGCAAGCTGAGCATTTTTTGCATTATTTTCCTCTTCCTGAATAATTCATTTTTAAACTATTCATTTGGTTTTTGCAAAAGAAAGGTACCATGAACATGTAGCCTCTGTTTCTCATATCCACAACCCCTGAAGTCTCCTGATCCACCCCCCAAATCACCAGACTACCTTTTTTTATTCTGGCGATGATTTATTTCTTGCCTACAAATCACCAAAAATACTACAAGAAACAGCCCAATTCTCCAAACTTTTAAAGTAAGCTGTAAATGGTTGCAGCAGAAACCAAATGTGACATAACGTTACTCCTAGTGTGCTTCTGATGTATCATACAGACCACAGGCAAAAACTGCCCTTGTCTCCTGACCGTTTCCCCACTTATGCTAGTGTCATCCAGTAGATCCAGGACAGAAATGATCTCCTTCCCAGATGCGCTCCTGCTTCCTTATATCCAAGCAGAAACACTTCTGAACACTAAGTAGGGCTGGAGATAGACAGGAAAGCTCATTCTGATTATCAGTGGTATCATTGATGCAGCTGCCCAGGTCTTCTGATATGTCCAGTAATAACCGACCTATATTCATGAAGATCTAGCAGCTGCATAGAGGAAGAGCAGACACTGGAACATATTGTGCTTTGTTTAAGCAGCCACACACAGGGCTAGCTATAATCACATGCCTGCATTTGGTTTAATAAAACTGCTGCACATATGATCCTTTCACAATTTTTCACAATTTCCCAATCTTAATACAAAAGAACAAGATGTACTGTGCTACATTAGCTAGTGGCAATCTCTGCATATCTTTCCAGAATGTGTATTTAATCCTGAAACCAATGATATATGTCCACTTCCAGACTTTGCAAGATCATGATTCCTTGATTACATCTAGTGCTGAGTCTTTGATATAGCATAGATGCAAATAAATTATCTATACATTACGGGATGGACACAATCATTCTAGAAATGTTATCATTATATGCAACAGATTACATGTTCTATCATCCAGCACCCTTTATAGACATCTCTTAAGCTAGTGTATGGTAATGACTTAACTATTACTACTCTTGTGCTATCTCTTAGCTGTAAACTTCTGTTAGTAGATGGCAACAAACATAATGTAAAGCAGCCAACTCCTGAAATTACAAATGTTTGAATTAAAAGCTGACAAAGTGAAAGAGATGCAAGAGTTCAGTTACAGAATGTAAGATCCTTCATTCATAATCACAAATATTCTCAATCTACCCCTGACGCTTCTACACATAACGTGTTTTTCACTGATTAGCTTGACATGAGATAACAGACAATACACAATTAAGGCAGCTTTTGTTCTGGGAAGTGTACTGCACAATTTTAAAAATTGTAATAATTACAGAATTCGATTTCCAAGATCAGAGAACTAAATATAACAGTAATGACTAAAAATCCTTAGATTGTAAACTACGTTGTAATCCACATTTAATTTTAAAACATTCTTGCTTCTTCCTCTCTTACAGTTTTGTGCAGAATCTCTTTAAAATGTTTGTATACAAACTGCAGGATTATACTGTCAAAAACAAATCCAAACATTAGATCTTCTGTTATCTAGGGTATTTTAAGATGCTTTTATTTTCTTCATTTTGCAGTTGGATGCAGATTCAGCAGATTTTCTGCTGAAGAGGAAGATTAATGGGAGATGTCTTCTTCAGTTTAGAGCATCAGAAGAAAAGGCACCTGTAACAATATGGCAAAGCTGGACAAGATGGAAGGAATCACCAATGTTTTTTAGATTCGCATAAAAGCACAGCTTGTTGATATTCTGTATTAGTAATCTGATGACTCACATCTTCAAACTAACCAGATACTGGTTACGTCAAAAAACTGAATTTTCTCAAAAAGCCAGAAGACGTGAAGCTTAAAGTTTTCATATTTACTCTAGCAACAGTCTCAATAGAGGTTTAAGAATTTAGAAGTTATTTGAGAACTACACAGATGCATAAGGGATGTCACTTTACTT
The DNA here is from genome assembly GCF_037176765.1 of Anolis sagrei. NCBI lineage: Eukaryota > Metazoa > Chordata > Lepidosauria > Squamata > Anolidae > Anolis > Anolis sagrei. Next base: position 263,901,362 of record NC_090022.1, read on the forward strand.
GGAAGTACTGATTTGTTGCAGAATAGATAAATTGAACATATATTGGAATATCTTGGATTGTTATTGAACAGCATTTCTTTTAAATGTATTATCGAAGGCTTTCATGGCCGGAATGCCTCTAGACCATGGCCATATAGCCTGAAAAAACCTACAACAACTTCTTTTAAATGCTGGACATAAGCAAAAGTTTAAAAATTGTGTTACATAAGTTTATGCCATTTTGCTTTCTACAACTGAACACTGACACCGAGTGGTAGTTATGCAAACTACGTAAAGCAGCAGAATGCACATTTCCTTCCTATAGTTTCATTTGTACTTTATTTAACACAAGTACAAATGGTGATAGAACATAAGAAACAGAGGAAATAATGATGAAAAAAAGCACAAAGATGTGGTAATGCCACTCTGTCATACAGTACCTGGGAGCTGAATCTGTGAACATCATCAGAGGCACTGACTAGATCAATGGAAGACATGGAGGAAGAGCGACTATAGGGCTAACAGAGACAGACAAAGAAAAAACCAAGTAATCAGAACAAAGGCACAACAGAGCAATTCAGTACCAACTTCCAAGCACATGAAAATGAAGAAAAGGAAAAACAAAAGCACTATAAGCAATGAGTGCTGCAGCAAATGCTGACTTCATGCACCTATTATGCATTATGTTCCCAATATTCCCTGCGAAGAATTCACTTCCAATAAAATCAAATTGTTGCTGGCTACATTTGGTTTATATATGTTCAGCAGTTCAAAACGCAGCATCATTGAATAAAATAAAAGTTTCTGGAAATCTGGAAAAGAAAAGTTTCCAAGTTGTGAATTTTATTTGGTATAATTTTGATATCTTAACAGAAAAAGCATCTCAGGACAATGCAATGGAAAACAGCTTCCTTTCCACAAACTGAAAAGGAATTTGAATGAGATTTATTCACACATTCTAAGAAATTCATATATTATAGACATTCTGCTGTAAGAATACAACAAACTGATTTTGCTTCAAGGGCAGCATGAGACGCGCCTTACCTTTTGGACAAATCTGTGCATCCCCACACCAGAAAATGCATCCCCAGGTGGTAAAGATGATGTCCAGTGCAATCGGACTTTTTCACTCTGAGACTAAAAGAACAAAGGTAAAGATTAGTCTACATTTTTGATGTTGTTGGCTACATCACCAGAGAAATACTGAAAATAATTCTCTATGGCAGGCACCACATGGCATACCTGTTTTAAAAATGCAAAGCCATAAACATAATGGCTGCGTTGCACAGGGAGAGCAACTGGCTACTGTTGCAATTGATATATTTAAGGGAGATGTAACAATGAGGAAAAATTAACAGTGTAACGAGAGAAAATTAACTGACCTAAATTCACTCATAAAAGTAGTACAACTCTACAGTTTACAAATGTTTGCACTGGTAGGTACATTTTTTAAAAAGTACATTTGAAATGTAGGAAAGTATAATAAATAAAATAAAATAAATAAAATTCAGATTCTTGCTATGTTAAAACACAGACAAGTGTATACTTATAAGAGGCTACTGTGTATTCCAAAAAGTATTTTAACATAATTTGGCTGTAACAAAAGATATCCCATACTATCTTTTAATATAAGTATTACCTGTTCTTCTATTTTATCTTGCCTATCAAGTGCAGCTTCAACAGCATCAAAGAATTCTTCCTCATTAATCAGACTGTTGGGACCTTCCTATAGCAAAATCAGTGAAGTATCACATCATTAAAAATGTAAAATGTTCACTGGATAGAAAACCAATTATACTTCTTACAGTTCATCAATGGGGAAAAAAACTGTTACAGTGATGTCGTATAGCTGGTGTTCAACAGCAACAAAAATGAAAACATGTTTTTTTCAGATCTCCTTACAACACTGCCTTCTATACTATTTGTTTCTGTCAACATTCAAGCAGTGAAAGTGTGGACTATCTGTGCTGCAATCCACTTCACCTCACTTCCATGCAAGAGAACTTGAGAAGAAAAATCACAAATAGAATCAGGCCAGTTGGGCCAGCTTTCTAGCCCCTTCCAAGACCAGATAATAGAAACTCGGTTAGTATGTCTCAAAAAAGGATTGGATCCAGTCTTTATCTGCTCATTTAAGATAAATGTGGGGAATACCTACGGACTTCAAGAAATTGATGGGCTACACCTCAAACAGATAAGTCAATGTGAGGATAACAGCAGTCCAAAACAGATGTCTTGGCCTTACTTTTCACCCTTTCAGCTTCAAAATGTATTTATTCATTTCATGTTAACACACAAGGAAGTAATATAAACATATTGCCAGGTAATACTTCCAGCTGTAGCTCTTTATTTTTTTTAAGTTCTTTACAATGTCATCTATACTAACCATGATGGGTTTAAATGTCACACTGACCCTTTGTACAATCCTGGATGACTGCACTTCCTAATATACCAGGTGAACTTATCATGGATTTTTGTGGCAAAGGTTTGTCTTCTACTTAGGCTGAGTGTGACCAGTGGGTTTCCATGGCTGAACAGGGATTTAAATACTGCTCTCCACAGCTGTAGTCCAACACGCAGACTACATGCACATATTTAGAAAGGGTGGTAAAAACAGCCAATAGTACCCTTCCCCAGAGGCTTCAGTAGGTTTTACCATCCATGTGGGTACATAATATTTTAGAACCTCAAAATTCATGGTATATGGGGATTATTATATGCGGCATTGAATTTTGCCAAACTGTAAGCTGCTCTGAGTCCTTTTCGGGTGAGAAGGTAAAGGTAAAGGTTTGCTCCTGACAGTTGTGTTCAGCTCTGGGGGTAGGTGCTAATCTCAATTGATATATTCACATTTGCATGTTTTCGAACGGCTAGGTTGGCAGAAGCTAGGGCTAACAGATTTGAATCGCTGACCTTTCGATCAGCAAGTTCAGCAGCTCAGCGGTTTAAGCGGCTGCGCCACCGGGGGTGAGAAGAGCAGGATAGAAATATAGTAAATAAATAAGAAAATAAATTGTTGGAGGTGCACGTTGACCATCACTTAACTTTAGTAGGCATTAATATATGGGTTCCCTGGATGATTTTGGACTGTCATTCCATTAATCTGTTATATTGGCTACGACAAATGGAGGTAATGGGAGCTATAAGACCAAAACATCAGGAGGGCCACAGAGGTCCTTCCTTGATCCCTTGTGATGTTTAAAGTCAAGTGCAATACCTACTGAAGTAGAAACCTATTTTGTCTTCTTTGGAGTTTTTAAAAAGTAGGGGGGAGGGATCCTTGCAACACATGCTTCAGTCCTGTTACATTCAGTGCTTTAACAATCAAACAGAAAAATGGACTGCAGTAGAGATGTTCATTTTTTAAATATTTCCTGATTTTAAAAAGTAGAGATTTTCAGGCAAGAAACAACTGTTCTTCTAAAATAACAGGTGCTTTTTATACAAAGAATACTGTACAACACCCCTGCTTCCAAGCATTTGTGAACCAGGGTAAATATTAACTAGATAAATATTTAAAGAGTGGGCTGAATTTCCTTGAGGTTATCACACTAGAGACGCACAGTCCATTCTCAGCCTAAGAACACAGAAGAACTATCGCATGTGAGTTCATACCTCATAATCTGGCCCTCCAAAATGAGACTTCTTTTTAAGCTCTGTCACAGCATTTTTGTATGCTTCTTCTATTCTTCTCCTTTTTTCAACTTCCTGTAAATAGTAGAAACAAGAGGCAGAGGTTTGTTCTAAATCGAACATTGGATCAATAATTTAACAGCATCTGATACTGCCTTCATGAATGCCGGTATTGTTGCATTAAATGCAGAGGTTTACCAAATCACATTTACTGTTGGATTTCATAAGGACACACATTCACAGCAAAACTGGTTATAACCATTGCTACAAGAATCCAGGATTGGAGTGGTATAGACTCCAAATGACTACTGATGAACTCATTCTGTTTGCTTTTAAATAATTTAAATGGATGCCCATTCAAAAAATCACTGAGACATGGCCATGATAGTTGATCCCCCCTTCCCCCGTAACAATATTTTTCTATGTTACTCAAACCCAAATGTAATACATCAGAAAGGAGTCTGGAGTAAAATAATATCTATATAATATTTTGAAGGATCAAAGAGTTGACATAATATTTGAAATGGGAAAAGTCATTCCACAGAGGTATCTAAGGATATTCAAATGACAGGGATATTCTGCTGACCACAATCAGAGGCACCTTTATATACAAAGAAAGCACTTGTGGATGCACCCTGTAATATCACTTGCAGATAAAATTATGGTACCGTAATTTTATGGTAGCTGCTCTGAGTCCCTCTACGAGGGAGAAAGAGCAGGATATAAAACCAAGTAAATAAATAAATAACTATAAACTACAAAAGTCTGAACATACCCAGTAAAAAGGTAAAGGCTTTCCCTAACATTAAGTATAGATGTGTCCAGCTCTGGGGGGTGGTGCTCATCTCAATTTCTAATCTGAAGAGCCGACGTTGTCCGTAGACGCCTCCAAGATCATGTGGCTGGCATGACTGCATGGAGCGCTGTTACCTTCACTCTCATTTGCATATTTTCGAACTGCTAAGTTGGCAGAAGTTGGGGCTAACAGTGGGAGCTCACCCTGCCCCTGGATTAGAACCACTGACCTTTCCATCAGCAAGTTTAGCAGCTCAGTGATGTTCAGGGGGCCCTGAACATACCCAGCATACAACTAATACTGGGTAAAATGGTCTCTCTTGGTTCTGAAGGATGTATTTTAAACCATTTTCAAACTAAATACAAATTAATTATTTAACCGACAGCTCAAACATACAATCCCAACATGAAACAGATGGTAATCAGGTTTGCATTACTGGATAGCAAACCAAAATATAACATGTAATATTTGCTGTTTAAGTGTTGACCTTCTAAAAACTTTGATCAAACATATCCTGAAGATACATAACTATAAAATATCTGTATGTAAACACAAATTACCAGCATCAGTATACTTGAAGCCAAGTAAAACACAATTTAATCCTTGCAGAGGCCCAGAGAACTTACCTTATCCAATCTTTTCTGCCAGCTCTCCTCGCGTTTTACCATTAGCTCAATGCAATGGGAAAGTGTAGCAAGAATTCCTGCCGTTGTTGCTTTGAAAGTTATAGCTTCACCTTTAAAGTCTATGCCATTTATTCCTTTGGGCGTTACATGAGGAAATACTAAAACAAACAGAGATTTATCAGTATAGTTCTCAGTTACTGAAATCCATTGGTCTGTGCAGCATTAGAATATTTAAAGTGGTTAACTAGCATTCACGGATCTGCAGAAAATAAATAAAGTTTAACAGGAGGAATTCACTCTTTGAAAAAAAATCTCTATCCTGTGTAACTCCACATCGAAAAATCATGTGGGAGGCAGGAGTAGAAATACTCTTGTAACAATAGGAATTTGACAGCTTGAAGTGGGAATTAAAACAGAGCCACCTTAAAACCTAGTAGAAGCTGCATTTCAAACCCAATAATTAGCATGAATTTGAATCTCATTATCAACTGTAAAAAAATATCCTGAAGAAAATGATCAGGTTGGTAATAATGTCCTATAAAAAGGAAGTACATTATTTGAATAGACATACAGTAAATTGATACATTTTCCTTACCTACAATGGTCAAAAATACATCATAATGCATTAACCATCTGTTGCTAAGCATGTTTAGAGAAAAGTGATCTATTTCAAAGTGTATGAGACAGAAGGTTGCTACAGCATGACAGTTCAGGTATGAATAGCAGGCATACAGAGAATGGTATATCTTTCCATTGCTAATAGTTGCCACTGGGCAGGGACTGTGTATTCTGTCAAGACTATGGCGGGGCAATGCAACACACAACAGTTATGACTTAGCTTAAAGCTTTCCTCCACTCAGATGTACTTTTTCTTTAAAGCTCCACCTATGTAAGGTTGCAGTATGTGACAAACTTCAATTGTACTTTGTCCTTTGGGTTTCTACACGAAGATCAGTGGCTTCGCCAACAAAAAATTATTTGACCTCAAAATTAAAGTGGTGCTCCAAGGCTTGGGAGAGAGCATTAGAACAAAGTATTTTATTTTGTGTAAATGTATATCATGTGATTATGTTTGCTAGAGGTGTTAGAATATGCCAAAAATCGAACTAAATTTACAGTTAATAACAGCAACAGCAACAACAACTTTATTTTTTTATACCCGCCTTCATCTCCCCAAGGGGACTCAGGGCAGCTTACATGGGGCCAAGCCCAACAGAACAGTTAAACGTTAACACATTAAAATGAATATCAACAAAATAATAACAAAAACAATATAACAATATAAGTAAAACACAAAGTTCTACAGTGTATAAAATGAACATCAAACCAACAACCAATAGCAAGGTTCAATGTGTTTTATATTGTTTGATGTATCTCGTTCTGATGTAATTCAGATTCTAATGTCTGGATTATGTGATTCTAATGTTATATTAAGATGTTTTTAATTCTATGTTTTAACTGCTTAAATATCTGTTTATGTTCTATGTTTAATATGATTTTAATGGTTTAATTTATAGTTATATGTTATTGTTTTAGTTATTATGCTTTGATTGTATATATGTTGGTATTGGATCTTGCCGTATTGTCTAATTGTGTATTTTAGTTATGTTTGTTTAATTTACTGTCCTGCTTTACTATTGTTTGATATCTGATGTATAAAATGTTATCGCCTGTTTACTGTTTTCCTGCACTTTACGGCATTGAATGTTTGCTGCTATATGTTGTAAACTGCCCTGAGTCCCCTTGGGGAGATAGGGCAGGATAGAAGTTTTATTATTATTTTTATTATATTACTTACATTTTTCTTTACTACCATTACTATTGTGCAAAAAATCTCCATCAGAGCGTGTTGAAGGAAAATCATCCTCATCATCTTCTACCACTGCAACAAATAGAGAAAATAATTATGATTGTGCCCAACATCACAGAATCTGAAGAGCAACAGACAAAAAGATGTTTATTGATGATTGGGTGATTTCAATATCATTCATAGGATCGCCATAAATCTAAGTTGACCTGATTGCTATGAACAACAACAAATATTTGTGGAGTAAGTCATAAGGGATTTTTTTTTATATTACAAAATTTTATGGAGGATTTTTCAGAATTTCCTCTCTTATATAGATATTGTTTCTGGGTAGAAATATGGTGTGCATATTATTACATAATTACATTTGCAAGGTTTCTTTTACACATACATGCTCCTTTGTAGAGGTGAAAGAAAGTTCAAACAAGCAGAAATGAAAGGGCTGAAGGAAGGACATGCCAATTGTGGGCCACTTTGAAACACCAGTTCAACAAAGCAATTTATGACCATAAGCCAGGTTTCTGTTAGCTTCACTTTATGAAATCACACACTGTGGTTCTATGCCTTTAGATTTTTCATGAAAATAAAAACATTCTTTGGCTGACCTTATGATATTTTATAGACTTTGCGGTAAAATATAAAGGCACTGCCTTGAGAATAAATGTTCAGTTACAATAAAACTAATGTGAAAGCTAAAATTCCTTCTAGTTTTGACATGTTAGCAATCCTGCAGTTCTATTAACATTTGTTTGTAGGTCTTTTTGCCCCTCCAGGAGTAACACTCACAGAAGAGATTTTGCTTTAGAAAGACAATACATAGAATCAATTGGTGTAAGATTATAGGCTCCTGGTATAAGAATATAATTGTAAAAAATCACCTTACTGAAAAATGGGATTTGAATATCTACTGTAGATTTATGTTGCATTGATGCTGAAAGATCTTATACCTGGAATAACCAATGCAGACACACCATGAATATATCAATTCCTCTGTGAGGTGAATGAATCTGCAGTATCCTTTGCATTAATGTGCCTCAGGTAAAAAGTGACATAAGTCTCTGCTTAGGTTTTTGTGACTTCTTTTGCAAAATGAGCAAACAATTTAATGGCGCCAGTAAGGAAAGGCTGGTGGGTATTTCAAAGAACAAAAGAGAGTAAATAAGCATAGGAATACAATCACACAACTCCTTGGAAAGAAAAAAGTTGGATGTCATGCAAGATGGCTAAAAAGAAAATTGGTGACAGATGTCACTTTCCAACTAAGCTCCGTAATGTCATGGCTTTTGCCAGAATAACTGGCTTTAGGTTAATACCTTTATCTCTCTGGAGCTCATCCTTGGAGACAGCATCAGCACAGGCATCAAAGTATTTCTGTAATGTATCGACCTGTCTACACAATATGTCTCTGAAGGTTTCCATTTCAGCAAGCTTCTCACGCAAACTGTGACCCTTCTGAAAATATAAGAGTTAAAATATTCAGCTATTAGTATTACTAACTTAATGCAACTATAGTTTTCTGCTTCTCACAGGTCCCACATATAATCTGGAGTATGAGATTTCTTTAAGAAATCAGTATGGAGGAGGTAAAATCTATGGCTATAGCACAATGTATTACTGAGATATAATAGTTATGGTCAACATTTTTTAAAAAATTAGAGTAATCTCACTGAGCAGTATCAATCACCATTCCCAACAAATGTACCTGGGTTGAATTTCATGTCAAAATTATGTGATACCAAAATAAAGCAATAGTGTAGATATTTCAGTTTTTTAAGAATATACATTTCGGATTCTGTTTTTTCCATAAGCATTTTTATCCTTTTCAAGTCATCATGTCACATAAATTATTCAAAGAGATTACTGTAAACATTTCCCTATGGGTTTTAGATTAGGCCTTAATCTATTCTGTGAACAGTAACTTGTGCCTTTACTAGATGTAGCAGAAACTTCAGAAAGGCCTATAGTTGCACATGCCCTGGCACCATTCTTTGAATTGCTCCTGTGAGAAGTTACAATATCCTGTATATGTGATACGTATTTTGCATACTACTGTCTTCTGTGACTTTCTGATCTAAGTACAGATTGAATATCCCTTATCTGAAATGCTTGGGATGAGGAATATTTTAGATTTTGGCTTTTCAGTTTTGAGAATAAACATATTTGTATATATGTACATAATGAAATATCTTAGACATGAAACCAAAGTCAAAGTACAAAATTCAGTGTACACGGAACCATTAGAAAGCAAAGGTTTCACTATCTAAGTCACCTATGTGGACGATTTTGAGGTATAATATTATAATGTAATGCAATATAGTACTAATAATACTAATATGATACTATAATTATATATTTATATTACATGTAATATTACTAATAATATTGCAATATAATGGTATAGTACAATATAGTAATATTTAATACTGATATTGTACTATGCTAATATTATAATATATTGTATGTATATATATTTCGTAAGCTGCTCTGAGTCCCCTTTGGGGTAAGAAGGACACCATATAAATGTCGCAAATAAATAAATAAAATATTTCAGATTTTGAAATTCCAAATGAGGGATAATCAACCTATATTTATACACTCTGATCAATTGGGTTCTTTCCCAAGGCTACTGTGTTATTCAGCGCTAACCTTGAATGAAGAGGTTGATGTTGCAGAGTACCCACTTGCTCCAGACACAAGAGACACCATAGAGCCATGGCGCCGCAAGCTTGATTCGGATCCATAGCCAGATTCAGTCTGTAGGATGAACAAATGAATTAATTACAAAATACTAGGTGTCAAATCTCTGCTAAAAATGTTTTTTTGAAGTTAATATTGGCAGGACAGGTTAGTAATCTAAAGAAAAACATCCTGACAGATAATGCAATTTAAAGAGACTCACTTATAATATACTTGAAATAGTATCTGATTAGAAGAAAAAATATTCTTGTAAACTGTAAGGTACAATCATCCAATTTGGGATTTGATTTACCCAATTATAAAAATGGGGCTGGAGGAGGGGAATCAGTTGGTTTCTATTTTGACTCTTGCAAAGTTAACCAGGCAGTTGGGAGGAAGATATCACTTTATTTCCCCTTCTATCTCTATTCCTAATTTTGTCATATTTATTTCTCTGCCTTGCCCACAGAAGAAAGGAACATAGCACTGTTGCTTGAATGTAACTCCCACCATCTCTTACCCTCCCCACTGGGAAATGCTGTCTAACAGATGAAAGGCAATTTATTCCTAATTTTTGTCTAAGAGTCATCTTCTGCACCCTGCAATCAAACAATTTCTTGACTTACCATTTCAGCTAAGGAAATATTGGATAACCAGAAACTCTACACAATAGTATTCATAAGTGTAAATGTGCCAAAGGTAAGCCATATCAAAAGACTGAAAGGCTACAATACAATTGTACCTACATATTCATGTGTCATAGATTGAATAATTCATGGCTTTAAAACATGCAAAAAAAATATTCCAAAAAGCAAAATTTGATTTTGTTATTTTATATAAGGGAATACTATTTTATTATGCTATTATATATAATGGTATTTCAGCATCTACAAAATCAAACCCCAAGAGACCTCACAACTTCTGAGGGTGCCTGCCATAGATGCAGGCGAAATGCCAGGAGATAATGCTTCCGGAACATGGCCATACAGCCCAAATAATTTACCACAAACCTCAACAGATACCAAGGGTGTACTGTATCTCAAATATGTTTTGCAAAACTCTATAATTATAATGTGTAATACTATATGCCACTTTTCAAGTCAAATGATCCACTACTAAAGACAGAATTTGTATATCAATACAGTTATCAGGGTATTCCTTCCCTGTTTTGGAATAATGCTGTTAACACCATAACTCAGTGACTGTTTCAAACTAAGTGAAGTTCAGGTTAAAAGTTTAAATCTTAATAAAACCATGAACAGATGCATGAAGGCCTGGGGGGAAAAGGAAAACTTTTCTTTTGTAAAGTCCTTTCCTCCAGAAAAAGTGGCAAAATGTGCAAACAAAACAAAACAAATAAAACCCACACATACAACCTCCCACCAATTTGGATGTTTTATTTATTTTTAAATGATGCAGATTTAATATTCAACATTCTAATGTTAAAAGCAGGGTGTTCATATTTTTAATCACACATAATTGTTTCTAAAAAAATGAGAGAAGTTTTAAATGTACAGCCATATACAACTTCAAATTCTAATTGTGGTTTCTTAGTTTTTTATGGCATTAAATGCCTTATATTTGTTTGGCATTATACTGTAGAAGACAAGTAAAAATATTTTTAATTAAAAGTTTCTTCTGCCTTTTTTGTTTTTGGCTGTTTCCCATTCAGATGTCAAACAAAAAAATCCATATGGTTTGGGACCTTGTTGTTCTATTATAAAACAGCTTTATAATTGAATAAATGGCTCATTATAGTCAATTATAAAGCAGTTTAAACAATCAAACTATCCCAGATTTAAAATACATAAATGAATGAGGCACCAACAAATCCTAACATTAAATGTAAAGGGAATTCACAGGAAAACTGCTATGGGAGTAACATCTCAGAATAGCAACAATAAATCACCACGGTGTTAATCTCTCCTCTGTATAATAATAATAATACTATTTCTTATGCTCATAAATAGGAAGGAAAAGATGAAAAATGTAATTAACACTGAACCTAGCCTAAATAAGAAAGGCCCAACCTTGGAGAAACGTAGAAGGAGGAATGTTAGTTCAAAGACTGTACAGACAAAATGGTTCTCTATTAAAACATTGATGAAATTTTCCCGGTTACAGAAAAACGCAAGCATTTGCACTATGTGGTATGCGTAGAAACTGAGTGTGAATTCAACAGGAGTAACTATATTTAGTCTAACAATAAACCTAATATTAGCTGCATTTTGGTACCAGATAATTTAGTTAATTACTGCCACTAGAATTTTCAGGATGTCTAAATACATGAATATGAGTAGTCATCCTCTCTACTCCCAAAAATATCTAGAAGGAAATCTGGATAATTTTGAAAACATTTAAAGGACCATATCAAACATAGTTCCCCTTGGTTAATGATAAATGCGATACCTAAGAAAGCATTCAATTAGTACCTTCAAACAGGACACCCAACTTTTTAGGTAAAGTGTCAGCCAAAATAAACAGTCATTCTGTGGCTGAGTTTTCATCCAATCTCGTCAGTGTGTTTGATTACAGAAGAAATGAGCACCTTATACTTTTCATAATTCTGTTAGAAATAACATCTTTATTTCAGAAATACCATGCATTTACACCTGTATCTGCAAAGATACATTTTTATTCATGCTAAATAGCACCCTTAAAAGACATTTTTAGGTTTCTATAATAGAATAGTTAAAAATTTGAAGAGCTGTATAAAGCATATAGGACAACTGGACCTGCTAACAAATGCACTCATTGAAGGAGATGTGGTTGAATATCAACATATTCTGAGATGGGGAATTACAAAACAGTATTATATTTTATTTACCACAGAGGAGGGCAGGGGCTAAATCCATGGTCTGGCAGTTTAATTTCAAAAAAGGATAAAAGCACAGAATATTACTAGTACATAGGGATAGAGAAATAAATATTACTTGCAAGAAGCATGCAGAGAGAAAAACAATACAAGCAAGCATCATGCAAAGCCCCACCATTCTATTGCTGCAACATCTAAGCCAGAGCAGAGCAGTGCCGCACTTTTTATGACTTGCAGAAGAGATCATTAGCAAATCACTGAAGAAATCAGTCCGTTACAACCAAAAAAATCTTGAGGAAAGTGTTTCCATCTCGAAGCAGGAATACTTTCATCTGCTAAAACAGAAGCAGGCAACCTATTCAACAGCAAAATTGACAGTCACCACCTTGAAATTGCTTGCTGTTGGCTGTACTACTCAGGACATAACATTAAATACACTAATGCCAGTTACTATGCTGCACATCCAAAAGCCATTTTACCAGATATCCATGCATGGGGTGCAGCCTCAAAAAGACACAAAAGAACTGACAATGTAAGCACACTGCAACATCTTCATCAGCTTTCTGCATCTCTGAATAGACTCCATTATTCTTTTGAAAAAGCTTTTTCATAGGTTATCAGTCGAGAGGAAAAAGAAGTCACATGATCCTTGTGCAATATTTTTCTGGTTGAAGCGATGGCTGTCAGTACCAAAGGATCTTCCAGCAACACAGTAACTAAGTGTACTCCATCTCAAATTAGATCGTCACAGCTGACTCATTTGTCAAAAAGGGATTTCCTTAAGTGGGTCAGTAATGCTTAAGAGAACAGGCATGGGCTCATGGGAAGCATCACTTGCTTCTGCGCACTTATTCCCATATTTAGATGAATTTTAACCCCTCACAAACTCAAGAAACACCCAGCATTGAAACAGGACATTTATTAACCTATGCTACCTATTGTATAATAGTTACAAGCAAGTAGTTACTCTTCTTTGATTAGACAGCCACACATAGATATGGCAAAATAAACACACTAATGATACTACCCACCAATTCCAAACTGGGTGTTTACATGTAACACTATTTGTGTGTTTCACAAACAGGTCTATGTGTTGGTGATTTTGAATTAAAGTAGACCTACTGAACCAATTGTTGAAGTAAGTCAACACTTAGGTAAATCTCTGGTGCAATTGGTCTACTCTTATTTGGGATTAACAATAACATTCAAACCTGAAAGTTTATAAAGAAGTAAAAGAAAAGTGAACAACCAGTAAAGATAGAAATATATACTGAAAGAGTAGTAAAAGAGTGCAACATATATACATTCCTATCTGGGAAAGTTGTTCACTTCCAAAGCTTTGAAAGAATTACACATGGACTGTTCAGGTAATAAGGGGACTCCTATCTAGCCAGTCAAATCTGCTGTTCAATAGGGTGGAAGAAGTTGCAGTCAGATCACCTTCATATTCCAGATAGTCCCCAAGTTACAAATATCTGACTTACAAAAAATGATTCATAGTTAAGAATGGAAGTGAGACAATAGGAAGTGGGAGAAATCTACCCCTAGGAAGGGAAATTCACTCCTGAAAGAGTTATCATAAGGGAAGGGTATCTCCACTGAAGCTTTACCGCCAATCCTTTTTTCCACAACAATCTATTTTTTTCAAAATATTATCACAGGGAAAGAAAGTGAGGTGAAATCTTCTAAGCAGGGGCACAGAGAGCAAAGCAAACACCTTAGGGTATTAACCTTTCCTATGTTATTCAAAGCATGTGTGTGTGTGTATGGGTGGAGTTACACTTAAAAATGTACCTGTTCTAACTTACATGCTTTTTTGTGTGTCAGGAGTGACTTGAGAAACTTCAAGTCACTGCTGGTGTGAACTTACATGCTCATTCAACTTAAGAAAGAACCTCCAGAACCTGTCTTGTTCGTAACTTGGGGAGTGCCTGTGTGCTGGTACGGCTGTACCAGGAGCTTCAACTTCCTTTTCTTTCTTTGAGTATTTGCATGTTGTAAAGGATCTCCGCCAATGGTAATGAAGCTGTCACCAAAGTGTAAAGAGACGCTACCAATTAGTGAGGAAGCGCCTAGGTTTAGGAGAGAGGAGCCACTGATTTGTAAAAGGCTCTGGTATTAAAAGCTCTGTTTGTGTGGTGAGGTAATTTTGGTAGAGTGGGTGCACAGAACGTAAAATTAATGGAGATGAGGCAGTTTTAAAAACCAAAGAGAACAAGTTTATTTTTTAACAAAGCGTATGGTTGCAGTATGAAGATGTTGAGCTTGGCAAATACTTGATGGTTACATGTAACTTGGTTGCGATACAATTCAGACTTTCGATGTTACAACTTATGAACTCTTGCTGTGGTGAAGCGCTTTATTAACCAGTGTTCCCTACAGTGAATAGTCTCTCTGTTTGATCTATACTTGATCAAATCACAGATCTCCAGTCTTCCTCCGACTAGCGATCCTAACAAGCCTCTGTTAGTTCTTTCTAACTAAAGCAACTAACAAGGTTTTCCCCTTCAGCTTCCTAGCTGAAGAAATCTCTACTATTCACGAACACTAAAACCTGACTCTTCACTTCTTCACTCCCCAGAGTCTAAAACTGACTCTGCTGCTCTCTCAGAGTCTCTCCCCTGACTGACTCTAACTGTCACTTTTTTAAAACCTTTACTCTCTAAGCTCCTCCCACCTCCTCTTCTGCCTCGTTTCCATGGTAACACATTTCTCACAGCTAGGCCGCTCCAGCCTTAGGGCAACCAATGCAAACATAAATACAGTTATAAGCATATTATTATAAACACTTCTGTACACATGTATTCCAAAGTCCCATGCATTTTGCAATAAGGTGGCTTCCCTTGATAGGTCACCTGCCTATCATCGTTAGGTTTTTTAGTTCCGCCCCTTTCCCAGGATTCCTGAAGGAAAGGGAGCCATTTTAGCTCAGTCTTACAGTTGAAAGCTTATCTACAGGACGTGAATCAGCTCCACCTCTAGAGAAGCTTCGTTTCTTATGAAATTCCGGGGAAAACAGTTCCAAAGGACTCCAGCTGGAGAATCTACAAAGCCTTAACTGGTAGGTCTACTCGGAACCCAAGAAGCAGTTTGGAGCCGGGAGTAGAGCCTACACCAACAAAGTTTAGAAAGTAGATCGCCCAAGGAGGGGTTAAAAAGGGGTTTTCCTCTTAAAGAAAAGAAACAGTTCATGAAGCCAGTTGCCTGTCCCTTGTGGACAAGATTAAGAAAGCCACCAGTTGATTCAAAGCCTTGAAGTACTTGTTTGACCTGTTGAAGATCTGAGAAGCATTTGTTTAATTTGTTGAAGACGTAAGCAATAATAAAGGACTTTGTTAAACTTTTCTAAGCTTTTAAAGACTCTGTATAGGAAAATCCTTAGGGCCTCTCACTCGAAGTACCCCGGCTTCCCGCTGGGCACAAAGATCACGTCCTGTTCAAAAGCCAATTGCTATAGGCCCAGCGCATGACAGCACAGTCTGTATACACAAACAAGAGAAAATTGACTACATCATGATGTGTCAGAAACCTGTACACAGGTATATGTTACTAAGGAGACAACAGTTTGGTTATGAAACTCAAAATATTTTTTTAAATAAAGATTTCATATGTCTTAGATTAAAATAGAGCAAGCATGGTATAGTAATTTTCATGTTGAACTAGGACACTGGGAAGCATCTCAAATCTCCTCTTGGCCTTGAAATTCTACTGGGCAAGTCACACCCACTCAGCATCTGAAGAAAGCAAAGGCAACCTCCCCTTAACAAATTCTGCCAAGAATACCCTATGATTGGTTCACCTTATAGCCGCCATAAAGCAGAAATGAAGGCACATAACACCACCAAAATTCAAATGCAAAGCAACTAAAATTTCCAAAATTACCATGAAACCTGGAAGTAATAGAGCTTCAGGGGATGACAATGCAAGAAATGGAAGAAAAAAACTGACAGGGATATCAATATAGCTACTAAATTTAGTTCAGCACTTGGTTTGACAATGATAGCCCCAAACACTAAGAGGACCAAAGACATTGAGTGACATTTGGGACAGACTTCAGAAGGTTTTATGAAAACACATAATCCTGGATTAAGTTCTTGAAATCTTGCATAAATAGTAAGTGAGGTGTGGTGAGTACCACAGTCCATATCATTTGCCAAGTTGACTCAGAATTGTTTGTATTATCTTTTCCCAACCTTGGAGTTTCCAAATGTTTCGGCCATCAGTTGGCAAAGTTTTACATTTCTGGTCATGCCTGCTGGGACTTATAACTGGAGGAGCCCGGATTGGAGAAGGGTGGTCTACTGATCCAGACTGGAAAAAGGTGATTGATAAAGGCTTCTTTTCCAACAGTTGTGAATCTAGAAGAAACTAGGCTTTGCATACTGTATGAATTCTACAATGTGTGCACAGTATCTGTCAAAGAAACTGAGTACAATAGGTCCTTGATATCTGATATGGTTTGGTTCCAGGACCCCACAGAGATAACAAATCCCATTTGCCTTATATAAAATGGCAAAATTAAAATTTGTTTTTTAGATTGAAAGTAGCAAAAAATTGTATTGTCGAAGGCTTTCATGGCCGGAATCACTGGGTTGTTGTAGGGGTTTTTTTGGGCTATATGGCCATGTTCTAGAGCAGTGGTTCTCAACCTGTGGGTCCCCAGATGTTTTGGCCTTCAACTCCCAGAAATCCTAACAGCTGACAAACTGGCTGGGATTTCTGGGAGTTGTAGGCCAAAACACCTAGGGACCCACAGGTTGAGAAACACTGTTCTAGAGGCATTCTCTCCTGACGTTTCGCCTGCATCTATGACAAGCATCCTCAGAGGTAGCGAGGTCTGTTGGAACTAGGAAAATGGGGTTTATATATCTGTGGAATGACCAGGGTGGGGCAAAGAATTCTTGTCTGTTGGAGCTAGGTGTGAATGTTTCAACTGACCATCTTGATTAGCATTTGATGGCCTGGCAGGTTTTTGGTGTGGCTTGTTAGTGCCTGGGAGAATCTTGTAAAGCCTTGTCAGACCGTGCAAAAAGAATCTGCAAACTCCACCTCTTCCAAGATGAACTAAACCACCTAAACTGGGCTTTACAGGCCAATGGATACTCCACCTCAGACATCAGAAGAGCTGCAAGACCAAGAACAAGCCATGTGAGTAAAGACAAAGATCCACCCAGAGGAAAAGTGTTCTTGCCATACATCAAGGGAACCACTGACCGCATAGGGAAGCTGATGAGGAAACACAACATACAAACTATCTACAGACCCACCAAGAAAATCCAACAAATGCTACGTTCAGCAAAGGACAAGCGGCATCCTCTCACTTCTGCAGGAGTCTACCGTATTCCATGCAGCTGTGGACAAGTCTACAGAGGGACCACCAAGTGTGGCTCCCAAACATGAATCAAGGAACATGAAAGGCACTGCAGACTACTTCAACCAGTGAAGTCAGCATAGCAGAGCACCTAATGAACCAACCTGGACACAGCATATTATTTGAGAACACAGAAATGCTGGACCACTCTAACAACCACCGTGTCAGCCTACACAGAGAAGCCATTGAAATTCATAAGCATGTGGACAATTTCAACTGAAAGGAGGAAACCATGAAAATGAACAAAATCTGGCTACCAGTATTAAAAAAACCCCTCTAAAATTACAACAGCAAAACAACAAAGAGGAAACAATCAGGGACAGCTAATCAACACTCAACAAAAGATTCCCCCAGGCACTAACAAGCCACACCAAAAAACTGCCAGGCCATCAGATGCTAATCAAGGTGGTCAGTTGCAACATTCACACCTAGCTCCAACAGACAAGAGTTCTTTATCCAATCCTGGTCATTCCACAGATATATAAACCCAATTTTCCTAGTTCCAACAGTCCTCGCTACCTCTGAGGATGCTTGCCATAGATGCAAGTGAAACGTCAGGAGAGAATGCCTCTAGAACATGGCCATATAGCCCGAAAAAAACTACAACAACTGAGCATAAAATTGTTCTAAGCATTTTCTAAGATCACAGCTGATTTAATTGGCATAGGAAAAATATGTCAAATTTGAGTTAGGGAAATGTTTGAGAGAGCTTTCTAATTGCCTTTGCTTTAAAAAGGACAAAGTGCCCACTAGGTGGAGCCTGTGCTTAATGTATGTCTTAAAAGATTTGTTATAAGAGCAAGAGATAAATATGGATGTGCCTGTCTGTTAGAACTAAGAACCTAGCAATATACGTTCAGTTTGCAAATACGCTACTGTAAAGCATTGGATGACTTAGGTCCTGCACAAAAAGACAGACAGGATATGAATTAAATGCGTAGATAAATAAATATGAATATCATATTCCATGGAAACAAATATTAGACGTACTAATTGTTATAGTGCATCTGCAGGGCACACAACCACTTACAGAACTTCTTAAACAGAAACAGCTGGATTCCAAGACACAAATGTAACTAACAGTGTGAAGGAACAAATGAAGGTATTTAAAACTGAATTAATGGATTTGGAGATTACAACTACAGTGCGCCCTTCATTTTTGTGGGGATTAGGGCCCCCTACGAAGATTGCAAAAACATGAATTAAAAGACCAAAAAATCAACCTGACAAATAGGTGATTCAGCTTAAATTGAATTATGAAAGAAAAAACAGCCAACTTTATTAAAAGAAAGGTTTGTTGCTGTGTGCCTTCAAGTCATATCAGACTCACGGTGATCCTACAACGATCCTATCACTGAGTTTTCTTGAACTGATTTATTCAGAGTGGAGTTGGTTTTTGCTTTCCTTTGAGACTACCAGAGTGACTTGCTGAGTTGGGATTTGAACCCTGGTCCCTAAAGTTTCTCATACCACCACACATGCCGATTTTAGACAGGAATGATACAGGAGTTTCCCACTTCAGTAGCAATGTTGCTTGACCTAAAATCGTAACAGCTCTCTCCCTAATTTAAGGGCTGCAATACATGAAGGCATTCAGTTGACCTTGAGAGGCCTGCTTTGGATGAGCTCATGTTATCTTCCCTTCCCTGTCAGCTTCCAAAGCAGTTTCATTCCCACACTCAGAAACAACATCTTGCTCCAAAACCCCCTCCGTTTTCCCAACCAGAGAACCATTTTGCTCCAACACCCCCTCTGTCTGGGCACCCACAGAACCATCAGGTCCTGCATCCCGAAACCCCTCATCGTCATCAGCTGGCTGAACTATAACACTTATGACCATAAGTTCAGGGAACATACTGGCCATACAGCAGAACAAAACAAAATCCACATGAGTAATACCTTGATTGGCCAACCAAAATGCATGAAATATTTCACGTAAGCTTTCAAAGCTCTACTGGCTTCTTTTTTTCAAGCAAAAGATTTTAAGAAATCATACCCACTTGGCATCATCTCAGTCCTCATGTCAAATCTTTATGCCTCTCTAACCCTTTTCCTTTCCAGCAATGTCCCCATATTGCTTCTTACCAATGTCAACATCTGTGCTGACAATCTCATCTGACCCAGCTTTTCCCATATACAGCTCAGTACTTGCTTGTCCTGCTATGGAATTCCCTGCATTTCTTCCTTCTAAACTGAACACACACTTTCCTCTCTGCCTATTGCTACCATTTTCTGTCTACTGCTTCTTCAGTGGCTTCAAATCTAATGCAATGGTTTTCCCCTGGAACCTGACTTCTCCCTTCTATGTCTTGTCCTCTTGAAAGAGTGCAGTTACCATAGTAACTTATCTGACATAAACAGGCTGACAGGACATTGGATAAATGAAAATGTTGGATAATACAGAGGCTTCTGGGAGTAGAAGTCCATATCTCTATCCTGGCAGAGATCAGTGGTGAGTGAGTTCTCTTTCTGTTTGGTTTTCAAGACACAAGGAGAGAACTCACTCACCATAGATGGAAAAAAGAGCAATGAACAAGGAATTGTAATGAAAAGGTAGATAGTACACTTACACAAATCCTCAAGACAATTGCCCACCTCCATTCTTTTCTCTTCCCATATTTCCTACAAACACCTGTGTAGCTATGGCCCTTCCTTCCAACTTGGACTAAACCATTGCTGTGCGGGGGGGGGGGGGGGGGGAGGGAGGAGAGGCAGGACCATTATGCTTTGGCTCCTCCTTCAGAGTCCGTACAGTGGTACTGATCAAAATGGGGAAGAAATAAGGAAACTAAAAACACAGCCTTTAAAAGGAAATGCTGGAGAAAAAGGGGGGTGGGGAAAATTGGATAAGAGCACTAGATAACACAGAAGGTCGGATAAACGAAGGTTGGATAAGCAAACTCTACTGTAGTTCATTCCTAGCATTAATTCTGTATACAACTGGCACTCTGCTTTACCTCAATACTCTTGAAGTGCCCCTCACACACCAACTACCTCCTTCTCATACTTAGCTTCAGGTATATCTCAGTCAGTATGGCAAGCACAAACTTCACATTCATTTGCAAGCTTTACGTAGGGTTAAGCCTAATTAGTACTTGGATGGGAGACACTAGACTAAATCAGGGGATCTTCAAGAGTTGCTGGCAGTCAGAATTGACAAAATGTGACTAGATGGGCCATTGCCTAATTCAGTATAAGGTATATTTTTATATTTTAATTTATCTCTAAAAAAAGGTTTATTTCAAGTTAAATGCTTTTAGGAAGCCAGTTCATTTATACACAATGTTACCAGTGTCATTTGTTTATTTTCTTCCCCTCCCCCTATTTTAGTAAATCTACCTTCAATCTGCAAAAATTATATTTATTCCACTCAGGCACTATGACAACACATTATTCTGCATGACTGAGCTAGAAGTCTGGGGAGATTTAAAACTACATGCAATAAGTCCTAGTAGCCACTAGATGGAGGCAATGAAAAAAGTAAGACAACATCATTAAAGGTTACTATTGGTCAAAGTCCAATAGTAACCTTTATCCTGCTTCCATTACACTTGTTATTTTACTTTTAAATGTTTTCAAGACAGCCTAATTTCAAATGATTAAACACTCATAAACCTCTGCATATCAAGAACTTTTTCAAGTTTCTTAAACTAGTATGTTGAGAATCAAAATACAGTCAAGGTAAGATTTCATCTCAAAGGCATTTCAGGCCTAATTTTTTCTGAGTATAACTTGCATGCAAGGCTCGGGGTCCCAAAGCATATTCAAACTAGGAACACTTTCTCTTCTTAAATGGTCAATTATACCGTCCTCAAACACTTCTTGTATGCATAGAAAGAGAGGGAGTGTGATACTATGGCTAGGAAATCAAACTATGACTGGTGAAACCCAGTCCAAAACAATTCATCACTTCAGCTTGCTGGATGACCTTGAGCCAGCCATTCTCTCTCTTAGCATAATTTCACAAGGAGGAAGGGAGGAATCACATAGGTTGCCTTGACTTCCTGGGATCTTAAACTAATAAATACAATTTTAATGTCAGAAGGGCTCTTCACAATTTATTGCTCTGCAACTGCCCATTCAGAGATCATCTAGTGACAGAAATTTGTATTCTGATAACCTTTCCTTTAAGCTAAAATAATACTGCTTCTGTTTCCTCTTTTAAAAAAATCTACCTATCTAGCTTGAAAGGTGATAGTTCCTGGAAGTCCTAGATGCCAGAGTCAGGAACCAGGGATTCTATGTCTTCCCTCTGTAGTATAAGGTAAAGGTTTCCCCTTGTCTAGTCATGTCCGACTCTGGGAGGTGGTGCTCATCCCCATTTCTAAGCCAAAGAGTTGGTGTTTTCTGTAGGCACCTGTAAGATCATGTGGCCAGCATGACTGCATGGAGTGCTGTTACTTTCCCACCAAAGTGGTACCTATTGATCTATTCACATTTGCATGTTTTCAAACTGCTAGGTTGGCAGAAGCTGGAGCTTATGACTGGAGCTCACCCTGCTCCTTGGATTCGAACTGCTGATCTTTTGGTCAGGAAGTTCAACAGCTCAGCAGTTTAACCCACTGCGCCATCGGGGGCTCTTACCCCTCCCTGGTAAGAAAGAATAAATAGGAACTGCAAATGTTTTTATCAACAGGCAATGCTGATATGATATACTGTTCTTTTTAATGTTGCCTACTGCTTTCAAAGCCTTTTGCAGAAAATCAGACAACAAAGCTAAAGAAAAATCGAATGAATTTGCACAGCCATATGGATTATAAACATTCAACTTTCCTAAAATGCAGCTTTAGAGTGTCTATGCATAATTCACAAGGATTAACTGCTTCTGACATGTTAATGCACACAACAATGCCCCAAAGTATTAAAAATAAAAACCAACTGAGAGTAATTCATAGAAAGTAAGAGAAGGATACTCAACCTTTTCATAGTCCAAGTCAGTAGAGTGTCGTGGACTACAAGCTGAACAATCTGTGCTCAAACCTCTACTGAGCCATGAGGCCCACAATGCAAACCTTGGGCAAGTCACTACCTCTTAGCCTAACTTGCTAAGGTTCTGGCAAGGTTAAGAATAAGGATGTTCTTGAGCTCACTAGAGGAACACAGGGTAAGTGGAGAAAATAAAACAATAATAAAACAGGGTCATTTTAAGAGAGAAAATAAAAACACATTGAAACAAACAAGATTAAATGCCCCAGATCTTTTTTCTCTATATTAAAATCTGCCTCACCAAGAAGATTACAAAGAGAAAATGTGTCATTACATTAATGTAAATCTGAACAGTTAACATGAAGTTTGCTACAGAACATTTTAGCCAATATGTTCCATTCTTGCCAGGCCCCCTAAAATGAGCCAACCCCTAGAAGTGAAAAACCCTCAACAAACTCATCTCTTTCTCATCTCCGAAACATAAAATAAGAACAGACTCAAGAGATGGATAGAGATATTAATTGGAATAAAAGGGTGGATATATGAACTTTTTTTTAGTAGGAAGATTCTCTAACAAATTAAAGGAATTACAATTAAGGACCTTTATAACAAACACCTAATAAAGTACAATTACGGACAGATAAAAACACCTTTCAATAGGGCATACTACACACTGCATCTTTTCCACTGTCACATTGCTCTTGTATTGTTTCTTTTCATTAATGGGAAGAACCTATCCACTACCCCAATATCATTGTTCTTTTGCTTTTCATTGTGCGATACTGTCCTTCTTCTCAATATTGTGAAGTGGAGGAAGGCCTCACAAGAATGCTGAAACTGTGTGACTGTGCAGTTGCACTAAGATAAAAAGAAAAATAGACAAAATAGTAGGAAATGAGGCTGTGTGGAAGACTGGACATGGGGATTTATACCAACAAAGTGCCAACCTTGCACAACTGAAGCAACACATGAACGTGAGTGTTCTAATAATGGCACATACATTTCTGTTTTATTAAACAATGCAATTGTGATGAGACAACACCTGGTGTGATAAAGTCCTGAACCTCCACTTGGTTTTTACTATGCGATCTACTGGAAATTTGAGCAACCGACAGAACTGGAACAGTCTATATTCCAGTCTGTGCAAAACTTGTTTTGAGAATGGATTGGAACAAGAACTTCATAGAAATGCCAAGGCCTTTGCTTATTATATTTTACATTTCAAAATTCGCCTGGGCGAAATTAAATGACACGTTTGAGATGGTCATTAAAACATACTGTTCAACTTTGCATCTGAGGTAGTAGGCTTAGACTACAAAAGCTTATGCTACCAACTTTGTTCTTTCCAGTTTCTAAGGTGCTACAAGATCCTTTTGCATTTTGATATCCCATAATAACATTGCTATGTCTTTGAACTCTGCTTATGATTCATGATACATAAATGCTGACATTCATTACTGAACATATGTTCCATTAGGAAAGAGTAGCTTACAGTACTGTCTGGCATAAGACTGGATCTGCTCCTTTATCGTGCTTGACAGTACCCAAAAGATTAATTTTGTGCCCATGTTGCTTTTTAATACTTCTATTCTGTATCCATGCCATTTCTTATATTGTTTTGAAGACTTCCATGTTTTACAGAAATATCTTGAGATGATCACAGGGATAACTGGGAACATAGGGGCAAATGGTCCTTTCGCTCTTGATAAAAACTAATTTGTTATTTTACTGCATGTAATCAGCTACCGTTTCAATTAAAAACTGCCTGGGATGATAAACTATGAGGACATTCGAAATCATTTTTAATATGAGAATGACTTTGGGCTCTGTCATTTTTTTTTTAAATCATGCCTTGTTCTTTGCAAAAAACTTTTTAGCTCAAATAAGAGTAAGAACAGAAGCACTACAAAATACATTGAACTCTACCTTGCAGGCATATCTGACATCTTTTCATTTTATTTCACACCTATTTCAATTTTCAATCAATAGACTGAACAGCAAAGGACATTTTGTGCATCCCACCATATTGGAAGGCTGGATGGCAGTTACATGTCTCATGTAGTAGCACTATGACTATAGAACTCCTTCCCAAGGGAGGTCAGGGTGTCTCTATTCCTTCTCCATTCACAGCAGGAAAGCCATGCAAGTTTACTTGGCCTTCAGTTCTTTCAATCAGCACTGTCTGTGATGGTTGTTTTTAGCTGTTTAGCTTGGAGCGGGGCATGCCTGTTTTAAAGAGGACTTTTAGTTGAATTGCTTTTATTTGTGGATTTAACATTTTAAACATTTTACCCATTGTGCATCATCCCAGAACATCTTGGAAAACTGAGGGGCAACAAACAAATGGCATGAAATGTTTTGGGGGTTTTTTTTGTACTCATATGTTGTATGTATTTTACTGCGTAGTTATCGTGTTTTGGTTTTATTTTATTGTAATATGCTGCTGGGCTTGGCCTCATGTAAGCCGCCCCGAGTCCACATTGGGGAGATGGTGGTGGGGTATTAAAGATTATTATTATTATTATTATTATTATTATTATTATTATTATTATTATTATCGAACAAGCAAGCAAACAGGGAGGCTTATGAACTCTAGAGATGGTTCTGGGGTGAATTAAAGCAAACAAGATAAAAATCCATATGATACATGAGATACTGTGGGTTGGAAAACAGACTGATCTGGATGAAAATTTGAAAACAGTGTTAGATTTCTTGTTCTTGTGCTTCAGGCTTAGGTAAGGAAGCAGGTTCCTATACAAGCAATCCCCGAGTTAAAGACATATGACTCACATACGACTCAGTTAAAAACAGGAGACAACAGGAAGTGAGAGGAAACCTATCCCTAGGAAGGGAAATGGACTTCTGCGAGAGTTATCATGGACAAAAAGTGTTTCCGCTAAAGTTTATCACCAATCCTTTTTTCCATGACAAACCAAAATTTTCAAAATCCAAATGTCACAGGGAGAAAAAGTGAGGTTCAATCTTCTGAACAGGGGTACAGACAGCAAAAGAAATGTTATATGGCTGTTAACCCTTCCCTATGCTATCTAGAACTGATTGGAGTTACACTTATAATGTACCTATTCCATCTTAGATACAAATTCAATTTAAGAACAAACCTACAGAACCTATTTTGTCCATAAACCAGGGACTGCCTATAAAGGAATAACTTCACAGTTTGGATTATGTGTTAACAGAAAATGCTAAGGTGGCAGTAATAGCCAGGAGTTTTTTTTATCATCTTAAGCTGTGACATTACCTTTGTAGGGTGAGGCTCACATTAATGTTGCCAAGGAGTAAAGACACTAAAGCTAGATTAGTACATTTAAAGAATTAACTTGCATATATGTATATGTATGATGATATCTGTTTTTGAAGATGGATGGATGCATGCATTCAACTGTAAAAACAATCAAGCTGGGACACCTGCCTAATGCCTAAATCCAATTACTGACTTCCAATACAGCAGTCCCATTGAACGAAATGAGTCTATTTAAAATTGCTTCAGAAAGGAAGGACGAAGGAAGGATCAATCATTAACAGGAGTTGAATCATAAGGTTATGGGGCATAAAAAGAAGCATTTTTGTAACCTGGTACGTCAAGTTTGCATGATCAACAATTCAGTTCCAGCGAACACATAGATTAGTATTTTTCTAACATGGTACTGAAGCTATGGGATTCTGAGAAGATGAGAAGAGATAGAATCTTATTTGATTCATCAGAGTAGCATCTGGTTCCCTATAATGAGATGAAGAAACACACATCCTAATACTGAGAGAAAATATGCAAGCGTGTACACATGCATACACTCACAGTCCCAGGCCTATCAATTGTATTTAAGTTAGTGGAAGCTTTGATGATTTTCTGCGCTATAATAAAGTATTGTATAATGGATATAGCTGTCTGGCTGGAAAGTAACACTTCCCACCAATTTGCAAGAACTGTGTTTAAAACGATTAGTAAGATTACTGGTCAGTCAGCCCATTGAGCATTAGTGCCTCTTGCTGGTGTGCAAAGTCACCATCACCAACAACAGATCTTTTTTTATGGGCTCCATGGGTTCTCCCATCTGGCCTATGAACCCTCTTAGGCCAAATGGAAACCTTTTCCCTTCTGTGGTGCTGCCTGAGCCTTGGCCATGCATCCTCTGGCAAAGTGCCCCAGCTGCCCACAATGTCAGCAAAGTCCTTTGCTCTAGTGCCTCTCTTTTTCTGCTGTTGTGACCTTGGGCCAAGCCCCTCCCAGCTGCATGGGTTCTGCTTCACAGGCCTCTACCAAAACAGGCCTGTGTCTGTCCTCAGCAGGCACATCTTCCCAAGGGCCATTTTTGACAGTTGCTCTCTGTTTTATCTGAGTACCACCTACTTTACCAATAACTGCAAAGTTTTCAAAGGATCTTTATTTTATGTATTAATATTATCCACTATTGTACCATAGTTTATAACATTACGTATGACATTTGTTGTTGAAGCACACCATCTGCTGCAGCTCAGCCACCTACGTGACACCTTTTCACCCAAAATGAATAGCAAATTAGCCCAAATATAGCTCGGCCAAAAGGTATTCAATCTACTGATTTAAAGTTTGTTACAGAAATGAGTGTTCCACAGAAAAAGCAATTTCAAAAATACATTCCAAGGTAAAAGATACAAAAGTAATTCCAAGGTATATGTAATAAGTCAAAGAGCAACAAAAGTACATCTAAATTACAGGATTCAAAAGTTATTCCAAAATATATCCTACAGTCCTAGTATTCTTTGATGCAGCAATAAACAAGGTCCAGCACTGAGAATAAAGCCAGAGGCCCCAAAAGTTAAACAAAGAACTGTATACAAACAAGATTCCCCGACCACAGACAGAAAAACATGACATGAAACCAAAGCAAAAATCTCCTACGGCAGAACTCAAGGAAAAAGTGACTTTCTCACACAGAGCAACCAAAAAGATAGCTAAAGAAACCTATTTTTTCCCATGGAGACACTATCAGTCTGACACTTGGAATCCCCCTGTTTATTTTTCAAATGCTGAGAAAACCATAATTATTAGGGTTGTGCACTGATCCAGTTTCCTGCGGCACTTCTAAGAGCACAAAACGGGAAGGGAGCTTCCGGTATGAAAACCCGCTCAACATGAAACCACTGGGAGCCGATCACTGCCCCCCCCCTCTGCTTTTTTTGATCACGTGGATCTCCATGCCTCCTTGCCTTGGAAAGAGAGAGTACATGTGTGTGGCGTGCAGGCACAGCGCATGCAACTGCCTGCAACTGAGCATCTCCTCTAGAGTAAGAAAATCAGAACTTGCCTTCTTGTCTTTTAAATACTCGTGTGTGTGTGTGTGTGTGTGTGTGTGTGTGTGTGGTGTGTAGGCCCAATGCAGGCACCTGCCTTCAGCGAAGCGCCTCCTCTAGAGTAAGAAATTCAGAACTTGCCTCCTTGCCTTGGAAAGAGTGTGTGTGTGTGTGGCGTGCAGGCCCAGCGCAGAATAAAACAGTTTAAATGCCTAAAATGACAGGAAGGGGGCCTGGGACTCCCCCCCCCCCCAATTATGGGCCAATAGAAAACTTCTTTCGGCATCCCAGAGCAAAAACAGGTATCTGCCCTCCCGATTTTGGGAAGCTATCAAAAATGGATCGGGGCCCCCACCAAAAGCCAGGACACGAAAAGGGTCAAGGTTACGCCGAATGCACAAGCCTAGTAATTGCCTCTGCTTGGCACTATATTGTCATAATTGAAGACGCTAAGCTATAGGCAACAACCCAGTATCTTCCACCTCCCTCACATTCCTCTCAGGGTCAGGGAAAGTCTGTGGAAGAGTCTCATGTGAAACATTATTGCTAAGAGCAGATCTGCCTCTAAGGCAATTCCCACCATCCAGGAAAGACCTACTTTATTCCTCAGGCACTACAGAAGCAGCAGGCTCCAATTCAGGCTCCAATTCTGGAGCACAGGACCCCTCCAAAGGCTCCCCCCACTCCTCCTTAGACCTGGCCTCAACACCAGCATCACTACGCACTATTATTAACTGCTAGGTAATAGAAGGCATACCTTGTGTTGTTCAATTGCATCTATCCACTGTTGCCTGTGGTCTGGATCCTGAGCCCGTAGGTACCAAACACTGTCATTTACGCTGATATCAAATCTACACTCATCAAAATCATGGGGCTGTAGAAGAAAAGAAAACAGCAGTTAAGACAACTTGAACTAAACATAAATAAAATAAACTATAACAAACCATAAGGCAGAACATATTATACCAAGAGTTTTTTAAAGAAACATCTTAAATATTGTATCTGCTCTATCCTTATACATAAACTTATATTTCAAAAATGTCTCATTCTAGGGACAATATGACATTAGTATTCTAAAGCAGAGATGTCCGCTATTTCGTGTGGCTGCCTCCTGCTGGTTTCTGGGAAATGTAGTTTAGGGAAGCCAATCTTTCAGGTTTAGAATTTCAAGGGCCCTACCCTAAACTAGAATTCTGCAGAAGAAAGGCAGGCACTCCTGCTTTAAAACACTAATGTGATATTATCTGGGGAGCTGATTAAGTCTATATTCACTTAGGATCAAGGACCTGTAGCCTTAATGTGTCCAGATCATTCATGAACCAAAGTAATATTGGTATTTGCTGACCACTGAATTGCACTGGAATATCATGAGATTCCATAACCAGAGGAAGTTAACTATAAAGTCATACTGAAGGATTCTTACATTTTAATCAAATCTCTGAATAATCAAAGTCTCCAAAACGGTAAATATGGATGGATAACTATATATGAAACTATCTCATATCAAGCCAGAACATTATTCTGTCCTGCCTAAAGGACAGAAGCTCTTGAAATTCCAAGTAAAAGTCATTCTCACTCCCTGCTAATTGTTTCCTTAAAAACATAGAAATGATAGAGATTGATGCAAAGCCAAAATCCAAAGCCAGTGTAATCCAATACTGCCTTTCTACAATTAAAATTTTTGGAAATCAGGTTACCAATGTTAAGCATAAGAAAATGTTTAAGATAAATAGGAAATACTAGATCCATACTGTTTAAAATCCTATATCTAGGCAATATAGTCAGAACACCAGTATTTGAACGTTTTTAGCAGTATGTGGCAACTGTCATGAAGGGACATAATTCTTGTAATTTGTTACCACTTGATACTCTACTGAGGATTGATGAGAATTGTAGGTTACAGACCAAACTGGGTGATAGTGAACCACAGAGGAAACAGGAACCAGATCTTGGAATGTTTGTTACTTTCAAGCATTTTCAAGTCCATATTTACTTAAGAGAGTGTCATGGACCTGAGAATGAAAAAATCCACAAAACCACAAAGAAAAGTTTGGGAATGAGTACATGTGTACTTTCAGATGGATCTTTGGGAGAGGCTAGGAATAAACTAATGTGGTGTGATGGTGGAGGAACAGAATAATTCTGTTAAATCTAGATTACAGTAGTAGTACACGTTCCTTCCAGTTCAGAAAAACCTCAAGAAAGTACTACGGGATAGAAGATGTTCTCACTGTAGAATACCTTGCAAGCAAATGTTTAAGAAAGGCTTCATGAATGACAAAATTTTGACTTACCACATTTTATATTTCTATACCATGGAACTATACTGACCTTGAAAGAAGAGGCTATATTGCAATATTATAAAAATCTTTTGAAAGGTCATCCATTGGATGAAATGTTATAATCCGTGACATTCAATAAGGTACCACCCCAGAATTATATTTGTTACTATATAGTGGGTTTGTTTGTGGTTTTTGTGTATTATAAATGATAGTCAGGTTGTTCAAATCTACCAAGCACTTAAAATTGGGCTGCATTCAGAGAATAATGGGTTTGATGATGCTCTCTCACAAAGGTCTTTCATCTGATTTTAGCCACTATAGATAGTCATGTGTCTGTTAAAAAAATTAACTGAAATTTGCCCTAAAAGTCTGAGTTTACTTTTATACTGGCCAGTGTTAGTACAGGCAGTCACCAAGTTACGAACATCCAACTTACAAATGAGTTACAGTTAAAGAATGGGAGTGAGACAACAGGAAGTCAGAGAAATCTACCCCTAGGAAGTGAAGTTCACTCTTGAAAGACATATCATGGGGGGAAAGATGTCTCCACTGAAGCTTTATCACCCACCCCTGTTTCCGCAACAAGTCAAGGTTTTCAAAATCCAATTATCACAGGGACAGAAATTGAGGTGAAATCTTCTGATCAGGGACACATGCAGCAAAACAAACACCACAGGGGTGTTAACCCTTCCCTATGTTATCCAAAGCTCATTTCTATAGATCTATATATCTATATCTATATATATGGCTGAAGTTACACTTAAAAATGTACCTGTTCCCACTTACAAACAAATTTAACTTAAGAACAAATCTGCAAAACCTATCATGTTCATAACTTGGGGTCTGCCTGTACTCTCTTCGTAGCATCACTTCTGGCCTGTCTGAACACCTGAGCACAATGGTATCATTGAGGGGCACAAGGAGGATGCAGAGGGGGTGATGGCAAAATTTAATTGGAGGGCCTAACGATTCCTAGAGAGATGTTGTCTCTAAGAATCTCTAAACCCTCCAGTATGACTCTATGGTCAACATCTGGCAGAAGCTAACCATAAAATTGCATGGTGGGACCTAAGCAGAATATTTCAATCAAATCCACGAATAACCAAATTTACAAAAGTCAAACATACAAATGTGGAGGGCATATTGTAATAGTTTTAGATAACAAAAAGAGATATAATTTTGACTATATAAAAGGTGAGGAGAAAAAAAGTATACAAGTTTTATTTGCTTGTAATTACAGTAGGAAAAGATCCTTTTTGCCTCATTCCCTGGCTTTCTAATGTGTGTGTGTGTGCTCATTTGTGTTCTCATTTACGTTCAAGGAAAATATTTTTTTATCTTCAAATGTCACTATAATGGAAACAGGCTACCAAACAGCTGTTTCTACAAGTCTTCTACTTCCATGAATATTCCAAGAAAGCTGGATGTTTTTGCTGTATGACAAACTCTTCTACAAAACAATTGAATTTGTAAGTTTGGGGGGTTTTTTGGTGCTACTCCCCTTCCATTGCTGCACTAAGGGCTGGAAGTATCAAAATAGTTAAATCTATGACTAGTTGATAACAAGAAGAATGACCTTTCCCACAGCATGGGCCAGAAACAGCAAGGTTGCAAACTAAACTAAGAATATCATATAAAAACTGCAACTGTTGGCACAAAAAGGAAACAAATATATGATGTTACATGAAATATCTCAAAATTCTCAGAGCAAACAGCACACTCAAAAGCCATATTGATTTAAATCAGACTGTCAGCAATAGCTAAGTAATAGCTGAGAGGGAACAGAAAACACACAAAATATTTTAACCATTTTCTTCAGGGCTTCCTTTGCCTAAAGAATGAGTGATTAGGCTGTAAAAGCAGGATGTTATCATTGTAACCATACATCTTTACAACACACAGGATGATAATGTTTTCTTATTTAGATCAACAAATAAAATGTGAAACTACCTGTGAAGCAAGTGCTTGACACAATACACAAATGTTTTTAAAGCCCAGAACAACAAAGCCTACACGAACAAGCTATTTACTTTAAGCATAATTAAGATCTGGCTCTATCTGAGGAGGCCAGTAAACATGGTGTAACTCACTAATTCACACAGCCTTGCTTCCTATTTTTCCTCAAGCTTATTATACATGTTTTAATATCACCATTCTATCTGTAGCTAGCTACTGCATAATTATGATCAAAAGGAGCAGAGAGGTTCCTGTGTTTAAGAAAGGCATCACCATCCGTTCTCATACTGTTCACTGCTTGCTTGATTTTACAAATCTACTATTAAGTTTAACATCTAATGGCTAAGTTTTCTTATCCTACATAATAACACTTTATTTTTCCTAACTATTTTGTCACTTCTGATACTGTATTCTTTGGAAGCTGGTAGCTTTGCACAGTGGCTTACCAATGCTGTAGGGAGGAAATTCTGCCAAGCAGATTAATTACTAATTTCCTGTTGAATCAGCAATAAAAACAGCAGGCATACTGTCAAAGTTTTACTTCATATTCAAATGTAATCATAGCTGTTCTTCAAAGAGTATTTTACAGAGATCTGCACATGGCTGAATTGTTTCATTTTTTCTACTCTGATTGCAATATGGTTTTGGAAAAGAAAACCAATTATTTTTAGAATCTAGAAACCCTAGAAGTGGCAGTTTACTCATAGGCCTATAAAACTGTTGTGCCTACAACCATGTATGTTGAAGGTACCAGTTGAAGTCTACAAAATCTGGACCAAAATGGAATTTTGCACAGCATGATTAACCTTGTAATATTTTTAAAAGGGACACACTGAAAGGGGACTGCACTGAAGAGATTATGTTTGCTAATTTCCCTTCTCTAACTACAGTGTTTTATGCTTCCTTCCTGTCCTGGAGTCCTTGGGACAGTGGAGAGCTGTTGTTAGGATCTGAAAGGGAGAAGTCACTGCAAAACATGTTCCTCCTAATTTTCCACCTACAGCAAAATCCTATTATTATTATTATTAATTCTCTTAATGGAAGAATCAGCAGATGAGATGGGAAATGAAAAGCATTCAGTCAAACTATAAAAACCCAAATTAAAATTCAATTATAATGACAACAAGGGGGAAAAAATCAGCTACCCAAACTCTACACTCACACAAGGACACACAACATCAATTTAAGGTGGGAAAACTGCTACTACTGAGTGTTCGTATTTATTATACAAGTACAGTATACATTTTGGAAAGCCAGAATGTATAAAATGAGAGCAAAAACAATGAACGAAAACCTGAATGTTACAACTGTATGTGATGATTGTACACTTGTAGTGTAAATCAAGAAAATCCTATCAGCTGAAAGTGTAATTCAGCTGATAGGAAGAGAAAGTTCTAACTTTAAAAATATGAGAATAAATCTACTGTATCAGAGACCAAACCAAGGGATATAACTGCCTTGCATAAGAAGAAAATGTATACAGTGCAATTACTCTCTTACACCAAGATACAATATGGCTTAAAAATTAAACAACTTTTAAAACCAGTCCAAATCGTGGCTTGAAATAAATGTCAATTTTGCTCTTGAAATATTCTCATCTGGAACTATTGACTTTTCTATATTCATTAGTCTTTTAACAAGTAAAGATGTAAAGTTATTTTCCAGATCAGTAATTCTGTACAGCTATTTGCATTCACTACTCTATATACTGTAATTAATGTATAAATATTCTCCCTTTAAAAACGGGTCTAAATTAGTTATAAAATTTTATTAATCACACTTAACATTTTTTACTCAATCTTATTTACATTTCTATTACTATCCTGAGTAAGTGAAAACATGGCATAAGGACAAAATTCATACTATAATTGTTATAATTATAGTATAATTCTTATAACAAAACCTTATTATACACTGTTTGTTAGATCTCAAATCATTATGACTTTATCACAGGGTTTTCTCAGGAAGATTTTTTTTCAGATATTTATAACTACTTTTCTGTAAGGCTGGCAGAATGTGACTTGCTTAATGTGATTCTGTGGGTGTCCATGGCTGAGCAAGGATCCAAATCCTGATTTCCAGAGTACGAATACAACATTCAAATACATGATATTTGGAACACTCAAAATACAGTTCCACTGCAGGTTGTGTCATTTTACTATAGAGGCTAGCTTTCTATCATTACAACTGTATGCAAAGGGATCTTCTATCACCTTTGAGACTAACTTTAAAAAAGAAGTTGGTACCATGAGATCTGTAGACTTAAGTCTACTTCATCGGATGTAATCGATTCCACAATTTCCCAATTTTCTTTCAACAAAATTCAGGGCAGTATAAATTGAGGTTCCCAGCAGATATCCCATTTAAACAGTGATGAAATACAAACCTATTTCACTAAAGTAGCTAGATGCAACATTTATATATATTTTTATTACATGACTACGCATGCAACAAAATTAGCAAAAATATGTGCATTCCAAGCTACAAATGACTTTCTCACAGGTAGCTATCTTTCTATATTTGATAAACTGCTTCTCATTTGTAACATGCCCCTGTCCAATACAAACTGTTATATTGTTAGCATTCTATGATTTGTGCTTTTGTTTTATATTTCCAGATAGTTTTCTTTCCCTTTTTAAAAAATGTTCAAAACGTTGGCCAGGGATAACAAAAGGCGTCTGGACAAAGTGGGTGTACATAAAGGATCACTGAAAGGAATGCTGTTTTGGAGTGTTTCATCATTATGGCAAAGGGGAATTGACTGAAAAGCTGCCTGTATGAAAAGACAGTGCAAGTGGTAACTAAGACTAAACTAACAATCGGGCGACATGTAGCTACAGATTTCTACTGCCAAAAATCTACTGAAGGAAATTCCATTCAGGTACATTACAAGCAGTTGAAACGTTTTGGTTATGGTATTTCTATTTCACATCCCTTTGAGAGAGAGAAAGATCTGAATTTACACTTTCAAGATTAACCAAAGTTTTAAAGTTGTGTTAAAATACTATCTTACTTATATGCCACATAAGAAATGCTCAAATCCTTCCCATTATATCAGTGAATACCAACTAGTAGGATCTCTTTCAACACGGGCTTACAATGCCATGTAGACTTTTCTTCAGCAAACTGTTCATTCAACTTCAGATACATTTGCTATATTAAGTGAAACAGTGATGAAAATAATGCTGGAATATGCATGAAAAACCAAATAATATTGTTTAGAGCAAGGTTTCTAGATTCTGGTTGGCTAATCTTTGGAATGTTTGTGACAAGTAACATTTGGCCTCTTAAAATAGTGCCCCAGTGCCGGGATATTCAGAAGTACAGTGTTCTAATTGTATGCTGCCCTGAGATATCACAATTCATCCGTGGAAAAAATAGTAAACAAATACATATAAATACGCTCCAGTCTGGTACTATCCTAAGACTTTTTTGAAAAATTCTCAAGGCATCTTAAATCATAATTTTGTTTCTGCTTGCTTTGCATATCTTTAGTTTCATGTATCTCTTGTTTATTTTAATTTTAGGGGGTAGAGGTGGTTGACTTTGATATAGTTGCAATTTAAACACTGCACTGGCATCCAGACAGATAAAGGACAATATTAAAAAAAAATATTTAGTGTTTCAATGGTTCAGAATTTCCAGTTTCCATGGCTTCAGCATTTCCTTTTCTGATCCCAGAAAAAAATTCACAAAATAATAAATAAATAAACAAACAAGTGAATAATCAGTTTAATGCAAGTCACCTGTTTTTTTAAATGAGCATTTATCTTTGTTTGATATGGTTCATCAATAAATGGTGGCACCTTCAAAAATTTCTAATTGGAGGTTCCAGGGCCACCCTGAAACAGAGATTTCTGACTGAACTATCCCCCCCCCCCCCCCCCCCAGGAACTGTGACATTCTGGTTAAGCATACCTCATTGTGGCTCACTGAGAAGCCACTACTTCAAGGTGAAGCATTTTAAAGCAGGACTTCCCCCAAGGACTTTGCTAATTTTTCAGGGAGGGAATAACAGGGTGTGACTTGACCTGACGTGTCTTAATTAGTGACATTGGTGGAAAATAAACTATAAATGCTGTAGTAAATGCAGTACTGAATCCAAAGTCTAAAAAGACAGATAACTGCAATGAAGGATTAGATGTGTGGTAAATAAAAATGTAGCTAGATAAGGCTTCACATATTCACAATATAAATCACCAGGCAGTGTATCTGAATATCAAGTAAAACAATAACGTTGAACGCTATATGATACACAAGAAATATTCTATAAAACTCTAGGATGGAAGAAAAATATAAAGCATTCCATTCATTCAAAAAAGAACATGAGAGTTCTAACTCCCCATTCCCCCTCCTTAAGTTCCTTTTGAGAATATGGAAAAATATATCTTCATGAATGTTTCCAGATTTTTTCCCTTGGCCTTCTCAACTCTAAACAATTTATGTAGAGGGAAAGGACACCTAACCCAGTCGTTGTACTGAAAATCTTAAATTAAGCTGACCATGACTTCCAAGAGTGCAAAAATGACATATGTCCTGTGCAGTTTCAAGCTACATTCAACATTCAGTGTCATCCTCTCCTCGTGTTTCCCAAGGTCTGCTCTGAAGGACTTTTGGTTTTCATCTCCTGACATAACAGAATCTAGATTGTAGGTAACCTTCTACTGATGATTAGACTAGGTATCCTCTGAGATGGTATCCCGTTGTCATCTTGCTCATGCATAACAGAGCTCCTATTTCCACTTGGGAAGAATGGAGACTACACGGAGGACAATATGTTATCCCAGATTATGTTTTTGTTCAATTGAACATCTTGATAAAACAGCAGGAAATTATGAGAGTCATAGAAACATCCAATCAGAATATTTTCGTTGGTT
The DNA here is from genome assembly GCF_037176765.1 of Anolis sagrei. Classification (NCBI taxonomy): domain Eukaryota; kingdom Metazoa; phylum Chordata; class Lepidosauria; order Squamata; family Anolidae; genus Anolis; species Anolis sagrei. The sequence goes on from NC_090022.1 coordinate 263,938,395, forward strand.
TCCAAATAGCAAAGTATTAAAATGTTCAAAGCAATTTTTTCCAGCAAAGATTTGTAGAATGGGAAAATTCTGCAAAGGAAGTCTTTGCTCTAGAAAGATGTGCAATGCAAAATCTTGTGTGTTTATACAGAGCTTTTACCATTTCCCCTTACATATCCTCTCAGGTTCCACTGTGACTCCCAAACAATAGTTGCCAAGATTCCTTTTAAAAATCCAGAAAATTAAAAACAAAACAAAACAGGACAGGACACCAAGCTAGAAAGTCTACAGTTATTCATAAATAAGTATTTATAATGTCTCAAAAACATGATTGTGCTCAGCAATGTATGAAGTTATGTACCTGGCTTATTTCACAAGAGATTTAAGAGCCATTTCTGTTACAACAACAATATGTGCTGAGAGAATCAAATATGTGCTCTAACTTTTTAAAAGGAAGTGAAAAGAAAAGCATGCACAGGCATTATGTTACTGGTCTGTAATTCCCATCATTCCTTACAATTTGGCTGTGAAGGCTAGGGATGCAGGGGCCCTGCATCCTTTATTCTTGCACTGGAAATATAAAGTTACAAAACCTCTATTTTCCTCCTTTAAAGGGGCAAATAGCTTCTTGTACTTTGGTAAAATTAAATTTAATGTAGAGACTCAAGCTAGTTTAATGTCTCCCTTCTTAAAGGAGCACTAGGAACCTCTGCAAAGGGTCAAGGATCTCTAATAGAATTTTGAGGCCACTCACACAGTTTTAAAATTGTGTTGGAAATAGTTAATTAAAATCAAAGAATAGCACTAATGTTTATGTCCTTTAAAATATGATAATAATAAAAGGAGCAACTGATATTTACTACTTAGAAATCATGAATAGTAGGCACCTTATAACTAAAACATATACAAATTTGCAGAATTTCTCTTCCACATTTCCATCTAAAATTTTAAAAAACAAAAACTAAGTAAACAACAACAGAGCAAACACTATGTTTAACAAAGAGCATATCTCAAATAAAAATGTCTCAACCTGGAAGGGGAAAATAAAGATCTATCTTCTGCTCACACCTTACTTGGAGGACCAGGAGAATACACAGAAAATACTGATATGATGCTTGCTGAGACAAGGGCATGCATCATCTTTAAAAATACTATTTTAATCAGAATTATTATTTACTTGCTAACTTCATGTATATACATGTGACTATAAGTAAATATAAGTCACATAAAACTGACAGAACTATTAAAGCTTAATTGGAGGAGAACCTTATTTATAGCTGACACATTTGTAGTATAGATATGGTTTTAGATATTTGGGATAAAGATGCTTCATTTCTAACACTCCTGCTATTCTTCCGGCAGTAGGCTAAAACCTTTTATTGAGGCAGGCTTTAAATAAGAAGGTTTTAAACATTAAGTCAGGGAGTGCTGCAGTTTTAGCTTTTAATATGTTTTATGGATTTTAACAGTTTTAAAAAATACCATTGATATTTAATTCTATTTTAATGTTTATATTTTTGTAGATATTAAACTGTATTGAAATGCTTTTAATGTAAGCCGCTTCGAGTCTCCCTGTGGAGAGAAAAAGTAAGGTATAAATAAACATAATAATAATAATAATAATAATAATAATTCCATTTTAACAATAAATTAGGAATAACATCCTTCAAATAGGAGCTCCAGGTGCTCCTGAAGTAGCTTCCCTTTTTGCTTACCATAATACTACCATATTATACAAATCTAATATCTACCCTAATTTTGGGAAAGTAATTTAGTCAAAGCAGATGAGCATTTGATTTGAGCAAATATACAACAACAACAATTTTATCACGGTCCATAGACCCATCAGTAAAACCAACAGTCATTATAAATTCTCCCATCTCAGGAGAAGTCTGAGCAAATATGGTAGAAGCAAACCTCCCTGGTTTTCTAAGACAGCCTTCAGAATATTCTCCAGATAGTCAGGGCACCCTGCTATATGTATACTATGCGGAGAGGCAGGATGCGATGGTCAGAAGTGCTTATTATCAGCTTTAGCTGATACGCCAACTATGCCACTTCCTAAAATCCAAGGGCCTAAAAATGGTAGCACACGCACTTGTAACCTCAATGCTGGACTTCTTCAATGCACTTTACATTGGGCTACCTCTTTACAAAGTTCAGAAACTCCAATTAGTTCCAAACACGGCAGTCAGACTAGTTACACAAGCATCTATGAGTGAGTGTATTACAACTCCCCACTGATTGCAATTAGTTTCCGGGCAAGGTACAAAGTGCTGATTTTGACCTTTAAAGCCCTACATGATTTGAAGCCAGGTTATCTACAGGGTCACCTTGTCCCATACAATCTGCCTCAGACACTGAGGTCCTCTAGGGGTCGGCTATTCCAGCCGGCCAGAGCCCAACTGACAACTGTCATCCAGGGGCCCTTTTTATTGGCTGCCCCATGACTGTGGAATAATCTGCCAGAAGATATTTGACCGCTAAATCAGCTGTCAGAATTTAAGACACAACTAAAGACCTATCTCTTCCGGCCGGCTGACCCTGACAATTTTAACATGTGAATTTTAACCTGTATTTTATTGCTGTGGTCTTGTGTGTATTTTGTTATATGTATTTTTATAGTGTTGTGTTTATCTCTGTTTTAACCCTAATGTACCCCGTCTCAAGCCACAAAGGGAGGTGAGTAGTAGTTGTTGTTGTTACTGCTGTTATTATTATCTCTGTGCTAAATTGGGCTGATGGACTTTTCACTAGTAGTTAACAATTACTAGATCCAATCAAAGAACTATGGGAAGAATCAGCAGAAGGAGTTGACATTGTATGATGCTAGTGTATTGATTTGGAAACAGAAGAACAAAGAAATCACGGGAACATGGATGAAAACATGGTTACTTTCTACATTATTATTGCTAGCTTCCAGTGTAAGGCAGCATCGGCATGCAAAATAACCACATGACCAGAAAGCGCATGGCTGCTCTCTGATAGATCAGCAGATATGCTTGACAGCACCCATGCTCCAGTGATGGTCTCATGATGCTGTTGGCAATGAATGAATCAGGCCTCAGATGTCTTTATCAAATGCTTCTTAAAACACTGGGGTGGGGAAATTAGGCCTCGCTCAAAAGATTTTATATACGTTTGAGATAACTATATTTACAACTGGATTGCTTTTGATTTCTTTGTACAATGTGCCAACTATCCAGAAGACAAGTAATTTTAAGCAGATGCAGCATATTTCTAATAGTGGGAAAGACAACACCAAATACAGGAAGTGTCTTTGTGATTTGAATTAGACCACACATTCCAATAATTATTGTGCAATTGATAATTATTGTGCAATTGCTATATATTTCAAAATATTTTACTGTACCAGCCTCCAAGGCCAAAAATATTATAATTTGCTGTAGCCATTAAAAAGCCCTTTTCAATGTTTTCTCAGCTGTACTGTTCAAAGCCTATTTCCAGAAAATAGCATCTGAAAAACTGGTATAACAAGATAAATAAACTTTAAAACAACACTTACTGTAATGACAGCCTTACTCAGACAGATTGAGCCCCTGCAGCCGTATTCTGTTTCATCTTCAGACTTGTAGTAACTTAGAGTGTTGTTCTTCAAGACCACCCACCGATCCTGCCACCCATGGATGTAGTTGGTCCACTATAGAAAAAACAAACACAAACATTTGAAGCAAACAAACTGTAAGACTATGAGCACTCTATTTGCATAACAAAGTGTGTGAATAGTTTGGATATTTTTTTTGCTCTTGTTAATATTTTTTCAATAAACTGACAAGCACCCTTTATTTATGAAAAAAATGCCAGTGTTAGTCCTTTCAGTCAGAAGATTTTTCACAGTTTGGCTAGTATCCAGTTAGAGATTTATGAATGTGGGGCCAGAAAGTCACCAGTGCAGACAGGATGTTTCTTTATGCCTTGTCTTTGTAAGTTGCAATTGTGAGTTGCAGCTGCACACTGGGTATTGCAAATCCTGTATTGTGCATTTCAATAGCACCTTGAGTATTGTCCATTGTGAATGTGTATCGTACAACTGTACCTAGTCATTGACATTTGTTGAATAATGTTGCCATATTGAACAGAGTTGTGTAGTGTTGGTGTATCTCCATATGTGAAGATTTGCACTAAGCCAAGGGGTTGCTGGATTGCAGCCATTAAGTAAAAAAAATCTGATACAGACTGAAAAACTTTGGAGAAACCTGATCATTTAATGACAATATTAAATAAAGCAATACAGTGTAAGTCCCAAAAGGATAACTGCATAACAATTTAATTAGGCAAATCTATTTGTGAGCATTATAACATTAAAATCCAGATAATTATGTAAATAACACATCATCCCCAAGTAGAAACTCAGGACAGACACACAGCCTGTTTCTTTAAGGATATGCTGCTTTTTAATAGTACTCACAGTAAAGACCAAGATGGGTTAAATGCAACACTGTTTCAGCCTCAGAAGGAAGGTCTTAAGACTATTTCAATAAATGCATGCTAGGGCCTACGTTAGAGTTTTCAACAAGAGTTCCCAAAATGCTAGGATTCCATGACAGTTCATGATTAAAAAAAACAAACATTTTTTCAGCTGTAGATATGTAGAGGTACTCTGAGACTTGGAAATTATTTCAAATATTCCTCCAGGATAAGGCCGACCGAGACGGAGGTAGGTAGACAGCAGTATGATTTGTTGATAAATTTCTACACTATTTGCAATAGAGTTTATGTCTTTCAAACTCCCAATTGCATAACTGTAAAAAATTTAAATTACAAAATGGAAAAAGTGTGGGAGGGGAGAAGTACATTTTTAAATGAAGCAATCTGTGAGCTTGTTTCTGGTACTAGTTACAAATTTGTGAACTACACATTCATTTGTGGTTAGAAATACTCATGTGACTTAATTCTCTCCAACTCAGTCATTATTTTGAACATGGATTCAGTTGGCAATACTGAGTGATAGTTAAAACAAAACAAAAAAACAAAATAACAAAGTTGGTCACGCAAACATAGCATTACAGCCTTTAGAACTATATTCTGCCCTCTAAGTTAGGTGTGGTGGCACTCATAATGCATAAACTTTTCTGAAATTATCTTCAATTAAATTACAGATATAGAACAGCACATTAGCTTCATACACTTAAGAAAGATGCTCATTGCAATAGTACCAGAGCTTCGTTAGAACACTTGTTTGTCTGCCATGTGCAATTATAAATTACAACAAACTCCAGAGGCAGAATAATGGTAAAACCATTCCCTTCTTTCCTCCATTATATTCATAAAAAGCAGAAAAGAACCGATTATTGCATTGAACTCATTGTTCTTGGCATTTGCAGCACGGCCATTCAGATGCCATGATTTCTGAGAAAACCAAGAACAATCACTAATACTCTCTTCCTATAAGCTGCAACTGTATCATGATTTAGCTAAGGGACTGACTTTCTTTAAGTTGATGAAGATGTAAGCAAAGGAAATAAGGAACAGACAGACAATCAGAGTGAAGAGAATCAAGTTCAAATTCCACTCTAAACTTATTAGGTGACCATGGAACAACAAGTATCCCTTCAACTTGATCTACTTTATATGGTTACTGTATTGCTGGGCAGAGGGATATCATATTTAATTTGAACTGCAATACTTTACTGGGATTCACCCTAAACCAATGATTAGACATTCTTCCATGCAATGAGGAAGTGTTAGCCTGAAACAAAAGATCTAGGACATCCTGATGGCAGAAACCTTTTGCATTGACAAGAGAGAACCAGTACTGTTTTCATAAACAAATAAATCAACCACACAAAGCACAAAATTATTTAAATGCTACAGTAGGTGTTTGAATGTTAAGTTTAAATACAAGAGACCCAGATGGATTGTGCATATAATAATTATGACATAATGTGGATCACCAAAACTGTTGAGGCAAACTATGACACAGAGGTATTTTGAAATTAGGCCAAAGTCCACATGGCATCAGGCTGAGACTTAAAGGGACAAATGTTTTAAGGATGATTGCCTCATGTAATTGCCTTGGAAAGAATGCCACTTCTTTTAGTTCTGGGAAAAGTCTATAAAGATAGTTTAGTCGCTTCATGGCAAGGATAAATTGCCTATGTTCTGAAGGTATGACTGGCTGCATTTTAAGATCCGTTGTTGCTCTGGACAGGGTGGAGAAGGAAAATGATCAGATACCGAAAAAGGAAGTGCTGTGGTTACTTTTCAATCACTTATACTGGGCAAAGTATGACTGACAGGCTGCATGCCACAACCAAGGCTTCTGCAGCAGCCCCATCCCCCAATCCCTACTCTTGTCTTTCTTCAAATAAAATGATCTGAGTGACCATTTTGCACTATTTTAAGTCTATATGTCCCCCCACCTCCAAGGCTTTAGAAAAAAAGAGAAAGGTTTATACAGAGATCTATTTCAGGTATAAAAATAGGATAAAACAGCCTTCCTGTGAGGCCTTAGTTGTGATATGTGTGTATTAAGTTTGATTGATAAAAAAAAAATATTAAAAACTTGTTTCAAATGTAGGGGGTGCTGGTGGTTCAATTGTAAAGTCACTTCCGAATTTCTCAAAAAGAATTCAAAATGTTCCAAAACTTCCCAATCACTTTGTTAATGGCAGACATGAATGAGTAGTAGGGGAAAAACAGCACTGGCACCGAGAAAACTTCAGGAGATTCTTCCTCCCGCATTTTTAGACCAATCCTGAGGACACTTGCTACAATAGTAGAACATATGGACCACTGTTAGCTCACTAAATTTCATAACCGTTGACTTCTCTGTGGAGTTTTCGGCAAATATTCAATTATTTTACAAAAAACATTTTTTAATAATAAAGAAAATCTGTTCCTAGTTTGAAAGTATTATTTCCTGTTTCATTGGGTGGTCTTTACTTTGAAAGTAGTTGTTCTACTCCAGAAACTTTGCTTGTGTGGCACAAACTGTGTTAAATTGGTGGAGAACAGAAATCATAGTACAGTGTTTCCTCACTTATCAGGACTGTTCAATTCCTCGATAAGTGCCACCAGCTCCGCTTGCCCTCCCGTGACTTGGAGCGCATGTGCAGCTGCTCCTCCTGACCCATCCTGAGGGCGCCTGTCTACCTCCCTGGCCTCTGAAGGCATGTAGTCAGCAGCAGGAAGGCCTTCCCCGCTGCGCCTCAGGCCACCAGCCACAAGAAGAGGAGGGAAAGTGAAATAGGAAGAAATTTCCTCTTCCCTCCTCTTCTTGATGAGTAGTCTCCACAAGTTCTAAACAGTTTTAGACAGTATCCTGATAGGGCTAATGAATGGGTGTTAAGAATAAGTTGACTGTGCAAGGATGCCACTTCATACTACAGGAGAGCCTGGCTTATCCAACCTTCGCTCATGTAACGTTCTGTATTATCCAACATAGTCTGCCTCCCACCCAGATCCACAGCTGTTTCAATACATTGCGATATTTTGGTGCTAAATTCGTAAATACAGTAATTATGACATAATTCTGCTGGGTATTGAACTTTTTCTGTCAATTTTTTTGGTAAAACATTATGTTTTGGTGCTTAAATCAACATAATTTGATGTTTAATAGGCTTTCCCTTAATCTCTCCATATTATCCAACATTTTTGCTTATCCAATGTTCTGCCAGCCCATTTATGTTGGATAAGCACGACTCTACTGTATCTGTAAGGCTAGTATTATTTATTTGGATTGGTGGCGGCTCTCCAGATTCCTAGAGAAAAACACATTTTTTTTTTCAAATAATACTTGAATACCTCAGGCAGCAAGAAGCCAGACCTTGAAAACTGCTAGGCCATTAAATGCTACCCAAGATGGCCAATTGAAACATTCACACCTTCCTCCACTAGACAAGAGTTCTTTCTCCCACCCTGGACATTCCACAGATATATACACCCAATTTTTCTAGTTTCTAACAGACCTCACAACCTCTGAGGATGCCTATCATTGATTCAAGCGAATCGTCAGGAGAGGATGCTTCTGGAAGATGGCCATACAGACTGAAAAACATAGAACAACCCAATACTCAAATTGATGATGCAACTGTTCCCGGTGGGTGGGGGTGGGGCGAAGGGGGAAGAAAAACTGCTAGACACAAGTGGTTGATAAGGGTGGAATTGGGATTGGTAAGGTTAAGTAAATAAGATACATTATATTGAGTAAAAATGTAAGTGGAATTTCATTTTTGAGATTTGTATTACTCTACTTGTGTCTATAATTAATAAAATTAAAAAAAACAAAAGGGAGCACATTTTTATATGTCATATCTGATGTATGCAGCTATGAAAAACTATTATCATTTTACAAGTCCCAAGAAACATTAAAGAGACATTTAAAATGTGTAATCGGCGCATATAGCAAAGGTTTTCTGTCTAAAATAGAAATTCCAAAAGACTGAATGGTTCCAATCACATTTTCAGAATTAATGCATTTCATGAAATATTTTTTTTTCTTTTTACTCAGCAGGGTGATGCTAACATTTTCTCTTTTCAGTAGATTGGTACATATTTGTATGTTCATGGGATTGCTATAATGTAACAAAAGATCTGTATAGGGAGTTGTTTAAAGTATTCAAAACTAATTAAGTGCAAGCAATTAAATCACAAGAAATAATCACTGCTCTCTCCCCATCTATCCTGTATGCTCATGTATAAGTCTAGAAATTTAAGTGGGGGAAAAACCAACTTAAAAGCCTGAGTCAACTTATCCATGGGTTGGTGTGAATACTGTACCTTAATTTTTATCACAAAAAGAAAGAAAGAAAGCTTATTCCCTTCTTTGAGTAGATTAGCAAAAGGAAATTGCTTACATCATTCCAGAAAGACCTAAAAGAAACACCTTCTACTCGCTCTGCCATGGCACCACATGGACTTTTTAATGTATAGGAAATGGTGGTGGTGGCCAGAGGTGGCTGATCCCCAGAAGTGGCACTGGTATGTTCCCCTCTCTGCGGAATGATTCTTGATTTATCTACCAGTTATATCAAAATCCATATATATGGCTGCAGAATCTGTCCTTGACTTATATATGAAGTTGAATATATATGTTATATACGGTATTACTGGAAATAAGATTATAGTGTTTCTTTATTGCAGTGCTGTACTCAAACTGGATAGGTTATCTATGTGTTTATATATAGGTTCAGCATCCCTTATCCAGAAATCCTAAATACTCCAGAATCCAAAACTGTCCATATGGGTTATTGAGATAGACATACCTTGGCTTTCTGATGGCTCAGTATATAATCTTTGTTTCATGTGCAAAATTATTAAAATATTGCATCAAATTACCTTCAGGCTATATGTATAAAGTTTATATAAAACATAAATGAAGTTCGTTTTTTGACTTTTCCATGATCTCGTTATGTAAAAGGTAAACGTCTCCACTGACATTAAGTCTAGTCGTGTCTGACTCTGGGGGTGGTGCTCATCTTCATTTTTAAGCTGAAAAGCCGGTATTGTCCATAGACACCTCCAAAGTCATCTGGCCAGCATGATAACATGGAGTATTGTTACCTTACCACAGAAGTGGTACTTATTGATCTACTCACATTTGCATGTTTTTGAACTCCTGGTTTGAAAGAAGCTAGGCCTAACAGTAGCTCACCCCGCGCCCCACATTCGAACCACCAACCTTTCGATCAGCAAGCTCAGCGGTTTAACCCACTGCACCACCAGGGGGCTCTCATTATGTACATATGTGCAAAATCAGGTAATCCAAAATTTGAAATAACCTGAAATCCCAAACACTTCTGATTCCATGCATTTCAGACAAAAGATATTCAACCAGTTCACACATCACAGACTTTGAGTGGTTGGAACCACATGCAGCTTATGGACCAACCCTTTCACATCCTTGAAATAATTAGCTCTGCACCTTTCAATAGACAAAAACAAAACAAAACTATTCATAACAGAACTGAAAGGAAAGGAAAGCCATAGTTCAGTTCTTAGAATATAGAATAAAATTAGCAACTGAAATAATGGGCTTCAGTCATAGAAATTTATGCTGTAATATACTGTTTATCTGTAAAGATGGCATAAGACTTTTTATTTCCTTGTTTTCATTTTGAAAGAAAATAAAATGGATCTCTTTTAAAATAATAAGTATATCCCTGCCAAGAAACTTATGCAAACTATAGGGGAGAAATACATTTATTAGAAACATCTGAACACAGGCAAACAACTTGAGGCTCTGCGGATTCAGCCTGATATCATAAGGACTTTGATATAATTTAGACTGCCCCCAATCAAGTTCAACCTATAGGGGAGAAATACATTTATTAGAAACATCTGAACACAGGCAAACAACTTGAGGCTCTGAGGATTCAGCCTGATATCATAAGGACTTTGATATAATTTAGACTGCCCCCAATCAAGTTCAACCCTGGCAAATCTGCTCTTTTCTCAACAGCTCATTAGATGGAAAGGGAAGAGGAAAAAGAGGTCATAAAGAGAATGAGAAAGAATGGGAGCTGCCGAACAACTGGCTTCATCAACCACCAGAATGTAGATATGACAGATTAGCCACAAGAGAATACAGTTCTAAATGTTACCATCCCTAAATGTTACAAATACTGTACTAGGCAAGATGTTGACTTTCTGATTTTTAGGTCTTAAGTTTGGATTTTACACCTTAGTGAATCATCATTGTCATTACATTTTATCAGCATAACTTCCACAACATATATTTTAAAGAGAATACTTAAGAAGCTATTGAATAGACTTTGGATGGATAAAAAAGTGTCCAACAGCCAAAGCAAGGGAACTGAAATGCTACTGGTAGAACAGATTTTCTCTGGTGCCTTTATATAACTCAATTCTGGTCAAGGATCTTCTACTGCAGAGTGAAGAGACAATGGGGGGGGGGGGAGGTTGAATCCTGTTGCATAAATGTGAGTCTACTCATATGATGGATGTACATGGACAAAATGAAGAGAACAAAAATTACTCCTCCCAAATAAATGAACTCTCTTCCAAATTAAACTGAAGTTTAGAAATAAGGATGAAAAAGCAACCTCTTGTAGCACCTTACTAACCCAATCAACTTTTCAGAGTAAATATTAAGAATTGCCTATATTACAAAAGTGTTTGCAGACAAAAGGGGCAGATTTTTTTGTCTGTTTTCCTTTTACAATATTTTGAAAGAAAGGTCCAAAAGGTAACCTTTAAAATGATTACTTTGTTTTGTTGTTGTTGTGTGTCCTATGGCAATCCTTAGGTGACCATATTATGAGGATTTCATGTCGGGTGTGTGTGTGTGTGCATTTACCTTCCCCTGATGCTGAGAAAGCATGATGTGCCTAAGGTCATCAACTGGATTTCCATGGCTGAGCGTGCAATCAAAACCTAACTTCCAGGTATAGTCCTTGCTTGCACCACTATATCACACTGGAATTCAGTCTAAACACGCCAAATCAAGAGATATGAACTAGGAAATATTCCTATTCTATCACTCTCCATGAAACCAAATTCACTATCTCAGAATGAATTAATAAGAACATAAAGATACTTTGGATACATGCTATCATTAACTTGTTATGAAAGATGAGGGATAAACAAAGAAAAAAGATAAACTTCAAGAAAATATTTCTTGAAGTAAAAAAAAATCTGTATCTTGGAACAGTAACCAAGTTTCCATTATTGAGAATCAAGAGAGCAAACCAGATCAACCACATGATTAAAATTATATTGTAGATAATTAATATCTGTTTAACTGTGAGATTTCTGATCAAGATTCTGAGTTGTATATCTGTAAGTCTCAGCAAAATTAGGATTTTATCCCTTTCACTATTCTGCTGTAGTCTTTTATGATATCCCATACCTGTTCGAAAGGATCTCCCAAATTCCAATACTTTTTTAAAGGAGATAATGGGATGGATAGAAATGCATCTGGCAGAGGTATAACACAATCTCCAGGCCTCTGTTTCTATATTATCACATTCCAAGAAGTTACTGAGCAAGCTCAACTATGTATATTTTTCTAAAATAATAAATATGATTAAAATATAAATAAGAGTATAACATTATACTCTAGAAGATAAAAAACTATACTCAAAGGTGAGAGCCAGCCTAAAAGATTGTTTATACAGACAATGTTTGTACAGTACGAAAAAAGCATTTTCATATTTTTCTCACACATACATGTATAGCCATTTTATATATAAAAAATATGCTATTTAGAAAATTGTGCTGTTAAACACACTATAAATCTGGCACCATTCTTAGTGAAGACACTAAGAGTTATATAATTTTCAGCTTAAATTTGAGATATAAATACTATTTTGCTAATTTCATATGTTGCATACTATTAGTACATTAAATTGGATGTCACTTCCATATTGAACTTCTAAAAGCTGTTCAGAAATGTAGTTCAATAGATTTATAGGTAAAATTTCATCACATTTCTGCAATTCCTTCTTTGCATGAGAAAAGGAAATGCCTTCAGTGTCATAGTGGCTTACAGAGTGGAAAAGGGAAATCCTGAAAAACTACATCCACTACATTTTTTAACAAGCTACATACATTTTCCAGGCACTTTGGGGTAAAACATTTGGTAACTACATGTGGAAACAACTGCAATGATGCTGTTATAGAATGCAGCACTAAAAGCCCAGGACACTGCAAACAGAGGATGTTCTGTTTTTCCTTCTTTATTTTTTCATAGTTGAAAGGATGTTGAGCAATACCTGTATTACACACAGACCACATGCACACAATCTTCTGTGTCAACCCATGGCAACAGTCTACACTAACACTGGTTGCCAACACTACATTTCTGTTGAAAAATCATCACAGGTGAGAGCTGTGGTTTCACAAGCCCTTGAGCCTTCTCTGCCAAGGTGCTTCATCAAATACCCAGTATTTTATACCATAAAGGCATGGCAGTTAAAGTGGTGCCAAACTGCATTTAATTATACAGCCCCTGTGACTGAGTTTGGAACAGAAAGCAGGAACGTAGTTCAGACTAGCAGTGAGATATAGGCACGGTAGAAGGAAGATTACATTAGATAAGAGCTCAGAAACCTATGTTCTCATGTTATTGAAACTCAAATATCCATCACAGATCCTATGTGGAATGATGTCAGTAGGAATTCATCAACATGTGGAGGGCCACAGACACCTCAGCTATAGGATTAAACCCTATTACCACTCCTACCATTACAATTTTTACAGATCAGTACTGCTGCAGTGATTCTCAACTCACTTTCAACAGGTAATACTATCTTACATCAAAGAAATGTATGAACCTTCTGTCTGTGGTGCTTGGACATGTGTTATGTGTAATATTCTCGTTGTATGATGCAAATTCCTCATTTTGCAGCACTCTAGTTATTCCATTTTATAATTCATAAACATGAAATAAAGAGCTTTTGGACTATATTTAATTTCTGAAGAAATAAATTCATTCAGCTGAATGAATTTCTCAGAAGCAGTATCACTTCCGAGCACCTCATTACCTGCATTTTGTTTCAAAACAAAAATGAATGTAAGTGATGGACCTCTCAAAAGTCACAACTGCCACCCAGTTTTATAAGAGTATTCTGTTGAAAATTTTGTGTCTTCTTTAAAAACTAAAGTTCCTTAACCAGAAGAAGATCCCTCCACAGATTTTTAAGGAATGCCGGGAAGATGACATACTAAAAATTACAAAGCTACAGACAAAAAGGTCTTAAATACAGGCCATCTGGTTCAGATATAGCTTCTCTCTTCCTCTTCTCCCTAAATTGCCTTGAGTTTTATAGCACTGTTCTGACATTTAGAACGAAGGTCATGCCACTCCTTTCTGATGCTACCAAGGTATGTTATGCTTGCATGCTGATCACATGATTGTGTTTTTTTTAAAAGAAAAAGAATCAAAAAACACACACACAAGGCTTAGAAGCGTTGGCCTTGCAGGTCCAAGATGAAGTTAGCCTTTCCTCTCCTGAAGATTCAACCAGTGCCCTGAGTGCTTTCATCCAATGTGTCTCTATAGCATTACTCAGCCAAGATATGCCTACAAGTGAAGTCAGAGATGGGATTACCAGCCTCTTACAAGGAACCTGATGAATAGACTGCTCTTTCCTTTCAGTGCATCACATACACATACACACGCACATATTTTTTAAAAAGGAAGGGGGAAACAGTTGTGGGAAATCCCACCCATAATGAGCGGGTTATTTAAACCGTGATGAGTCTTGATCAAGAAAAGGCTGGCGACAGGTGGGCTTCAGGGAATTTTTAAAAGAGAAAAAATGATATTCACAAGAAAGATGTGATCTTTTTAAGCTGATGTTTCATTCCAAGCCAATGCTCCATTAGAAAGCTAGGCAATTTCTGAAGCAATTAAATAATAATTTTTAGAAACTCAGTGCCCTCAACCCAACTGTAGTGGTAAGGGATTATAAAAGATTATTTGTTTTTCTCTCAAATGAGGAAGAAGGTTGGTAAGGAATTGTCTACTAACTGATGTTGCATCTACACTGTAGAATTAATACATTTTGATACGACTTTAAAGTCCGAAAAGGACACTAGGTTTCATAGACCTCAGTGGTCTTTAGCTGACTGAACCAATATTGATTTGCTATATCTAAGGGTACATCTACCCTCCAGAATTGTGGTTTGATACTACTTTAACTGCTGTGGGCTCAATGCTATGGAATCCTGAGATTTGTAGTTTGGGGGGCCAACAGAACTCTTAGACACAGAAGTCTTGTAAAATCACAACCTCCATGATTCTACTGTGCTGAGCCATGGCAGTAGAAGTGGTGTCAAGCTGAATTAACCCCAACACTGTGTATGCACTGAGATAGCCTATGCCACCAAGCGGCTGTTTTATCCCAGGTGACTCAATGCTAAGGTTCTGGGCGCATCTACACTGTAGAATTAAATGAGCTTGACACCACATTAAAAGATCCAAATAGACACTAGGTTTCATAGAGTGATCGCTAATCCACCCCATTGGCCTTTAAACTGAATGAATATTGGTTTGAATCTCAACTGTAGAATGAATGTAGTTTGACACTACTTTAACTAGGAGCCCCTGGTGGCACAGTGGGTTAAACCTCTGTGCCGGCAGGACTGAAGACTGACAGGTCGCAGGTTCGAATCCGGGGAGCGGCAGATGAGCTCCCTCTATCAGCTCCAGCTCCTCATGCGGGGACATGAGAGAAGCCTCCCACAAGGATGATAAAAACATTAAATCATTCGGGCGTCCCCTGGGCAACGTCCTTGCAGATGGCCAATTCTCTCACACCAGAAGTGACTTGCAGTTTCTCAAGTTGCTCCTGACACGACCCCCAAAAAAACCCTACTTTAACTGCCATGGCTCAACGGAATCCTGGGATTTGTAGTTTAACGAGGGAACAGTGATCTTTGGGAGAGAAGGTGAAAGTCCTGGTAAAACTAATTGTACCATCATTGCATAGCATTGCACCACAGCAGTTCCAAGTGGTGTCAAACTGTATTAATCCTACAGTGTAGCCATAGATGCACCCTTGGAAGGTGGTTAAAATATCATAGGCTGCCAGGAGATAGCCAAATGATGTGTTTTGTTAGGAATTGTGGGAGCTGAAGTCCAAAACACCTGGAGGACCCTAGTTTGCCTACACCTGTCCTAAGAGCTGTTTTCGCCCCCTTTAAGGGGGGCTTCTCTATGATTCCTCCTTGTCCTGGGGCTGTTTTTCAGAGTGCCTCAGTTGTTAGAAATTGTGGAAGCTGAAGTCCAAAACACCTGAAGGGGCGAAGTTTGCCTATACCTCATCTACACTGTAGAATCAATCCTGTTTGTCAACACTTGAACCAACATGGAATCCATACTATGTGCAAAAACTTTATAAAAATATTATAGTACAATATAAAATAATATAATAATTGTATATTATATATTACATGTAACATTACTAATAATATTGCAGTTCAGTGGTATAGTACAATATAGTAATGTATAATACTAATATTGTGCTATGCTAATAATATTTCTTGTTTATTAGTTCAGTCACTTCCGACTCTTTGTGAACTCATATTGTAAAAGGTAAAGGTTTCACCTTGACATTAAGTCTAGTTGTGTAGGACTCTGGAGGTGGTGTTCATTTCTATTTCTAAGCTGAAGAGCTGGCACTGTATGCAGACCTATCCAAGGTCATGTGGCTGGCATGACTGCATGGAGTGCCATTACCTTCCTACTGAAGCGGTACCTATTGATCTACTCATATTTGCTAGGTTGGCAGAATCTGGGCCTAACAGCAGGAGTTCATTCTGCTTCACGGATTCAAACCGCCAGCCTTTCGGTCAGCAAGTTTGGCAGCTCAGCCATTTAACCTGTGTCACTGGGGGCTCCATAATATATTGTATAAACATACAATATTGATAATATTATAATGTAACACAATACAATACTAATCATAATACAATATAGTATATTATAATAACATTGAAATATAGTAATACTAATATACTAAATATAAGTATCATCATCCCTCCTCGCCTTTAGGAGAAGGGTGAAGACTTGGTTATGGGACCAGGCCTTTGGCCACTCCGGCAACTAAATCAGACAACCAGGCGAGTAAGACCAGCAGGATTGATGAAGTGGAACGTAAAAATAGATCTATGAGTAGCGAACGCTGACCATGTAAGAGGAGCAATTGGGTTTGTATTTGGTTTTATTGATTTTATGGTTATAATGTATATTTGTTGTTAACTGTGTATTGATGTAATTCTGTGTTTGATTGTCTTTATGATGCAGGCATCAAATTGTGCCTTTGCTTTTGTAAGCCGTCCTGAGTCCCCTTCGGGGTGAGAAGGGCGGGGTAAAAGAACCCCAAATAAATAAATAATAAATAAATAAATTACTACTGATAATATATAATGATATATTGTTTTATTATTGTATATTTTTAGTTGCAATGTTTTTGAGTCTCTGTATGGAGAGATAAAACGGGATATAAATAAATAAATTGTGGGGGTTGTAGTTTGTTGAGGCACTAGCACTATCATACAAAAAAGGGGGTAGTTAATGACGTGTAAAACTACAACTCCCTTGATTCCATCATGTGGCATTTCAAGTGGTGTCAAACTGAATTAAATCTAGACTTAATCTGTAGTACAAGGGGGGGGGGATAAAAATCTTGTAAAACTAAATAAATAAATTGTGGGAGTTGTAGTTTGTTGAGGCACTAGCAGTCTCTTACAAAAAAGGGGGGTTAACGACGTGTAAAACTACAACTCCCTTGATCCCATCATATGGCAATTCAAGTGGTGTCAAACTGGATTAAATCTGGACTTAATGTAGTAAGAGAGGGGAATAAAGATCTTGTAAAACTACAACTCCCTTGATTCTATCATATGGCAGTTCAAGTGGTGTCAAACTGAATTAAATCTGGACTTAATCTGCAGTACAAGGGGGGAGATAGAGGCCTTGTCAAACTACAACTCCCTTGATTCCATCATTTGGCATTTCAAGTGGTGTCAAACTGAATTAAATCTAGACTTAATCTGCAATTGGGGGGGGGGGGTTAAGGCTTTGTAAAACTACAACTCCCTTGATTACATCATTTGGCATTTCAAGTGGTGTCAAACTGAATTAAATCTAGACTTAATCTGCAATTGGGGGGGGGGGGGGGTTAAGGCTTTGTAAAACTACAACTCCCTTGATTACATCATATGGCATTTCAAGTGGTGTCAAACTGAATTAAATCTAGACTTAATCTGCAGGGGGGGGGGATAAAGGCCTTATAAAACTACAACTCCCTTGATTCCATTACATGACAGTTCAAGTGGTGTTGAACTGGATTAAAGCTAGACTTAATCTGCAGTACGGAGGGGGGGGGGGATAAAGGCCTTTTAAAACTACAACTCCCTTGATTCCATCATATGGTGTCAAACCGGATTAAATCTGCAGCGTGGACTTAATCCGCAGTATGGAGGGGATAGAGGCCGTATAATACTACAACTCCCTTGATTCCATCACATGGCAGTTCAAGTGGTGTCAAACTGGATTAAATCTGCAGCGTAGACGCGCCCTCTTTCGCAGCAGGACCTTCCTCCATTTCCTCTCCTCAGGTGAGGCGCCTCGACGGAGGGACACACCACAAACCTCTCATTCAGTCTGTTGCGGAAGGAAAACAGGCGCTTCTCCTCCTCCTCCTCCTTCTTACCTTACTGAGGACTCCGCAGAGTTCAACAGGCGGCCCAGACTCGGTCTCGGGATCCTCCTCGGAGCCTGAGGAATTCCAGCTTTGGTTGTCCGACATGGAGACGTCGTTGGCCGCCGCCAAAGAGCCGAGAGCGAGCGAAGCAGAGGCGGCGCTACCTGACCGACTGACACCTTCTTCTCCTTCTCCTTCTTCGAGGCCCCTTCCTTCCGCGGCCCCCTTTCGGCCACTGCCGGCAAGTGCAGCTTTCCCCCTCAGCGAGAGATTGTGGAGCCAACCATTCTCCTTCCTTCCTTTCCTTTCCTTCCTCTTCTTCCTCCTCAGAGAAGAACTGCTCCCTCCGTCGCCATCTTACTCGCCGAGCTCGCGCTATCGGCAGGCTAGACCACTCTCCGCCAAGCCCTTTCCGCGCTCGCTCCCTCCCCCTCCCACTCGGAGGGATTGCTGGGAAATGTAGTCCCTGGTTGGTTTCTTTTCCTCACTCCCTCCTCTCGTCGCTGTTCAATGCGCGGTGGCTTCTGGGAGGATTTGTGTGTGGGTGGTGAGGGGGCGGGGCCAAGCGGCGCGGGCGCAGACGGCCCAACTGTCACTCGGCTTGTGACGTAGCTCGAGGCGCGTTTCCTTTCACTTGCCTGTTGGGTTACTTCTTTCGCCCGGCCGCCATTTTGAATCGTGGAGGAGGAAGTGGTGGTGGTGATGGTGTTGGAGCCCTCTAAGGAGACTTGAGGTGTGTGGACGTTGAGGGAGCTTCGGGGCCCTTCTTCTGCCTCCTTTTTCTCAGGAAGGAGTGGCTCCTCGGTTTCTCCTCACTGTTAGGCCCGTATCTTGCTCCTCTTTGGTGGTACTGAGGGTGCAGCTACACCAGGCCTGGGCCTTCCTTCCAGGTGTTTTGGACTTCCAACTCTCACCATTCCTAACAGCCTCAGATCCCTTCCTTTTCCTCCCTCAGCCGCTTAAGCTATATAATATTTATTTATCGTGTCAGGAGCAACCCCCCCCCCCCCCCCAAAACCAGTTGTATTGCATTTTTTAACAAACAGACAAAACACAAAGTTTGCAAGCTTGGTAGTTGATTAAATGTCTTTTGACCAGTCTGTGCCCTACACCCCTGGAGAAATTACACTGTTTAGCTGGTATTGCACCACCTGACATACGCCGGGAAGTAGCAGCCAATAGTGAAAGGACCAAGGCAGAGACATCTCCAGCTCATCTGTTGTTTGGGTATCAGCCAGCACGTCAACAACTTAAATCAAGAAATCGTTTTCTAAGATCTACAGAGACACTCGCTGGAACACCTCAGCAAGCGAGAGTCCAAAAGTGGCAGGCTCAAACCCCAGAACCTCAATCAATGGCTGATATCAAATGAGAGACTCCCCCCGGAGCGGCAAGCATGTAGCGGGGGGCGAGGGGGCTTGGGGGGCTTCAGCCCCCCCCCCCCCCGAAATTCTCTTGGTGGTTCGTGAAAAGGCCTTACCGGTGCATTATTTAAACTGTTACGTTTATTCATATCATGATCTGATCACCATACTCAATATATCCCATATGCATGGGGGTATTGGGGTAACGATACAAAAGTTTTGCTAGGGTAGACTCTCTTTCACTCGAATTCAGCCCCCCCCCGAAACAAACTCAGCCCCCCCCCCCCGAATCCAAATCCTGGCTACGGGCCTGCTGAGCGCATAGAAAACTAGGCGACTTGGAAGGCGCTGAACAGACTGCGTTCTGGCACCACGAGATGCAGAGCCAACCTTAAGAAATGGGGCAACAAAGTGGAATCCACGACATGCGAGTGTGGAGAAGAGCAAACCACAGACCACCTGCTGCAACGCAACTTGGGCCACGCCACATGCACAATGGAGGACCTTCTTGCAGCAACACAATTATCTGGTTGATACTGACACGATAAATAAATAAAATACCAGTAACTGGCCACTTGGAGTGTCTCTGGTGTTACTATAAGAAGGTCCTCCATTGTGCATGTAGCAGGGCTCAGGTTGCATTACAGCAGGTAACAATATAGTACAGTTGTGCTGTGCTAATAAAATATTGTATACACATATAATATTGATAATATAATGTAATACAATATAATAATAATACAAAATAATAATGTTTTATATTATATGTAATATTAATATTATTACATATAGTGGTATACTGTGTGTTGTTCATTCGTTCAGTCGTCTCCGACTCTTCATGACCTCATGGACCAGCCTACGCCAGAGCTCCCTGTCGGCCGTTACCACCCCCAGCTCCCTCAAGGTCAGTCCAGTCTCTTCAAGGATGCCATCCATCCATCTTGCCCTTGGTCGGCCCCTCTTCCTTTTGCCTTCCACTTTCCCCAGCATAATTGTCTTCTCTAGGCTTTCCTGTCTCCTCATGATGTGGCCAAAGTACTTCAACTTTGTCTCTAGTATCTTTCCCTCCAGTGAGCAGTCGGGCTTTATTTCCTGGAGGATGGACTGGTTGGATCTTCTCGCAGTCCAAGGCACTCTCAGCACTTTCCTCCAACACCACAGCTCAAAAGCATCGATCTTCCTTCGCTCAGCCTTCCCTAAGGTCCAGCTCTCACATCCGTAGGTGACTACAGGGAATACCATGGCTTTGACTAGGCGGATCTTTGTTGCCAGTCTGATGTCTCTACTCTTCACTATTTTATCGAGACTGGACATTGCTCTCCTCCCAAGAAGTAAGCGTCTTCTGATTTCCTGGCTACAGTCTGCATCTGCAGTAATCTTTGCACCTAGAAATACAAAGTCTGTCACGGCCTCCACGGTTTCTCCCTCTATTTTCCAGTTGTCAATCATTCTTGTTGCCATAATCTTGGTTTTTTTGACGTTTAGCTGCAACCCGGCTTTTGCGCTTTCTTCTTTCACCTTGATTAGAAGGCTCCTCAGCTCCTCCTCGCTTTCGGCCATCAGAGTGGTGTCATCTGCATATCTGAGGTTGTTAATGTTTCTTCCAGCAATTTTCACCCCAGCTTTGCATTCATCCAGCCCCGCACATCGCATGATGTGTTCTGCATACAAGTTAAAAAGGTTGGGTGAGAGGATGCAGCCTTGCCGTACGCCATTCCCAATCTTGAACCAGTCTGTTGTTCCGTGGTCAGTCCTGACTGTTGCTACATGGTATACTGTAATATTGTTAATATATTATATACACATATTTATTTATTTACCATATTTATATACCGCCTTTCTCAGCCCGGAGGCGACTCAGGCCAGTTCACAGTCGGCAACAATTCAATACCTCCACAATTATAAAAGTAAAATTAAAAACAAATATAAATACAATTAAAAACTTATAGCATATAATATAAAACCATACAAAGCCATAGAAACATAGTCAACAGCATCTCCTTACTAAAATCGTTATCCAGATTGCATTGTCAAGTCCCATAATTTCATCTTTACCTGATTATGTTATGTTAGCAAAAACTTGCTCGAAAAGCCAGGTTTTAACCTTTTTATGGAATGTCAGAAGGAAGGAGCCAATCATATATCCGTGGGAAGGGCATTCCACCGCCAAGGGGGCACCACTGAGAAGGCCAGCCTCTCGTTCCAGCCAAACACATCAGTGAAGGAGGCAGGACCTAGAGCAAGGCCTCCCCAGAAGATCTTAGAGTCCTAAATAGTTCATAAGGAGAGATATGTATGGAAAGGTAATAATGTAATGTAATACAATATAATACAATACAATATAATTATATACTTTATAATACATGTAATATTCCTAATAATATTACAGTATAGTAGTATAGTACAATATAGTAATATATAATACTAATATTGTGCTGTGCTAATAATATATTGTATACACATATAATATTGATAATATTATAATGTTATACAATATAATAATAATACAATATAATATTTTATACTTTATATTACATGTAATATAAAGCATAGTACAATATAGTAATACATAATACTAATATTGTGCTATGCTAATAATATAATACATTGTAAGCTGCTCTGAGTCCCCTTCGGGGTGAGAAGAGCAAGATATAAATGTCGTAAATAAATATAATACTATAATAATTTAGTACAGTATAGTATGTAATAATATTGTACAATGTAATATATAATAATGTAGTAATTGTATATTATATATTGCACATAATATTACTAGTAATATTGCAGTAAAGCGGCTGAGGGGGCAAAGAAAAGGAGCCTGAGGCAGTTAGGAATGGTGGGAGTTGGAAGTCCAAAACACCTGGAGGGCCCAAGTTGGCCCAGGCCTGGTGTAGATGTACCCTGAGTGTTCTTTTCTTTTTGGATAGTAACTTGTTATAATCTATGAAATCCAATAGGCTTTCTGGTGGTTCATGATATGCAAACCTTGTTTCGTGCAGAACATGATCGAATCTATTGTGTATGAAATTCAGGCTATATATAAAGACCTCTAAGTGAACTTTGTGTCTGGATTTGAGTCCCATCTCCAAGATGTATATGTAATAATAATAAAGCTGTGTTTATATCCCACTCTATCTCCTCGAGGACTCGGAGGTTTACAAAGGATATTGGCAAACATTGAATGTTGCGAGAGGCTGAACAAAGACAAAAGTAACAAACCCCCCAGTCCCAAAAACAAATCCACTTCTATACCAAAAATAATAACACATTATACTGCAATATTACTAGTAATATTATATGTCATATATAATAAACAATTCTTATATTATTATATATTATACTGTACTATATTATACCACAATATATATAAAATACACTACAAGTACATTATACTATTAGTATTATGTAATATGTTGTACCATAAGTTGTAGCATATACAATATGCAATATAATATATTACAGCATTATTAATGTTACATGAAGCCCCCGGTGGCACAGCAGGTTAAACCATTGAGCTGCTGAATTTGCTGACCAAAAGGTCGGCGGTTCTAATCCAGGGAGCAGGGTGAGCTCCCGCTGTTAGGCTCTGCTTCTGCCAACCTAGCAGTTTGAAAACATGCAAATGTGAGTAGATAATAGGTACTATTCAGGTGGGAAGATAACAGTGCTACATGCAGTCATGCTGGCCACATGACCTACGTACAACCCTGGCTCTTCGGCTTAGAAATTGGGATGAGCACCAACCCCCAGAGTTGGACATGACTAGACTTAATGTCAGGGAAAACTTTTACCTTTACTTTTACTGCAATATTACTAGTAATATTATGTGTATGTAATATATAATATACAATTATTATATTATATATTATTATACTGCACTATATTATTATACCAATATATACACACACACACTACTAGTACATTATACTATTAGTATTATATAATACATTGTAACATATCATAATTTGTAGAATATACAATATATTATAGTACAACATTATTAATATTAATACAGTATACTAGCACCATTACATTACAGTGTTATTATTTCTATCTATTATTGTATTGTATATATAGAGGGGCTCACAAGTGATATTGCAGGATAACACAATGGAGCTGTTGGTTTAAAGGTACTGTCCTATTATCTGGGAGGATGCCAAAAGAGAAATACTTTGCGGGGACGGGGACACCTGAAATTGAAAACATTTCTGGCCCCAGGTATTTCGGATAAGGGATGCTCAACCTGTAGTTAGAAGGTATTCTCAAATATTTTATTTTCCTGTTTTTTATTAAAAGGAGATGAAGCAGGAGGGGGGGCACACAATTTCACAAATAGATTATATTTGAGGATGGTGTGTAATGTATGTGGAGAAAGGAACAGCATCTCACACAAATATTTCATAAGAGTGTAAAGGTTACTGTGGGTGTTTGAGATCTGATTCACCAGATGACAGTTTAATTTGCCAACTGTTGGTGTCACCATCAAACACAATCACAAAGTAGCCAAAGCCAACTGATGTACTAAAATCTGGTAGTGTTTTGTAAATGCGATGGAGTGACACCTGTCTGAGTGAAAGGAAGAACTCCTCCATTGAGAGAATGACCCATTGACACTGGGACGTCTGCGTATACATGTATAGCTGGGCATGCTCTGGAATAAAAGGGAAACTAGCCATGATACCATCGTTGCTGTGGTTTCCTCTAAAGTGGCAGATGGTGATTTAACATTTAGGGTTTTTAAAATAAACTCTAGCTAGTTGTATGGATGAGAAATATAGTGGCTTCAGCAGGAGGTGTTCCTCTTATAAGAGTATGGGAGAGGAGTGCACACATTATCTAAAATGACCCAAAACACATAATATTACAGAGACAGACTCTTAAGTAGTCTAATAGAATCATGGAGTAGAATGTCAGTGATTTTGTAGAGGCTAAAGTGCTGCACCCAAAACCTGCTAGAAAGAGATCCCCAACTCAGTAATCACTATACAGGCCATCCTCGAGTTGCAGACATGCATCGTAAATATGACTCAAGAACAGGGTGAAAAAACAGGAAGGAGGAGAAATCTGCCCTCCTGGAGGAGTTATAATGGGGAAAAGGTGTCTCCACTGAAACTTTATCATCAATCCTTTTTTCCACAATAAGCCATTTTTTTTTTCAAATTTGAATGTTCACAGGGACAGAAATTGAGGTGAAATCTTCTGAACTGGGACACAGACAGCAAAACAAATGCCACAGGGGTGTTAAGACTGCCTTATGTTATCCAAAACTTTATGTGCGATATATAGTTGGAATTACACTTAAAATGTCCCTGTTCTGACTTACTTACAATTTCTACTTAAGAACAAAACCTAAGGAACCTACCTTGTCTGTAACTCGTGGACTGCCTGTACCTATGAATAACCTTGACTTATAGGGTTTCAGGGTCATATAAATTGCCCTGAGATTCCTATAGAGTCCTGTAACTTCAGGTCAAACTTTGACCCAGAAAAACCTACAAGCCAGCATAGACAGTAGTGAGGAATAACAACTTTGGGCTGAATGAGTAACATTCTGTATTTGTAATGTGTTCTGTGCCTGCTCTAGATGAGCATTGGATCCCAAATTAATTTTCATTTATTTATTGTTTGTTTTGTTTTATGAAGAGGGTGTGTGTTCTCAAGCAAGCAAACCATTTCTAGCCATATCTGAAAATACTGCAGAGCTCTGTTGGCATTTGAGTCCATATGTCAAGGCAACTTTTATAAAAGGGGGAGAAGGGCTTCTGAAGCAAGGGGAATACAATGGGTTGCATTTCATATCTATTGCATTTCATACATTGGGCATGGATGGGCCAATATTGTGTATGATGGTTTTTTTATGGTTTTAAATTGAATACTGTTGACTGTTGTATTTTGTTGTAAACCGCGTTGAGTCGCCGGCTAGGCTGAGAAACGGCGGTATACAAGCATAGAAATAAATAAATAATAAATAAATGGAAGGGAAAATATTTGCTAACAGCAGCAATATTAATTCTATTAGTGATGCAGGGTGAATAGCGCAGGGTTTAATTCACATTAATGGCAGATTAGGCAGGATGACGATTTTACAATATACAGATTCATGTCTCCAGCATACTTGGAGTTGTATTTAATTCCCTGTTCTAACTTTTTATAAATAAGCTTTACTATTGACAACTTGCAAAGTTAATAAGTAACATTTTTATTATCAAGAAGGAAGAATATAATAAGAATTTAGCATTTTCTTGACAAAGCAGAGACACAATTTTGCAATTGTAATTTATGCAACCTGTAATGAGAAAGCTTATAGTCTGTTTGTTTGTTTTAACTAAGGGGTGCCTCTTCTAATTTTCAGTACTTTTCTCTTAAACATTTTTTTAGAACCAAGTTTTCCAGCTATATGGCTGTCCTGTATATATGTACAGATAAGTAAGTTACAACACCATCACAGTTATAACACTAATTCCACTTTAACTTCCATAGCTGCATATCACAAACCCCCAGAATTGGTAGTTTGGTGAGACACTAGAGCTTTCTGATGGAATATTCTCAATACTGCCTCCCGCTTGTACACCCAGAATACTGTAAACTTCAACATTCCACAAAAGTTTGGCAGTTACAGTGAAATCATAATCAATAATTGTGTAGAGTGAAACGGCCATGGATCCTGGTAGGCCTACATTTATTGGAAGTAGTCCCAAGGAAGATAGTAACAATATGTGTGCTTACTTAGCAGTTAATACCACTGTGACAAAAGGATGTTTTGCCTGATATTTTTATGAGTGAAGCCTTTGAGGATTTTTCACCAAGTCTTAAAACCATAAATTATGATTTTTTTTTAATAATTATTTACTTTATATGTCACCTTTCTCCCTGTGGGAACTTAAGGCAGCTAACAACCACACATTTTGGTGCCCATTTAAAACAAAGCAAATATAAATATTAAAAAAATACTAAATAGCACTGTGTGGGTTAGATTAAAATACAATTAAATATCATAAATACAATTTAAAAACATTTGAAAACACACAACCTAGCCAGCAGTGTTCCCTTTATCTTTCTCCAACTGCCTGCTGGCAGAGAAAGGTTTACCTGTTTGCTGGGCCATCCTGGTGTCTCTTGTTAATGATTTCTCTATCCTGGTTTTTCTATGTTAATTCCTCCTTAAGAGTAAATACACTTACTCTTGAAAAATATTTTTATTTAAAACTTTCTCTTTAAAACTCCAAACATGTAAACAAGCTTTTCTAGAAAAAAAAGAATTATATTGCTCATGAGCAGAAAATCAGAAGAGGAGCAGGATTAAGATCAGAATAATTCAGACTTTCAAACATTGAATTGCATCTCCCATCATTTCTTTACCATTGACTGATGGACTTGTAGGCCAGCTAATTTGGAGGGCTGCGTGATTCCCATACTGATTGAGCTGAAAAACACTTGAATTTTGGCAATTGTATTTGAAATTTGATCACTAGGGGATGTTGAGAAGAGTAAATCCTTTTTCATGTGATGCCAAGACTATATTTAAATGACAGGAAAAAGGCCTCTGGCAAGCTGAGACTCTAATCTTCTATTTTAAATTACTCCTGTTTGTATTACATTAGAAGAAAAAAATATCCACCATTTAGTCAGCAGTACTCTTCTGCTTGGCTTTGATTGTATGTTTGCTGGAGCAATTCTGTGTGTGTTACCATATCTGAGAAGGATACAAACTGACAATGGTTCAGCCAAGAGCAGTGATAGAATGTGAGAAAATAATAGCAAGTCATCTGTAATAAGAATATCATTAGACATCATATTACAGGGTGCTACTAAAAAGTGAAGAATAATTATTCATCCTTTTTTGTCTTTTTGTTCTTTGTTGCTCCCTTGGAATCTTAGGCTATCTTCCCTTGTTAATAAATGGGATGAAGCGACACTTCAGGCTTACCTGGGGGTTGCTGGCTGTGACGACAAGGCAAGCAGCAAGGAGGAAGCCACAATTTGCCAAAAGATAAAAAAGGAACTTCCTGTAACTTGGATTGCTCCTTCCACTTGCCCCATTAGGTAGGAAAAAGAAAGTCCTTCTGGGTGTTGCTGCGTGGAGGAGGAATCCCTAGGACTGTATTTCTCAACTTTCCTAATGCCACGACCCCTTAATACAGTTTCTCATGTTGTGGTGACCTCCAACCATAACATTATTTTTGTTGCTACTTTATAATTGTAATTTTGCTATTGTTATGAATCGTAATGCAAATATCTGATATGCAGGATGTATTTTCATTCACTGGACCAAATTTGGCACAAATACCTGATAACGCCCAAATTTGAATACTGCTGGGGTTGAAGGTTGATTTTGTCATTTGGTAGTTGTAGTTGTTGAGATTTATAGTTAGCATTCTGAACTATAGTGGAGCATTCTGAACTCCACAGTTGATGGAACTGAACCAGTCTTTGCACACAGAACTGTGACCAAAGAAAATACTGGAAGGTTTTGGTGGGCATTTACCTTGAGGTTTGGAGTTGGAGTTCACTTACATCCAGTGTCATCAGTTGAGAGCCCCTCCCCCCAACACCAACCGCTGCTCTGGGACCAGAGTAAAGAGAGGGGCCAAGAAGACAGTTCCATCTTCTCTTCAGTGTCATCAGTTGGGAGCCCCTCCCCCCCAGCACCAACTGCTGTTCTGGGACCAGAGTAAAAAGAGGGGTCAAGAAGGCAGTGCCATCTTGTCTTCAGTGTCATCAGTTGGGAGCCCCTCCCCCCAGCACCAACTGCTGCTCTGGGACCATAGTAAAGAGAGGGGTTCAGGAAGATAATTGTATTTATTTTATTTATTGTATTGTATATTATTTTTAAGCCTCTCTGAGTCCTCTTCAGGGTGAGAAGGGCGGCATATAAATGTCATAAATAAATACAGAGAGCACTGTGGACTCAAACAATGATGGATCTGGACCAAACTTGGCATGAGTACTCAATATGCCCAAATGTGAACACCCATAACCAACATGCTCTCCCCTCCCTGCTTGGAGTCAGCCCTCCCCTTGGCTGAGAGGCCAGCTGAGAGGCCGCCCAATCACAGTAGGAGGAGGGCTTTTGGTGGGAGGATTTGCTGCCTGGAGGCTAGAGATCTTCAGCCTTCTCTCAGAGGCTGAAGATCTCCCAGCCGGCCTCTCAGCCAAGGGGGGTGGTTCCTAAGACCATCAGAAATAATGTGCTTTGTGATGATCTTTGGTGACCCCCCCCCCCCGAAACTTCCCCTTGCAAACCCGTCAGGGGTCCTAACCCCCAGGTTGAGAAACCCTGCCCTAGAAGATGAGCCTTTCTCTTCCCTACTGTTCCAATACAACATGTTACTCTTTGCTCTGCCTCGTTACCCATTGCTTTGCACTCTAACCTTGCATTCATCTCCCTCTTTCTGAATAATAGAGTCCATGGAGGATACCAGGGGTATCCCCTTCCTAATTTTGCTGGTCTGCAGTACTCCAGTGGCTGAGGAGATCTTTTAGCAGACCAAGAAAAGTGCAGATGTGATGTCAGGAACAGCTCTAACTTTATTTAGAGCCCCTGTGCTAACATCACACAGGAAGAGCCAGAGGCCACCTTTCTGGTATGAATGCATATTTGTATATATACAGACATGAAAGCTAATATGGTTTACTGGCTCAAGTATTGGACTATGACTCGGAAGACCCTGGTTCAAATCTTTCCTTGGCAATAGAGCCTCCTGGCCTACCTTGAATAAGTCACTATCTCTCAACTTGAGAGGAGAGCAAAGGTAAAGTTGCTCTGATCAAATTTGCCCAAGAAAACCCTCTAATAGTTGCCATATCTCTGAAACATTCAGACAGCACACAACGGTACTATAAACATGCATGTATTCGCTCCAAAATTAACACATTTGCTAGAGAAAATAAAGTAGTGGGAAGATTCTAATGGAAAGTCTGTTAATCCTTTGATGACTATTGAGCAAATTACACATTTGTTCATTTTCCAGCTGTGTTCAAAAGGTATGTCTTCATTCACATTCTACAACATAGATATTATGTGATGGTGAAATATCTCTAATGATGATAGCGAAGAATGTCAAATATGCTACAGAACCATTGGAAAAGTGATGTAAAACACCTTTTTGGTTTCTTTCTCTGGTCCCTTTTGCCTATCCCTGATGTCCCTGAGACTAGCTATCTCCTTTTCCTGTAAGAAAGCAGCTTCCATTCAGTTAATTGGAATAAAATGAAATACTCAATTTCATTTTGTGACAAAAAGCTACTGCTGGATTAGAGCCCTTCTTTGTTTCCTTTGAAAAACACATACATTATAGTTTACGTCATTCGGCGATGCTAAAACAGGTTAAAACTTTGTTGTTGAAGTCTTTCATGGCCGGAATCACTAGGTTGCTGTGAGGTCATTAAATGCTAATCAATGTGGTCAATTGCAACATACACACCTGCTTCAAGCAGACAAGAGTTCTTTCTCCCACCATAGACATTCCACAGATATATAAACCTCACTTGCCTAGTTTCCAACAGACCTCTCAACCTCTGATGATGCCTGACATAGATGTGGGCAAAACATCAGGAAATAATGCTTTTGGAACATGGTCATACAATCTGAAAAACTCTCAGCAACCCAGGTTAAAACTATTTTTTTCACCATTTCCCTCCACATTTTTGTATGTCAAACTGTCCTCTTTTTAATGAGCCCAAAGGACTCATATTTGTGCTGTTGTCAGCTGCAATGCAACCAGAATCATATGTCATGGCTCAAAAATCCTAGCATAAATAAATGTTACTTAAATGATCAGTCTGCATGATAACAATATCAGAGTTAGATGTTTTGAGCTTTTCAGGAAAATTGTAGCTTGTCTTGCAATTTGTCTAGGTCATAGATGCAATTAGAAAGTTTCAGTATTGCAGTTTAATTGTAGTAAGATGTTTACAGTTTGCTGTCATTGCTAGCCCTGTAAAACAAAGGCTACAATGGTGTTGTAATCCTAGTCATTCATCTGAAAAAGCCTATGGCAAACCAAGCTTCATAAGCTCCTGAGCACTTGCTAGCTAATCACACCATTCCCCTTGTCAGTGTTGCTATTCTAACAAATCAGCAGGCGATCGAAACTGACAAGAATCCTGTGTTCCACCAGGGCTCTTCCAAAAGGCAAAGCTCCAGTGACTGGAAAGAATGTCATAATAGCACAGAAGGATTATGACGTGGGTACAAACACGTGCCCTTCTTTGATACTAGCAGTAGCTAGGAGCACAGACCTGATATCTCATGTTCCTTAAACCAGTTTTGTCAATGTCCTATCCAAAGGGTGGACTTCAAATACTTTCTTAAATTCCTTAAGAATTTTACTTTCAAAAGTTGAACAGTCCCAAGGGTGTCTCTTTAGAAAAATAATATTCAGTGTGCAGTGAATTAGAATGTAGCTGAATAGAATCATCCAGTTCATTAAAAAGAAGAAAAGAATATAATAATAGTGAATAATCCCTACATTATTAAAATGGGAATGGCACCTGCAGTTTCACTTATCCACATCTGAAAAAATACATGCTCTCTAAGCATTTTCTAGGTTTTCCAGTACACTTCTAGTATGCTTCTGCCGGAAGTCATTCATTTCAATAGGGTTTGATGTTATTTGCAGTTTTTCAATTGCACAGGGTACTGTATATGTTAATTAACTCATTGAAGACAGGAGAGAGGCCTCCATTTTTCTTTCACAAAGACAATGTAGGTGGGGCTCTTGGTAACAAGTTGTTCACTTTAAGGGTAAACAATAAAGTGAGAGAATGCACAGGATGTTTAGTGTTGCTGTCCTGTACACAACTACCTTAGATTTACTTCTTTTCAGATACCTCTAAAAAGTTTCATGCTTTATTTGGTATACGGGTTTTGTTAATGATAACTCAAAAATATGTGTCAGTCATGTTTTTATTGGCGATTATGCATTTTAAAGTTTTCTCTCCTATCTGAGAAATGTAGAAGTGAAACTTGTCATGCTTTAGATAGTAAAGCAAGAATGATTTTTGCTTGAAAATGTTAAGACTGTTTTTGTAGAATTTTTTTTATCATAAAAGGTTGGGCTTTTAAAAGTGTACGCTCAGAGAAAAAAGGCCTTTGGTGTTTGAACAGCCAAGAAAAAGCCTTAAATAGAATGTCATGGTTTTTTTAATGTACATCTTTATTTTTTCCTACTAAAGATAGTGCCTGCTGTTTCAGGCTTTTCCTCCTTTATCTGAACATTTGAAAACATTTGTGCAAAATAAAACCCACTGATTAAATACTGCTAACTCATTTTGTTAAGGTAATATTATATCTAAATGTAAAAATGGCATTAAATCCAGAAGTGCCTTTGTGGTCTTGGGAAGATGTTCAGATTTTTACACACACAAAAGTGAAGTTAAATCCAAACCTATTCTGTTCCTGCAACATTTTCTGGAATTTTTTGCAGGGTGAAAACCATGTGGACTTCTGTGGAACCTATTTGCAATGGTTTCAGCTTGTTCTCTCAAAATATTAATTGGTTGTTGTGTGTCTTTGAGTTGAACTAAGGCAAACCCACCATAGGGTTTTCTTAGAAGATATTTGCAATTTCCATCCTCTTAGGCTGAAAGTGTGTGACTTGCCCAAGGTCACCCAGTGGATTTTATGGCCAAGTGGGAAGAGGAACTCTAATCTTCCAGAGCTGTAGTCCAGCATTCAAGCTAAAATGACCCCCCCCCCCCCGGATGCTGTTATTATGGTACTTTGAAATTTGTATTTGAAACTAATTTATAGCCAGAAAAAATGATGAATATATTGCTTGTGTGTTAAGTAGTGCCTGAAAGATAGTTTTATAACACTGTGGTACCTTAGAAGTGTCCTTTTAAAACATTTGTATTTTTCAGAGCAAAAGCTGAAAAATTGCTTAGTTCTACAATGGAAAATACAGATGATGTTTTTTCTCAAGACGGGCTTCTGCTTAGAATGGGCCTCAATGATAACAAAGCTGGAATGCAAGGATTGGATAAAGAGAAAATCAACAAGATCATATTGGAAGCTTCCAAGGTTTGCTTGTTTAAGCATCTGCAAAAGATTTAGTTCTCTTGAATATTGATTGCATTGAAGAAGGAGTACAAGGTTTTTACCAGCATCAGAAAGAAAAGTATGCTGTCCATTATAATAAGGGTGAAAATGAAAACTGGATTTATTTGTAGGATGATACCACTGTTGTGGTATCCTTGAATCTTTCATGAACAGTAATTAGAATTAGAGCAATTTAAGGATTGTGCAACCTTTCAAATGTTTTTAAACTGCAACTCCCAGCCGGTGATGAGGAATACTGGGAACTGTAGTCCAACAATATCTCTTGGACTGCACAGTTTTTACTGTCAAACCCTTGTGCCGGCAGTACTGAAGACTGACAGGTTGGAGGTTCAAATCCAGGGAGAGTGCAGATGGGCTCCCTCTGTCAGCTCCAGCTCCTCATGCGGGGACATGAGAGAAGCGCCCAACAAGGATGGTAAAACATCAAAACATCCGGGCGTCCCCTGGGCAGCGTCTATTCAGACGGCGAATTCTCTCACACCAGAAGTGACTTGCAGTTTCTCAAGTCTCTCCTGACACTTAAAAAAAACCTCCCTGGGTTTATAGATGTCTGCTACAGGACTCCTGTCCTTTGCACTGTACCTTACTCCGTATAGAGATTAGTCTGAAGCAAGAGTTGTTCTCATAGGAACAATGTCTTCTGTCGACAAGAATGTTGTCTGATAGCCTAAAGCTCTGACAAATGTGCTACCATGGAATTTTATTATCATTCTGCTTCACGGTATGCATAATTACCAGTACACTATCTTACAGTCTGCCCCCACACCTTTAAGCAAAATAGGTCTTTATGCTTAGATATGCCACCATACCAATATATGGAAAATATGTCATAAATCATTTATATTCTGGATAACAGCACCAGTCATGAAATATGAAAGCTGACTGTTAGGCTGACCTGTGTCATTCTGGTACCCATCAAACATGCTGGACCTCATCTCCCATCATTAATAGTCACCAGATTGGGGAAGCCCTGTGATCATGAACTGTTGTCTTTCAATCTCTGTGCCATGCTTTCAAGTTTTAGATATAAATAACTGATAATAATTAAGACCCATTGCTTTTAAAATTCCAGCCTTTTATGCAGATCCTAAGTATTAGTCAGCATCTCCCTGTAATGTAGATAATAATGTTATGACGTCTCTGAAGTGTTGTGTTGGTAATACTGCTTCAGTGCAACATGTTAATTATTTATAATATATTACTCTGCTTTCCTCACAGAGATGAGCTAATTACAGACATATTGCATCATTTTCTTGTGTAAATGAGTAATTCTGATACCAACTTCTGCTGATGTTGAAAGTATCATGTGATCCTTCTTTTGGTTATGCAGCTTCCACTTATTTCTTGCCATTTGGGTGTAATATTTGCCATTCTGAAAACCGATATGAAAATCCTGGGTTTGAGTTTATTTCTTTTTTGGAAGAGACTATGCTTTAGACAGATTAAGCTAACTAAAGAGTAAGCAGATTAAGCAAACTAAAGCTAATAACTGGAATTGATAATTTTTAATCTCTTTGGCAGGGTTCTAAATTTTATGAAAATGAACTTAAGAAAGACCAGCAAGTTAACAAACGAATTGAAAAAATGTTAGAGGTGAAAAAGAAAATTACAGACCAACAGATAATGAAAGCACAACTACAGGTAATGTGCAATGTTGTCTTGTAAGATTAGACAGTGTGAGAATAAAGAATAGAAATAATCAGCTGGTGTAGTGCACCTTGGTTACATGTATATTTGACTGAACATTGAATTTGTGGGAGGGGGGAATTATATGTCAGGATTTTGAATCTGGAGTTCAGTACTCTTTAGCCTTATGTATGAATTTGCTATTAAACTAATTTTTGTCAACACATTTCCCCATTTAATAGATAAAAACCAGGTTGTTATATGCTGCATTCAGCCTTAAAAACCTCTTATCTAAACTCCAGGAGCATATACTTTCTAGAGTATCTCAACTGGGTTGTAACGAAGCGTTAATCCCACCGCTTGTCAACAAAAATGTAAAGAAGCAGCGCTAATCTCACTAGATGCCACCAAAAATTATGTGAGGAAGTATTAATCTTCTTTAATGTCACCAATATTCTGTGAGGAACCTTCTTCATAAATATCAATTAAGCTGCCACCAATATGTTTAGAGACGCTGGTTTATGTCTCTGTTTATCCTTAGTTGTGTTGTGAGGTGATTTTGGTAGTGTGGAATGCACCAAGCATAGAAGCAATGGAGGAGGCAGGTTTAAAATACAAAGAGAACAAGTTTTATTGTTAACAGAACGTAATTGTTGCAGTTTTGAGAATTTGAACTTGGCACAAGGCTTGATGTTACAAAATGGCTGGTTTGAGATACTTTCAGGCTTCTGAATGTTACAAATCTACAAACTCCTTCTTTAGTGAAGTGCTTATACTATCTCAGAGTTCCCTATTGTGAATATCCACACGGTTTGCCCTATACTCGGAACAAACCACTGATCACCAGTCTTTCCTTACTGGCAATCCTGAAAACCCCCCTCTGTTAGATTCCTTTAACCTAAGCAATCTAACAAGGTAACACCTTCAGCTCTCTTGCTGAAGAAATATTCACAAATTCTAGGAACTACTGAATTCTCACAGCTTCACAACAGAGCCCTAACTGGCTCTCCTCTTCCCCGGGTCTCTTCCACCGGACTGAAATTAACTGACGCTTTCAAACCTTTTTCTCCTTAAACTCCGCCCACCTCCTCTGAGGCTGTGTTACCATGGCAACCTATCCCTCACAGTTAGGTCATAGCAACTAATGTAAAACCTAAATACAGTTTAAATACAGTATAATAAACACTCTATAATAAACATTATAAATACAGTTTAAACACATTATAAATAACACTTTATAATAAACACATCTCTACATGGGTATTTTGGGTTTTGTGACCTTCATTGTCAATGCCCTCCAAAGCTATTTAAGCTATTACAGTTGAATTCCCTTTTCTTCTGTGTGTATGAGAGAGAGAAAAGCAAAAAGTATAAGTCTTTCTAGGTAAGCTTGACTCTTTGGCAATCTTACACCAATATGTGCAAAGGAGTCTTGTAGCACTTTTGAGACTAATTGAGAGAAGGAAGTTGGTAACATAAATATATCCTTTGCTGCAAGTGTATGAGCAATAGAAAGTACCTGTAATATTGAGGATGATGAGATGAGGTTTTGTGATGATATTTCCCAAGTAGATGTGTGGTCAGACTTGGCATTTGGCCAAGATCTTGTAGCTATCTTCCATCCATGCCATGTGTCCTCAAATAAGTAACTGCTTGACATTGCGGCTGTCTGTAGGCAAATAAAGGCTTGCCAGCACCAGCCTTTGAGAGATGGCATCATAGGATATATAGTTCATTGATGTATATCTGAGTGACCTCAGTTGGGAACTGTACGTGACCACGAGTAGAATTTTGCCATTTCCTTCCTTTAGTCCATTCTGTAATAGGGGTCCTCTGCTGCGGAGACATATACCTTGGACTAAACAGGCATAAATCAGATACTAAGAAAGGAAATATAAAAACCCATTTCAGAAAACTTCAGTCTTCATGGACATTCCATCCTGGTCCTTAGAACAGCACTCCTAGAATAATAATAATAATAATAATAATAATAATAATAATAATAATAATACTTTATTTGTACCCCGCTCCATCTCCCTGATGGGGACTCAGTACGGCTTACATGAGGCCAAGCCCAAAACAACAATTACATGAAATAAAACAAAACTGAAAACGCAAATAATAAACAATAATAACACAATTACATAAAACAAAGACAACATAGCAATATAAAATTACAATAATCACAACCACAATAACATGGGCGAGCTACATGTAATGGATAAAAGAAAGCTGGGTAGAAACAGATTAAAAACTCAGGCGAGATAAACAAGGACAGAATATTTGCTGAGGAGGTCATAAAGCAAAGCTTTCCTATGGGGGGAATGCACCCCAATTACAGAAACTGTTAAAACTAAGCACTAGTATGAGGATGTAAATCTATTCATCAAATGCTCAGCGGAAGAGCCAGGTTTTGAGGTTCTTTTTAAAGGTTTCTAGAGTAGGGGCTCTAGAACTCAAAAACTGCAGAAGAAAGTTTCAAGAGAAGCAGTAGAATTGGAGTAGATTTAAAAAAAATCCAACTTACTGGTTGAACAGAGACTCTGGCTTCCTAACATACTACATGTATGAAGGCACTAGTTAACACTCCAGCCTTGTGAAGACTCTCTTGCCCATTTGATCACATCTCCAGCCAGTGTCATATTACATTCCAGTAACTACTTTTGTCATTTATATCATACCTTGACTTTAGCCAATATCTTTTCATCATACCTTTGTCCTCCTAATCATCATACTTAAAGCTGAACTTGTGCTCTCATCATGTTTTGCATATCTGTTGCTATTTACATATACAAGCTGCTCATTCATGGATATAAATATTCCTCTATAAGCATTTCACTCCTTTCATATCTGATAAAATAGATTTAGTCAATGAAAGCTTGTGTTACCAGATTCTTTCTCTCAAATAGTCTCAAAGGTGCTACAACCCCCTTTTGCATATTAATGAAGACTAACATGACAATGTCTTTGAATTTTACATCTGGCTGGATGACCATCTGTGCTTTTCCTACATGGCAGAGGGTTGGACTGGATGGCTCATGTGGTCTTTTCCAACTCTATTCTATTATTCTATCTATATATGCAAGTTATACTTAGTTTGTATTTTCAACAAGTATATTTGCTTGCAACCCTACAAAAAACCCAGATGTGGTTCTTTAGTGCTGCTTTTCCTGATAGCATCATGTGTGTGTGTGTTGTAATAAAAGAACAAGATGTCAGATACTACCATATAAAGCAAGAGAAGACACCTATGTTTTGTAAATTACATGTCACCAGAGTATAACTTGCACAGTAACAGCTTGGCAGTATCTAGTGAAGTTTTTGTGAAAGATTTGGGGTTTTCTTATAGCCTTTTGTTCTCTACACAAAGAATATTGGATTATATTATATTTTATTTCATTAATTTAGTTAATCGTGGCATCTTTTCTATATGGATATTTCCCAGTTTCTCAAGTCATAGCTTAGTGAAGATTTGAAATGATCCTGCATGATGATTGCTTCGTGTGACCATTGTCCTGATGATGTGAGACCATAAGGTGCTGTCATGTAACTTTTTCAGAATCAAGTAGCAAGTCCCAGTGTCCTTTATTTACATTATTTGCTTTTTAATATAAAATAGTCAAACATGATATCTATTTTTATAGTTTTAACAAAAATATTGATGAGAGTCAAAGTACACAAAGTATGCTTTATCTTCAAACATTTGCTTTAATTTACTTTTACACAGATGGATAAGATTGCAATGGAACTTGAACGGAACCGTGATCTTAGCTGCACTATTGTGCATATTGACATGGATGCTTTTTATGCAGCTGTAGAAATGCGAGATGATCCTGAACTGAGAGACAAGCCCATTGCAGTGGGATCAATGAGTATGTTGGTAAGCTGGAAGATAGTCTTTATTACAAAAATGCATAAGATACTTGATATTTTATTTTGCAGAATGTGTCAGTTCTTACTCAAATAAAACATATTAGAATCAGGTATGTTTTCTGAGATATCCCTTAGGTTCTGCACTTTTTCTATTAAGCTTTTTATATTTTTCATATGTGATACTTTTTTGAGAAATGAATTTGGATTATTTCATACTGTGTGTTGGAAAATGTATCAATCACTTGTGAAGATGTTAGAACACCTGTTTCTTTTGATTCATGTCTATATTATGTCAAATTGTTACTGAAAGATTTGAAGTAATTTTTTCTGACCTTTATCTGAGTATGGGGTAACTTTTCAGAATATACCGGTACGTGCTGTAATTCATAAGATAGGTGTTAAAGAAAGATAGACACCAGGTATTTTGGAAAATGGCTTCCCTAGATTTTTGCCAACCTAATCATGTCCACCAACTTCTGTTTATTCCAAACCTTTTCTTCTGTCAGTCAAATTAGATTTTACCATCAAAAGTACAATTGTAATATAAAAGGATAGGATCAAGGTAAACCAGTGGACTTCCTGGTTAAGTGGAGATTCCAAGTCTTGGTATAACATGCTATTGAGTTATCGAATATTTGCCTTTTTGTTTGTTGGAATCCACCCTGAGTTCCCCACGGGAGATAGGGCAGAATATAAAGTTGTTATTATTGTTGTTGTTGTTGATGATATTTATTGTATATTATAACATTTAAATTGTGTGTACTGTTGCTTATAGAAAATCAAGAAATGTTTGTTCTGTTTTGGATCCAATGTCTCTAGACCTGGTCTAAGACACCTGGATGGTATAGAGTATTTAAAAATTCATAGTTAAAATCTCTAGGACAGTTAAAGCAGCCATTTCTTTCTTCTTTTGCCCTAAGTTTCTTCATTACCCAATAGGTTTGTGTCTAAAAAGATCATGGGTTTGGCATATAACTTTTATTGTATAACGGGATGCAGTTATTATGTGTTAAATTGCTACTTGATATATTTTAATGGGATTTGATTAATCTAGATGATATTTTCATCATAATAAGAAACCCATTTGAAATGCCTTGTCGTTTGATTTGAAATTATATCTTTATCTCTTTAAGTCCACTTCAAATTATCATGCTAGACGATATGGGGTACGTGCTGCTATGCCTGGGTTTATTGCTAAGAAACTCTGCCCACATCTTTCTATAGTGCCTTTAAACTTTACGAAATACAGAGAAGTGAGTGAAGAGGTATGTAATTTGTTGCCATTATATTTTATTTTGATCTATTTACATATTTATATAGCAGTGTCCTCAGCAATGTTTTACAAATGCAAAAACAAGGATGGTCAGTAAAAGAATTAATATTGCAATGAAAATGGATAGATATCATCACATACTTGATTCCTCAAGTCCATTTTAGCTTTAGAGGAGGCCTTTTTTTTACAACTGGAAGTAACCTGAAACCAATATTTTCTTTTTTTTTTAACAGCTCCCCCTGAGTCTAACATGGGCTAGTGGGATCTAAATATGGCAAAATGCCCTTTCTAATACCTAGAGGATATTTGGGGACATTCAACAATAAAACAAACTGACCCTATAAGGTCACAAAAATGTCCTGGGGTCAAATGTGGTTTATGAAAGGCTGTATCCAGTTTACGTTCATAGCCAAATGTTCATGTATTTGATTATTTTAATTTGCTATATGTATTCCTTGGATTGAAATTATTTCTGCTGATTTTCATGTTTTCTTTAACTAGCTTTGACTTTTAATAAAGAATTCTGTTAAGACCAATCTTGTATTAGCTATAAAAGGAAGGGCAATGAAAAGTTGGGTTAATATTTTGAATTGAATTAGTTCTCTCTAGCAGAAATAACCTTAGGAGATGTTAGTATCACTGAACATTCAGTATAGTGAATAGCAGATTCTTATGACATGAATGTTCTCCTTTGTCAGCATAAGCAAGTTTACCCAAGGAGATATAGTAGCCTGCTTGAAATATCTCTATTTTTATTTTAAATTCAGGAAAATTAACCACTCTGTTTATTGGAAACCTGCCAGAGACTGGCAGCCAATGTCCCAAAATCAAACACTTGTCCGCAGACCACAATTTAAAGTAGTATTTTTATAATTGATTTAACTTCTGACTATCATACAATTAGTATTTTATCAAAGCTTTTGTGTAAACATTAGCAAAAGCAAAATAAATTGCTTTGTAGTGAAGTGTGAAAAATTCTATATACCTGCTGTCAATCAGAAATTTATAAAAATCAGCAACATGATGCTAAATTATCTAGCATAAAGAAAATCAATAGAGGGAAAAGTAGTAGATTTGCAAATAGCATGCAATATATAAATTATTGATATGCATTCTATGTAAGCAATATTTTAATATAAAATGATTCTATTCTAAAACTTTTATGGTAAATATATTGTAGAAGGCTTTTATGGTGAGTTTTGCATTTTAATACATATTGATGTCATAGGGAGTTTGCGTATGTGTAGTAAGCTCTGATAACAAATATCTCAAAATAATTTCATGGGCTAAATTTTATTACAGAGAAATTTTATTTATTTATTTATTTATTTCCTATATTTTTATACCGCCCCTCTCAGCCCATATATAAATTTAGGGGTGGATATATCATTTTTCCTATCAGTTAAAAGAATAGAATAGAGTTCTGTATTGATTGGTTACATATTTTTTCTTTGACAGTGACACAGCTTTTTAATTCTATATTTGTCAAGGTTAGAGAAATATTAGCCGAATATGATCCAAATTTTATGCCTATGGGCCTCGATGAAGCTTACTTGAACATAACAGAACACTTAGAAGAAAGGAAGAATTGGGATGAAGGCAAGAGAAAGCTTTTTATCAGAACAAACAACTCTTCTTTACATGGTAAGCACTTATCTTAAAAGGAAAAAGGGGGGGGGGCAGAAATTTGGCAGCATTCTTGAGACTTAACTAGTTTTTATTTTTGCAAGAGTGTTCATGGCTATAAAGCCGTTTCTTTGGATGCAGCACAGCATCTGAAGAAGTAGGTTTGTTGTTGTTGTTGTTGTTGTTCATTCGTTCAGTCGTCTCCGACTCTTCGTGACCTCATGGACCAGCCCACGCCAGTAGGTTTACATTCACAAAAAGTTCATGGGAAAATAAAAGCCAGTTTGTCTCAAAGATGCTGTCACCCTGGTCCTCTTTTCTTCCTTTTTATGCCTTAAGAGACTTGTTAACAGGTATTTCTTTGAAGATTATCTAAAAGTTTGTCCCTTTCTTGTGTGTGTTTTGCAGTGTTGGGATGATTATTTGGGGTAGAGTAGACCAACAGCTACATTTTGGGGCAAATTGCCTACCTGAGCTATCCATCATAAGTGCAATGTACTGGGTCTGTTGTGCCCTCTGGGGTAATTATCAATGTGATTTTTAAAGGACTAATAAGACTGATACACTGGTCCAGTATTGCACTTAATGTGTAAGGGTCATCATTCATTTCAGTATAGGAAGGTCCCCTGTTTCTTCTTACTAACTTCGGTAACTGGCTAGGATATATAATTGGTCTCCTGAGTTTATAAGTCTTAATTGAAATTCTATTCTACTTTATGAAGAAATCATTACAGTTTGTAAAATTCTTATTGATATTTTTTATTGTTGCAACTTTAGGCTATTCAGTAATAAGGTTTTCTGGGAAGCTTACAAAAAACAAATAAAATCCAGTTACTCATTACTAATAATAAATGCATGAATAACCCTATGGTAAGTGTAATGCAGTTTATTTTGAGCAGCACTTAGACTTTATATGGCTACTGTAGCTAGTGCAGACCTCATCAGTTTCACTGCTTTGTTGGGTCTCCTGTAAGATGCTCTAACTACCACTTTGCTATCAAATCAGGTTCATGTTGTTACACCTGTGGTAATTTATAAAATCCTAAACAGATTAGGACCAATTTATCTGAGAGGACACTTACTTCTGTATAAACCAATGAGGTCTGTATTCTCTGATTGGGGTGGGGGGCTCTGTGTATTGTACTGAGTCCTATTTAAAGCCATTTAGCTGTTCTGTACAGTAAGCTTTCTCTATTATGTTGTTGGAATCGGGGAGGCTCGCAATATAGGATGTTCCTGCAGCCAATTGAAAATTTGTCAGCCAGATAAAATATTATTAATACTCAAACTGTTGTAAATATGAAGCTTAACTACGTAAAGTATTCAAAACATACTCCTTTTTGTTACTCTTTGAGCTTTTCAAGGCCCTTCCACACAGCCCTATATCCCAAAATACCAAGGGAGAAAATCCCTTGAAAATCCCTCAGATAACCCAGTTCAAAGCAGATATTGTGGGATTTTCTGCCTTGATATTCTGGGATATAGGGCTGTGTGGAAGGGCCCCCAGTTTCCTGCCTTAAGGAAATTAACAAAGACTTGGCTATGGAATGCGGCCTTTGACAACTGAGTCAACTCTGGTCCACATGGAAGGAGAATGATTAACTATGAATTATGACCATGAATGTTTTTGACAACTTGGCTGTGTAATTGTGATGATGACGATGTTGTATTGTAATATGTTTTTAACGTGTAATGATAATGCATTGTGTGGTTTGTATTTGTATATGAACACATGTTGTGAACTGGATCTCAGTCCCTCCTGGAGGTGAGAAGATCGGTATAGAAAACTTTTAAATAAATAAATTAAGGAGTTTTCTCAGCAAGAGTAACAATTAGAATCCTTGTTGTTAACTATGGTAAGTCAACTTCTGGTAATCTGTAAATGGGAGACTTCTAGGGCCCCTTCCACATAGCTGTATAAAATCCCACATTATCTGCTTTGAACTGGGTTATATGGCAGTGTGAATTCAGATAACCCAGTTCAAAGCAGATATTGTGGATTATCTGCCTTGATATTCTGGGTTATATGGCTGCGTGGAAGAGCCCTAAGTCATTCTAGCTTTGCATGATTTAAGAGATTGGAGTGAACTGAAGGATTGAACTGTGGAAAGGAATTTGAAAATGTGATTGTTTTATATCCAGAGTTCTAATAACGCAATTCTTTTTTTTTTATAATAAGGTGAACAAAATAGAATTACAAATGAGTCAAAATGGAATGAAAATGCACATTATTGTTCACCAGTCTTGTTTGATGATGATATTTCAAATTGCAAGCCAAAAGACCCTTCTCTAGTGCATTCAGAAGAACAAGAACATCGGCAATCAACAGTTCTAACAAAATCAGTTGTCTTTGGAACATTAGCAGAGGAAGCTGTGGAGGAAATTCGCTTTAGAATTGAACAAAAAACAAGGCTCACTGCTAGTGCAGGTAATCATATTTTGTTTGTAACGTGTGATTGTAAAATTTTCTCATATGCATCTTATAGTTCAGAAGTACACTCATATTATAACTGTCAGGTAAAGCTGTGTCTAGGATCTATTTATAGCAAAAATAACTACCCTATTTTCTGGATTCTAAGACACTTTTCCCTCCATGTGAAAATCTTTAAAGCAGAATGTGTCTTATTGGACGCATTGTTTATGTGTATGTGTATATATAGCTTTTATTCTGCTGATGGTACTGAAATCAGTGTGTGTTTTGCATCAAAGGCCCTTTCTACACTGCTATATAAAATCCAGATTATCTGTATTATATGGCAGTGTTGATTCATATAATCCAGTTCAATCAGATAATGTGGATTATCTGCTTTGATAATCTGAATTATATGGCAG
This sequence comes from Anolis sagrei, assembly GCF_037176765.1. NCBI lineage: Eukaryota > Metazoa > Chordata > Lepidosauria > Squamata > Anolidae > Anolis > Anolis sagrei. The sequence goes on from NC_090022.1 coordinate 263,982,168, forward strand.
TGTAGAAGGGACCTTAGAATGAAGAAATCGGCTAATATAAAGATGGTGACTTGCTGAAATCACTATCTGAGCCATGTATGTGAGCCACAAGTACTGTTGTTCCTTTAATGTCCAGGAGTTAATGTACAGTGTAGAAACCTTAAAATAAATCTAATCTGTAACATGGACACTTTATGAAGGAATAAATGGAAAAGTAACCTTTGTTCATCTCATGCTGAGCTTTTGCCTTCGTTCCCAATTATATATGGGAAGCTCAACATGTATATTGGTCATGAAGGATAAGGTAAACAGAATGATTCTAATTCCACACTGGATGTTTCATTTTAGCCTTTTGGACAGGGAAAATAAGCATTTTACAATTTCCATATTTTTTTTAATTTAACAGTTTCCATTTTAGATCATTTCGGTCCATTTCTTATATGTTAACAGTTTTTTGTGTGAAAGAGGCAATAAAAAGCTATAATTGTGTGTTTCCTGTAGACAAAAAGTGGTGTTGCTGAGGACTGTGGGAGAACAAGGAATTGTTCAGATTTAAAGTATTCAGTGATAACAATCCCCTGGCACTGCTTTGACACATTTTGTTTAGTGGCAAAAAGAAGCTGGATCAATTGGCTTATTTCTTATCTACAGAGTGCATGCAGTTGGTGCAGCGAGAAATTCCTAGGATATTGTAAAACATGGAAATAGCTGTAAGGTGATGCCTACATAGCTACCTTTTAAAAAGCCATCATACTTGTGGAAGGGGAGAGGGGTGCTGTAAGAGAAACAAGAAGTACAGAAAATTGGAAGAGTCTCGAAAATTGGTGGACAGAATGAACAAATGTGAAATGTCAGGAGTTCCCCTTCAGTTTCCTTTATACTCTTTACAAAATAAAAAACCATAGCATTTTAATAAAATACCTATCTCAGTACATTCACCAAAAGAAGAATCTACAGCATTATAGGTTTATCCTGCTCTCATCAATTCAATTCAGGCAGTCATTTTTCAGTTGCAAATATTGGCTCAAATCCTCCCCAGATTTTTTGTTCCCTGATTTACAAACAAGTCAAGGTTTATGATTCTCCTTCCTTTCCTACCTTAACAACTGTGGGATTACAGTGACAACACAATCTAATCTGAAAGAGAGAAAAATAGCTGAAAGTGACATTGATTTTTTCCAATTCACGTTTGCCAACAGACAAAAGAAAAAGCAAGTAGACAAGGAGTTAAATCTGTTGGCTGCTCCTGTGACTGCTGCTCTGTAGGTCTTGGAGAATTGAAAAGAACATTTAATGCTGATCATTTGGCCGTTGCAAGACAAGCCTCAAGTGGTGTTAAGGAAAATATTTTTCTCCTATATTGAAAAACTCTGCTGGTGAAAATTAAATTGTGTTCAGAGTTAAAACAGTCCACAGACTACAATGCAAAACACTAGTGAAAGAGAAGGAGAAAAGCTAGATAAAGTTTTAAAAAGGAAGAAAAGACAAGGACAAAGTCAAAGTGAGATTAAACGATGTACCCTCTTTATTAGTCTTGGAAAGTAACAGCACTTCTGAGGGAAAGTTTTTCCATTATTCTTCGGGTAATCATTTTGTTTTGGAGAGCAGTAACAGAGGGGTAGGGCAGAGGCTGGGAGAGTTAATGGCACTTCACCTCACACTAAGAATGCAAGTGTGCGAGCACTCTGATTGACAACAGAGGAGGATGGAAAGACCTATTACACAAAAAATAGGAGAAACAGTGCTGAACAGTACAACCAACACAAGTTCTTAGCTTTCCTTAAATCAGTGCTCACAGATATGCAGAATGCACCACCAGAAAGCAATTTTAAACAGACAGCTTCATTTAACTGTCAGCAATTGCAGTTACATAGTCAGAGCTGGATCTCTAGGTTCTGTTTCCATCACTATTGAGTGCTACAAGTCACCATCACACTACAAACAAAGGCTGATGTGGGCCAGGGGTCATCAAAGGATCCAAGGAATATACCTAAACCTATTTTTGATCCTTCTAGATGTCTGCAGGCGACCCTCCCTCCTTTTTCAAAGTCAGATTTGAGTGAAAAGCTGTTTGGAGGGTCAGAAAAAATGTGCAAGGGAAGGAAATAGTATTGAAATGGGCAATCATGGCCTCTTGGAACTTCTGAGAGGCAACTATTTATTTCAGTCCACATTTTTATAATGGAACAATTGTGTTACTGTGCAGGGGCAGAGGAAGCGTGGGGCACACTAGTTGGTTTGGCAGGCTAACTGATCTCTAATTCATGCAGTCATTCCTTCAGCAGCACCTAGAATTGTAGCTAGAAACTGATTGGGAACAAAGATGAACATTTAAGTACAGAATGTGTTTCTGGTGACTGGTCTCAGTCAGTAGCCTGGTAGCTGTGTTTTACATTAACTTCTGATTCTGAGCAGCCTTCAAAGGCAGCCCCATATCCAGTGCATTGCAGTGGTCTTACCTAGAGATTACAAGAGTGTAAGTATTTCATTGCAAGAGATGTTGTACCTGGCTGAGCAGCCATAGCTGGGGGAAAGTATACTGTTCCATTTCAGCATCCAATAACAAAGCTAGATCTGTAATAATCCACAAAATATAAAAAATGTAGTTGATTGTTTGCATGATATGTTAAAGAGACTTCTTTATAATTTGCACAATGTTTTTAGAAGGTTGCATTTTGTGTTTTGGTGTCAGTATGTATAGTTTGTTGGAATGTTTTATTTATGTTGGAAGGTTCCATGCATCTGAACTCCAAGAGAAAGACATGATAAAAATCAGATGAATAGGGGCAGCGTTGGTAGTCATTCTATCTTGCAGTATCACTTTAGAATTCACCTGAATTTGATGTTTAAAAGGATTAAAAGTGTTACTGATGGTACCTCTTCAAATATTCAGATTGCCTTAACAGTTGTTCTGTAACTTAATTTACAGAGAATTGTATGATTGGAATGTGCAAAACATTTTTTTTTTTTGCCTTCAAGCACTTGAACATTGTATGAAGTCTTCTACTCTTTCAATACTAGTTTATACACAGGAAGGTTGTATTTAATTCTTTTGAGAATTTTATAAGTTCAGTTTTGGAAATGAGTTCAAGTAAAATAGAAATCATGTGTGCTCATCACACCTTTAACACTAGAACTGAAATAATAGGGAACAGAAATCAGAGGGTATCACTTTGTTTTGTTTTTGTCTAGGCATTGCTCCAAATACTATGTTGGCAAAAATGTGCAGTGATCAAAATAAACCTAATGGCCAATTCAGAATCCCCCCAGACAGAGAACATGTGATGAACTTCATCAAGGATTTACCCATCAGGAAGGTGAGAAGTTGTGAAGTTATTAATTATTCAGAGTTATTAATGTTATTATCATTGGCATCAACTAGGGTTGTGCTGCTGTAAATCATTTGTTCTTGCAGAATAGTTTACATAATTCAATAAATTTCCATTGAAGGACCCTTTTAAAAATTGTGCTGTTTTTGAAAGAGTCCTTGTAGCGGAGACAGTCTCACCTCTCATTTTACCATTTTCCTCATGTACCTGGCTGTAGGAAAAGCCCACTGAGGATCATAGAGGCTATGGTCTTACACCATTCTGAATCACTCTCCCAATCCACCCACCTAACAAGATGATATTGGAAAGATAGGAAGGAGATGAATGAAGATTTTGAAGACCAGAGCCTTTGATGATCCTTGCTCTAATTCCAGCTACACCCTTTTACCATCCTGGCTCAGCTTCCCTTTTCCTGCCCCACCCATATGATCTTGAGAGGGGGGTGCGGAGAAGCCAAGAGAAGATAATTTAGGCTATAGTTCAGTCTTTCCCTCCTAGTATTGTGGTGAACTGGCAAGAAAGGATTATCCTCACTGTCCATATTCTGGTTCATGATGACTCAGATGCTGTGTGCTGGTAACAATTCTCCTCACTTGACTAACCTGCCAGCCACTAGGAAAAGGTGAATATGGACTGGGAGGGAGGCAGGAGTAGTCCTCAAGTCTATTTGAGGACCAGGAGGAAAAAACTGATTGAGGCAAGAGGTTACTTTTCATCTGAGTCTTTGAATGCTTGAGAAATCTTTTTTTTCTGACCCCCCCCCCCCTGCTTAAATGTTTTTTATTTTTGGTGTCTGCATACAAAGACTATCTTATTCTCTTTCTAAGTCTTTATCTCTTAAAAACCTTAATGAGTATTATGGTCTCTAATAGCATTTCTTTTGTTTTTACACATTTACATTAGTAAATGTATACAAAGTGTGTAGGAATGGCACCCGCCCAAAAACTGATCCTGGAAGGCTCCAAAACTCTTCAAACATGGTCTTTTGGTAGCTTTGAGGACTGCGCAAGGCAAGGAGTAAAGTTCTCAGAATTTTGTTAGCAGACTTAGCTTATCTGTAGTTTTGATTCATTCAATGTCTACCTTAAAATTAAGGAAACTGAAAGTGTTACAGTTTTCAAATCTTCTAATCTTATTATCATATGAAAAGTGGTTGTGTTATTGGTTTATGCTTTTTCAAAAACTACTTTGAGGCCTTTCTGATAGCTGGTAATGTCTGAGAAATGAAAAATAAAACCAATGTTGGAGATAGTTGCCTTGGCCTATTTAGGGCACAATCCAAAAGTTTAATAAGGACCAAATAAAGGTTGGAAAGCAGCAACCGACAGCATAGCTTTTTGTATTGGAGAAATTTTACCCCAGTAAATATGAACTAGTAAGAGAGAAGCAGTGCTACCAATCTGACTTCTTTTAGCGCATGGTATAAATCTCCATTTGCTAATATAAGGATTATCACATTTTTCTTTGGTTTTCACCTCTCTGTTACAAAGGGCTTCTCTGTTCTTCTGATTAATGTTAGAATAAATGCTGCCTTTCATACTTTCAGAAGGAATGCTGCCATTGCATCTTTGCCCCAGTAACTTCTGATATAACCTGAGGCCCTTTTGTTGTATCTGGCACATAATGCTGCAGCTGTCCCCATTTTCTCATCTCTGCATCAGATGAATCACAGTATCTGATTAATCTACCTGTAGAAGTGCTTTGCTAAATGCTAGTGTGAACTACTAAAATTACCTGTCATTTTTCAGGATTTACTTCCTTCAACAGTCTCTACATGTTAATGTCAGAGCAGAAAGTGAATGCCTGTTGTTTTATGCACACATGTGGGTAAATTCTCATTGAAGAACCTTTAGGAGCCATGTATCATACAGCCAGCCAACTGCGCACACTGTTACTTTTAATAGACATTTTGAAATGCTGGCAGTTATAATATTCTTTTAAACAAGTCGGTGCTCTGCAAAGTAAATATACACATATATATTGAAATCTTAGGAGCTATCTCTCAACTCCCTGCGGTAATGGAAATGGACTTGTATAGTCATCTCTAACTTCACCTAATTTATTGGAGGTTTTGATGGCACTATTTAACCAAATTACAATAAATTATTTAATCTCTACTCTGTTTTAAGATCAGACTCTCAATCCTTTCCTAGAATGAAGCTAGATTAGATCAGCACACTGAGCCACTTTGATGTCTTGGAATGGAGTTCCGATAATAAAGCCTTTCATTCGTTTTGCTAAGGCATTGGTGTCTTTGCTCCTTAATCAGGAAAATGCATTAACTAACCACTGCAGGCATTATCATTTTTACTACACCTCGCAACATACTTTCCTCCTCTCTTGTCATTTGTGTTTGTTTAGTAGTCTGAAAATTAGCTGCAGCCAAAAGCTTACTTACTCACTTTGCGATGTATTTGATGGTCCTATTATAATATTTAGAGATGTCGGCTGCTTTTGATACAGCTTTCAAGAAGCTTAGAGCCTTTGTGGTCTCCCTTCTTAATGCATTTGAGCACTGATATTGCTCAATACATGAGGACTTTCTGCTGTTGACACTCTGCTGGTGTTGGAACAAAGTAAAATGTGTTAACATTATAAAAGACACATTTCCTTATTTATTTGAAAGTGCATTGTTTATCACATGCAGTTTTAGAATGATTAAACATGAAAAATGTCAGTGCTGAAAATGCAGGAGACTCCAGCTACAGGCCACACTCAGCTATAACTGTTTTAAAGATTTAGTTTAGAAGATAATAGCTAAGTGTACGTTACTGTTTTTAAGTTTGCACAATGTTTTCTATGTTAGAAATTTGTCTATGATGAAGAGTTAGTAGGAAGGGAGACTGTTAAGTATTATTACTACTAGAAGGAATTATTATACCATTGTTTTAATAGAAACACCCTATCTTATAGAGGTATTCTTTTGTTAGTAGAACAGACATCTAACAGAACAAATTCTCAGTTCTTGTGGGTTTTTTCGGGCTATATGGCCATGTTCTAGAGGCATTTCTCCTGACGTTTCGCCTGCATCTATGGCAAGCCTCCTCAGAGGTGAGGTCCCTCAGACCTCACCTCTGAGGAGGCTTGCCATAGATGCAGGCGAAACGTCAGGAGAAATGCCTCTAGAACATGGCCATATAGCCCGAAAAAACCCACAAGAACTGAGTGATTCCGGCCATGAAAGCCTTCGACAATACATAGAACAAATTCGACTTTCATCGGGGTTCCAGGTGGCCTCCAAACCCATTCCAGAAGGTTAAGAGCCTTCCCTTGCAAATACAGGGGCAGACAGGGAAGGATATGTATAGTCCTGTTGCACAAATCGAGTCTTGCTTACCCTCCAGTTTTATTGATACATGTTAACTGCCTTTCAGGTTCCTGGAATAGGAAAAGTAACAGAGAAAATGCTCAAAGCATTGGGAATTGTAACATGCACTGACCTTTACCAGCAGAGGGCACTGATTTCTCTGCTCTTCTCTGAAACATCTTGGCATCATTTCCTGGAAATCTCTCTTGGTTTGGGTTCTACACAATTGGAAAGGTATTTGTGTGTAATTAATTGTATTCATTTTAAATGGTTTGCACTTTTTTATTAGCATGGTAGGCTTTATAGAAGAGGAATGCATGAATTTTCCCTTTGCCAAGTCAACATGTTTCATCAAACCTACTATTTACTCTGACTGCTAGGATCATTCCAGATTCTCAAGCAGAGGCAGTTCCCTCCTTTGTTTCCAATATTTTTTAGTTGTAAATAGACAGCATTTACTTTATATTTAAATGCTATTCATTGAACCAGGTTCAGTAGGTGACCCTTTGTATCTTTGGTCCAATTTACATCTCTGGAAGCCTCCAGGCCTGCAAAGACTGTCATAAATACCACAAAACAACAAAAACAAACAGAAGTTTTGGAAAAAAAACCTAGTGTTTGATATTAAACATTGTGCTGGTGGGCTGTCTAGTGCAACCTAAAAAGGTTCCAAGAAAGGCAATTCACCTCTTTCTCAAGATAGAAGATCAGGCTAGGGAGTTGGGAAGGGTTGAACACTGCAGAAAAACAGCACTTAGTACCTGTTTCCGATTTCACTATGAAAGAGATGTATTCTCTTAAGAGCACAATGCAGCTGAAAACTTATAAAACCTGATGAAACATGAGTTATTGGTGTTCTCTTTTTCTAAAATATGTTCAGTTCAAGTGAATAAATTTTGGGGTTTTTTGGTGTGTGTTTCATGCAATCAGAAATGTTAATATTTTCTTAATTGGGGTATATAATATTGAAATTGGCTCATTATTTTGGTGTACTTTATTTTCATATTTTTCTTTCCATTTGTAGGGATGGCGAAAGAAAAAGTATGAGTACTGAAAGGTATGTACATACACAGACACATGTAAGTTACCTCACCACTTGGATTTTCTGAAGTCCTTTGAAGATTTTCCCTGATGCTAGAAACATCACACAGAACTGGTGCATATGAATCAAATGTGCTTCATTAGAAGCAGCATGAAACTCCCTGTACCAGACAGAATTTCCTACTGCTCTCCAACTGATCTCTTTACTTGGCAGTGGAACAGATCAGAGACAAAATTCCATTAATTTCTTTGGGATCTAAGTGAGACTAAGATCATCTGACACCAGTCTGAAATCTTTATCTGATGCTGGGCTTATTCATTGGTTCGTAAGCATTCCTTTCTACAGCAACGTGCACTACAAACCATATTGTGGGTGTTTATGTTAATATAGCCTATTATTGCTCTCTATTATATCCTGAGAACTTTTACTTCAACATGCTGTAGCAAAATTGACACAGGGTTTTTAAAGGTCAATTTTCTAATATAGTTATTAATATACCAGTGAAATGTTTTAATAGAAAAGTGTTGTTTCCATGTTAATATATGAGAACAAAACACAATAATTGCTGCTGCAGTGGCATGACTATGACTGTTTCCTTTTGGTACCTAGGACATTTAATGAACTAAACACAGAAGAACAATACAGTTTGTGCAAAGAACTGTGTGCTGACCTTGCACAGGATTTAAAAAAGGAAGGACTTAAAGTAAGTAATGTTGTGATTAAAATACAGTATTCCTCGTACTGATTAGCATTCAGGCCTTCTGTGTCCTTTGGCATATTGCTTCTGTGAGAGGTACTTTTTATTTGTTTTCTTCCATGGTAACAGGATTTATTTAGGCAAGAATATATTTAGCCTAAAGTTAAATGTTTCAGACAATCAATTCCCCAAGTAACTGTTGAGTAGCTGTTGCAGTAAAAATTGTTAATTAGCAAAGGAAGCAACAGTAATGGATTGCCTTTGCTCTTATTCTGGCCAAGCGTAAAACGATCAGGCCTTTTAAGGGATATAACATTATTCTTCCTCATCAGCTTCATAATACGATGCAGCCTAAGGCAGGCACTGTAATTTAATAGAAAGTGGTATTCTTGGTGTTTTTTTTTCTAGATCATTTGTAGTGAACTTTAGCTATCTTGGCATTTATGGCAAGAAAAGGAGCGATACATATGAAACATGATTTATTTAGTTATCCTGGTTGATTTGGTTAAAGAGGGCTGGGGGTGGTGTGATTTGAGTGTTGGGCAAGGACTGGGAGAGAAGGGTAGGAATTCTTGTTCAGCCATGGAAACCCATTTGGTCACTTTGGGCAAATTACACTCTCTTGGTTTTAACAAACATCAATGGCTTACCTCTTCTAGAGCAATCTTGGCAAGAAATCCCTAGGATAAGGTTGCCATAACTGGAGCCAACATAAAGGCACCTAACAACAACAGGCTATTTGTTCATTTATTTAGACTTTTTAATTTTAAAATGTGCAATCTTTTAGCACCTTGAAACAAATTGGAATAAAGAATTTTTTAGCTTGCCCTTAGGCTCTTATGTACTAACTGGTCTGTGTCTGCAAAAGCTTATGATAGAAATGTCTTCTTTCCAGTTAATCTCAAAGGAGCTGCTTGGTTCTTTAATGTCTTTTTATGCTATGACAGAATAACAACATTTTTTTTAGTAAAGGTACCTGTGAATAATTCATTACTAAGTGTTAATCTCAGAGTACAGTGATTTTTTTAAAAAGCTATGTAAAATTATGTTTGAAAAGGTTTATTGTTTTTAATAGGCTAGAACTGTGACTTTAAAGTTGAAGAATGTAAACTTTGAAGTGAAGACAAGAGCTACTACAGTCCTGTCTGCAGTTTGTACTGAAGAAGAAATATTTGCTGTTGCTAAAGACTTGCTTGGATCAGAAATGGAAAATGTGGCTCCACAGCCATTACGGCTACGATTGATGGGTAAATATTTTATCAATTGAATTGCTATTGCTTTGTTATAATCAATTTTTACTTATTTTTTAAAAAATCTAGATTTTGAAAGCACCCTGTGTTTTGAAAATCTATGGACATCAATATTGTCATAATACAAATGGCTAGAATGATGATTTTTTAAAATATACCAGAAGAACATGGTATTTTGAATTGCAAACAATCTTTCTTAAATATTGCCACACATTTTAAAATATGTTGTCTCTAAATGTCAGTTTTAAAAAAAACTAAGTATAAGATACATAGCTATGTACAATTGTATGGAATTTGTGGTGGCAGATATATTCAAATGCTGTTAGGTTTTAAAAGCGGTGGAATTCATAATGCATGCAAACTTTGTTAGTCACACTGAAGTTGTGCTGGAATCATTCTGAAAAACCTGTAATGACTAGCATGCATTCCATTCGTTTCAGTGGAAATTAAGGGCAAGTTCTGGATTAATCCCGGTCATTAGAATAGCATCTAGATCTTAGGGTTTCATATCATTTTTATTCAAATGACCTACAGTGAGCTCTTGATAGCCACAGGGACTTGATTTTGGTATGCATGGATCTTATGCAGATGAAAAACATCTACATGCTGAAGTCCGTACCGCATTAAATGTGGTATAGGGCAATGAAAGCTAAGTTGCCATGCACACTGCTAGATGTATATTCCTTGGGGTTCCTTGAGCATCCCAGCTGCCTGCTTCTGTGTTTGAGGCACAAAGCAGAAGCAGGTGGCTGACAGGCTCCCCAGAGGTGAAGGAGCCCCAAGAAAGGACAGGGTAGCCAGGACTTGCTGCTGCCTCCAGAACTGCCTACTGCCATTTTAATAGGTATTTATACGCCTCTCCTCATGTTTAGTCTCTCTGCAAGCCAGAGAAACTGCAAACACAAGCCAAAGCTTATAAATTCCTAGCAATATTATAGCAAGCAGCAGTAGAGGCAACCACAAGCTCTACCATTGCCCACTTCTGCCTTGTGAAGGAACCCCACTCGCTTGAAGGCAGAAGCCTCCTTCACAGTGTTGTGTCCAATTGAAATCACAATGGGTTAAATAATAGATAAATCATAAATAACTCTGACCCACTGAATGTTCATGTAGTTCTGATTGCAGCTCTGTCCTAATAAATGTTTTACCTAAATTTTTGTTGCTTTTGATTTATTTTTTGTTTTGTTCATTTTCAACTTTATGTAACCTGTTTGTCATCTTCAGGTGTACGAGTATCTGGTTTTTTAAATGAAGAAGAAAAGAAATATCAACAAAAGAGCATTGTTAATTTCTTAGAGCCAGGAAAACCAACCAGCACTTCCAAACTCTTTTCAAGAAAATCTGCTGAGGAAACCTTTCCAAAAGCACCTGATAGAGAAAGTTTTTTCAATAAAAAACGATCTACAAGATTAGAAGCGGAGCAGGCAGTTTCTTTAAATGAGCCTTTAGACCAGCAGAATCTTCAGGACATGGCACCAGTGACATCGTCTGTAGATCAAACGGAGTACAATGAACTCAAGTTCTTTGTTTGTCCCGTTTGCTTTGAAGAACATCAAGATAGTACTTTGGAGGCATTTAATAGGCATATTGACAAATGTCTCAGTGGGACAGTTGAAAAAGATTGTACTAAAAATATGAATAACAAATCATGGGACAATACAAGTGATCTGCCTTTGGATAGGAAGAAGAAAGACTGTGAAAAAGATAATACTAGCAACCAGTTGAGTGAAGTACAATCTAATGTAGGTGATTGTGCTGCCAATGGTAATATGGACATTTTTCCTATGGTGCACAATAATGGACATGATAATGAGAGTGGATGTGCCGTTTCTAGTGACTGTGTATTTGGTATGCATGCAAAGCAGGATTTTACTTCTGAAGTCTCATCAGTGGAATATTTTGAAGAGCCCTATTGTACAGATAACAAGTTGCCATGTTTTTCTGACATGAGTGAAAACAATATTTTAGTTTGTCCAGTCTGCAACTTAGAACAAAAAACAAAGGACCTTGCAGTGTTTAATAGACATGTAGATGTCTGTTTAAACAAAGGTATTATCAAGCAGTTGACAGAAAAGCCAAAAAATACTGGTAAGTATTTTGTTTGCCAGACATTAATATTTTGGGTTGAGGTTTGTTTGTTTTGTTCTGTTTTGAAGATAAGCTTGGAAACAGTTTAACAGTTCAATTTCTTAGACGTCTTTATAAATAAGATGGCAATTTCACATTTTGCGAAGAAATAGTTTAATTTTTTTCTTGAGAAAAGAATAAAAGCTACTTTGTCAACTTTGGTGAGTGAGGATATCTTTTTAATATGAAATAAAAAGTCTTTGCTTTGCTTTGACTAGATTATGTGAAATTTCTTCCTACCGCTAATAAATCAATACTCATAAGCTAGCAAGTCAGCTGTACTTATCCCAGTAATCCTTTAAAAGCCCAGTGATATCATATCCACATCACCCACTAAATTTGGGGTTGTGCTACATTGGCTTACCAGGATTTCCAATGCATCTCATATTTATTCCCTTGTTATTAAATCAAATACTAATATATCCTGAAGAGTACAAGCACAACTCTAGAATGTTCATATGTTGTGAATTATTGATAACATATGAAAATTAATCTCGGAGGCTGCTTTAGGCAGAGAACCGAATAACTTTAATAACATCAAGGATTTCTGAAGATAATATTATATATTAATGTCTTCAGAAATTCTTGATTTTATAGAAGCATAGAGTTTGAAGGCATTCCCAGCATATGACCGCACAGCCTCTGCTTAAAAACCTCCAGAGAAGGAGACTCCCCTGTGGTCCAAAGCAGCATATTCCACTGCTGAAAAGCTCTTGCCCTCAGGAAGTTCTTCCTAATGTTTAAGTGGAATAATTTTTCCTGCAATTTGAAGCCACATGCTCCATATGCAAGTCTCTAAGGCAGTAAAAAACAAGATTGCCTCCTCTTCAGTGGGAAATCCTTTTCAATATTTAAACATGGCTAATGTCCCCTCTCAGACTTCTGTTCTCCAAGCTAACACCAAGCTCCCTCAGCTATTCCTTGTAAGGCTTGGTTTCCAAACCTTGGATCATTTTGGTTGACTTTCTCTGGACATGTTCCAGCTTGTCAATATCCTTCTTTTCTCTAAACATATTTTTTTCTAAATTATGGAAGTACAGGTAGTCCCCAAGTTACGAACAAGATATGTTCTGTAGGTTTTGTCTTAAGTTGAATTTGTAAATTGGGACGGGCACATTTTTTAAGTATAACTCCAGACATATGTCGCTTGTTGTGGAAACAAGGATTGGTGATAAAGTTTCAGTTGAGACATCTTTGCCCCGTGAAAATTCTTCTAGGAGTGAATTTCTCTTCCAGGGGTTAGATTAACTATGATTCGTTTGTAAGATGTTTGTAACTCAAAGACTGCCTGTAGATCAGTGCTAGTGAAAGAAATACCTGGCTGAATATAGCTTATTTTTGTATGTATAGCTTATACTTTAATTATTAATGGTGGGTCTTACACATAATAGAGGTTTCTATTAACAAAGTATAGAATTTCTTTTAAAAAGTTACCAAAACAATTGCAGTGAACAATTTTAAGGTTTGAGAGTTCTGCAGTGTTCATACTGGCCAGCTGTATCATCAACATTCAGTTATGGAAGGTGGCAAACTAGAAGATTGGGCAGGTACAAAGATGTCTTCACTGACAGCCTCCCAAAACTGGAAAATAATTTAAAATGAGGCAGCCCTACACCCTCCAGGGCAGAAAGATCTGTCATTGCTTCTGCTCTGGAGTAAAGGCATGCCATAATTAGTTAGGGAGAATAGTTAGTTACATATATTCAGCCAGTCTTCCTTCCCGGATGTGTTATTTAGGATTTGCTTGAGACTCGGAGTAATAGTTCTGTGCTACCTTTTTGCCCTCTTACCGCAGCAGCATTAATAGCTAAACTGATTGTAGTAGCTCAGTTGAATTGATCTCATTGGAGCTGTGCTCCAAGGAGGAAGGGATATCTGAAGTGTTCTCTTTTCGTCCACAAAGTGGCAACAGAATTCAAACTGTTTCTGCATCCTTTCTCAAAGTGACAAGTAATTTCAAGTAAGGGTGGGACATATGTTGCCTTCCAGATGTTGGACTGTGACTTCCATCATCCTAGTAAGCCTAGCTAATGGTGGGGGACAATGGGCATAGCAGTCTAGCAGGAATTGGGGAAGGGGCACATGTGTCCCACTCCTGATATGAAGGAGGGAGTTGAACTGGAGAGTGGTTAGAAATGTCATAGTGACGACATTGGGGTGATGGATAATGATAAGGGGGGCAATGCAGAAGTGAATGGAGAAACAGAAAAAAATTAACCTACAATGTTTTGTGAGTTGATACTATATGTAATGATATATTATTCTCCTATAATAAATTCTAGTTTTCACTTAAAACATTGGATCTTTCCCCATTTTCCAGGCACCTTGGACAGAGAACATAATACAGCTTCTACAATAGGAGCAAAACGGTAAGCTGTAAAAGCAATATTTTTTGAGTTTTTAGAACGGATCGGTATCAGTTATACTGTTAATCCAGATGCTTAATTGAATTAGTGTTTTTTTTCCCATTTCAGATCTGGAAAAGCGCTTCACCAATCAACATCCAAAAAAGCCAAATCAGCCAATTCCAAGTGCACAATAGAAACATTTTTTAAATGAATGCTATATATTATAAGGAAGACATTTTGATCAATGTTATAGCACTGCAAAACATACTGATGAAGCTATTTTCATTGTGTATATATTTTATATATGATTTTGCACTTATCAAAGGGACATTTTACGCTCAAATAGTTGCCTTGCAGTAACTTGATATTTTGAATAATGAAGATGTACTTATGCGAAAAATGAATGAATTGAAGGATGAAAATGCATTGAATGAAGTCAGCAGCTCTCAATGTATTTTGTTTGTGAGAGTTGGTATTTTTATTATTCGTGGCTATGCTTAAAAAAGTGAAATGATTGCCTTTTCATTTGATAATGAACAGATGCACTTCATGAATTGGATATTGTCAATGTGAGCTTTTTATGATCTGGAAAGTCACCTACTGTGCTGTATAAAAATTACTGCAGGAAGTTATGGTACTTTGTAGTCAAAATACACTAAGCATGATAAACACATTTGTGAGCCTTATCTACATACAACTACAAACACGCATGCACCTACAGATACACTTTAATATAAACAAGACATGCTTTCCATTTATAACTTTTCAAAATTTCACATACTACACAGATAAATTAATGTAAAGCACAAAGAAATTTTATGCTATTTTTGTAGCTCAAATGTAGGCAAGCTGATACAAATTTAGTTTTAGTCTCTTTCATATGAACTGAATACAGCTTTTAAAAAAATATCCTTAATGCCCTGTAAGACCTTGCCAACATTTACAAGGAAAGACCCGTGTTTTAGCATATGCATCTTTTATAATATATGGCTTTGCAGAAAACTATTTTCAGTACAATTGTCAAAAAGTACTTTGCCTTCCCAGGATGGCTGGCCATGTTAAGGAAGCAATTTTCTTATCCAGATTCTTCCGGCTGCAGTAAGACTATTCTGGTGTAAACAGATTGAGTGTAAGAAAATTAGGTTAGGAAATTGTATAATGAAATAAATCCTGTCGGTGTGCTGCCTTTTAAAATTATTATTATTATTACGTTATTACTTCAGATAAATTTCAAAATGGTCAGAATAAGAGGCACTCTTTATATGAAGGTATTTCACCACCATGTTTTAAAGTATTTGCATTTCTAAATATTAATATATTTTGTTCTTTACATGAATTATGTATTTTGAAATAAATTAATTTTATTTGTGATGTAATATCCAAAACATTTTTATCAATAGCTTTATTTCCATCAATGTGAACCTCAGTGTAATGCAAACTAATAAGAAGCTTTGAAAAATATTTGAACATTATTAAAAGTGCACTTCAATTATTAATTTTTGTGGTAAAAGCTGCTTTTTATCTTTCCTTGCTCCACCTGATCAATCTGTGCTGTATTCTCAAGAGCTCAGTCTTGTGGAACAGGTTTTCGCTATGGTAGTGAAATTGCTCTGAAATCATTATTTGGCCATTCTTCCTCCACTTTGTCATAAAGTCCTCTTTATTTCAAAGAATATCAGGAGTAAATGGGGGGGGGGGGGTATTTTGGCATTTGGAAATGTAACCAACTTATTTCAGTGGATGTTGCCAATGACTACAGCACACTTCTGTTTTTGTAAAATCCCAGGCCAATCACACAGGCCCACCCTAAAAACCAACTTGGCATGTTTATAGCCTAGTTGTTTTGCCAGATAAGCACAGGTGAAATGGAGTTGCATGCAGGTGAGGAGGCAGGCAGAGAAAAGATAAAGCATTCCAGTCTCTGCAGCACACAGAACAGAAACCAAGCAGGAAAAAGTGGGATACAGCAGTATTATGTATATTTATGTCTTGCTTTTTCTCTGGGACAGCTGAATAAATTCCTAAAACCCTGAAAACTGGCTGTAGAGCTCTATCCCGAATGGCATTATGAAATTTTACCTCTGGTTTCTACATCATAGATTCTTCACATTCTCATCCACATTTACTTTCATATTAAGTCATCATTTTCAGTGTTTGTTTAGCAGGTGTAAAATTAGCACAAAGACTGATAACTTTTGAATCTTCAACCTCTAACTCATTTTCACAGCAGTCCTCCATTGCAGTTTGGGACTGTGCAGATTGAGGAAGGAAATCATTTGGGGAAACAGAATTGGTAGCTGTGTGGAGAAATATCCACTGACGGCGAAAATGTAATGAAGCTTGATCATCCCTTATTTGAAATACTGAAATCCTCCCAAATCCAGTGTTGCTCACATAGGCGAGTTAGGATCTGTCTAAGGCAGTCGTTCCCAACCTGTGGTCTGTGGACGAAAATATGGTCCACGGTCTCACCATTACTACACCATTGCTTCGAAACCACGTGGCAACAGAAGTGACTGGTCTTGCAAAACCCTCTTATAGTGCCGAGGCAACGAGGATGTCAGGATGGGAGAGGCTGACTACCCACGAAAGATTACTACAACCACATCAGCTCTAGATTATTAAATATGGTTTTCTGTGGGTGAGCAGATGGCAACTACTGGATGGCGTATGTTCTGTATCAGAAGCTAGAGCTAATGTGGTTTATCCAATGCAATTTTCTGAATTGACACCCCAAATAACCAAACCGAATCTAAAGTTGACAAAAAACTGATTTGTAACCCTTTTAGTACTAATGTTGGAGAGTGGTCTCTGGTCAAAGTGGTCCCTGGTCAAAGCATTCCCTGGTCAAAGTGATCCCTGGTCAAGTGGTCCCTGATCAAAATGTTCCCTGGTCAAAGTGGTCCCTGTTCAAGTGGTTCCTGGTCAAAGCATTCCCTGGACAAGCGTTCCCTGGTCAAGTGGTTCCTGGTCAAAGCGTTCCCTGGTCAAAGTGGTCCCTGGTCAAAAAAAGGTTGGGAACTACTGATTAAGGTGTTGACTGAATTAATGCAGTTTAACACCACTGTAACTGCTATTGTTCAACCCAGTAGACTCTTGGAAGTTGTAGTTTTACAAAACCTTTAGTCGCCTCTGCCAAAGAGTGCGGCACCTCATCAAATTACACATCCTAGGATTCTTTAGCACTGACTAAACCAGGGCAGTGAAAGCTGTGTCAAACCATTAATTCTAAAGTGTAGATTGCCTTTGAAGTAGCAACACCTTTGGTTTCTGGTGGGTCCATGGACAACAGACAGTTTCATGCACAAAACCATAAATATTGTGCGTAACATTATCTTCAGCTGATATTATGGGCCCAAAGTCACAAAGGGGTTCAATATCAATGACTGCTTTATCTGAAAGTACAATAACATAGCATCCTATACACTAGGCATGGGCCAACTTGGGCCCTCCAGGTGTTTTGGACTTCAACTCCCACCATTTCTAACAGCCTCAGGCCCCTTCCTTTTCCCCCTCAGCCGCTTAAGCGGCTGAGGGGGAAAAGGAAGGGGCCTGAGGCTGTTAGAAATGGTGGGAGTTGAAGTCCAAAGCACCTGGAGGGCCCAGGTTGGCCCATGCCTGGTACACACCTTGCTATTCTCCCAGGTGCCACAAGGCTCTCCTGAATGAAGGTGGAGGAGGCCCTTCCCAAACAAAGGCTGGGGCACCTGCTGCTGCTGCTCCTGCTCCTGGGCAGGGAGTCGCCGGGCAAGGAGGGAGGAAAGGAGGAAGGGAGCGACGCCTGTCCTTCGGGGCTGGCCTTTGCTTGCCCCTCGGCGCCATGGAGGCGACCTGGAGCCGCGCCGTCAAGAGCCTGACGGGTTTGATAGGGAATTTGAACCCCATTCCCGACGAAAGCGACAGCGCAAGAGCCGCAGCGGCGGAAGAGGCAGCCAACGCGGAGATCCGTGAGTTTTCCTGCCCAGAAGGAGAAGGGAGGGACCAGCAGGAAGCCCAAAAGCAGCCTCTTTGGGAGAGAACCCTCCTCCTGCTCTCTGGTCCTTTTGGTTCCCCTCTGACGTTGGGTTCTTTTGGGGAAACCCCTCTCTCTGGCTCCTCTTTTTTTAGGGGAGGGCGGGACTCTTTTGGGAGATCCCCCCCCCCTTGCCTTTGGTTGTTTTGGAGGGGACCCAACCCAGACCCTGGTTCTTTTGGGGAGTCCCTTCTGCCCATGTCTGTCTCAAAAAGGGTCCCTCTCCCCTTTGGCGGCTTTGAACCCATGTCGCGCTCTGGTCACAAGTTGAGAAGATAAACTTTGGGTTTTGTTTCAACCCTTACACATGCCAGACAAGTCACACTGTCTCAGCCCAGAAGGCGGCAATGGCACAAGCCCCTCTGAACAAATCTTACTTCACATTGATAACTGCAGCTCACAGCATTCTGATCCTCACTATGGACTGTTTGGGCCAAGATTGGTGTGAATTGCACTTTGTCAACACAGCTTTGCACAGTTCCCTTGGGTCTAAAACTGTGGTTCTCAGCCTGTGGGTCCCCAGGTGTTTTGGCTTACAACTCCCAGAAATCCCAGCCAGTTTATCAACTGGTAGGATTTCTGGGAGTTGAAGGCCAAAACATCTGGAGATCCACAGGTTGAAAACCACTGCTCTAAAACCTGAAAAGTAGAAAGCAGAGGAGAGGGTGAACCCTGGCACCATGGTGATTGGGAAGCAAGAAGGAAGTCAAGCAAGTACATAAGGATACCCTCTTCAGCAGTGTTTCTCAACCTGGGGGTCAGGACCCCTGGGGGGTTGCAAGGGGGTGTTGGGGGGTCACCAAAGACCGTCAGAAAACACAGTACTTTCTGCTGGTCATGGGGGTTCTGTATAGGAAATTTGGCCCAATTCTATCATTGGTGGAGTTCAGAATGCTCTTTGATTGTAGGTGAACTATAAATCCCAGCAACTACAACTCCCAAACATCAAGTCTATTTCCCCCAAACTCTGCCAGTGTTCACATTTGGGCATATGGAGTATCTGTGCGAAGTTTGGTCCAGATCCATCATAGTTTGAGTCCACGGTGCTCTCTGGTTGTAGATGAACTACAACTCCGAAACTCAAGGTCAACACCCACCAAAGTAAGAGTTAATTAAATCAATTTAATATTTGCTTCTCACAGACTTAGCATGGGGATTTGGCTCATGAGTATACCAGTTTTTTGGGGGGTGGGGTTCAGAATGCTCTTTGATTGTAGGTTAACTATAAATCCCAGCAACTACAACTCCCAAGTGACAAAATCAACCCCCCCCCCCAAACCCACCAAACCCAGTATTCAAATTTGGGTGTATGATGTATTTGTGCCAAATTTGGTCTAGTGAAGGAAAATACATCCTGCATATCAGATATTTACATCATAACAGTAGCCAAATTACAGTGATGAAGTAGCAACGAAAATAATTCTATGGTTGGGGGTCACCACAACATGACAAACTGTATTAAGGGGTCACGCCATGAGGAAGAATGAGAAACACTGGTCTAAAACCTGAAAGGATTAAAGCAGAGCAGAGGGTGAACCCTGGCACCATAGTGATTGGAAAGGAAGAAGGAAGTCAACCAAGTACATAAGGAGACCCGTTGGAGAGTCATTGCACGTTATAGAGCTGCTATGAGCTTTCTGGGCTGTATGGCCATGTTTCAGAAGCATTCTCTCCTGACATTTGCCTGCATCTATGGCAGGCATCCTCAGAGGTTGTGAGGTCTGTTGGAAACTAGGCAAGTGAGGTTTATATATCTGTGGAATGTTCAGGGTGGACGAAAGAACTCTTGTCTGTTTGAGGCAGGCGTGAATGTTGCAATTGGCCACCCTGATTAGCATTGAAGAGCCTTTCAGTTTCAAGATTTGGCTGCTTAGTGCCCGGGGGAATTTCTTTTTTGGGAAGAGTCGGCGTTGTCCATAGACACCTCCAAGGTCATGTGGTCGGCATGATGGCATGGAGCACGGTTACCTTCCAGCAGAAGCAGTACCTATTGATCTACTTACACTTGCATGCTTTTTAACTGCTAGGTTAGCAGAAGCTGGGGCCAACAGTGGGAGCTCAGCCCGCTCCCGGGATTCGAACCGCTGACCTTTCATTCAGCAAGTTCAGTGGTTTAACCCCTGCACCACCAGGGGCTCCACAATAAAACACAAATAAACATTTTAAAATCATTTAACAATATACAATGACAATAAAGTTATGCAATTCTATATATATTTGGCTGGAGTTACACTTTCAAAATGTACCTGTTCCAACTAAGATGCAACTTCAGCTTAAGAACAAACCTACTTTGTTCATAACATGGGGACTACCTGTATACTCAATTGTCACCCATCTATTCTTTTCTCTTGAGAATAGATACAGCTATTAGTTCTTATTTTATTTTGTAATTTTACCCAAAATACAAACCATTTCTCATACCAAAGTAATGTATGTATATCTCAAGATTCACAATGCGATTCGCATCATGATTTATTACTGACCATGCTGACTGAATTGCATAAGATTGGAGACCACAGATTTTTAAAATACCTGGTGTAACTAAATGCTATGTCCACCTGCATTATATTTGTGCAGGCTGAATATTGAAAGTTGAGAACCTAGGCCAAAGGTCCATCTCAGATTTGAAATTGTGGGAAAGGAGAGAGAATGCTGCCATACTAGCCTGTCTCATCTGTTTGCTTAAATCTCTTCAAGGACTAAAAGGAAGGTCAAACATTTGCTTTCATTGTTAAGTTTATTTATTCTACCTTTTCCACCAAAACTAGGACTCCTTTCCTCTGTTATGCACAACATATAAATGCATAAAGGCAGCATAGGGCTAGGAAATTTTTTCCCTCCCTCCCTGAATGGTTGAAAAATATCTATATTTTCTATATACCTACTACAAATGAAAATATGTATTTGTGTATGTGGCTGGCTCCCATATCCACAAACAGCTTTAACCCATAGTGCTGAGGAGCCACCAAAAGCCCTATTTCCAATGACATTTCAGATTAAAGGGAATGCCATGAACTTGTAGCCCAATCCCCTGCCAATGTCCTCCCCAAAGACCATACTGCTCACCACCCAAGGAATGCTTTCATTTGAGGACTATTTCATCCTAGATTTTACTCGTTTCCTCCACTACAGACATCCCAGTGTTTCTTACTCTCTCCATTGGTGTGGAATTTGCATGATCCCACCCACTGCTTCTCTCTTAACCCTTTCCTACTCTTTTCAACGCTGTTTGCAAAATAAACAATAAACATACTGGCGGAGTTTGGGGGATTGACTGCAGATGATGGAAGTTGTAGTTCACCCTGCATCAAGTCAGAGCATTGTGACCCCCACTGACAATGGACCTAGACCACATTTGGAGCACAGAACTCCCATAACCAAAGAAAAATACTGGAGGGGTCTGGGGGGAATTCAGATAATCTGGGGTCAGATTCTGAAATATAGGGCAGTGTAGATCCAGCTTCTGATAGATATTGTTGAAATGGTTTCTATTCTTCTAAGAATGAGTCAGTGACTTAGTCTTCAACAACATTGTTAACTTGTCCATTTATATTTAAAATTGAACAGAATGGAAATACAACATCCCCTGGATTAAAAGTTTATCTATTGCAACATATAAGAAAATGTTTTTCTGTTTTGCAGTTCTTCCTGATGAAAAAGAATTCCAGCATGCGGCTAAAACTAATAATCTGGAAACGATGGAAAGACTGTTTCAGAAAAAAGTTAACATTAATGCTGCAAATATTGTAAGTATAAAACACTCTAGTTCCCAAAACAAACCAATCCTTAATTAAACCAGAGTATGTTGTCGAAACCTTTCATGGCCGGAATCACTGGGTTGCTGTGAGTTTTCTGGGCTGTATGGCCATGTTCCAGAAGCATTCTCTCCTGACATTTTGTCTGCATCTATGGCAGGCATCCTCAGAGGTTGTGAGGTCTGTTGGAAACTAGGCAAGTGAGGTTTATATATCTGTGGAATGTCCAAGGTGGGAGAAAGAACTCTCGTATGCTTGAGGCAGGTGAAAATGTTGCAAATGGCCACCTTGATTAGCATTGAATGGTTTTGCAGCTTCAAAGCCTGGCTTGTTGTTGCCTGGAGGAATCCTTTGTTGGGAGCTGTTAGCTGGCCCTGATTGATTATTGTCTGGAATTCCACTGCTTATTGAATGTTGCTCTTTATTTACTGTCTTGATTTTAGAGTTTTTTTTTTTAAAATACTGGTAGCCAGATTTTGTTCATTTTCATGGTTTTCTCCTTTCTGTTGACATTGTCCACATGCTTGTGGATTTCAATGGCTTCTCTATGTAGTCAATTACAATTTGGTTTTTGGTCAAGTTTAGATTTGGTTTGATTACTTGGGGTGATGTTTAGAAAATTGCATTGGATAGACTGTTGCATCAGCTCTAATTTCTGATACAGAACGTATGCCATCCAGTAGTGCTTGCCCACAGAAAACCATATTTAATAAGCCTCAGCACGATAAGAGGGTTTCACCAGGCCAGTCGCTCTTGTTGCAATGGTGTAGTAACTGTGAGGCCGCAGGCCATATTTTAGTTCTTGTGGACCAGTGGTGTTCCATGGACCACGGGTTGGGAACTACAGATATAAAATATTATAATGCGCATATATATATATAATACTAGAGTATACAGTAAGCGTAATTTTTCAGTCCCTTTTAAGGCTGGAAAAGCCTTCCTCAGCTTATATTCGAGTCAAAGTTATTTATTATTTTACTCTGTTATTATTATTATTATTTCTCCTCGTGGTCACCTGTGAATTTGCACATATGGTATAATCCTGTGCTCACGCAGGCAACGGAAACTCTATTTTATTATTACATTTATTATTTTACTTTATTATTGTTGTTATTATTACATCTATTATTTTACTCTATTATCACTGTTATTATTACATTTCCATTATTTTACTCTATTATTATTTTTACATTTATTATTTTACTCTATTGTTATTGAAAGGCTACATAAGCACCTTTACGTTGAAGAAGGTTAGAATAATGGTTTAATCAGAGTTGGACAGTCTTATCTTAAATTAGTTTCATGTAAATATTCAGATACATTTAACCAAGAATGCCTCAATTAATGTAATTTTTTGGTATCTATATTTATTTTCAAATGTACCAATAGCAGCTGTATTTCCCACTCTCGGCTTACACTAGAGTCAATACATTTCCCCAGTTTGTGGTAAAATTAGGTGTCTTTGCTTATATTCGGGTCAGATTATACTCAAGTATATATGGTGTATGTATGTGTGTGAGTGTGTATGTATATATCATGCTAAGAATATTGGTATTAATTCCTACCTGTGCATCTTGCAGTGGATTTAAAATGCATGAATTAAAAAGGTATTATTTGCATATACTTGTTCGCCTCCTTATGAACAAATATTGTACTTTCCTACTGTAGTCACAGACGACTGTCTCCAAATATTTACCTACTTGACTAAATTCATTGAGCTTATCATTCTTATTTATATATGTAGATTCACCTATATTTGTGGAAGTATAGCCTTTATTTTCCTAACAACACAGAATTTTGACATAGTATTAATGATTAAGAACTGGAATCTGCAATTTTATATGCCCCCATAACTCTTGACCTCATTATCACAAAATACTGTGCCTAAACTTTTATATTTTGCTTTCCTCTTATTTTAGCTGAAGCGCACAGCTCTCCACTTTGCTGTTGCAGGAAATCATATATCTGCAGTGGACTTTCTCCTCCATCACAAAGCTAGAATTGATATTGCTGATAAGGTGATGAAAATGGTTCTTTAATATTACTTTACCTTTGCTGACACTGAGAAATAGGAATATTTTATAGAAATGCTGACATTGATGGAGGGCCCATCTTTCCCTCTGTTTTCAAGGAGAATACCTGTAAAATATGAAATGTTGACAATTTCCTTATAAATATGTAAATAAATAAAATTACAAAGTAATTTTAAGACTGGCTGAAGGACCACCAATCAGGCCCGTAGCCAGTATTTCGTTTCGGGGGGGGGGGGGGGGGGGGGGCTAAAAATTTTTCAGGGGGGGTTCGGGGGGGCTGAGTTTCGGGGGGGGGGCTGAGTCTGAGTGAAAGAGGGTCTACCCTAGCAAACCTTTTGTATCATTACCTCAATACCCCCATGCATATGGGATATATTGAGTATGGTGATCAGATCATGATATCAAGAAACATGACAGTTTAAATAATGCACCAGTAAGGCCTTTTCGCGAACCACCATGAAGCCCCTCAAGCCCCCCCCCCCCCCCCCCCCCGGCTACATGCCTGCCACCAATACTCTTTATCTACCAAAGAGTGCTGGCAGCTCACCAAACTACAACTCCCAGGATTCCATAGCATTGAGCCATGGCAGTTAAAGTGGCATGGAACTGCATTCATTCAACAATGTGGATATGTCCATAGTTTCCTATCTGCAGTTCTGGAAAAATACTAACATGCTGTGGCCCCATCTACACTGCCATATAATACAGTTTCTGAATAAATACTACTACTACTACTACTACTACTAATAATAATAATAATAATAATACACTTTATTTATATTCCACCCTTCTCCCCACGGAGATTCAGAGTGGATTACAGTATAAACAGATACTGGGAAACATTCAATGCCTTGTTACAATACAATGAGACACACAAACACAAACAAAGGCAAAGGCTTCTCCTTTCATTTCTGGCTTTGAAGGCGGTGCTCATCTCTGGCTTTGTGGGAGGTGCTGTTCTCCATTTCCAAGCCAAGGTGCCTGTATTGTCACCTCCTGGCCATGTGACCAGCATGACTGCTTGGAGCGTCTTATGCCTTTCCTGCCCAAGTGGTACCTATTTATCTACTCACATTTGCCTGTTTTTAAACTGCTAGGTTGACAGGAGCTAGGGCTAACAGTGGGAGCTCACCCCATCCCATGGATTGGAACTGCCAGCCTTCAGGTTCAGCAGTACAAGGGTTTAACCCATTGCGTTATCCAGTGAATCCAGATTATCTGCTTTGAAGTGGATTTAGAAACTGGATTATATGTCAGTATAGATTCAGCCTGACATACAATTTGTTAAAGGGATTTCAGAAATAATGTATTTGCAGCAGCTTGAATGCTGGAAAAAGGTACATATGTGTTACTAAGGCAGTGTTTCTCAACGTGGGGATCGGGACCCCTGGGGGAGGGGTCACAAGGGGGTGTAAGAGGAGTCGCCAAAGACCAAAAGAAAATACAATATTCCTGTTGGTCATGGGGATTCTGTGTGGGAAGTTTGGCCCAGTTCTATCAATGGTGGGGTTCAGAATGCTCTTTGATTGTAGGTGAACTATAAATCCCAGCAACTACAACTCCCAAATGACAAAATCTATCCCCCCCCCAACCCCACCAACATTTAAATTTGGTCCAGTGAATGAAAATACTCATAACAGTGATTCATAACAGTAGCAAAATTACAGTTATGAAATAGTAATGAAAATAATGTTATGGTTGGGGGTCACGGCAACATGGGGAACTGTATCAAGGGGTTGCGGCATTAGGAAGGCTGAGAATCACTGTACTAAAGTTTCCTACAGAATTTGCCCCAGAGCAAATCCCCATTTGTTATGCCAATTAATTATATTATTCCATGCAATATAAATGAAGAACAGTTTTGAATTTCATTGTAATGCCTTGCATTCTTTTATCTCCTTTGAAGCATGGACTTGTTCCAATTCATCTTGCTGCGTGGACTGGAAATCTGGACATAATGCTGATGTTAATCAAAGCAGGGGCTGATCAAAAAGCTAAGAACCAGGTTTGTTGCAGATATATACAAAACAACATTAAGCAGTTATATGATAGGAGAATTCCTAATTCTGTTTTACAGCCTGTTTTGTCTTTTCCTTAGGAAGGAAGAAATGTCCTCCACTTTGCAGCTCAGAATAATAATG
This sequence comes from Anolis sagrei, assembly GCF_037176765.1. Taxonomy (NCBI): domain Eukaryota; kingdom Metazoa; phylum Chordata; class Lepidosauria; order Squamata; family Anolidae; genus Anolis; species Anolis sagrei. The sequence continues at coordinate 264,008,188 of NC_090022.1, forward strand.
TCAGAATCGTGGACTATTTCATCCAGGATCTTCACTTGCTTGACCTCAATACCCCTGATGAGGTATTATGAGCAAATGACATATTATGGACTATCTGCTATTTGACACTAGCAATGTTTTGTGAATGCTTTTCATTTAATAATATCTATGGTTAATTCACAGTCATGCTCTATCTATATTCTCTGAATATAACTTTTTGTGCCTTTCTGATCTGCCTTGACCACCATGTGCATTAGACTGTGCATTTGCCATAAACGATTGGTCCTACAATCACGTTTTGCCAAAGGAGACCTAGTAAACACCAGTCTCGGAAGAAAACAATAGTTACAATAGAAAGATCCCAAGTTCAATCTTTCACATCAATACTGAAAAGGGTTACAAAACTCAACAGATATGTGAACCCTGCTTGCCAAATAGATAACAATGGACTGAAGAGACCTACATCTATCTGATTCAGCAGAAGCCGGTTTCATATGATGTTTCTCCAGATTAAAAAAAGGTCTTTTATCCCTTCCAATAGATGGTTCAGGCCTCATTTGATTTCAAAGGATCAGCCAAAAAGAAACCAAATAAAATATCAATTTACTTGTGAGTCCTGCTAAATAATACCAATGGGACTTACATACAGGATAAGATATTCAGGATTGGAGACTATTAGTCTAGCAAGATATCTGTAATTGAAACCTATTTTTTCAGTGAAAAGGCAATACTCTGGTTCTTCTGTAAACCTTTAGTGATGAAGTCGTTTCTGTAGAAGGTGTATATTCCCCTATAAGGGTATAAATTGGGTATGGGCAAACCCAGGCCCAGGACCCAGATGCGGCCCCTTGGGCTCTTTTTTCAGGCCCTCCTATCTCTCACCATCCTATCCTTCATTTGTTCTCTCTTTCCTTCCTCCTTCCCTCCCTCCCTCCTTTCCTTACTGCCCTCTTTCTCCCTCCTTCCTTCCCTTCCACCCTTTCATCCTTCCTCCCTCCCTTCCTTTCTTCTCTCTTTCCTCCCTCCCTCTCTCCCTCCCTCCAACCACCTCCCTCCAACCACCTCCCTCCAACCACCTCCCTCCATTTCCTTCTATCCTTCCTTCCTTCCATTCTTTTCTTCTTCCATTCCTTCCTTCCTTCTCTCTTTCTTCCTCCTTGGGATGTTTAGCTGGGAGAAGAGAAGGTAGAGAACATGAGAACCATGTTTCAAGATTTGAAAGGGTGTCCCATTGAGGAGGAGGAGGAAGAGGGTGGGGTTGGAACTGACTTTCTGCTGCTCTAGAGACCAGGGCACAAGGCAGCAATGGGTTCAAATGGCAGGGAAAGAGATTCAACTGAAAAGATTAGGAAGAACTTCCTGAGAGTAAGAGCTGTTGGAGAGTGGCATAGGCTGCCTCAAAATGTGATGAAGTCTCCTTCTCTGGAGGCTTTTCTGCAGAGGCTGTCTATTGGGAGTGCTTTGATTGTGCCTTCTTGCATGGCAGGGGGTTGGACTGGATGGCCCTTGGGGGTCTCTTCCAGCTCTAGGATTGTAGGATTATATATCAAAAGTAGGCAATACGAGGTCGTCTCTGGTTGCTTCTGGATTGAGAGACTCAGCCATCTACGAAGACATTGCCCAGGGGACGCCCGGATGTCTTGCAATCCTGCGAGGAGGCTTCTCTCATGTCCCCCAATACGAGGTGTAATGGATACACTTTTTCTTTCCTGTCTACCATCTCATCCTGATCAAGACCAACCCTTTGAGGTTTCAAATGTTTCCCATCTTTCCTTCACTTTCTGCATCCAAAAGAGAAAAGAGAAGGGGAGGAAAGGGCAGGGATGCGACTTGGGGGAAATCCCCTCCCTTCCAGCTTACCTACCCCACTGCGGCCCCCAAATTAGAAAGTTTGCACATGCCTGGAATAAATCAATATTGCCTTTGATCCTTTTTAAATCTGTGTGGTTTGAAATACACTTTTCTCCAGGACGGTTAACCAAACTGTGCTACATACCCTCCAACATTGCACAGATGAAAATTAGAAGACATGTAACCAAACAGTATCACATTGTGGCCAAGATGGCAACAAATATTAATGAGGAGAAACACAAAACTAGGAAGGCTGTAGCACTTTGCTTTTGCCCAAGTTTATTGGGAAGGCAACATTCATCTTCTCCTTCCCACTCCTTCCTGATGAGCTAATTGAATGCATATTACCTTTACATTTTAAACTCAGTTTGCAGTAGTTGAAGTAAGATGAGGACAATGTGAGAAAGTCGGGGGGGAGGAAGGAGGAGAGAAAACCTGATATGTTTTTTAAATGCTGAAAAACTGGATTAATTACAAGTGTCCCTGCAAAATTGGGACAATTGGAGAGTGTTAGCATGTATGCTACAAATGCTTGCTACACATAGCTTTTGGCATATGATGATGTCGCAGTTCCCCATCATGGTCTGTATAGCCATTGTCTTATCTTCTATATCAATTTGATCTTCTGGTCCTCATATTTTTTAAACCTCTCTCATTTTGCCTGTGGATACAGCTCATCCATTTTTAAAGCTCCTTCTTACTTTCTATAGTCATTTCGGTCAGCTTTGTTTTCCTCCCCTTAGAAATTTGACAAACTGCTTTTATCTCTTTGCTGATAACTTGGATTCATGATGGATGGAGGAGCTGTAGTGCAAGAAATAAGTGGCTCAAGTGATGTCAAACCTCATTAATTCTACAGTGGGGATCAGAGGTTTCCATTTTTTAAAAAATTGGGACCACTTCACCAGGAACCAGTTTTACCAGGGACCACTCTCCAACATTAGTACCAGGTTATGAATCAATATTTGGTCAGCTTTAGATCCGATTTGGTTATTTGAGGTGCTGATTCAGAAAATTGTATTGAATATACCACATTAGCTCTAGTTTCTGATACGCCATTCAGTGGTCGCCATCTGCTCGCCTACAGAAAATTGTATTTAATAAACTAGAGCTGATGTGGTCTATCCAATGCAATTTTCTGAATCAGCACCCCAAATAACCCCAGGAACAGGCCTAAAAACGAAGACACCAAGGCGCCCCGCTTCCAGGCGTCACATGGAACTGCTCTGCTTGGGGGGGGGGGGGGGGGGAGGAGAGAAGCAGCAGTCAGGAGGCTTGCTGTCACACATCTTTTGTGGGTAGTCAGCATCTCCCCTCCTGACATCCCCATTGTCTTCAGCACTATAAGAGGGTTTCGTGAGACCAGTTGCTCTCATTGCAACAGTGTAGTAACAGCGAGGCCACAGACCATATTTTAGTTCTTGGGGACCACTGGTGGTCCACGGACCACAGGTTGGGAACCACTGCTGTAGATGCACCCAGAGCTTAATGACTCAACAAACTACAGTCATGGCATTTAAAGTGAAATCATTGTGCATTACAAGTGATGGTTGTAGAAGGTGTTTGGAATTACCCTCTGGAGGTTATATGGATTCCTGTGGTTGGAGGTTATCTTCACCCGGTTTATGGTTCCTGGTTAGCACCTTTTCTGCAAGAGCTTTGTTTTTTTACTGACCTCTTTAACTCTTATTGTTTCCTAGAAAGGTAGAAAGCCATTTCTTCTGGCGGCTGAATGGGGCCACGTAGAAATGGTAAACGAGCTGATTTCCCTTAACTTATCCACCACACAAAAGGACAAAGTAAGTTTATTACAATAATTGCAATAAAAGCTTCTTATTCAGCTTTTTAGTAAATGAATCTTCAGCTCAAAACTGTATACTTAGTTATGTTTCTAATCACTGTAAAAATCACTTTATATGGTGTGAATTATGGCAACGAAGACAATGAAAGAGAATGTTTAGTGCTTTATTTCACTTTGGTGTTCTGTGTTACAGTATATGATTTTGTAAGTCTTGACAAGAATCATCTCTTGCTTATATGTGTGTTGAGGAAGAACACATGGACAATGTAGCAATCAAGTTAAGGTGAATGTATATCAGGTGAAGGTTTTCTTGATGCAAGTAGTGGGTGAAATGAAGTAATCAGAGATGGAACTACACTACAAGGTTTGCTGGAAAGAAGCAGATTAATGCATTGTTTTGTAAGTTTGTTTTTCCTTCTGCGATGGACAATGATGGACAATTTGTTTTCAATGCTGCTGTATTTTTCTTTATAAAGCTGCATGTGTCAATTACTCCAGAGTAAAGACATTTTTTCCTATTATACTCTGTGTAATTCAATTTGGGATCTGGAGCTGGGAAGACTGCTGTGTAATTTCAATATAAACTAACAAACCGCAACAGGTTATGGGCCCAGCTTGCCCAGTCTGCCCAGCTTGCCCAGTCTGACCAGATTGCCCAGTTGGATATTATTTTTCTCCAGTTCCAGTTTTGAAGACATTTTTGGTTTTGCATTGTGTGTTTTGTTGGCAAAACAAGAAGATGGATACTGGAATGAATTTTGCTTTCCCTATGGCCAGGTTAAATGGCAATAACTATTCCATTTGGAAAGTCAGAATGGAAAGTTATTTGAGGAGAGAATCCTTGTGGGAATGTACAGAGAACCCAGTGCAGCAGCCAGCTACAGCAGAGCAGCTGAGAGCTCTGGAAAGAGCAAGGTCTACTCTGATGTTAGGAGTTGACGATGACCAATTGGTTCATATAAGCAGCCTGCCAACTCCCAACGCAATTTGGGTGAGACTCAGAGAAGTACATGCTTCCAGTTCGGCAGCAACGTTGGCTGTACTGGCAAGGCGACTTTACAGGAAGAGATTGGAGAAGAATGAAAGTCTGAAAGACCATTTGCAGATATTGCAGAGTTTGTTTTTGCAATTGGAGGAGAGAGACTTTCATCTCACAGAGCCAAACAAATGTTTTATTGTCCTGTCATCCCTGGATTATTCGTTTGACGGGATAGTAAATTCCTTGGAATCACTCCCACAAGCACAATTAAACCTCCAATATATTTGTGCTAGAATTCTTGCTGATTGCGAAAGGCGAAGAGATCGTTGCCTGGAGACTGCAAATACAGCAGGACGTTCTCAAGGAAAGCAGTCAGCCGGAGTTGCACTCGAGGAGGAGACGGAGAAAGTTTGTGTGGTGAGAAGGTGCTTCAAATGTGGGTCTCCAAAACATTTAAAGAGGAATTGTCCAAAACAGCAGCAGAAGAAGCAAGGATGGAAGAGAGTGAACCAGAGGAGGGGTTCCTCGCATGTCAGCATTGTGAAGTCCCAAGGGAGTCCAACAGATGAAGACATATTTTATGTGGACTCTGGATGTTCACAGCATATAGTGAACAACAAAAGTTTGATTTGTAACCCTGTGAATCCTAAATGTTCAAATGTTACCCTTGCAGATGGAAAACAGTACAAAGTACAGGGACAAGGGGAAGTTTATGTTAAGCATTTGGGTAAAACATTAAGGAATGTATTTTTAGTTCCAGAGATTGATTACAATTTATTATCAGTTGGAAAACTGGATAAAGAAGGTTATGAAGTTAATTTTTCTGGAGGAAAAGTCAGGATTTTGAAAGGGAATAAGTTATGTGGAACTGGTGTATTACAAGGGGATTTGTATGTGTTAACTTCAGGAGGTAACACAAGTGATGTAAATGTAGTAAGTAAGAATGCTCCATTACACCAGGGATGCATTCATGATTTACATAGAACATTAGGTCACCCAAGTTTCAAAGTGTTGTATAAAATGCCAGAGTTTAGTGAAGGCATAAAATTAAAACATTGCACGAAGTTTCTAGATTGCAATGTATGTAAGAAAACTAAAGCACAGTCAGCCCCAATTAGTAAGAAAAGTTTAAGAAACTCAGAGGAAAAGTTTCAGTTAGTACATGCTGATTTAATCGGACCGTTTCAACCGAGTAAGGGTGGAGCCTGTTATATACTGTGTATATTAGATGACTATTCTTGTTTTTCTTGGTGTTTTTTGTTGAAACAAAAGAGTGAAGTTTTTGAGATTATTAAGAATTGGGTGGCATATGTGAAGAGACAATTTGGAGTAGGAGTAAAGGCTCTCCAAACTGACAGAGGAGGAGAATTTACCTCACATAGTTTAGAAAATTTTCTGAAAAAAGAGGGGATAAAGCACAGACTCACATGTGCTTATCAAAGTGCAGAAAATGGAAAGATAGAAAGACTAGTAAGAAAAGTTCAAACAGTGAAAGATTCTTTGTTAGAAGATTCTGGATTATCCCAAAATCTATGGGGAGAAGCAGTAATGACTGCATGTTATTTAATTAATAGACTCTGGTGTGAGCCTATTCAGAACACTCCTTATTTTATGTTATATGGCAAGAAGCCTCCATTAGGGCATTTAAGGAATTTTGGGACACAGGCATGGGTGTTCATACCCAAACCATTGAGAAGGAAAGGCCAAGATAAAGCCAGGAGATTAACAATGGTTGGCTATGCACAGGGAGCCAAAGCTTGGAGATTTTTAGATAATGAAGGAAACATTGTTATATCAAGATCTGCTAACTTTGCCTGTAGCCAGAATTGGGATAAGATTCATGCTAATCAGGAAGTTTTCTTTCCTATTTCAAAAGAGGAAACTCATGAGCAAGGTAGACAAAACACAAAGCAAGAAAGTGCTGCTACACCTCAACTCATAAGTAAGCCTATAATTAGAAGATTTAAGAGGCCTAGGCCCTCAGATGAGGATGATGAGGTGAATGAAGATCCTGGAGAGGGAACTAGTCAGGAAATTTTACTCAGAAGAAGTGAGAGAACCAGAAAGAAACCTGACAGGTTCACAATACAAAATGTAAGAGTATGTTTAGTTAATTATGAGCCTCAAAGTTTTGAGGAAATAGAAAGTTTGCCACAAGAAGAGAAAGAAAAATGGTTAGAGGCTATAGATGAAGAGATGAAAAGTATGGAAAGGTTAAATGTGTATGAACCTGCAGATTTACCAAGAGGGAGTAATCCTATTGACACAAAATGGATTTTTAAGCAAAAGATTGATGCTAATGGTCAAGTTAGGTACAAAGCGCGTCTTGTTGCTAGAGGGTTTACACAGATTAAGGATATAGATTACACAGAGGTGTATTCGCCCACTGTTAGTCCTAATTCTGTAAGATTGATTTTAACTCTTGCAGCATGTTTGAATTTAAAGGTATATCATTTTGACATAAGTACAGCATATCTGAATGCTACTCTGAAGGAGAATATATATATTGTACCTCCACCAGGTTCAAAGTACAGAGATACCAATACGTATTTTAAGTTGAACCGCGCCTTATATGGTTTGAAACAGGCCGGACTTGTCTGGAATGATTGTTTAAATGATGCTTTGACCAAAATGGGTTTCCAGAGAAGCAGAGCAGATCCATGCGTGTATGTAAGAAATGTACAACATGATTATCAAGTATTGTTTGTGTATGTTGATGATGTATCATTTTTGGCTGAAACTCAAGCAGAAATTGACAAATTTGCAGAAGAGTTAGGAAAACATTCTAAGTTAAGAAACCTTGGTCCAATTCAATATTTTCTTGGTGTACAAATTATGAAAACTGAACAAGATTTTGTGTTAAGCCAAAAAGGGAAGATAATGCAGATTTTGGAAAAACTAAACATGAAAGAGTGTAAAGGAGTTAAATCACCCATGATTTTAGGTTTTCAAAACGAAGTGGAAAATGCTGAAATATTTAAAGAGAAAGCTTTATACAAGAGCATTATTGGTCAGTTATTGTACATATGTAATTACACCAGAGCAGACATTGCATTTGCTGTGAATTTTCTAAGCAGGTATGCAAGCAACCCAACCATTGCTGCATGGAATGGACTTAAGAGGGTGGCAAGATATTTAAAGCAAACACAAGATTTTTGTTTGGCATTAAGTCCAGATGATTCACTATCTTTGCAGGTATATACAGACAGTGATTTCGGCAACTGTACTGATAGAAAATCGACAACAGGAGTTTTAGTTAAGTTTTCTAATGCTGTAATTGACTGGAAGTCGAAGAAGCAGAGTTATGTAGCTTTAAGTTCCAGTGAGGCTGAGTTTGGTGCACTTAGCTTAGCATATACAGAGATTTGTGTAATCAAACAACTGCTTAAAGACTTGCAAATACCTGTTGAAGATCCAACAACAATATATGAGGATAATCAGACATGCATCACAATGGCAACACAGGCCAGAGTAAAACAAAGAAGCAAGCATGTAGATATTAAGTACAGTTGTGTAAGGGATGCAGCGAAAAATGGTGAAATTGATATAGTATATTGTAATACAAATCTAAATCTAGCTGATGTACTAACTAAGCCACTGAGTGTACAGAAACATCAGAATGTTTTGAATGATTTGGGAATTTTTGAGTGTACCATGTAATTGTATTATGTATTGTGTTTTCCTCTACACACGAGGAGTGTTACAGTATATGATTTTGTAAGTCTTGACAAGAATCATCTCTTGCTTATATGTGTGTTGAGGAAGAACACATGGACAATGTAGCAATCAAGTTAAGGTGAATGTATATCAGGTGAAGGTTTTCTTGATGCAAGTAGTGGGTGAAATGAAGTAATCAGAGATGGAACTACACTACAAGGTTTGCTGGAAAGAAGCAGATTAATGCATTGTTTTGTAAGTTTGTTTTTCCTTCTGCGATGGACAATGATGGACAATTTGTTTTCAATGCTGCTGTATTTTTCTTTATAAAGCTGCATGTGTCAATTACTCCAGAGTAAAGACATTTTTTCCTATTATACTCTGTGTAATTCAATTTGGGATCTGGAGCTGGGAAGACTGCTGTGTAATTTCAATATAAACTAACAAACCGCAACATTCTGTACATACAGATTGTGTAATTTTAGAATATTTATCAGCATCCCCATTAAGAATTCCATATAGTGACTTCACCTCATTAGAAATTAACATATTTATTTAAGATTACAAAAAACAACAACGTTATAATCATAATGTGAAACTATCTTACTCATTTTTAGTGCTTTATTTTGGTAAATATTAGATATTTTATTTGTATCCCAACTTTGGGATGTTTACATATGGAGAAAATACATTTTATCCTGCCCAGGGGAGAAAAGCAACTTAAATTATTCATCATGACATGATTTAGATCCAAAGAAAAACAGAGAGGAAAACAAATGGTTGGAAACCACTATCTTCCAATTCCCAACCTGGTTACTTCTGTACATCTGAATGGCACAATGGCTGAGCAACAGTTCGCTGCTTCTTCCCTTTGTTAAGATTACTTTGCTCTCCTAATTAAACATCCAAATATTATGCCCAGATTTCAACATAGAATCTTAGAGTTGGTCTTTGTCTCGAGAATGTTTGGAAGTTATAATTTCTGTATGTCTTCTTATAGGATGGAAATACTGCATTGCACCTGGCGGCTAAAAATGGCCACCATGAAGTGGCAGAAGTTCTCCTTGATCAGTGGGAAGTAATAAATGAGTTCAATGAGGTAAAAAAAAGGACAAACATACCGTCCAATATTTTTCAAGTGAAAAAGTGGAATGATAGGTGATTAACTGGGACTGTCCCTGCTAAATCAAGACAGTCAGAAGTATAAGTATATAGAATAAAGGAAAGAATGGAGATACAAAACAGATGAAGATAAAGCATAACTAGCTTGGACATTGTGTTGTTGAAGGCTCTCATGGCTGGAATCACTAGGTTGCTGTGAGTTTTCTGGGCTGTATGGCCATGTTCCAGAGGTAAATTCTCCTGTCATTTTGCCCATGTGGGCGAAACATCAGGAAAGAATGTCTCTGGAACATGGCCATACGGCCCAGAAAACTCACAGCAACCCAGTAACTTGGACATTCCTTCTGAAGTTCTGGCCACTTGTTGAGGCTACATGCCAGTCATCTTGTTTTGGATCTCGCAAATTGACCCACTGTGATGAGGGTAGTATACTAAAAAAATGGGTAAAGTACAGATGATAATCCAGTTTGCTTTCATAATTTCATAAGATGAAGGTCTCATTTTGTCCATTACTTACCAAATCAAAGATGTTTGGACTGACCTTGGTGAGGATAATAACACAAAATTGCCGGATATGCATTGCTCAGTAGTTAAAAATCTACACTTCTTTGCTTCTGTTTATGGAACTCAGAATTGCATATATATAGGGACCCTGGCTTTGCCCATCATGTGGTATCGATGCGGTGATTAGTGGAATTCTTGCCTGTTGGTCAGTTGGTAATCAAAGGAGAGAACTGCCAGAAAGAAAAAGTGGCAATCTTATAGATTAGTTTGTATGAGACAATTCCATCAAAATAATAATTTAAAAAAAACAAATTTGCAAATTACATTCTGTACCTTGCATTCCTGCACACATTGTGGTTTAGGTTATTTATCTTAATTCAACAGCTGGGTAGAAAAAGGTAATTATTGTTTCCGTCACTTTGAAAAGTTTTTTGTTCTCTAAAGGAATTGTTCATTGCCACTGGAAATTATTCAAGTGCCTGCCTCGAAGCCTGGTGATAACTCTATTTTAATGTTAGATGTATTTTTTTCTTTATTGTGCTGTTTCAGGAAGGTGAAACACCTTTTTATCTGGCTGTGGCAGGAGGCCATGAAAAATGTGCTGATCTCTTACTGGAAGCAGGAAGTGATATCAATATCTCAAATAAGGTACATTGATATGCTTGATGTTCTTTAATTCACTGAGATAATATTTTTCAGCCAATTTAAGTGAAATCAGGTAATGAGCTAAATCACGACATGCAATGGCTCATTGTTTACAGCAAAGATGGACAGTTGGGGTCCTCCAGATGTTTCTGGACTACAATTTTCATCATCTATCACCGCTGGTTATGTTAGCTTGGTGGTTCTCAAACTGAGGGCCCCCAGATGTTTTGGCCTTCAAATCCCAGAAATCCTAACAGCTGGTAAACTGGCTGGGAATTCTGGGAGTTGTAGGCCAAAATACCTGGGGACCCACAGGTTGAGAACCACTGTTAGATAGTTCTGCTGGGAGTTGTTTTCCAACAATATCTAAAGGGCCTTGTCTATTCCAGAGCCTCTGAACTATGGCAGTTAGAATGCCAAACCAGGGGTGCATCTACATTGCCCAAATAATGCAGCTTGATACCAGTTTAACTGCCACGGCTCATGGGATCATGGGAGTTGTAGGTTTAAAAGTAAAAATCCTACCAAAATCCCACCCACAATGTCCTCAGCAGTATACCCTTCAGCATATTCCAAATGCCTGATGGCACAGAAGTGTCTTTAACTATCTGTGAAAGGCAAGCAGAGATGGGGCCATCCTGGTCTCTCCTGGAGGGAGTTCAAAAATCTGGGAGCAGCCACCAAAAAGGCCCTCTCCCATGTTCTCAGCAAATGCACTTGAGCGAGAGGTGGGACAGAGAGAAACCCTCTCCAGATGATCATAGGAATCTGAAAGGTTTGGAGAGAGAGAGAGAGAGAGAGAGAGAGAGAGAGAGTCTTTCAAATAACCAGCACTTTGAATTGTGCCTGGAAACAGGTTGGCAGCTAGTGGAGCTGTTGTCCCAGTTAGAAACCTGGCTGCTGCTCTTTGGTCTCAGCTGAAATTTCTAAACACTTTTCAAAGGCAGCTCCACATAGAGTGCATTACAGTAGTCTGACCATAATAATAATAATAATAATAATAATAATAATAATAATAATAATAGGTTGCAGATTTTTCGGGCTGTATGGCCATGTTCTACAAGCATTCTCTCCTGGTGTTTCACCTGCATCTGTGGCAGGCAACCTCAGAGTTTGTGAGGTCTGAGGATGCCTGCCACAGATGCAGGCAAAACGTCAGGAGAGAATGCTTCTACAACATGGCCATACAGCCTGAAAAACCTACAACAACCCAGTGATTCTGGCCATGAAAGCCTTTGACAAAACAACAACAATAATAATAATCAACACTTGGGAAGTGTCCGACTTGTGATTTTGTGATACAAAATCCAGCATATATATCTAATTTGCTGTGTCACACTGTATTTTTGTGTCAGTAAAATAATAATAATAATAATAATAATAATTGTAGACCGTCCTTTCTCGCCGAGGGGACTCAGGTTGTTTTCAGCATATATGGCAAACATTAAATACCAACAAGGAAAAACATATAAAGAAATTACATCAAAATAGATCACATCAAGCAATATATAACCGGCCTAACTTTGAACTTAACAACAGACAAAAATAGCCAAATATAAAAACTTAAAAATAACTTATACAGACATAAACACATAGCATAAATTTATCACTGGGTAAAACATCTAAGAACTAACAACTAAAATCTTATGGAGAGATGAGGTGATTTGTAGCAACCAACAAGCCAAAATCAATTCCAGTATCTAGACAAGATTTAACATATCTAGGTGAGGATGTAAGTTGAGGTGTGTTAGTCTTCCTCCTCTCCATGCGCCAGAGTGCGTAGATGGGTTTTTAGCAACTTCTCTGAAACTAGAAGGGCGTGCAGAATGGCTCCCAGCCTCGTGGTTCTTCATGTTTTCGAGGCATGTACCACCATGACAAGATCTGACTTCTCCAGAAACAGGCGCAGCTGGCACACTAGTTTTAACTGTGCAAAAGCACGCCTGCTCCCTTCTGATACCTGGGCCTCTAGGTTCAGAGCCAAATCCAGGGGTACTCCCAAACTGTGAACCTGCGTTTTCAGGGGCAGTGTGACCCCATCTGACTCCTTATTCCCAGATCTGCCTTCTGACTGACCAGGAGTATTTCTGTCTTTTCTGGATTAAGCTTCAGTTTGTTTGCTCACATCCAGTCCATTACAACTGCCACCCACCGATTTAGTTCAGGAACAGCTTCCTTGGAATTAGATGGAAAGGAGTAGTAAAGTTGGGTGTCATCTGCATATAGGTCTTATAGAACTACAAGGATTCCATTGTGCCATGGCAGTTAACGTGGGTCAAACTACATTAATTGTGCGATATAGATGCACCCATTGCTAAGTGGATGAACTCACTTTTTTATATGGAAGATGATGGGCTCATCCTGTACCTCCCACCTTTCACTGTAATAATATTCTCATTTTTTTGTGATTAAAAAGGGTCCTGACGTTCTGTTTCTCATCATGTGTTAGTTCAAGAAAACTCATCATGATTGATAAAAGGATTTTTTTTAATTCTAGTAAAGTTTTAAAAGCATGTAAATTAGAATGTTTCATTATTTGCTAATGGTGCTTCTTGGCTAAAACATTTCATTGTCTAACTGAAATCAATGGATTATCTGCCAGGAAAAATAGCCATGACTGTCATTCTTGGAAACTTTATTTTTTTAGCATGCCATGTCATAAGCAGTATAGTCCTTTGCATTTTAAATCAGACTTATGACGCTGTTCATTCTCTGCAAAGAGAACCTATCCTGACGTTTTGCCATTGATTCAGGTGAAATATCAAGAGTCAGTGCTTCTGGAACATGGCCATACAGTCTGAAAAACTTACAGCAACCCAGTGATTCTGGCCGTGCAAGCATTTGACAACACATTGAAAACAAGCTCTATGCTGGTATACTCCCTAATCATATATTCACTTTGCACACATCTCCAGTTTTGGTAAAGATAAATGGGTTCTTAAATTATAGTTGACCTTTCATATCTGTGGGGGATTGAACTTGCTGTGGATTCCAAAATCCGCAGCTTCTCAGATTATGTTATATACACCGGTGTAATAAAATAGTATCTCTTACATAACATGGCAAAAAAAAAAAATCAAAGACTTTCGATAGAGAGTCTGAGGATCTGAGAAATCCGTACACAGCCCACCAGTGTAGTTGTCGGTGTGTAGCAAAGTCAAGGGTTGGTTTTTGTTTGTTTATTTTTTTTAAAAAAGAGCCACAATTTCTTGAATCCTCAGATCCAGAGCCCATAGATGTGGAGAATCAATTGTACAGTTTACCTGGGCCGGGCTTTAGCACAGTTGGTTAATCAACAGCAGCAATAGATTACACCAATCGAAAGGTTGGCAGTTTGAAGCCTGGGTTGGGGTGAGCACCCGACATTCAGCCCAGCTAACTGTCCAACTAAGCAGTTCGAAAACAGCTGTGGGCTGTGAGTAGAGAAATTATGTACTGCTTAAGCAGGGAGGTATTTTTCGGCACCATAAAAAGGAAATACCAGAAAAATGCCAGTGATCAGAGGAAAGAGGAAATCTGTGATCAAGGGCTCTCCATCATAGAGGATGTAGAGACAGCACTCCCCTCTGGCCAGAATCAAGCACAACCTCCAGAATGCCGAAGTTGGGGAAAATGCCGACATATACGTCTATCTGTTGTCTGTCCTGCCTATTTAACGGCATTGAATGTTTGCTGTGTATGTGTTCTGTTATCCGCCCTGAGTCCCATTTGGGGTGAGAAGGATGGAATATAAATACTGTAAATAAAAAATATAAAATAAATACCTTTTAGATAGAATGGACAACTGTGATTTAAAATACTTTCCCCTCTCTCCATTGTCTTTTTTCTAGCACAATACAAATGCATTACACATCGCAACCCAGAATGGACATACATCTTTGGTCACTTATCTTACAAGTAAAAATATAAATTTGGAGGCTCAACCTGAGGTGAGTTCCCCCCCCCCCCACCCTAATTTCATGGACAATTGCTGGTAACTGAAATTTGCCTAATTCAAGACATAAAAGAAGAACCACGGTTAATAAATAATGAGAAGAAAGACATTAAATCCAGGCATTTCAATGTGTGCTAATGTCAGTGGGAGAGTGTTAAGCATCTGCCTGGTTGTTTTACAGAAATCAATGAATGTTAAATGTAATTTATTCTGGCAAGATCGTGCCTATTGGCGTCAACTTTTTCAAACATTGTTATTATTGTCATTGTCACCACCACCATCATCATAATTCCAGCTTTTTCCAGTGTGTAACTCAAGGTGACTCACCACTGTTAGAACAAATAGGGAGAAATTTACACCCTACAAAATTGAAAAATCAATTAAGCTATCAAAAAAATTGGTTAAAAATAGAAACCATTAGAAATAGAAACAGCAACATATAAAAGTCCATCACATTATACAAACCTATTGCTCTTTTTAAAAATTTATCAAAGACCATCAGATATAGAAAGGCTTTCCTGGTTAGGGAGTTCCAGAACTGGGAGCAGAACAAAACAGGTCCATGTTGTTACCAGGCATATCTGCAAAGGTGGAAGGACAGAGAGAGGGCCTTCCCCAAAAGATCTCAAAACACAAGAAGGTTTGCAAGGGAGAATGTGGTCCTTCAGATAGTCTGGACCTGAGCTTCATAGGACTCAGTAATAGTATCCCTTATTTTGAAACGTATTCCTTGATTTTATTTATTTTTAGCAAAAGCATTGCATAAATAAACAAGTATAAAACTGATAAAATAGAGAGAACACAAGCGGCTAAATAGTTTTAGGTCAAAAATGGGCAACAGCAACCAAATTGTATGTAGCTTTAAACAGTTCTTCCTCTGTTTTTTTTTTCCATGTCAGGAGTGACTTGAGGATCTGCAAGTCACTTCTGGTGTGAGAGAATTGGCTGTCTGCAAGGACGTTGCCGAAGGATGCCTGGATGTTTTACCATCCTATGAGAGGCTTCTCCCATGTCCTCACATGAGAAACTGGAGCAGACAGATGGGAGCTCACCCCCTTTGGGTCAGCAGTCCTGCTGCCGGCACAAGGATTAAACTCCTCTGTGAATGAGGCAGGGCATTGTGAACAAGCATACAGGTGCCGAGTTGTTTGTTCTGCTCCATAGTCGCACAAGGTGGAGGATTCTTCTAGGTAGTGCCATTTTGCCAGGTTGTCTTTTGATCTGCCTACTCCATTTTTGGAAGGGGAAAAAAAGTAAAATATATTTACCCAGCCACCATTAAAGTGCTTCTAGCCCTCTCCTGGTGCGTAGAAATGATGTGCCGGGAGAGGAGGGTTGTAGAGGAAAATTGCTCCATGCCCCTTCTCTTTGCACGTCATTTCTACATGCCAGGAGAAGGCTGGCAACACTTTCATGGCGGTCAGGTAAGTAATATTTTTACTTTCTTACCCTTTTTTTGGGGGGGGGGGTTCTTTTGTGTTTGAGTGCCCCGCTGGAAGATTCGACGGGGCATCTAGATACCCCCCCCCCCCAAAAGCGTGGGTTTTCGGGGAGAGGCGTTTCTTAAACCCAATTGGGTGCAAGTTAAAGGGATGTGGGTCTTAGTCTGTTTAACAAGCTAAGACGAACACAGGTCAAGCAAACTTGTATAGTATCCCATGCATGGGACAATTGTGTGCAGTGGGTTGTTGTAGTTTTTTTCGGGCTATATGGCCATGTTCTAGAGGCATTTTCTCCTGACGTTTTGCCTGCATCTATGGCAAACATCCTCAGAGGTAGTGAGGTGATTGTGTGCAGGATTGCAGCCTAAAACCATAGGTTGAAGACCCACATAATGTATGATGCACTAGGAATTTTCACAGAAAAGTGATACTCTTTTTAAAGAAAAAAATATGCTACAATCTTTTTTCTCAGAATAAATTGTATGTGTTAAATTAACATGTTTGTGGGAGAGAGGAGTTTTAATATCCTTGCATATTTGGAGCAGAGACTATATGCAAGCTAATCTGCATTGAATATTACTTTGCTGGTATCATCCAAGTAACATATTTTGTTGACTATTAAAATATTTTTGTCACATTTTAAAATCTTTGCCAACCATGAAGTATAATGTTGTTTATGCTATTTCTCACTAGCTGTTAATGATAGATAAGGTTCATCCCAGTTCATTTCAACAGACAGAATCTACGATTGCTTCTAATATTGTCATGCCGTATATATGGCTAAGATGGAAAAAAAAGTGCAAAAAGAAATTCATTTGAGGAGTTGCTCTGGTAATGTTTCACAAAGAAGTAAAGGCTGGGAATATAAATGAGTTTATATTCCTCCTTGATGTTGTACCCTAATTTGTGTTTTTCAAGTTTCAGGCTGTATCAAACTGTACAAGTTGTCTATAATTTTCTATTTTTCTCATTGTGCGTCTTGTTCTTTATCATATGTGCATTCTGAAAGGAAGAAACCATGAAAATGAACAAAATTTGGCTACCAGTATTTTAAAAACTCTAAAATCAGGACAGTAAATAAAGAACAACTTTTAAAAAAACAGGGGAATTCGAGACAACAATCAATCAGGGCCAGCTAACATCTCCCAACAAAGAATCCCCCAAGCAGCAACCAGTCAGGCTTTGAAGTTACAAGGCCACTGAATGCTAATCAAGGTGGCCAATTGCAACATTCACACTTGCCTCAAATAGACAAGAGATCTTTCTCCCACCCTGGACATTCCACAGATATATAAACCTCACTTGCCTAGTTTCCAACAAACCTCACAACCTCTGAGGATGCCTGCCATAGATGTGGGAGAAACATCAGAAGAGAATGCTTCTGGAACATGGCTATACAGTCTGGAAAACTCACAGCAACCTAGTGATGCTGGCCATGAAAGCCTTCCACAACACAATACTTGGAGTAACTGTTTTGATTTTTCTTCTGTTTGCAGCAAAAGAATTCTCCTCTCCATTTGGCCATCATAAAAAACAGCTTATCCGTGGTGAATAATTTAATAGACGTCGGCCATGACATAAACTCTCTCAACCAGGTGAGCAATTGTCCTTAGAGACGTATAGTTTTAAGATGGAAGGTTATTTCTATTTCTACCTTTTCTCCTCCTTCTCTTTAGAATATCGAATTGTTAATACCAACTAGAGAAAATTCATTGAATCAAAGACATAAATCAACACTCGTGTCAATTCTGTTGATTCTGCTTGTGGACAAATAATTGCTCTTAAACTTATATGTTGGGGAATCTGAGCTGATAGGCTGAAAAATAACCCTCAGTTGGGGTGATTCCACCATAAATATATTAGAGTACCACAAGTAAACTTCATAGCCAGAAGAAATTAACGTGTGCTGAACTGAGATAGGCTTCTATTCTTCTGGATGGCTTAGAATTGCAGAGTCAGAACTTTAGGTTCAAAAATTTAGTTGAAGTAAAATACATTATTGATAGAAAAGGTTGTGGAGCTAACTAGCTCACTAATTCTCCCCGCTTATCTTTGCGATCACCTCTCCCTCTATAAACTGGCGTGAACTTTAAGATCTTCCGGGGAGGCCCTCTTTTTGCTCTCACCGCCGTTACAAGCACGGTTGATGGGGACAGGAGAGAGGGCCTTTTCGGTGGTGGCCCCCTGCCTCTGGAATGCCCTTCCTAGAGAAATAAGACAGGCCCCATCCCTCCCCTCTTTTCGTAAGAGCCTGAAGACCTGGTGGTTTAAACAAACCTTTGAGAATGACTAGTTCTAGCTCAGCCCCAGACACTGTTGAATATGGCCATATCTTTTCCTACCAATTACCCAGGTTACTCCCTCCTATTAGGCCCCGGAAATGAATAGCCATAGACTTTACCTATTATTGTTTTTGCCTGCTATAGCATTGCACCTAATTTTCTGGGCCCTCTACAAATTGCACTAGCCTTGGCCTGGCCTTTTAAATTGCCTTGAACAGGCAGGATTATTTTAAATATATATGTGCTGTTGTGATTTTTTATGCTTACATTGTCTTGTTAATTTTATGTTTATGTTGTTTACTTTGTATGTATTGATGATGTTACTTGGAAACCGCTCTGAGTCCCCACGGGGAGATAGAACAGTATATAAATAAAGTTTTGTTTTTGTTCTAAAGAAGAGAAAAGGTAAAAAAATCCATGCAGCTACATTTTGCCTAGAGAGGCAAAATGTGTCTTTACTGGAAGGAAGAAAAGGCAAAAGAGACTGGAAAATGGTGGAGAAACCACATGGTCAACTCAGGGCAGTTTCAAACTTAAAGAGGAAGTTCCCTCAGAGAATTCCACGTCACCAAAGGGGGAGGAGAGAGTGGCTAGCAGTGAAGCGGAAAGACCAAGATCTTTAGGGAAACATGCATAGGAATGTGGGGGAAGGAGTCCCTCAGCTTAGCCCTGTCTCTGGCTTAGCTACTCATTGAGGACTGGAAACTTGATGACACAAAAGATTTGTGCAGACCAGGGATTAAACCCAACCCTACTAAAGATAAGATGTGGAAATTATCATTTTCTTGGTGTGTTTTAAGTCAGACCTGTTTCCTTAGTTTACAGTAATGTTACCAAACAAAACTATTGGATTTCACCACACTTGCAGGTTTTAATACCTTAGTTCAGGGCTTCTTTAACCTTTTCCTCTCACTACACTTTCTGCCTGAGAAATATTTTTGTGACTCCAGGTATATAGGTATATACAATAGGTCTAAAAATCAGACATATACTGATAATAAGCCAGCATTTGCAAGGCTTGCTAAACAGGCTGATTTTTCTTTTCATTGAGTCCAGCTGAAGCATTTTCTGCATAGACCACTTTAAGCACTACACATTGTTGCTAACAGATTCTTGTAAACAGGCGGTGATCAGAAACCGTTTACTGTTGCAAAATTCTTTGTGACCCCAAGATTGATCAAATCTGCATTGTCAAAGGTGTTTTTGGCCAAAATCACTGGGTTGTTGTGAGTTTTCCTGGCTGTATGGCCATGCCTTCCTTCAACAGAAAGGAGGAAACTATGAAAATTAACAAAATCTGGCTACCAGTATTTTTTTTAAAAACTCAAAAATCAGGACAGTAGATAAATAACAACAATCAGAAAACAGAGGAATTCCAGACAGGAAACCAAGCTAACACCTCCCAATAAAGTATTCCCTTGGGCAGGAAGCAGCAACGCATTGAAGCTGCAAGGCTATTCAATGCTAATCAAGGTGGCCAGTTGCAACATTCACACTTGCCTCAAACAGACAAGAGTTCTTTCTCTCACCCTGGTCATTCCACAGATATATAAACCCCACTTGCCTGGTTTTCAACAGACCTCAGAACCTCTGAGAATGCCTGCCATAGATGTGGGCAAAACTTCAGGAGAGAATGCTTCTGGAACATGGCCATACAGCTGGAAAACTCACAGCAACCCATTGATCAAATCTGTCTGGAGCAAGGATTAACAACCTGCGCTGTAGCTCCCAGAACACAGACTCTCTCTGCTCCAATCTCCAATACTCCCCTCCCCATCAATGCTCAAAAACTATATTGCTCTTTTATTTTCTTACATAGTAGTTTCTGCTTTACTGTTGCTAATGGTGGTAGTAAAGCAACAGTCACAGCCACCATTAGCCTTCTTTCTTCCCCCAGCTGCCCTGGACCTTTCCAGCTTGCTGTTTTATCATAAGTGATGGGGACGATAAAACTTTGATCAGGGTCACTGGGGAGGAATAACCTCTCTCCAAAGTGACTCAGAATCAATTAGCATTGCTTCTTCTATCTTGCCTCTGGGGGAAAAAGTAAGGCAGCGATCTACATTGGGTCATGTCAGGATTGCAGAGACTAAAGCTAACGATGGTAATATGATGGAGCAAAACAAGTGGCTGCTGAATGAAAGTGGATAGAACCATTTGAAATGTTGTCATCCTAAGCAGACTTCCATAATGATAGCATTGTACTTGTTCAACCCCAGTGTTTTCTGGCAGAAGACATTACATAACAAACTAGGCTTCTCCAACCTGATGCTTTCCATATGTGATGAACAGGACATGTGCGCCTGCCTGGCTGTTTGCTTGCGGACGTGATGAACTAGTTCCCAGGGACTGAATAATGCAGTTTATTGGACATGGAGTGAACAAGAGAGGAATATATCATTGAAATGATAGGCCTCTTACGTGCAGAACCTCTCCACACCCTTCTGTTAGTTGATCATTGAATGAAATGAAGCGAGGCGTTTCTGCTACGAGGAATTTAACTCATAAGTGCTGGAGGATGGCTCTCTCCAGTTTGATTTCTGCAAGTGGCATTCTTCCACTTCACTTTGTAACAGCAGCAAGTCAAGTGCAATTGCCATCTGTAATCATGATTAACATAAATATGCTTCACCCAAAACAGCAATGAAGCTCTTTTGGAGCAAACCTTATTGAGGGAAGACAGTCTCCTATGTGTTTAAGTGTAAACACTAAACACGTTACATAACACAGATTATGCAGAGATGCAAGTTATTTTCCTTTGTACTGTAGAGGAGAAATGTTTGAAATAATAGATAGTGGCTTGAACCCAGCATCTTTCCTTAAGGCAAGGGAAGAATTATATCCATTCACAGAGATATTCCAATCTGGAGTGGAATATTTTAGAGCAAAACAGGATAGGAAAAATATTTATTGATTCCCTCTGGTCTTCTGAAAAGTTGCTCTGGGCATTCCACCTAATGGTAAGAGCTATTCAGCAGTGGAACTCTCTGCCCCGGGAGTGTGATGGAGACTCCTTCTTTGGAGGCTTTTAAGCAGAGGCTGGATGGCCATCTGTTGGGAGTCCTTGGAAAACAATTTTCTTGCTTCTTGGCAGGACTGGATGGCCCATGAGGTCTCTTCCAATTCTATGATTCTATGGGCAGTAGAAAAGATGATGGTGATCATCATCTTTATACCTTGCTTTTTTGCCAACCAACAATCAAAACAAGTACAATATGTTTAATAAATAAAATAGAATCAAGCAATTGCCAAGATCTGTTTGATGTATTTCCTGAAGCTGGTATTGGAAGGGTGTCAGCACTGGTGTAAGAACTGAACATTGGACTATTACTCTGTAGAACAGGATTTGAATCCCCACTCAGCCATGGCAACCCACAGACTAACCTTTGGCAAGTCACACACTCTCAGCCACAGAGGAAGGTAATGGCAAAACTCCTCTAAAAAAAATCTTGTCAAGAAAACCCTATGATAAGATCATCATAAGTCAAAAAAGACACACAATAACCATAAGAACAGTTAAGCAGTAATGTGTTGTCGAAGGCTTTCATGGCCAGAATCACTGGGTTGTGGTGAATTTTCTGGGCTGTATGGCCATGATTCAGACACATCCTCTCCTGATGTTTTGCCCACATTTATGGCAGGCATTCTCAGAGAAATTGCACTGTTTAGCCGGTATTACACCACTGACATCCACTGGGAAGTAGCAGCTAATAATGAAAGGACCAAGGCAGTGACATCTCTGGCTCATCCTCTGTTCGGATATCAGCCAGCACACCAATGTCTTAAATCAAGAAATAGCTTTCTAAGATCTACAGAGATACTCACAGGAACACCTCAGCAAGCAAGAGTCCAAAAGTGGCAGGCTAAAACACAAAACCTCAGGCCATGAGTGATACTGAATGAGAGACTCCCTTCTGGGTACACAGAAGACTGGGCGACTTGGAAGGTGCTAAACAGACTGCTCTGGCACCACGAGATGCAGAGCCAACCTTAAGAAATGGGGCCACAAAGTGGAGTCCATGACATGTGAGTGTGGAGAAGAGCAAACCACAGACTACATATTACAATGCAGTCTGAGTCCTGCCACATGCACAATGGAGGATCTTCTTACAGTGACACCAGAAGCACTCAAAGAATATTTAGTATAATACCAAGTTTTTAACTTTGTGGTTTTTCCATACATTATAACTGTATCATCAATTCTCTTCTGACACTATCTATCTATCTATCTATCTATCTATCTATCTATCTATCTATCTATATGCAAACACATATATACACAATGGAGGATCTCTTTATAGCAATATTAGAGGCACTCCAAGTGGCCAGCTCCTTGTCAAAGGACATTTAATATAATGCCATGTTTTTAAACTTTCCTGAAAATTCTGCTTCAATAACAACAACAACAACAACAACAATATCTTTGTCTACTAATAGAAGGACAGCAAGTAGAGGGATATTATAGCCTCCTTAAGAAAGGATATCTCCCCAAATAAGGGATTTTTCTCAGTTCATGATAAGGGTTATGGGAGAGAGTAGTTGTATTATCGCTGCTGGATGAAACCCAACAATTATTGCTTACATTTTTTCTCTCTGATGATTATCCTTAAAAATAAATCATGTCTTTATTAATGGAGCCGTTTTTTTCTTTTCCTCTATTACCACACCTTATTTCCATAAACAAGAGGCAACAATCACCATTACACTTGGCAGCAGACCTTGGAAATGTGGAAGTGATTGAAATGCTTCTCAAGAGAGGTTGTGACCTCAACATTGTGGACAAGGTACTTTCCACTGTTCATATTTCTGTGAAGATGTAGTTATTATCCTACATGTGTTGGTATTTTGGAACAAATTGCTCCTTTCAGAAATTCCTAATTTGAAATAATAGTCTCTTTCTTGAAACTTGCAGTCGCCTGGCATTGATTTAGTCAAATGATTGTCTGGAAGGTCAAAGCATAAAATACAATGTTTGTTCTATTCATAAAACTGAATTTATATAAAGTAATCATTGTGCTTTGGGGGAAAAACTATTTGTTCTGACTCTTTTAGAGCCATTTCACAACCATGTTTGAGTTTTATCATTCAAACAGTGTTTGCTTTCTGTTGATATTGTTCTGAAATTATAGCAATTGTTGTTTTCCAGGTTACCAATGGTTTGTGCATGCCTCTCGGTTGCTTTGCATCTTATGGAGACCTCTGTGAATTTCCTAGGGTTTTCTTAGAGAAGGAAAACTCAGGCCCCATCTACACTGTCATCCAATCCAGTTTGAACTGCATTATAATGGGCAGTATACTATCATATAATGCAGATTGAACCGTACTGAAAGGAATTATATTAATCCACACTGCCATAAAATACAGTTCAATGCAGTTAATTGTAGAATGACTTCAGTTTGACACCACTTTAACTATCATGGCTCAATGCCATGGATTGTTGGGAATAGTAATTTTTCAAGGTCTTCAGCTTTCCCTGTCAAATAATGCTAGTGCCTCAGCAAACTACAGCTCCCATGTTTCCATACCATTGAGCCATGGGAGTTAAAATGTTGTCAAACTGTATTCATTCTACAGTGTACATGCACCCTCCATCTTTGCTCCTGCCTTGCTGTGCAGGTTCCAAATTGGGTACATCTTGTCTTTATTTGCAAGGGGTGTGTTTCGCTCTCACTGCTTAAGCCCTCCTGGCACATGAAACCTTGGAAGAATTAACGCTGTGAGCAGCTGTTCCCAGTGTAAATCCACTGACATAAAAGGATTACAGAGGCAACCCAGTAAGTTGCAAACAACATGTATGGCCATGAACTGTCAATACCAGGAATGTCCTTCCTTCCCAAAACAGCCAGTCTCTAACATAATGGAAATTGATTGCAATGCGGCACTATGAAAGCTACAGCTGTAAACAGAGACTTATTTATTTACAAAGGTGTATCAATTAAAGCTCTTGGGGACAGCTAAAGATCTGAATTATACTGACTTGGGTTTGTAGTAAGCTTAATTTTTTCCAAGGAGGTTTTATTTTTGGCCTCCATCTATTGCTTTTTATAATCCTGCCACCCAAGCATGTGTATGTACACCTGCCGATCGAGATAACATTTTATATATTCAGTGAAGTCAGCGATTTTCACACACATTTTTGGACTGCTAGAGTGAAAACTAAGGGGTCATGGTGGGGTAGCAAGTTAAACCACTGAGCTGCGGAACTTGCTGACTGAAAGGTTGGCAGTCCAAATCCACGGAGTGGGGTAAGCTCCAATTTCTGCCAACCTAGCAGTTCGAAAACATGAAAATGTGATTAAATCAATAGGTACCACTTCAGCAGGAAGGTAATGGCACTCTATGCAGTCATGCTGGCCACATGACCTAGGAGGTGTCTACGGACAACGACGGTTCTTCAGCTTAGAAATGGAGATAAACAGCCCCCTCCCCCCGAGTTGGATACGACTAGACTTAATGTCAAGGGGAAACCTTTACCTTTACCTTTAGAGTGAAAACTGGAGAGGACTTTTACCTTTAATTGTTGTATGTTGATTGGTTACTGGTTGTGTGATGAACAACACTTGCACTTCTTGGCAGGGGGTAGAACTGGATGGCCCATGATGTCTCTTACAACTCAATGATTCAATGATTCTAACTTGCCTTTTCAATGCAACTGTTATAAACACATGGTCTCGTTCCCTTTTGGCAACCCTAAAACAACATTAAGATGGTTTTTGTTATTATTGCATTGCCAGACTAATACCATGAGAATTTGTTGCATTTGAATTGGAGAAGATGCTCTTTATGATGAGTAAAGCCCAGTTTATGTTGCTATACTCACAGCTGCCAATGAGGGTAGCATCCTTTTTCATTTTTAAAAGTGTGGGATACTTATTAAATTGAGCACTCAGCCCCCATTGGATTCTGCATGTCATGAAGAGATAGTAGTTCATAACTTCAACATTCCACAGGTGAAACCCAGGACAGTGAATGCGATCAAGATGGCAAAAATTGTTAATAAGGTATCTTGGAGAGGCTGCAGCAATTTGGTTTTGCCAGAGCCTACTTAGAAGGGCAAGACTTCTGCCCACCCATTGCCTCTCTCTGCTTGGTTAACTGAGTGCAGATTACGTTTGCAGTACAAACTCAGTTTGTGTCAGTGAAAGTAAGCTGAGGACAACAGGGGAAGTATGAGACATAAACTGGGATGTACTGATAGCACCCGAAAATGCAAGATGACAGAGGATTAACTGGGTCTGTCCCTGTCAAATCGGTACAGTCAAAGAGTATAGTTGTTGCACATATAACTATAGATTTTGCTTATTACTCCTTCTGACTTATGGCCTACATTTCTTTGCCTGCTTCTGTTTGCATTTTCAGCAAGGAAAGACGGCCTTAGCTGTAGCTGCCAGGAGCAATCTTGCCTTGATTGTTGATATGATCATAAAAGCAGAGCGATATTACACCTGGAAACAGGTAAGAAGCAACCCAATTTGTTCACCATCTGTTGAGACAGATTTTTTTTGCAGTATGTGACCTCATGAATTGTATAGGATTTTCTTAGGCAAGGAATATTCAGAAGTGACTCTGCAATATAGTATATGGCACCTGATATTATCAATGGTTTCCAATCAGAATTGATCCTGCTTAGCTTCCAAGATCAGTCAGGATCTGATGACTTTAGGATATTTAGGCAGACCTACATAAGTTGGTTGGAAGAAATAAAAACAGCTATCTGAGCTGTGTGGAAGAAGCTTAGGTAACAACATGCCAAAATATTCACATGATTCAGAGTAAGGGAGAGATTGAAGAATCTACCCTTTTGCTGCAGAGATGCCTAGGTTTTCATTCTGGATCTAGCATACCTGGGTCTCTTCTTTTTTTTCCTAACGGCTAAAACAGAGAGTGGAGGGAAGAGCAAGAAGAGAACTTAAGTACAGATCCAGCAGATAATAGTTTTAGAACTAAATACTTAAATAGTGTTCTGTCAGAGTGTGAAGTATATATTGAAGGCTTGGTCTGCAAAGTATTCCATATAGGGAAATGAAATTAAGAGGCATAGGAACAAGGAGGCCGTGTTCTGTACTCAAGAGGGGGGTTAATTCTTTTGACACCTGGTTATTCTTGTCCAGATATCTATCTGAATGTGTTTACAACAGAAACTGCTTAATTAGGCAGTGAACAGAAAACAGCTCCTGAAGAAAAAGTAACCTGGGTACATGAATAAAGTGAAAACAGTATTAGCTGGAAGAACCATCCGGCTATTACATGGATAGTTTGGAGTTATATGTTTCATCCCATCCCAATGAGCAGTTTTGTCCCATTCCCACATTCTCTGTCATTTGAAATTCCCATGTTTATTGATGTGAAGGAGCTGCAAAAGAAACATACATATAAGCATGATGTCAAAATGAAAATTTCAGACATTTGATACCCTGTATGAATTTCTTAACATTTATATTTGATGTCAAAATGCAGTCCTTTAATTTTAGGGTGTAGTGGACTTTAGTTTTCTCAAAACTCCTTTTTTCCCACTGGAACTATGACACTAGGAATTTTGTTTTCAGTCCTACTGAACTGAGCTGACAAGTTTTTGTGCAGTTTCCACTTGTACACCAAGTACTCTTTGCAAAAAAGAAAAAAAGTGAAGTTACTACTAAATAGCTAGGAAGAAGAAACACTTGTTATTCTACTTTAAATTGTCCAAGATCTGCTTCTAGATTTTGCCCACCCTTGCTTACAAAAGGTTGCAAAGACTGCACCTTCGCCCATCGTTGGCTTTGTGTTCCATCATATGTCTAGTTATGGAACATAGTCTTTGGAAGATGAAGGCATCTCCCACTCCCAGGTCATTTCACACAGTTTTGGGTAGAATATAAATCTTATATATTCTGTTGGACATACAGGCTGGAGATTCTGGAAGCTGTAATTCCAGAAAGTAAGCATGTTTTCCAACTTTTGTCGAATGTGGTTGCTGCACTGTCTTTCAGCCTGCAAATCACTGAGAAAGGTTTGGATTGCTTACTTCTTTGATGTGGTTAGGGGTGTGCCTCTTATATGTTTTGCTGTTCCAGATGTGCTATTGCTGTTCAAGCTCCAGTATTACTAAATGTCTTTCTTGCATACTTCCTGGAAACAAATACTTTGGGTGGATAGTCATATGAGGGGGGGGGGGGGGAGTTGAAACCTAATAATAAATAAGTGCTAGAACAATTGCTACTTTTGACTTTATGTAGTTGGAGCCAGTCAATAATTATACATGCAATAAGAAATAACATATAGCAACTTTTTGATGGGCTGAAATCCAACATCCCCTCAATGTAGCCCAAATATCAGCAGCCAGAGCTGCGCTATGTGACCATTATACAACCTTCATGCTGAATAGCATGGAATACATTCAATGACTGAGTGCCATTGTGCAATGAACAATGTAGAATGAATGATGCAAAATGCACAACTGCAGCGGACAACAGGAATTGCTATTGTAGTATGCAACGTCGCTATCTCTGCAGTTCTTCTTCTAATGCTGGTTGTTGAATGCAACCATTGTGCAAAGAGAATAATTTACTCTGCATGTGTAGTCTGACTTTCCCATGTGTATGCCCCCCGTGAGATACTAGCTATGACGTGTTAGGAAAGCATTCCTCTCTGTAATAGAGATGGCCAGTGGCAGCACATCCAAGTTTCCTAACTATGAAGGCATTGAAAAGATGGCGGAAATGGTTTTATTAAGACTGAAAGAGGATATGAACTAATTTCAAGTGCTAATACTTACTCCACTGATATCATCATAGCGCCTCAGTTGTGGCATAAATTCATTCTGATTCTGCACACAACCAGGGCTACTATAGATCTGACATGGAAATAACCATCAGTACCTTATGACTACAGAAAGGACAAAATTAGATGTAGAACAAAGTCCCCTTCTCTAGGGGAGCTTTATCAGTAGAAACTTCGATTAACAAAGTCTCTAGCAAAGAAGCTCCTTTTTACAAAGTCTTTTTACACCCAGCCAGATTTCCTACCTCGTTGTCAGCTATCTAGTTGAAAAGAGTTTTTTTTTTTAGCTTCATCGCCAAAGGAAAAAGGAGGAAAGGGAGAGCTGATATAGAATAATAGAAACAAACTTTGTGTTTAGTTGCAGCTTTTTTGTGTGTGTCAGGAGTGACTTGAGAAATTGCAAGTAGCTTCTGGTGTGAGAATTGGACGTCTGCAAGGACGTTGCCCAGGGTATGCCCAGATGTTTTACCATCCTGTGGGAGGCTTCTGTCATGGTAAGCTGGAGCTGATAGTTGGGAGCTCACTACGCTCTCCAGATTCAAACTACCGACCTTTTGGTCACTAGTCCTGTTGGTATAAGGGTTTAACCCATTGGCTGCAGCTGCATATTTGCAATACACAGTGCAATATAAGCTTGGGCTGGAAAAGAATGGTATAACACACTGCTTCAGAGGATGGCGAACTCTCCATCTTTGGAAGTCTTCAAGCAGAAGTTGGACACACACTTTTAGGAGTGCTATAGCTGCAGATTCCCGCTTGGCAAGGGTTGCATTTGATTGTTTTTGAATTAGTCTGTTAACAGTGGCTTAAAACTAGATTGGATGGCCAACAGTATTTGTTCAGAACCATTATATGTAATTTTCCTTGATCAAATTAAGATTTGGTTTATGCTAATAGATCAATCTGGAATACTGAAAAAATATGTATACCTCTTTACAGTGATAATTTTTGGAGTACTAAACAAATCAGGTGTGAATTGTTTTATAATGTCCAGGTTTGCCTTGGTAAAACGTTTACATTAAAATCCAGGTAAGTTGTAAAATCATCCAGGAAAGCCCCTAATAGGAAAAGCAGCATGACTAATTTTTGCTGTTTACCTAGGTATTTTTTATTTTGCAGGAGCATTGCCATAGTGACAGTGATCTGCCAAATGATACCTTATCTTTCAAACAAGATCACAGTTTGCAGACCAAACAGATCCGCTCCTCCCTTTGGAATCTTGCTTATAATCAATTAAAAATGTGTGAATGGACAAAACTGGCACGATTCTGGATGTTTACAGATGAACAGGTCAAAGCTATTGAAGAGCAGTGGACAGGTAAACATACTGGATTTTCTAGATAAAGGAAAATACAAAAATAAATTCAATCTAAAGGTTTTTCTTGTACATTCTGGAGAAAGTGTTTCTATTGCTTGAGCAATTTCACTTAATTTTCACCCCAACCTAGGTTTTAAAAAGAAAAACATTAAGGCTGAAATAGGTAATCCATATCTTGGGACAGATCATAGAATCATACGCTTTCAGTGTTTCGTCCTAGAGCTCCCAGTGGTGCAATGGGTTAACCCCCCCCCCCCCCCCATGTGCCAGCAGAACTTCTGACCAAAACGTTGGTGATTCAAATCTGGGGAATGGGGTGAGCACCCATCTGTCAGCTCCAGCTTATCAGAACCCTCCCACAGGATGGTAAAACATCCAGGTGTCCCCTGGGCAATGTTCTTGCTGATGGCTAATTCTCTCACAGCAGAAGGGACTTGCAGTTTCTCAACTTGCTCCTGACACACACAAAAATGTTTTGTCCTATCGCATCTAGTAGAAAAGATGTAATAGTGTGTGTTTTATTGTGTTTTAAAGAACCAAATGTACTTTCCCATTTACACTATGATGAATGTGTTCTCTACGCAGACTAAATCTGAAAATGTAGTCAATAAATTATCCCATTCCAGTTCCAATATGATGAGCCCTAATTTTTAGTTTTGAGATTTCCATCTCAGACCATAAATCTATTGAGGAATTAAATGAGTTTATTTATCCCAAGCCACCATATATGCCATTGATTTTATGGGTTATCAACATTTGACCGAAGGAGGGGAAATTCCTGATTTCATCTCTAAATATAGGTAGCAGTAAGGGAAGATGGGAACTGCAGGCTAATCACATCTAGAAGGCCAGCTCTGTATAAATAAGGTATAACTAATACTGTGGCTTCCTAATGTTTTAGATTGTAAATATTGGGATTTTTAGCCAATGGTCTTGCCTGGTTGAAACTGAGAAGTCAGTTGAACAATGTCTATAGGGCCTCATGTTGCCTAACTCTGAAAAAAACTATAATTATGAAGAAAAGGTTAATATCTACCCACCTCCCCCCAATATTATTAGCCATTTATCCTCAGAATCCAATCTTTGTGGATTAAGATTATGTCAAGGTCCTTCTCCAAGAGCTTATAATGAGAAAAGTACAATGAAGACTTGAGTTGGCAATTGCTTAATGTTGATGTATCATTTTTGATGACCGATGAGTTGCTTTTTCCCACTCAACTTTATAGACTGATGTTTATGTGCTTCAAACACTACTGGTGTTTATTTTGTTCAATGCCCTAGGACCTGATTTTGCTGTTTAGATACAGAATGAATAAAATAACAAACAGAGAATGGCTACTTCATGCACTTCCTAACTGGCAAGCTTTGTGATAAAGATCATGTAATATATTTCTCTTTTTGAACACTGAGCTCACGTTCTGTATGTGATCATCCAGGGAAAAAGAGCTACAAGGAACACGGGCACAGAATGCTTCTAATCTGGTTACATGGTGTCCTAACTGCTGGTCAGAATCCAATCAAGCAATTATATGAAGATCTGGTGAGAGCTGGACTCCAACAACTAGCTGGTAAGCAATTGGTATTAAGAAGCAGTCTAACTTCCAGAAAAAAATATACTGGTATGCTTGAGGGAGCGCGATTCCTTGAACTGCCTGTACAGGTCAAAATTTGCTCCAAATCTTAGTCAGTAACTGTTTCTGAAGAATGACCTACAACTGTGAACATGCTACAGTTCTCATCATGTTTACTTAGAAGTAAGCACAATTGAGTTCTGTAGGACTTATTTCCAATTAAACACAGAACTGAAGCTTAAACTTCTATTTACATGTAAAATAGAATAGCACCAGGATTGTGGCGCACCTGGCTGAGTGTCAGCTGCATTAAGATCACTCTGACCAGAAGGTAATGAGTTCGAAGCCAGCCCGGGTCGGAGTGAGTGTCCAACCAATTGTGTAGCTTGTTGTCGACCTTTGCAACCTGAAAGACAGTTGCATCTGTCAAATAGGAAAATTAGGTACCACCTATGTGTGGGGAGGCTAATTTAACTAATTTATGAGGCCATAAAAAAGACTCCAGCAAAAAGCACTCCAGCAAAGCATGCGGGGAATGCGGAAGTACTTCATTGGTGTCGCAGATGGACAATGAAAGCGACAGCTCCCCTGGCGGCCAGAAAAGTTAAATAGCCCCTGTGTATGTCTATATATGTTGTATGTCTAATTGGCATTGAATTTTGCCATATATGTGTATATTGTAATCCGCCCTGAGTCCCCTGTGGAGTGAGAAGGGCAGAATATAAATGCTGTAAATAATAATAAATAAATGCTGTAAATAAATAATAAAATATTCTTCCATTGAACTACCAGCGTTCTTCACCACTGGCTATGCTATCTAAAGCTGCTGGGAGTTGCAATCCAGCCACATCTGGTGTAAACTGATATGTACAAGAAATTAGGTGGCTGCAAGCCTTGTTGGGAACCAGAGCTGTTAGTCTCAAAAATAACCCTCACCTGGGGTGATTCTACCAAAACTATAGCAGAGTGCCAGAAGCACACTTTATAACCAGCAGAAACTTACATGTGGTGAGTTAGGATTAACTTCCATTCAACAGGATGGCAACAGCATTGCAGAGTCGCAAGTTTAGGTTCAAAATATTTATTGAAGTAAAAAAAAACATTCTAGGTAGAAAAGGGTTTTGGAGCTAACTAGTTTACTAAGTTCATCTTCTAAGGAAGGTTAAAGGATAAAATATCAAAAGTATCCATGCAGCTACATTTTTACCTGGAGAATGGCAAATGCGTCCTCACTGGAAGGAAGACAAAGGCAGAAGAAGGGGCTAAGGAGAATGGCCACATGGCCAAAGCCCAGGGCAATCAAAATACCTTTAAAGAGGAAGTTACTTCATCCCTCACAGAGATTCATTGCTACATCTTCAGTGGGATGGGGGTGGGGAGAGATAGTGGCAAGCAAGCAGAGTAAAGACAAAGCCCCTTCTGGGATAAGCATGCATAGGAATGTAGGGGGAGGAATCCCTTACTCTAATCCTATCTAGTCTAGCTATTTATTGGGGACTGGAGACTTGTGCAGTCCAGGGATGAAACCCAACAAGCCTGATTAATAAATACTGAAATAACCCAAGTACACAGTAAAAGTGAACTAGATAACTTTGGGATGGATCTGTTTCAATTTCAAAAATCGTAGTAATTGCCTTTGCTTTAACTAGCTTTAACTGTGTAGTGTCCAAACAGATCGCTGAATGGCTACTGAATGTAATGTTAGCTATGTGCAAACCTAAAGGAATCATTCACACCTGACACAGATTACAGACATCTGGAGTTTTCTGAACCCTAATGACAGCCTTTCTTTTTACAGAGAAGATGAGATCAGAGAGTAATGCTGGCACAGACCCAAGAAAATGTGCAGTTTCATGAACCCATCCAACAAAGCCAGATTGAAACTACTTTTTGAAAATAACATACAAATATTGAATTTCATTTGTTTACAAGTTGTTCTTTCAAAAACTGCCGATTTACTACCCCTGCATTTCTTATGATGTTGTCATATGAATATTTGTTTTAGAGACAAAAACTAGCCTTTTTTCCTCCTGGCTCCCACCTCCTCTTTTTTAGGCCAGAGAATCATAGAATCATAGAATTAAAGAGTTGGAAGAGACCTCATGGGCCATCCAGTCCAACCCCCTGCCAAGAAGCAGGAATATTGCATTCAAATCACCCCTGACAAATGGCCATCCAGCCTCTGTTTAAAAGCTTCCAAAGAAGGAGCCTCCACCACACTCCGGGGCAGAGAGTTCCACTGCTGAACGGCTCTCACAGTCAGGAAGTTCTTCCTAATGTTCAGATGGAATCTCCTCTCTTGTAGTTTGAAGACATTACATATTCCTTGTAACAACTAATTTCATATTCTACATGTGAATAAAACTATATAAAACCTTGTGTTAAATTCAGATATTTTGTGGCTTAATTTATTACTAAATTTTGTGAACACAATTACTATGTTTTCATTAAATAAATTCTAATGTTAGGTAAATATGTTGTTTGCTATTTAATGTCAGTAAGTGATATTATTTTAGTACGTATAATTCCTTGCAAAAGCTTTTTAAAATCACATTTAAAAAAAGAAATGACCTCTGATTAGCACTTTTTCTTTCATTTCTGCTGTGATTGTCCTTGTTCCAGAGTTAAAGGAACACAAGGAACACATAGTTAGGAACACAAGGGCAGAAAACAGGATATAAATGTTTTATTCACAAAACTTTTTCCCCAAGCATTTATGTATCCTTGAACTCCCTCCCTCCCTTGCAGAAGCTGCTCCTGAAGACCTCAAGATCTTTCTGATGTGGCAGCCATTGCTATGTGACTATGTGACCATTTCCTAAACATAAACATGATTGTGTCTTAGATGTGTACAGTAGTATTTTCAGATTCTGGCTAATAATTAGGAAAGTATCTGGAGTATTATTTTTTGGGAATAAGGATGCAAATGGATTTTGTGACCTGTATTAGGTTCAATCAGTTTAACTACGGAAGATTCTTTATTTTTTGGAATACCATATTGAAAGCGCACTGCTAATTCTCTCATTAACAATTTGATCTTCATAGTACTTTCAGTCACAGTATTCTCTGAAAGTCAAATGGGTCAATAAATCTGACAGAATTACCTGTCCCTAATAATAAAAGTGCATGGAAGATGCTGCTAAATTTAGCAGTGTTTATTTTGTTGTTGAAATCCATTCATGACCTATAGCTGGACTTTTAATTTCACTGCAAAATCCTATGTGTATACAGCAGGTGCCACTTGCAAGAAAAGTCGTTTAAACTACATGCGCTTTGGGCATTAGTTGACACACCAATCCATGTACGTTACTGATGTCTCACCACTCCCAGCATTGCAGTTCACAGCTTGGTATATTGAATTGCCGTGACTGAAAAAAATATTACATTTGATATTTAGATAATGTGAAAGTTCTGTCCATAGTGTTTGTTGCTATGCACATTTCACATATCCAAGCTATCACTTCATGTCTCATTCAGCAGTGAATTTACAAGTGTCTCATAAGTCATACCTAAGAGACTCTTCCAAAGTGATTTCAAAAGTTGAAGTCAGAAGAGGCAGCAGCATTGATAACGTTAAAATACTACACAGAAGGAACTTCAAATGCATTCTGGGAATGTATATTGCGAGCTTAGGCGTACAGCAATGTTTTTCAACCTTCCTAATGCTATGACCCCTTAATACAGTTCCTCATGTGGTGACCCCCAACCATACCATTATTTTCGTTGCTACTTCATAACTGTAATTTTGTTACTGTTATGAATCGTAATGTTATGATATGCAGGATGTATTCTCATTCACTGGATCAAATTTGGCTCAAATACCCAATATGCCCAAATTTGAATACAGGTGGGTTGGGGGGATTGATTTTGTCATTTGGGAGTTGTAGTTGCTGGAATTCATAGTTCATCTTCAATCAACCAACAATGGGATTGAACCAAAATTGGCACACAGAACTTCCGTAACCAACAGAAAATACTAGGAGGGTTTGGTGGGCATTGACCTTGAGTTTTGGAGTTGTAGTTCACTTACATCCAGATAGCATTGTGGACTCAAACAATGATAGATCTGGACCAAAGTTGGCACCATTACTCAATATGCCCAAATGCAAACACTGGTGGAGTTTGAGGAAAATAGACCTTGACATTTGGGAGTTGTAGTTGCTGAGATTTATAGTTCACCTACAAGCAAAGAGCATTCTGAACCCCAATGATATAATTGGGCCAAACTTCCCATTCAGAACTCCCATGCTGGGACTTGTTGGTGTAAGCCTCCTTCCAGCCTTGCATGTTCTCCCTCGCCTGCACATGTGCACCATGCTGCCATGTGCCAAGCACACCTGCTCTCCCCTTCCCCACTTACAGTCTCAGAAACAGCCCTACCCTTGGCTGAGAGGCTGGCCAATCACAGTGGAGGAGAGCTTTTGGTGGGAGGATTCGCCGTCTGTTTCCAAAAAGGAAAAGAAGGACAGGTGGAGAGATCTTCAGCCTTCTCTGCCAAAGGGACACCTAAGATCATCGGAAATATGTTTTCTGATGGTCTTTGGTGACCCTTCTGAAACTCCCTTGCGATCCCCCCCAGGGGTCCCGACCCCCAGGTTGAGAAAAGCTGGCCTACAGCAACATGGCACTACAGACAACCTAGGGCTTCTTGCTGTGGGGAACCATGCAGAGATTGTTATTTATCTACTGCATATAACTATAGTGGCATTCATTTTACTCACCCATATTTAGTGCATACATGAGTTAATACTTGTGATGACATTTGGTCCAACTTCCTTGCAGTGTAGTGTTCCTTCTTTTCAAAATTGGTAAAGAAACATTATGAGGAAGGCAACCTTATTTCTGAATTTCAAGTAACTGCTATGTCAACAGTTGAGATTTCGTTTTAAAATCAAGTTTTGAAGGAGCCTCTATCAATGCTTATGCAGCAGGAACATTCATGCTTATTAGAACACAAGAAGTTCAGTTCATTCTTTTTTATTAAAAGCATTAAATAATCATATTTAATAAAATATGTTAAGGAAATAAGTATTTCAAGTATACCTTATTTGAAGTTATACAGAACTACATTGCACCGACTTGAGTGGCTTACTTTTTATGCCATGCAACGTTTTTACATCTGCAATGTTATTACAGATAGAAAAAAAACATGATGCATCCTTGGGGACTTCCTTTATCAATTGGTAAACATTGAGAAAGAGTTTGAACGATAACCTGGCAAATTCTTCCCATATGGTTAAGTTGAAATATGAGCATTTTAGCCTTCACAGCTATTCAACAACTTTTATTGAGTGGATGTTGTTATGGGTCTGGGTGCGAGTCTTCCTGCTGTGTCCTGAAGGTCTCAAGCTGATACCATTAGAAAACAAAGTTCGAGGGTATTTAGCAGCAGTAGCTTGAGAGACAGTTTGCTGAAATATAAAAGGAAGAAGGAGTTACTTATATGGGGTTGCATCTCATAGACTACAACATTAAAGGTAAAAACAATAGGCAAAATTAGTCAGGAACTTCCTGGAAAACACTTTTAATATTGTAGCAGTTCACTAGTTAGTTGCCAAAAGGAATGAAAAGCTCTTGAGTTCTTACTCTAAAGCAAAACATTCTTCACATATGCTTTTAGCAGGGCAAATTTCCTCTGGCTATGTGTTTCACACACTCTTGTTAGCCCACTTAAAGAAAAGCAAAGACTTTGGCAGAAAAAGGAACATATTCCTCTTGCTTTGTATTCAGTCAAGCAGCTTGACAACTTGTCTTCAGGAAAGAAGCACAACACTATTGTCAACTCTGTTCTTACTGCCTTTGATCCTTCCTAGACTTGTCCACTTTAACTCAACATGTACACAGTGACTGACAAGAAGCACTACTTTCAAAAAGCCTTGGGTGACCTTTGTTGTAACCGCAGTTAAAGGAAAATGACAGCAGAAGAAATATGAATCCAAGTGGCATCTAGATGTATAAATATACTGAAGTAGGAGGAAGAAAAACATCCAGTAGTTCTAATAGGAATAAAGAACTTATCACCACTTTTGAGTACACTGGAATGCTTTCTACTAATATTATCAACTAAGGCAACAAAGCATTTGGTGTCCAAAATTTTCAAAATATCACACGTTTCTGTAGCTGTAAAATGCCTCATGCTCTCTCTAGGGCAGTGGTTCCCAACCTTTTTTTGACCGAGAACCACTTTGACCAGGGACCACCTCGACTAGGGACCGACCACTTTGACCAGGGACCACTTGACCAGGGACCACTCTCCAACATTAGTATCAAAAGGGTTACAAATCAGTTTTTGGTCAACTTTAGATTCGTTTTGGGGTGCTGATCCAGAAAATTGCATTGGATAGACCACATCAGCTCTAGTTTCTGATACAGAATATATGTCATAGTCAGCGATAGGGAAGAAGTGGCAGGTGATGCGAAAGGAGCAGAAATAAAATAAATCAATTAAGAGGAAGGAGGTCTGCGAACAAGATATTCCTCCTCGTGGCTCATTGGTGGTCCACGGCCCACCAGGGTAAAAACCAAAACAGAAAGTAATCTTTCCTATTCACTTTCTTCCTACCTATGCAAAGGCCTTACCCCATCCGTTTAATATTTATGCATCACTGGATTACAACAAAGGGCAATAGAACCATGTTGATGTGGGTATAGGCATAGCAGTCAAAAGAGAAAGCATTTCAGATTTTTTAAAGTTCTCTAATTCTCCGCTAGTTCTAGTGTAAAAAAAAAATCACACAGAGACTATATATTAATACACTGCCAACCGGAATAGCAAGGAAAGTGGAAATGTACTGTGAGTTTGAGACCATGCTAGCAACCACCTGCATCTTGACCTTGCCACTGGAATTTGCCTTAGACTGGGTCAGACCCTTGGGACAACCTGCATGCTCCTATTCCATGACAGCCGGTCACACCTACATCTCAGATACTGGAGTATGAGGATTCAATTGAACCAGTTCAGTCCTTTCCATTTAACAATTAACATTCCACATAAGAATCGGATGTGGTCATAGGAAAAAGTTGTGGTCATGGTTTTTTAAGAGCAACCCAAAAAAGCCACAGAACTGTGTGCAATCTGATAGATTTATCAAAACAAACAAACAAATACAAAAAGGTGGGTGGTTGTAGGTTTTTTCGGGCTATATGGCCATGGTCTAGAGGCATTCTCTCCCACCCTGGTCATTCCACAGATATATAAACCCCTTTTCCTAGTTCCAACAGACCTCACTATCTCTGAGGATGCTTGCCATAGATGCAGGCGAAATGTCAGGAGAGAATGCCTCTAGACCATGGCCATATAGCCCAAAAAAACCTACAACCCACTGATTCCGGCCATAAAAGCCTTTGACAATACATTAAATACAAAAAAGGAGGCTGGGGCAGAGATAGACCAAATATCTGATCCTAAAGTCATCCAGTTTGTACATTATACTGAAATATAATGGAGAGGAAGAGTATGCATGTCCACAACTAGGGCGCATTATATGACAAATGCTATGCTAAATTCTCCTTAGTTGTTGAGACACTGATTTGATTTCAGAATTCCTCTCCCCCCTCCGCTTCAATTTTCACACTTTCTGCTATTTTGAACATAAGTTTTATTGGAATTTTACCACTGGATGCACACAAGATACAAGATGCAAAGTATTTTGATTTAAAAAGGGAAATAAAATCAAACCAGCACTGTTTGCTGCATATTTACTGAATCAATACTGAGAAGAAGTCCCTTTGGCAGCAATTACGGCTAATTTATTCATGTCAAAAGCATTCCATAAATAAGTATACAACTGATAAAAAAATAGAAGAAACACAAATGACTAAATAATTTTTGACCAAAAAAGCATTGTCTGTGGCTTTAAACAATTCTTCCTCTGTGCATGAGGCAGGGCATTGTGGGCAAGCATGCAGATGCGGAGTTGTTTATTATGTCCCACAGCTGCACAGCAATTACAGCTGTGCTTCTTGGATATATCTCTACTACCACATCTGGATCCTGTGATTCTTGCTCATACTTCTTGGCAAAATTGTTCCTGCTCTGTCAAGGAGCAGCTGTCAAGTGCTGCCTCAGGTTCTCAACTGCATTAAGATTTGGGTACTAATTAAATTGTTTCAAGACATTCACATTTTGTTAAAAGTGATATTAAACTGCATTAAGTCTACAGTGTAGATCAGGCATGGGCAATAGGCTGTTAGGAATTGTGGGAGCTGGAATCCAAAACACTTGGAGGGCCAAGGTTTGCCCATGCCTGGTGTAGATGCAACCTGAATGCGTAGAAAATGATGTTTTACTGGAAAATAGTCCTGTACTTTAATACTATTAGAGTATATTTTGGTAAATACGATCCTGCTGTTTCAGAAACGAAGCCAAGGAGACATCGAGTAGATGTTTTGTCTCAGAACTCAATTTTTTTGTCAAAAACTCCAATGAACTAAATAAAAGGAAAAGGCAAACAATACTCAAATGTTATTTAACTTACTTGAGTGACTGGATGATGTTTTTCCACAACAACAGAATTCATGGGAGGAGAAACGCCTATCACATCTAAGCTACTGATGATTCGATTCTTTGGTGCCATTTCAGATCGGCCAGTGATTCTAGCTGTGATCGTCCTTCCAGCCTTCTGATGTGCCGTTATAACCCTAGTCAGGGGCTACAACCACCACAATACAAATTACAGTTACATATAAATGGTCAAAGTCAGCTTTTCAAAAGTCAGTTATTCAATTATTTATAATTATTCTATGTGTGATCACACTCTAGTTTTACCCACATAATATTTACAGAAGCTTCAACGCTTTGGTTGCAGACACTCCCTTAAATCCCCAATATGTGAAACTTGACAAAAATGTATTTCCATTGAAAAGGGAAATACTAAAATGAACAGAAAAGTGTTCACTAAGTATCTCCTACTATAAGAACATGGATAAGAATGCACATATCCTATTACTAAAGTTTGTGAAAAATGTTAGGAGGGGTCTACCACCATAGACTTTATTGGAAAAAGAAAAAATATATACTCTTGACCATTACCGCTTTTGGAATGGAGGAACTTGCAGCACCGGCGTCTAGTCTGGTCTGAGAGGTCACTGCATGGCTCTGGTGAGAAGAGAACTGCAAGCAATGGGAAAAGATTGCAATGTTTAAGTATCTGAGCACCACTCATTTCTTAATCCTAGATTATGAAATAACATTACCTTGATTCGCAGGAGCAATATTACAGCAATGCCAGCACTATGTGGTATGATTGGCCAATTCTACTCAAACTGCCATGACAAATGTCATTAACATTCATCCAGCGTTCTGCAGCATTCCCAATCTCTTTTGCTCCACTTCACAGAGATTTAAGACTATCAGAACTGGGAGCATGCTCCTGATTGGGATAATTTGCAATGCTTCTTTACTTACCAAATCTTCTGTGTGAGCAACACCCGGAGCTGGTGTTGGAGGTGGAGGAGGTGGTCGAGGTGGAGGCGGCGGGGTGTTTGGTGGTAAAGGTGGATCAAAGTGAGATGGAGGGAGCCTTGGTGTAGAACCATCAGTGCCAGCACTGGGTTCTCCTCTCTTATCTGACAGTTCAACTAACATAGACAAACAAACAAACAAACAATTGTGATTGTAGAGCAGTTAATAATTAAATCAGTCTCATAATATGTATTTTGAACTCAATTATTAATACAAATATTTTAAAACAATACTGTGCAACTTGTATTTCTTTGTTTAGAAATGCACAATGTATAAGCAATATTTATTCCCATTTATTTAATACAAAGCATTATCTACATAAATAATTGAACTGTTAGTAATATTTGTGTGTGTATATGTGTGTACACACACACACACACACACACACAAGATAAAGGTTTCCCTTGACATTAAGTCTAGTTCTGTCCCACTCTGGGGGGTGGTGCTCATCTACATTTCTAAACCGAAGAGATGGTGTTGTCAGTAGATGCCTCCAAGGTCATGTGGTTGGCTTGACTGCATGGAGCACAGTTACCTTCACGTCTGAGCGGTACCTATTGATCTACTCACATTTACATGTTTTCGAACTGCTAGGTTGGCAGAAATTGGGGCTAACAATGGGAGCTCATCCACTCCCTGGATTCAAACTGCCGACCTCTTGATCAGCAAGTACAGCAGCTCAGTGGTTTAACCTGCTGTGCCACTGAGGGTTCCAACACAAATATATATAAAAGGAAATTCAGAAAATGGCCCAGAGTAATTTGCAACTTAAATTACATATATGGGAAGACAGAGGCCAGAGTAAAAGGGGCAAAACTGTGTAAGCCATGTTATATGTCTTATTAGATCCACTTGGCAGTGCAGTCTGATATCCAGCTGTACTCCTAGTCCATCAAACCTGTTTGCTCTGTGGTTTTTTTTCCTGGCAAACTTTAAATACATCTGTCATAACCTTGAATCTGGGGTTATATTTAAATTTTCTTCACTTCTACCAGTAGGATTTTTGTAGTTTTGGGACAACTTTAGACAAAGGACAATATATAAATTCTTAAGAGAAGCTTCACTGAAAACAACTTCAGGAAAAGGAGGCAGCATTCATTGAGTGCAATGAAGTATGTGCAGAATTGTTTAGGGGAGTCAAAGAGTACTATGCAATGCAGAATATAAGACTGCAATCCTCAAACGCATTTGTGTAAAGGCACCTATATATTTTCAAGCTAGGCTAACATCTGGGAGAACCAGGAAGGATCAAATAACTCACCAACAGTATCTAAACTACTGAAAATGTAAATATTAAGAGATATATAAGACCGCTCTGTGACTTTCCATGTCATTGACCCTTGTATCCTTCTGAGATGCACCTCTGGGATGAAACTTGAGGGCACAGTTTTACAGTATTTCTGGTCTTTCCTCAGCAGAGGGTTTTCTTTTGATCCCACCATTAGCAGAGGCATGTTTGCTGAGATACAGGAAAGAACCTTCTTTTTGGCTGCTCCTAGATTAGACTGCCCCCTCCCCTTTCTGCTAATTTTACCTCAATAGGCGAATAACTTTTTGTTTACCCAACTCTTTGATTGTTAACTGTATGCTGAAAAAGATCCTTTAGATGGGATGTGCTGTATTTTTATAATCATTATTACTAATATTTCTACTATGATTACTTTTTTCATTTCTTCCTACCTTTTGCATTATTCTATTCAAGCTGAAATTTGTTTAACATGGATTATAAACTGCCTTAGGTCCCATATTGGGGAAAGTAAGGATAGCAAATAAATGAATAAATAGACAAAACATACTTGATAGACACAAACTTGCTATTCCTCCTTGAAAACATTTCTTAGGACCTCACCCCCTTATGTCACCTCAAACCTAGGGTTTAATTCCAAATCACACCCAGGAAAAACACCTTAGCTTTCTGATATTTTTTGCAATATCTAGACTAAAGACCCCTCCCTTTCAATCATCCGCTCAAGTCTGGCAAATAGATCTTTGGTTTCTTGAGGTATCTTTTGTCCACAATTGATTCACACATATGTACAGAGCCAAGTAGGCAAAACTGCTGTGTGAATGTCATAATACAGCATATGAATTAATACTAATCTTTAAAAGAAACCATAAACATTTTTTCCCATAAATCCTGTAATCCTTCCTTTCAACAGGGCTGGAGTGCCACCTTGTGGTAAATTACATAATGCAGATTTAAAAACAAGTCTATCCTTTTTAGGTGGCTATTTTTAACAGGAGATAGCTTCCCTTGTATAAAGAAATTAAACAGCAAGGATTGTCAAAAAAACAGCAATAACAGTGAGGTTCATCTATTTTATAGTAACTCTATAGTCAAAATCTTGTATGCTTCTCATCAGACCAAATACAGACAGTCCTCAAATTACAAACAAATAGGTTCTGTAGGTTTGTTCTTAAGTTTAATTTGTATGTTAAGTCAGAACAGGCACATTTTAAGTGTATCTCCAGACAAAAGATATATATAAATACACACACACACAACACACAAACATACAGATACATACACATTTTGGATAGCATAGGGGAGGGCTAACATTCCTTTTTTATATCTCTGTCTCTGTTCAGAAGATTTCACTTCCTTTTCTGTCCCTGTGATAACTGGATTTTGAAAAAATTGGCTTGTTGTGGAAACAAGGATTGGTGATAGATTCAGTGGACACAACTATTTCCCATGATAGCTCTTTCAGGAGAAAATTTCCTTTCCTAGGGATAGATTTCTCCCACTTCCTATTATTTCAGTCCCATTCTTAACCATGAGTTTGTTGTAATCCGGTTGCTTGTAATTTGGGGGAGTGTCTGTACTGTAAAAAAAAAAAAAGCTAAATATTTAGAATCAAAGTTATGATTAGCAAAAAATGTGGACTGATATCTGCCCTGTCTCTCATTTTAATTCTTAGTTAACCGGGGGAAATCGACTTACAAAAATCAGCAGTCAACCACTGCCTTGTCTGAATGCCTGGAGTTTTCCAAGTGTAAAAACCTCTGCTATTCGCCAACTCCACGTGCAGTGGCAAAACAGGAGAAAACAAGAGTCAAGATGGGATAACAGCATCTTGGTCCTGGAAAGTTGATTGTTGCAGGATAAGACAGGTAATTAGCTACAGGGCCTATTGTGTACTTTCAAGTTATTTCTGACTTATAGCAACCCTAAGGCGAAATCTGTCATGCAGTTTTATGGGTCTGAGAGTATGTGACTCGCACAGGGCCACTCTGT
Source organism: Anolis sagrei (assembly GCF_037176765.1). Lineage (NCBI taxonomy): Eukaryota > Metazoa > Chordata > Lepidosauria > Squamata > Anolidae > Anolis > Anolis sagrei. The sequence goes on from NC_090022.1 coordinate 264,051,733, forward strand.
TTTTTTGTGGCTAAACTAGGAATTGACCCTTATCTTTAGAGTTGTAATGCCATGCTCAAATTACTACATCACTATCTAACCTTCGCTATCAACTTAAACTTGTGCCTTCTTGAAATGTATTGGCAACAAAAAACTGCTACTGTTTTCTTCGTGTTGTTCCAGAAGATTTATATCCTTTCAAACTACTGATTCTTTGGTGGATAATAATTATTTACATACATTAACATTTTGGTTGCCGAGCCTATTTCATGCTAGTAATGTATTTTAAAAATTATTATCTTCCAATGAATCAATCATTTGGGCAATTAGAAAGAAATTTAGAGCAACTTCTCTGTAGTATATACATTTTTGTGGGGGGAAATTCCCGCCAGAGGGCAGTCCTGGGTGCTGCAAATATGTTGTTGTTGTTGTTGTTGTTGTTGAGGGGGGGGGGTTTATACACAGCTCACACATTCCTTTGTGTCCGCCTACTCTTGGTTTACATCTTTATGTCTCAACCTGATACACAAAAAAAGCTCCTATCAGAGGCTTCCCTATTCAGTAATTGTTTTCAGGGCCCTCTTATAGCAAAACTGAACTGGAAAAAAGTGGCATTTTTTTGTAACTGCCAATTGGATAGGATGAGGATCTTCTAATGTCCATAACACTTTCTCAAAACCCAAAGGGGGGAAATGTACAGACAATTCATTGATAATTGTTGTTGTAGTGTGCTTGAAGTCATTTCAGACTAAAGCAAAGCTAGCACAGTTTTCTGGTAGAATTTGTTCTGAGGGGGTTTCCTTTGCTTTCCTCTGAGGCTGAGAGAGTGTGACTTGGCCATCGTCACCCAATGGGTTTCCATGGCCAAGCAGCAATTCAGACCTTGATCTTCCAGTGTCCTAGTCCAACACTCAAACCACTACACCATACTAGCAATTCATTGATGTTTCTTTCACTGTAATACTAACCATGGTCAAATTTGAATTCTTTGCCTTGAAATACTGTCATTGCTTCCAGATTCAGTGCACAGACACCACGCATGAAAGCCTTCTTCATAGTATCTTCACATTCCTGCCTTTTATTCTGCAAATCTATAATTTCAGCTCTTGTCTGTTCCAGTGCAGCATTCAACTAGCAAGGAGAAAATATTTCTAATAAGCATTCATTATTTAGCACATTCGTATTTGCATTTCCCTTAACCGTTTGATAAAAGATAGAGGGTAAATGCATTCTGCATTCCTGCTTGGAAACTACACAGTACACAAAATTCAGTGTACTTGGACCCCAAATAAACAATGTACCAAATTGCAAGAAGCATACTGCAATATGGACCAGACTTACATATACTGATTTTAACTAATTTTCTCATGCATTTGATAACCTGTGGTTTCAGAGACTGATTGGACAATACATCTGAAAAGTAAAGTCAAAAGTTGTCACCTCCTACAGGGATAAGATTAGATTCATAGGACATAGTCCTACTTGAATTACTCCTGTTTTTCATGTTTTCCTTCTCTACTCAACTATGTTCCCTAGCCACACATGAATTGATTTTCCTACATTTGTTTTGCGTTTTCTTTTTCAGCTATAAACTTTCTTGCTATTCTCTTACATTTTCTGGTAATATCCACTCTTAACAGAGTTCAGTAGTCTGCACTTCTTTTACAGTCTCTATGTTTACATGTTTTGATGGTGGCCAGATCCACACAGCTCACAGATACAGCAGTGCCTCCACATTTGTAGGGGGTTACGGGTATGAGGACTCCAGGAAAGTGGAAAAACCATCAATATAAATAGAAAATCACAAATGCTGTATGCAACTTAAAAAAAAAAAAAAACGTTCCCGCTAAGCAGTTCTAAGTCTCCAAGTGTGATATCTATGGTACAATTTTTGGGGTCAGGTATAGGACAGCAGCAGAATCGACAGCAAATAAAATAATCAACGAATAATCAAATCCATGAATAATTAATCCACAAATATGGAGGGGCTGTACTTTCATTTTCAGAATGATTATTTAAATATTTCCCTCATTTTAAAAAAAGCTTACTTTTATTTAGTTTGCTCATTAATGAAATTTCTTAATTTCACCTGATCATCTTTTAAAAAATCAAGTGTTGGTCAGCTTACAGCTATCCTATGGGTTTGATAGTGTTTTCTTAGGCAAGGAATACTCATAGGGCGTTTATCATTGCCTTCTTCTGAAATACATAGTATACAGTCCCTGGCAACTTAGTTTATATTCAAAGCAACCCTAATGAAATCCAAGTGCAATGACCAAATCTTATTTGATTCTAGGTTGGCCACCATGCTGCTCGAAAGCAGAAGCTCTACAAGTTATTATCTTTTACTGTATGAGACATATATTTACTACTCCAATAGAGAAAGAATACTCTTTCAAAACATTCAGTAGAAAAAAAGTTTGTTTAGAAGCGTTGGTACCTCTTGAAGTTTAGTTTCATAGTCATTAGACAGTTCAACACGAACAGATTCCGCACTTGACTGGTAGGCCCTTTCCAACGATTCTTTCCATTTTGTATGAATTTGAGAGCGCCAGGTCCTCCATGCTTTCTTCACCAAGCCCATTTCGTACAAGCGATCGGCCAACCTATTTGTATATACCTGAAATGATGGATGAATAGATTGGGTATGAGTTTCTGACATGCTTAAGAGAAGCCAATTAGGCTCTTATCTCCCATATTTGCTGTAATTTATACTTTATCAACATTATATCAATGCTGGGAAATACAAGGTTGTGTAGTCCATATAACATGGTGATGGGCTGATGCATAGTGTCAAAACAACCAAAATATGTGGATCTATGGAGGTTTTATGTGTATAGGCAGCCCCCAGGTTATGAGCATGCGACTTATGAACAAGTCCCTTACCTTTGACCAATTCAGCACACAATGTCTTTCAATGCACTTTAGCTCACCCTTAAATGAATTAAATCCCATTGTTTGTCCCCTCCAAACTTCCCATCAGATACATTACCCTACTCGTCCATCTCACCCAGCATTTTAAAATCATATCTGTTGTATTTGGCCCTGCCCACTTGGTTCAATGTTTTATTTTGTTTATACTCTGTATTATTTTGGATTTTTAAAATTTATATTATTGTATTTATTTGATGTATTATTTTATGATCTTTCGTGGTATTTTGTTCTGTTGTAATTTGTTGAGCTTGGCCTCATGTTAGCCACCCTGAGTCCCCTTGGGGAGATGGAGGTGGGGTATAAATAAAGTTGTTGTTGTTGTTATTATTATTATTATTATTATTATTATTATTATTATTATTATTAGCACTAGCTCACCCTTCCTCTCAAGCTGCAGTTGCTAGTGAAAGAGGCTGGCAACAGGCTCCTTTGCCCCTTGCCTCCAACCACGGTCTTGGATAGGGAGGAATAGCAAGGGAGCTTGCTGACTCTCTCTTGTTGTTCCTCCACAGCCAAGGGTGAGAGGGATAAGGAGTGAAGAAGGCTCCAGCCAGCCTCCCTTGCCCTTCATTAGAGCCTTGGCTGGGGTGAGGGAGACTGATCTTCTGAATAGGGGCACAGACAACAAAGCAAACGTTAAAGGGGTGTTAACCCATCCCTATGTTACCCAAAACTTTAAAAAGATCTTTGGTTTGGGTTACACTTCGAAAATATCCCTGTCTCAACTTACATACAAATTCAACTTCAGAACAAACCTACAGAACCTATATATGTAACTTGGGGACTGTCTTATTTGTACTGCAACTAACTAGAGCTTGATGTAAATAGACCACAAAATACATTTTCTTTTGAGTAATCCATGCAGATTAGGTCCAACCACAATCCTTCAAATTCAAAATAATACATTTGGAATGGCTGCACACATAATATTTTCAGTCATTTAATTTATGGAAGAAATTGATGTTTCCAAATAAAAATACAGTGTTATCAAAAATCCATGGTAAATGTTTTAGCAAACACACATATGAAACCTATATGAATGTGAAGGCAAAGTTTTCAGGGTTTTTTTCACACTGAAAGATGTTCAATATGGCTGATGCCAGTCACACAGCACACATCTAAATGCTAGTCCAGCCCCTGCCACACACGTTGCATCATGTTGTGGTCAATGGAACTCACAGCTCCGGGGACTTGTCTGTTTAGCTCATCAATAGTCGCCAATAGAGGTGAAACATGCACTACTGTGTGAACCAGCATCTAATCATCTTTCCATCTAGTGCCGCTTTCTGATAGCACATTCTAAAAGCCCATTGCACGGTAATTACGGACTTAGTGGTCTGAAACTGTAGGACACAGAATGCCTTCTCCTGCTGGGTTGCAGCCATTTTGCACTGCCGCACGAGCACACATTGCCTGGTGGTTGCTCATGCAATTACCCCATTCGGGTGGCACATAAGAGTGTGGGAAAAAACTTGATGACTTCCCTGAAACATTCATGCTGCTTTGAGTTTCCTTTGTGTAGAGAAAAAGCAACGTATAAATAAATAAAACATAATAATAATGTAACTGACTCTTTGTTGTCAGATTCAGCAAGGGTTTCAGTCTTCTGAAATTCAGCCCAAACATGTACCTCCTGTTTAGCTTCTTGTCTGCCTATAAGATGCTGAAGACGCCACTTTGCAAATTTCTTCATGAGCTCTATCCTGTCCTTCTGTTTCTCAACTGCATGTGTCAAATTGGCAATTATCTAAACAAAACAAAAGAAAAAAAATACACAGATCTTAAAAGCTACAGAGTAATACATTTTTAATAGCTTAGTTCAAAAGCACACATGGACTTGAATGGAGAATCTGTATTCCTCTCAACATTGGACACCCACTCCCATCCTCCCAATCTAGGTTGTTATTACATGGAGTCCAACACACTCTTCAATTCTGATGGACAGGCCAATAATATACTTCCCACAGTTCTCTTTCATGGCAGATTTCACACCTGACCTCAGATTCCCATTGATTTATGAGGAGGAAAACAAAAATGACAGTGTAAGTAGGTAGTAAGAAAATGTACAGTAATTTCTAGGCTGCAGAAGCCTCCAATTTTCCAATCACAGTTATGCTCTCTTCTTTGTATTTATTAAGACAGCAGCAGCTTGCTGCTAAGACCGTTTTTGTTACAAAAGAATAAAGACAATGTTTGCTTTCTATGACTTATTACAATAGATTAGCAGAAATTATTACTTCGTCCTTCCTCCCTATTGAAATCTCGTATGTATGTAGTAGCTCCTTCAAGTTCTCCATCTGATTCATCAATTGTCTCACATGAGCTGCATGTTTTTCTTTTTCTTGTCTCATTTCAAGTGTGTGATGTTCAATAAAATGAAGCTTCCATTTCCTCAGTTCAGTAAGAACATTGGTCTGAAAAATTCAATACAGAGGTTTACTGAAGAAACATACCAAGTTCATTAAAATACTCAATGCATTTTAAGTGCACATATTTCCTCCTGCTTTTGTCTTTTAGTAACAATTGTTAAAACAAAACTTATCGGCTCCTCAATACAACTACAAGTTTTTCATGTCTATTGCTATCCACACATGCAACCTGCTCATTAGTAGTTATGGATGTCTATTTCTAGGCTCTTCACTTCATCTATCTGATGAAGTAGATTTAAGTTTGTTTATACAAGCAACTTCTTTATCTCGGTTGCAAAAGATGATACAAGATCCTTTTGCATACTAATCTAGTCTAACATAGTTATGTATTTGAATTTGAAATGCACGTTTAGATTTATAGGAGTAGGAACACTTTCTACCACAAATATGTTTATAGATCATTAATGTTGCATTAATTTGCTTTTACAAGCTGAAACAGAAGGATAGCACAAAATGTCTTCCCTTCGGCAGTTTTTTTGTGTGTGACAACAACGTTTATGCAAAAGGAATATAAACCAGCATACATTATGGCTTCAAAACATGGAGCTCTCTAGTGCATGGCATTTAAATAACTGCCTTAACTCATCAATTTTTTTAATAAAAAGTAAAGGGGAAAAAATAATCTTTCAAAATCTGGTTGGTTACATGATGACAATCGATCTCTTGGTAGATTTTTTTAACAAGTCTCAATACTTTACCAATAGGGGCTCTGAATAGCAGCAAAATATTTTTAAAATAGTGTGCTTTGGGGACTTTCAGGATACATTTTGGTCTTCTTTTTTATGAAATGGTAAAGGTAAATGTTTTCTCTGACATTAAGTCTAGTTGTGTCTGACTCTGGGGGGGGGGGGAGGGGAGATAGTGCTCATCTCCATTTTTAAGCCAAAGAGCTGGTGTTGTCCATAGACACCTTCTAGGTAAGGTGGCCACCATGACTTTATGGAACACTGTTACCTTCTCGCTGGAGTGGTACCTATTCACCTACTCACATTTGCCTGTTTTCTAACTGGTAGGTTGGCAGAAGCTGGGGCTAACAGTGGGAGCTCACCCCACTCCCCAGATTCGAACTGCTGACCTTTCAGCAAGCAAGTTCAGCAGCTCAGCGGTTTAACCTGCAGCACCACTGGGAGCTCCATTATGCAATGGAGTGTCCATCAATTAATCATTTTGCTTATCTCTTAAGTTTTCCCAAAAGTGGGACTCAAGTGAGTTTATAGAATAACTCTGAAGTTTTAGATCTGTTTAAAACAATCAACCACATTGCTAATTTAAAGAAAAATATAAAAGATTCAGTCCACCAACATACATTCCAATTAGTGTTACAAGCCTGCGGGACTTACAACTCTGTAATTCCAGAAGATAATGAGGACATGTATTACTTTATCTGTTAAAAAGCACATTACTAATTTCTCCAGTAATTATACAACTGGTTAAGAAAGATTTCTAAATATAGTATACATAAGGAGAGATTTAACAACTATTTAACAACTATTTCCTGGTACAAGAAAACAACATCCTCCCAGAATTATTTTTTTTCCAGCTGTTGTCCAAAAAGGGCTAACTTAACCATAGAGGGAAGTTTCCTAAGTGAGCACCTCTGCTAAAAAGAATCTGTTCACATAATTCTGAATTCATAAATACATAAAATCTATTTGGGCCCTTCTTGTGGATTAGAGCAAAAGCTTAATATAGGGCCATTATCTCAGAAGCTAAAATAGAAGTTTTTTTTTTTTAAACCTATTATTATTATTATCATGTTTCTGACTCTAGGATTGCGCTAAAATTCAGATGCCAGCTTGGTTAGATTCTGCACACAAAAAAAGCGAGGGGTGTCATATTTGATCAGCCTTATTGATTTAATTCTCTGTTATTTTTCAGTCATGAAGAGCATGATCAAAATATTATTTTGTGTTTGTTAGACTACGGCTCCAATTATACTTTATATGTAATTACTAAAATACTGTTTTCAACATAACAAAAACATAAATAGGAATATTATTTCAGGAGCATAAAAGTTTACAGTAGAGGGAGTGCCGTTTTACATTTGAAGCCTCACAGCTTGGACTCGGTTATGCAAAATATAGAAGCAGGAAAAAGGAAAAAGATAAGTCCCTCCTCCTAGGAAAAAACAGCAAAAGAACTCCCAAATTTAAGTAAGTAAGTTAAGTTTATTGAATAAGTCAATAGACTATATCAAGCAGCTTCCAGATGTGTTTAGTAATATGCATAGATTTTTCTTCCAGCTAAAAGTTGATGTTACTATACTAGTGATAACTTCAAAGGGTTTTAAAAAAATACACACAAATATATGCTTAAAAGGGATTCAGTACACAGAGGTCTTTGATAATGTAATGCCATACAAATACACAAAACAACCATGAGCTCCTTTCTCCACATCAATATGGTACCATTGTCTGCCTTCTGCTCCATTTCTACTTTATGAAAGTATATCAAAGTGGTTCCCATTTACATTTTAACTCTAAACCTTTATGAAAATATTACAATACGCAAAACTATAAATACCTTAAGGCTTCCACTCCAGAGATCAAGTATGCTCTCTATTTGGGTTACTCTTTCATCTGAAAGGCTTAGATCAGTCACATTTGACTCCTGAAGATCCCTCTGAATAGATGAGGACTCTTGAGAAGAACTTTCTTCTGAATCAACAGGGCAAAGTCCTTCCATATCTGTGCGTGTTGGCTCCTTTATTGCTGTTAAAACAGATGTTTTTTTTTTCAAAAAATAATAATGAAATTCTGATATCTGTTATTGGATTGCAGTGAACTTCTGAGGGCAAAATGGTAAAACATCCAAACATCCGGGCATTCCGTGGGCAACGTCTTTGCAGATGCTCAATTCTCTCACATCAGAAGCGACTTGCAGTTTCTCAAGTCACTCCTGACACACACACAAAATTATATTAAACAAACTAGAAACCAATCCAATTACACATACACATAAAGTGCATACGATCAAGCAGGCTCTTAAGAATGTCCACTGAATGTCACAAGACTTTGCTATTTTTGCTGCAACTGGCTAACACAACTCTGTTAGAAGTTACAAAAGATTTTGCCTTTGGAAACTGATGTTTGTAACTCCTGAAACCTGCTGAAATGAAAGAGGGGTACTTTTTGAAGGCAACAATTTTGTTTTCTCTAAATGTTTGCCTTTGACACAGTGAAAATATGCCTTTGACACTGTGAGGGGCTAATTTATTACAGGAAAAAGCTAAAAGCTGATACTACATTTTATACAAGTATTAACCCTTGTTTATCCCTATCGCCGTGCACACATTCCGCAAACATACACAACCATTGTGCACACAAAGTTTGCACATAGTTCTGAACAAGACAGGGAGATATGTGGTATAAAAGAGAGAGTCAGTTCAAATCCCTATGTAGGTAGCTGTCTCAGCTTGGGTGAAAAATCATAGCTAAGTATAACTATTTTTATTTGTTTGTTGTAGGAAAATCATTATCCCCACTCTGCTTGATCTGTACATTAAGCTGAATGATAAAACAGCAGTTATACCTTCTATCCTTGTTGTCCGAGTACATGGTACAAAATCAGGAGTTCTCCCATGTTTTCTCCAACTTGGGCCTGCAGTTTCATGTCTGCGCCCATCCATTACTGGACCTTTTCCTGGTTAAAATATAAGAAATGATTAGGTCTGGACAAGCTAGTTCAAAGTTCTCCTACACTTATTAATGTCATTGATTTCAACCATTTATATTTGCATGTTCGATCCAGTAACTGGTAATTTTTTAAGATCTCCAAAAACAGAAAGAAAGAAAGCTAGACAATGACCAAAATGGCCATCACTTCCCTAGTTTTGTCAGAAGGGAAGTGATGCCTGGATGAAAAAACTATGGCTATAATGAAGTGTAATTATATGGAGTAATGTTATCAAAATAAATGGAGCTGCATAAAGGTTTGTGGATGCGGTGATGGTGGTTGAAGATCAAGCTACACATTTCCCTCAAGAATATGCAGTCTTATTTAAGGAATATTTTCCCTGAAAGGAGCATTTGGATAAAAAATAAAATAATTGTCATTCATTACATTCTAACAGAATAAGAACAAGCTCCTTCGAACAGTGTAATTTTAGCAATATCCTTCAAGGATCAGAGATAGTAGTCGGCTTCAAGAGTGGCTCAATCAACTACAGATGTTCAAAACCTAAAGGCCAGCACCTGAGAAAGAAGCCACATGACCGGATGGAGGTGAGTCACCATGGCTTAGTAATTTATTACATATATCTTATAGGCTTATAAATTTAATTAACTAAGTCGATAACGCTGGACAGGAAATTAAATGTTCGTGTTACAGTATTGAAATGCTAGATTTAACACTGCAGCATACTTTATTCTGGCATTTCTTACAGGACTTATCCCTAGATCTGTTATTTCACAGTGAAGCTTGTTATTAAGAAATGGAGTTCTCCTACTATAGTAAAATAGATCTAAACAATAAAACAGATTTTTTTTTCAATTTCCATGTTTTGGAAAACCATTACAACCCCTGGATGTCCACATTACCACTAACAATACAATCTGTAAGATCACAGCAAACCCCAAAACAGAGTTCACTTTTTAATAAAAAGCTGGAGGGTACCACAGAAGATCAGGTAGATTAAAAACTCATTTAACAAAATGTAACAGATTCAGGATTTGCTAAGCAGGGAACAGCAGGGGGATGCTCCATCTTACCCATTTTTCTGTTTCTTGAGGATCTTCATGATTTTGCTATCAAGATTTAATGGCACAACCGTGAGGAAAATAGCACTTTCCCTTGAAGTGCACTTGCTTTTAAGTGTAAACAATGAGGTCAATGCTTTCTTTGCAAACAGATCTGTGGTTGGGTTGCTCTAAGTTTTTTGGGCTGTATGGCTATGTTCCAGAAGCATTCTCTCCTGACGTTTCACCTGCATCTATGGCAAGCATCCTCAGAGGTTGTGAGGTCTCTGGTTCTCTGGGGTTTGCAGGAGTATACATCTATATACGGAGCAGATTAGGCACCTTGTTTAAATGCCAAAAATGTCACTTTTAAGATGTACTTTGCTTGCCCCTGTAGCACTGAATTTTGGCAGGAAAATCATTAAGACAAGATCCTGGGGAAGAAGGGAGTTGCCCTTGGATCCATGGAAGTAAATGCTTTGACAATTCAGGCTTTAAAAATTGATGCCAACCCAGATTGCAATACCCAATTCTACCTTCATAGGCAAAAATTCTTTAAAAATCAATTTCTGTTTCATTCTATTTCATTTTATTTTCAGCCCCTTTTACATTCCAACCCTCTCTATGTAAGGCTTTCCATACCCTTCCTTTGATATTTGCATGCAGCCTTTAGAACAGTGGCTCTCAATCAGTGGGTCCCCAGATGTTTTGACCTTCAACTCAAAGAAATCCTAACAGCTGGTAAACTGGCTGGGATTTCTGGGAGTTATAGGCCAAAACACCTGGGGACCTACAGGTCGCGAACCAGTGCTTTAGAAGTTCTGGACTAAAGGAAAATGATCAGCCGCCACAATCTTTATTTTTATGTTAGCCATGGCAGATATCAATGCCTGTCCCTAGGTACAAAAAATATGAAAATAGGGGAAGACAACAAAAGGTAAAAATAAATCATTTTTACATGTAAAAATAAATCATTTTTACATGTATACTACATTTATTTCAACAAAATTAACAAAGCTTCCATTGTGAACAAATTATAGGAAAAGCTCAGGCTCTGATAAGTCTAAAGAAATATAGACTTTCAATGTTCAATGTCGGATTGCAATCTGATGTTCGCAGTACAACATGAGGCTGCAATCTATGCTGGAAAGGAAACAGGATTTTACTCTAGTAATCAATAGCTGCCTCCAAATTCCCTTACTGAAAATGCGTGAAAAGTCCAACAGAGAGAACAAGAGAAGGCAGATATGCCTGTCTCATCAGATCACCTCAGAAGCATAGATCTTGGTAACTAGCTACCGAGACGGAAATCATAAGTGGAGATGGGGGGGGGGGGGCATCCCTTATGTATTTCTGCTTCCGGTACTAAATTTTCTATTCAAGATGGAATTCCCAAAAACATACACATTTGTTAATTGAGGTACACCTGTAATGTTGTAAGCTTGTGTCATTTCCCCTTCAAAAGACACACTATATCTTGTTCAGGACTTTGGGGCAAGAAGAGGATGAAGGGGAGGAGGGTTTTCTTCCAGCAGCAGAATCTGAGCCCCAGGTGGATGAGCAACCTGACACTGTAGAGATTGCTACTGCTGAGCATGACCAGGACCCTCCAGGAATAGAAGCACTTCTTCAGGAGAAGGAGCAGATGTTAACTCTCCCCAACTGGCTTCAATTTAGGGTTAATGTCATTCAGATGCGAAGGTTCAATCGGCTGGCTCAAAAGAGAATCTTGCCGCTATAAGGAATTTTCAGGAGCAGCATAAAGGGTTAGAGTTTATAACGGCTCATTGCTGGAAACAATTGTTGTGTTGTTGCTCTAGCCGGTAATCTTTGGTGACCCTTGTGTCTTGAATCTCAGACTATACTCTTTGAATTTCGGACTTCGACTTTTTGGTGAGACTCTGCATTTGACCTTTTGGACTGGACACTCGTACTTTGCTTGCTCTTTTTGCCTTGGACAGATTTTGACTTGAATCTTGGACCACCTCTGACCACGCTTCGGAAGAAAGGTTGCCAACCCCGACAATCTTTTATCAGAAATACTTAAGACAAAAGTCTTTGGATTTCAGATTTTAGAATACGTTTCGGGGATGGAGCTTCAATAGCTATTGGTATATATTGTAACCCCAAATGTATATCTCTATTAAAAAATAAACCCTGTCATTTAAAAAGGTCATGTGGCCGGCATGAGTGCATGGAGTGCCGTTACCTTCCGGCCAGAGTGGTACCTATTGATCTACTCACATTTACATGTTTTCGAACTGCTAAGTTGGCAGAAGCTGGGGTTAACAGCGAAAGTTCATCCTGCTCTCCAAATTCAAACTGCTAACCTTTCAGTCAGCCAAGTTCAGCAGCTCAGTGGTTTAACCCGCTGTGGCACCGGGGGCTCCCTTATACACACAGCATAAAGATAATTTGATATACAATATTGTGCATAAAACAAAGCTTATGTATCACTGAATAATCAGAAAGTTTAGGTGTCCCTCTCTCAGCCCGCAATGCAGATAATTTTGGAGTGTCTTAGATCTCTGAATCCAGAATAAGGAAAGTTTAATCTGTATCACTCTGATAATCATCTTGTTACCTTTCGTTCCTCAAGGGCTAGAAGCTATTCCATTTTGTCCATGTTCACTGACTAAAGGGTGATCTGGAATCATCAATGGGATAGGCTCAACTAAGTAGCAGTAAAGCGACTGTGTTCACCAGGTTTTCACAACCTTCTAAAAGTATTTTGTCATCTACACTTGGACTCTTTTACACTACAACTAAATAAAGCTTACCCTGAAAGAGTAACTAAAAGAGCTTTCTCGCCATATGAGTATCCAGTAGCGGAGCATCTTGCAACTGTTCTGAGAACTGTTTAGAATTCTAGAGTCTTGCAATTATTTGAATCTTAGCAGTTTCACCAACATACATAATCTCTTGTTGAAAAGATGTACAAAAGCAAAGCATCCTCCACCAAACTTTATGGGAGAAGAAGAACTATTTACATCTTCACAAGAGCTTCTTTGCATGTGCTGATCTGCTGTAATAGCTGAACAATATGGCATTATTATTTGAATGTTTTATTTCCAACAAAGAACTAAAATGTGGATCTGATTTTGGATGAATGCAAGATCTCCCTATTTAACTCATGGTTACTGAAAGTGCTTAATAGTCGAAATCCATTGCAACTCTTGTAATAGTGTTGGGACTTGGGGACCTTCCATTACGCAGCTTTCCTTCATAATGAGAACTCATGCTCTCATGCTTCACAGATTCTCAATGCTTTGGAGCCCTTAGAGTACATTAGGACTGCAGGAGGGAGAGAGGACTGTATCTCTCACACAGGGAGAAGCACAATGACAGTACTGCATACTGGCTAGTATGTATAAAAATAAAAAGAACATACCGATAAGTTCAAAATCTAAAGGAGAGAAGAAATGGGGTAAAAGGAACACGGGTGTGTGTTACAAATACTGGGAGAGAGGGAAAAGCTGAGGGGCAATTTGATTTAGTGTTTGGTTCAGTGACATATTCAACGAATGATTTCTTGCCTTATTCTAGAATCATAGAATCACAGAATCAAAGAGTTGGAAGAGACCTCATGGGCCATCCAGCCCAACCCCCTGCCAAGAAGCAGGAATATTGCATTCCCTATCTTAATGGAGGAAAAATCACATATGCTGTTCTAAGCTCCTTGGATAAAAGGTAAGCTATAAATGTAACAAATAACAAAGTAGAAGAGAATGTTAAGAAATGCAGTAAGTCTAGGAATAGAAGACAATAAACACGAGCTGTAAGTTGGGGCCGCCCTTGGCAGCTAAAGCCAGATTTGTGTTGTTAAGTCCCTGCCGCCCCTCTCCTATCTATGATGATCTGGAATGGCATTCAGTTTATTAAGCGAGTCCTACTCCATATCCCTAAGATTATATTTTTGTTACTGATCTTATGTTATACCTTTGCAGTTGGCCTGTGAAGGTTGTCTTCTTTTATTTCCACCTACAATTCAGAGGGGATTGTTCCAGCGGTTGCCAACTGAGATGTTTCAAGTGCTGTGACACCCAGCACTAAAATGGTCTCTTGTAATCTTCCTTTCTCGGGGGAGAAGCTGGAAATTTGGGGGACACTGGAAAGACCCAAATGTTTCAATCTTTGGGTTTGCTTTACTAGTAAATAATTGAGTTATTTACCTATATATACATGTGTATAAGCCAACCTCGTGTATAAATTGAAGGTTTTGGGTCCAAAATAGTGAATTTTGATATGTCCCATGGATAAATTGAGGGTCATTCCACAGAGACAGAAAAAAACGCCCATGTCATCCCTGGCCACCACTACCACCATTTTCCCACCCAGAAATTCTAAAAAGTTTGCTCCACTCTACTCAGAAAAGGTGATGGTTACTTTTTTTTTTATAAAAGTTAAGGTACAGTGGCAAAAAGCAAGGACTTAGACTGTTTGAAGAGTTCTTAAAAGAAGAACAAATTATTTTGTGAGAAGCATCACCACAACAATTTTTCCATTTAGGCATTCAAAAAGGCCAGAAATGATGCAGTAGCAGAGAGAGTAGAGGGCATTAATGCTTCTTTTAGATTTTTGTAGAGCAAACTAAACTCTTTATCGCTCAGAGAACAGGATGGTTCCTTTTTTTTAAAAAACTTGGGCCTAAGTTGACCCAGGTTTTTTGGGTTGATTTTTTAAATTAAATGTTCTAAATGTATGCACAAGTATATGCAATAGATTTTTTGGGCTACTAACTGCCTCCTGGCAGCTTCTTCCCCTTCTCTAGTTCATAGAAAATGGGGTGCATAGCTGAGGTTGAATTTCTTTCCCCTGTTGCCAGAGACGAAATTACACTAGAATGTACCACAGATTCTTAATGTAGGAAAACACAGGAACCTGCCTCATTCTGAGACTGACCTACTGAACTATGGATTTTTGATACTGGCAGGTAATGATTATAAAGGATTTCAGAAATGAATCCTTCCAGGTCCCATTTGAAATTTTTGAAACTATTATCATATGGTGACAATTTAAATAGAAAAATAATTAAAGGAAAAAACTTTAGGGTGGAAATAATACATAAATTTCAAAGACAGAATTTGAAAATGCTACTTTTCTGAGAACTGGATGATTGTGGGAGGTGTAGTGCAGAAATTAATGTTGGCAGGCTGTGTGAATGGAGTACATGAATATGAAACTTTTCTTATTTTTCTTATCATCCAGGGAAAATCCCAGCGCCAACCAGTAGCAGCCAAGAAAGTCCTTTTTGCTATGCTCAAATTAGAAACAAACCTCCCAGGCATTTAAACACTAAAAGAGATACTAATGCTCCTTTGTACATGTTTCCTTTTCCCCAAGGCTTGCTTTCTAGACAAAAATAACCAGTATTCCTTTTTATTCTACTCAAGCTATGTCTGAAATATAAAGCAGAAGTGAAAGATCACATGATCATCATTGTGCTTCTGTGTCAAGCTAACAGAAGGCAAACCCATTTATTTGGAGAAGTGAGAGTGTATTCCCAGCATTAAACTATTGTATATATGAGCCAAATATATTCAAGAATTACTGTATTTTGTAGATTTCGTGCAATTCTTTCCATTTAAAGCCTTTTCTAGTTTTGTTTTTGCTCACTGAAACAAAGCTTTGCGATTTTGAATAAAAACAATACAAATTTGAACTATAAGGACGTCACACTTTTTGAAAGCCTTGAAAGATTAGAGGGATTGAAGATAAATTAAAACTGTTTCATATTTTTAAAGGAGTAGATATTGATGCAAATACTGTTTTAAGAAAAACCTCAGGAAATAAATTCATAGCTAGAAAACAATGACTAAAGCAAATTAATAAATATCAATCACTTTGCCTTTCAAGTAGATGATACCCCACAAAACAAGGAACATAATGACCTGATATGAAGATCTGTGTTTATTTTGCCAGAACTGATCTACTTGGAATAGGAATTGTGTAAAAAAATATATGTGATACACTAATATGTACTGTGAAATTTCTTTGAAATAAATCTTATTATACAGTAAATGTTATGGCAAAGGAAAACTACCAGTAGAATTTAAAAAGTTGCCCTGAAGATCAGTGAGTATATTTCAAAGTAATTCTGATCTGAACTATGAAAAGGGCCTTTGTTTTGATGACTGAACATGTGCTGTGCTTGAAGAAGAGTTTTGACACAGTATCCCACTTGCATTCTATTGTATGTTTCTCAAAGATTGATGCTCTTGAAATAAACTAAGGAAAATAGCATGGCAGAATAAGAAAAAATATTCTAGAATGTTTTGCATATGCTCTTCATATGCTTCATATGCTATGGTATCACCCACAGCATATGCAATATCATACCACATATGCTGTGATATCACTTCATATGCTGCAATACCATTCTTGAGAAAAGGCACACAGCATAAAAGAAAAACAAACAAACAAACAAAAACAAAACAAAAAACCCAACAACGTTTTAAGCCCCAAAGGGAAAAAGAAGTGATACACAGAGGCACCTGAAGGCCAAAGGGAAGGAATTGGACTATTCCACCCTTTTAAATTTTGTATCAAAAGCATTGCATTTTTTATATAAAACTGATAAAAATAGAAGTGGCTAAATATCTTTTGACCAAAAACGGGCAACAGTAACCGTATTATCTGTAGCCTCCAACAATTCTTCCTCTGTACATGAGGCAAGGCATAGTCGACAAGCATACAGATACGGAGTTGTCTGTTCTGCTCCACAGTCACACAAAGTGGATGATTCTTTTACGTAGTGCCATTTTGCCAGGTTGTCTTTTGATCTGACCACTCCACTTCTGAGTGTGTTCAGGGACTTCCTAGTTGCCCATTCTGGTTTGCCCCTAGAGGCAGACCCTCGTGGGGGGGGGGGGTATCTAATTGGGATGTCCTGGTTTAGCTGCCCAGAGGGATACTCTTGCTGTTGCTGGGGGAACATTAAGAGGAGTGGTGGTTCTCATGAAGCTTTTCGTTGATTTGAGTCTCTTGGGAGGAGACTGATAGCCATGCAGTTGATGGATTTCACAGTGTTCAACCTTATTTCTCTCACAGTTACCAGCAACTTCCTGTCACACATCAGGGTGGGGGGCAATGCTAGCTAGCTTGTTAGAGTTTATCAACAGGTGTAGGTTTAAGACATCCTGTGATTATTCTGCATGTTTTGTTCAATGCTATATTCACCTGCTTTGAGTGGGCAGACTTGTGCCAAACAGGGCATGCATACTCAGCAGTTGAGTAAGACAAGGCTAGGGCTGATGTTTATTAATTTTGGGTCTGCACCCTCATGTGTTGCCAGTAAGTTTCCACAGGACGTTACTGCATGCAGCTACTTTGTGCTTGGGGTTCATGCAGTGTTTCCTATATGTTAGTGCAAGTGTTTAATCTAAGGTGATATCAAGATATTTAAGATGGAAACAATGTTCAGACTCTTGACCTTCCCAGGTAACTTTCAATTTCCTATTGGCTTCACGGTTCTCTAGCTGGAAAGCACACACGTGTCTTGGCAGGGTTAGGCTTCAGGTGGTTATCTTTGTAATAGCTGGAGAGATCTTTCAAGGAATTAGTAAGTTGGATGTCAACTGTTTCAAAGTCTTTTGCTTGTGTTGTTCGGCCTAGGTCATCAGCATATATAAAGCTCTTTGTGAGTGGTAGGTGTGGCTGATTGTTAGTAAAGATGTCAAACAAGGTTGGTGCAAGAATGCTGTCTTGGAGTAAACTCCTCCATCTACATCTACTTGCCTCCTCCATCTACTTTTCCTGCCTTGAAACTCCATATAGGTTTTCTAGGAGGGTCTGGACAATTTTTGTAAAATGATAGTCCCGGGTAATAGGGTAGACTTTCTGCAGCATTTTCCTATGCTGCACCTTGTCATAGGCTGCCGCAGGATGAGGGGCACAGAAAGAGCCTTCTCGAAGACTGAGGAAATACAGTTGAGAGTCCCTTGGGCAACGTTTCTTGTAAATGGCTAATCTTTCCAAACCCAAAAACATTGTTTTTAAACATTCCACCCTTTGACAAGTATAATATTGCGACAAACAGACTACTGTGCAAGTAAAACAGTGTACAGAAAATCCACTGGTCAATACTGTAACTAGTTCATTCATGTTTAATCAGGGTAATCCATCCTTCCCTGAAAAGATATGTGGCAGAACTTCATTCTTTCAGTGGTAAAATCTATTTAGCATATCTCTCATTTTAGTGAAAGGTCTCTTCAAAAAACAACTCCAAAGCAACCACCATATGCTGGTTCCGGTTACAAGTTACCTGTAGATTTCTGACGAACTTCTGTGTGAGCTGACTGTCGTAATACACTTGGCTCAAACTTTGGAGTAACTACAGCATAACGAAGCAGTTCTTCATATTCATCCTACCATAAAAGGACCACAAAGAATTGTAATGTTGTTACCACTTTTGAATACGAACTGGAAGAATAGACAATTATGCTGCTGTTTCAGCCTACATTGGCTGAATTGAAGATGTATACAACTTTTGCAAAAATGTTTTTAATACACACTGCATCACAATGATTGCACCAAAGTAGCAAGAGGGTTATCAGAGTGGAAAATGGGCTCTAATCAACTACCTGGAGATCCATTTGTGCAAAACCAGTGATAAAAGCAAAACTGTGAGAAGGTCAGAAGGAACTCTGTGAGGAGATAACAACTCCTTGTGAAGAAACCAGGTTATAAGTAATCAAGAACTTACCCACAACACCTACTATAGGTTTGACATGTTTGTTTTCTAAAGCTAACATTTCTGTGCTATTAAACCTCGCTATTGGTCTCCTAAGTCAGACATACTTTCATAGTAATTAAAAATAACAAAGAAATGACAGTACTGTCAACACTGATCTTCTTTATATGTTGCACTGACATATATTAGGCTCAAGAAAGAATGTCTGAAAACTGACAAATACAAAACCCCAACAAACTATTTGAAACATATAGTATACTGAGTTACTGAGTCAAATCCAATACCATGCTTCCTCTCACCCCACCCACAGCCCTTGGAGTCTTCTCAAAACTGGCTGTGAAGGTTTTCCTAGAAGTAGAAGGGTAGATACAGTGGGATGTTTCTGCAACAAAGGTGAGGAACCTTCAGAAATGTTGGTACTTTGGAAATTTTAGCTCATAACTTCTATCATCCCTACCCAGCACTGAACATTTAATCGTAGCCAAATGCTAAGTGCTGGCTTCAGCAGCACATATACTAAAAGTGGAACACTGTGGTAAAGATACTCTAGTCTAATCCATCTAGAGGTAGAGGATTATAACATAAACCTAACATATTTTTAAGGCCAAGATAGTTGCATTTTTTAATGAGCAATACAATTTCAACAAGTCACATACAGTAGGAGACACTCGCCCTACTTGGATCAAAGACCCTAATCTTACCTGGATCTTCTCTAGTAATAATTTAAAGCACAGGCAAGGAATTGTTGTCACCTCAAGGGTCACAATGCCTCACAGTTGGCCTTCTGTAGTCACCCCCACACACTTTCCTATCTGCCCTGCTACATAACTACAGATAATATACTTTTATCTTCTCTCACATAATACTACCTTTTTATTTTTTCAGTTATGCTAGAAAAAAGCTCTGGAATGCAACCACTGGGAAGTTTTCTTAAATCTTACTTGCACATGAGCTGCCCCTGAACAATTAGAAACTTCTCACACAAAGCAATTAAACTTTAAAACAGGCTCTATTGATTCCAGTGGGGAAAAAACAGATGTGTTGAACCAAAGAGGACAGCTACATCTATCACTGACACCAGGGGCAGCTAGTGGTTTTTGTGTCAGGGGTGCAGTGAATTCACGCTGGGTTTCATTCAAGTCTTAAAGGAACTATTCAAGGTGCTATATCTATGAGGGATTGGTTTCAGCACCTTGGATAGTTACTTCTAAGTCTGCAGTTAAACTCAGAGCAGATTCATTTACTGCCTCCTTTGGCTTAGAAGCCTCCAGCTGCCCCTGGCTGTCATCCATCCCCCGAATATTGCTAATAGACATAATCATATGGCACTGCAACAAACACTGCTGCCATGGCCTTGACTGATTATACTGTCTGGTGAAGATAGGAGTACAATCCTGGTTCCATTATTCATGATTACAATAAGTCAGAGACCATCAGTACTCAGAAGATAAGATAGTCCATTCTTCCAAGGTTAAGTATTCCAAAAACAACAAAAGGAAGCAATAGATCATTGCACAGCACTTAATTTATATTTCTATAGAAGCTAAAGATAGGCAAAGTGTAGCCTATGAGGACTTTTGGTGGCCCTTCGTTTCTTCAGACCCCCAAATTGTCCTTTCTTGGCTAAAAAACAAGGATAAATTGCCTCTCCCGGAAACAATTTTTTTAAGCAAAAACACTGGAGTGGATTTTTAACAATCCATGTAGACTTCAGAGGATCCAAGGAAAGAAAACATGTTGCAGTTTCCCATCCTCACCTTAGAATAATACCAGATATCTCAGTCCCCTATTCTGATACATAATATGCAATTCCAAATACATAGGTTTGCATTCTTCTTGACAAATGAATGAAATGTTTCATTAATAAAACTTAGGATATACAGGAAGCAGATCTTTATGTAAATTTGTATACTGGATAAGTGATCTCCGAATACAGTGCCTATGACATCTTTAAAGAAAACATTGCACATGGTTTTTAAACTGTTTTACATTGTTGTCATTCCTTTAAAACTGTTTCAACCTGTTAGTAACAATTGATTTTATCAGTGTACTGCCCTGAGATCTTTTGATACAGGGCAAGATATATATATTTTAAAACAAACAAATAAATTGCACAAAACTAGAAATGTTTGATAGAAGGCAAAGAACTCCAGGCCACAATGCCACTCACTTTGGACACATTACAATTTTTAATTTCTGCCTAGAATTTATTTAGAAACCTACGCCAGCAACAAAGCAAGAGATGAACTTCTGCAAGGAATTCTAACAGAATGACACCATACCGCTTGAGCACAATTTTGAGCAATTGTTGATTCTGAATGAAAAGTAAATAGCTCCTATGATCTATGGCCTGGATTTTGTTGGTAGTTCACATTAGAATAGACTTATTGAACCAGTGGAATTCACATAGGTATTAGCTAACTTTCACCAACTGAATCAACACATATAGTTGGAGCAATTAACAGGAATCAGGTCACTAACTGCTCTCCTACTGGAAGCCCATTTACTTCCAGAAAGTTATTTAGGTTATATAGTTTAAGGATTTGCTCATTAGTCTCAGAAGAACAAATAACATTCCCAAGCTCAGATCTATTTTGGGATTTTTTTCTGTCTCTATGTAGACATAGTGTTGTGTCAACAAACGCATCTTCTTGATCATTTATATTCTTCTTGATGCAATCTATCTAAACATATGAAGGAAAATCATACTTCTAAACTGATCTCCAATCAGTTTGGAGTTAAATTTTTTAAGAAATTAAGGACCAATATTAAAAACTAGGGGCAACACAGAATAATACACCGTTGACAGCCTGACTAGTTAGGAGACAGGTGAGCTGCTAGGCCCAAGGCAACGTCTCCATCCCTCCTTTCGGCTGCAGACTAGAAGGTAAGTCATATGGGAACTTACAAAATAGTTTTGGACAGCACTGCCCAAACCAAAAATAGCCTTCCAAATTATCCTCTACCTTGTTTAAGAGCAATATCACTTTAGTGTTTTAAGGTGAGCTGTTATGTGGCTGCCTCCTGCAGAATTCTGGGAAATGTAGTTGAGAGAGGGGCCTTTGGAATTTTCAGAGAGGTTATTTGTTTCCCTAAACTAAATTTACCAGAATTCTGAAGGAGGCAACCACACGATAGGAAAATGAGAGTGTGTGCTTTACAACGCTAATGTGGTATCGTCCTAAGCCAAGTGAACAGTTTGGCATTGGCACAGGGAGACAAAAACTATTTTCTATTTTCTAGCATCTTATAGCACCCACAACTGAAAGCTATGTTAGATCTAATTCTGGTTTTCTCTACTCTGGAAACGGGGAACGCAAGACTCAAACCATGTTTGCTTAGGCATGGGAAGTACCTATAAGAACAGGATAATTTGACCTGTAATTACAGTGGACACTTATGCATGGCTGCCAAGAGAACATTTTGACTAAATATGTGCGGAGTGCCAGAACGGCAGGCCCACTTTCTACTCTTCCCTCAGTCTAATCAGTGCTATTGATATCTAGAAGATGACAAGCCCCAAAAGATTAAAATCTAAGCAGCAGATCACATTGACAATTATACAACAGTATTTAAAAAACATGTATAGTTCATTTCATATATGACAGTGCATTAACAAATGAGTAGAGCTTAAAAGATGCAGATAGGTTAATAGTTCTTAACAGATGTACAAGTTCCTCCAAAACACCACTGCTAGCCTACCTGTAGTTCTGAAGAGACAGAACTGCCTTGATCAGAGTCTTTAGGCAAAAAAGGACTTGTGCTTTTCTCTTCAGAAGATGACATTCTGCATTAAGAAATTCCTACAAAAAACCCAAAATATGATTTTTTAAAAATCACCAAGAATCCCATTTCTTTCAATTGGCCAACATGCCTCTAATGCAGTGGTTCTCAACCTGGGGTGCCCAGATGTTTTTGGCCTACAACTCCCAGAAATCCCAGCCAGTTTACCAGCTGGTAGGATTTCTGGGAGTTGAAGGCCAAAAACATCTGGGGACCCCAGGTTGAGAACCACTGTTCTAATGGTACATTGTCACAAAATAATTAATATGTCTCAAATAAGAAGCAGCCATTTTGGACAATTCACAAACTTCCCTATCCAGTTTGATTTGTGAGTTGATAGCAGAATATCATCTTGATATCTCTTCCAAATGAAAGTGACTCTCCAAAAAAATGCAAACACATCCTTCTGCTTGTTATAAGCATATTTTGAAGACAACTGAAAAAGACAGAAATTATGTTCTATATTTTTTTCTTTCTTTCATTGTGTCCATATTTAGAGAACCTTGAAATCAAACATCTCTGGATCATGAGGACGCTCAATATTTTAAGTACAACTTGGCTTGTGAACACTTCTGATGATTAAATGCACAGTACCTTAGTCTACAACAGTATTTCTTTCTAGTGGAGCAAAGATATTTATCATAATCTTGGATATTATCTTTAACTGTGTAACTCCCTCCAGAGCAGGCATGGGCAAACGATGGTCCATGGGAAGAAAAAGCAGGCTACACCTTCTTCTGCAAGGGACTGCCAGAAGAAGAAGGAAGAATATACAGGGCCGACTTTGCTATTAGAAATGCCCTGGTGAAGCATCTGTCTGAAGTACCCATCGGCATTACTGAACGACTCTCAACCCTCTGAATTAACCTTGTCAAAATCCACAGGCAAATATCATAAGTGCTGTGCACTAACACGAAATGGTAATGAAGACATGAAAGAAAATTTTTACTGTCTGTCAGCTGGACACCATTATGTAGGAGATACCTAAGGAGGACAAGATCATCCTACTGGGTGATTTTATGCAAGAGTTGGATAAGACTTTGATCTGTGACCAGGGATCATAGGAAAAGATGGGGTTGGAAACAGCAACTAGATTAGCATCCTGCTTTTCCCCAAAAGTGCAGAACACAATCTTGCCATCATAAACACACTCTTCCGCAAGAAGAAACAAGCTTAAGACATCACAGAAGAACCCCCGGTCAAATAACTGGAACCTCTTAGACTATGTAATTATACATGCTAGAGACTGCTGCTATATACGCCTCACAAGTGCCATGACAGGTGCTGATGTCTACTGGACAGACCAGAGGTTAATCTGATCTACAATGGCCATCAATATCGCCTCAAATGCAGGAAAAAAGATAAGGCGAAAAATGGACACCCAAGCCCTTCAAGAGCCTTCCAAACGAGCCCTTCTCTAAATAACACTCAAGGATCATCTACCTATAGAACACCCTGAAAATGTTGAGCAACATAGGAATAAACCGAAGACCTCCATTATCACAGTCTTTGAAGAAACCACTGGATACCTAACTAAGAAACATCAAAACTAGTTTGATGAAAATGATAACGAGATCCAACAGTTAATTGATAAGAAAAGGAAAGCCTTCCAAATATGGCAGACATCAACTGCGCTACTAAGAAAAAGATCTATGTCAGTGCAAAAGCTGAGGTCCAAAGAAGGACCAGAGAACGCAAGAACACCTCTTAAACAAAAAAGGCTCAAGAAATACAAAACTTTGCAGAAGTCCATAAAGCACGGGGATTCTTCAATGCCACAAAGGTCATCTATGCCCCAAGAAACCATGGCATACACCCCCTACATTCATCAGATGGAACCAAACTCCTGAATATTAAAGAGATCAATTGTATTGGAAAGAGAAGTACCACAACCTCCTTAACCGCAGCTCCAATGTGGCCAAAGAGGTTCTCTCGCAAATCCATCAACAATAAACGAGGAATGAGCTTGCAGCACTGCTTAGTTTAGAGGCAGTCAGCAAAGCCATCGCCCAGCTAAAAAACAACAAATCCAGCGGACCTGATGGGGTCCCTACTGAAATCTTTAAAGATGGGGGACCTGAGCTGACACAACAACTCCACCAGATCATTGAAAAAGTGTGGGCAACTGAGAAAATCCTCGTGTTGCCTCTGAAAATCCTGCTAATCTCTTGGGAAGACAGGCAGACAAATGTCAGCATGCTGGAAGAAGCAAAGAGCACCAGCATTGAAGCGATGCTCCTCCGCCATCAACTTCGCTGGACTGGCCACATTGTCCGAATGCTCAATCACCATCTCCCAAAGCAATTACTCTACTCTCAAGTCAAGAATGGAAAACGGAATGTTGGTGGACAGGAAAAGAGACTGAAAGATGGGCTTAAAGCTAACTTTTAAAACTGTGGCATAGACACTGAGAAATGGGAAACCCTGGCCCTTGAGCATTCTAACTGGAAGTCAGCTGTTACCAACTGTGCTGTGGAATTCGAAGATGCATGGATGGAGGGCGATAGGGAGAAATCTGTAAAGAAGAAGGCATGTCAAACCAACCCTGACTGGGACCGCCTTCTACCTGGAAATCACTGTGGAAGAACATGCGGATCAAGAATAGGTTTCTACAGTCACCTAAGGACCCACTGCCAAGATACTACACTTGGAAGGCAATCATACATGGACACAAGTGATCGGCGATGATGACTGTTTCACTGGACATTTGATCAGTTTCAAAATTGCAATAACTTATTTTAATCTCTTGTTATTTTACTGTACTATTGTGCTGACATCTTAAACTTTGAGAAACATCTTTGAGAAACTTCTTGAGCAGGCAAGCGATTTATACTTTTAATAAAATTACCTTATCTTCAATTCCATGACACTATTAAACATTACACAGCAAAGTAAGTGTACAAAAATAATCCATCTCAAAAATAGTTAAAATAAAGTAATAAAATGTAGATGCATTAAAATTGCTTTATCTCGAGGCAAATACTGACTCCTGTAGTTCATACCTGGCTTGTTCCAGACATATAAAAATAAAGTGAAGGACTCCTATAGATTCAAGATGAAAACTCAGTTTTCAATTTTGACAATTCTGCTACTGTTTCTTTTGGATTTTTTCTTTCTTCTGGCGCCCAACTGTGTTTTTATTGCTGTTTGGTTATTACTGATAATTATTTTCTGTTTCATTATTTTCTCATATTGTTTGGTTATTTGCTTTTTAATCCTTTTTGTTCAAAAGAAAAATAATTTTCAACAAATTAACAAGGGCTAGATATCAAAGGAACAAAATGAAGCAATAAAACTTGAAGGAAAACAAAAGTGGAGAAAATCTTAATAAAGGGATTTTTAATTGAAAGCTCATCTCTGTGGCATTCGTATTTGCAGTGTACAAGTAAGACTTTCATAAAAAGCATATCACTTCCCTTACAAGTTAATGGGAAATAAGATAGCCTTCACTGCAGAATAATCTCACTAAGGTTCTTATAATATCTTAGTGATGCTAATGCAGGTCCAGTATTCTATTCTCCACATATGCCGTGGGCTTTAAAAAATCCCTCCAAGTTATAAATACTTCAAGTTATAAATACAGGTCAGGACAGAATGCTTCTAGAACATGGCCATACAGCCTGAAAAACCTACAACAACCCAGTGATTCTGGCCATGAAAGCCTTTGACAATACATTAATACAGGTCTAGCCTACAGGTCCAGTCTGCAGGCTAAGAACCTAAATTGCACTACTGCAGAAGAAGCCATTTAAGGTCACGGGAACAGAGTCTGCAGACCTTGATTAAGATTAATGGAGTAGTTTACTGCTCTTGGGGATGACTTACTCAAATGAAGGTATGAACAGCTTGCAGAATACAACAGCCTCCCAGCTCTGTTCTTGATTTAAGATTTTATTTTGATCAGTATAAAATGTTGCTTAAGGCTAATACATAGCAGATGTGAAAATCCATAATTAATCCAGACATAAACAATTAGGTAAATGAAAAACATAGACAGAGTATTGCACATTGTGGCCAAAACAGTCCAATTATTATTATTATTATTATTATTATTATTATTATTATTATTTCACAGTCAATTAAAAGGCTAAAACCCACAACAAACAACCCCATAACATCCCAACCCCATGATTTCTCACAATCCCTATCAACACAAACTAGCAGCTAACCCAGGCATGAAAAACGTTTTTGCCCTGGGCTGGGCCAGAAGGACCAGGCTGGGGTGGGGGTGGAGAGGAGGCAGAATGGGAGGGGTGGGGCCAGGTCATCCTCAGGCTGTCCTCCCAGCATAAGGATGGGGCTGCTTGCTCCATCCTTATGCTGGGAGGAGGGTGAGGCTTTGGAGCTTGCTTAGCTGCCGCCTGCCTAGTCCCCTGGCCATGCTTCTCCTGGCATCCTTATGCTGGGAGGGGACCCTGAGGAAGGCACGTAGCAGGCTAAGTGCACTCTAGGGAGCTTCCAGTCGCCACGTGCCTTCTTCCCCCGTCCTTTCTGCACAAAGATGCATTATTATGCCCATAGGGCAGGGAAAATTTGGAGGGCTGGGCATAAGTGCCCAGAGGGCTGTGTCCAGCCCGCGGCCCTTAGTTTGCCTGGGCTAAGCTCTGTTCCCTGTTTAAAAAATAAAACCAAACCAAACAGTGAAATAATTAAACACATATGCAGCATGAAAAACACAGCTTTCCCCCACCTCAACCTAATGTAACTATCAAATTATTACATGCACTTATTGTTCTAATGTTTAAATTAATATTGGAATATTAAGTTTAATTATTTTAATATTATTCATAGTTATGAATTAATTTTAATACATATTAATTTTAATACATATTCAAGGTATGTGTCTATGTAGTAAACAGGCCATATATTAACAAGAAGCCTATAAAGTAGCTCAGTTTAGTCATCTCATATTTTATACGAGGGACTAAAATTGCTTATGGCCACTAACTTTTAAAAACAAAAAATAGTTAATTGGTTAATGTCTCTCGCCCCTCCCAAATTCATTATAATAAAATAGCTAGGATTTTGTTACTGTTTCATTTGATTTGCCTACAACCTCAAATATCTATTTGAGGAACAATTCGTGCATTTCTTAAATCAATAAGTATGTCAACTCATATGGTTAGGGAAAAGTTGAATATGTGAATTACTAATCAACAACAGACACCATAATGAAGAAAGAAGCAGCAGCAGCAACCATGACAGATATGTAGGTGGCTTAAGCAACTGGGTCCCCTTCCACACAGCTGTATAAAATCCCACATTATATGGCAGTGTGGACTCAGATAACCCAGTTCAAAGCAGGCATTGTGAATTATCTGCCTTGATATTCCAGGTTATATGGCTGTGTGGAAGGGCCCTAGGTCAGCAGACTTAAACATTTACCTTTAGGATGCATCATTTCCTGCCTGATATCAGAAGCTAATTAGGCTCAGACCTGGTTTTCAGTGGGAAGGGAGACAGCCACGGAATGCCAAGATTGATCCAAAGCAATCTGACTTAAGGTGAACCAGATTTTCTGGGGCTGAGTGTGTGCGACTCGCCCAAAACTACCAAGGTATAGTTATGAGTTATAGACCATATTCAGAGGAGAGTAAAAACAAACCACTCTTGAGCATTCCTTGCCTAAGAAAATTCAATGAAATGTATGAATTGTCATATATCAACAGGGAATCTGAAGGCATTTAACATTATTTAATTATTTAAATATTAATTATTTAATATTAATCCTCATTGAGATTAAAACTGCCTCTTCCCTGTTATCTTTCAAGAACCCGTTGATGACCAACCTGTTCAAGCAAGCTTTTGATGAATGAATTCAATTGCTAATGACAGCAAGGTCAATTTGCACTGAACTTAGCTAAACATACTATTTAATTGATGAGTCTCCGTGATTACTGTAATTGCTTTTAAATGTTTTTAATGCTTAATATTTATTTATCTTACTTCTTAATATTTATTTATATCTTAGTGCAATGACCAATGACTGTTTACGGAAAACAGTACGTCTCTGTGTGATATGTTATGTTATTTTATGTGATGTATTTAATAATGTTTTATTAGGGGAGAGTCAATTTAATGTTTTATACTATTTTTATTGAGGGCATTGCATTGTTGCTAACACTGTGAACCGTCCTCAGGCCCCTTCGGGGTTGAGAAGGGCAGTATTCAATCATTGCAAATAAAGAAATAAATAAATTTCCAGACGTTATTACACTTTGTGTGATTTCTGTCTTGCATTTTATGGTAAATGTGCTTTGATTTGTATTGTATTATGTTGTGAGCCACTTTGGGTCCCATTTGGAAGAAAAGCGGAATATACTTGGGTTTACTGTGTATGAGCCAACAGTGGCACAGCGGGTTAAACCACTGAGCTACTGAATTTGCTGACCAAAAGGTCAGCGGTCTGAATCCAGGGAGTGGGGTGAGCTCCCACTGTTAGCCTCAGCTTGTGCCTACCTAGCAGTTCAAAAACATGAATAAATAAGGCATTTGGTTAATCGATGCAATGAATGTGATGATTACAGGAATGGTAATATGGACGACGAAACTGGATCACGATTTTAGTCATGAGATGCATTGGGTTGTTATTGTTGTGTCAATATTGTGTATTATGCTTTTATGGTTTTAAATTGTATATTGTTGACTGTTGTACCTTTGTTGTAAACCGCGTTGAGTCGCCTGTTAGGCTGAGAAACTGCGGTATACAAGTAAAGTAAATAAATAAATATTATTATTGTTATTATATTACAGTTACTTGGCTTTACTGTGTATGAGCCACCAGTGGCACAGCGGGTTAAACAGCTGAGCTACTAAACTTGCTGACCAAAAGGTCAGCGGTTTGAATCCAGGGAGTGGGGTGAGCTCCTGATGTTAACCCCAGCTTGTGCATACCTAGTAGTTCAAAAACATAAAAATCTGAGTAGATTATAAATACCTGGATGTTTGAGCAAGTCTTCAATTGACCTTCGATGTGATGTTTTATCTGACCATGGATTAGCAATCAAGATAACGAATTGGATGATGATTTTAACTATGAGATGTCCCGATCTGTATTGGTGGCCCAATACTGTGTATGTTTTTTGTATGTATTTTAATTTTAATTTTATATGCTTAAATGAATTGTATATTTTAACATGTTGTAAACCGCAATGAGTCGCCGCACAGGCTGAGATATTAGCGGTATACAAGCATACCAAATAAATAAATAAATAAATAAATAGATCAATAGAATCCAAGCAGCAGGGTGAGCTCCAGCTGTTAACCCCAGCTTGTGCCTACCTAGCAGTTTGAAAACATGCAAATGTGAGTAGATCAATAGCTACGGGAAGGTAACAACGTTCCATGCAGCTGGACCTTGGGGGTGTCCACATGACCTTGGAGGTGTCTATGGACAACGCCGGCTCTTCGGCATAGAAATTGAGATGAGCACCAACCCTCAGTCGGACATGACTAGACTTAATTTCAAAGGGAAATCTTTACCTTTGCTGTGCATGAACCAAAATCAATGAATGCTGGTGTCCAAACAACAACAACATGCTGTCCTTTACAGAAAGTGGGAACAGAATGATGGATATGAGGAGCCAACTGCGCTTAAGCGGCTGAGGGGGGAAAGGAAAGGGCCTGAGGCTGTTAGGAATGGTGGGAGTTGAAGTCCAAAACACCTGGCAGGCCCAAGTTTGCCCCTGCCTGCTCTGAAGGACCAAAGGTAGAGAACCCACTGAGAACCCTTCCTCACCTGACTCTCCGCCACGCCTCACTCCCACAGCAAAAGAAACCCCGACAGTTTCAAACTGCCAGGGTGAAAAGCAAGGGCTGCTTTTATTGGTCCAGACAGCTTTTTGCTAAAGTCCCGCTGACAGGGCGAGACTTGGCAGCCAATCGGCGCCTTGATCGGGAAGACAGAGGCGGGACTTTAGAACGCCGCCTCCAAAAGCTTTCCCTCTCTGGTTTTTGACGCAATGGAACGGCGCGCCTCTCGTGCTCTGATTGGTCCGTTGGCGAGAGCCCGGGCTTGAGAGGCGGGTAATGAGGAGGCCGTTGAGGGAGGGGCGCGTGAGGGCCCAGCACTGAGGCGGGGTGACGTCACTCCCCCAGGAGCTTTGGACTTCAACTCCCAGAAGCCTCAGCCAGGTTGGCCAATGGTCAGGTGTTCTGGGAGATTAAGTCCAAAAGGTTTGGAAGGCCAAAGTTGGGGAGTAAGGAATGTTTGTCGCTTGTGATTGTTTTGTCATGGCTCTGAAGAGGTGAACCATGGATTTGAAGACAGAGAGAACAGCCAAATGGATCAAACGTTGTAAAGGCTGCAGACCCAGAATCATAGAATCAAAGAGTTGGAAGAGACCTCATGGGCCAACCACCTGCCAAGAAACAGGAATATTGCATTCAAATCACCCCTGACAGATGGCCATCCAGCCTCTGTTTAAAAACTTCCAAAGAAGGAGCCTCCACCACACTCCGGGGCAGAGAGTTCCACTGCTGAACGGCTCTCACAGTCAGGAAGTTCTTCCTCATGTTCAGATGGAATCTCCTCTCTTGTAGTTTGAAGCCATTGTTCCGCGTCCTAGTCTCCAGGGAAGCAGAAAACAAGCTTGCTCCCTCCTCCCTGTGGCTAGGCCCGTAGCCAGGATTTTGAGTCTGAATGAGAGAGGACCTACAAATCTACAAATGAAGTTTGTTTCTTCTGTCTTGGTGCTAAGCACAATTCCTTGTGAATGCGTACCATGTTATTTTAGAAAAGGGTAATCTATGTTGTTAGAGGAAACAAAATGAAATTTACATTGGCAACAATATTATAATTATATATTTACATTACATATAATATTACTAATAATATTACAATATAATGGTATAGTGCAATATAGTAATATATACTGATATTGTTGTTGTTGTTGTTGTTGTTGTTCATTCGTTCAGTCGTCTCCGACTCTTCGTGACCTCATGGACCAGTCCACGCCAGAGCTCCCTGTCGGCCGTCACCACTCCAGTACCGTCGGCCGCTAGCCTTCCTTTCGGCTTTGAGCTAGCTGCGTCATCACATCTGGGGCTAGTTGAACTTATCCTCTGCTCCTCCCCAGTAGCATTTTGGCCATCTTCCGACCTGGGAGTCCCATCTTCCAATGGCATACCAACATATCTCTGGTTGTACTGGTCCATTTAGTTTTCTTGGCAAGGATACTGGGGTGGTTTGCCATTGCCTTCCCCAGGGATCACGCTTGGTCTGACCTCTCAGCCACGACCGTCCCGTCTTGGGTGACCCTTCACGGTTTCGCTCATTACATCATTGAGGTGCTCAAGCTCCAGCGCCACAACAAGGCGGTGATCCTTTGCTGGAGATATTGTACTATGCTAATAATATATTGTATGAAAATATATATTGTAAGCCGCTCTGAGTCCCCTTCGGGGTGAGAAGGGCGGCATATAAATGCCGTAAATAAATAAATAAATAAATAAACAAGTTGCATCCTTGACTGTCTGTCCCCTGACTATAATTTTTGTTAAAATAAGAAGAAAGGATGCTCCTCAAAGTCCTGTTTGGCCTGTTTTCCCTGCCACAATCACCTGCTGTTCTCAGGGTACACTTGAGATGGAGCTTGGACCACAAAGCCTTGAACTGAAGTCCAGAGACCAACCCTAACAGCCCCAAACTCTTGATTTTTGTATGACTTGATTATTACCTTACTGTATTACCTTACAGGGAGCGGTCAACCCTCCTGTTCAAGGAGCTCCACTGGCTGCCATTCATTTACCGGACCCAATTCAAGGTGCAGGTTCTTACCTACAAAGCCCTGAACGGTTTGGGACCCGCCTACCTGCGTGACCGCATCTCTGTATACGAACCCACACGATCCCTTCGATCATCCGGGGAGGCCCTGCTCTCAATCCCATCAGCATTGCAGGCGCGGTTGGTGGGGACAAGAGAGAGGACCTTTTCGATGGTGGCCCCTCGACTCTGGAACTCACTCCCTAAAGACATCAGGCATGCCCCAACTCTGGCAGTCTTTAGGAAGAGCTTGAAGACGTGGTTGTTCCAGTCTGCCTTCCCAGAATAATGATCCCATAACACTTTGTCCTCCAAAGCACTTTACATTTTTTAGATCTGCTCGTATGCCCTTCCACAAACGCCACTATCACCTTTTGTCCATGTCCCAGCATTATTTCCATTTTAACTTTACGTTTGGCCTTCCCACTGTTTTAATTGTGTGTTGTCTTATTGATAATGTTGTATATTTTATTGTCTATGTTTTTATTTTAATTGCTTGTACTGTTGTTTTGCTTGTATTGTTGTATGCGGGCTTGGTCTCATGTAAGCCGCACCTAGTCCCTTGGGGAGATGGTAGCGGGGTACAAATAAAGTGTTATTATTTATTTATTTATTTATCGTGTCAGGAGCAAAACCAAAACAATTGTATTGCATTAAAAACAAACAAACAAAGAAAGAAAACACAAAGTTTGCAGACTTGGTATTCTATTAAATGTCCTTTGACCAGTATCTGGCCACTCGGAGTGCTTCTGGTGTTGCTGCAAGGAGGTCCTCCATT
Source organism: Anolis sagrei (assembly GCF_037176765.1). Classification (NCBI taxonomy): domain Eukaryota; kingdom Metazoa; phylum Chordata; class Lepidosauria; order Squamata; family Anolidae; genus Anolis; species Anolis sagrei. The sequence goes on from NC_090022.1 coordinate 264,084,767, forward strand.
GTGCATGTGGCAGGGCTCAGGCTGCATTGCAGTAGGTGGTCTGTGGTTTGTTCTTCTTTACACTCGCATGTTGTGGATTCTACTTTGTAGCCCCATTTCTGAAGGTTGGCTCTACATCTTGTGATGCCAGAGCACAATCTGTTCAGCGCCTTCCAATTCGCCCAGTTTTCTGTGTGCCTAGGAGGGAGTCTCTCATTTGGTACCTGCCATTAATTGAGGTTCTGGGTTTGAGCCTGCCACTTTTGGCAGGACTCTCGCTTGCTGAGGTGTTCTAGCGAGTGTCTCTGTAGATCTTAGAAAACTATTTCTTGATTTAAGTCGTTGGTGTGCTGGCTGATACCCAAACAAGGGGGTCCTTGGTCCTTTAAAGTCACAAACGTTCATCTGTGCATGTGGGTTTTACTTTCATGATCCTGTGCGGTTGGTTATAATTATTCAACACTAGCTAATCTATGAATTCAATCGTATCTGGCCTTTTACAACTATCCTTGAACCTGTATGGAACACTACATTTATTAATACAAGAGTCCTTGTAACTGCACATATAAAAAAACATGTCTCCTCAGAGAGAGTTTTCAATCCAGTGAAACTGATTTCCGGTAAGTATATTTATTGCTTTCCACTCACTAACTGCCTGCTTTAAAGATCTAAAACACCTGTATTACCTCCACAGCCCCTTGAAAATTTAGGGCAAAGGATATGGTTCACATTCTTCTGAATCCCGTTCCATTCGGTGCCACTCGCACAAGTGTATAAATATGCTTTATACCTGAGACCTCAATATAATTTGATATTGCACCTGAAGAAGTGGGTTTACTTCCATGAAAGTTCATTCTGAAATAAAAACCAGTTAGTTTTAAAGCTGCTGCCATGTTTGTTTGTTTTCTTTACCATTCCTTCTTTTTCAACCTTTATCCTTACATTGTTGCTCTTTCCGGTGGCAAGATGGTAAGGACTGAAAATTCTGCCAATACAAATATTTGTTATAACTTCCAGCCCCACAAGATACAGACCAGCAGGCTATCGCAACTCCAACAATGTTCCTTTTGTTTTTCTTACACATTTAAAATTGTCTTTTAAATGAAGAAGTCATTTCGAATGGTAGCATGATATGTTTTGCACTTCTAGTTGATCTAATAAATATGTCTATTTTGAATTTTGGTTAATGGTCAGCTAAATCACTTTGGATATGGGCTTAGAACACTCAGCATCTCTAGAAGCTTTAGATGAGGTCCTTTAGGGGGATACAATATATTTATTTATGTTTTGCCTCCAGCATTGTGGATTTCCACTACAACCCCAGAGAGAAGAACCATAAAATGCACATTATCAACAAATCACAAACTAGAACTAAGGATTCCACTGAGATCTATTATTCAAAATTATTTGGGAGGAACAAAGTCTGCTTTTATTAAGCCATTTTTGCTTGCAGCGATGTACTGTACCATTTTAAAGACAGACATCAGTCCATCTTAATATGTAACATAGAGAATTACTACAAAGTTTATATTTATATGTATCAACTGAGCAGGCTAGGCTGAGCAAAGCCTCCAGTAAAAAAAACAAAACTACTTTGTCCTGCAAGATGTAAATTTCTCTATGAAGTTCTTGGGTTGAGGGGGGAAATAGATAAAGGAATATCTGGGACCTCTTTCAAGTTTATCTTATAGCAACTTAGACCTGTATTTTTAATTTCTAACAGTGCTCCATGTAACATTGCTCAGGAGGACTCTATTCAGTTATAATGAAAGATTCAATGATATGTTATTGCTGTTAAGACAAACAGGGTTTATGTACCTTTATGACAAATAGGATTTGTGCACAAAAAATGCTTATTTGCTTTAAGGGACCACAGGTGCTACAGACTATATTTCAGAAGAAGGCAATGACAAATCACTTCTTAGTATTCCTTGCCTAAGAAAGCCCAGGTCACCATAAGTTGGTGGGTGACTTGAAGGTACATACTTTACTTTAGATCGAACCCAAATACCATAATGATGTCTGATTTTCACAACTAAGCAAGGTCGGGCAGTTTCGTATTTGGATGGAGATTAGCAAGGACTGTCAGGTACTGTGGGCTTTATTTCAGAGTTAGACAATGGCAAACCACCTCTGAGTATTCCTTGTCTAATAAAACAATAAGAAATGTATGCAATCACAGTAAGCTGACTGGAAATCTAAAGACATAAGTATGGTGAATCTGCTCCCATGTTTATAACCTTCTGCAGATGCTCCAAGTTGTATCTGCAGAATAAAAATCAACAAGCACTGGTGACATCCAATAGAATTTATGTAGAGAAGATACTAAAGTCTCAAGTTGTTGAAAAAGATTTTTTTTCCAGTTAGTCCAATGTGTTTTGGTCTGGTAAATTTCAATAGCCTTCTTCAGGAGCTAACATGACAGCTCCTCTGTCTGGCCTCATGACATTCCCTCATGTCTAGTTTCTTAAAGGCTGCGTTGGTCCTTATAGTCCTATATATTTGGTAACTCCTTGCTGCCATTTGTTCCTGCTGGTTTTAGTTTTCACACATTGACCCTGGACTGCTTTGACCTCCTAGGGACACTCTGTTTGACCCTGAACTGGCTTGCTATCCCCATCTTTTGTTTCTTGAATTTTCCTAGGCACCTTTCTCCTCAATATCTCAGCTCCTCAATTGCATCCTGTCCTGAATATTTCAAGTTTTTGGAAGGTGATAAAACACATCTATGTAGCTTGGGTTTTAATTTATAGACTGTGCTAAAATTTTAATGGTTTTGCTGGCCTACATCCAGTCTGTAGTCCTGCCCGGAATAGATTCATTGAAGGGAGGAAAGGAGAAATGTGCCAAGAGGAAGGCGCATCAAGCAAACCCTTGACAGAACCACCTTCCATCTAGAAATCAATGTCTTCATTGTAATAGGCCATGCGGATCCAGAATAGGCCTCTACAGTCACTAATAAACCCGTTGCCAAGACAGTCATACTTGGTCACGAGGAATTGCCTATGATGATAATGATATGTACTTGCTATGTGTTTTAATGGGTCTATTCGGGTTTGAAATAAAATTGTATTTGGGTGCTCGGGGCTTTTTAACTTGACTGTTCACATTCAACTATGTGGCCCTGTGGCAAGAAAAGTGGTTTAAGAATATCAATAATAAATAATCATACACAGTCAATATATTGGAATTTCAATTTCCCCCAGGCTTAACTATACTTCAATAATACATGTTGAAGAAAATGCCTTATGCACAAGTCAGCTACTCAATGAGCTTGGCAAAATGCACAGCTGTTGCACTTCTCTTTCTTTGAGAAATTTTTCATCGCTTCTACAGCAGGTGGCAACACATCATACTGTTTAGGCACCAGTGAATTGATAGATGATAGCTTGTAGCAACAGAAGAAGCGAATGGAATGCATTAGGCATTGTGAGAAGAAATCAGCTATAAATTGGGTTTTACTGGAATAGAACTATAAAGATTTCTTCCTCTTGTCAAATTGGCTTTGTTCTTAAATGGTTATGAATAAGCATTAGGATTCAGAATGTGGCAGAGGAAAAGTGTTAAAGGAATGGAAGTAAAAGATTCCTAGCCATTGATCTATAAATACCAGCAAAACTATGCCCAATTATTTATATTTAAAATATCATTTCTGTGAAACTTATGTCCAAAAAGATAAATTTCTTTCTGTGGATAATAAAACACTGAGATTCTCAAGTGCCGAAAATGAGCAGAGCCATGGTTTCTGGACTGCAAGCAGGGAGAGAATAGAAGGAAATTCAGTTATGGATCATATGCAACAAAGAGAATTCCTATTCTGCTAAACAACAGCTTGGGGATAAGAGCAGGCTGCCTAAGGAAATCAGTAGCAGAATGATACAAAAGAATCCATAATTACATTGTCTCACAGTCTTTAAACACTCAAAGGCAATTGTGCTTGTTTTCTTTCAAAAGGTTAGGTGAGTCAGGGTCACCACCCCCAGGGAAAACAATGACTTCTAATGCTGAGCTCCTTGTTAATACGTTGATATGTACGACTGTTTAAGATTTTCCTGTCATCAGTTAGAGACTGCAGTCAAGAAATTAGGAGAACACTAGGGCTTGGAAAGCAGCTATGAGGGAAGTAAACACAATCCTGAGGTATAACTGAAAGCTAAAGTTAGGATGATCCATGGTATCACATCCCTTATTTCTATATATGGTTGTAAAATCTGAAGAGTGAAGAAAACTGATAGAACAGTGGTTCTCAACTTGTGGGTTCCCATATGTTTTGGCCTACAACTCCCAGAAATCCCAGTTTATCAGCTGTTAGTATTTCTGGAAGTTGAAGCTCAAAACGTCTGGGGACCCACAGGTTGAGAAGCACTGTGATAGAAGGAAAAGTAACTCATTTGAAATGTGGTGCTGAAGAAATGTTCTACAGAAATTATGGGCTACTAAAAAGAGAAATAAATGGGACCTATAACAAATCAGGTCCAAACTCTCTCTAGAAGCCAAGATGACTAACTGAGGCTATCATACTTTGACTTATCATGAGAAGAGATGACTCACTAGAAAAGATTACAGTGCTTTGTAAAATGGTGATAAGAGAAGAGAAAGAATGCATTCCAGATGGCAGACTTGATCGGGGAAGGGCTGCTGAGGATATGGTGGCTTGGAGGTGTTTCACTCATAGGTACACCATAAATCAAAGTTGACTTGAAGGCGGTAAACAACAAATGTGCGATTTATTCTGATCTTCATTTACCACAGATAAGTCAGAGCATCGAACTTATCATTGATGATAAAAGGGTCCTTCACACCCATCCTTCAATTTGTTATCTTTTCTGGGTACATAAGACATCACCAAGTGTCTTTTTTGTGGGAGCAGCTTATGCATTCCTGTTATAAAATAAACATTGTTCTGCTAAGCTGAGGTTTATCTGTACTCTTGGTATTATTTCTCTTAGTTTATTTGTGAATCATATCACACATTGTACTTCTATTCAAATAACTTTTCCTCTTATGACTTCTTAATCAGTTCCAGAGGTCTCCTTACTTCCCAATGATTACTCCAAAGGGAAAAATCCTGTGCACTCCTCTGGAACAATGTTATAACCAAACAGGAACACCGCAGCTATTTATTCCAATCAGTTGTGTGATTTTGTATATAAAATTTAATCATCATTTCAAAACTGTATTGAAATAGTCTGCTAGATAATTTGTAGCTGGATGGTAAGTTGCTGTTTTTAGGTGTTTCAGCCTACAACATTTACAAAGTCACTGCATGATTTCACTCATGAAAATGCTGTGTTTTCTCTCTTTTTCTGTCTCTTCTGTCTATCTTTATCTACTCTTATTTTAGGAAATGCTCCTCCTTAGAATGTTGGTAGCAGCAGCTAGAGAAAAATCACACTATGACCAATATTACTCTAGGTGCAAGTGTTTGTTATAATGTATTAGAAGAAACACCCTGGCCACTGTGTATGATTTCGCTCAGTATCTTCCAAAACTGCTTCATACTGCTGAAGCTGAAATTCAGCTAACCACTTAAGGAGCAGTGCGGACCCATGCCCGGTGTGCCCTGCTACCTTTACAGCCAGGTGATGAAATGTAGACCAGGTTTGAAGGCAACAAACAAAGGATACTTGATGCAATCCGACATATCCTTACAGTGCAGTGCAAGACATTTAATTCCCCTTTGACAGCAATTCAAAATTCTCACTCCCTCCCCTAATTGGCTGAAAAATGGTCTTTAGGATCTGGGCTTTCATTTCATCCCCTTACGAACCTTCTTTAAGATCATCTGGGGAGGCCCTGCTCTCGGTCCCGCCTGCCACACAGGCACGGTTGGCAGGTACAAGAGACAGGGCCTTCTCAGTGGTGGCCCTTCGGTTGTGTAACTCCCTTCCTGGGGATATTAGATTGGCCCCCTCCCGCCTGACTTTTAGGAAAAGAGTGAAAACCTGGCTCTTCGAGCAAGCTTTTGGAACCTCATTGTAACCAGACAACTCAGTATGGTGGACAAATATGGAATGGCTTAAAGATGCAAATGGACATCGACTTTTTATTGTGTTAAACTGTTTTGATTATGAATTTTATTATGTGAGTTAACCTGTTTTAAATGACCTATTTATGTGTGTTCGGCATCTAATTATTGCCTGCTTGTATAGCACCCTGAGTTGCTTTCAAGCTGAAAAGGGCGGGATAAAATTGTAGTAAATAAATAAATAAATAAAATTAGCTGGGTACTCCTGCTGACATCAGAGACGGATGGTGTTTATCCCATGGCAGGAAGTATAGAGAGCTGTCATTAGTCCATTTAAAGTTGGAGTCTGCTCAGACTGGGTTTAATCATATGGCATAAGGCAGTGCCATGATAGGATTATAGGTAATGTCCAGAAAATAAAAAAGGAGCCGGCCTCTGAGACAATAAAGAAGCTTATCCAAAAATACAGACAGTTCAATGAAAAGTATATAGAACAAAACAGATTTTGTCAAGGCGCTGTATGTGTCTGACATTTCCCAATACCTGCGTGCCCTCAAGAGTTTGATCCTCATTGTGTTTTTAAACAAGGTCATTCTTGCTTGCTCTGTTTACCTGGGTGAATTCACCTCTCAGCAGGACACAGAAACTGTCACGAACACCAACATATTATTATATTTTAAGGCTCTTTCTAAGTGTGCTGGATCATATCTGCCGATGTTCCTGTTAGTGTATCCTAGTCCCCTGTGATATAACACATACATGTAAGAATCTCCCTTGTTCACATCTCTCTGTAAATTTAAAAAAAAATCTCAGTAGATCATAATCATGAATGCACAAGGGGAAACTCAGCATGCATAGTACCTTGATTTTAGGGCGAAACTCCTTGGGCGTGGGTCTTTTCAAATTAATCTATTGTCTAACATTTCTCTTCCACTCCCCTGGGGCTTCTGTCCTTGGCAGATAATAGTTTTAATCTGTCTTGAAATGTCTGGTCTCCAGGTGGTTGTGAGAATGAACTTTTTCGATGGACCAAAACAGAGAGCTTTTGCAATTGTGAAACTTGTATTAAGTCAATAAAAATACCTTTTTGAGGGGGAGGGGGTTGATATTTGACAACATTGCTGCAGATTAACCTCTTTGCATTCCAGGTGCCTTTTCAGAAAAAGTATCAGAGGAAAAGAACATTTTCATCCTTTGCACAATATCAGGATTCTTCCAGCATTTCAAGAAGTCCCCAAAAATGATGCCTCATCAAACTACTGTTTTGATTACGATACGTAGTGAATGTCTCTTGCAGAAAAACTAATTGATATTTAAAGTTCTGATTTGTAGCACGATTATTCCTCCTAATGTGGTGGTAACACATTTTAGATTGTGTCAGCAGGAGATCCAGTGAAACAATAACAGAGTTCCAGTACAATTTTATTAGAACTATGGGACACTACTATAGTGAGTCATAGACATCTACTTCCTTAATTATCCGTATGGATTGGCATCAGTTATCGGGGGTTTCAGACGAAAGTTTTTCTAAGAAGATGCTTGGTATTGAACTGCTGGATTTCTGCATGCAATATATATGCTCTGTCACTGAACTAGAACCCTCTTATCTGTGTCTTCTCCTACTGATTTACTCATTTGTCCGGTTTTGACAGGGATAGCCCTGGCCTAGTCAATCTTATTGTTCCACAGTTTCAGTTGCTTTAGAAATGCCCCAGGGCCCATCCAGGCAGTATCTGTATCCCAGGAGCTTTCACAGCAAACAGGAGGGTGGCCGCCATTCCCCCTGTAAATGTGGAAGCAATCGCTACAAAAGACAAAGAATGCGAGATTTCCAGGTGCAGGAATATTGTGGTTTTGGGCTGAATATTCGCATCTTTGAATATCTATATGTTCCTGCAATCAGAAATCACAGGAATTTTTTTATCTAGGTTTGTTCCTGGCTTTTAGAGGTTTGTTCCTGATTGGTTGGTTCCTAAAAAGAAGGTGAAAATTGAGTAGAATGCAACAACTTTCTTTGTGTGCCAGAAACTTTATGAAATGTGTAGAGGGCACATTTTCCTCTGTCCAGGACAAAGTTGTGCCCCCCCCCCCCCCGATCAATGTTATACATCTTTTCACAAGAAGAGCAATCAGGAACAGCCATGTATAACCCAGGAACAGCACCCTGTTGTTTGATGCGACAAGTACACAACCAAATCTCTCTGGACAGATGGCCAGGCAGCCAGGCTCTAATAGTGTCAAGAATAACAACGTTCTGCCCATGGCCTGATAGTGTGTGTTCCTTTTGATTGTTCAGTGCTGACTTGGGCATAAGTAGTCCTACCCCATACACTTTGCTTGTGTGGCAGATACTTCATGAAACGTCTGGAGAACACAGTTTCTTTCGCCAGGACAAAGAATGTAACTTATTCACTGCAGTGATTCTGCACATATCCACATATCAACATCTTGAGGGGTTTTTTTAATTTTGTTTTAAAAAACACTGACGTTTCTGGTGGAAGATCAATGGCGGCCATCTTGGGAGCCTCTAAATCTCCCAACAAAACATCAAGTCTGGATAACGGAGGCAGAAATCCCGGGTCCAACAGATATGTATGTAGACCTCTTCTGAAATCCCAGGATTTTTTGCCCATTTAAAACCTGTAATTTAGTGCTGCCTGGAAGCTCCTCCAGTTTCTCGCTTCTTCTCACTTTCTTTCTTTGTCCTTAGCTTACTTCAATTGCTGCAAACTGCATTCAAATGTGCAAAAGTAGTTTGCACTCAACTCCTCAAGGAGAGGGAAGAAGTCAGAATCTTGCCCTTCCCAGAAGATTCAGAGAAAAACAAACTACTATATTGCCACATGTGTGTGTGTTCTCATTCAGAACTTTTGCCATTTGAGCACACTCGTAACATTGCTTAGAGATATGTGTTCTGATTTTCATCTGTGAAATACTGGAGGGTATGAACACTGCTGACAAAAGTTTTGTTTTTAGAATCAAAATGGTCCTTAGCTGTTCTTTCTTTGTTAACCAAGCCAAAACTGCAATAGAACTCCATCATCCGCCCACTACACCAGAGGCGGGTAACTTTGTCATAAACGGGGGATTTTCTGTCTGATGAACTACCATAAAATGCTAAAAGAAAGAGAATAAAAAGTGGCTATTAGTGATTCATAGCACCAGTTTCTGTATAAACTAATAGCAAAGACTTGAATCTTTCCTGCTCAAACTTGATCCTATGAGAGGTTTGATTTGGTGACATGAAATATATATTCAGACCCTGCTCAGCCACCCATCTCTGCCCATTCTGACTCTAAAAATGAAACTTGCAATTCCAGGAAAGAACTTGCATAACTGGGTTGTTGTAGGTTTTTTGGGCTATATGTCCATGTTCTAGAAGCATTCTCTCCTAACGTTTCCCCAGCATCTATGGCAAGCATCCTCAGAGGTTGTGAGGTCACAACCTCTGAGGAAGCTTGTCATAGATGCAGGTGAAACATCAGGAGAGAATGCTTCTAGAACATGGCCATATAGCCCGAAAAGCCTATCACAACCCAATGATTCCAGCCATGAAAGCCTTTGACAATACATTTAACTTGCATAACTGTTAGGTGGCAGCAAACCAAGTGATATTCCCAATAAAATATTTTGGTCAGGCTTGCTCAGTTCCTGATCTGAGCGAATAGGAAAATGTTTAAATTAATTACAGATTACTGACATCCACATGGAATGATGGAATTGGAAGGTTTTGCAGTGGCCAATGATAGTACTCCTATGAGATGGTCATTCAGTAATGACCATCCCATAGGAGCCTCCAAAGAAGGAAAATACATTACCCTCTAAGGCAGTATATTGCGCTGTTAGACTGATATTATAGTCACAAAGTTACTCCTAATGTTTAAGAAGGATCTATTTTCTTGTAAATGGAGCTAACTGGCTCATGTTCTGGTTTCTGGAGCAGCATTTCCATCTTCTACATGTCATACTTTGTATATTTAAATATGGCTATAACTCTGCGAGTTAGGACTAAAACACTGGGGATCATATGAGGTGGAGTCATTTTCAAAGGAACAAAGTATGAAAGAATGGATGTGGCCCTTATGTACTGTTGATCGAATATAGTGAGAGCAAAGATCTTTGTCCATGCCCCAAAAAGTCACCCAAAGTACCCAATTACATTTATATCACTTATGCTTGATTTTCAAACAAAGATGCAGTCAATTTTGTAATCACAGATTATGACTAATTTAGGTCTTGCTGTGGTTAATCAGCATCTTTTATTTTCTTCTGAGTGTGATCATGGGTGTATACACACAAATCGTATTACAGATGCACAATGAACAGTACAATTGGTAGTTGTGTAATGATGATTAGGCAGTGCAGCATTCTGGCGGTAAATTGTAGACCGCCAGGCATTGTTTGTGAGACTGCAGTTCTTTTTCTTGGCTCTGATTCATTCTGAGTCACACCGAACATATCCTTGTCAAAATGGGGCGCGCAGCAGAGCGGGATGTCGTGCTTGTTCTGCACCATTAGGTAATTGTATGAGTCGTTCTACGAGAAATGTCTGTTAGGCTGGCAGAGCTTGAAAAAATCCAAGGAGGTGTAGGCGTTCGTGAGAGAGCAGTTAGACTCAAGGGAAAAGAATACACGCACGGTCCCTTTGTAATTGCAAGGGATGGGGGCAGAGAGGGGAGATAATATGCCCATTTAAAATTATTTGGGTCATCACAGTTTATTACTACGCAAAGGTTTGGATAACCCCGGCTGCTTTTTACAGAGCTTTGTTTTGAATTAAAAACAAGCATTGTAATAAACGAATATATGCACAAACAGCAGTGCTTGGAAAAGTTACTTATTTGGACTGCATGTCTCCCAGAATTGGCCACTGGCCATACCGGACGATGGAGTCTGAGAAGTGTGAAATCTCCCAAAGAAATCTTTTTGAAGCCTGGCAAAAGACAGCTGTCTGCCCTTAGGAGCCCTCAAATCTAAAATTTAGGTGGTAGCAGAAGAGGAAGACAAGCAAAGGAAGTAGGGAAGAGAAATAAAAATGAGAGAGGAATGTACACAGATTCAGTGACAATTACTCAAGGTGCACTGTGAAAATAATGCTGTTTGACAGCAATTTAACTGCCATTGTTCAATGCTATGGACTCCTAGTATTTGTAGTTTGGTGAGACACCAGCACTCTTTGGCAGAGAAGGCTTAAGACTGCATTTCCCAGGTTCCCATAGCATTGAGCCTTGCCAGTTAAAGTGGTGTCAAACTGCATTGATTCTACAGTGTAAATTCACCATTAGACTTTCTTTCTGTTGGGGACGGAGCTTCAATAGCCATTGGTATACATTGTAACCCCAAATGTATACTGTATCTCTATTCAAAAATAAACCCTGTTCATTAAAAAATATTTTATTCAATCAAACAAACATACCATTGCTCAGACAAAGACATATGCAAATAAACAAATTACATGAAACACAAAAACAAGCATTTCTACAACAACAAAACTACTAAACCAAACCAATACACAATAGTGTGCATACAAAAGCAAAACTAACCAGCAAACATAAAAACTAATCTATCGATCTCTTACCCTCTGTATGATGATTTCTTTAGTTCTGAATAGTCTACTCCCTTTAAAATATATGATATATTCACACTTCTACATTTCAAAACATATTAGTAAAAGTAAAAGTTTTCCCTTGACATTAAGTCAAATCTAAACACACAATATTCATTTGTGTTTCATATACACCTTAAAGTAAAGGTAAAGGTTTCCCCTTGACATTAAGTCTAGGCATGTCCAACTCTGGGAGGTGCTGCTCATCTCACTTTCTAAGCTGAAGAGCCGGCGTTGTCCATAGATGTCTCCAAGGTCATGTGGCCTGCATGGCTGCATGAAGCGCCATTACCTTCCCACTGAACCTATTGATCTACTCACATTTGCATCTTTTTGTCTTACTAGGTTGGCAGAAGCTGTGGCTAGCAAAGGGACATCATCTCACCCTGCAAATTTGAACTGCCGACCTTATGATCAGCAAGTTCTGCAACTTAGCGGTTTAACCTGTTGCACCACCGTTGCCCCATCATAACATTTTTCTAACTCATAAATCTTACAATTAGTCAGTTGCCCAATCTTATATTGATGACTAAATTCCCAATCTCTCTTGAAGTTTGACAAATACTTTCCTTCCATCAACCTAATCAATTTGTCAATCTTAATGATTTCTCAAATCTTTGTTACTTAAACTCTAGACATTTCTTTTCCATTCCGTTGTACATTCAGAAACAGAAATAGTCCATACAAGAGTTTCTCTGCTTTTTCACTTCTCTTTCGTTGTATATAGATGTTCCTGTTACAATGATGCTTCAGAACAACCCAATCATGAATCTGCCATCTCATGAAGCTAGCTACTGCTTTTCTATGCAGATTTTTCTGTTTGACCTCCAGCCAGGCCTGTTGCTAGATCTTATCAACCTTCTTGCTGAAGCCTTTATGTACAACTTCCAAGGAAACTTTGTCCAATCCTACTATCTCCTGCTGGGTTTTGAATTCCAGTTTCACCAAATTCTGGCTACCCAGTCAGTATTGTCAGAGAATTTTGCATTTCTTCCAATTCTGCTGTTACTTATTTTCTTATAATTCTGAGATCCATCAAAATTTGGTTAAATCCAAATTTATGTGGCTCCACATAATCAACCAATGTGTTTTCCATAGCCATTTTACCTTAAAGTCATGGATATATCCGGCAGTAAAATACTCTTCCTTCTTTCCTTTCTTCCTTTCTTCTGTTTTTTCATTTTTGTTGTTGTTGCTGCTGCTAGACAAAAAGGGAGGCAATATAGCTCAGATATCTGATTTCTGTTTCTTCATCCTTTCCTTCAAGGAAAAGCAAAACTTGAACCCTTTGATGGGTGTGATTTTTTTTAAGTGTTACAATTGACCCATCACACAAAATGCAGAGTAATCTCAGGATGTCTTAAACTTACACCTGTTGATAAACTCTACAAGCTAGCTGGCATTGCCCCCCTGATGTGCGATAGGAGGTTGCTGCTAAATGTGAGATAAATAAGGTTGAACATTGTGAAAGCCATCCATAACATGGCTACCAGCCTTCTCCCAGCAGATCCAAATCAAGGAAAAGCTTTATGAGAACTACCACTCCTCTTGGCGTCCCCCCAGCAACAGCAAGAGTATCCCTCTGGGCAGCTAAACCAGGAAATCCCAACTGGATGGCCTCCCATGAGGGTCTTCCTCCAGGGGCAAACCTAAAATGGGTAACTTGGAAGTCCCTGAACAGACTCAGAAGTGGAGTGGGTGGATCAAAAGACAACCTGGCAAAATGGCACCAGTTAAAAGAATCCCACACCTTGTGTGACTGTGGAGCAGAACAGACAACTCTGCATCTGTATGCTTGTCCACTATGCCCTGCTTCATGTACAGAGGAAGAATTGTTGGAAGCTACAGACAATGCCATTGCTGTTGTCCATTTTTGGTCAAAAGATATTTAGCCACCTGCACTCTTTCTATTTTTATCAGTTGTATACTAATTTATGCAATGTTTTTGATATGAAATAAATAAATAACCACACAAAATTTCTGAACCTTGGCATTTCTTAAAAGAATTTCCAAACAAATAGTTGATTATTTCTCTGGGGGAGTTGACACAGCTGTTTCTAGTTGCATTCCATTTGGGTTCAGGTAAAAGATTTAGGAAAACTCACATTCTTGAGAACAGAAGCTGGATGTATTGCCGAAGGTTTTCATGTATTGTTGAAGCTGGATGCCAATGGGAAGTCAATTATCCAACATCCAGAGGTGAATCTCAAAGCTACAATTAGATGTTTCATTTCTGCTTCAATGGGATGAGTATTTTTTTTCTAAACCCTAATTCCCCTTTGCTTGCCAAGACAAAAACTGTATGTAGTCAGGACATCAGAGGCAGAACTGAGTTGTCATGAAAAACCTCTGCTTTTTCCTTGTCTGGAAAAATACCATCACCAATTTGAGATAACTCAGAGTTGGTGATTATCCACAGGTGGTGACTTTTCCCCAGGAGCTTATTCGAAGAGCTGTCGGTGGATCACCATATTTGCCAGGTCTCAAAAAAGAATCCTTGTTGAATTCAATGGGCTCTATCCTCAGTTTTGTGTATAGGAAAGCAGATGCAACCTATTTTGTGTGGCTACAGTTAGCCTATGTCTGCCATGGTGGAATTACTCCTATTGTGAAAAGTAGTGCAGAAACAGGGATCTAGCTGTGAGTACATTACCTGCATTGGAAGAATTAAAGTAATCACAGCATTTATGAACAGTCGCCATGTGACTGCCACAGAATCATTTGCCACAAGCAGCTATTCTTGGTATGCTAGCGTTGCAGAGACAGTGTGGTGTGGTCCCTACTGGGAGACATCAACTCACTGAACAGTCTGCTTCAGCGGAGAGCTGCTAATTAATTCATTTATAGTAATTGAGTGAAGCACAGATGGCTACACAGGAAATAATAAAATGGCATAGTTTACTATTTATTAGGATAAAACTCTTCCTAGCAACAATAACATTACAATGAGAAAAAAATAATCTTGGGATGGCTTAGTTAGGAGAGACATTTGGTAGGTGTAATAAAACATTAAATGTTTTCTCTTCTGTCTCTTCCCTGCTCCACTGCAGCTGATCAAGAAGGAACAAAAACACAATTTGTCAGCAGTCTCTTGTGCAAATCCCACTGAAGGAAAAGCTATTTATTTATTTGTGGTATTTGTATACCACCCTTCTCAATCCCAAAGGGGAGTCAGGGTGGTTCACTTCTTTCTTCTTCTTCTTCTTCTTCTTCTTCTTCTTCTTCTTCTTCTTCTTCTTCTTCTTCTTCTTCTTCTTCTTTTATTTACCCAGTCATATGACCATTTCAAAATACAACATGAATAAAAGACATGGCAAAAAGGAGAGGAACACAGCAGCTGACCTTCTATTTACAGTCAGAGTCTTATTTTCCTGGTTCTTCTTTTGGGAAATGTGCTCTTTTCTTGATAGCTTTCAGAATAAAAGGGCTTACTTTGATTATTACAGATATTTCCTGTCCTTGTAAGAGGAATGTCAGAAAATCATTTCTGTTGGGGGACCTGCAGTTGGATAATATTGGAGGTTCACATAATATAGTACTTGACTGTGTGCAAGATAATGTCCAAGGACTTACATACATGGTCATTATAACTCAGACTCTACATGAGTTTGCTTCTGGTTGTCCACATGGCCTTCTGTTCCTCCACTCTCAGTAACTGCATGGCTGAATCAGATAAACTACATTAATCCAATTTAGTCTTGAACGGGAACATTAGGAGATGCTACAGAGTTTGCCTGAAACTCTGAAGAAACCTCATGTGTTGACAGCAGGATTGACCAGTTCACTATCTACACAGGGCACTGGAACCATTCCCTTTCCCCTCCACTCATCAGCACAAGGAGAAGGGGACAGACAGTGTTGCTGATGTCACCACTTCCAGATGGCCACAGAACTACATGTGAACTCCTGGCCATTACGGGTGCCCCATGGTGCCATCAGCAGAGGCACCCACACAACCAGGAAGAAGAAGGGAAGACTGATTATCTTATGTTTCTTGGTTATGCAGGTATCTCAGCTGATGTCACCACAGGGCACCCACAACACCCAGACCATCTGCTAGTTGCAATGGTGATATGGACATTGAAGGGACTGACTAGTGTTTTGGCTCCAAACTGGCCTCGGATTTTCTGGCCAGTATGAATTAATTCCAAGTGTAGTTGCTCTTTAGAGAAGAAATTATATGAGTAACAGAAGGCCTTGCTGGGCACTACAATTCAAGAAGGATATTGACAAGCTAGAATGTATCCAGAGAAGGAGGACCAAAATGATCAAAAGTTGGGAGCCAAGCCCTATCAGGAGTGGCTGAGGGTGATGGCTATATTTAGCTTGGAGATAAAAAAGGCATCATATCAATGTTTAAATATTTGAAAGGATGTCACATTGAGAAGGGGACAAGTTTGCTTTCTGCTGCTCTGGAGAAAAGGACACGGAATAATGACTTCAAATTGCAGAAAAAAATAGTCCACCTAAACATTTGGAAGAACTTCCTGATGATAAGAGCTGTTCAGCAGGTAAATATGCTGCTTTATTTATTTTCTTACTTACTTCACTTGTATACTGCTTTTCTCATCTCAGGGGGACTCAAAGCGGTTTCCAATACATTTATGACAAAATTTAATGTCTCACATACATATAAAACCTAACATAGAGCAGCCATAACATATAACTATCAATTGGATAATAAAAACGTAACATCATGTATAAAATTAAAATGTAGAGTTAAAAATATATTAATATAAATGTTAAAATCACATAATCCAGAAATCATGATCCAAGGCAGTTCCAAATGTCAAATGTCAATTGCACACAATCCCTGATCATTCCCTGTATTGCTTACTGCCCAAAGGATGGGTCCCATAGCCAAGTTTTTACTTTTTTTTTCTGAAGGCCAGGAAGGAGGGCGTTGATCTAATTTCATTGGGGAGGGAGTTCCATAGTTGAGCAGCCACCACTGAGAAGGCCCTGTCTCTCGTCCCCATCAGTCATACCTGCGAGGGAGATGGGACTGAGAGTATGGCCTTTCCAGATGATCTTAACCTCCAAGATGGTTCATAGAGGGAAATAGGTTCAGACAGGTAAGCTGGGCCAGAACCGTTTAGGGCTTTATAGGCTAAAGCCAGCAATTTGAATTGTGCTCGGAAGCAGACTGGCAGCCAGTGGAGCTGGCATAATAGGGGGCTCGTGTGCTCCTTGTACCCCGCACCAGTGAGTAGTCTGGCTACCACCCATTGAACCAATTGGAGCTTCCGATCAGTCTTCAAAGGCAACCCCATATAGAGTGTGTTGCAGTAGTCTGTTCGGGATATAACCAGAGCGTGACTACAATGGCAAAGTCTGACTTTGGAGTGTGGCGGTTTTCTTCTCTAGAGGTTTTCAAGCAGAGGCTGAATGGCCTTCAGGGCTGCTTTCACTGTATTTTCCTACATGGCAGAGGGTTGGAATGAATGGTCATTGTGTTCTTTTCTATAATTCTAGGTGACAAACATAAGGTCCATCTTGTACCAGGAATTCTACAAAATATAGAATACACAAAGGCAACCACTGCAAGCATGCTTTTTTCATGCCTTTCTGGGGTGCTTTGGGTCTCTATGAAGAGAGGTAAGTGGGACATAAATATAATAATAGTGAGCAAAGACCAAAATGCTTGAGCTATGTAACAACCCAGCAGTACAGCTGCAGAAATTAAAACTCTGCTTTAAATCATTGGTCAAAAAAACACCCAATTTGCCTTATTATTAAAAAGGAACTGGTGCTGCATAGAGAAAAAAAGACAAGAAGCAACATCTAGTAAACATTGCAAAATGAAATTAACATCAGATGACCCAAACATAACAACATTAACATTCATCAAGGAAGAGATTGCTAGTAGGATGCCTTGCATGGGAAGCAGATAAGAAATCCAGACTGGTAGAAACATCTCTGTGAATTTCCAGAGAGAACTGCTCTTATTTTAAATCACTTTTAAACAATAGCAAAAAGAAAGAAATTTTTGGGCTGCCTTACAGAAGAATAAATTATGAGAATTTTTTTTTAAACATACATATACACCCTCATGCAGCATGCAGTAAAATCCATTATCGGTCTTTTGTTTGAATTCAGCTCACATCATCTTCTCATGGACTATAAAGAGGTTCACTCTGTTCCAGAACAGTAATCGCAGTCCATTAAATTCTGTTCCCTGTAGTCTTTGTTCTCACTTACATTTGATACTGCAGGGGAGGCAGAGAGGGGAGAGAACAAACAAATGAACAAATGAAACTGTCATATCACATATACATTTAAGGAGCTTCGCAGAATTATTATCACTTTTTACAGACTGCAGAAGTAACTAAGTTACAAGTTAACACAGTTAACTGCATTGAGTTCCTTTTTCCAATAATGGGAATGCGTGAGAATACATTTCAAAAAGCTGTATACTTACTGAGAACAAAATAACTTTATTGAATAATGTCTTTTAGTTTCTTTTCTATGTCGTTATTATTTAATATGTCCAGACTTTTTAGATGCATTTTCATCGGATGTTTTAAAGTTTTATGCCATTCCCATATCACTCCTAAAAAAATATCACTGGGACATAACCAAAAGGTAACCAGCAATGCAATGAGTTATATTCTCAGCAGTGTAGCTATCAATGTTAATACCAACAAATTCTTTTAAAATACTTTGTAAGCGTATTGATTTTGCTTCTCTGAGGATTTAATGAATCCTTCTCCAACATAGATGGATTGGTTGAAGAACTCAGAGATGATGACTCACATATGTAAACACCAAGAGGTGTTGGAATTTTAAGTATAGCCATAGTGATTAATAAACTGCCTGTTCATTGAAGTGTCCATAGGAGCCCCCGGTGCTACAACGGGTTAAACGCTTGTCCCAGCAGGACTGCTGACCAACAGGTCAGCAGTTCAAATCCAGGGAGAGCGGTTAAACTCCCTCTGTCAGCTCCAGTTCTCGATGTGGGAATATGAAAGAAGCCTCTCAAAGGATGGCAAAACTTTAAAAACATCCAGGCATCTCTTGGGCAATATCCTTGCAGAAAGCCAGTTCTCTCACACCAGGAGCGATTTGCAGTTCCTCAAGTTGCTCCTGACACAAAAAAAGTGAATTGTTGTGTGGTTTCCGGGCTGTATGGCCGTATTCTAGCAGTATTTTCTTCTGATGTTTCAACTGCATCTGTGGCTTGAGAATCTGAAGATGTCAGCCACAGATGCAGGAAAAATATAAGAAGAAAATGATGCTAGATTGTGGCCATACAGCCCGGAAACCACACAATAATCCAGTGATTCCAGCTGTGAAAGCCTTCGACAATGCCTATTCATTTATGGGGATCTCATGAATTTTATAGTGTTTTCTTAAGTAAGAAATATCCAGTGGTAGTTTTGATTGTTCTTTCCTCTAAAATACAGCACCCAGGGTTAAGACAACTTCCAGGATCAGATGGGACCTGGTTCAATTCAAGACCAAATCCAATAGTATTCAGGCCCAAATCTATCCCCTAAGTCAACTAATTCACTGTTCCAGTTGAAGAGATGGAAATTGTGTAGACTAGCAGCTCTCAAAGTGTGCTCCATGCAGCCCCTGGGGCTCTGCGAAGGTTACTGAGATGCTCCATGGTTCCTCCCCCCCTCCCCCTTCTCCAAGCTCTCCTTCCTCTTTCCTGCTCCTCCCCTTCCCTCCACCTTTCTTGCCTCCAAAGCCTTTCCCCCTTGCTCCCCATTCTGCCAAAAGCCTTTCCCCTGCCTACCTTGCTGCCAAAAGCCTTTTTCCTTCACTACCTAGATCCTTTCCCCTTCACCTTCCTTGCTTCCAAAACATTATTTCCTTCCCACCACTCAGTGGTGCTTTGATTGTGCTTTTCCTGCATCGCTGAAGGGAGTTGAACTGGATGGCCCCTGGGGTTTCTGCTATTATTATTATTATTATTATTATTATTATTATTATTATTATCATCATTATCATCATTACAAAGGCTGAATGGCCATCTGTTAGGGGTGTTTGATTGTGCTTTTCCTGCATGGCAGAGGAGATTGGACTGATGCTCTTCCAGTGTTATGTTGGCTAAACTTGTTCTTCATTTTAAATATTGTATAGTTCTTTCTTTCCTTTTTTTTCTTTGCATTACAACCGAGACATGTGCAGTATGCACAGGAATTTTGTTGTTATTTTTTGCCATTAGTTCACACAAACACTCTTCATCCATCTGCTACTGGCCTGGTCTGTCTGTAAAATTTTAAAATACAATGTGTCTGAAAGTTTGTCCATGCCTGATATATATGCATTACATATGATATGATAAGATATGATATATGATATGATATAATATAATGTATAAACATTTCTTGGGGCTCCACAAGAAACTTTTGCTTCAGAAAGAGCTCAATGACTGAAAAATTTGGGAACCCTTGGTGTAGACCGTAAGTAACTTGCTGTCCCCTGTAACTATTCTTGGAAGCCTTCGATACCCCCTAAATGGAGATTACACTATGTAACAAAATTTGAAAAAAAATCTGTTCCTGGTTTGAAAGTATTGTTTCCTGCTTAATTGTATGGTATTTGCTTTGTAGTTATGCTCCAGAAACTTCATTTTTTGTGGCTGCCACAAACCCTGTTGAATTGGTTGAGGCTCAATGAGATATTTATTGAAAGGCTGTAGCAAAATGTGCTGCAGGATATCCTTCAAAAACAACATTTTTGCAGTTTAATAAACTTTTCCCATTTTTTAAATGATAGAACCATTTAGGAAATGATATTTATAACCCAGGAACATATATTGCATTACATAATGTTATTTCACACATTCTAATCCCTCCTCCCAACAATGAGAGAATCACCTCTAGGGAAAGCAACTGAGGAACCCCCTGAGTCTGATTTTAAGAAAATTGTAAATTTAAAATCAATCAATCAACAAATACTTTAAAGTTGTTTTAAAATGTAAATAACCAAAAATTGATCTTGGAGAGTACTGGGGCTGAAAAAAAAAAGGCTTCCCCCAATTGTCCATGCAATGCCATGGTATGGCTGGCTCTGGGTCAGTGAGTGAGTAATTATTATTATTTTATTTCATTTATGACAATGGCGGATGGAGAGCAGGGCCTCCTTGGTGGATCTTAATCACCACAATGGTTCACAGGGGGAGATGCGTTCAGACAGGTAAATTGGGCCAGGGCTGTTTAGGGCTTTATAGGCCAAAACCAGCACTTTGAATTGTGCCCAGTAGCAAACTGGCAGCCAGTGGAGCTGGCGTAACATGGAAGTTGTATGCTCCCTTTATGTTGCCCCAGTCATTAATCAAGCTGCCTCTTGTTGGAATTTTTGAAGCTTCCAAACAGTCTTCTAAGGCAACACCCCATGTAGAGTGTGTTGCAGCAGTCTATCCTGGATGTAACAAGAGTGTGGACCACCACGGCCAAGTCTGGCTTCCCAAGCTATGGGTGCAGCTGGCATACAAGTTTTAATTGAACGAAAGCTCCCCTGGCCACCGGCGTAACCTGGAATTCCAGACTCAGCGATGAGTCCAGGAGAACTCCCAAGCTGTGATCGTGTGCCTTCAAGGGGAGTGTAACCCCATCTAGCACGGGCTGTAACCCGATACCCTGTTCAGCCTTGCGACTGACCAGGAGGACCTCTGTCTTGTCAGGATTCAATTTGCTCGCCCTCATCCAGACTGTCACAGCGGCCAAGCACTGGTTCAGGACTTGGACAGAATTTGTAATGAATTTGTGCTCCAAGCTGGTGGTAATGGAAGGGCATGGAAGGCACTTGGACAAAGCTGGCAGAATCAATTTGGGTAGTTAGGAAGCGGCAGGGAGGGAGCTGTGAGATCTGACATGTTGAAGGCTCAGAGGTTTGCCTTTGTGTCAAAAATTCTTTGGGCTGGTCTCTTGCAGTTGCTTGTCGCTCAATGCTTTCCCATGGCTTGAGAATATCCACCAAGATCTGTTCACCTTTTCTGGGAAGCATCATTGTGGCTAAAAGATAAAGAATGAACAATGACTGAGTGTCACTGTTAAAAACATTTTGAATTCTAGTTGCTCGGCACAGGATTGTTTTACTGGCTTCCTATGTGAGAATGATAAATGTTTTCCTCACAGCAGTGACTCTCTGTGTTAGAGAGAGGAGGAGGTGAATGCTGGCCCTGATTGGAACAGCATGTGCCAGCTTGAAGAAACAAAAGCTTTTCCCTCTCCGTATTCCTTGCCAATCTCTTATTCCTGATATTAATTTGATGGAAGCATAAACATGTATATAGAGGATCTTTTAATCCACCATGTTCTCTTGGGGATAACATGTTGCAGATATGTATTTATCTCTAAACTAGTCCCACAGTTGCAGTAAAGAAAAATATTGCTTGCTTATTTAAAGAATTTGTATTTCTAGGTGCAAAGATTACTGCAGATGCAGACTGTAGCCAGGAAATCAGAAGACGCTTACTTCTTGGGAGGAGAGCAATGTCCAGTCTCGATAAAATAGTGAAGAGTAGAGACATCAGACTGGCAACAAAGATCCGCCTAGTCAAAGCCATGGTATTCCCTGTAGTCACCTACGGATGTGAGAGCTGGACCTTAGGGAAGGCTGAGCGAAGGAAGATCGATGCTTTTGAGCTGTGGTGCTGGAGGAAAGTGCTGAGAGTGCCTTGGACTGCGAGAAGATCCAACCAGTCCATCCTCCAGGAAATAAAGCCCGACTGCTCACTGGAGGGAAAGATACTAGAGACAAAGTTGAAGTACTTTGGCCACATCATGAGGAGACAGGAAAGCCTAGAGAAGACAATTATGCTGGGGAAAGTGGAAGGCAAAAGGAAGAGGGGCCGACCAAGGGCAAGATGGATGGATGGCATCCTTGAAGTGACTGGACTGACCTTGAGGGAGCTGGGGGTGGTAACGGCCGACAGGGAGCTCTGGCGTAGGCTGGTCCATGAGGTCACGAAGAGTCGGAGACGACTGAACGAATGAACACATTTAAAGAAACCCCAAGAAAATACAGCAAGAAATACCGTAACATCTAACAGCCTCTCCACACATTTGCCCTGTATGCAAGAGCCCAACAGAATTAGGAAAAGAGATTTTAAAAGGATGGTGGTAGATGAAAAAAGAGAAGGAACAGAGACTAGGGACATCATCCCATGAGGGGGTGGAAACGTCATCTTAACATGAAGGTTTGTCTCGCTGCATTCAGAATCAAGTTGTTTCATTTTTCAGATCCCATCACACATAGTTCTTTCTTGCCTCTTCTCCTAAAATCATCTGTTTTCAGATTTATCACATGAGCGAATGCAGTTCCTGCCCACTCCATTGAAAAATTCTGGAAATTTTTTTGGAGGAGATACTTGATTTTCCCCTCCAATCCCGCTATTGTGAAGGAGACCCAAGGCACTGATCTTAAGACAGACACCACTTTTGGGATGCCAGACTTTTCCCTCCAATCCCACTACTCTAGAAGAGATAGGAAGCATCATTCTCAAGGTAGACCCCCCCCTTCTCTGGGCTCCTCTTCTTTCCTTCCAATCTCGTTACTCTCAATTGCAGAAGTCCGAAATGAAGTTAAAAAGCTAGCAGTAGCATAATTGAACCATCTCGGATTTTGAGATCATCTGGAGAGGCCCTGCTCTTGGTCCTGCCTCCTTCACAGGTGTGGGTAGTAGAGACAAGAGAGGCAGGTCCTTCTCAGTGGTGGCTCCTCGGCTGTGGAACTCCCTCCCCAGCAATATCAGATCAGCCCCTTCCCTCCTGAAATTCAGAAAAAGGGTGAAAACATGGCTTTGGGATCAAGCCTTCGGCAACTAATACAGTGCAATAGATGGATTTGGATTTATGTGTAACGATTATTGGAATGGCCTGACCTTGATTGTGGATAATGTGATTTTATAGCTGTAAGTGGTAATGTCTATATTTTAATTGCTTTTAATCTTGTTTAGATTTGAAACAAATGTTTATTTATTTGCTGAATTGTTTTAAGGCATTGAATTATTGCCTTTGCTGTAAGCCACCTCGAGTCCTCTTTGGGGTTGAGAAAGGCAGAATATAAATACCGTAAATAAATAAATAATTTTGAAATGAGTTGAAGACTGGTTTGGAGTAATTTTCACACCAATGCATTACAGTAATCAGTACTTTTGTTTATGGCTGTAGAGCTTCAAACTCATGGTGCAAGCCACATGTAGCAATACTTTTGGTTGTCAGCTAAGCTTGGAAAATCTATCTATCTGCCTGACCACCAACCCTCCTGATTAGAAAATTTGGGGAGGCATAGTCCAAACAAGCAACTTCTTCAACACCTGGCTGGGTATAAACACCACTGAACTTATTGGAACTTTCCTTTGACTACACATGCAGAGGCTGGCTCTATAAGCCAATATATACCTAATAATCAAAGAGATAAAGCTAATGAGAATCTTAGAATCACCAGAAAATGCAACGCTTTTAAAAACTTGTAACAGCATCAAAAATAAGGTGCATTGGTCATGGATATAAGTTCAAGTCATTTTCCTTACCTGAAATTTATTTATTATCTCTGTTGTACTCTGCAGTGAGCATTTCTGACATCTTTATGTTCTTGATAGAAAGCTTTTTTTCCCCTTTGCTGGCAAAAATTGAAATAGCGATGATGGAGAGGGAGAGAAAAAGTAAAAATGAAAACCTAGGAAGAAGTCAGCAAGAAAATCCCTGCTTTGAATGAAAAGAGAAATATTTTTTGTTGCTGTTATGATATTCAAAGTCCGAAGGCTTTTAGTTCTTCACAGAATGTTATTTGGGTTTGAAATTGAGCTCATAATCTGATTTATGTGTATGGAGCTAGCATGAAGAAAACTTTATTTTTTCCCAGGATATCTGGAAATGACTGCACATAAGCTAAGGGAAACCCTGGTGTCCACACTATGTCATAAAGCTTCAGAGTAAAACCAGCAGTGCATGAATATGTGTCAGATTCTTCCAATAAATGTCATCTGTCTCTCAGAAAAATCAGTCGTATAGCCCTCGGCTCTCTGGCATTAAGTCAAAAGGACAGTAGGAATCAGTAAAGATTCCGTCAAAATTCTTCCTCATTTGAAGAACCTGAGTTATTTTCTGGTCTCAGCTGTCCCCAAATTTTGAGTGGGCAACCGTACTAGAAAGGGATCCCCCAATAGTTCTCTCTAGGTTCAATTGTGACAGGCATGATCAGTCTCCTAATGGTAGGGTCATAGCCTAACATGGCCAGCAAGTGTTCAAGACAGAGAAGGAGGAATGCCTTAATATTTGCTTTCATTTTGACTCTGGATGATGTGATTCATTGAAATGTATTTTATTATGCTTATTATGTTTTAATGTTTAACTTATGTTTTAACTGATGTGGTTTGATTTAAGGCACCATGGAGGTGCAATTATAAGCTACCTTGAGTCCCCCTAGGAGTAGAGAAAGACAGGACATAAATAAGGTAAATAAATAAATTTGGTTCAGGGATAATTAGGCAATATTGGTTCATGCTTTAAGAAGATAAAATAAAAGTCATTGGGTGCTTTACTACCTGCTAGCATGGATGAGGAACATGTTGCCTACAAAATATAGATGTGGTGGGGCCATACAGCTTTCTTGAGGTTGGTGGACTGCAACTCCTAGCAACCCTTACTCTGCTTCTGAGTGTGGTGGAGGCTCCTTCTTTGGAGGCTTTTAAACAGAGGCTGGATGGCCATCTGCCGGGGGTGCTTTGACTGTGATTTGCTTGCTTCTTAGCAGGGGGTTGGACTGGATGGCCCACAAGGTCTCTTCCAGCTCTATGATTCTATTATACTAAGGCTACATGATATTCACTCTGCTCTTTGTATTGTCAAAGGCTTTCATGACCAGAATCACTGGGTTGTTGTAGGTTTTTTGGGCTGTATGGCCATGTTCTAGAAGCCTTCTCTCTTGATGTTTTGCCTGCATCTGTGGCAGGCATCCTCAGAGGTTGTGACCTCAGAACCTCTGAGGATGACTGCCACAGATGCAGGCGAAACATCAGGAGAGAATGCTTCTAGAACATGGCCATACATCCCAAAAAACCTACAACAACCCACTCTGCTCTTTGTAGTTAGTCCTATTGTCAAGTTGCTGTCAAGTTGATTTCAGCCTTTGGTGATCCTAGACATCTCCGTCATTATCATCATTACCCTTCTCAATTTTTTGCAAACTCAGAGCATGGCTTCCTTGACTGAGCAATGCTTCTGTTTTATGGTCT
Source organism: Anolis sagrei (assembly GCF_037176765.1). Lineage (NCBI taxonomy): Eukaryota > Metazoa > Chordata > Lepidosauria > Squamata > Anolidae > Anolis > Anolis sagrei. The sequence continues at coordinate 264,110,513 of NC_090022.1, forward strand.
CCTGTTTTTCCTACTGCCTTCCACTACCATGCATCATCATCTTTTCCAATGAAATTCATGACATCTCAAAAGTATGACAGCTACAGCTTAGTCATTTTTGCTTCAAGTTCAGGCTTGATTTGTTCTAAAATTCATTCATTTGTATTTACCTATTGTGTATATTTTTTCTCACTAGAGTACTATGGGTAATCATTAATAAGAAATACGAAAAAGCTGCCTGTAACAGTTGCTATTGATGCACACCACTGGTTTGCACATAATGAGGAAAAGAGGCTTTCTCTGTAATTGAAAATCTGCAGCAACCTTTAAAAATGAAAGATCAGCACTGGGTGAACAAAAGGCTCATTCTCTCTATTCTCTGAGCTCAGGAGTGTTTGGATAATATTACCTTTCTCTTCATTTTTGACTCATTCATTTTTTGTTCAAATAGTATGGGAATTGAAGATATGCATTCAACATCTGGAGCACCATTTGTGCTTGATATCTTAGATCCAACCATTTTTGAAGAAAGACGTAGATTTCAGAGAGCCAGGGGAGGAATGACAATTATATTCCAGTTTATCTGAAAGGCACTAGGTTGTGAAGACTAGGATATTTTTTCTTCTTCTTTCCTTTCCCCACATCTATTGTCATAGTCTACTTAATGCACCCAAGACCCAGTGTTCAGTGTTATGCAGTAACTTAGTGGGAAGTTCTGCCTGTATTCAGCATTTTGCCAGTGCCTTCAATGAGAAAAACAAATGCAACATGTAATGTTCTTACACATATCTCACTTTTTTAATGACAGAACCAAAGCATATGTCTGAAATTAAAAAGCAAATGGAAAAGACTCCTCTGTGGACTTTTGCTAATTATTTTAAAGTTTTTATCTATTTATGGTTTATTTTTGGTTGGGTTAACAGCAGTCATACAACTCTTTGTAAACTTATATCACAAAATGGTATATTCAAGTTGAACTTGGAAATTTTGGATTTATTAAAAACTATCTTAAGTGTCCAGCATTGCCCGGGGTAGGCATTTGGTAATTTGTAACACAATTTATTTTAAAAAGTCATTATTTTTGGATTTCATAAATGGTCCCATGAAGAAAATGTATAAGGATGCGGACAGACTACAACTCACATCATTCCAGGTTAATCCCCCTCAAACTCCACCATTACTTAAAATTGGTCATGTTGGGCATGTGTGCCAAGTTTGTGCAGATCCAACCAGAGTGCTCCTGAGATGTGGGTGAATTACTAACTCCCACCATGCTGGGTTAATCATCCAAACTTCTCCAGTATTTTTGTTGGTCACATTTGGTTTGTGTGACAAGTTTGGTTCAGATCCATCATCAGTGAGAGTCACAGGGCGCTCTTGATGCAGGGTGACCTACAACTTCCATTATGTTGGGTCATTTTCCCCAAGCCTCGCCAGTACATTCTGTTGGTCGTGTGTGTGTGTTTGTGTGCCAAGTTTGATCCAGATCCATCGTCAGTGGGGTTTACAGGGCTGTCTAGATGCAGAGTGAACTACAACTCCCATCATGTTAGATCAGACTTCCCAAACCAATATACAAACAACATAAAAGTCAAGGGAACAAGTGGAATTCTCTGCCTCCGAGTGTGGTGGAGGCTTCTTCTTTAGAGGCTTTTAAGCAGAGGCTGGATGGCCATCTGTCAGGGGTGCTTTGAATGTGATTTCCTGCTTCTTGGCAGGGGGTTGGACTGGATGGTCCATGAGATCTCTTCCAACTCTATGATTCTATGGTTCTAAGATGGGAACTTTTTTTGCTTGTATATTCCTGTGTACAAGATAAGTGGAGCAATTCTAAAAAGAAGCAACTGAGCCAAGTGCATGAGCCTTTTGGCTCGTTGTTTCATGCAACAGTGGTTATAGATTTCAATACCATTTTATTAATTTATTTGTTGGCTTATATTTATTTGTCATTATTATTCTCTGGATTTATATCTAGTCTATCCCATAATACTCAAGGCAGTGAATACTCCCTTTTACCTCCTGTCATGCTCACAAAATCCTGTAAGCTGGCAGTTGAGGGAGAATGACTAATCATGCAGGGAATTTCATGGACAAACATGATTTGAGTTCAAGTTTCCCTGGTCATAAACCAGGACTCTCACCATACATGCTCCGTTGGTTTTATATCATGTAACCAATCTCCAGAAATGCACTGGCCCTGTGATAGACATTAGGAATGGTAGTGATCTATTGACCTCATCAGACGGGGGAATTTAGCGTCCTAGGGTGCTTTCACCCCATGCCGGCAATCACTCAACATCTCCAACCAGGGTGAAAGCTATCTCCTGTGTGATGGGGAAAGTTTCACTGAAAGGGAGCTGCACTCAGGGCAACAGATTTGACCCGTTGCCCCTCTCCCTTTGCCACGATGCCCGGTGAAGCAGGACACTTTGCCTGGCCTTTGTGATGAGCCCCTATATTAATGTCATTTGCTTCCAAGTTGGCAGTTCTTCTTAGGGTCTTTCTCACAGCTGTATAAGCCAGAATAGCAAGGCAGATAATCAACAATATCTGCTTTGAACTGGGTTATCTGAGTCCACACTGCCATATAATCCAGTTCAATATGGATTTTATACAGCTGTGTGGAAAGAGCCTTAGGAGATCTTGCCAGCAGGAGCTATGCTTGAGACACTGGCCCACTATAATAATGTTGAATGTGAAAATATAGTGTTGATAGTGGCTATTTTCTTCAGAGATTTTCTTCTCCGTTCATTGTCTGGGACACCATAACATTTTACACTTACTACAGTATTTAACCTAACCAATATATATACAGGATACAATTGATCTTTTGCCTGTAGGAGGAACACAGAGGAGAAATGTTATAATTTCATGTGTCTCCATTCTATGCTGACAGCCTGTCATTTTCTGTTATTTTCTAGAGATTATGAATAGACAATACACGTAGGCTGGATATAGTTGCTTGGTAACCAGCTTTTAAAACTTTCTTAAATCTAATTGCCTCTCTGCCAGAAAAGCATTGATCAGTTAAATTTTCTTTAATGCTAAAGCAACAAATCTGTCCTTAACTTTTCCGAGCATCTCAATAAATCAAATTGAGAATGCCTTGCTCAAAATTATTTAATTTTCAGAGCATTTTCAAAGTGTTTACCTAATAGCCAGTAGTGCAGAAAGAGTGTGGGATGCTATTATACACAGGCTTTGGGGAGAAATCTGTAGAATTGTTTTAAAAAATGTAGAATTGTTACATTTTGTGCAAATTAGCTTTCCAAAATACCTGAAAAGTTTGGATCTTCTAAAATACACAATCGAATGAACTTGAAGTGCACTTATACATAAACAGAAGCATACTTGAAGTCTTTTTGGATTGATTATTTTAGTCTATTAACTAAACTATTAAGATATTTCTATTGGTCATCTAGAGTGACGTAATGGTTTGAGCATTGCCTTACAACTCTGGGTTTGAACCCCAAACTGGCCATGAAAACCCACCAGGGAAGTCACACTCTCTCAACCTCAGAGGTAAGCAAAAGAAACCCCTCCAAACAAATCTGGCTGAGAAAAACTCATGATAGGTTTGCCTTTGGGTCACCATATTTTGGAGATCACTTGAAGCCACCCAACAACAACAAACACTTTTGGTGGAAATCCTTTCCCATTTTTCCCCTCGTAATAATATTTGGAAAAATGCTATAAAAATGTCAGCTGATATGTACATTTGTACATCCTATCACACTTGAATAAATGTTATTGGCAGTTTGAGCCTTTTTTTAAAAAATTACAAATAGTTAGTATTGCCATATTTTCAAAGAGAAAAACAGAATAGTGGATGCTTTCACTATTTCATGGATTTTGGAGTATAAAACAAAACAAAAAAAGTCAAAATTACTCAGTTATCCAGGGTTTGCTTTGCGTTTATAGAGAACTTTGAACATTTACAGCAACAAAGAATCCCATGCATGTGAAGTGTTGTTGTTTTCTTGATGTGTCACTGTTTATACAAAATATGTTTCATTAGGCTGCTCTTCCTATTAACTCTGCACCGGAAGCCAAAAGTTATTACATTAAAGTAGGTGCTATTCAGTCATATCTCTGTCCATTTTAACAATCCTTCTGTGACAGACTACTAGGTACACAATCATAGCTCTGCTGTTATTTTATTAGAACATAACTGTTAGGACCCTGGCTGTTATGGCAATAGTTATTATCACTGTAACTTATGGGTGTGATATCGCTATGGATCAAGATATTTGAAAATTGAGGGACTGACAGAAGAGCTGTCTAGATCAGTGGTTCCCAACCTGTTGTCCGCAAGAACTAAAATATGATCTGCATCCTCACAGTTGCTACACGATGCAAAGAGAGTGATTGATCTTGCAAAACCCTCTTACAGTGTCGAGGCTTATTAAATAGGGTTTCCTGTGGGCGAGCAGATGGCAACTACTGGATGGCATATGTTCTGTATCAGAAACTAGAGCTGATGCAGTTTATCCAATGCAGTGTTCTGAATCAGCACACCAAAGTAACCAAACCGAACCTAAAGTTGACCAAAAACTGATTTGTAACCCTTTTGATGTCTAATGTTGGAGCATGGTTCCTGATCAAAATAGTCCTTGGTCAAAGTAGTCCCTGGTCAAAAAAAGGTTGAGAACCACTAGTTTAGAGGAATGGGGAAACACCTTTAAAGCTCATACAGAAATGACACCAAGATGTTTTGAAATTTTAAAACCCCAGTGATTGAAAATGTACAAGATATTGATGAATTCGGAAAAGTTCCTAAGTAGAAACTTATGTCCCACTATCAGGATGTGAATGCCAATGAAAACAAAATGTAAAAGATGTGGCTACTGTCCTTTGAACCTGAACAAGTTATGGAGCAGGATGAGGTACTGTAAGAGGACCAAGCTAGATTAATCATTCTCAACCTGTGGTTCCCCAGATGTTTTGGCCTTCAACTCTCAGAAATCCTAACAGCTGGTAAACTGGCTTGGATTTCTGGGAGTTGTAGGCCCAAACACCTGGGGACCCACAGGTTGAGAACCACTGAGCCAGATAAATGTACCTGTTCTCTCTCACCTTACAACCCAAACTTTCAGACATAGCTGGCCCCTCCCAGTATGGCCATTGCTTCCCAGTTGATTGCTAAGGGAATAGGCATGTATGACATAAAGAGACATAGGCACTTTCATGTCCTCTTTCCACTGGCAAGGCAATGACATAGTACTAGGATGGGTCAGCTTTAGGGTTTGAAAGGTGAGAGTATCTTTTCCCCCACCTTATAGAGCTTTATGGTACCTTGTACTGCTCCACAATCTGTTGAGGACTGAAATTACAGTAGTCCTTTTCTATATTTAACTTGGAAACCCTACTATGGCCTTGTATCCAAAGGTTTCTTTAAAAAATTGAATGGGTGGGAATGGCGCTTGTTTGTGTGATAACTCTGAAAATGGATGATTTCGGGAGGAAAGGCAAGACAGAACAACATGGGATACAGGCCCGTTGTCAGGATTTTGATGGGGGGGGGGGGCTGAGTTTGATTCGTGGGGGGGGGGGGGAGGATCTACCATAGCAAACCTTTTGTATCATTATCCCAATGAGATATATTTAGCATGGTGATCAGATCATGATATGAAGAAACATAAGAGTTTAAATAATGTACAAGTCTAGAAATTCTCAGGACCACCCTGAGAATTTCGGGGGAGGGAGGCTGAAGCCCCTCACGCCCCCCCCCCCCCCCGGCTGCATGCCTGATGGGATCTGAGAAACAATACAATTTGCTTTCTAACCCAATAGGACATAACACCACAGATATATGATGTCATCAGTCCTGCCCCACCATGGGGTAACATCCCCACCAATTAATCAATTTAAAAATAGAGTCATAGAATCATAAACCAAGAAGGAGATGCTTTGTAGTGTTCCAGAACCTTTCCTTCCCCTTCTAGAGTCTGCCTGCAATTACTTTTTTCTACACTTTCCATCTGCAGTCCACCTGTAAAAACCTATAATGTCTCACATTTGTTCACATGGACCCCATGCTTCATTTGTAGTGATCACCTACTTTGTGATACAGTCTGTGGGGACCTTTTAAAAAAAGCTTTTCATTTTCCACAAAATTCCATTTAAAGCTGCCAAACTTTTATCTGCAAAGTGCTGCAAAGATTCTGCAGAAGGTGGGTGGATTCTTTTCCCTCAGAAACAAACCTCAGTTGGAAACTGATTGCATTTGTGATAACAACACAAAAAGATCCTCCTGAGAGGTCTTCTGTGGGTGGAATTAGAAACCATTAAACCGAGTTTAATTATATGTACCATTATATTACTCTGTATTCTTGACAGTCATCGCAGCATATCACCAAAACTTTTCTTTTCTTTGTGAAAAGCTTGGTCTATGAGCAGAAAAAAGACCACAATGTCATGGTAAAGTAAATGTGTGTATGTATACATTATATAACAATTCCCTTTTATTTTGGAGTTTTATAGTTGTGCAAGCTTTTAAATGGCAAAGAATGATATTGTACAATGTGTACACAGTTTGTTTTTTATTCACAGGTTCTTATAATCTCTCTAACCATAGGTAGAACCATCGTAGCATGTTTACTCAGGTATAAGGGACACTGTGTTCTGGCTATGGTCCTTGGGGTCTCTTACATTTCTGTGATTCTGTGATCTGATACTAAATACAGGGCTATGAATCTCCCATTGTCATTTTTTCTCCTGCACAATTTTTAAAACATTTTTTGCCCAATGAAGTAGTCAATGCATGATATATTTTATGCATTTTGATTGGCCAATAAAGATAGCACTAGTTTGTGTAGTTTGGATTTCGTTCCAATTTTTTGGTCATGTTTGCATCGTTGGTGTTCAGTAATATGCAGTCTGAACATTGAGTCTTCCTGTGTTGAAGTCTCAAAGAGGGCATATTGCAATTCTGACGTGAAAAAATTGCATCCCTAGGTGAGACCACCACCACACCAAAGCCTATGCATTGATTAAAAAACATTGAGCAAAGAATATTTGTGTAGAAACTGATCCACCTAGCAGACATGTTTTAGTGAGCAGGAATCTTGATTTCATGGAGCTCCTGTGCGTCACCATCATAGGCTATTTCTCACGCTTGAGTTTGATTGTCTTCCAAGTGTAGAGTCTTAGGGATGGATAGAGACCTATTCTGGATCTGCATGTTCTTTCGCAGTGAGAACATCGATTTCCAGATGGAAGGCAGTCCCAACAAGGGTTGGCTTGCTGCATCCTCCTCTTGACATATTTCTCCCTTTCACCCTCCATTCATGTCTCTTTGAATTCCACAGCACTGCTGGTAACAGCTGACTCCAGTTAGAATGCCCTAGAACCAGGGCTTCCCAGTTCTCAGTGTCTATACCACAGTTTTAAAGGTTAGCTTTAAGCCTGTCTTTAATATATTTTGCTGTCCACCAAAATTTCATTTTCTGTTTTTGAGTTGACAGTGACAGTAGAGTAATTGTTATGGGAGACAGTAATTGGGCATTTGGATAATGTGGCCAGTCCAGCGAAGTTGATGGCAGAGGATCATCACTTCAGTGCCAGTGGTCTTTGCTTCTTCCAGAATGCTGACATTTGTTCGCCTGTCTTCCCAACAGATTTGAGTTGCTGTTTTCAACCCCATCTTTCCCTATAGATCAAAATCCTGTCCAACTCTTGCATTAAAATCGCCCAGGAGGATGATTCTTTCCTCTTTAAGTATCTCCAATAGGATGATGTCCATCTGACAGTTAAAATTTCCCTTGATGTCTTTGTCAGCATCTAGTGTTTGTGCATAGGCACTTATGATAGTTGTCTGCTGGTTTTTAGCAAAATTAATTCATAGGGTTGACAGTCATTTGTTAATGCCAATGGGTGCTTCGGACAGGTGCTTCACCAGGTCATTTCTGATAGTGAAGCTGACTCAGTGTATTCTTCGTTGTTGTTCAGGCAGTCCCTTCCAGAAGAAGGTTGCCTCTTTTTTTTCTTCCTTCAGCTGTCCCTCTCTTGCTCTCCAGGTATCTTGCGGTGTTGCCATGTTGATGTTAAAGCACCTCAGCTCCCTTGCCATAATAGCTGTTCTGCGATAGGAGCGTTCATTGTCTGTATGTTCCACTTTCCAAAATTCATTTATGCCTTTTGATTAAAAGTTGGTGACCCCTTTGGATGCAGTGGTCCAGTAAAGAATAAGAGAGCCAGACTATCTTTAGGGCACCGTTTCTAGGCCACTCCTCACATGGAGTGAACAGAGTTGATCCTGAATACAGCTGCTCAGTTGTGGATATAGCTGCTGAACTGCTGAACTGCCTTGGACCCTGAGATAGAATGACTGAATTCATATCTACTGCTCATGTGCCAGTCTGTGACTAGAGCTTTCAAGATTTCACAGTCCTGTCCCTCATCACCACTCACTGATCGCTATGGGACTTTTATTGGTGTTTTATTTTTCGTGGAATATGCCCATATGTGAATTTGTTTTATGTGTGGAGATGAGTGCAAACCTGGTCAATACACAGTCTTCACAGAAAGAGGTTCAGATTCAGTGGCACGGTTAGCCTGACAACTGGTGGCCTCTTACCTGTTGCAGCCTTTTCTGTCTTCACAGAAGTTGTAATATTAACATGTTATTGTCCGCCTGTTCTGCTATTGAGGACTTCAGATTGTACTTGGTCTGGTTTCTTCCCTGCGACCCTACCACCCTGGGATATTCTTTTGGGAGCACATTACTCTGATGGCTTCGCCTGGAGATTCACTGGAACACACAAACCCTCTCACCACAACAAGGTGACAATCCATCAGGGGGAGAGGGCTCCTGTGCACAGATAGCACACACGAAGGTTTATCTGCAATGTCCACATGCAATGCATGGATATTAGGAGAGCTTGGAAAAAAATTATTTCTTTGGGCAATTGTTTCCTCAGTCCCCTAGTCCGTATGGTCACTGGAAGTTGTAGCCTTAAAAAGGGGACAGGGCTAGGCTAGGATGTCATGTTTAGGGAGGGGCCAGCAAAACAACTCTACTCCATATGCTCCAATATATCCCAGATGGAAAGTGGGGTGCCACAGGGTTCCGTCCTGGGCCCGGTTGTGTTCAACATCTTTATTAATGAATTAGATGAAGGGTTAGAAGGATCAAAATTCAAAATGGTCTTAACAGATTAGAGAGATGGGCCAAAACTAACAAAATGAAGTTCAACAGTGACAAATTCAAGATACTCCACTTAGGCAGAAAAAATGAAATGCAAAGATACAGAAAGGGAGGCATGTGGCTCGAGAGCAGTACGTGTGAAAATGATCTTGGAGTCCTCGTGGACAACAAGTTAAACATGAGCCAACAATGTGATGTGGCAAAAAAAAAAAAAAAAAAAAAGCCAACGGGATTTTGGCTTGCATCAATAGGAGTATGGTGGCTAGATCCAGGGAAGTCATGCTACCCCTCTATTCTGCCTTGGTTAGACCACATCTGGAATACTGTGTCCAATTCTAGGCACCACAATTGAAAGGAGATGTTGACAAGCTGGAATGTGTCCAGAGGAGGGCAACTAAAATGATCAAGGGTCTGGAGAACAAGCTTAAAGAGCTGGGCATGTTTAGCCTGAAGAAGAGAAGGTTGAGAGGAGACATGATAGCCATGTATAAATATGTGAGGGGAAGCCATAGGGAGGAAGGAGCAAGCTTGTTTTCTGCTGCCCTGGAGACTAGGATGCAGAACAATGGCTTCAAACTACAAGAAAGGAGATTCCATCTGAACATTAGAAAGAACTTCATGACTGTGAGTGCTGTTTAGCAGTGGAACCCTCTGCCCTGGAGTGTGGTGGAGGCTCCTTCTTTGGAGGCTTTTAAACAGAGGCTGGATGGCTATCTGTTGGGTTCTTTGAATGCAATTTTCCTGCTTCTTGGCAGGAGGTTGGGCTGGATGGCCCACGAGTTCTCTTCCAACTGTACGATTCTATGATTCTATGAATGTGTTATTTTCATCACAACTCCTTACCTACTAGGTGACTTCCCAATTCCACCCATCCTCATAATTCAGTGTAATAAATGCATTGCCCAGTCTGATGCTTATCTAGTCCTTCTGTCACCATATCTTATGTCAACTAATTCCATAAGCATAAAATACTTCCTATTCCATTATTAAATATATATTTAAAATCAGAAATGAAAATGAACCAGCAAGCAGAAAAACGGGGGTGGATTGAGTTAATAAGCGCGCACTTATTCTTACAAAAAAAGGCAAAATATTTATGTATTCGGCAACACCGCCCTTTCAGCATTGCATGCATACATGCCATTATCTAGGCCTACTTGAGTTCCTTGTCCTCTAAGCTTTGCACTTAACTCCAACAGTGGTAATATGTTTGTGTGGCTGACGTTGCTCCCCAGAATTCTCTAATACACATATTACTCATTATTAAAACTACTCATAATAGAAGAAATGTACCACCTCCTAGAATACCTAAATAATTATCCACAGAGAGAACTGAAATCCATGCTCTGTGCAATTTTACACTTCTCTTTTCCAGAACTCTATTATAATTAAATGCAATGGCTAAGGCTACATTTTGAATAGAAGAACAATATAGGTGGGTTTCTTAAATATATCCCATTTGTACTATTGCTCAACCAGCTCCTTTTATCCCTCTGGACAAAACCTAAATGCATGGTGTAGGAAGCAGCATTGGTTAACTGGATCCAGAGTTATCTGCATGTAACTCCCATTGCAATCAGAGGTGTGATGGTTTGTACTATGTTTATTGGTTTCATCCTATCAAATATAATTAAAATAATGTTAACTAAATAAGATAATATAGGTTTTCTTGGCATTTCTGTATTACAAATATGCTGGCTATGAAGTCGGAAGATATAGCAGAAGCTCAGCCATGTATGTGGAATGTGTGATATGTGGCCACCATGTTGGATATCTCAGTGATGGTACAATCCACTAATGCAACAACTAAAATGGGGCACAGTTATGGCTTATGTAGGGGTGGCACAGAGAAGAGGTACACTTTCACTGTACTTACATCAGGTCTTGAGATCTCACAATAATTTAGCCTTCTCCACCCCCTGTGCCTCAAATCAATAGATAGGATTGCTTTGTAAGAGAACTACTTTATTTTCGTGAATGTACTTGGCACTGTTGTGTTCAACAATTATGGTTAACTAACACTATTGTCAATTATTACTAACACAAGTATATTAGCTTTATACCTTGTTGTGTTAGTAAAGCATCAATGCATTATTTCTTATTATGAGAATTAAAGCCATCATGCACAGTTTGATCTCAATGGTATAAAAGCAATTGTGGTGCAATCAAACAAAACAACAGTGTGGGCAGCCTCCACTTATCATTTCCTAAATTGCCACTTTCCCAAAAGTCAAGCGTCTGTTAATGGCACCATAAAAACCAATCAAATACTACACTTCCATTATTGCTCTCCATGAATTCAAAAGATGTGTGTTAAAATGGGGAACAATACGGTTATCATAATATTTGTCCCCTTTGGTCGTTTTATATAGCAAAATTATCATGAGAATAAAAAGCTTAATTTCTCAAATCCTAATTAACATTGCCTTTGTCTTCATTCATCATATTTATGATTAATTCATCTTCAGCAGTCCTCTCATCTGAAAAGCAAGATAAAATTATGTTGTATTTCAAAATAAACCTTATTTTAGTGTTATTTCTTACGTTAAAATGGGTAAAGCTTCACAAAGCAGCATCCACAATGTGCTTCTGCTATACAACCTCTAGGTCTTATAAATCAAGACACCTGGAGGTTTAGTAATTCTTATGGAGCCCATATTTTCTGTTTTCCCTTTCGTGCACACAAAACAATCCCAACATTTCTCAGTTTTTAAATTGAGACTGTCTTGCCTTAGTCACAGCTATCTTATATTTACCTTCTCTTTTCCCTCCACGCCCCTTTTCAATTCCTACAAAATCTACCTGAGGCAAATGAAGATAAAATTGTAATGTTAAACTGACTGCAGCACCATCTCTCTACTGAACAGATGTTCAGTCAGAAGGAGAATTGGAAAAGGATGCCAGGATAGGCATTGGGAAAGGATGCCATCTCAAGATGGAGGGATGGGAAATCAGTGTACACCTTCTACTAGCCTAACAGATATGTGGATATAGTACAACTTCCATATCTTTGGGGAATATGTTTCCAGACTTAATGCAGAAACATGAAACCACAGATGCCTTTTTAAAAATAATCTGCCATGAATTCAGTATAGTTGGAGACTTGCACTTGTATGACTGAATTTATTACAGTCAACATATTTAATTTTATGCTTAACTAATTCTAAAATGTGGATGAAATAAATGCACATGATTTTACCTCAGCTAAAAAATAAATAAATCCCAAAATCATGAATTATAAAAGGCGACACCATTGGGATGTACAGAGAGCCCACATTACTGTCTCCATTTTGTCCTGTAATAACCTTTCATGATTTTTCTTGGAATGTTGCCTCACCACATCTCGGACTCCAGGAAACAAATTTCCAATATCATAATTTCTTCACAATACACCAAGAGACTCTAGGGAACACACAATGGGCTTGGGTAAGAACACTTGGGTCCTTTTTTTGGTTTTATCTGATATGATCTGGGTTATCTATGGGAATGTTTACTCCTCTATGCCCCCAGACTACACCCATTGTGGTAATCACCTTAAGTACTGTGACACCCATTGAAATGGGCAATATCCTAAGCACCATTTTGTTTATATCAACTGGCACTCATTGTATTAACCAGATCTGGAATATCAAGATCTATTTCAGTCCATTATTGATTGCCCCATCGCAATCCTTTCAGATCACGCCTTTCTCATGGGTGGATCAATAAACAGACACAAACTTTGAAATAATAAATGACAGTTTATTAAGTTTTCCCATCATGATCAAAATGAACCAGCAATAATGTTGGACTGAGCCCAGGACCAATCAGGAAGTGGATCTTAGCTGGACCCTTTTTGGACCAAATCTGGAGCTGGCGCAGGAATCGCAAACAGCTGCCAAGATATAATAAATGTACTCTGTATTTGCAGTTGCAGTTAGTAAGTTCTTTGGAGTGATGTCACTGCTGACATCCTTGTTGGCCATTGAGAATAAAGCCTCTGATTTTGCCTTCAGCCCATCTATATCTCATCTGACATTCAGGGAAGCTTGACACTCTAGGTCCTGAACCTGTGGTTCTTGTGGAAGCTGAAATTTACATAACAAGAGGACCCAGAAAATGCCTAGGGGACCATACCATATTCTGTTGGATGTGAGTTAATGAAACTGGATATTGGTCCAATGAATCTTGAAGTCATACCGTATTTTTCTTACATTTGCCTGAGAGTGAGGTCTCTTTTTACAAAGATGACTTTTCCCTGCCCCCTTTTGTCCTATAACTTAGTCTAGATGGATGTTTTTGAAGTACCATAGGACTGTCATTGGAAGTATGGGGAAGGAGGGATATAAAAACACAGACCTTCTGTGTCAGGTCTCAGTGGCCCATCTGTAGTAAAGAATAAACAAATCTTGAGCTGAGAAAAAGCAAGACCCTACCCAGTCAATCCCATTGTAGCCATTTCTGCCTGCCTATAACAGGCAAGCTAAATAACAGCTGCCTCCAGAATCACCTACTGAGCATGCACACACAGAGAGAGAAGGGGAAAGCACCAGATGACTCACCAGATAGCCAAACATGTAAAAAGGGGGCTAAATGTATAAGTTTGTAAAATGAAAATTATAAGAAAATTGAAAGATGGTCAAATAAAAACTCATGGATGGAAGATGCAATGGATTCAAAGTACCATTTGATGCATAATGTTGGTATTTACACCATGCAAACACAATGTAGGACCCTGGTTGTTTGGTGGCCAGACTAGTTTGAGGAATTTTGGGGTGTATCATTCAAAAAAGAAAGCAAACGCAAAAGCAATGCTTTCCAGTTCTGCTCTCACCTCCAGTTTTCTGCTCCCCTCTGCTGAGCTCCAAGAGCGCTTGGATCTTTTTGCAGCTGATGCTTATTGCTTTCTCTGCAGCAGTAAGAAAAAAAGAGTACATCCCACGCACAGACTGAATTTCTGTGGGCTGTTTTCCACTGTGAACAAGGAAGACAAAATATCTTAAGAGCAGGGGGTCCACACTGTAAGGGACTTTGGCATCTTCAGTAACATCTTATCATATGACTCTGAAAAATTAGCTGTGCACATTTTCAGCATTGTTCAACTTTACCCAAATAAACGTTGATGCTGTTTGGGAGGAAATAAGCAAAATTATTTATGTATTGCAAAACTTTACTTACTTGCCCAGGTTCTTGACAGTGACAGTGGAGGATAATCAAAATACAATAAATAAGATAATAACAGCAAAAAGTATAAGTAAGATAAAGTATGAACTTTTTCAGTGCCTTTGCTGGTGACCAATTGCAAAATGTGGCTACATAACCAATTGGATGTTTAAAATGTAAATCTTCAGTGTGTGAGCACAGAGAAAAGCTTCAGAATGAACATCCACCCACAATTTACTTGGTTTTGGCTAAAATGAAGCAACTTGGGGACAGGTATCAAGCAGCAGTGCCACAATCTTTCTCTGTTTAAAGCAGGCATGGGCAAACTTCGGGCCTCCAGGTGTTTTGAATTTCATGAATAGTTGAATCTAAGGATATAGAATCCACCGTATTTTTTATTCTAAGGTGCCATTGATTGTAAGACGCGCACTAATTTAGGTACCACCAACAGTTAAAAAAAGCTTTATTTATATATATTAAAAAGAACCCAAGATTCTAAGATGCACCCAATTTTTAGAGATGTTTATATGGAGAAAAAGAGTGCATTTTAAGACCTCATCATAGTATTCATTTCCATGCACTATAGAAACAAAGCCCCGCGGGAGCACCACAGAGGCCATAAGATGATGTAAGGGCATTTCTGGTGGGACTCCATGGGGCTCAGTTTCCACAGCACATGGAAAGGGAGTCAAAGACTGTCTTCAGGAGTCAGGTGTTACCCGACTCCTGAATGAAGAATGTGGGGGAAAACAGAGAAATGCAATGTAAGATGCAAAAAGGACATGAGATGTCTGGTCATCCACAAGACAGAGAGAGATGGGAGGGAATGGGATAACACATTTCCCTCCCTACACTTTCTCCCACTTTCCCCCTCTAAATGACATTTTTCAATGTCAGGAGCGACTTGAAAAACTGCAAGTCACTTCTGGTGTGAGATAATTGCCCATCTACAAGGACGTTGCTCAGGGGATGCCCAGATGTATGATGTTTTACCGTCCTTGTGGGAGGCTTCTCTCATGTCCCCACACGGGGAGCTGGAGCTGACAGAGGGAGCTCATCCTCACTCTCACCAGATTCGAACCTCTGACCTGTCAGAAGTGTCGGCACAAGGGTTTAACCCATTGGGCCACTGGGGGTGCCTTCTAAATGTCATGAGGTCCTTATAATTGAATATGCAAATATATCTACTTAATGCCTCATTATGCAATGATGAATGCATAGTAGCTGTTTCTACAATCTTAGTAAACACAACAGTACATTGAAGACACTGAATATACCATTTAAAAATGCCCAACTTTGTAATTGGAAGTATTTTGGTTAGTTCTAACTAGAGTGGACCCATTCAATCAACTGCTCAATGGTGTGTGCACACAGATCCGTGGCTCTTAAACTGGGGTTCTCCAGGTTTTGGGACTTCAGCTTCCAGAAGTCCCAGCCAACATAGCCAGGTATTCTGGAAGCAAAAGTCTAAATATGCTAGAGGATCAAAAGTTTAGAGCCACTGACATAGATAAACCCTGCTGATTCAATGGTTCTGTTTTAGTTAGAACCACATTTGGGTTGTTGTGACATGGATACACTTGTGAAACTCAACTCATGCAACCATAAAGTGAACATGTCTGTGGCACCATGCCCAAACAAAGTACAAATGCATATGTAAATTCACTTACATATGTGTTTGACATCTGCAGGATTCTAAATCTCTGAGTTTCCCTTTGTAATGGGTTGCTGTTCTGAATCCACAGATCTGATAACCTTGCCCTGCAACCAGTCCACCCCAGTTTCAGTGGTACCAACTGATTCTGGATTCTGCAGTGGCTGCAGCATCTGGAAGGCCAGTTTCTTTTGAGGCTTCCTGTACAATATTTTGTACTGATTGATTCGAATGCTGACAAAAGCACAGACAAGAATAGCTAGATGCCTCTTCTTGGAAAAGCTTGCAGTCTATAATGGATGGTGCCAATCAAAGAAACTCTCTGCCTCAACTAACACTCGCTTATCGAAAAGCAGGGTCAGACGAAGCCCAACAAGTACTCTTGTCTGATGAAGTGAAGTGGGATTGCAACTCACAATAACATACTTTCTAGCATCCATAATAAAGGCAATTTATGCTGTCTGAAGTATACATTTTCATGCACAGCAAGGTTTTATAAATAAAACAGTGATGTATACATAAAAAAAATGGCAGGTACTTCTGATGGAATGCCAAATCTTAAAAATTATCTGTGTTAAACAACTGAAAGCCATAACATAAGAAATGAAAAGAATTGAACCACTATGTTTGAAGTTTTGAAAGAAAGAGAAAATAAATTAACTGCTAAATCAGTTACTGTTGGAAATGACAACCTTCTTCAAGCCTTCTCTAGTGTCCTGGTACGGCTGTACCAGGAGCTCCAACTTCTTTTTCTTTCTTTGAGTGTTTGCATGTATTCCAAGGTTCCATGCATTTTGCAATAAGGTAGTTTCCCTTGGTTTGCAATTATAGGGCCAATGACCCATCAATCATCATTAGGTTCTTTAGTTCCACCCCTTTTTCTGGGTTTAGGAGGGAAAAAGGGGACCTCTAGTTCAGTTCACACAGAGAAGCCTTTCGCACAGGACGTGAATCAGTTCCACCTGTAGAAAGCTTCATCTTTTACAGCTTTCCTGGGGGATCCAGTCCCACAGCTCTACAGAGAACTACAGCATAGCCTTTGTTGGAGAAATACAGCTCCACAGTTTTACAGCCAGCCTTCGCTGGGAATTGAAAGCCTTCTTTCCTCTTGGAAATCTACTAAAGGACTCTGTTTGGTAAGGACCACTCGCGGCAGCCATAAAGCAATTTGGACTGGGTGTAGGGGCTCACGCCAGCAGAGCTTAAGTTACATTGCCCAGAGAGGAGTCAAGGATTTCCCTTGTAGAAGGAAGAAACAGTTTATGAAGAAAGTTGCCTGTCCCTTGTGGACAAGATTTAAGCAAGCCACCAGTTGATTCAAAGCCTTGAAGTATTTGTTTGATTTATTAAAGATTTAAGCAACAATAAAACTTTGTTGAACTTTCTAAGTCTTTAAAAGAACTTTGTGTGGGGAAATCCGAAAGGCCTCTCAGCTGAGGCACCCCCGGTGTCCTGCTGGGCATATAGGAAACACGTCCTATCTACAGACTCTTTCACAGGCCCAGCGCGTGACAGCACATCTAGTAATCTGTTTATCTATGATCCTGTTGCTTACTGTTTCCTGTATGTATGTTCTGATATGCAGCTTCCTTCCTTCCTTTATTTATTTGCGGTATTTGTATGCCACCCTTCTCAACCCCGAAGGAGACTCAGGGCGGTTCACACTGTTGGCAACAATTCAATGGCATCTGTAAAAAAGTATAAAACATCAAAATTGATCCTCCCCAGATAAAACATTAAACATTATTAAGCACATCACATAAAATAACATCCCATATCACACAAAGACATAGCCGTTGTCCATAAACAGTCCTGGGTCATTGCACTTTCAACTTTCACTTTAAATAGTCCTATGATGGGCCAAATGCTTGGTTCCACAGCCAGGTCTTTAGCTGTCTCCTAAAGGTTACTCTAAGGTTCCTGAGAAGTTATAAAAGGTTCTGCAGACCACTTCAGACCCCAGATCATACAGTTGCTGTTTTGCTGTAAGAGGTGATCTGGCCAGATGGCACAGAGAATTATCTTAAAGTTTTTACCTCTGTATGATGAACACATGAAGGTCATGAGTAAATCAAATATGTTATTTTTTTCCAAATCTATTTCATTTTTGTCTCTTGAGTGCATGATATAAAACAAGTTGTTTTACAGGAGAGTATATATTTTGGGCACTGAAAAACACTTCTGAAGAACTCTGTTTTTTATGCACTTGCAACATTTGTTCTCCTAACAGATCAGAGATAAGAGGTTATTCACTCTAACATCTGAATCTCATTGCCTAGCATAATTATATATGGTTGTATACCACAAGAGAAAATTCTACTTTAAAGGGTTTTTGGCTCTTCTCTGAAAGGTCATGCTTTTCTTTAAAAGGTGTTTTCCAAAAGGTTGCAAATGGCATTTTCCAAAAGTTACATGTGTAGGTTTGTTCGACTCATCTGTCTTGTTGACATATCTAGCATTCAAGAAAATGCAAATCGCTTATTTCATATGTTTTAGACATATATGTTTACCCTTCAGGAAATAAAGCCCGACTGCTCATTGGAGGGAAGGATATTAGAGTCAAAGATGAAATATTTTGGCCACATAATGAGAAGTCAGGAAATCTTAGAGAAGACAATTATGCTGGGGGAAATGGAAGGAAAAAGGAAGAGGGGCCAACCAAGAGCAAGGTGGATGGATGGTATCCTTGAAGTGACTGGCTTGACCTTGAAGGAGCTGGGGGTGGTGACGGCCGACAGGGAGTTCTGGCGTGGACTGGTCCATGAGAGGACTGAAATGGAAAATATTTTATAATGCAGAGAAATTAAATTACCTATATATACTTGTGTGTAAGTCAACCTCATTGATACATCGAAGGAAGGTTTTGGAACCAAACTTATGGACTGATATGACCTGTGTATAAGTCAAAGATCACGAAAAGGGGAACGTGCCAGTGCCAATTCAGGGAGGCAAACACCCTTGGTTGCCACTGCCATTTTCTCCACAGGCATTTAAAAAGTCTAGAATTGGCAGTATAGTAGACAGAGTAGATGGGGTTTGAGGGTTTTTAAAGGTTTTCCTAAGTTCTTTCCATTCACCACTGTACTCAGTGAAGGGGATGGTTCTTTTTTCTTTTCTTTTTTGGGTAAGAGTTGAGTTGTTGTACTTACATGGAACATGGAGAAGTTGAACCAGGGCTTTATTCATTATACAGTATTTCAACCCCATTGCTTCACTAGGTAACTTGAAGAGGATACATGAAATCCCCAAAGATGATCCTACAGCAACCTTGAGGAGTATGTTAGGCTCAGAGAGAGTAACTGGCCACAAGATCATTCAATGAGCTTCATAGGTGAGAAGGTAAACAACCTCAGTTTAACATTGTAGCTACTCTGCGTGCAGTCTCTGAAGTTACAAAAAGTATATGAATCAATCTGCCAGATGCAAGAAGTACAAGAAAGGTTTCAAATATATTATAATTCAATTGCCACCAAAGCAATAATTTAGAATAATTTTAGTCTTTTAGGACTTTTAGTCAATACACCAAATTTAAAAGAATTTGATATTCCATTTTTCATGAACTTTCTAGTGATACAATTATCATTATTGTTATAGTCACCTATAATTTATCAAAAGCACAATGTAGTAATCTGCGGTCTGTTATTTAGCTGAATCACCAAAAAAAAAAAATTGGAAGAATAGAAGAATATGTCTAGAACAAAAAGGTGTTTCTAAAAATTCTTTTGTGACAGCAATTTCCAGTAATTTCTGAACTGTGGCTAATTACAATTGAGCCTTCTTTGGGTAAGTTCTGATGCTGCCGTGATATTCACCATAGCATTTTAGTGTTACCTCATGCGTTGACATTTTGTTCACCTGTTCCAGCTCATATATAATTAATAATTCAATAGAAAATAAGTGTGACTGAACTGAATTCTGTTTCTGTTCTTCTGAAAGGGCAGGAGAGGATTAAATTGATCTTGGTTTGTTTCTGTGGGATTCACTGACAAATATAATAAACTTATAAAAGTTCCATTGGTTTATTAACTTTTCAAAGGGGACTTGAGCATGTAATAAATGCAACATACCATATTTATTTGAGGTTTACAGCATTAATTTTCGAATCAGGAAATGTGTTTGTTTTAATTCCATGTCCTATAATACTCTAGACAGCAAGCTACAGTTGGCTGGTGGATTCTGAAAGATGTAGTCCAAAAATGTAACGGTTCCATCCCGTGACTAATCCAGCATTCTTCATATTCTCCATCCCTTATTGTTTTTATGCACAGAAGATGCTTTGCCTTTCCATTTCAGTCCTCCAACACCCATGCATTGAACATCTACATTTGAATAAAGCAGAGGTTATGCTCACAAGATTGCTGGATTGTAAATTCTAGCAGCCCTAGCCAGCATTAACAATGGTGAGGAATACTGGGAGCTGCAATCCAACAGCATTTGGAGGGCTGTATGAGTCTATACACATGAAACCCACGAACACAGCTCATAGGCTTCCAACACAGCTGGAACCTGGCTTGATTCATCTTTCACTGTTGTAGAGATGTACAGACCTGGACTTCAACAGATGTCAATGCTTAAAGTACAGATACTTGGGAAATGTATGATATTTGGGATAGGACAACCAACATGGTTTCCCCGCTCTTTTCAGTTCACAGATTCCCTTTATCTGAATATCTATATCCATCCATCCAAATAATAAAAGTGAAAAAATGTGTTATATGTGTATGTAGCAGAGGTGTCCACTGACATAGACAACCTCCTGCCTCCACAAACAGGCTATAGTTCCAAGTGCTGAGAAGCCTCCAAAGGCACTCCCTCAACTGACATTGCAGGTTAGAGTGAGCACCATGAACATGTAGCCCAAATGCTGCCAATGTCCTCCCCAAACACTACGGCCCACCACCCAAGGAATTCTTTCATTTGGGGAGAATTTCATCCTAGATTTGACTGTTTCTTCCATTGCAGGCAGGCATCCCAGGGTTCCTTGTGGGAATTTGCATGACCTTGCCCACTGCCTCACCCTTAACCCTTTCCTACTCTTTCCTATGGCACACAGCAAACACAGAGGAATTGATCAGCAACTGGAATGGTTTCGGGGACTGACTCAACAGGTATCCAGAGAACACTGAACCCCGACGATAGATCTGGACCAAAAGTGGAAGGATTACCCCACGATTCTGGGAATTGTAGTTCACCCACATCCTTGTGCATTTTCTAATGGGCGCATTCATAAAAAACAAAAGAAAAGACTGGCTTTTTTCTAATAAATAGTGTTATACATTACCAAATGGATATTACCAAACTTCGAAAAACAAACAATGCCTTTCTGAAATAACTCGGGCACTGCTGGGTCTCCAAGTTAGTAACACATAAAGGAGAGTGTTGTCTGAAGTAGATCCAGTCCCCCAGAAATTATGTCAAAGGATCTCTGCATGTTAATTTTCCAGACAGCTAGTTATGTTAGTCTGTTGGAAGAAAAGTAATGACAAGGCTTGTGATAATATTTTTAGGCCTTTATGATGCCAGAAAATGTTTAAAACTGCTTTTATATGTTTATGTTCTGTTTGAACATGGACTATATTTAATATCAACAAAAATATTTTTCTGTTTTTGTCTAGAAACTCCAAATGCAATTCCATTATTGTACAACATCTTTTCATCCATCAAGTGAAACAATATCAAAGGTCAAACAACATATGTTTTCAATTAAGTGTCTTGAGAGGCTTTCTTTGAACCTACACCCTCAGTATCATTGCCTCTGTTATTTTATCTTTTAGGGCTTTGAATTATTGGAGTCTTTGAATTATAACACAGTATCTAGATTATTCTTCTCCTCGTCCTCTTTTATCCCTTCTCTTGCTCCTCTAATTTCCCTTCGTTCATAAAAACAGAGGCCTTTTCTATCTTTGGAAAAAATTAAATTATTTGTAATTTGTAAGGATTTTAAAAAATGAATGACAAATTAGAAAATGAGAGATAGATCTTTGAAGGAATCCTGGCTTATATGAGTGTTTGAAAGGCATTAATAATGTTAATTTGATTCTAGTGTCTCTGTCTGCAATGCTTTGATTGAAAAATAAAAGCTATATGAGTCTCCTGGAATCAGCTCTGAAATCTACAGTCAGTTTGCTTATCTGGAAGAGACACTATTATCTTCTATCATTCATTTTGGGATTCTCAAATACTAGTAAGGCTGAGCCACTCAAATTATTTGAATTGCAGAAATATGCCAATTTATTGTTGTTGTGTACCTTCAAGATGTTTCTGATTAATGGTGAACCCAAGGTAAAAACACCATGGGGGTTTCTTGACAAAATTTCTACAGAGGAAGCTTGCCTTTGCCTTCCTCTGAGGCTAAAAGACTATGACTTGGCCAAGTGGATTTCTATGGCTGGATGAGAATTCAAACATTGTTTTCTAGAGTTATGGTTTAAAATTGAAACCACTACACAATGTTTCAGAAAAACATCTATTTCTGTTTTATTGACTATTCTAAAGCCTTTGTCTGTGTGGATCATTATAAATTGTGGCAAGTTCTTGGAAGTATGGGGACACCAAATCACCTTCTCTCTCTCTTAAGGAATCTGTATTATGACCAAGTAGCAGCAGAAAGAACTGACCATGAAACAACAGACTGGTTCAAGATTGGGAAAGGCATATGGCAGGGCTGTATACTCTCACCCAACCTATTCAACTTGTATGCAGCACACATTATGCAATGTGCGGGGCAAGACGAATGCAAGGCTGGAGTTAAAATCTCTAGAAGAAACATTAACAACCTTAGATATGCAGATGATACCACTTTGATGGCCAAAAGCAAGGAAGAGCTGAGGAGCCTTCTAATCAAAGTGAAAGAAGAAAATGCAAATGCTGGGTTGCAGTGAAACATTAAAAAAACAAAGATTCTGGCAAATGGACTTATTGATAACTGGCAAATAGAGGGAGAAAATGTGGAGGCTGCGACAGACTTTGTATTTCTAGATGCAAAGATTACTGCTGATGCAGACTACAGCAAGGAAATCAGAAGATGTTTACTTGTTGAGAGGAGAGCAAAGACCAATCTCGATAAAATAGTGAAGGGTAGAGACATCACACTGGCAACGAAGATCCGCATAGTTAAAGCAATGGTATTCCCTGTAGTAACCTATGGATGCGAAAGCTGGACCATATGGAAGGCTGAGCAAAGGAAGATAGATGCTTTTGAACTGTGGTGTTGGTGAAAATTCTGAGAGTGCCTTGGGCCACAAGAAGATCCAACCAGTCCATACTTCTGGAAAAAAGTCCGACTCTTCATTGGAGGGAAGGATATTGGAGGCAAAGTTGAAGTACTTTGGCCACATAATGAGAAGACAGGAAAGCTTACAGAAGATAATGATGCTGGGGAAAATGGAAAGAAAAGGGAAGAGGGACCGACCAAGGACAAGATGGATGGATGGTATCCTTGAAGAGACTGGCCTGACTCTGAAGGAGTTGGGGGTGGTGATGGCCGACAGGGGGCTCTGGCGTAGGCTGGTACATGAGGTCATTAAGAATCGGAAGCAACTGAACAAATAAACAACAACAACAACAACAAAACACAATGTTGACTGGTGGCTCTATGAATAAGAGACTTCCAATCACTCTATCATCAACAGCCCTGCTCAGGTCCTGCAGGTAAGTAAGTACCAGTAGAACTCTTCTTCAGTACCACATTTCTAATGAGTTGATTTCCTTCCTATCAGCATGTAAACAAGTGAACATTGCCTTTGCGTGAGTATAGTTGTGTCATTAGCAACATCGCAAATCACAGTTATCCACTGCTGCACCCCTCTAACTCACTGAATGCCTTCTGACATGGAAGCAGGCATGTAGCCAGGGAGGGGGGGGGGGCTCGGGGGGCTTCAGCCCCCCCCCCCCGAAATTTTCATGGTGGTTCGTGAAAAGGCCTTAATGGTGCATTATTTAAACTGTTATGTTTATTCATAACATGATCTGATCACCATACTCAATATATCCCATATGCATGGGGGTATTGGGGTAATGATACAAAAGGTTTGCTAGGCTAGACCCTCTTTCACTCAGACTCAGCCCCCCCGAAACTCAGCCCCCCCGAAACCCCCCCTGAAAAAAATTCAGCCCCCCCCCCCAATGAAATCCTGGCTACGGGCCTGCATGGAAGCGTCATCTTCTGGTGCTATCTCTTGTTTAATTTTGCATCATCTTAACATAAAGGTATTTGAATAGTGGTTTACTTTGCTTTTTTCTAGAGGCTGGAAAAATGTTCATGCCATAATGCTGTTCTGGATTACAACATTCACATCCTCCACCAAGCATGCATAATGGCCATGCTAGAGATTATGGGAACTGCCATCCAAAAAGAGCAATTTTTCTAAGCTCTGCATCCTGATATCAAGAGAAACAACAGAAGAGTACCAGCTGGTGGGTTGGCTATTCTCATTAACTTTGAATTGACAATCAAATATCAGTAAATAAACCTGGAAAATAACTCACTTTTGTCAGTTAGCATTTAGCTGGAAACAGTTCATTTGCTGATGGTGGTTAATTACTTTGTTCCACCTAAAAATGTAAACAGCCTTATACTGCATCAGCCCATCAGACATTTTCTCAGTTGTTAATTTATTGGAGCTGAAATACAGACATTCAATTATATTGTTGGCGTGGGACTTTAATGCCCTCGTAGGTAGCAGTAATGAGGACATAGTCCTGGTTTGGCTTTAAAAAACAGTTTGGCTGGTATAAGTCCCATATAAATCCTAGAGAATCTCCAAATTATTATACTGACATAAAGCTTTGTACTGTGCTTTTTCATTTTTAGTTTATTTATTGTATAAAAACAGACTTGATAAATATTTTTGAAAGTTAGGATAAAAATCTTTTGACTTGAGGAAGGAAGGTTTTCACCCTAAATACTCAATGCAACATTGTTTTGGCCATTTTGGATAAGAATTTCCTTGTGACTGCGGGCAATTGATTAATATTAAATTCTTCCTTCTCTCCCTTAACAGAACTTAAGGCAGAGTGTACAGTCTATCTCCCATCCAAAGTCTGATCAGACCCAAATATATTCAAAAAGTTTATCATCAATATAAGGTCAAAGCTCAAGTAGCTGAAATATTGGGACTGTTTTGATTATCAGGAATGGTGACCAGGACTATATCCCAACTCCAATGTGCAATGCCCTCCCCTGGTTTGACCTTGTTAATGTGACACTTAGTTACCACATTTGAATCCAAACTAAAACTGGTCTTGAAATTCACACCATTCATACTCTCTGAAGTCACCTTGATAGTTGATACAATGTTCATGTGCTCACTGTAATCACTCTTCACACACACACACACAAACACACAATTTCACCCGAATCCTGATTCAGACTTGTGGCAAAAAATAGTTTTTACTAGAAATGGCAGTGTGTTTTTTAAATCACATTAGAGCCCTTGGGAGGTCTTAAAATTCACACCATTCATACTCCCTGAAGTCACCTTGATACAATGTTCATGTGTTCACTGTAATGGAATATTGCATCACTCTTCACACACACACACAAACACACAATTTCACCCCAATCCTGATTCAGACTTGTGGCAAAAAATAGTTTTTGCTAGAAATGGCAATGTATTTTTTAAAATCACATTAGAGCCCTTGGGAGGCCAAAATAAGTGATTTCACTTTGAAACCAGAGGAATGTCATGTGTTCCAACAGGATTCAAATCAAGTTAAGGAGAAATTAATTTGCAAGTGTGAATTCATCCACAATACCCTACCACCCTCATGTTTCTCTGTTTCCTCTAACATTAATAGCAACCTTTAAAGTTATAGATAGAAAGGATGGATTTTTCCATCAATGTTATATTGTTTTAAACTATCTCTGCATGGGATAGCTTCAACTTGAATGGGAAATTAAGACCCTTGAGTTTTACAAGAGACCTGTTCACAGTAGAGATAAAAACGGCTAGAACTGATTTGGTGATATGAATCAGCTTAACTGATTATGTGTCTGGTAGCTCTGGCTATGGATACTATACTCAAATGATAAATGCATGCACTTTAAAATTTATTGCAGTACTACTTGTTACTGTATTATGTATCTTCTGACCACTAGTGGTAAGTTTAAATACCGCAGGTTCTTGTAATGAAAAATATCACATCTCCAGAGAAGGTCCAAAAATATTGACAGTTATAGGTAGAGATTCCTCCTAAACATTACTAAACACTCCCTGGTGGTAAAAGCTGTTTGACAGCAGTCTATGCTGCCTCTGAGTGTGGTGCAGTCTCCTTCTCAAATGTTTTTTAAACAAAGACTAGATGGTCATATTTTGGGAGTGCTTTGATTATAAATTCTTCCATGGCAGGGTGCTGGGCTAAATATCCCTTGTGTCCCCTTCCAATTCTGTGATTCTGTGGGCGCATTCAGACAGCCCTTTAACCTGGGAACATTCACGTTTTAAAAAGGCGAATGTTCCTGGGTCCTCATTCACACACAGCATAAAGTATGAGCTTTATGGGTGGGTGTCCAGATGTGCTCCTGGAACTTTCCAGAAGAACACCAGGACACTCTGGATGCACCAGGAGAAGGGGGGCAGGAGCAATATCCCCCCTTTCTCCTGGCACATATTTTCTACATGGCAGGAGAGGTCTGACACCACACTAATGGAGGCCGGGTAAGTTCTTTTATTTTGAAAAGGGGTTTTGAGGAGTTTGGGGAGGAGGTTAGTGTCCTTGTGGTTTTTCTGGGCTAATTTAGCCTGGAAAATGGTGGATTGCCTCCTCAAAACCCCAAAACATTTGAGGGAGAAGTCCAGATTGTGGAAGTAGTGGGTTTATCCCACGCATTCTGAGAAGGCTTGAAATAAACCCACTAACAATTAAATTTGCAACACACCAGGATTTTCCTAGTTTGTGGTGAATGAATTCATGTTTATCTGGGATGTCATCTGGATAGCTCCTTTTAATTGTGGGATCTCCCACGTTAAAGGAGCTGTCTGGATGAGCCCTGTGTTGGCTCACATGCAACTTTCTGCCCATGAGACTGCAGAGACCTACTCGGTGGGTGAACTGGGGTGGCAGTGTGGTGGGATGCTTCCACTGCCAACACAAAAGTTGCCCTGTGTTTCATTAGAAACAATAGGGCTTCGGCGGAGTGGTGACACTTTCCCACGTGGGATGAGAAAGCATCTGCTGGTGACCAGGGTGCCAGGATTGCCCCAATGGCACTCTGATTCACCACAGAAGCTGGCAAATCATGATGCTGGCCCTCATCAATGTGGGAGTGCAGTCCAACAACATGTGGTAGGTTCTTTGCCCATCCCTACCCCAAGCTATGTTAGGACCTCATCACATTGATGAGGTCCTTAGAGCTGTGCATTCCTGTTACCCCAGAGCCCACAAAATATGGCTCTCCCCCCAATTGACTTCAGGTGAAATATATTCTGATAAAATTTTTAAGGATGTTTTCTTTTAGCATGTGCTGCATTTTAATAGATTTGTGTTTCTGTTATATACGTGTGTGTGTGTGTGTGTGTGTGTGTGAGAGAGAGAGAGAGAGAGAGAGAGAGATTCTAGTGTTGGTTTTCTATTTTATCATATTGGTAACACCTTGCTTTCTGAGTTGCAATCACTGGCATATAGTGACATTAAGTATAATAAGAATAAGAATAATAACTTTTTATACCTTATAATAAATAAGTTGATAAAAGTAGTTCCAAGGAAGGAGAGTTGTACTATCTTGCTTTCCCAGTGTTGTCATCATCGGTTTTGCTCTTGCAGATAATTACAGTACTGTGTTCTGAGACATATGAATCAATTAATTAATATTAACAGT
The DNA here is from genome assembly GCF_037176765.1 of Anolis sagrei. NCBI lineage: Eukaryota > Metazoa > Chordata > Lepidosauria > Squamata > Anolidae > Anolis > Anolis sagrei. The sequence continues at coordinate 264,138,254 of NC_090022.1, forward strand.
TAATAATTATTTCAGTTAATCATTGCAGTTATCATACAGGGATGGTGTTGCTTTACCTCTATTTCATACAAAGGAACTCACAAACAGATCTCATATGGATGGTAGATCTTCTACTACACAGTATATTTTAACTGCATCAATAATGGCAAAGATAATAATAATAATAATAATAATAATAATCATCATCATCATCATCATCATCATCATCATCTTTGCCATTATTGAGTCCCCCAAGGGGACTCGGGGCAGCTAACATAAGGCCAAGCCCAACAAATTACAACAAAGCAAAAGAATACAACAAAAAATCATAAGATTTTACATCAAATAAAACATAATAAAAAAATAAAAAAAGATAATATAAAATAAACACCGATTATAACATAAATAATAAAACATTGAACCAAGTGGGCAGGGCCAAATACAATGGAGAGTATTTTTAAACTTTGGTGGGATGGATGAGTAGGGTAATCGATGGGACGAACAATGGGATTGAATTCACTGAAGGGTGAGATAAGATAGAACAATGAATGAAAATGCACAGGAAGAATAAAGAGACCACTTTGCTTACAAGTTTTTGTTCTTTAAAAAAGCATAATGTAAGAACCATCAAACTCAGATAAGTATGCTTAGTTCAGACTAGTCAACAGAACTAAAGTAATCACAATATTTCCACACTGTTTTCTGTGAAATCTAAATTCCTGTGGTTTTCTAGTTCAGAAATAAAGTTCGGTGTATGTGTTCAGAACTAGAGCTGTATTTATTCAAGAAAGGTTTCTATTCAATTTGAGGCAAAGAGCTGGAATTTAATTAAAGGAAAATGCAAAATACTTCACAAGAAACATCCTTTTCCATTCTTGTTCCCCCTCCCTCTTACCATACTTCTCAGCTGTGTCACCATTTTGGTAAAACAAAACTACTTTACTAGGATCAATTCTGATTAATATTGTAGCCTTGTGGATAATGACTAATTTATATAAAACTGCTAATCAATCCTATTCTTTTCTCTACCACTCAATCTCAGTTCTCTTACTGTGCCCACTAGTAAAGCTTCATGAAATCTCACCAGAATCTAAAGAAAGGAAACCCCAATTGTGTGACAGTGGGTAATTGAAAGTTAATAAAGTATTACTCATTTTCCTTTTAAAAACTTGTCATTTGACTTTGCTTCTTCCCCAGATTCCCAGAATTGGTGAATACCTTTATTAGGGCCAACCAAAATTAATGTTTCAATACACCCAACCTGAAAGGGGTGACACTTGAGTACATCCATATTATGAGGCATGAGAAAACATTACTATTCTAATACCAGTAGGCAGTGTTCTAACAGCACTTTCCAAAAAAGACATGTTGGGTTTTTTCCCAACCTCACTGCAATAAGCAACAATTACTTTTTAAACTCCATAATAAATAATATGAATTATTGGGATGAAAGGGTGCTGAGGCAGAGGATGGCAAGTCCATGTTTTTGAGCCATTACTTCAGACCTTGGTCTTGAGTACAGGCAGTCCTTGAATTACAAGCATCCTACTTTCAAATGACTCATAGTTAAGAATGGGGGTGATACAACTGGAAGTGAGAGAAATCTATCCCTAGATTCCCCTGGGAAGGGAAATTCACTCCTGAAAGAGTTGTCATGGGGAAAAGGTGTCTCCACTGGAGCTTTATCAGTCCTTGTTTCCACAACAAACATTTTTTTCCCCAAAATCTAGTTATCACTGGGACGGAAAGTGCAGGGAAATCTTCTGAACAGGGGCACAGATACACCACAGAGGTGTTAACCAGCTGCAGCCAGTTGCTAACTGGGGCTGGCTACAGGGAACGGACAACCTCCCTGTTGCAGCAGCTCCACTGGCTGCCAGTCTGTTTCTAGGCACAATTCAAAGTGTTGGTTATGACTTTTAAAGCCTTAGATGGCTCAGGTCGACCGCACCCCCTTGTACAAACTTGCCCAAGCCCTGAGATCTTCAGGAGGGGCCCTTCTCTCGGTCCCACCTCCATCTCAAGCTTGGTTGTGGAAACGAGAGAGAGGGTGTTTGCTGTGGCTGCCCCTCAACTCTAGAACTTCCTTCCCAGGGAAGCCAGAATGGCCTCCTCACTGTTGTCCTTCTGGTGGCAGGCTAAAACCTTTTTATTCAGTCAGGCTTTTAAAGAAGGTTTTTAAGATCAGTTCAGGGGATGCTGTGGTTTTTAACTTTAAACATGTTTTAATTGGTTTTTGAATGGGATTTTAAAAAATATTGTTTATATTTAATCCTGTTTTAATGTTTGCATATTTGTATGTGTAAAGCAGGGTATAAAGAAATATAATATTTTTTTTTCTGTTTCAGGTGGACATGGCGACGGGGTAGCCTCGTCGAGAGGGAGCTCCCGACGAGGACCGGCGTTGTGGTGGTGAGGTAGAGCTAAAAAAGCTCCCCCCTTTGCCGGATTGAGTGCAAAGGTGTCGCGAACCCCAAGGAAGCCCGAGACCCCAAAGATCTCTCCCCCCTCAAGGAGGAGAGGTCGAGAGGGTCCGAGCGGGAAGGGGAAGCGAACCACCCCGCAAGGATCAAGCCGCAAGGCTTGTTTTACCGCCGCCAACCCACTCCAAATAGAAGAAAAGAAGATTGAAGAAATCCCCAGTGAGGGGAAGAAATAAGAAAGACTTCACCCCCAGGTAACGGGAGAGTGCTCCCAACTGATAGCAATTGAAAGAGGGAGAAACGGTGCGAAGAGGAGGAAGACAAAGAAGGTTGGGGAGCCAACAAAAAATAAAAAATAAGGATAAAGAATAAAGAATAAAGAGTAAAGAGCGAAGAAATAGAGAATAAAGAGAATTAAGGAATTAAGGAAACATAAATTATATCTAGGTGAATTAATAAATTGGACTAATTAGGATAAACTGGATAAGAGGAATTCGGCAGAACTCGGTTAGAAATTTGATCTATGGGAATAAATGATTTAAATATATAGTACAATTCAATACAAAGAAGTAAGGAGAACGGAGAGCTCCTCCCCTGTGATTCTGTTTAAGATACTTTTAAAATTTGGAGACGGAAGAAATAATATAAACAATACCGACCTTGGCGCCATTATTGTTGAGTCTACCCCAGCCTTCTTCATAAACAATCTGGCTGCTAGAAGGAAGTGACACAATTGGAAGGCTGGAGGCAGTGGAGGACTGAGAAAAGAGAGGAAACCAAGAGGGGCCGGCAGGGAATGCAAGAGAGGAAGTGACGAAGCGGAAGAAGAGACGGCGCCATCTTGGACCATAGAGAAAAAGCGCTATAGATCGGCAGAGAAGAAATTTTATGTTTTTGGAGATATTGATCCAGAGGAACAGAAGAGTAAGACAAGAGTTATAAATAGTAGTAGTAGAGAGGAGATACGAGGACGAGAAGAAGACGACAACAGACAAGGAAGAGAAGAAGACGACGACGGACCAGGAAGAGAAGTAGACGACAGCGGACAAGGAGGAGAAGCAGACGAAAGGCATTATAACGAGGAGGAGAAGCTGATAACAAACATTCATTGGAGGAAAAGAGAAGTGGATAAGTAAAAGACTAATTGGATTTTTGGTAGCTCCAAGTGGAGGAATAAAAGAAGAAAATAATATTTTTTGTTAGAAACTATACATCTTTCCTGATAAATTGACAATTTGATAATTAGATAAATTGTAGTGAAGACAATATATTATCACAAGGAATTGATTCTATATAAAATAAGGCCATTTCATCAAATAGGGGGGAAAACTTCAATTCAAATTTAAATAAATTAAATGAATTAATAATAATATTTGGGTTAACAAGAGACTGTTTGATATAGCTGTCAAAATACTTTATTCTGATTCTTAGTGGGAGAATATATTGCGAGAAAGTGAATTGATCTTACAAGTTGCAAATAACAAAACCGAAAATCTATAAGAAATTGGAAATTAATTTTGACCCCCTTTTATTGATTATAGAATTAATTAATTATGAGATTAATGGTCCTCTGCTCTAGAATTTAAGTAAGATAATTGGATTTTATCAGAGGAGAGATTTTTGGAGAGCAAAAAGTAAATCTTTTGAAAATAAGAATTAAATTGGAAATGACAACCCCTAAAGCAGAACCACGAAGAGGATCATTGGACATAAACCCAAAAATGGATAACTTATTGAAAGAGATCAAAAAGATATCAGAAAAACAAGATGCGCTGAAAGTAGAATTGAAGGAGGAAGTGAAGACCAAACATGAAGAATACTACAAGAAACAAGAAGAAATGATTACAAAAATGACAGAAGAATTTAAAGCAATGAAGACAGAAATAAAAGAGGAATTTGGACAGATAAGAAAAGAAATATCACAGTTAGATGGAGAAGTGAAAGAATTGAAAGTTTCTAAAGAAAAGATGGAGGGAACGCAAACAGAGATGACAAAGAAAATAAAAGGATTGGATAGACAAAGAGAAAAAATGGAATTGGAACAAGAAAGATTGTTAACAGATGCAAATGGATTTCCAATTGAGACTCAGAAATATAATGGAAGATGATAAAGAAGACATAAGATTACTGATAATCAAAATTTTGGCAGACTGTTTGGAGTGTGAGGGAGATGAATTAGAACAAGAGGTTGATCAGGTCTATAGGATAACATCATTTTATTCCAGGAGAAATAAGACAGATAGAGACGTGATAGTAAAGTTCACAAGAAAGAAGGTTCGAGATGATGTGCTCTACAATAATAACAAAAAACCAATCTTTTACAAAGGAAAGAAAATTGCGGTACTGAAGGAATTTCCGCAGGCGACCCTAGCAAGAAGAAGAAAATACTTCTTTTTAACAGATGAATTGAAGAAAAGAATGATAAGATTCAGGTGGGAAAGAAAAGAAGGGATAATGGTGACATACAATGAAGAAAGATATTGGTTGACAACTGAACAGAAGGCCAAGATCTTTTATGAAAAGCTTATGAAGCAGAAAGAAGGAGATGAAGAACATGGAGAAGAAGAAGATGAAGAGGAATCAGGAGAAGAAGAAGAAGGAGAAGAAGTAGAGATAGAGGAAGGAGAAGAAAGAAGATTATCTACACCAAGGAAAGGAATAAAGGCAAAAAAGGCAAGATATAAATCACCAAAAGACTATGGCCTTCTTGGAAAAGAACCGAAACCACAGAGAATGACACCACGGAAAAAGGAAGAAAAAGGAGGTCAGAGTTCGGAACAATCGGTAACTGCACCAATGGAATTGGCTTTTGGCGACACAGGATTGGGAGTAGATAAGAATGAATAAAATGATGGAGAGACAAATAAAATGTGTTTCAAATAACATCAATGGTATGAACTCCCCCCAGAAGCGAAAGAGAGTATGGAGAAGTCTGAAGAAACAAGATTTTGATGTAATAATGTTACAGGAAACACACATCTGTGATAAACATGTGGCACACCTCCCAAATAAAAAACTAGGAAAGGAGTACTATTCGGCCTATGAAAAAAAGAAAAGAGGAGTCGTAACTTATGTGAAAGACTCAATAGACTCAGAATTGGCATTTAGAGATTTAGAAGGAAGATGTGTAGCAGTGAAAATGACAATTGGAGACTCCAAAATATTGGTCTGTAATATATATGCTCCCAATGGACCAAAGAGGAAATTTGTGGAATATTTAAATACCAAGCTAAAAGAAACAGAGTTTGATGAGCTGATCTTGGCAGGAGACTTTAATGGGGTTGTCGACTCTCAAATGGACAAAAGTTGGAAGAAAAAGAAGTCTAAGGGAGGGAAACTCCCCCAGATATTTATGGATTTACAAAAAGATTTTGACTTGGAAGACGCATGGAGAAGTAAAAACAAAGATAAAAGAGATTATACTTTTTTTTCGAACAGACACCAATCCTGGTCTAGGATTGATATGGTCTGGATAACTAGGAACCTCTCTACGAAACTGAAAGAAATCAACATTTTACCACGAGACTTGTCGGATCACTGTCCCCTGGAAATGGTTATTAATCAAAAAAATTACCACAGAAAATGGAGATTGAATGAGAATTTGATAAAGACGGAAGAGGACAAAGAATATTTTAAGAGAATAATCCAGGATTACTTACAAATAAATAAATTGGATGTAATGGAGCCACGAGTGGTTTGGGATGCCTTTAAGGCAGTCTTGAGAGGGCACTTCATCCAACAAGGAGCAAGAAGAAACAGAGAAAGGAACAAAAGAATAAACGAGTTGTTGGCTGAAATAGCAGCTAAAGAATTAGAATTAAAGAAAAACCCATCTAAACGAGTAGAGAAACAACTGGTGTCATTGAAACAGGAAAAAAACTATGTGGAGCTGGAATTACAATCAAGACAGATGAAATTCCTAAAACAACAGGCTTTTGAAAATGCTAATAAACCGGGTAAATGGTTAGCAAACCAGGTGAGAAAAAAGAGGCAAATTAACCATATTGCTAAAATAAGTACTAAAGAAAAGGATTTGAAGACTGATAAAGAAATTTTGGAAGAATTCAGGGCTTTCTATACAAAGTTATATACAAAGGAGAATATCAAGAAAGAGGATATTATGGAATATATTGGACAAATGAAGCTAGATAAAATTACAGATGAAGAGAGAGAAGAATTGAACAAGGAGATAACAGAAGAGGAAATAGAGAAAGCTATAAATAAAATGAATGCTGATAAGGCCCCGGGACCGGATGGATTTACGGCAGGATTTTATAAAATATTTAAACAGCAATTGATACCTATTTTTAAGGTTATAGCGAATGAAGCTTTGAAATATCGGAAGATACCAGACTCCTGGAGGGAGGCAGAAATTACTGTGATACACAAAGAAGGCTCACCGGAAACCGACATTAAGAATTATAGACCGATCTCCTTGTTAAATACGGATTATAAAATGTTTGCAAACATCATGGCCACAAGATTGAAATCTTTTTTAAGTAAATGGATTGGAGAAGAACAAACAGGTTTTCTCCCAAATAGACACATGAAAGAAAACATACGCAACGTGTTAGATCTTCTGGAATATTATGAGACTAATCACCAGAAAGAATTTGCTCTTTTAGCAATAGATGCTGAGAAAGCATTTGATAATTTGAATTGGGATTTCTTTAAGATTTTGATTCAAGAGCTGGATATGGGCGAGAAATTTAATAATGCAATTAATGCTATTTATGAATTTCAAAAGGCTAAAGTGAAAGTGAATGGTCAGGTCACTCAAGAATTTGAAATTACAAAAGGCACGCGACAAGGTTGCCCACTTTCCCCATTGATTTTTGTTATGGCAGTAGAGATCCTGATGAAGAAAATTAGAGATGACGAAAAGATTAAAGGAGCAAAAATTGGTAAATTTGAATATAAAATACGAGCGTTTGCGGATGACTTAATAGGTACAATTGAAAACCCAGAGAAAAATTTACAAAGTTGGATAAACAAAATTGAAGATTTTGGAAAGGTGGCAGGCTTTAAAATCAATAGGAAGAAAACTAAACTTCTCTTCAAGAATGTTAACAAGGAGAAACAAATAAAGATTCAACAGCAGACGGGAATAGAAGGTGTGAAGAAAATCAGATATCTAGGAGTCTGGATAACTGCCAGAAATGGACAACTTTTGAAGAATAATTATGAATCAGTATGGAAAATGGTTCAAAAGGATATACAGAATTGGGATCGGCTGAAACTATCCCTCCTGGGCAGAATCGGTTTGATAAAAATGAATGTGTTACCAAAACTTATATTTCTATTTCAAAACATACCGGTGATAAGAAACCAAACTCTCTTTAAAAAGTGGAAGAAAGATTTATTGAAATTTGTATGGAAAGGAAAAAGACCGAGAATTAAATATACAAATTTAATAGATAAGAAAACGAGAGGGGGGCTGGGATTCCCCGATCTGAAGATCTATCATGAGGCCTGCGCACTATCTTGGATAAGGGAATGGATGACTTTAGATAAAGAAAAGTGCCTACGGATTGGTCCCCAATTTATGATTATGAGAAAAAAATGGAAAAAATACTGGGACGAGAATAGATATTAAGGAGAAGAAATACATGGAGAAGATCCTGAGGCTGGAGTGGAAGTCATTTTAGAATAGTTTAAGTAGTTTTATTGTTTGTATTGAGTGTTGGTTATGTATCGGTTATTTGGTTTGTATTGTTTTTTTTTGTTTTTTTTTTCTTCTTTCTTTCCTTTCCTACTGTTCTGTCTTCTTGTTATTGTTCCCCCTCTTTCCTTGTGTGGACTTGTCGAAACCTTAATAAAAATTATTTTAAAAAAATATTGTTTATATTTAATCCTGTTTTAATGTTTGCATATTTGTATGTGTAAAGCAGGGTATAAAGAAATATAATATTTTTTTTTCTGTTTCAGGAGTTACTTGAGAAACTGCAAGCTGCTTTGGGCGTGAGAGAATTCGCCATCTGCAAGGATGTTGCTCAGGGGATGCCCAGATATTTGATGTTTTTACCATCCTTGTGGAAGGCTTCTCTCATGTCCCCACCTGGAGAGCTGGAGCTGACAGAGGGAGCTCAACCCACTCTGTCAGCACAAGGGTTTAACCCATTGTGCCACTGGGGGCTCCAATATAATAATAATAAAATAAAAAATAACATTTCCCTATGCTATCGAAAGCTTGTGTGTGTGAGTGTGTTTGTATCCAAAGCTTATGTGTGTATATATTTTCAAGTATATCTGGAGTTACACTTAAAATGTACCTGTTCCGATTTACAAACAAATTTAACTTAAGAACAAGCCTGCAGAACCCATCTTGTTTGTAACTTGAACTCTGCCTGTACTTTGTTCAGAGGCTGAATGCCAAGACAGAGTTTATAGGCAAAAGAGTGATTCACCTGAAAAATATTGCTGGAGTAACAAAAACATTGTATGATTAAATACATGTGCCTTATCTAAGAGGAAATTCAGTTGGTTCATAGCTCTGTCTCAATATTAACTTTATCGTTATCTCCAAGTGTGAGAAAAATTGCAATCTCTGCAGACGTTCTGTCACATAGGGAATCTCTTACTAAGGAAAATACTCAGATATAAAATTCCGAGTTATGAAATTATGTAAGCATGTTGTTTTGTCTATGAACAACCAGAGGGTGCTTCCACACAGCCCTTTATCCCAGAGGCACCTGCATTTAAAACATGCAGATGTTCCTGGGCCCCTATCCACACTCACCCCAGAAAACGGGTGCTTCCTGGGTTGGGTGTCCAGATGTTCTTCTGGGACTGGCTCAAGAGAATGTCTGGAGACCCCCTTCCCCCAAAGCTCCCAAACCCCTTTTAAAAGTAAGGAAAACTCATCCAGCCTCCATTACAGTGTTGCTGGAGCTCTCCCGGTGCATAGAAATGATGCACCAGAAAGGGGGGGGGGGGGGTGGGAAGGAACAACCCGGCATGCATAATTTCTACGTGCCAGGAGAGCTCCGGCAACACTGTAGTATTATAAAGGGGCTGTTTGGATGGGCCCACAGGCCCTCAGTATGCAATGTCTTTGTTTCTTCTTTTTTAAAAAATAACAAACTATCAAGTATTATCAAGGATCCTTTAAAGGGTACCATAATGATAAAAGTAAATAAAACATTGAGCAGTGAAACAGTACAATGCTGCAACAAATTAGTTGCACTCATCTTGAATTCCATATAAATTACTGTACTTTCAATGGAAGTTATTCTGCAAATATGTATAAGATTGTACTGCTTTAAAGCCAAAACTCTTAGAGCACTTGCTTCAGGTATTTCAAAGCAATTTTGTGAACACAACTTTAATTGAAGACTGTTTAATATTATCAGGCAAAATCACAGCAGAGTTCTGTATATGTGATTTCAAAAGCATATATTCAAGATGCAGATGAGTTGTTGGTACATTAAAGATGGTTAAGTATTCATTCTTCTCTGCAGGAGAAAATATATTTTTGGGAAACACTACAAAAGGAAAGTATATTTATCTCCAAGAAGGTTTTAGAGCCATATCTTCATTTCACTAGGACTTACCGGCCTGGCTGGTTCAAGGTATATGTCCTTCTAACACAATAGCAAATGATTTCTCTTTGGCTGCTCCTCCAAGTCAAGATGAATGTTACATAAAGCCAGCCAAGTTGTTTTGGTACATGAGGCAGAATAATACCCCATAAGCACATATCCTTGTCACTAAATACACAGTAATAACAAATTGAATAACTAGCAGTTTTCAAAAATATATCTAAAAGTTGTTTTTTCTACAAATCCATCAACCATATATCCAAAATCTCCTGCCTAAAGAAGTCATCTCATTATAACTAAGGAGAATGTTGGTCCTACTTAGTGGAGCATGAACATCCCAGTTTTGAATCCAAAGCAGTTCTAGTGTGAATGAGTAGCATTTCCAGAGCAATTATTCATTTTAGGAGAGCAAGGCTCTTGCTGTTTTAGTTAGCTATGAAAACTTTCAACATTGAAAAGACTTCTGAAAATTCTATTTGGCTCTTTCAGAATGTAGCCACTGAGAAAGACCATTTTGTAACAGCACTGTTCCAACCAACAGAATAAGCAGTGGCATATGAGTTCATTTGCCTGTTGTATGCCGCTTCCTCCCCACGAAGCCCATTGCATGATGCACATCTACTGCCAGCAAGGCTCTATAGTGAAAGGGGCGAGGAAGCACTGGCGTATGCCACCATGACAAGAACAGGGGAGACTTCCTGTTTTGCCTTTGCTACAATGGGGAGAAGCTGGGTGGCAGACAATTCCCCCCGTGGGATGGGGCCAGCCGTAAATTGGGGGGTGCAGGGCATGGGGTGAAAGGTTCTCCACCCCCCTTGCTGGGACCCTACAGATTTGCCACGATGTGTGGTGAACCCCTCTCTTAATGTGATAAGGTCTCTAGAATTACAGATATGTAACTCTACTATATTCAGTAATACTACTTATCCTTTATCATGTTGCTATTGCCATAATTTTAAATGCAATTTCCAAACCTACTTTAGCAACCAGTAGCTGCACCAAGTGCCTGAAGCACAGCAGAATGATGCTTCTAGCCTCCTCTCACCAGAAAGTAAGGATGCAGTTAGGAATGCAATCTGAATGTTGTAGCCTTGATCACTGATTGGAGAGGGCTTGAAATGTCATGCCCCAGTTGCCAGCAGAACAGACCTCCCCACTTGCTGTGGCTGCTGGCTGTAAAGGTAGTTTGTGAAGAGGAAGCCAAAATCTTGTCCAATATTTGGATCTCCTCAATCTTCACCTGCCCATATTTGAAATGAGCCCCTCCCCCCAATATCTATGGAGAATATATTCCTTAACTTACTGTGGAAATGTGAAACCACAGATAACAACAAATACTATTGAAGTGAACTACTTAGCATAGAACTGCACTGGAGGTCTTAGAAAATGCCCAGAAAGAACATATTTTTTCAGACATGGGTAACTGAAATTGTAGTTACTGATTATCTGGCTACAGTGGCTGTCCTGTATTGTCTTTCTTTGAGCTTCCATTATCATATGCTTGATCCTGGACAAGTTTCACTTTGCTCTGGGGCTACTTTCAATCTTGTTGAGGTTCACCCCACATTCTTCCTCTTTTGTTAAAAAGATTGATAAAACCCTAGGGAAATGGCTATCAACATTATTTTCACTCTATCTTGGATTTTCTTCAGATATTACACTTGACCAGAGGCATTAAAACTTGCTACAGATGTAATTTGGTGCTAATTCTCTGTTACACTGTAATAACACAGTATTTCATTACTAGCCCAAATGTCTCTCCTCTGCACCTCCATCTTTTATTGTCCCAGGGGGCTTTTGAAGGCCTGTGCCTGGTTTGAGTTTATTAATGATTCTTCTGAGTTTTCTGCTGAATCAGTGATTTTACTAATTAGTGTGGTGATGTAGATGGATTCTCCTTGAGTGCACCATGTGCCACATGAAAATGATTAAATATATTTTACACAAGACATTTGCAATTAACCCATTAGTCTGTCATTGTTCAATGATCACTTCATTTTCCATTTTTAGAATTAAGAAAAAAAAAAGGCAAGAAAGGGAAGGTCATTGAGGTAACAGTGTTCTCCAATGATGCCAGGTTCTGAAGAGTTTTCAGGACGATATCTTTTGTAAAAGATACTGCAGTTTTAAAAATACACACACATTCAAGGATACAAAGCATGAATTATGATTCCTGCCTACAGGAAAGTTGGCAGCTCTTACCATCAAATGGGCTTGTTGGAAAGCAATTCCAGTAATTTTGGAAATAATCCAGAATTTCTACTAAATTTTCACCTTACTGCATAGGAAAGACAAATCAGTTGCCCTCCTGATGGACCTCCATCATACTTGAATGTGCCATTTAGGTTGTACAAGACATGAAGGCCAGGCAATCTGAAGGGACTGGTTTTCTGTTCCCAGCAGTATGATTACTTCAGAATCACAGCTTGATATTGATCTTTGGGAGAGACCATGACACAGTCATGTTTGAGGGCCCATCCAGACAGCCCAAAAAACAGGACTTGTCTCAGTTTTACCAGAGGCGTCTAAATGGTAAAACCGAATTAATTCAGAACAAAGCAGGGTTTCCTGCAATATAAAGTCTAATGAAATCTTATCCACTTGTAGAGCTAGTTTTTAGATTTTTTTCTGACTCAAAATGGCTACTAAAACTTGATAATTAATTAAACCATTGGTAACTTTTTGTATAATTGTAACATGTCAACTTCATGAAATATTCTGTTTTGAAATTATGTCCCTGTAAATGCAATCTAAGTCCCAGTAGGTGCCAATAACATGCCATCATTTATAACTACTGGGAAGAAGCATGATGTTACTTCTGGACTGCAAAATATTATATGAGCAAGAGTGCTAAGGAGTTATACACAACATATCAGCCATATACAGCCCACTCACTGCATTTGCCTTCACACTTTGGTGGCAACAGCAAAACAAAACACCGTTTAAAGTAGTTTGACTTTCAAAACAAGGTACATAAGGAGCATATTCCTTGTTCTAAGGAAGAGTTGCCATCTCCAGAAGCATCCCAGTCCCATAAATCTGCCTTAGCACTTCCCAGAAGCTTTTGTTTTATAGAGAAAATGCTTGAATGTGTGACTTTTGGCCATCAAATTCTGACTGTCAATTCAGCAATGTGGCAGCAACATAGTGTGGACCTCCATGGCACATTGGTCCCCAGATACACAGTTGTTCCACTTCTTCTCTATTCACAACTACTGTAATTTTACTTTTGTTCCCAGATTGACTGGAAGCTGTATCTTTCCCAGAGTGGGAATCATACTGAAGGTTACAAGTTTTTAAAATGGCAGAAATCATGCTGTGTTGGTTAATGCTAAATGTTTTGTTGAGTTTCCACATTCCCATTGGCTCAACTGCAGCCTGACCAATAACAAGTTCAAATTTTTCTTCCTTCTTGCAAGATTTCAAACAGTGAAGTGTGCTGGAGATGTGTGCAAACAACATTACTTGTCGCTTCAGGATACGGGAATGCCCTAATTCCCATGGAGTTCCCATATGCACATCACAGATTCATGGTGCTCTGAGACAGAGCATTGGACTACACTTCATTTTGAGTAATGACAGCTTTGAAAGTCAGCCAGCTGTTCCACAAGGAGGATTCCAAGTTTAATCAAACTGCACTGTGAAAGTATATAAATCTTTGGGCAGCCTCTGGGTACTTTTGCATTTTTCTCCTGTCAACCCTTCTAAGTGTATTGATGTTCCTCCTTTGTCCAGTTTAAAATAAAGTGGTGTGCTAGGTATTATAGATGTCCCTTTAATCTTCCATTATGCTTCTCATATGAAAAACAGGACCAAAAAGTCAGGTATGAGTTCAAATTAGGTTACGATTATGTTCAGTTGGGATTACACCAGTAGGTTGTATACTGAGAAAGCCGTTAAATATGCAGAAACGTCAGTTGATACAGCAGGCAGCTTGTTGACAAAACGATAAACATCCCGTGGGTGTTGTAAAGATTAACAGGCTCTATTTGGTATCGGTTTTGCAAACTGCAGCTCACTGCATCAGATGCAATTGGGCTGGATCCACAAAAGACTTAGCCAAATAAACGTGTTAGTCTTTATAGTTCCCCTTTTAGGAGAAGGGCAGGCTATAAACCAATCTGTCATTCAATCGGTTGTCACAAGACAACTTGGTTTTTCTGCAAAAAAAAAAACAACAAAAAAAAACAAACCAAAACAAAAAACCAAAAAAAAGTTATGGGGACAAGAACTAGTAGCCCTTTTCAGAAAATCTCTACTATACATTGCCACCAAAAGACATATCCCTAACATGTAACTACAGTAAACTCCTGGTGCAATTCCACCAATCTGTCTTTCCAGTGTGCCATCCATGCCATCCACCCAATATGGCTGTTTATGTATTGGTAAAGACTAGAAAGAGCAGCAAAGATACATTCCACTATGTTTTATCACTTGGTCTCATTACACCAGGCATTCTCTAGGACATGTGTCAAACGGCAAGCACACGGGCCAAATCCGACCCATCATGTCACTTTATGTGGCTCTCCAGATACTGGACTACAACTCCTATATTCCTCAACATTAAAGATAATGACTAAAGCTGATGATTGTTGTGATATAGTAATATCTGAAAGGCTGCAGTTTGTTTTCTTTAGTCAGCATAATGGGGTTTGAATTTAGATAAAGGAATTATGGAACTGATATCTGATGTTAAAATATCCTTTAATCTTTCCTCAACTTCAGAATCACAAGTGCTGTTGGGATGAAATTCCCATTATCCCCAGTTCACATGGCAGATTATTACTATTACTATTATTATTAACTTTATTTATATCTTGCCGTAGCAACTCAAGGCAGCTAACAACCACACAATCGAATAGCAATTTAAAAAATACATTTTTAAAAAAACAACAACTAATTATTTGTGTATAAGTATAGAGTTCAAATACAATTAAAATAGAATAAAGACAATTAAAATTACATTTAAAACTACCCCCCCCCCCAATCCCACCTATGACATTCCCAGCAGATAATCAAAAGTGAAGGAAGTTGTTGTTCAGTAACACCTGGGGACTCAAACTTGGTAAAAACTAAAAAGCACTATATATAAAAAATCATAGCTCTCTGTATTCATAGATTCTCCATCAGTGGATTCAACAGCCCTTTGAAGGCAACCATGAGGCTGATGTGGCACATGATGAAAATGAGTTTGACACCTCTACTCTAGGGCATCTTGGGAGACTTCCTGTGTCCATAAAGACAATGTCATTCCTGGATATCCAGTTACAAATGGGGCCGATCTGAGAAAACCAGGTTGCTCACAGGAGCGGGATATCGAGAGCACACAACGCCCTTGCTGTGCCAGCTCCACTGGCTGCCTATTAGTTTCCAAGCACAATTCGAAGTGCTGGCATTGGCCTATAAAGCCCATAACAGTTCTGGCCCAGTTTACCTGTCTGAACATAACTCCCGCTACGAACCATCTAGGCCCTTAAGATCGTCCAGAGAGGCCCTGCTCACTGTTCCCCCACCATCGTAATCGCAGTTGGTGGGGACAAGAGATAGGGCCTTTTCTGTGGTGGCCTTTTGGCTATGGAATTCCCTCCCAAGTGAAATCAGATCCGCTCCTTCCCTCCTGACCTTCCAGAAAAAGTTGAAATCTTGGCTATGTGATCAGGCCTTTGCGGACTAGCCCAACATGATGGTAGAGCTATGGTTTAATGGACTCTGATGGACTCAAATTGACTATGTGTAGGACGGCAATTTGATTCTGGTGATTGTTCTAATGTTTTATTGTTTTTATGGTGCTTTTATAATGTTTTATACTGTTTTTATCTAAGATGAATATTTATGCTTTTGTTGTTAGCTGCCCTGAGTCCCTCTGCGGAGGATGAGATAGAAAGAGATACAAATGTCCAAAACAAACAAACAAACAAACAAACAAATAATAAAACCTAAAGCACTGTATTCACAGTTAGTTGGTGCTAGTCCTAATTCTTAGGAGCTCTTGCTCAAGAACCATACTCCTTGGCCTCTTACATTCTATGAAACTAACTGCCCTTTGCTGTCTGCAGATAGCATTGGGTTCCCCATTCATTTCCCTCTCCTCTCTTATTCATTCCAATGGAGGGGGGTTATCCATGAATATACAATGAACGACTGATTTGCTTCATTGAAGTTAAGAGTGAACCTAAATGTTCATAGGATCCATGCACATGTCTAAAGACAAGGGAAATCTATTTAAACACAGAGACAATGCAAATACTTCTCAGAAATCTATAATTAGTGAGAAGTTTTAAGCTATACCTGTATTTGGTTGCCTAAGAATAAAACTGAAAAAATGCCTGATACTTTTTGCCAACAGAGTGACTCTGTTTAGCCACAAATAGATTGTCTTACAGCACTTACAGACCTGTCAACAATCCAGTGCACAGTTACATGTATATTTGAAGTCCAAATGAAGTGCAGCTGCATTGGCGCATAACTGAAATCCGGATCAAAGCCTTGGTTCATGTACCAATGTTAAGAGTTTCATTGTAAAATTCCTCTCCATCAGATAGTTTGAGCATCACATGCACTAGAAAATAACCTTTAGCTAGACCCATTGTTCATGAATCATATTTGGCAACAAGTATGTCAAACAAAATGATCTGGAGTTCAGCTCCGTTGAAATGAGAAATGAATAGAAAGCCCCCCAAAGGTATTTCAATTTGCAAAACATACAGCACTATCTCTCTCCTGGTCTGAAAATTTTTGAAGTCATTAATCATAGGACTTGTGCAGCGTTTCTACAAAAAGATTACATTCTACTATCACACTTAAGAAAGAAATGCATTGCTATCATTGCTTTCTTTAAAGTAACTGGCTGTTTTAAAGGGAAACAATGCCTAGTAATATGATTCTAATCAAATTAGAGTCACCTCTTTCAATCTCACTGATTTTACCAGAATACACATGCAATTTTAATTGTTTTTAATTGCCCTATACTTGTCTCATGATGTTTTGTATCGATGTTGTTCACCGCTTTGAGTCACCTGAGGGCTGAGAAAAGCGGTATATAAATAAAGTAAATAAATAAATAAGTAATGCTGCAAAGACAAGTATACTTGCTAGACTAAAAGTTCTACTGAAGTTTTACTTCTGAATAAACCAGCTAACTCCACACACTTTACACCAGAACTTAACACTACATTCTGTCCATGGTTGTTGTTCTTGTTAACTGTTAACTGCCATCAAGTTGGCTTTGACTAATGGTGACCCTATGAATGAGAGTCCTACAAGTCATCCTGTCTCAGGTCCTTCTGACTCAGGGCCAGGTTTCCTTGATAGAGTTCATCCATCTGGAATATAGTCTTTCCTCACATCCTTTTACTGTGGAAATAGGTTTTACTTTTTTGTTTTTTGTTTTAGTAGGGCTTATTCCCAGATAAATGTGCACAGGATCTTTTTCTATATTAACCAATTTTTCTACAACCCAGACTATGCTCCCAAACCTGATATTATTTCTGCCCTCAAAGCCTTGACACTGCAGTAGAACTCCAGGATGGGAAACTGAATTTTGGTGGACAGGGAAAGCTATTTAAAGATGGGCTTACAGCTAACCTTAAAAACTGTGGCATAGACACCGAGAA
Organism: Anolis sagrei; assembly: GCF_037176765.1. NCBI lineage: Eukaryota > Metazoa > Chordata > Lepidosauria > Squamata > Anolidae > Anolis > Anolis sagrei. The sequence continues at coordinate 264,155,810 of NC_090022.1, forward strand.
CTGTGAAGCCCTGGCCCTCGAGCACTCTAACTGGAGGTCAGCTGTGACCAGCAGTGCTGCGGAACTGGAAGAGGCACTAATGGATGGCGAAAGGGAGAAATGTGCCAAGAGGAAGGTGCATCAAACCAACCCTGACCGAGACAACCTTCCACCTGGAAATCAATGTCCTCACTGTGGAAAAACATGCGGGTTAAGAATAGGGCTCCACAGTCACCTATGTATCCATCGTCAAGACACTGCACTTGGAAGGCCATCATACTCGGACAACAAGGGAGCACCTAAGCAAGCACGTAAACTACTGCAGTATCACTCTGTAGGTCTGTACATACTTGTTTCCCTTGGGCATCAAATGGGATTTGTTCTTGCCCATAGCAATCTATTTTGGGGATATTTCTGTCTGTGTCTGTTTGGAGTCTGAAACTGACTTCATTCTGACACCAAAATAAAACAAGGCTTCTTACTAAAGAAGTTGAGAGATGCAGCAATTCTGACCTAATTTGTACAGAGAGATGGCTATGCAATATTGAGTTATTAACAGGATTGCTCAGGATGCTCAACCAAAAAGGCATACTTATGTTTATTGTTTCAGGAGCTCCACCTTAAGATAGCAAGGGAGATAAACAAAAGAAACTGTTCCGAATTTGGTTAGAAGAGCTCCTAAAAACTGGGACCCATGAGTATAAGCTAGCATCTATTATTGGGGTTGAAGCCCAATGGATGCTTCCTTCCCAAAGTGAAGAAAGGGACAAGTGACTTTTATAGACAAGAAGGAAGCAAACATTTGAGTACAAAGAGGAAGACGAGAGATGAAAACAAAGGATAAGCATTACCTAGAATCCCATCTCTCACTCATCACTTTATTCCAGCATTGCTGCCTCTTTGCTCTCAAGATGACCTTTCTTTGAGCTTTAAGGATTGATTCCACTGGGTTATGTCTGTGGAGTCCAATGGCAGGAGAAACAACATAACCTGAACTGGATATTCTATTACTTTCCTTAAAAGAGGCAGATGTCTAAATTATTTTTGCTAAATATAACAAGTTAAATCATTCAGAAGCTATATTCTTTCACATTCAGACAACTTGCTGCAGCAAATTAACCATAAAGGAGGATGTTCTGTTTCATAATCATCATGATCATGATCATCGTCATCATCATCATCATCATCATCATCATTATCATCATCATCCAGACTGACAAAGCTTTGGAACACAATACACCAGACATCACAATTATGGAAAAGAAAAAAAGTTTGGATTACTGATGTCGCCATACCAGGGGACAGTCCCACTGGAAAAAACAACAAGAAAAACTCAGCCTTTATAGGATGCAAAGGCTTTAGCATAAACCAGTACAGGTGGTCCTAGTGGTCATCGGTACACTGGGTGCTATGCCAAAAGATCTCAGCTGGCATTTCGAAACAATAAACATTGACAAAATCATGATCTGTCAACTGCAAAAGGCCACCTTACTTGGATCTGCGTGCATCATTCGAAAATACATCACACGGTCCTAGATGCTTGGGAAGTGTTTGACTTGTGATTTTGTCATATGAAATCCAGAATATAGATCTCACTTACTGTGACATACTGTGTTTTTGTGTCGGAATAGTAATAATAATAATAATAATAAAATAATTTATTTATATCTCACCGCCATCACCCCAATGGGACTCGGAGCGACTTACAAAGCACTCCAGTGTGCACATATAACACACAACCAGTAAAAACAGAACAAAAGTATAAAACAAGTCACATAAAATTATAACAACAAAAAAGTATTTCAAAAAATACTTTTAAAGTGAAAAATAAACTTTGCACCAAAACAGCCTTGGGATTTTTTTTAAAAAAAGATGAATGATTGTTTCTTTGGACTAAATTAATAGAAGATGAAGTCATTCCAGAAAAGAAAGGCTTTCTCTGAGGGGTTATGATAATACATATCAATTTCAAAGAAAGAATGATATTGATTTCTGGAATGTACACTTTAGAAGACATATTTTTCTCTCGATATCTTTGGCTAAACATTTCAAATGGATATACTCATTTACAATTGCATTTTAAGCATAGGGGTTTTTTTTGTTATTTGGGAATGTAGTAAAAGTTGGATTAGTGTACAAATTGATTTTCCACTCATTCAAAGCTCAATGAAATCTTAGCCATTCACATTGCTTTGATGAAATGTTCTGAAAAACAAACTGTGCCTTTTGCAATCTTGCAATTTATATTTCCATTTGTTTTCTGGGTCTTTCTGATGGAAGAAAGGTATTTCTTTTTTAGTTTGTTTATATTAGTGGTAGAGAACTTATAGTCTTCTAAATGATGTTGAACTCTTTTCATTCAGCATGGTCAATGGGAAAGTGATAGAAGTTTAACAGCAACTAGAGATTTCAGGGCATCTGTGAGCTTGAATTGGAAAAAATGATATTATCTTCAGTTTTTTAACATCTAACTGAAATTTAGCATTTCCTTCACTTATGAATGCATGCAATAAATTACATTATTATTAATTTCATATTGGCTGTAGCATATCATGAAAAATTGCTTATGATCAGCCATAAATTGAAATTACAGGAGTTGTTAGACCCAGTGCTAGATCACACATGATCACATTCCTGCTGTGTACAAACTATTGTGTGATGTAGTTGGCCAACTATCTGGCTACAACACAGAATAGGTAACAAACAGAAGGAGATCTCCAGAGTATTTGAACAGATGTTGCATTGTGTTGGTTATCAGGTATTGAAATTGTGAGATACTTGTAAAATATAATTTTAATAATCCTAAAATTTAATTTAAAGAAATGCACAATTTCTAAAAACTTGGGAGGGAAAATGTTATTCTGTCTTTCCTCAGCTCTTTTTTGCCATCCTTCCAATCCCAAGGCTGATAACAACAACTTTCAATTAGATAGAAAATAAGAAAGGAGGGCTGGTTTGGGCTTCCATAAAAAGACTTCATAAAATGTCTTTGTCAGAGAGAGGCATACCTGTATAATGCAAGAATGATGAGAGACAGAACTTTCAGTACCTTGTACAGCTCCTCAGAAAAGGGAACTTGTTCAACCAACTGCTAGGTCATGGTTGAGTGGAACCCTAGTGTTCTGCAAGAGGTCACTATGGGTTCTACAAAATATGCCCGGAGTTGAGTGGCATTCAAATGAAATGAAGTCAGCTTGGAGATCTTCTGGGGACCAGGCCTCAGGGTCTCTCATTTGGATATCTTTGGAATGTCCCTGGTTGCCATTACACTGTGTAACACAATTTCTGTTCCTGGGTTATAAACGTAATTTCCTAATTGGTTCTGTCATGAAAACATGGGAAAGGTTTATTAAACTGCAAAAACATTTTTGCAAGACATCCTGTTTTGCTATAGTTTTGCAATTAATATCTCATAGTGTCTCAACCAATTCAACATAGTTTGTGGCAGCCACAAAAACAAAGTTTCTGGAGTGTAACAACTACTTTCAAAGTAAGTACCACACAATTAAACAGGAAATAACACTTTCAAACCAGAAACAGATTTTTTTTCACATTTTGTTATATAGTGCTATCAATGTCAAGATCTGGCAGCTTAGTGCTACTGACCTTCTCCTCCCAGATCACTGCTAGAGGCCTTGGATGATATATACCATCTGTACACATGGTAGAGCTTAAGGTCATTGATGTCTGATTTTGGCCTCAGAAGAAATTGAACTAAGCAGTTTCTTCCCATAAACAGAAAGCCATTCATCAGCTAATTTGCAATCTCCAAATCATCTTTACCTTCTGCCTTCAATCTATTTACAATCAAATAATTTTCTCTAATCAATAAAGCGTATTTATTATTTATCTTAATAGCATACTCTTAGATTTAAACAGAGGAGGAGTTAATTTCCCAAAAAATTCCAGAGCCAGGGATGCTTTCTGGAATATATTGTGATTTATAATAAAGTGCCTAATTAGATTTATCCAAAATCAATTTATTCTGTAGTTTTGGCAGCCATTCCAAAATGTTGACCATAGAAAATGGCTATTTACTGACATATAAATTACAAACATCCAGAAAGTTCAGACTTACTATAACTGTTTAGTGAATCGGGAGTCAATGATGTTCCTGTGAAGATGTAAAAGCATAGAAGAGAAACAATAGAACTCCATTTGGAAAACCCAAGCATATAAATCAATCTCAGCACAACTGAGAGAAAATACCCTGAAAAGTATGCATAGATGGTACTATTATCCACTCAAACTATTACTAATAATAGAATCTCCAAATTATGCTGGAGAAGGTGTGGATATATAGACTATTGGAGTCACATGTGGCTGATGTGCACAAAACTATGAAGATTCTTGGATGAAGTTCTATTATGGATAAGCCAAATAGTGGGGGAAACAATTTTAGGGTTTGCTGCACTTTGGACAGAAAGGCCAGAGAGCTGTTGGTACCTCTCTAACTGTAATAATATTCAGAAGTATTGAAGTAAACAGTATGATATGCTGGGCTATTTTTCAGGTCCAGGGCATTATATTTTTAATTCTGCAGTGTTTCATGGGAGTGTTTCATAGCTAACAGGAGTGCTCTATAATCAACAAAGACAATCATTACTTGTTATGTTGCTCCATTATGTTGCTCTCTTATCTGGGAATTATTCCTGTTGGCCATAGCAAATGGCCCAATAAGAAATTGCAAAAAGGAGTGAAAAAGCATAGCCAATGTCATTTTGTGTACCACTGAACAGTAATAAGATTGGAGGATCTTATGTTTTAGTTCACAAGTTGACACAAACTTGGAAACCACATTTGTGAAGTTAGGCTTCGCCTTACCCATTTCCTCCTCCTCTGCTGCCTCTTTGTAATCATCTAAGCAAAAATGCCATTCCAGTTTATCAAATGCCTTTATCAAATTACTGCAGACTCTGTCTGGAAATGGTTTGTGTGGAATAAATCTAAATTAGATTTTTCTTACATGACGGTGCTAGAGCAGGCATGGGCAAACTTTGGCCCTCCAGGTGTTTTGGACTTTAGCTTCCTGAAATCCCATCCAGTTAGGAACTGTGGGAATTGAAGTCCAAAACACCTAGAGGGCAAAGTTTGCCCATGCCTGGGCTAGAGAGACAGCCCTTGTGGTGTCTCCCAACTGTTTCTGTGATTTCTATAATTTTATGAATCAGTTTTGGGTTACAGCAGTGTGTCAGTAAGAAACATATAAACAGCTGCCTCCAGAATTTCTTTCTTAGTATGTGTGAAGATCAAAACAGACAGAAAAGGGGACAAGAGAGAAGTCTGTTTCAATGCTGGTATGTTGGAAAACTACAGAACTATACAAGTTTTGTTCCAAAAGTGGAAATCATAAGAAAGGTGAAGGCTGTTGAAAAAAAATGAAATCATTGTAGAATGCATTATGGAAGATGGTTTAAAGTAGCCACTAGAAGATGAAAAATGTTTTTGTTTATGTATGCAAGGCTTACCCGATCTGGTTGTTGTATTTTACATGGGAACAATGTTTGTTTGTTGTTGAAGTGCTCTTTTTTTTTTTTTTGTAGTGTAGGACCCTGTCTTTTTCTTTCCATGCTATTTCCACTTCAGAGAGTGTAGTCTGTTAAAGTAGTGAAGCCCAGGAACACATCTACTTTTAATTGGTGATTAAAAAAAACAAGTTTTTAAAAGGGATTATCTAGTTTTTCCTCTGCTTGGCACACAAATGGAAACTGTCCAGCATGGGCAGATAATGGGATCAGGTTACATTTAGGATCAATGCCTTGAGATGCTGCTTTATGTCCCATATAAACTATGACAAGCCTTTTCTTCCGTGGTCTTTATCTTCCCAATCATTTTGAAAAGAGACTCTTAATTCAACTCTTGTTCCTGAAGTCCTTGTTTATGTATTTATTAATTCACATATTTATGTTCTGTTCTAGATCATGGGATTTCAAAGTTGTGTGCAAGTAAAATCAAGTTTAAAAGTTCACAACCGTTCAGAAATTTAAAATATATAATCTAAGCAGACTCAAATATATATTTAAAAGCTTAAAAAATTGCAATTGCTAAAGGGTTGAAACATATACATGTGATTTTTGCAACCTTATAAATTGGGACCCAAGGACTTTAACAACGAGCCATGTTTAAAGTCAGCACCAGATTTCCCTTTTTAACTCTTCTCCTTTGTCTTCCTCCTTTTCCCGTGTGCCATGGTTGGGAAAGCTCAACATCTTATTGGACTGTAACTCCTATCATTGATTATTCTGGCTAGGGATGGTGAAAATGGGAGTCCAACAACATCTGGAAAACCCGGGTTTCTATATAACAGCTGTAGATGGTCTTTTGGTTTCACTGTTTTCTATTTAATCTTTGTGTTATATTTGAAGCAGTTTGATAAAAAATAAACAGGCTGAAAACAAAGATTCCATTTTCTAGAAAATATGGCTTTTTATTTATTTTGTGTATCCCATTCGTTATGGTCAACACACTTTTTCTTTATCTCACAGAGCAGGAAAGAAAATAATTTTACTCAGCCTGAAGCTCCATAGTCTTTTGTTTACACTACTGTCATTATTCTTAAACATGGAGAATATTAAGTCACATTTTAAAAATTCCTTCCTACTGGCTTTAGGCAATATTGCATCTTACTGAACCAAGGAACCTGTTCAGCTACTATTATCACTTTTTCTTCTCCATATGTTAATTTATTCTTTGAGATAATTGAATACAAATGAGACTTCTTGATAGAACGACATTTCTGTCTAATCACAAAATGGTCACATAACGACAACTTAATGAAAATACCAGCATTCCATGAAAATATGCAAAATATGACCACAAGCTTTCTTTCTCTGCCTCCTTTCCTTTGTGTTGTGATGATCTGAAAATACACAGTCCTTAACCAAACTGTATTTCACTCACATCTGGACCAATGCCACCAAAGTCTTTCAATTTATACACAGTGTAACTTGTATCAATTTTAAAGAAGGGATGCCTAGATCACTATCCACATAAACCTCACAGCTGAGTACAGAAATATTTAACGCCATAGCATTAAATGACAATAAAACTTTCAATCAAGCATTAGAGATGGAACAATGGAAAACAAGAGCCAGCCCTCACCAATAAGATGATTTCTGAGTAGTTTCAATAGGATTCGCTATTATCCACAAAAGCACAACAGGAAAGATCCTACACAGACTTCTTTCAGCTTGCCATTTTTACCAGCTCTGATTTTCCAAGGGTACCCTCCAGCCTTAAGCAAAATCACTTCTGTTGGATAGTTCTGGTCTGTGACCAAAGTTGAGTAACAGGCCGCCCTTGATTGCTGGCAGTCTTCTTCAGTCTCTGTTTGCCTCAGTGTTTTGGGAGCATCTCTCACCATGCTGCCACTCAAAACATGAAAACAACTCTCAGAATCTGTAGATAGCATGGTGAGTAGTCAGAGATGGATAGGGAATTCTTGGATTTGCCATTCAAAAGAACATTTCCAAGCTTCCAGTGCAAAGTATTTGCAGTTACTTCACTTCACTTCACAGTGAGTCATGATTAATAACTATAAAAGTCCCATTTCCTAAGTACAGTACAACTCCCATATCTATGGGAGATACTCTCCTGAATTTACTGTGGAAACTGTGGATAATAGCAAATCCTATTAAAATGAATGACTTTCCCCAGAAGTTACCATGGAATTGACAGGAAGACCTAGAACATTCATAGCGAGGACATGGTTTGTTGGATGCGGGAAGGCGAAACCACATGTATCAGTCAAACAGGTTCAGCATCCATACTGTGGTATCAATTAAGTTGAATTTCATTCAACAGGAGCAACTGTGCTTCTAATAGGCTCTGTTTTTAGATTTCCCCAATGCTCTTGGTGTAGTAATACTGAGTTTGGTTGGATCTGGCATTTAATTTCTCACAAACCTTTGCAGAAATGTGACAACAGAAGCATTGCCATTCAGATTGTTCCAAGGGTTTTGAGAGTCCTCATCAATGAGCTTTATTGAAGACACTGAGGTCCCGAGGTCCCAATGGTTGACAAAAGATAGTGATATCGGGCTCATGCGAGTCATACAACAGACTTCATTTACTGGTCTGAAACCTATTGTTAGTTCTAGTTCTAAGAAACACATTGCTTATTGCATTATATGCTGCCTTTCTCCTGGTGTAGGATCCAAGACAGCTCACAAAATAAAACTAGCTGAAAGTATAGTAATGAAATTAAAATACATTTAAAATATCAAATTAAAACACACTCACACATTAAAAAACGTAAAATTATTTAATATATATATATATATATAAAAACAAGGATGCCGTTCCACCACAGTAGTCCACGCTCTGGTTATATCCCACATAGACTACTGCAAAGCACTCTACGTGGGGTTGCCTTTGAAGACTGTTCAGAAGCTTCAATTGGTCCAATGAACAGCAGCCATATTACTCACCGGAGCAGGGTACAGGGACCACATAACCCCCCGGTTATACCAGCTCCACTGGCTGCTAGTCTGCTACCGAGCACAATTCAAAGTGCTGGCTTGAGCCTATAAAGACCTAAACAGTTCTGGCCCAGCTTATCTGTCTGAACTTATCTACCTCTGTGAACCATCAAAGAGGTTAAGATCATCTGGGGAGGTGCTGCTTTCGGTCCCACCTCCATTGCAAGTGTGTTTGGCAGAGACAAGAGACAAGGCCTTTTCAGTGGTGGCTTCTCGGCTCTGGAACTCCCTTGCCAGTGAGATTAGATCAGCACCCTCCCTTCTGGTCTTTAGAAAGAGAACAAAGATATGGTTGTGGGATCAAGCCTTTATTTATTTATTTATTTATTTACTATATTTATATAGTGTCCCTCTCAGCCTGCAGGCGACTCGGGGAGGTTTACAATTGGTGCCAAGACCATAAAATGCAATTTCAATACAATAAAAACAATAAGATAATAAAACCATAACAAAATCAATAAAAACATGAACATTAGGGTCTCCTATTAAAACATTGTCCAATCAATCGTCTAACCACTCCATTTTCCTATGTCTATTACACTGTATTTGGAAATATCTGCTCAAAGAGCCAAGTCTTCACTCTCTTTCGAAATGTTAAAAGGGAGGGGGCCGATCTGATACCCTTAGGGAGGGCGTTCCACAGGTGAGGGGCCACCACTCGTTCCCACCAGCCTACTTGTGACGGTGGGACCGAGAGCAGGGCTTCCCCAGATGATCTTAAAGTCCTGGAGGGTTCATAAGGGAAGATGCATTCGGACAGGTAAGTTGGGCAGAACCGTTTAGGGTTTTATAGGCTAAATAAATAATGCAGTACAAAGAATAATTAAGGAACATGTGCAATGACAATTCGGAATGGCTATGGTATACGATTTCTGGATCACGGGATTTTAATGTTTATACTAGGATGATTTTATGCGTGTCTGAATGATTAAAAGTTATGTAGTTTTATGTTTAATTATTTTAGTTGATTTTAAGTTCATAGTTATATGTAGTAATTTGTTATTGTGGTTTCTTTGAGTACTGCATGTTGGCATTTAATTTTTGCCCTTAGTATGTTGTAAGCCACCTTGAGTCCCCCAGGGGTAAGAAAGCTGCTATATGAATAGAGTAAATAAATAAATAAGAAGGTTTCCTGCAAACTGTGGGATTTACACAACTGCTGAGTCAACACATAAGCAAACCTCATTGGTTCCATGGCTTTTCTCTAGTTAGAATTAACAGTAAGGTTTAGGCCAATATATACTCCCATCATCTGTGCCCCCTGACAGCCAAGTCTGAATCCATTATTATTCATCAGCAGCTGGCACAAGACCACCAGATGTGTTTTTTTTTTCATTCAGAGTCGGTTTGATAGCATCTTTAATGCTTTCCTTTGTTTGCCAGGCTGTGGGCCTGTCTCACCAATACCTTTTCCCTTTAGGAAAGATGTGACCCCATTTGTGTTCCACTGAACTGTGATGCAGAAGACTGGACTTGTGTTGCTAAGGATACAAAGAGTAGAATATCCAGCCGCTGCTGTTCTTGGAAGATTACCTTTGTGATTATACAAGGCAAACAAGCATAATCTATTTTGACGCACTGTTTCAAAAGGAGAGTCACGACAAGACTGATATAGCTGTATTGCATATTCTATGGATTGCCTACAACTAATATACAAAACTAAACTAGAGAGGGGAGAGGGAAACCTATTTTCTTAATAGTAAGTCAATCAAATTGCAAAGTACAATAATTATTTCTGAGACTCACAAAACATTTGCATTGCAGAGTAAGTAAATTAAGTTGCATTTGCGAGAAGGAGTTTCATAAATCTAGATAAAACCATTGAAGCTCTCTTTTTGCTCTTTTTATGCATATTTAATTTGTTTGAGTTTTTAACACAGAAAATCAAAACCTTTTCCCCTGTCAAATATCAACCGGTAAGTGAAACCACGGATATAGATTCTACAGTTATGGAGGTCTTACTTTATTACTCAATATAGAGCAGTTAAAGGTAAAAGTTTCCCCTTGACATTAAGTCTAGTCGTGTCAGACTCTGGGGGGTGGTGCTCATCTCCATTTCTAAGCCGAAGACTCGGCATTGTCCATAGACACCTCCTAGCTCATGTGGCCAGCATGACTGCATAGAGTGTTGTTACCTTCCCACCGAAGCGGTACCTATTGATCTATTGATTTTATTTATTTATTTATTTATTTACAGTATTTATATTCTGCCCTTCTCATCCTGAAGGGGACTCAGGGCGGATCACAATGCACACATACACGGCAAACATGTCAAGACTGAGCATGACAAGAGTTCAGGTGCTGCATGTCTTTTGACTCCTGGGCATGAGAAAGGTCTCTTTGGCAGGTAATTCCAGCTTCAGTCTCCAGCGTCTTTGGGCAGGACTGTACCAAATGAGAGCAGGGAAGAAAAAAGAGTAATCTTGAATCTTAAATTCAAATAATTTATTATAACCAATTTATTTCAACACAAGACTTTGTGGACTACAACCAGAGGTGTAAATATGCAAAGGGGAATGAAGGCATTGTCTCCAAATAAGAATTCCTCTCCCCAAATAAAATGTCTAGTGCTACAGTAACTTTGAAATCCGGCAGAGCTTTCAGAAACACAAGTTAGGCATTCAAAGAAAAGGGGTGGGTAAAATGGCCAAGGGAATGTGAATACAACAAATAGAAGAGTTCTAGGTGTTAGCAGTTTTCAGTATCTCTGTATCTGAAATGCTAGACATTGGGAACTGAAGGAAAATTTCACAGCAGGCAGAATTCTTAATTGAGTATTGCAAAATCCTCTGTCTATACCAATGGTTCCCAACTCTTTATGTTTTTTTAACCAGGGACCACTTTGACCAAGGGCCACTCTCCAACATTACTACCAAAAGAGTTACAAAACAGTTTTTGGTCAACTTTAGATTCGGTTTGTTTATTTGGGGTGCTTATTCAGAAAATTGCATTGGATAGGCCACATCAGCTCTAGTTTCTGATACAGAACATATGCCATCCAGTAGCCGCCATCTGCTCACCCACAGAAAACTATATTTAATAAGCTCGGCACTATAAGCGGGTTTCGCAAGACCACTCGCTCTCATTGCAACAGTTTAGTAACAATTGAGACCGCAGACCATATTTTAGTTCTTGTGGACCACTGGTGGTCAATGGAACACAGGTTAGTAACCACAGGTCTATACTGTGGTCCCTTGGAATTTCCTGCTCATAAACAGGCCTTGAAGACCCATCTCATTTTAATTGTTTTAAGTATTTAGGATGAAGTGTATTTATGATGAACTGCAAAAATTGCTGAATCCAGTTTTATATCTGAATCATTTTGAGCTATTATAAACAATTGTTTTACTTCAGTGGGATATGTAATTGTAGCTTTGTATTTTGTATACAAACAGCCACTTGGGGGACCAACAAAACCAATAGGCTTCAACATACTAGCATGCTCTTAGATTGACCTACCTTCGGTGTAGAGTTGTGAAAAATGCAGCACTATTTAATATCAACATGTACCTATTTTTCATAATCAGAAATGGAACTGCACACATTTCAGTCTTTTCCCCTCTGGTTTATTTTCAGCTGTTTGTGATGCCACTGGAAGATCATGAGGCAGAAAATGTGCACATGGACCTGCACTAGTTACCCACCTGGGTATTGATGATCCTGAGCCAAATGGCCTTATGTGCTTATGTAGCAATCTCTTAGATTTGTTATTCAATCTGACTAGGGAATACATGGGAAGAAACGTGCTTCCGGTGCCCAGAGAATCTTTGCTGGAGCAAAGTGTTGATAGATACAGACACAAATAAAGGCTGGAATCCTGTTCATGACAGGACTACATTAATGCTTGTGCAAAAAGGTATTGATGGCTTCTTTGTATACTTCCAATGCATCTTTCAAACCCCATGAGAACTACTATGGCCATTGACTGGCTCAACATGAAGACATTTCATCTAGGTTATTGTTCTGGAGGTGAAGGAAAACAACTGAGGCAACATCTATCTCCAACTGCAAAGCTGTATATAGTTGTTAACTGATCATGTATCTCTAACCACTAAATGATCATGCCACCAATTCTATGACTTAAAAACTGCTTTCTGGAACTGCATACAAGATAGGTAATCTCCCACACACTCCAATAGAAGATTGCCACTAAAGATCCCACCTTATTTTGTATTATTATTATTATTATTATTATGTTGTTGTTGTTGTTGTTGTTGTTGTTGTTGTTGTTGTTGTTGTTGTTATTTGAAACACAGCAAGATGAGTCCACAGCAGACACTCTGCTGGCTGTTGTATTGGATCATACGTTGGACACTTCCCAAGTGTCTAGGAATAATGTGTGCAGATCCCAGTAAGGTGGCCTTCTGCAGCTGGCAGATGGTAATTTTGTCAGCGCCGATTGTGTTCTAAGTGCAGGTCAAAGTCTTTAGGTACTGCACCCAGTGTGCTGATCACCACTGGGACCACCTTGACTGGTTTGTGCCAGAGTCTTTGCAGTTAGATTTTTAAATCCTCATATTGTGTCAGCTTTCCCAGTTGTTTCTCTTCAATCCTGCTGTCACCTGGGATTGCAACATCGACGATCCATACTTCGTTTTTTAACATGACTGTGAGGTCAGGAATATTGTGCTCCAAAACTCTGTCAGTCTGAATTCGGAGTAGCTTGACGTGTTCATTCTCTGTAACTTTTTCTGGCTTGTGATCTACTTTGTTGCACGCAGATGGTATTTGTGGCATAAGTTCCAATGAATCATCGGAGCAACGGTGTTATGCCTCTGCTTGTAGTCTGTCTGCGTGATCTTCTTGCAGCAGCTCAGGATGTGATCTATTGTTTCACCTGCTTCCTTGCAGACTCTACATTTGGGATCTGTCATCGACTTTTCAATTCTGGCTTTGATGGCATTTGTTCTAATGGTTTGTTCTTGGGCTGCCAGAATCAGGCCCTCCATCTCCTTTTCCAAAGTTCCACTTGTGATTAGTACATAGCAAACAAGATCCCTATGCTGGCTTTTGTATTGGATCACATGTCAGCCACTCCCCAGGTGTCTAGGACTGTGTGATGTATTGGTGAATAATGCATGCAGATCCGAGTAGGGTGGACCTTTGCAGCGGGCAGATGGTAATTTTGTCAGTGCTGATTGTCTTTAAGTGCAGGCCAAGGTCTTTAGGCACTGTACCCTGTGTGATGATCACCACTGGGACCATCTTTACTGGCTTGTGCCAGAGTCTTTGCAGTTCAATCCCTGTATTGTGCAAGTTTTTCCAGTTGCTTTTCCTCGATTTTGCTGTCCCCTGGGATTGCAATATCAACGATCCATACTTTGTTCCCCCCCACAATCATGGGGTCAGGAGTATTGTGCTCTAAAACTCTGCCAGTTTGAATTCAGAAGTCTCCACGTAGTTTGATATGTTCACTTTCTATAACTTTTTCCGGCTTGTGATTCCACCAGTTCTTTGTCACAGGCAGATGGTATTTGTGGCACAAATTCCAATGGATCATCTGAGCAACGGTATTATGCCTCTGCTATTATAATCACCCTTCTTTTTCTCTCCACAAAGGAGACTCACCAAAATCAGTACAAGCAAGTCCCACCACGATCAGTGGAGTTACCTTTCATTAATCAGCACCTCTGAAATTTAAAGAGTGCAGTAACTCAATGGAGTTAAATATAACATTAGGCAACCTAGCTGACAGATGCTACCATAAGATGTGAAGCTCATTAGTTTTATTCAACATATTAAGTGTGCTGGTCTGGACCCAATATAAATGAAATAAAGATGGAGAAAGTGTGCTGCTATTTATTTCGTTATTCTGGCAAAAAAGAGAGTCTTTAGCAGTCAACTCAAAAGTCTCCTTTAGAATAAATCTTAGAGCTTTCACGTCTCATTATTGTCTCTTGGAAAGCCTGCCAGGGCAATGTGTTAAAAGCTTCCATTAGTAGCTAATACACTCACTGAGAAGCATTTTAACCCTATAATGGAAGAGAGAAGAAACTATTCAGGAGTATGAAAATCATTCATTTTCCACATCAGGCCACATTAAAAGGAGAAAGCAGGATGTGTTCAAATCTTTCAATGATATCTGCTTTGAGGAAAGTAAACATGTGATTCAGAGAAATATGAATTTGTTTTTAAAGCTGATGCATGCATTCAGAGAGAAGGCTGTCTAGCTTGGTATTAACCTCAATTATACACTGTCTCAGTTACTAATACATTCTTGAATAGAGCCAGTATGTGGTGACTTCATGACTTCATGGCAATGAATTCAGTTGCATACCGCTGCTTCTTTCAGATTGCACTACAAATCAGTTTTAAGATATCCGTGACACCACAGATCCATTATTGCTTTTCTATGCTAAATATAAGCACCAGCATTTTGAGTTCTATATCCATGCATCTGTTAGAGGTTCCTAGTCTGTTTTGTTAGTAAATCTGGTTTCATCTTTACTTTGGTGTTGAGAAAATGCCTGTTAAAAATAAAGGATTTTGTGGTTATTGTAATACATTTTGAAACTGTGATAATAATTGTGTTTAGATTGCATTTGTTTTTAGATTTCATTCTGCTTTGAGGATGTCATAAGGAAGAGGGAGCAGGCTTGTTTTGTGCTGTCCTCGAGACTAGGGACCTCATCATATTGGCCGCCAGAATTGCCATGGATTGTCAGAATCCAGTGGTGCCCATCGAGTGGGCGTGGGGAACCCGTTAGCCCATGCGCTGGATGGTCCAACTTACTGGAAACCCCATCTCATGGGGGGGGGGAATGTCTGCCACTCAGCTTCCCCCCATTGTTGCCAATACAACATGGGAAGCCTCCTGTGTTGCCACCACTGCTGCATATGTTGGTTCAGCTGTAGTTTAGAGCCCCACTGAAAGTAGCTGTATGTCATATGATGGGAGGCAGTGGGCTCTGTGGCTAAACTACAGAAACCGGCATATGCTGCCAAAAATAGCCCCATCTGATGAGGTCGTAGGACTCAGAGCAATGGGCTCAAATTACCGGAAAGGAGATTTCATCTGAACCTTTGGGAGAACTTTCTGACTGTAAGAGCTGTTCAATAGTGGAACTTCCTGTCTCAGAGTGTGGTGAAGGCTCCTTCTTTGGAGGCTTTTACTATCTCAGCACAAAGGGCTTGTCTCGGTGGCATATGTTGGTTTAGCCCTAGATCATCCATGGAGCATGTCAGCTTCCATAAGAGGATGCAAAGAAACTTCTGGCAGGTCTCCAAGGATTATGCAAAGATTATGCAGAGCCAGTGCATAAGTTGTGTGGCAAAACAGGAGGCTTCCCGTGTTGCCATCAGGAGTCGGGTAATGTGGGGCGGCAGGCGACGGGATCCCCATGCCCCTCCTCCACAAGGGTTACCGGATTTGCCATGGTGCGTGGCAATTCCAGTGGTCATGAGACAAGGTCCCTAAACAGAAGTTGAATGGCCAACTGTCAGGAGTGCTTTGATTGTACTTTTCCTGCATGGTAAGGGGGTGAACTGTATGGCCCATGTGGTCTCTTCCAACTCTATGATTCGATGCCTTATAAACCCTCAAGATGTCTGTGGTGGGACCTCTGATTGAATGCAGAACATTCTACAGGCATATTCTAGAATGATTGTTGTATTCAATAGCACAAATTTAGATGAATGTGGTAAAGTAAATAAACCTACTGTGATTTTTCTCTGTGAGGACCCCTACAACCCCTCAATCTATGGTTTGACACCCATTGGAGCAATCATTAACAATTATAGAGGGATGAAATAACATGATCCCCTGCATTTGTTTCACTTGATACTTCGGGGCCCATCCAGACAGCCCCTTCATTGTGGAAATTTCCACAATAAAGGGGGGCTGTGCAGATGACATCCTGTACAAACCAGCATTAATCCACCACAAACCAGGAAAACCCTGGTTTTTGGCAAATTGATTTGACAATGGGTTTTTTCCATGCCTTCTTGGAAGATACGGGATAAACCCACTACTTCTGGTATCTGGACTGCAGTCCTGACAGTATTCCCACAGTTTTCCAGCCTGGAAAACTGTGGGAATACCAACCTCTTCCCCAAAAGATGCCAAAAAGCCTTTTAAAAAGAAAAGTACTTATCCAGTCTCCTTTGGAGAGCTACCACAGCTCTCCTGGCGTGTAGAAATGGCATGCCAGGAGGAAGGCGGGGGAGGGGGGGGAGAAGGAAAATCGCTTTGGGGGACGTCTTTTGGGGAGGCGTTACAGTGTCCTGGTGTTCTTATGGGACTTCCCAGAGGAACATCTGGACACCCACATGCTAGAAAACATGTGCTTTTTGGGGTATGTGTAGATGGGATAATGTGTGTAGATGCCCTGGGATAATGGCGTGTCTGGAATGGACCTCAGTTACTATTCATTGGGGGGGGGGGGTATAACCTCAAAATCAAAATACTTATTGTACAGAATACATATATCACCACCCCACCCTTTTAAGCTTCTTTTTCTTCATGAAATAGACACAAAAATCCAAGTATAAAAGAAGAGGCAGGTTGTGAGGGGATGTTCCCACAATGTAAAGGCCCCTTCACAGATACAAGCAGTTATCTATCTATCTGTGGGGATATATTCCTCGTTGAATTGCAGTTACTTGAAATCATGGATACAATCAAACACCATTAAATTGCCTAACTATTGTCCCTGCATACTATACAGTTGCATTGGAAGACTTAGATAATCTTCAAGGGGTATCCAGGAATCTGCTAGGTTCTCCAACACAACTCCCTGGTAGCTTCTGGGGAGTCATACCATAGAATTGCCTGGAAGACCTTGCAAATTCCTAGGGATACTATTTTCCTCTGGGTGTCAGTAAGCGAAAACAAAGTAATTATTACTCAATATGGTGCTGGTCCTGCTACAGCAGTGGTTCTCAACTTGTGAGTCCCCAGATGTTTTGGCCTTCAACTCCCAGAAATCCGAACAGCTGGTAAACTGGCTGGGATTTCTGGGAGTTGTAGGCCGAAACACCTAGGACCCACAGGTTGAGAACCACTGTGCTACAGTGTTGTCTTGCCATTTTCATGCAATAAAGTCCTACAATAAATCATGCAGCTGAAGAAATCAAATCTCACCTATGGCTGCCAGCAGTCTTCTTTGTGAGCAATAGTCAATCAATGCAGAGAGACTGCTTTTGACAGTAAAGGTTTAAGGCTTTTGACTGTCATCACCTGTATCTTCACATTTGATGGGAGAGGCACTGCCACAGTCACAACATCCCTTTCTTCTTTGCATGTTCTGGGCCTTACTGAGTCAGACATTGGCTGGTGAACATCTGGGGAACCAGATACAGCTGTAGCTTCTTTCTCTGACAGTCAGGCATCTTTTCTGCATCTCTGCCTCCTTGAAAAATGGATTGTACTGTTAGTAGTGAAATGGGCAGCACTTTGCTCATGCCTTAGGCTTGTGCTCGCTCTGGGCAGAATGAAAGAAGAGGTGGAAAGTAGGAGGGGGTTAAAATAGGAGGGGATGATTGTGGAAGCCTCTGGATAAACATCATAAAACAATCCATTTTTTGCCCCTAAACACCCCCTATGCAGTGTTGGAGGGAGGACTATGTTTTTGGAGCTTCCTGGCCTTTTTTTTTTTTAAATAACAGGAAATGAAAGAAGCCCAACATAAATAATTTCTTGCATCTAAATTGGTGGCTAGTTTGCTAACTGGAGTGCCATATCATGAGAAGATAACTGCCATACTGCGGCAACTCCACTGACTTCCAGTCCACTTTCTGAGCTAAATACAAAGTGTTGGCCATTAGTATTACCTATAAATCCTAAAACAGTTTAGGTCCAGGCTATTTGTCTAATCGCATCTCCCTATACAGACCATTCTGTGCACTGCGGTCAATGGAGGAGGCCCTCCTCTCGGTCCCACCTCCGTCATAATCTCATTTGGTGGAAATGAGAGAGGGGAGTCTTCTCTGTGATCGCTCCCTGCCTCTGGAACTCCATCCATAAATAAGTAAAAATGGCCCCCACCCTCCTCTCCTTTAAGAAACTTCTAAAAGTGTACCTATGCACTTTAGCGTATGGAGAGGAGGAGGACTAAGACACTTTGACTACTTGGAATGCTGGCTAGTCCCACTTGTACTATATGGCTGCCACATTACATTCCAAATGAACACCAGTACTAACTAGGCCTGGGTAACAACGGAAAAATTTGTTTCTAAAATCGATTTGTATTGGGGGGGGGGGGGGGTTGTTTCAATATTTAAAATAATTACAAAATTTTCCTTTTAAAAAGTTTGATATTTACGAAATTTCGTAAATGGTAAAAAATTAACGAATCGATTTCCGAAACAATAACGAATCAATTCGTTAATGGCGGACGCAACCGCGAAATACGCTAAAAAACCTCCAAAACCTTCTGAAGCTTCCCTCTCCCTCTGTTGTTGACTGTTGGTGTGATATTATATTTTTTTTCACTAATTAAACCATAAAACTGGCCCAGACATGCGGAAATAATAACGAAACGACCTCAGAACAATAACGAAACAAATACAATAACGAAATACGAAGCATTTACAAAACGTGTTTAAAAATTCGTTTTTTTTAATAATTGCTCCAGAATGGTTCGTTATCGTTTTGTAATTGGAAAAATTAACGAATTATTAACGAATTACGAATTAACGAAACGAAACCTCCCAGGCCTAGTACTAACCATTTATAATGTAACTGCATTTTAAATTGCTTTTGGGGTATTTGTCGTAATGTTTACTTATGTTTTAGTTAACTATGTCTAATTGGATTGTTTTATTTTTCATCACAATGCTTAATTCTTCATCATAAGCTTTATTGCGTATTATTTTGATATGTTTGTATTCACCTGAGGCAGTTAATACTTACCTTTTTGTGTGTGTAAACTACCCTGAGTCCTTTAGGTGAGAGAGGGTGGTCTAGAAATAAAGTTGTTGTTGTTGTTGTTGTTGTTGTGATGATGATGATGATGATGATGATGATGATGATGATGATGATTAAATTGGCTTGGGATGAATATGATGGAAGTGGGAGGCTTCACATATAATAGAAAGCATTCTGAAAAAGCTTCCTTTTAATATATATTTTTTGGAAAAACTTTTTTTTAACCCCTGCAGAGTTCTGAAGCCATGCATTGCCTAATCCTGGGTTAAAGGAATATCTGTTCTGAAGGAAGGAAAATAATTTGGGAGAACATGGAAAGAATAGAAACATTTTACCTAGGTAATATAGACAGTTAAGGTTTAAGCCCCCAAAAGACACGAGATTCTGTCTGATCTTGGATGTTTAACAAAATCAGGTCCTGTTAATAACACTGGGCAGAACACCAAGGAATTAATGTGCTGTAGACTATATTCAAAGGAAGACAGTGGCAAACCACCTCTGAGTATTCCTTATCAAATGAAATTTAGTACTCTATGAAATTCAAAGATTCACCCTAAGTCAATAGTTGACTTGAAGGTGTGCATGCAGACAATTAAGTGAAAAGTAAATTAAAAGAAAAACCATAATGCAGTACAACTTGAAAATGGGTTAGGAAACAATGCCAACAATATTCAAAAAGCATATATATGATTCCCACTCAGTATGCTACACCACTACTGCTCTTTCATCAGAATAGACCTCTCTTTTGTGCCAGTTCTGCGTGGAGATGGTGTTGAGCCCTTATTGTATCACAGCAGGATATTACTGCTGCCTGTGAATGACATCCCGCAACCCACTAATCAGTCCCTGATATCAATATGTTTCGCAGGGCTAAGTCTGCCTCTTCAACCTGAAGTCAACCATACTAACTTAATCAGCTACACAATGAAACCTTCTCTGCCTAAAGCACTGGAGCGCATCTTTTCTTGGCTGGTATCCAGGACCTGATGGCTGGGTTCTTAGATTTGTGCTTCAGCCATTTTCCAGTGAGAACATGCATTAGGTAAAGCATTTCATCATTACAAGAAGGCAGAATCATCTCTTTAAAGAACAAATCATAGCTGCTCGCCGCCACAGCACGTCTTAGCTCCACTGCACTGGGACTGTATTTCCTTTCTACAAGAAAGGACATGGAGCTTAACTGCCGACATTCCTAGCCTACTGAGTCTATAGCAGATCTTGAGCTGGTGACCTTGGGGATGTCAGGTGGGGAATCTGACTCTGCACCACCAGCACCCAGCAATGTGAGAGCTGGACCATAAGGAAGGCTGAACAAAGGAAGATAGACGCTTTTGAACTGTGGTGCTGGAGGAAAATTCTGAGAGTGCCTTGGACCACCAGAAGATCCAACCAGTCCATACTTCAGGAAATAAAGCCTGACTGCTTATTGGAGGGAAGGACATTAGAGGCAAAGCCACTGAATGCTAATCAAGGTGATCAGCTGAAACATTCACAGCTAGCCCCAGCAGAAAAAAGTCCTTTGTCTCACCCTGGTCATTCCACAGATATATAAACCCATTTTTCCTACTTCCAACAGACCTCACTACCTCTGAGGATGCTTGCCATAGATGCAGGTGAAACGTCAGGAGAAAAATTGTCTCCAGAACATGGCCATATAGCCCGGAAAAACCTACAACAACCCAGTGATTCTGGCCATGAAAGCCTTCGATAATACAATGGGTAGTTGCCCGAAAAGCCGCTTTTGGTCCGCAGCCAGAAAATGCGGCTCGATTTGACCCATTGGTGGCAATGGGGAGGGTTCATGGGCTCCCCTTCCTGTCATTTTTAGGGCTATTGGGATGAAAATAGCCACACTTGGAGGACACATCTACCACTGCTGGCCCACCAAGTTTCATGGTGTTTGGATCATCCCCTGATTTTTAGGATTTTTTTTTCTTTCTAGAAATAAAATCTCTTTTAAAAAGTTCCCAAAAAAGTATCCCCCGCCAACCCCACCCTGTAACTTCTCCAGTAGCAGCAGCGGGGCACCATTCTTTCTTGCCAAATGTCAAAAATGCACTTCCACACCACACAGCCACTATTACACTTTATTTACTAATAAAAACAAAAGCAACTTTTTCTATAGCGTTTGTCTTTCTTGTTCTCACAATATACTGGAAGAGGCCAGCAGCCCACCATCCACAGGCAAGCAAGTAGCATGTCCCCTTATTAGAAAAACACTCCTGTATGATTCAAAAATTATTAGTTATTGGTGGTAAGTTTAGGTAGGTAGGTAGTTTTTTCTGAAAATGAGGCTTTGTTGTTTGCTGGAATTCCTATAATTATTAATAACAACAATCTTTTAAAAGTAGTACTTTGATGAAAGAGAGGAGAGAGGAGAGATAAGAGAAGAAGCTAAAGGCTTTAGTAGAGGCTAAAGGTGACTCAAAGCTCAGTCTTACCCTAAAAGAAAAAAAAAACATACCCACAAATGCCATGCCTGCCCACCCACCTACACTTTCCACCTCCCAGTCCCACTAAATAAAGAATCCAGAAAATAAAGGAAAATAAAGGAAAATTAGAAAGGTTCAATACTAGAAAGAGGCCAAGCCAAGCCAAAAACTAAAGCTGAGAGTGAGCGGTGGCAAAACAATCGGACTGAAACATCTCTCTCTAGAGCCAGGACGCAACTAAGCAATGGAGGTGCTCACCTCATTAAATAGACACAGCTTTCATAAGAGACAACACTGCTGTTTCTTCTATTCTGAATGGCCCAAGAGGGAGGACTCACAGGGAAACCCTGTGCAAGCATGCAGCAGCCTCTCCATTCGCCTCGTGATCCTGAATAGAGCAGAAGGAGCCTTGAATGGCAGTCATGTGGTCCAGCTCTGTTGAAAAAGACATGATGGCGGAGCCCTTGCCATTACGGGTGTCTGAAGAAGCGAAAATGCCAAAGGAAAATGGACAAAATGAATCTGTGCACAAGTCTAGTTTCCATCCCTTTTGCTCTGATGTTGATGTAATGTGTGGATGGCTGCCAATACACAAGAAATGTTCACTCCTGCAACCACATGGGTTATGGAATTGGGCCACAATAGTTTTGTAACTTGGAAGCCTTTCTAAACGTTACAGCAAGAGGGATGTGTTTGTGTGTCCTACTGAGATGCTTCAAGCAGCAAAAGCAAGTGTGGGCTCTGTGATTCTGTGGACAGCCAAGATACAAGATATGGCTCTATACTATACTATACTGGAAAGGATGGGCTCTGTTTAATATTTTGGATTTGACTGGAGGCATATTACCAAAACAGCTGGCTATCACTACTTTGTTACCAGTTCATGCTGTGTAGTTTAGCTGCACGGTACATCTAAGATCAGAACAGAATAATGATAAAAATGCCAGCACCAGCATTT
This sequence comes from Anolis sagrei, assembly GCF_037176765.1. Lineage (NCBI taxonomy): Eukaryota > Metazoa > Chordata > Lepidosauria > Squamata > Anolidae > Anolis > Anolis sagrei. The sequence continues at coordinate 264,178,526 of NC_090022.1, forward strand.
TTTTTCTCAATAGAAGAGAGGAAAAAGAGCAGACAATTACAAATATTGCAAAATTCTTCGTATATGGGGAATATAAACCGTAGAGTAGGAGTAGGGAAAGCTCTGTCCTTGCCCATTTTGTTGTATTCTAACTCCCATTACCCTGACTACTGGCCATGCTGTCAGGTTCTGTTGAGAGATAAAGTTCAACATATGAAGGATAGCATTTTTCTACCTATGCTATAGATTATGTTTGCCTGCTATAACATATAAAATGTGTACTTGTTTGCCAACCTGCTCATCTCCAGATATTTTGAAGTGAAGCTGCCATCATTTCTGAACATTTTTCATACTGACTAGAGAAGATGGGTTTGCAGTTCAACATTATTTGGAGGGCCCAAGATTACCATACCTTTTCTAAGTTCAAAAATGTGGTTTGAAAACTTTAGTTTTTGCTTTTTACAAGTGTATGTATTCTGTGTTCTAGGAGATCATGCCCTTCCCACCCATCCAAACCAAGAGGAATTTATGGCCTAAATTCATAGCTTGGAATGTTATCTTGTTCTTGCATGTCTTCAAGACATTTCTAACTTATGGCGACCCAATGAGAACCTATCACAGTGTTTCTGGAGTTGTGTGTGTGTGATTGGCCTATGGTCACTCAGCATGTTTTCATGGCCAAGCAGGGAATCACACCCTGATCTCCAGAATCAAAGTTCTGATAATGACCTAGAATCATAGAATTAAGTCCTTGTGCTGGCAGGACTGAAGAGTTTGAAGAGACCTCATGGGCCATCCAGTCCAACCCCCTGCCAAGAAGCAGGAAAATCGCGTTCAAGGCACCTCCAACAGATGGCCATCCAGCCTCTGTTTAAAAGCCTCCATAGAAGGAGCCTCCACCACAATTCAGGGTAGAGAGTTCCTCTGCTAGTGTTCTTCCTAATGTTTAGGTGGAATCTCCTTTCCTGTAGTTTGAAGCCATTGCTCCATGTCCTAGTCTTCAGGGCAGGAGAAAACAAGCTTGCTTCCTCCTCCCTGTGACTTCCCCTCATATATTTATGCATGGCTATCATGTATCCTCTCAGTCTTCTCTTCTGCAGGCTAAACATGCCCAGCTCTTTAAGCCATTCCTCATACTGCAGGCTAAACATGCCCAGCTCTTTAAGCCATTCCTCATACGGCCTCATACCCTTGATCATTTTAGTCGCCCTCCTCTGGACACACTCCAGCTTGTCAATATCTCTCTTCAATTGTGGTGCCCAGAATTGGACACAGTATTCCAGGTGTGGTCTAACCAAGGCAGAATAGAGGGGTAGCATGACTTCCCTGGATCTAGACACTATACTCCTATTTATGCATGCCAAAATCCCATTGGCTTTTTTAGCTGCAGCATCACATTGTTGGCTCATGTTTAACTTGTTGTCCACAAGGACTCCAAGGCAAGTCAGGGCAAGTCAACCACTGAACAACATATGTGCACATAATATTCTTAAAACGTAATTGAATGTTGCACAGTGAAAACTCACGACAAAGCATACTCATATTTGGAGGATACGTGATTTCTTTTTCATCAACTGTGTAACAGCATGTAGTGTTCTGAGGCAAGTGGCTATGCTCTTAAACCGGTATCTTCAAATGGATTTAAAGTGCATGTGGAAAATAGCCACCAATTGAGATCTCAACTCTTGCTTCTTTAAAATATAGCAGGAACAGAGAAAAAGAACAAGGGGAAATGTTATAAAACCATTTTCTTGCCACTGTAATGACATTTAAAGTCAAAAAGGAATATTACCTTTTACTGGAAATGTTATTGAAGTGTTTTAATTTTATCTTAGTTTTTGAAGGCAGTGCTACTTAAAGTGCTGGTCCAGGGATTGTAGGCAATTTGAGCCATCACTGCCAGTCCATGGTGAGTTTCCAGGAAATTATGCAAACCACAGTAGTAATAATAATAGGATACACATTTAGTATTAGTAGATGACACCTTGTGAAGAAAATTTGCTTGTCTCCAACATCACCCAGCTTGAACAGTGCTTTTTCAAGTCATGCAGTCTTTATCATTGTCCTGTCCTGAAGGAGAATCAGGTGGGCATGACAGGCTTCTCAAGCAGACTCTTACTACAGAACCTCAAGATATTCCATTTGAGCAACTAACTCCTATGAAACCTGGAATGAGCTAAATCCTATTCATCTCTGGGAGATGATCTATCAGCCTCTCCAGTCTCCATCCTTTCCTGATAAATGGGAAACGCTAAAGCAGCCTTCTAGCATTCCATCTCCATTCCTTCCAGGTTAATTGCTTACAGTGGCAACCACACTGGCATGCAGGTGAATTGGGTAATGAAAGACCTTCTTCAGATGATCACTGGATCAAGAGACCCCTACTTGATAGGACCTAACTGTAATTTGTGGCACCAAATATTATTTACACATGTCTGTCTGTTAATTTGTGCCCACCTATTATTTGCTATATCACAGAGTTCTGAAGATAATGGACATTGAGGAGGGATACCATTAGTACAGTTTCTTATCTCTCAGGAGCACACAATCCCACTACCTTGAAATGGCAATGCCAAGATGGATTATGATGACATGACTTCTTAAAAAAGATTATGATGTTTGGTAAAGTGGAAGGCATTAGGAAAAGAGACGATCACATACAGATTTATTTATTTATTTATGAGATTTATACCCTGCCTTTTCCCAGTCAAGAGCTCAAGGCAGCTTACAGCCAGCAAAAACATATAATATAAAAATTTTTTTTAAAAAAAGTTAAAACCATAAATATTAGCAAATGCTGTGACACACTAATTAAAACCACAATAAAATACATTAAAAACCACCCTGATAATACATAATGAAGTCAAAGGAACTTCCTAACTTTTGGATATCACTAGTTTTTTTCTGAAGACTTCCTTAAAAAGGAAGGTTTTCAGACCTGATCAAGGCCTGGACTGATGAAGAAAACATTACTGCTCAAAGTGGTCCTTGGCTGGTACCAATAGGGGAGCCATTGGCTGATGCTGTGCATAGTTTCTAGGAAAGAAAGAAACAATTGTAGCCAATAAAAACATATATGGTGCCAGATCCAGCCACATTAGAAAAAAACTTGGTCCTGTACATTAAATAGCCGGAGAAGCATTATGATAAAAGAAGCCACAAGCTTGCATTTGCTAGACCTCAACAGCCTGGTGATGATTATTCGGGCTTCCTCTCTCATCTCTAGAATCACTATGAATCAAAGTCAAGTTGGCAAACAACAGCAATATTTTTATTACTGCATATTTCCTGTAAAAAAATCTCAAGGAAATATGCATATTGCTTCAGCTTCTCTCATGTGTGGATATGGAGAGCTGACTAAAGGTTTCCTTTTCACATTAAGTCTAGTCGGGTCCGACTCTGTAGGGTGGTGCTTATCTCCATTTCTAAGCCAGCGTTGTCCATAGACACCTTCAAAGTCATGTGGCCGGCATGACTCCATGGTATTACCTTCCTGCTAAAGTGGTAGCTATTGATCTACTCACATTTGCATGTTTTCAAAATGCTAGGTTGGCAGAAGCTGGGGCTAACAACAGGAGTTCACCTCATTCCACAGATTTGAACTTCTAGTCAGCAAGTTCTGCAGCTTAGTAGTTTAACCATTGTACCACCATGGCCCCAGAGAGCTGCCTGCCAAGATGCAAATAAATGAGGAATACTCAAGGAAGGACATTATATAATGACAATAATTAATACATATGCCTAATACATGCACCTATGGTGGATTTGGACAGATAAGGAAATGTGTTGTATAGTTTAATTCACCTGAAGTAATTCTGTTAGGCACTTCTGAGAAGGCCCCATTGAAATGAATACTAGCTGTGAAGGATCTATTATCTCTTGCATAGCTGTCATTCGTTTCATCTGCACCAGAGTACCTCAGGGTGAATTGTGCCCAAGACAAGTAATGGATGAGTGACAGGAGGACATTCTTTAGACACCAGCCAATTCAGACCGAACAGATGGCTAACAGTTCTCTACTGGCTGGAAATTTTGCCATGAGTCAATGGAGACTTGGGTTTCACGTAGCTGGACTCTTTGGCTAGTGGTGTTCATCACAATATGTTTGGTTGGCACTGTGCCCTCAGACATTCATTGCCTTGTCTTCAGCACAGGTATTAAGTGCCCATGCATTCAGAGTGAGCCAAACCAGCACTGCAAAAGCTGTTTTATGAAGTAAACCCTGTCTTCGTAATAAACCTACAGAATCTCCCAATCTTTGCATTATCGAGTCTACATAACCATAACATTGTTACATTCCTTAGTTAATGTAAGAGTAGCTGGGGGGCTTTTTTTTTTTTTTTGCCTTTTTCTGCAAGTGTGAAGGATGTATGTCCTGTCAACCACATCTGGCCCGACAGCCATTTTTACAATCTACTCATAAAAACTCTTCTGGGTCAGATGTTTTTCAAGGAAAAAACAACAACAACCATACGTTGAATGACCTCCTGAATCAATGTTTCCCACCTAGAACAGAGTGTAGCCCCTTACCCGTGAAAGTTAGGTGATGAGGATGAAATTACGATTGCTACTCTGGCTTGCAGGCATTGTTGGCTTGTTGGTATCACCAGCTACATAATTAGGCTTTTAATTTTACTTCAAATGAACTTTTGGTGTTTCTATGTCAATATTATATGTTGCGTTAAGTTACTTGATAGGCTTTGGTACAATTTAATGTGAGGTTGCAAGTTTTAATTTAACTGTAGATGTTGGTTTATTTTGGGACTTGGTTGGTTTGTTGTTGTACTTGTACTAGTATTTGAAGTTATGGTCCTGTCAAGGCATTGAATGTTTACCTTTTATTTGTTGGAATCCACCCTGAGCCCCTTTGGGGAGATAAGGCAGAATATAAATAAAGTTGTTGTTGTTGTTGTTGTTGTTGTTGTTGTTGTTGTTGTTGTTGTTTGATACATAACAAGATAAATACACAGCAAACAAGATCACTATGCTGGCTTTTGTATTTGATCGCATGTCGGACACTTCTCAAGTGTCTAGGACTGTGTCATGTATCAACGAATAATGTGTGCAGATCTAAGTAGGGTGGCCTTTTGTAGCTGATAGATGGTAATTTTGTCAGCACTGACTGTGTTTAAGTCCAGGTCTGTAGGCACTGCACCCAGTGTGCTGATCACCACTGGGACCACCTTTATTGATTTGTGTCAGAGTCTTTGAAGTTCTATCTCTAAATTCTTGTATTGTTCAGCTTTTCCAATTGCCTCTCGTGAATCCTGCTGTCACTTGGGATTGCAACATCGATGATCCATACTTGTTCCCCCCACCCCGCCCGATCATGAGGTCAGGAGTATTGTGCTCAAAAACTCTATCAGTCTGAATTCAGAAGTCCCAGAGTTGTTTGACGTGTTCATTTTCAGTAACGTTTTCACGATTGTGATCCCACCAGTTCTTTGTCGCAGGCAGATGGTATTTGTGGCACAAGTTCCAATGTATCATCTGAGCAACTGTGTTATGCCCCTGTTTGTAGTCCGTCTGTGCGATCTTCTTGCAGCAGCTCAGTATATGATCCATCATTTTGTCTGCTTCCTTACAGAGTCTACACTTGGAATCTCTCATCGTTTTTTCAATTCTGGCTTTGATGGCATTGGTTCTAATGGCTTGTTCTTGGGCTGCAAGAATCAAGCCCTCCATCTCCTTTGTCAAAGTTCCATTTGTGAGCCACATCCATATTTTTCCTTGTCAATTTTGTTCTCAGCTTTTCCCAGGAACTGTCCACGGATAGCCTTCTTTTGCCAGTTTTCTCTTCAGCTCTGCATTGTATATTATTATTATTATTATTATTATTATTATTATTATTATTATTCTTTGAAACACAACAAGATTAGCACACAGCAAAGAAGATCACTATGCTGGTTGGTGTATTATTATTATTATTATTATTATTATTATTATTATTATTATTTGAAACACAACAAGATTAGCACACAGCAAACAAGATCACTATGCTGGTTGGTGTATTATTATTATTATTATTATTATTATTATTTGAAAATGAAGTTCCAGACTATTTCAGTTTTATGTTCAGCAACTCGAACAGTTTGCGTGGTCAATTTAAGTTTGGACAAAAACCGAGGGTATACTTACATTGTATAAATAATGCACTTTGACACCATTTTAACTGCCATGGCTCAATGCTATGGGATCACAAGTTTTTAGCCTTTTCTGATGAATAGTTTCTTGCCAAAGTACATCTCTCATGATTCAATGACAGTGAGCCATGGCAGTTAAAGTGGTGTGAAATTTCATTAATTCTACAGTGTAGATGCACCCCTAGAGCAGATTCACCGGCTCAGCATGAAAACCACTCGCAACCGCAGAAGTATAGTGACTTAAGAAAGGCTTCTAGGCTATTCGTTAATAAATAAAAAATAACGGAGAGGACATAAAATGGGAAAAAAAGGATTAAAAAGATGTTACATTATGTTGTATTCAGTTTTATCAATGCTTCAGGTCGGCCACCGTCACTTCAACTGCAGTCCTGACAGTTGTTATGCTGAAAGATGCCATGATTCTGAAGGGAGTTTTATGCAAGGATGGCCTAATGATCTGACCACAGTTAAGTACTTTTTAACTCTCATTGGATTGAGTGGGAGAGTTAAACACATCAAAGTGATGCCAATAATAAAAAAGTAAGCTTTCCAACAGGTCTAATTTCTTTCACTAGAAAGGACATGTTTCTCCATCTCATAGGACTGTTAGCCTAGATTAGCATATTTATCACATATACGATTAAGACAAATCCATCCAGAATCTAAGCTCTCTGAAAATGCTTAGCTGATTGCTGCCGAAAGGATTAATCTATAACATACTGAAACGTGTTACCAATTTCAAAAGGAGAAAAGGGAGTATCTATGCCTGTGTTGATTAATGAAAACGAAGTATGCAATGTGATAAGGAAAACTACTCTAATGTCACAAAGTGAACTATTTGACAACATGGAGTTCCTAATTTCACAGCAAGAGATAACAAGAATTTTGTGTATATACCGAAGTGCTGGGAAAAGAAAGTGAAACAATATCTTTTCTCAACTGCCTACCACTTGAGTAGCTTGTGAAATGGCTCTGAAAATATAATTTTTCTTCTGCATGTGAACTTGAGCTATTTACATACATCATTCACCGCCTTCTTACATCACCATGTTATAACAGAATTAAGATTCAGTTGCACTTTCTGTCTGTCTATTCAGAAAAGCCTGCTTGAAATTTCAATTATGTTTTCTGCTCTCTGAAGAAGCAATTGTATAATACTGGAAAAATCATTGTGTTGTTTGTTAGGAACATGGAAGTTTAAGATGTGACATCGTCCAACGATAGTTCAAGGAACTTCAAAGATATATGTAATGCATTGTAACAGATGTCAGTTGTAAAATGGATCCTGGAGAGGTCTGCACTTGCAGCAGGAGCGGAGAAGGCATCTCTTGTGGAAAAAGCCCTTAAGCTGCATCTCACAGTTCACAGAATTTCAGGAACATTCCCCAAAGCAGTATGAGGAGAAGATGCATTTGGGAGAAAAGGTTGCTGGGGGGAACTACTGAGGAAATCTGAGATGTGGACAGAAAATTTCACTTAGGAAGTCTTCTGCTTTGCTTCTGCACTTCTATATTTTGGATTATGCTGTTGATAATTCTTGGTATTGCTACCTAAGCATTTTCCACTAATGAATACCTACCTACTAGGCCTGGGCGGTTTCGTTCGTTAATTTTGTAATTCGTTAAATATTCGTTAATTTTAGCAATTACAAAACGATTACAAAACTTATTTTTAAACCCGGAAGTGTTTTTAAATATCGAAACGGCATGCGCCAAAAATTTTTGTATTTCCGTAAGATGGCTTGGCTAGATGCTTGCTGGGAGCTCTCCTCTCTCTCCTCTCCTTAGCCAGTCAGAGGCAGAGCCTGAAAGAGGAGGAGGAGGAGGAGGAGGAGAGGGCGGGGAAGGCGCCGGCTGAGCAAGCGAGCGAGAGGGCGAGCGACCCTCAGCAGGAAGGCGGCCCGTCCCTCCTTCCTCACCTTTGCGGTGGGTGGGCTTCGTTCTCCCAATTCCTTAGTGGAGGGCTGTGCTTCGTTCTCCCAATTCCTTAGCGGAGGGCTGGGCTAGATGGCCTTTGGGGAGCCCTTCTCCCAATTTCGCATTGCTTCGGAGGAGCCGGGCCCGACTTGGCGGCAGCGCTTGAGGGCCCGCCAGAGTGAGTGCCTGCCTTCCCTCCTTAATAATAATTTCTCCTCCCTATTCTACTAAATTAATAATTAAATTAAAAAATATTGAAAAAATATTGAAAAAATATTGAAAAAATATTGAAAAAATATTGAAAAAATATTGAAAAAATATTGAAAAAATATTGAAAAAATATTGAAAAAATATTGAAAAAATATTGAAAAAATATTGAAAAAATATTGAAAAAAAAGGGCGCCATCTTTACAAAATGTTTTGTAAATATTAACGAAATTTCGTAAATACCGAACTTTTTTAAGGAAAAATTTTGTAATTATTTTAAATATCGAAATAAAAAAAACCCCAAATACAAATAGATTTTAGAAACAAATTTTTGCGTTGTTACCCAGGCCTACTACCTACTTATCTGCCTTTGTACTTCTAGTAGTAAATAGGAAGCAGTATATAGAAGCATATAAGTTAGGAAGCCTACCCCAACTCTAGTTGTTCTGTTCATGAGGCAAGAATGTTTAAAGCTGTTCTGAATGGTAATGGAGCTATCAAGGTATTGGACCATATTCCTGACACATGCTCAGGAACAGGCACATCCATGTATAGCATATAACATCCACAGGAGGAACGTCCATGCAAGTGAGAGTAGATTGAGGCAATGGATTAATCAGCCATCACCTGATCCTATTGTTCAATAGTGTGGACTATGAGCAAGAAAACCAGGACTCACCCTGAATTGGCTTCTGGCTGTCCCCACAATGTTCAAGTTTTTCTGATTTTCCTGGGATAATAAACCAGATTTGTCCTCTTTTAGGCAAAGTCAGAGGATATTCCAAACTTTGCTAGAAACTCTGGAGGCTCTTTTTCTAGTTCCTTCCTTGAAATATAGGCCACAGCACTTGCTATTCTTTAGTGGTTTTCCACCCACATGCTAACCGGGGCTGACCCTCCTTAGCTTCCAAGATCAATCAGGAGCTGGTGCCTTCAGGTAGTTAGGTCTAGAGGTCAGATTTCTACATATTAAATAGGGCAGAGGTTCTTAACCTGGGGGGTCATGACTACCAGAGGGGTTGTTGGGCCATTTGATGGGGGTTGTGCTGCCGCCTCATTTGGCCTCACCCCCTCTGCCTCTCCCCGCAAGGCCAAGCTCACGGGGAGCCTTGTCACCTGGCCCTCGCCACCTGCCGAGCTCATCAGAGGCAAGGGCTGGGTGAGGAGGCTCCACAGTGTGGCCTGGCTTTGTGGGAAGCCTCATTGCCCAGCCCTTGTCCCTGTTGAGCTCATCAGAGGTGAGGGCTTGACAAGAAGGCTCCACGGCATGGCATTGCCTTGCAGAAAGCTTCATCGCCCAACCCTAGCCCTTGTCGAGCGTGGCAGAGGTGAGGGCTGGGTGACAAGGTTCCACAGCACAGCCTGGCCTTGCTTTTGATCCAGGTCCATCATCGGTGGAGGTCGCTTTTTCCCTGTGGGTGAAGTACAACTCCCAGCAAGGAAGGTCAGTTCCCATCAAACCCCTTCAGTAATCAAATTTCGGCATCTGTGTGTCAAGTTGGGTCCAGATCCATCCATGTTTGGGTCCACAGTACTCTCTGGATGTAGGTGAACTACAACTCCCCCAAATCACAGTGAATTTTCCCCCAAAGACCTCTAGAATTTTTTGCTGGTCATGGGGACTCTGTGTGCCAAGTTTGGTCCACATTCCATCTATGGTGGAGTTCAGAGTGCTCATTGGTTGCAGGTGAACTATAAATCCTAGTACCTACAACTCCAAAATGCCCAGGCCAATTCTCCTCAAAACCCACTAGTGTTCAAATTTAGGCATATCGGGTATGCATGCCAAGTTTGGTCCAGATCCATCATTGTTTGGGTTCATAGTGCACTCTGGATGCAGGTGAACTACAACTTCGATAAATCCCTCCAAATACCTCCAGTATTTTCTGTTGAAGAAGAACTATACATTCAAGCAACTCCCAAATGTCAGGGCCAAGTTTGGTTGAATTCCATTGTTATTCTTATTATTTATTTATGTGCTATATTTATACCCCGCCCTTCTCACCCTGAAGGGTATTCAGGGCAGCTTACAAAATACTGCAAAAATTCAATGCCACATTGTGCACATAACAATAAACATACCTAATAAAAGTATAAAACAGTTAAAACATATAAAACAGCAATACAGATTAAAAACATACAATGTGCTGAGTCATGATTTCCAAACTTAAATGTTTTTAATGTTTCTGTATCGTATGTAAATCTGTGTCCCGACATTGAACGTTTGCCATGTATATGCTATGCTCCGCCCTGAGTCCCCTTCAGGGTAAGAAGGGCGGAATATAAATGTTTCCAATAAATAAATAAACAAACTTCTTAAGTTTTCCCATAGTTGTTATTCAGACTGCTAAGTCAAAATGATATAATAAAGCCCTCCTTCCCTAACCCTCTCTGGCAATCAGTCACACGATTCCCTCCCTCCTTCACACAACCAAAATCCCTGATAGAATATGATCTTGTGGGTTATAATGAGGTAGGGTGGTATAAAGTGCTATTGTGTGAGGATATAAGGTTAAGGGTACATTCAAGGTGCCAAGATTTTTAAAGCAGTTAACCAAAGAGTGAAAGTGCAGTTCAGAATGCTCTTTGATTTCAGGTGCAACTGCAACTCCCAAATGTCTGGGTCTACTTTTCCCAAACCTCTCCAGTATTTTCTGTTGCTCATGGGAGTTCTACATTCTAAGTTTGGTCCTGGTCTGTAAATTGTGGGGGGTCTCAGTGGCCTATGAAAGTCAAAGCTGAATCGGTTGAAGGTACTGCAAATCCCATAATCTGTTGTCCATGCTCCCCCAAACATATTGTTTTTGTGATTAATCACTCTGCCTTAATTATGTTCAATTTGTAACAATGAAAATACATTCTGCATAACAGATATTTACATTACGATTCATAAGAGTGGTGGAGTTGTGAAAAATCTCAAAATTACTGGAAAGGGATACACGAAGAAATGCAGAGAATATTTAAAAAAAAATTTCCTAGGAAAGCCGAATATTATCTCCTGGGAATTACGGATGGAGATATAAGCTTAGACTCAAATGAAGATATTTTATTCTTCTACCTGACGACGGCTGCGAGAATTGTCTTTGCGCAATTATGGAAACAGATAGAAATACCGGAAAATTTTAAGTGGGTAAAGAAAATAAATGAAATTAAGGATATGGACAAGCTAACTTTCCTCTTAAAAAAGAATACAGGCAACCCAATAAAACAAACAGATTGGACAATAATAGAAGATTATATTGAAAATAGGTCCAAGGACAAGTAACTAAATTAAATGGAAAGGTAACAAAACCTTGCAAGGTAGAATATATCGAAAAGGATTGACAAAAAGACATATGCGGGCAGAGCCGGAAGGAGGTCTAAATTTTTGTGATTTTTTTTTCTTTCTCTTTGTTTTTTACTGTGTGATTTTTCGTAGTTTTTGAATTCTTTTTGGGAATTCTTTTTTTTAATTTTTTTTTCTTTTTCTTTTCTCTCCTTTGAGATTGTTGTTGTTATTCTTATTTAACACTTTCTTTCCTACTTTTCTATCTTCTTTATATTATTCTCACTCTTTCGTTGTAGTTTATAATAATCTAATAAAAATTTATGACAAAAAAAAAGAGTAGCAAAATTATAGTTATGAAGTAGCAACAAAAATAATTTTATGATTGAGGGTCACCACAACATGAAGAACTATTTGAGTCATGGCATTAGAAAGGTTGAGAGCCACTGGCCTAATGGATTCAAATATACATTGGAAGAGTTGAAGGTTGAAGGAATAAAAAGGAAATCATGTTTATTTCCTTCAGCGCACTTGTGCCAGTACCTCTGGGTCTTTTAGATAATATGTGACCTTCCTTAGCGACATAGTGTATCTGTTAAAACAATTCCTGTGACATTTTTTCCATTACAAAAATTAAAAGTGGTTGTATTGTTAGATCCATCTTTAATAATGATATTGTACTGGCTTCTTTCCAGGGATCAAATTCCACTTCTAAACTCAGTAGGCTCATTGGGATTCTTTTGAAAGCAGCTTCAGTGTCAGAAGCAGCAAGGCCAAGCTTTTCATCACTGTTTATGACTAACTTAGTTCTTCAAATGCTAGGAGCAAATGTCAAAGTCTAATATGACTCTCTCATTAAAGTTCTGTTTAAACACAAGCATAAGTTCTTATTTAGGCTTGCATTTGGCCTGCAGGGGATAGGAAACCAGAATGTAAGATCAAACTGCAGGAGGAGATTGGAAAGAAACATAGGAACTGCAGGTCACAGAGCAATCAGGGTCAGAATAAACCGAGGGTCAGGACTGTGAGCAAGAAAATGCTGCTGGTAAGAAAACTAAGATAGATCTTGTTGTACCAGCAAGACTCAGCCTTTAAAAGTCCTTAATATTCTTCTCAAAGAACCAATGGCTAGGATGAACTGATGGAGCCACAGAAGATCTGGAAATGTCTTGAGAAGCTGTAGTTGCATGGCTCATCACATGGAGATGTGGCTAGCAGTTCCTAGCCTCGATAAATTAGAAGGAACTATTATTACTGCTATTGTGTGTTTACGTTATTTATGAGGTCCCTTCTACACTGCTACAACATCTGCTATAGAACTCCAGTATGCCGATGATAACGTTGCCTGTGCGCATTAAGAAGAAGACCTGTAAGCCACTCTAAACACTTTCACAGAAGCATATAAGAAGCTCGGCCTCTCATTGAACATCAAGAAAACCAAAGTGCTCTTCCAGCAGTCACCAGCTAATCCCTCTGCAATGCCAGAAATACAGCTTAATGGTGTAACATTAGAAAATGTTGACCATTTCCGCTATCTTGGCAGCCACTTCTCCACAAAAGTCAACATTGACACTGAAATACAACACTGCCTAAGCTCTGCGAGTGCAGCATTTTCCCAAATGAAGCAGAGGACTGGGACATCCACAGGGAGACCAAAGTGCTTGTTTATAAAGCCATTGTCCTCCCAACCCTCCTATACACTTGCAAAACATGGACTATCTACAGATGTCATATGCAACTCCTGAAACAATTCCATCTCTGTTGCCTCAGAAAAATCCTGCAAATGTCTTGGGAAAATAGGCGGACAAATGTCAGTGTGCTGGAAGAAGCAAAGACCACCAGCACTTAAGTGAATGGGAAACGGAATATTGGAGGACAGCAAAAGAGATTTAAAGATGAGTTTAAAGCCAAGCTTAAAAACTGTGGCATAGACACCGAGAACTGGGAAGCCCTGGTCCTTGAGCACTCTAGCTGGAGGTCAGCTGTGACCAGCAGTGCTGTGGAATTCGAAGCGGCACGAACGGAGGGTGAAAGCCAAAGCGGTACCTATTGATCTATTCACATTTGCATGTTTTCAAACTGCTAGGTTGGTAGAAGCTGGGGCTGACAGCGGAAGCTCACACTGCTGCCCTGATTCGAACCTGCGACTTTTCGGTCAACAAATTTAGCAGCTCAGCAGTTTAACCCACTGCGCCACCAGGGGCTCCTAAGTCTTTAGATAGAATCATAGAATCATAGAGCTGGAAGAGACCATATGGGCCATCCAGTCCAACCCTCTGCCAAGAAGCAGGAAAATTGCATTCAAAGCACCCCCAACAGATGGCCATCCAGCCTCTGTTTAAAAGCCTCCAAAGAAGGAGCCTCCACCACACTCCAGGGCAGAGAGTTCCACTGCTGAACAGCTCTCACAGTCAGAAAGTTCTTCCTAAAGTTCAGGTGGAATCTCCTTTCTTGCAGTTTGAAGCCATTGTTCCAAACTGGATAATAATAGGTAGACTACTGCTTCTTACAATGTAGGGAACAGCATTTCCCCCCAAAGTATGTCAGAGAATTGAACCATCTTTGTGTCCATTGGATATACAACTTTTTCTTTCAATCATGGAACTTAAGTAAAGTGTTAATATATTACTTTAAATTTTTAGTTTTGAAATACATGAATTATACCTTTTCTACGTCCTCTTAACATCTTAAGGGCTTTTTGTTGTTTAAAAGAGACCATACTTACAAAAAGAAAATGCTTTGGCAGAACCCCCTTTTGAGCGAATGTTGCACCTGAAATTAGTTCCATCATTCCTACTTTTAAACCTTCCTGGTTCAGCTTAAAGGATAGTTTTCCCATTGTGATGTTTTATTGATTATTTGTTCATTGTTCTCCCATTCTCTGATGCTGTTACTTCATGCTTGAACTATACCAAGAATTCCTATTTTCACCAAATATCAAGAACAGTTATTAACCTTAGATTGCCCTTTAATCTTTGTAAATGGTTTATATGTCGTTATAGATCTTCTCCTTGGCTTTTTGGTGTATCACATGCAAACATTTTTTAATGTGCGTGCACAAGCTACTCAGCCCTCCACATTCGATGGGATTGGGAGTACAGGACCTGCATGAATGCCGATAAACTGCAAATACAGAAGTGTGATTTTATCCTGAGGGAGCACCTCTTTAGGAATCGTCCTTCAATGCAATTCTATGGGCAACTTCTGCCATGGGCCACCCTCCCAAGGTCTATGAAAATACCTCCTAAACAAGTTGTTTATGTTGCACTCTAGCCTTGAGAGGGCCCCCAGGTGATGCAGCAGGTTAAACCTCTGAGCTGCTGAATTTGCTGACTGAAAGGTCGGTAGTTCGAATCAGGGGAGTGAGGTGAGCTCCTGCTGTTAGGGCCAACTTCTGCTAACCTAGAAGTTAAAAAACATGCAAATGTGAGTAGATCAAAAGGTACTGCTTCTGTGGGAAGGTAACAGCGCTCCATGCAGCCATGCTGGACACATGACCCTGGAGGTGTCTATGGACAACACCAGCTCTTTGGTTTAAAAATTGAGATGAGCACTACCTCCAGAATCGGACACTGATTTAATGTCAGGGGAAACATTTACCTTTACCTTTTCTAGCCTTGAGGCACCTTTTCGCCCAGCACCACACCAGAGTTCAGTAGTCCTAACTACAGCAATGTATTAGAAAAGCATGTACAAAGGAAAAAAGGATATTTCTCAAAAGAGCAGTAGAGAAGAAAATATAAAATAGTAGCAGTCCATATGCAAAAGCGCAGTAATCTCAAAAATGGCAAAGTACATGAAGTCATGAGAGTCAAAATCACAGGCATAAATCCATGAGCATGAAAACTGGAAATATTTCCAAAGCAAACACTTCCAAGAACATAGGCAAACACAGGAAACTTGAATCATGAACTTGAGAGCTGAGACAGAAATCCAAACCTTATGGCAAAGTTGTCTCCTCTGAGAGACACCAAGTAAACACCACTTAATTTAAGCCCAAGCCTGACCAAGATGCCATGAGATCATGGTGAACACACCTGGGCTTCAAGGACTTCTCACGGAGTCTCTCAGTTCAGAGACCTAATCTGACTTGATGGGAAAACTCTCCATCAGCTGAAGGCTGTTTCCCAAGAGAAATGGACCTTTCCCCGGTTTCCCTTTCCCATGTTGTCAATGAATGAATAATGGAATCCAAAACATCCTCTGCCTCATCTTCATCTGCGTGCAATTCTTTCTGATCTAAGACCTGCAATTCTACCCGATCACACATAGACTCATTTTGAAACCCACCATCCCCCTCATCCTCTGAGATATCCCCAGCTACTTGCTGAGCCACAACAGTTTAAAAGACCTTTTACATCCAGTTCATATTGCAAAAGAAAGTTGAATGTGTTTGGGAATCCTTCAACTAATTAGGTGTAATTTCCATGAACCATTGTGTCTGACAGTAGTACGACTCTCTTTTCACAGTAGCAAATTGCCTGAAATTTTACAGCTGTCTTGATTTTATGTGTCTCACATTAATGTCAGAAATATATTGCATCTCATCTTGTGGAAAGCAACATGGTTATATATATTTTTAAGGTGGTATCAGGAGAGAATGCTAATTGAAAGAAGCCAGCAAAGGGAAAGAGAAAGATATTGTTCACTGCAAACACGTTCAGAGGATATTTGACTGAACAAGAAAATAATTTGATACATTTTAATGTATTATGAAACTCCAGATCCTGCATTAAAATCAATGACATGACAAATTATATTGGAAAAGGTCCATTGAACATTTTAAAATGTGATTTGCAAGTAATATTTGAGAAGGAACATTTCTAAATATATAAAATGACAGCAACATGAAGCTAACAAGTCAAATCAAAAGACTAAGAGGATTGGGGGGAGAGGAGGGATCTTTCAAATGCTAATTTTTGAAAAGTCTTATACAAAAAACAAGCCATCTTGAAAGCAATGGGGGAGGTAAAATGGTGAAACATGATAGGTATCTCAAGCAAATGATTTCTGTCTGCCATTCTACACTCAGATATGCAATTTTATTTCTTATTTCTTATAGGCAATTCTCAAAGGTAATTCTTACACAGAGCAAGAAAATAACATGTGTTGATCTATATGAGATTATTATTACTGTCCTTCTTCCCATCCACCAAAAAAGTGGATTTCAGTCATTCAAACGTAGACAGATGACTCATTGGGAAATTTCTTTGAACTACTACCTTAATCACTCTATTAAGATTTTTTAAGTCTTAAGAGACTTAAATTGTGCTGTCTCTTGCTACCCACATACATTTAAACATATTTAATAAGATTACTTATTTGTGCTTTTGAACAGTCATTTGAGGACATGATATATGCAAAAGCATAGTATTTTTGGAAAGAGAATTTTGTGACTGGTTCATGCAATTTCTTTTATGCTAATCTAATGGTCGAGTTAGGTTCACTGAAATAAACTCCATGGTTTATAGTTCATCCATGATCTGTAGTGGTATTTCCTTCCCAAGTTTAGCTTATTCCTTAGAGATCTTATAAAGAAGTGCTAAATGTTCAATCCCTGATGTTCCCATGTGATGCATAAAAATAGATGATGTATGGTTTGAATGGAATTGTATAAAAGATGTATGGTTGGGGTCTTTATAGTCTAGAGATGCCATCCTAAGATTGAGGCCTGGAAAACTACAAGAAGGAGGTGAAGAATTCATGGACTGTAATTAAAAGTTGCTGATAAGAACTGTGGCAATGATTAACTGTTGAACTTTTGTAGGAAAAAACAATGTGTTTACATTATCAGAGAAAATGGCTCTTTAAATTAAGGAAATGTTTACAAGGTTCCTTATGTTAAGAAGGAAGTCAACACAAGGCTCCTTACATTTACCAACACCAATTAAGAAGAGTCAACATCTGCCAGGAATTGAGATGAAGCCAGGATGTTTCAGGCTGGAAAAAACATCTATCATTCTTTTACAAATCTGGTACAACATCAGCAAGAAATATTGCTATATAAGAGACCTTATCAAAATTCTAAAATTGTGGCAGACCGGAGGAGTCTGTTCCACCCGCTATGCTGTGCTCCTTGGGAAGGAGAGAGGTGCTGTACTTTCTGTGATGGCATGCCCAAGCCTTTGGGAAAACTATAGTGTCTGGCTTTACTTGGGGGCTATCTGTATGCCTTCTGTTAAGATTAAGACACTTTAACACAGAGATGCACTTTAGGCAAGGTGAAAAGATAACCAATTGCCTCTTGTATCTTAAAAGAGAAGACCTGGGGGAATGGGCCATTTTTGAGGGGAAGAATCAGGACTTAAAAGCCAAGTGTCACATTTGTAACACTTCCCATTGAGGGATCTCTTGTTTACTGCAAACAAGATGAATAAAGGGTTAAAACCACCCAGGACTATCATAAGGTAACTTAAAACATACATTACAAAAGGAGCCTTTGCTGGCTGCAGTCATCTCTCTGGTGCAAAGCGATGGTTATAAACTGTCTTAACCTTCTTTCTTGAGAAGCTTAAGCTGGCCATAAGCTTCTGTTTTCCTTTGGACTGATGGCATAAAGGTGGAAGTAGATTGAGCATGAAGGAAGAAAGCAGGAACAAGGCGAAGATAATGGGACAGCTGAAAGGGGGAAGTGGCACACGGTTAATAAAATCTGTCCTTGCCAAATCAGATGTTGTTCATCTCCAACTCCTAGCATTCATCATTATTGGCTATAATAGTCAATGTTACAGGGAACTTCATTTAACAACATTGGAGTGCTGCAAAAATTCCTCCTCCTGACACTGAGCTGGAAACTATTGTTCTCTGAAATCAGAAAAAAAGATTTGGTTTTAGTCACTGTAGACTAAACTTCAAGCTGGAACTCCCTGGATGTGTTGAACTACTGCTCCCAGGTTGGCTGGGAATTATTAGACTTGTAGTCCGAGACATCCAGGGGGCTCAGGTCAAAGAAGGCTGAGGCTTCCACCCTCGTGACAATTAGGAAGACTTTCAGTTTTTAATAATCATTGAATATTACACATGAGTTTTGATTAATGGTTTTAATGGGTTGCGGTGAGTTTTCCGGGCTGTATGGGCATGTACCAGAAGCATTTACTCTTGATGCTTCGCCCATATCTGTGGCAGGCATCCTCTGAGGTTGAGGGATCTGTTGGAACCCAGGCAAGTGAGGCTTATATATCTGTGGAATGCCCAGGGTAGGAGGAAGAACACTTGTCCACTTGAGGCAGGTGTGAATGTTACAATTGGCCATCTTGATCAGCATTGAATGGCCTTGCAGCTTCAAAGACTGGCTGCTTCCTTCCTGAGGGAATCCTTTGTACATTTTTAAATATGTTGTGAGCCATCTTGGGTCTGCTCTGGAGAAAGGCAGCATAGAAATCTCCAAAATAAATAAAATAAATGTTGACAATACTGAACTAGATTAACCAATAATCCAGTCTAGAATTAGAGCACCCGTTGTTCCTTCTGCAATACACAAATTCTGAAACTCTGGGGTTGTAATTCAAAATGTACCATGCTTATTATTGTGACAACTTGATTTTGTTAATTCTTTTCAGTGCTCTTTAATTATGCCAGTTCTTTCGCATGTACAATACCGGTTGTCAATGCAAACTAAGCATATAATACACATCTTACAGAAAGCTAATACTGCATTCATTAGTGTTCTGTGCCTTCAGGTATTTTCCGACTAATAGACACCCTAAGGCAAAGTTAGCATGGGGTTTTATTGCTAAGATTTATTCAAAGGTTTGTCATTGCCTTCCTCAGAAAGTGTGTCTTGCTCAGTGGGTTTCCATGGCTGAACAGCATTTAAACCCTTGTTTTCCTGAGTCCTGGTTTCGCACTGAAATCTTTACACCATGCTGGTGCATACTTCGGGTAAATAAAACAATATTTGTGAACAACGTAAGGTATTACTCTTGTCCATTTTCACTGTTTTTGGTACTTACGTTGGGGAGAACCTTCCTTCTTGACTCTGAATGTGTCAGTCAATTAGCCTTAAACATGAAAGCACTGGTAAAGGTTTGCAGTTTTTAAAGCACTTCGATAATACAGTGGGCCTTGGTATCTGCTGGGGTTCAATTCCAGGATATCAAAATTTTTGGATGCTCAAATCCTATTATATACAAATATGTAGTAAAGAGAACTCCTGGTGGTGCAGCGGATTAAACCGATGAACTTGCTGACCAAAAGGTTGGCAGTTCAAAGCCAGGGAGCAGGGTGAGCTCCCGCTGTTAACCCCAGCTTCTGAAGTTTAAAAAAAACCATGCAAATGTGAGTAAATCAATAGGTACTGCTCCGGCGGGAAGGTAATGGCACTCCATGCAGTCATGCCAGCCACATGATCTTGGAGGTGTCAACAGACAACGCTGGCTCTTCAGCTTAGAAATGGAGATGAGCACCACCCTTGAGAGTCTGACATGACTAGACTTAATTTTGAGGGGAAACCTTTACCTTATTTAGTAAAGTGCTATCCTAATATAAAATATTAGGTAAAAGCAAAGTCTATTTAAATAAACAACAAAAATATTTTCAAGTTGTGGATGGTAAAATCTGTGGGTACAGAAGCCATGATTATGGAGGATAACTGTATATTATCCTTCGGCACTTTATGTAAAAGCAGCCAAAAAGGTGATTCTAAAGTAAATTGATTTACATTGTTAGCAAATTATAAATATCCCTATTTAGTTTAGGTTTTTAAAAGAACACTGTAAATAAGAAAATGCAATCAAATGGAAAAACACTTTAAAAACGAGGCAGGTCTGTTCTGTGACCCTTTGGCTCAGCTGTCAAGAAACTGACAGGCACATCTTGTCAGGATTTTTGTTTGGATTGCGATGTGACAGTCCAAGTAGCATGTCACACAGCTGAAGAAATAGGTCTGAGAAGGGCTTGAACTGACTGTCCATGAAGGATTTTTCAGGTGGCGGATAGTGTCTGGAATTCAGATATCCTGTCTGGACAATCTTTCTGCTTTCTGAGGGCCAAAATAGATGGTTCTTGTTTGATTAGTCCTGACTGAAATTCCTCCTGAATGGCTGCTGTTTGCATTATAAAGGTATCTCCCATAGAAATGAAAAATTATTGTAATGGAGTTAAACGTTCTAAAGTTTTATAGTACAATGACTGCAGTTATTTGTTTTGGCAAAACACTTTGAGCATGATGTATTGTGGAAAATGTGGCATAGAAATAAATTGAGTATAGCCTCCACCCCACAGTTGCTACCTAGTCAAGGGGAAATCGCATGAAACAGCCAACCATGTAATTAATATCACATCTTGTTAGGTTCTCAATCCAAATAGTGCTGCAAAATGGTTTATTTCACTCTTGAATTTAGAAAAGGTACATAAGACTGCAATGTAATGTGAATTTGATGTGTCTGTATGATTCAAACAATCCCTAACAGTCAATTTAACTAAGCAATTTAACTTGCAATTACACCTGAGATTTTAACTTGCAAAGCAGTAGTGCAATGGGTTAAACCTTTGTGCCCGCTGGAATGCTGATCTGAAGGCTGGGTTGCTGCCTGTTCGAATTTGAGGGATGGGGTGAGCTCCTGTCTGTCAGCTCTAGCTTGTGGGGAAATGAGAGAAGCTTCCCAGCAGGATGGTAACACATCCCCTAGGCAATGTCTCTTTGGACAGCCAATTCTCTCACACCAGAAGCAAGTCATTCTCAAGTCATTTCTGACACAATAAAAAAAAAACTTGTGAAGTCTTAAACATGTGAAGACTCTGCCTTCTCAAACATGTGCCCTGCCCATACACACTATCTTCTTCAGGGGCCCAGCTTTGGGTCACTCCTGAAATGAGGTGGGAACCACTTGGGGTCCAGTTGGCACATCTTAATAGCACAGCCCTCTCAAAAAGAGTTTTTCCTGGCTCTTTGTGGTCCTTTGTGGGAAAGACCAGTGGTGGTCACCAACAGCTCATCCAAACCTTTTAAGATAACCTGTGTCTTGTTGTCTGAACCTCTCAGTGTTTCATTTTAATAGCTGTTATTTTTTATGTTGTATTCTAGTTTTTCCTTGTTTTGTGCATCACTCAGAGAACTTGTGTTAGAGGGCTGCTCTCTCTCTGTCATTTTCCTATCATCCATCCTCTATCTATCTATCTATCTATCTATTTAAAAATCGGCAACAATCTGATACATTTGCATGAGAGTTCAGAATTAGTATGACAAATCTTTATGATAAAAGCCTCCTTCCTTGGAAGTTTTTAAACAGAGGCTGGATCTACCACAATAAAGGAGGGGCTGTTCAGGCAATGTTCTGGACAGTCCCGAATTAATTTGCTACCAACCAGGAAAACCCTGGTTTGTAGCAAATTAATTAGATTGTGGGTTTATTCCATGCCTTCTTGGAAGGCGCGGGATAAACCCACTATTTCTGGTTCTGGACTGCAGAATCCTGCAGTCCAGACAGTATTCCCACAGTTTACTGGGCTAAATAAGCCTGGTAAACAGCGGGAATACTCACCACCCTCCCCCAAAGCCCCCAGACCCTTAGAAAAGTAATGGAAACTTACATGGCCCTTCAGCCAATTTTCCTGGCACATAGAAATGATATGCCAGGAGAGCTGGGGGAGGGGCATAATTTCTACTCACTGGGAGAGCTGGCGGAAGCCTGGAATGGAGGCCACGTAAGTTTCCATTACTTTTCTAAGAGGTCTGGGGGCTTGGGGGGAGGGGTGTTGGGCTTCCACACATTTTCTTGGGCTAGTCCTGAGAGAACATCTGAATACGTGCGCTTTCTGGGGTGGGTGTAGGTAGCCTCCCAGAAACGTCTGCATTTTTAAAAAGTGGATGCTTCTGGGATAAAAGGTTGCCTGGATCTGCCCTTTGCAATGCAATTTACATACATGAAGCACCTTGATAATAAAGAGGAGGTCTGGGCCCCTGATTAGAGATATGTATATGAAGGAATTGAACAATTGTCTTTGCACCCACAGGCAGGGCCGTAGCCAAAAAAAAAAATTCGGGGAGGGTTGACAATTTCGGGGGGTTGACAATTTCGGGGGGGGGGTTGAAAATTTTGGGGGAGGGGTTGAAAATTTTGGGGAGGGTTGAAAATTTCGGGGGAGGGGTTGAAGCCTGCCTCCTAGCTCACGCTGAAGCAAAGAGCACAGCAGGGGGCAGAGCAACCTTCAATAGCCTGCAGCTCCACCCCTGTCAACCACCTCCACCAAGTCTGGCCTCCTTAATGAGAGCATTCAACACACACACACCCAACTTGGTTGCTTCACTACATCGGCTATTGCTGCAAGTAATGACAGTGTGAATAAATTGTCAATATTTGCTTGAGATAGTGCTTACAGTTCTGGAGGGACTCTTAATTTTTTGCATCTCATAGACTTAGCATGGGGATTTGGTTAACCAGTTAAAATTCATGAGTAAACCAGGTTTTTTTAAAAAAATCTGAAACATTTTTGGGGGGGGGGTTGAACCCCTAAAACCACCCCCTTGCTACAGGCCTGCCCACAGGTGCTGCTTTTTATGGTTGTCACAATGAAGGATATTAGGGATGAAAAGAAATAAATAATTGTAGTGAGATAGGGTTTTTTTTAAAAAAAAGTTGCTTCTGGCATGAGAGAATTCGCCGTCTGTAGAGACATTGCCCAGGGGACGTCCGGATGTGTTACCATCCTGTGGGAGGCTTCTCTCATTTCCCCGCATAAGAAGCTGGAGCTGACAGATGGGAGCTCACAACACTCCCCAGATTCAAACTGCCGACTGACCTTTCGGTCAGTAGTCCTGCTGGCACAAGAGTTTAACCCACTGTGCCACTAGGGGCTCCTAGTGAGGTAGGTAAGATGCTATAATATGAAAAAATATAATATGCCTATTTAGGTTAGATACAATTCCATGTGCCATTTGAAATAGGCAAGGCGGCACTTTTAAAAGCAACCCCTTTAGGAAGTCTGTTTACAACATGAACATTAGGAAGAACTTCTTGGCAGTTAGGAGCTGTTTGACAATGAGGTACACTGTCCTGGAGTGTGCTGGAAGTTTTTAAACATCTGTCGGAAATGCTGTGATTGCATATTCCTATATGACAGAGCAGGGAGTTAGACTGGAACGCCCTTGTAGTCTCTTCCAACTCCTCTCTAGTGCTGTTATGACTTAGGGCCAACCAGAGACTAGCACAGCATGTCTGATCAGTGTTTGGGAAAGCTACAGCTGTCTGGACCATCCAATCATCACAATCAGATTCTTATCGCTTTTGGCCCAAACATTAACTTTTCCCAGCCCTATTGTGAATTGGCACAAAAACAGCTCAATGGGCTCCGTTCTGTGATCTGGTGATGTCTGGTAGCTACTAGGCCTGGGTAACAACGCAAAAATTTGTTTCTAAAATCGATTTGTATTTGGGGTTTTTTTTTGTTTCGATATTTAAAATAATTACAAAATTTTCCCTTTAAAAAGTTCGGTATTTACGAAATTTCGTTAATATTTACAAAACATTTTGTAAAGATGGCGCCCTTTTTTTTCAATATTTTTAAAATATTTTTTAATTTAATTATTAATTTAGTAGAATAGGGAGGAGAAATTATTATTAAGGAGGGAAGGCAGGCACTCACTCTGGCGGGCCCTCTCGCTCGCCGCTCGCCCTCTCGCTCGCCCTCTCACTCGCCACTCGCCCTCTCGCTCGCCCTCTCGCTCGCCGCTCGCCCTCTCGCTCGCCGCTTGCCCTCTCGCTCGCCGCTCGCCCTCTCCTCCTCCTCCTCCTCCTCCTCTTTCAGGCTCTGCCTCTGACTGGCTAACAGAGGAGAGAGAGGAGAGCTCCCAGCAAGCGGCCATCTTACGTATTTCCGAAATGGACGGAAATACAAAATTTTTTGGCGCCTGCCGTTTCGATATTTAAAAACACTTCCGGGTTTAAAAATAAGTTTTGTAATCGTTTTGTAATTGCTAAAATTAACGAATATTTAACGAATTACAAAATTAACGAACGAAACTGCCCAGGCCTAGTAGCTACCATGCTATCCTCCCACAATAATAAACTTGTCTGTGAAAAAAGAACAGAAAGGAAAAGAGACAGGATTTGTATTCTAGTCCGCTCCAAAGGTCTTTGGCATCTCATTGGATTTATAAGCCTTGGCACGGAGTAGAACACTTGGCTATATAGTTGTTGGCCTGAACCATCTTGATTTGTTTGATTAAATTTAGGATATTTATCTTATAATTACCTGATGAATGATATAAATGTATGGCTGCTCTTGGCAAACATGGGTTATCAAGGCAGAAAGATAAATCTGTATGAGACTACATGACATTTAGAGTGCCATCCTATATGCACTCATTTGTGGATTTGTTCAGCTGCATGTAGTGGGACACATTCATGCAAAAATATTGTTGCATGTTCCTGTTAGGTCTCATTAACACTCTGGTTCATTAATTCCCCTTGCTATGTAGTCTTACAGGCTATTAGATTAGCCTGGACTAGCTAGACAACTGGTCTGTTTTGCAAGCTGACCTTAATGTCAACGTACCCAAAACTACATTTATGTCATTGAGATGAGCATTGCAATGAAAAGGACTGAGACTGTATTGTTGAGTACTGAAAGGAGCATATGAAGAAGAGGGAACAGCCTCTACCTTTAGTATACAGAAGCATTGATTTTAAAGGGCTTTACAGGATAGCACTTAAAAGTGCTGAAACCATGCCAGAGACATTTCTAGTATTCCCAATCAAAACAGCATTGTGCATTTATTCTCTCTCTCCTTCTGAAACAGATTGTTGTGTCAAGGAATTGCCTCTCTGGAAGCCTGTTCATTCATAGGGCATCCAATTTTTCAATCCCAGTTAAAGATTGGATTATCAGAGACTATCTCACAAGCATTAAAAGGTTTTGTGTGTGAAGAACACACAATTGGAATAGCTAGGCATTAGACTCCGGACCAAAATGATCTTACAGGACTGGACCTTGTAAATCTGGGTGTTCTTACAGAGCTGGGCAACTGTCAGGGGTTACAAAGTGGGACCCTGGAAGGCCAGCACTGCATAGATCGTGTGTAGAGGGTATTTCCTTCACAGCTCCCTGCCAAGAAGCAGGAAAATTGCATTCAAAGCACCCCCAACAGATGACCATCCAACCTCTGTTTAAAAGCCTCCAAAGAAGGAGCCTCCACCACACTCTGGGGCAGAGACTTCCACAGCTGAACAGCTCTCACAGTCAGGAAGTTCTTCCTAATGTTCAGGTAGAATCTCCTTTCTTGTAGTATGAAGCCATTGTTCCGCATCCTAGTCTCCAGTGCAGAAGAAAACAACCTTGCTCCCTCCTCCCTATGACTTCCCCTCACATCTTGATACATGGCCTTCATAATGTCTCCTTTCAGCCTTCTCTTCCTCAGATTAAACATGTTTAAGTTTAAGGTTTAAGTCGCTCCTCCTAGGGCTTGTTCTGCAGACCCTTGATCATTTTAGTTGCCCTTCTCTGGACACATTCCAGCTTATCAACATCTCCCTTCAATTGTGGTGCCGAGAATTGGACACAGCATTCCATGTGAGGTCTGACCCAAGGCAGAATAGAGAGGTAGCATGGATCTAGACACTGTACTTCTATTTATGCAAGCCAAGATCCCACTGGCTTTTTTTAGCTGCTGCATGACACTGTTGGCCGATGTTCACTTTCCTGTCCACATGGACTCCAAGGTTTTTTTCACACATACTGCTGTCAAGCCAGGCGTCCCCCATTCTGTATCTTTGCACTTCATTTTTTCTGCCTAAGTGGAGTATCTTGCATTTGTCCCTGTTGAACTTCCTTTTGCTATTTTTAGCCAATCATCTCTCCAATCCATTAAGACCCTTTTGAATTCTGCTCCTGTCTTCTGGAGTATTGGCTATCCCTCCCAATTTGGTGTCATCTGCAAACTTGATAATCACGCCTTCTAATCCTTCATCTAAGTCATTAATAAAGATGTTGAACAGGATCAGGACCAGGACAGAACCCTGCGGCACTTCACTTCTTTCCAGGATGAAGATGAAGATATCAGGGGCTAATTCATTTTGCCAGTTCCCTAAGATTTCTCCTGTGCATAATTGCAGAGGAATGCTGTCCTTTTAACATGGACATGGCAAACTTGGGTCCTTCGTCCAGGTGTTTTGGACTTCAACTCCCACCATTCCTAACAGCTGCAGGCCCTACTTAAGTGGCTGAGTGGGAAAAGGAAAGGGCCTGAGGCTGTTAGGAATGGTGGGAGTTGAAGTCCAAAACACATGGACGAAGGGCCCAAGTTTGCCCGTGACTGTTTTAACTTCTGCAACTATAGTAGAGTCTCGCTTATCAAACATAAACGGGCCGGCAGAACGTTGGATGAGTGAAAATGTTGGATAATAAGGACGGATTGAGGGAAAGCCTATTAAATGTATTGTCGAAGGCTTTCATGGCTGGAATCACTGGGTTGTTGTAGGTTTTTTCGGACTATATGGCCATGGTCTAGAGGCATTTTTTCCTGACGTTTCACCTGCATCTATGGCAAGACTACCTCTGAGGATGCTTGCCATAGATGCAGGCGAAATGTCAGGAAAAAATGCCTCTAGACCATGGCCATATTGCCCGAAAAAACTACAACAACCCAAAGCCTATTAAACATCAAATTACATTATGATTTTAGAAATTAAGCATTTCTTTTACAACAAATCGGCAGTTCAATACATGGTAACATTATGTAGTAATTACAGTATTTATGAATTTAGCACCAAAACATTGCAATGTATTAAAACAGCTGTGCATCCGGATGGGAGGCAGACTGCGTTGGATAATACAGAGCGTTGGATGAGCTAAGGTTGGATAAGCGAGACTCTACTGCACCTTGAAGTGAGCTTTGAGTACTCTTAAAAGATCTATGGCAACTCTATTTCACCCTTATGGACTCCCCCATAAAATCTGAAGCCACAGAGATGCTGGCTTTCCTCGAATGATCTTGCTACTTCATCACACTCGAGAATGAATCCACTTTACATCCAGTTTCTGCCTCCTGCAGAATTCTGGGGTTTGTAGTTTAGTGAGGCTGTTAAAGGCTCCTCCCTAAACTACAAACTCCAGAATTCTGCAGGAGGCAAAAATCAGATTTTAAGTGGATTCATTCCCTAGTGTAATGAGGACATTGGTTGCCTTTTGCCGCATCAGACTGAGGTGGCAATCCGTCTGAAAAGCATACCTTCCATGTATTGTCGAAGGCTTTCGTGGCCAGAATCACTGGGTAGATTGTAGATTTTTCGGGCTGCATGGCCATGTTCTAGAAGCATTCTCTCCTGACGTTTCGCCTGCATCTGTGGCAAGCATCCTCAGAGGTTGTGAGGTTGTGCTTGCCTGCATCTGTGGCAAGCAACCTCTGAGGATGCTTGCCACAGATGCAGGCGAAACGTCAGGAGAGAATGCTTCTTGGACATGGCCATACAGCCCGAAAAACCTACAACAACCCAGCATACCTTCGCTTCACTTGTTGAATCCCTAAGTTCCACTAACATCCTCAACTAAAGACAACTTTCCTCGGGTCTCGAGGAGCGCCCCTCCCAACGCCAGAGGATACCTCTGCTCTGGTAGGGGGGATTCCCACAAGCCACGCAATGCCCAACCCTGTCCACGCGCTGTATCTCTGTGTCTGCCAACACGGAGCATCTACTGCATTTCTCTCTCTCTCTCTCCTCTTTCTGGGAAATTGATTTCCCGGCGTGGTTCCGCACGGCTTCTCGCTCCCTGCCTGTCCTCTCCCTCCCACCGCGTGGGGGTAAGAGCCCCTCCCAAGCTTGAGTCGTGCGTGGGCTCCCTACTCTCTTCCTTCTCTTCCTCCCCCTCCTCTTGGCTCGCCCGACGCCTCGGCATTGCAGCAAAGGAGGAGGGAAAGCGACCCGGGGAGTCCTTTCCCCGCCTCCTGCTTTTGGGGCTCCTCCGTCACGCCTCGGGGCTCCTCCTTGGAGGAAAGGAGGGAGGAGGAGGAAGAGGAGGAGGAGGAGGAGGAGGAGGAGGAGGAGGAGAAGCCTCCCTCCTTCCCCATCAGTCCGCCGCTGCTTCCAGCCAGGCAGCCGCAGCGCTGAGCGAGAGAAGAGGCTGCAGGTAAGTCGGGCTCTTCATTTAGGGATGCTTTTTTGCAGTCAGGACCAAACAGTCATACAGTCTCTCCAGTCTGGAGTTTGCACACCGTTGTACCTTCCTTTTGAGGGAGTTGAAGGAGTTGCTCTGCCTTGAGGGAAGAGGCAAAAGCCCCGACAAAGCGGGCGAGAAGAAGTTTGGCCGAGTTCAGAGATTTGGTGGTAGGCAGCCCGCTCCGGATCGCCTGTACTGCTGCTTCTCCTCCTCCTCCTCCTCCTCCTCCTCCTCCTACTTCTAATTCTCCTCCTCCTCCTTCTTTTCCTTCTCCTTCTCCTCCTTCTCCCTCTTCTTCTCCTTCTTCTCCTCTTCCTCTTCTTCCTCCTCCTTCTCCTCTTCCTCCTTCTCATCCTTCTCCTCCTCCTCCTCCTCCTTCTAATTCTCCTCCTCCTCCTCCTTCTTTTCCTTCTCCTTCTCCTCCTTCTCCCTCTTCTTCTCCTTCTTCTCCTCTTCCTCTTCTTCCTCCTCCTTCTCCTCTTCCTCCTTCTCCTCCTCCTCCTCCTCCTCCTCTTCTTCCTCTTCCTCTGCGAGATTGACTGCCAGGAAAAGCAAGGGCTGAGGGAAGCCTCTCCTGAAGGCAAACCCAGCGGTGGATCTCAAGGGGTCCCATCTAAAGCCTCAGACTGACAGCTACCCTCTTTGTATCTCTTCCAATCTTGGGGTGCATCTCTACCAGGTATGAGCAAAGTTGGGCTCTCCAGGTGTTTTGGACTTCAACTCCCGCCATTCCTAACAGCCTCAGGCCCTTTCCTCAGGAAAGGGCCTGAGGCTGTTAGGAATGGTGGGAGCTGAAGTCCAAAACACCTGGAGAACCCAAAGTTTGCCCATACCTGATCTATACTGTAGAATGGGTGCAGTTGGACATCACTTTAACTGCTATGGTTTAAAACAGAGAAGGCTTAAGATGCCCAGAGGCGCTGAAAGCGCTCCCAGGAAGGAAAGCCGCAGTTGGGAAGAAAGAGAGGGGAGGAAGAAAGGGGAGACGGTGCCTGAGATCTGAGCCAGCCCTTTGCGGCGCGATGCGACGGGGAAGGAAAACCCGTGAAGCGTTTCCGAGGGCTCCAGCACAGACCCACACGCGCCAACACCTGGCATCTTTACACCAGGGTGACTCTCCCTTCCCTTCCCTTCCCTTCCTTCCCTCCCTTCTTCCGCAGCCTGGCATTGGTAGTTCCATCAGAGCCCCAAGAGACTATATCTAAAGTTCAGATAAACTGTTGGGGTTGTTGTGAGTTTTTCGGGCTTGTATGGTTAGGACACAGTAGCACTCTCTTCTGACTTTTCACCCACATCTGTGGCACGCATCTTCAGAGGTTGAGGTCTGTTGGAAACTAGATATCTCTGGACTGTCCAGGGTGGGAGAAAGAACTTTTGTCGGATGGAGGCAAGCGGGAATGGATCACCTTGATTAGCATTGGGTGGTTGTGAGTTTTTCGGACTTGTATGGTTATGTTCCAGTAGCATTCCCTCCTGACGTTTCGCCTGCATCTATGGCAGGCATGCGCATAGGTGGTGAGGTCTGTTGGAAGCTAGACAAGGGAGGTTTATATATCTCGGAATGTCCAGGGTGGGAGAAAGAACTCTTGTCTGTGAGGCAAGTGTGAATGCTGCAATTGACCGCCTTGATTAGCCCTGGGTTGTTGTGAGTTTTTCGGGCTTGTATGGTTATGACCTAGTAGCACTCTCTCCTGACGTTTCGCCTGCATCTGTGGCAGGGTTGATTTATTAATGCGTCGAAGGCGGAGGACATCCAATCCAATCAACAGCATTTCAGGAGTCCCGTTCTGGACCTTGTAAAGTTCCCTTCTTTCTATAGCTATTTCCTGCTTTATTTTTTGCTGGAAGGGAGGGGGCTCGAGGGGGGAATGGCATGAGTCTTTGGGGAGGGGCGGGGACCCCTTTTCCTGGGAGCAGCCGATGAAGGGGGGCGGGAGGCGCGTGGGAAGCCCACAGGGCGCGTGTGCCAATCGGGAGTCTCTCCTGCTCTGGGAATCCCTTTCCCTCTCTCTCTCTTCCTCCCCCCCCCCCCCCCCCCCAGTCTTCCTGGAGAAGGCGGATCACTGGGGATGATGCTTAGGATGGAGATTGGAGGGGTGGAGTGGGGGGTCCGAACTCCGTGTTAGCACTTTTCACACGTGACAGAAACAAGAGGGGATAAGGGCAGGCATGGTGCAAAGCAGACCCCCCCTCCTCTCCCACCCTTTGATGGTCCTTTGGGACACGGTGTTTTCCGCATAAGGTTTGCGAATGAGACAGAAAAGCTCCCCTGGAATAACTAGGTCTGGGAATATTGTGTGGCTCTAGGGGCCAGGCGTCCCCCCCCCCTCGCCCCCCACTCACTCCCCACATCCAGTGGGAGACAGTCCCAAGGAAGAGGCTGAATAGAGAAGGGAAGAAGCCTTCCTCTTGCTCCTGGGGATGGCCAGCCTTTCTTAGGCTGCATTGCACACACTGCAGTGCAGGGAGAAATGACAAGTAAATGTGGTCTTTTCAGAAAGCTGGCACACGCGTCTGGTTCCAAAGGGCTGAGTGACTCTGTGGTCGGAAATATCAGCATTGGCTGCCTGTTCTTAAAAGTAACCAAGACCATACATGATCCAAATACTAGGAATATTATGCTAGTGGGTCAGATACTAGCAAGAGTTTATTTAGGACAGTAAATAAAGAACAACACTGAAAACAGGGGAATTCCAGACATTAAACAATCAGGACCAGGTAACACCTCCCAACAAAGGATTCCCCCAGGTAGAAACTAGCCAGGCCTTGAAGCTGAAAGACTTTGCAATGCTAATCAAGGGGATTAATTACAACATTCATACTTGCCTCCAACAGAAAAGAGTTATTTCTCCCACCATGAACCTTCCACAGACATATACACCTCCTTTGCTTAGTTTCCCATATACCTCACTATCTCTGAGGATGCCTGCCATAGATGTGGGTGAAACATCAGGAGAGAATGCTTCTGGAACATGGCCACACAGCCTGGAAAACTCACAGCAACCCAGTTTATTTGCTCTTAAAATTACTGGAAATTAGTAGTATTTTAGGGGTGTTTGTCTACAAATACCAAATTACTATTTGCGGGTGTTTTTATATTAATGTTAGCATTCCACCTTGTCAGCCGTGGATGTTAGTTTGGTGTGTGCAATTTATTGCTGGGTGGTAATAATGATTTCGCCTGTAATTAAAAGCAGCAAATCTATCGTAGGAAACAAAACATGATGCAAAATTGATGTTGTAAGCAAAACATAAGACACACACATATTTTAAAAGTCCCCATCTTCCAATTAAATCAATATTTTGCTTGTAACAGACTGCAGTGTGACCCCTACATCCCGAAATGTCTCCAGATATTTAAAGGTAATTTTAGGAGTGTTTGCTGCAGTAAAAGTGAATCTAGACAAAGTAAAAGGTTGACAGTTAACTTAATTTCAAGAATACAGATGTATGACATATACGTGGGTAAAGGAAGCAAAAGGTAAACGTATTGTCAAAGGCTTTCATGCCTGGAATCACTGGGTTGTTGTGAGTTTTCTGGGCTGTATGGCCATGTTCCAGAAGCATTCTCTCCTGACGTTTCGACTGCATCTATGGCAGGCATCCTCAGAGGGTAAATGCTTCTACACATTCCTTGTATTCTTTATGAATATGGATTCCACAGGGTCATATTTCTATGTAAACAGACATAGAATTATTCTATTAGTAAAACCTCCTTTAAGCACCAGTAGATAAAAAAATGAAATATCCACTGTATATTTAAAAGAACATGCAATACATGAATGGAAGGGGCTATTGTTCTATTACAAGGCAGAACTTAGTGCTTGCTTAAATGTGTATATTGTATTAAAAAAATCTATTTATACAACAGTGAGGATTCCCCCCCCCCACCCCGATTTTGAAGGCATAGTGATGCAATGGAGACTGAAAAGACAAAAGTATCCATAAAAGCCTTTGCCCGCATTCCTCTCTACCATATTGATTGCATAATGAAAAAACGAGTGTGGAGTATGAGTGCTTAAAATGTGATAATTGAATATTTTTTTCAGTGTCTTGAACAATCAGTGTTTTTATGTATTGTCAAAGGCTTTCAAAGCCGGAATCGTTGGGTTGTTGTGAGTTTTCTGGGCTGTATGTCCATATTCCAGAAGCATTCTCTCCTGACGTTTTGCCTACATGTGTGGCAGGCATCCTCAGAGGTTGTGAGGTCTGTGAAATTAGTGTTTTCTAAAATACAAAAAAAGAATTGATCCGTGAAGGGCCTTTAGGCTCATAAAAAGCTAACTTTACTTGTAGCAGGATGGAGCCGGCTAGATGGGTATAATGTAAAGATAGAAGAAAATGCAGTACCTTTAGTGTAAATCTGAAGACTGAAAATGCTGTTAGATTGTGTCGTGTTATTCTTGGACTCATCTGTACTGGAAGAAAGACCTACTGATTTTAATAGTACTGACTTCTAAGTAAATGGTGCATGATCAAAACAAGCTTACAGACAACAGAGTCCAAACCTTGTCGTCTTCAAGAGAATGCCCAATTGAATAGGGTCAAGATTGCTCCATCAGTCAAGGAACCAGATTACATTGACTATGCACTGCGGGAGATTTATGTGGTTGTATTTATCAAAACCTGAACATCAATGCTTAAAAAAAAATCAAAATACATCAATTAAGTTAAGTGAATGTGAAAACATGAAAGCAGTAGCTGCCGTTGTCTTTGTTTTATGTAGCATATAGTATTTAACGTCATGACACAGTAGGGAATTGGTTTTAAAATGTCATGGTCATTGTGTATGTAGCTTCCCTTTACTGAGTGTATGTCTGTAAAGAGCTAAGTATTTTTTTTTTTTATTACAGAAGAGCATCGGATATATTGAGTATATATGCCGGAGGGCACGAACAACAATGTGAAATTGTATGCTAGGCTTTTAATGTTTCTCTTTAAGATCAGAAATGTATTTTTAAAAAATCTGCTGTAGAACTAAAGTTGAAAGATGGGGCATTCTTTCAAGAGGCATTTCAGGAAATATAATAACTTAAAATTAAGTCCTAGTGAGTGCTGCAAATAACAATATTTTGTGTATCGGAATACAACATTTGCAGTTGTTTAATGAAAATTTAGATTTTGACAGACTATTAGAAATTGATTTTTTTTTAAAGGAAGCATTTAATTTGTTCTTCTTCATCACTGAAGCAAACCGGGGGAAAAAAAAATCAGATTTAACAAATATTAGCTGCAAAAATTATAGGGGATTTTACCCTTGAGAGAAATTTCTTATTTCAGCATTTTCGTTGTCACCTACCTTAGTGATTTATGGTATCTTAAGACTGTGTGTACTTTGTCTATTTAATATCATTTCAAGTTGAGCAAAGCTGAACCACTAATATTGTAAAGTGAGCAAATGCCAATTTTTGTGCGTGTAATAATGTGCATTTTTAAACTCATTCATCTTTTTGCAAAGAAGGGCTCTGAAGGTTCAAAGAGCTCGAGTTACTTGAAATCCTACTGATGTCATTGCACTGCCTAACGCAATGAAGACTGCATTTTTTAAATAGTGTCAGAAGCAACTAGACATAGCTGCAAGTCTCTTCTGGTGTGAAAGAATTGGCCGTCTGCAGAGACGTTGCCCAGGAGACTCCCGGATGTGTTACCATCCTGTGGGAGGCTTCTCTCATCTCCCTGATGATGGCATTGAACAATGGTCATATAATCCCAAAGTTATTTTTGGATTCATAGGAGTTATTAACCTGTGCTTATTTTATTTTATTGGGGGGAAAGGCTCATGATTCTTTACTTTTCCATCATTTTTTATCTATGGGAAGTTGCTTTTTTAGTATAGTGGAATAAAGCCATAGGAAAAAAGGGTCTTATGGCCTATTGAGGCCCATATGATTCTGAAGTATGGAAAGAATAAATACAAAATATAATTAGAAGCTTTCCATTTGAAATAGTTTTTAAATTTGTATAAAATATTTCTGTTTCATCTTTCTGCACTGTATCTCCAAAGAGGGTGAATAAAACAGTAAAATGCAATAATTTCAGTTACACAGAAGTGCAAATAGGATTCATCCAGCTAAAATAATGTAACTTGGCAGTGAACATAAAGTAGTTGTTTTGTTTATTTATTTATTTATTGCATTTGTATGCTGCTTTTCTCACCCCTGGGGGCCTAAAGCAGTTCACAACATAAACAATGGCAAAATTCAATGAATCACATGTATAAATATCACACATCAAATCGACAACATATGACAATAAAATAAAACCATTAAAACTATAACAACAATCACAAGCACAACATAAAACATTTTTCTAAAGCCTGGGTGTTGCCACTGAAAAAGCCATGTCTTCCATCTGCAGTCATCACTTACCTGATATGAGAAGGTGAAAACCTTTGGCACACGACCTCTGATAGTTTTAGTAAATGAGTATCAGTTTTAAATGAAAAAGAGAGGTATTTCAGATTTTTTTTCCTTAGTGCAAAAATAGGTATCAGTGTCAGATCCATCTGAATCTGTCGTTTATACTTAAGCCAGGCTGATATAAAACAAAGCAATCAGTTAAAAGTTCTTTCATGTCACAAAGAATATATTAGCTTTGAACCTAATGGTTTAGATTAGGATGTGGGGGACACACAACAAAGCTCTTTTTGCTAAGATCCATCAAAATACATCTTAAAATAATGAACTTCATCACACTAGAGAATGAATCCACTTGAAATCCGGTTGCTGCCTCCTGCAGAATTCTGGGGTTTGTAGTTTAGGGAGGAGCCTTTAACAGCACCACTAAACTACAAACCCCAGAATTCTACAGCAGGAAGAAACTGGATTTAAAGTGGATTCATTATCTAGTGTGATGAGGCCTATTATGGAAAGAAAAGCAAAATAACAGCATATTGTGATTTTTAGCCTTATAAGAGTATTTATTTTACAGCTGTTGGGTTGAAACCCCTTCCTATGAATCAAAAACCTTATAGGTATCTTGTCATAAAGATCCATATCAGAGATAAATCAATTGAAGTTAAATGCCTTACAAAGCTGACCATCATTCCTGCTCACTGTACAGTGGTGTGCTGTGCCAACAAAACACGAAATTTCTTTATCCTACAACATGGATAGTATCAAAATGAAAATTATTTTTCCCCTCCAAATATACTTCATTTCCCAACCCCTACTTAATTTTTCCAGAACTGGATCCCCCACCCCGCCTGGTATAATGAGGTGGTGCCAAAACCCCAATAAGTAAGGCATAACCTGAGGAGATCTCCCCTATCTGCTTTGTTGAGAATCTAAGAAATAGAAAGGGAGGCAGATAGGAGCAATTCAAGCTTTCAGCTAGAAAACATGATTCATGTTCATCTATGTGCAGATAATCTGAATGCCTCTGGAATATACCCAGTATGCTCTGCATGCCCAAGAGATGGGCTGACTGAGAGAGGGTCAGAGTGGGCAACCCAAAGTGAAGAGGTAATTGAACCTTTAATACTTTGAGACTTGCCTTTACTCATCTCAGCCCCCCCCCCCCCCCCAAAAAAAAAACCTGGGGGAAGAGGCAGAACTTTTCTAAAAAGAATCTTCCTTTAGTACTGTTTGATACTTTTAAAACATTAGTAGGACAATATCTTATTTTTCTTTTACAGTGTGTGATGGCCTTTCTGCTTAGGTACATTAGCTATCAAGGAAGAAGGGGAAAAGTTCTGACATCTTTTCCATCATTATGAATGGCTCCATTCAATCATGTAGCAAACAATCAGTTGCCAATCTAGTTATTGTCCAGAGGGACCAATGTGGCCTGCCATCCATTTTCATAGTAATAAAACACAGAGGGACAGATTGGTGACTTTTAGATGTATTCCCAAACACCCTCGTAGTGTGGAGGAGAGCAAACTACAGACCATCTGCTGCAATGCAACCTGAGCCCTGCTACATGCACAATGGAGGACCTTCTTATAGTAACACCAGAGGCACTCCAAGTGGCCAGCTACTGGTCAAAGGACATTTAATCAACTACCAAGCTTGCAAACGTTGTGCTTTCTTTGTTAAAAAATGCAATACAGCTGTCTTGTTTGCTCCTGACATGATAGATAAATAAATAAATAAACACACTTGTAGGAATGTGCCATAGCTTTAACACTTTCTTCCTGTGTCCCTTCACTTGTGTTTACAGCTTAATAGTTACATTCTGATCTAATAAAACCATAGTTTGTAGTTATGCCTGAGCTAACAGACAGTGGCTTTAACAAGTCTTCCAAACAAATAGCTTGGAATAAAATATAAATAATCTGTGGTCATTGTTTTTGTTTTCTTTATTTTCAGCTGTCACTCTGCCTTTGGACTTTTTTTTTCAGTGACTAACCCAAGTATTTGCTAATTTTTGCTAGTGGTATAGTTTCATCGGCATACCTTAAATTGTTGAGGTTCCTTCTTGCAATTTTCACATCTCCTTAATCTGGGTTTAGTCCAGCTTTAAGCATGATGCATTCAATATATAATTTAAATCAGGCTTCCCCAAGCTAAAGCCCATAGGCCAGATGTGGCCCTCCAAGGAAATGTATCTGGCCCTCGCCCTAAACTTTAGACTTAGGGTCGCCCAAACTCTGAAATGACTTGAAGTCACACAACAACAACAATCCTAATTAACTTGACTCTCCTGTTATCTAAAAGCAGTCCCACACTGAAATACTGGTAGGTTTATGTTGGGTAAATTTTGTGTTCATTTCAAATATTATATTGTTCTTTAATGTTTTTTTCACACTACAAATAAGATATATACAGTGTGCATAGGAATTCGTTCATGTATTTTTCAAAGTATAGTCTGGCTCTCAACAGTCTGAGGGACTGTGAACCGGGCCACATCTTAAAAAGTTTTAAGACTCCTGATTTAAATAGAGTGATAAAATGCAATTTTGCCTTTCGTCCTCGGCTATAGGAAACCATTCTTTTTCTCCAAATTCTGTCCTGATGGTAGCATCTTGAGCTTACAAGTTAGGCATTAGGTCAATCAAATGTTGTGGCACATTTTCCTTTATTTGTTGACAGCTTTTAGTCAAACAATCAAAGCCTTTCCTGTGATCTATAGAGCATAGGCTGCTTTTCTTCTGAAATTCTATAATCTCCAACATATGTTTGCAATATGATCTCTAGTGACGCTCTCATTTTTTAACCCAACTTGGACATCTGGTATTTTTTGCTTCATATATGGCATTTTTTGTAGAATTTTGAGCATCACTTGTCTTGTATGGCAGATTAATGCAACGGTCCAGTCGTTGCTGCAATCCCTTTTGTCCCCGTTACTGAGGATTGGAATATTGAGCATTTCTAATCTGTGCATCATTCTTTTCTTTAACATATTTTTGATGGGTTTTAGTTAGAATTTGAGTAAATTCAGGCTGTGATACTTGAGAAAGCTCTATTGGTATGCCATTTGTTTCTGGTGATTAATTTCCTCCAAGTGATTCAAGTGCAGCTTCCATTTCACTTTTGAAAATTGTGGGGTCATCTTCAAATGCTTATTCCTTGGATGAATCTATCATCCTTCAATCTCTTTTATGGTCGATGTATTGTTTCCATCACCTTTTTATTTCTTCGTGACATGTGTTGACTACCCTTGGTTTAAATTTTCCTTTGATTTCTTGGCTATTGTGAAATAAGTCTTTTGTTCTACCATTTTTGTGGTATTTTGTTTCTCCGCATTGATTATAATTGCAGTTCTCTTTCTCCTTATGTAAAAACGACTGAACAATTGTATTCAAAGTTCTGAGCCTATTTCTGTCACCTTTTAATTTTGCTTCTCAACTACCCTTCACAAACTGAAAGAATTTCATTTCTCATCCAGTGAGGTTTTGCTTTCTTTTGGTGGCAGATAATATCTTTTTGAATATTTCCTTCAAAGTGCTCCTTCCTTGCTGTGGCCCAGGATTCTTTTTGCTTCTGATTAGGCTCAGTAGTTCAAATCTGTGTTAACATTATCTTTGAATTATATGGAAAGGTTTTTCAGGCTGTATTTTTATACAGTAATTTACTGTTCTTCTTTAGCTTTACTTGGATATTTGAAATTAATCATTTCTGTTCTGTGCCACAATCTGCTCCTGTTCATCTGTTGGCAGAGAGTGGAACTTCTCCATTTTTTGCTTCCAAATCATTTTAATATTTGTCATCAGGTGATATTCAAGTAGGAGAATGTTTTTGTTACAAAGAAACTGCTGGCTTCACAAAATTCATTCAGTGGCTCCCCTGTTTCATTTATTGATTCTAGGCCAAATTCTCCAATATGTACTTCTTTGTTTCTTGCTTTTGCATTCCAAAAACACAATGGCACTACTTTTCTGTTTTGATGGGTTAATGTATTTTTATTGTCTGTACAAAGCAGCATTGAATGTTTGCTGTGTATGTGTACTGTGATCTGCCCTGAGTCCCCTTTGGAGTGAGAAGGGTGGAATATAAATAAAGTGTTGTTGTTGTTTATTATTATTATTATTATAACAAGAGGTTATGCTACTGGTAGCATTGCTGGTGATAAGGTCTCCCTTGTCAGACAAGCTTTTGCTGAGGGACCAAACCTAATAGCTACTGGGAGCCGCAACATTGGTACTACATCTAACATTTGTTAGCACTGCACAGATGAAGGCAGTGGTAAACCACTCTACCTTGAAAATCCTATGATAAGAGAATACAAAATGAAACAAGAAATAATGCCAGAAGGTGAGAATCACAGGTTGTATGGCTACTGATGAAGAGCAGAGGACAAGCATGAGTAGCAACTATGGATAATGAATGATACAACAGGGTTGAATAGGAAAGGACCCATCAATGTAACCATAATCCAACTTTATGTTCCAACTATAGACGCTGAAGGAGAAGAAACCAAAAGGTTCTGTGATGGAATCCAAAAGGAAATAGATTACACATCAACAGGGCATATGGGTAATCATTAAGTGATTGGTATTCATTGAAGGCAAAGCCCTCAAAATCAGGGTGCTTGTAGATGAAGCTTTCATGACATATTTCCTCAGATCTCTTCCAGGCCATCTAAACAGCAACACAGAAACAACATATAATCCAAAATATAGACTTGTAGCTCCAGTAGTCAATTTTGATTTCTTCTGTATGATTTTTAAAACATCCTTTGCTTTGTTAGTGGAGCTCTGAAAGCTTGCATTAAGTGTTCTGGACATTTAGGTTGGTCTATATTATGTGGCCCTTCTTTTGTAATTATCCTGCTCAACACATGGAGATTTATTGAGGATCCAGACCTCATTGTTGTAACTCATGTCTATCCACTATTTCCTTCATATTTTTCTTACTATAGAAATTATGTTAATGAGAGAAAGAGAATATCTGGATTTGTCTTTTGATTAGTATTATTAACCTAGGAGCCTACGGTCTGCAAGTACCTCCCTGGGACATGGATTCATTTTGTAAAACACACTAAATATTTACTTAACAAAGACTCTCTTGCCAGCTATAATTGATCCTTTGCATTTCTAATTATAGACTAATTGATTTTAAGAGGAACTGTTACAACTTCCAAGAGCATAGCAAAGTTTATCTAATTTCTTGTAGGAGTCTCCTCAAAAAAGGAAAAGAAATATCTAGCCCTAAATTGTATGGTTATTTTATTCTCCTCAGGTTTAATGTAATTTTTATTTATGGTATTTAGCCTGCCACAGTTCAGGGTAACATTTTTAAATGTTGAAGATGGAAAAAATATTCAATGCCTTCTTGTGACTTTCTTGCAATTAATTAAAAAAAACACTAGTCAGGCTTAGCTTATATGCCTCCCATTTGTTTTAGTCTCTGATTAGAAAAGATGAGATAATTGATCCCCTCCCACACAAGTGCTTTGTCAGAGTGCGCTGTTGGGCATCTTATATTTACACCACACCTTTAGAATTTGTGGCAATTATCCAATCACATTTCAAAGCCTGGTTAGCCTTGACGTATTTCTTCATTCATTGAGTCAGAGAAATGGGGGAAGACATTTGACGAAGGACAGTCATCACTGCAGCCATGGTGAATGCATCTGTTGATTGCTGATTACAGCGGGTGAAAACAACTGCTGTAATTACACACTCATTTTTATCCTTGGCATAGGAAAATATAAGGTCTGTATACACTGCATGTATTCATTAATGTGTAATAACTGTATATTATTATTATTATTAATTTGTTTTCCACCTCTCCTCACAGCTTGAGGCAGGGTACAACACAGTTAAGGCACCCAGATAAAATTTATTTATTTATTTAGAGTATTAACTGTCCTTCTCAACCCCCAAAGGATGGCTTACAATGGGCAGTCATTAGATGCCGACAAAGAAACAGGACACAACAGTTAACATGAACAAATCAACAGCTATATATATAAAAAAACATTAAAAGGGCAATTAAAATACATTAAAATATTGCCCTTAAAATATTAACACAACCAAGTCAGTCCGCAAATCTGAATCATAGTCCAGAGTTCCAGTCCAAGGTCTCTTAATTAACAATTCTCACGAGTCATTACAGTTGTTGCTCAGCCAGCTGCCCAAATGCTTGGTCCTGAAGCCAAGACTTGAATTTCTTCCTGGAGGAGAGGGGAGAAGAAGTCACCCTGATTTCACTGGAGTGCATTCCACAGATGGGGGGCACCACCAAGAAGACCCTGTCTCTCATCCTCGCCAATTGCGCTTGCGAGGGTGGCGGGATTGAGAGCATGGCCTCCCCTGATGATTGTAAACTCTGAGGTGGGTCATAGAGAGAGATACGCTTAGCAAGTAAACTGTGCCGGAACCATATAGGGCTTTATAGGTCAAGGCCAGCACTTTGAATTGTGCTCGGAACTGGACCAGCAGCCAGTGGAGCTGATGAAGCGGGGTGGGTGGTGGGTGAGGGGGTATGATCCCTGTAAGTTGCTCCAGTGAGTAGTCTGGCTGCCAACCATTGGACTAGTCGGAGTTTCCGAACAGTCTTCAAAGACAACCCCATGTAGAGTGCATTGCATTAATCTATATGGGATGTAACAAGAGCGTGGACCACTGTGGCCAGATCAGACTTCCTAAGGTACAGGTGCAGCTGGCGCACAAGTTTTAATTGTGCAAAGGCTCCTCTGGCCACCACCAAAACCTGGGGTTCCAGGCTCAGCGATGAATCCAGGATCACCCCCAAGCTGCGAATCTGAGTTTTCGGGGGGAGTGTAACCCCATCCAACATAGGTTGTAACCCTATGCCCTGTTCGGCCTTTCAACTCACCAGGAGGACCTCTGTCTTGTCTGGATTCAATTTCAATTTGTTAGCTCTTATCCAGTCCAACACAGCAGCCAAGTACCGGATCAAGGTCTGAACAGCCTCCTTAGTCACAGGTGGGAAGGAGTGACAGATTTGGACATCATGTGCATACAGATGACTCCGTACTCTGAAACTCCAGATGAACTCTTCCAGAGGCTTCATGTAGATATTAAATAGCAAGGGAGACAGGAACAAACCCTGCGGGACCCCACAAGACAAAAGTTGTAGGGCCGAACACGTGTCCCCCAATAACACGTTCTGAGACCGTCCCTCTAGGAAGGACTAGAGCCACTGCAAAACAGTACCTCCAAGTCCCATGCCTCCAAAGCATCCCAGAAGGATATCGTGGTCAAAGGTATCAAAGGCCATGGAGAGGTCCAACAGAACCAACAGGGACACACACACCCCTGTCTAGTTCCCAGCGTAGATCATCTACTAAGATGACCAAGGCTGTTTCAGTTCCATGTCCCGGCCTAAAGCCAGACTGTGCCGGATCTAGATAGTCAGTGTCTTCCAAGAACTCCTGGAGTTGCGAAGCCACCACACGTTCCATGACTTTGCCCAAAGTAGGGGAGATTAGAAACTGGTCGATAGTTGATGAATTGAGTGGGGTACAGTGATGGTTTTTTCAACAGCAGTTTTATGATAGCCTGTTTAAAGCTCACTGGAATTTTGCCTTCCTGCAGGGAGGCATTAAGCACCACATTTACCCACTCTGCCAAACCCCCTCTGGCCTGTTTTATCAGCCAGGATGGACAGGGGTCTAGAATAAAACAGAATGCCATAAAAGTACATAGATATTAATAAAATTTAAACATAACATTCATAGTTTGAAATGGACTGAGTAGGCCTGCCAGAAGAGATAGGTCTAATTGTCTCTGGAATTTTGACAACCCATTTAGTTACCAGATCTCTTCCAGCAGGTCATTTCACAGTCTAGGATACCATAGTAAATATTGTATTGGAACACCACTGAGAGACCTAGAAGCACCAAAAGGGACACACTCCCCATCAGTGTTAAGATGAAGATCTTCCACTAAGATGACCACCGCAGTTTCAACTCTGTATCCTGCTCAAAAGCCAGTTTCAAATGGGTCAAGCAAGTGTGTATACTCCAAGACTGCCTGGAGTTGGAGGGCAACTGCCTTCTCAATCACCTTGCCCAAAAAAGGGAGATTAGAAACTGGTCTGTAATTATTAAGGTCTAGGGGGCCCAGGGAGGGCTTTTTCAACAGTGGTCTAACTACTGCTTCCTTTAAACAGGATGGAAAATTCTCTTACTTGAGAGATGCAATGATAATTTGTTGTATTTGGAATCAAATTGCATCTCCTCCCTGGATGACCAGCCAAGAGAACCAGGGATCAAGAAAGCAGGTTGTCCTGTTTACTTGCACCAGCAGCGTGTTCACAGTAACAATACCAATTTAAACGGATCCAGTGTAATCCCACCCACAGAGTTGCTGGTACCTCGTTATTGACTTCTGCTCCAATGAGGCTTGATTTAAGGCTGGATCTTCACTGTTTATCTTCTTATCCCAAATTATCTGGTAGTGTAGACTCATATAATCCAGTTCAAAGCAGATAATCTGGGATCAGATCCTGGGACAGTGTAGATCCAGCCTAAGTTAGCTCATATGTGAAATGGTTGTTCAAGATGTCACAGTGAGTTACTGAAGGTTCTAGCAATGGGTTCAGAGGGGAGGGCACTTGAGTTAAACCTCCCACCTGAACTTGAATTCACAGATACAATACATGCAGAGAAGAAGGGTTTTTTTTTGCTCTGTGTATTGCTACCTAACAGGAGCAAAGATATCCTCTATATCACGTCTTATTGCATAGAAGTCAAGTTTTCTGCCATCTATGATCTAGTCAACCTTCCTCTGAGGGTCTCTGTATACCAGGGAGCCTGGTTAGTAATGGGGTACTTTCAGTATAGTGAGTCTGAGAATAGTCTTTGAAACAATTGTTGGTGTTCTCAGAAAGCTTCATTTGTTCATTGGGTTAGCTATATTATTTGGATGTGTTTGAAGGTGGTTTATTTTTTCAGTGGGCTTCCATTGAATGTCTAGAGAAATTAAAGGGAAGAAGTTGTGCATAGTGCTCAATCACTTATACACTTACCCAAAGTAGGTTCCACTGAAGAGCATGGTTTGAATGTGTTTGTCATTTAGTGAGGCTGTTAAAGGCTCCTCCCTAAACTACAAATCCCAGAATTCTGCAGGTGGCAGAAACTGAATTTAAAGTGGATTCATTCTCTAGTGTGATAAGGTCCTTCAAATGTTCTGGGTAGTACCCATTTTGAAGAAATATATAATATATAATTTCTGTATGTATGTGCCTTCAAGTTATGAGTCAGTTTATGACAACTTCCTGAATTTTATTGGGTTTCTTAGGCAAGGAAAACTCAGGTATGGTTTTGCCAGTCCATTCCTCTGAAATATATCATCTAGCACCAAGTGCTTGTTTCATTCTGCCGTCCAAGTAATGTCCAGGGTTCAGACAGGATCTGATTTAGATTTAGAATGACATAAATTCAAAATTAATAGTTGTGGTATTCACTGCCATTTTTTTAGAATATAAAAGTCATGTCCTAAAAATGATTTTAA
This sequence comes from Anolis sagrei, assembly GCF_037176765.1. Lineage (NCBI taxonomy): Eukaryota > Metazoa > Chordata > Lepidosauria > Squamata > Anolidae > Anolis > Anolis sagrei. The sequence goes on from NC_090022.1 coordinate 264,222,995, forward strand.
ATAACTTGTATTATTTTCATATACCCTGTCTTTCATTAAAAAATTAAATTCTAAATAAATAAATACATGATGCTTGTGATTTTGAAATTTGCTTTTATGTAGTTTTCTATTTTAGAAAATCTAATTGGATTCAAAGAGATGCAGAAATGTGCTTCAAGTGCAAAAATAACATTGCAATGGGAATACAAGTAAGTGTAGTAGGTAGCATTTCTTTAAAGTATGGTCATTAAAAAACTATTTTCCATGTAATGGAAAGATGGGATAAAAATACAAGGAAGGGCAAATATAATAGTTGAATGCATTTTGCAATATTATTTTAGTTTTACATAGATTTGTAGGGTTGCTATTTTTTCCTGTTTGTTCCTTTAAAAAAATGGTTTCGCATTTTCCTTAATTGCATTTCTTTTTCCATTGTAATATCTCTTGAATCTTACGACTATGATTTTGATGCATGCAAATGGAATCAACCATACACATATACCAGGGGCTTCTGAAACCATTCTTTGCACTGCCCATTATGATCCCAGGAACCATTATGGGAAATTCACTATTTTTCTCTATTTACAGAGAGATGTTTTATGATCTCTGCATACATTTTTCTCTGCATCTTTCTCAGCCAAAGTAGTGTACTCATATAGAATATTACTTGTCTGATTGCTATCTGTATATAAAAATTGTTTTTCAAAATATTCTTTCTAAAAAGGAGAAATGTTTTGCAAACCCTAGTTGCAACATAGTGCTTTTCATTCTCTTCAGTGCTTATTTCTGAAATCCTTATGAGATACAACTTGGCCAATTTCAGCAGAGTAGTGACGGAGAACTTTTATCGTAGATGAAGGATGAGAAAACGCATTCAGTCTGAGGGCTAAATTCAATTTGCAAGAAATTCCCTGGGGCTATGGTTTTGTGACAGACAACACAAAAAAGAAAAGAAAAGGATGGGATAAAAAATAACAGCATATTTGCCCTTAATTTTTGAAACCTTAGCGCTGCCATGTTCTAGAATGGAGAAAAAGTCAAAACACAGGCTAGAAGACTGCCAAGTAATTTATGTATTTACTGTATTTATTAGGGTTGGACAGGTTTGGTCGGAAATTACTGAAATTTGGGGAAAAACATACGAATTTGGACATCTGAAGCGGTTTTGACCCATGCAGGAAAGGTGTGTGTGTATGGGGGAGGGGATTCTGAATTTGAACCATTTACCCCCCCCCCCCCCGAAAATATTCTATAATGTTTGGATGTCTCCCAAGGTTATTTTAATTTTCACAACCATTAAGCAACTTTGGTAAAGGCACGGGAACTTTTAAAATCTCATTCTTTCCACCGACTATGCCAGAAAGGATGAGGTCGGTGTGCAGGTACAGCTGTACCAGGAGCTCCGATTTTGTTTGCTTTGCATTGAATGTTTGTTGTAGTCCTAAGTTTCAGGGACTCTGCAGAGAGGTGGCTTCTTTTGGCTGCAATCATAGGGCAAGCCACCTGTCAATTATAGTTAGGTTCCCTGGTCCCGCCCCCTTTTGGGGTTTTAGAGGGGATAGGAGCCATTTTGGGTTCAGTCCACACAGAGAAACCTTTCATGCAGGACATAATACCAAGAGCTCCTGTAGAAAGCTTCGTCTTCTATGGCTTGGCCGGGGAGATACAGCCCCACAGCTTGGCCGGAAGATATACAGCCTTACAGCTCCTTTGCTGAAGGACTTCAGTCAGCCATCACGGAAACCTGAATTCTTTTTCCCCTGGAAGTCTACAAAGCTCTGCTTGGTAAGGGCCACTCGCGGAAGCCAGAAGTAGTTGGTACCGGGTGCAGGGGCTCCACGACAACAGAGGCAAAGACAGACTGCCCAGATTAGAAGTTAAGGATTTCCCAATTAGTTACAGTTATGAAGATAGTGCCTGTTCCCTGTGGACAAGATTGAGAGAGAGCCAATAGACTGTTAAGAAAGACTTAAAGTACCTGTTTGTTTTCAATAATAAAGAACTTTGTTGAACCTTTAAGTATTCTAGAGACTGTGTTTTAAGGAAATCCAAAGGCCTTTAATCTGAGGCAGCCCCGGCGTCCCGTTGGGCACACAGAATTTATGTCCTGTCTACAGTCTTATGCACAGGCCCAGCGTGCGACAGCACAGTCGGCGTGGCTAATCACAGCCATTGTAATTGTAGTTTGGGAAAGCCAGGCTCCCAATGGTAGAGATTGCAAAAGGCCCTGCTGTGAAACTACATTTCCCACAATGCACGGCTGCTCATTAGCCAAAATGCCTGAAGGACCCCATAAAATAGCTGTCTGTGGCAGTCTTTGTCTAAATATAAAATAAACTGATTGAATCTACAAAGGAGTCTAAAGAAGGCAGCAAAGCAATAAACAACATTTGCAAAGCCAAGAAAACATAAACTGCTTAAAAAACCAATCATTTTACTTTGGCCTGATTGCCATAAACAAGTCATGGGCGAAGCCAGTTACAGCCAGCCCTTGACAGTCAGTAAGTAATGAATGAATGAATGAATGATAAAATAAAATGATTGGTTGCATCTGCAAATAGGAATCAATGGATGGATGTGTCTTGAGGGTCCCTTCCAACTCAGTAGAGGAAGCAAATGGATGTCAGGAGAGTTTGGATGGTGCCTTTCTGTGCAGAAGAACGGGTCAGTCTAGATGTCTCTTGATGGGATGTGTACTATGATTTATGTTATCCACAAATTTAACACAGTTTTTGCCACACAAACAAAATTTCTGGAGTAGAACAACTACTTTCAAAGTAAGACCACCCAATGAAACAGGAAATAACACTTTCAAACGAGGAACAGATTTTCTTTATTATTAAAAATGTTTTTTTTATAAAAACTTTGAGAATTTGCCAAAAATCCATGGATAAGTCAAAGGTTATGAAATTTGGTGAGCTAACAGTGGTCCATGTGTTCTACCACTGTAGCAAGTTTCATCAGGATTGGTCTAAAAATGAGGAAGGGAGAATTTCCTGAAGTTTCCCCAGTGCCAGTGCTGTTTTCCCCTACTGCGCATGCTTGTCCGCATTAACAAATTGATTCGGAAGTTTCGGAAAGTTTTGAAATTTTTTGGGAAAAATTCGGAAGTGACTTTAGAATCAAATCATTTTTTGGATCAACCAAGCCTAGTAGTTATACCCTACCCTTCTCAGCCCTGTAGGGGACTCAGAACGGCTTACATATTATTATTATTATTATTATTATTATTATTATTATTATTATGCTATATTTATACCCCATCTTTCTCACCCTTAGGGGGACTCAAGGCAGCTTACAGACCATGGCAAATTCAAACCCACATTATATATACAACAATAAATACAACATATCAAGTTAAACAGTTAAAATATAAGTACAATACAACAGCTTATATTCAATCCCAACCGAAGTGGGTTGATGGAATAAAAGCAGTCAAAGCGGACAGCAGTAGGGAGGGGCAACCCTAAGAATAAGGTTACCTGCCTGAACTCAAAGCACCAACAGCAGGGCAGCAATTGGCAGGGCAGCAGGGCCATGGGGGCTCCCTGCTTCAGGCCGGTGTAATAGAGTAATTGAATGGCAAAGCAGTGGTCTGTAGAGGTGCTCTGCTATGGCCGAGCAGCGGGCGGCGAGGCCGGTGGAGTACTCACGGTGCGAGGCTGCAGGGTGTGTGGAGGTGCCCTGCCCAGATGTTGTAAGGCAGCAGAGCCGAAGAGGTGTTGTACAGATGTTGCTATGAGCAGGCAATGAGGCCATTATAGTACTTGCGTGTCAAGGCTGCAGAGGCCGTGGAGGCACTCTGCCCAGGAGTTGTAAGGCAGCGGTGCCAAGGAGGTGGTGCTATGGCCCCGCACAAGTGTTACTATGTTTGTTGCTATAGGCAACAATTAGATGCCAAAACACACATAATAAAACATAAGCATTAAAACAGTCAATTAAAACATATGAAACTTTAGAACCAATTATTTCAAATCACGCAATCCAATATCGTATGCACTATTTCATCTTTCCTTATGATAGTGATGCATTCCTCATTGAATGCTTGGTCGAACATCCATGTTTTTAGCCTTTTCCTGAAGGACAGGAGGGAGCTGATCTAATTTCACTCAGGAGGGAGTTCCATAGCCAAGGGTCCACCACTGAAAAGGTCCTGTCTCGTGTCTCCGCCAATCGCACCTGTGAAAGAGGTGGGATCGAGAGCAGGACTTCCCAGAAGATCTTAATCTTCTTGCCAGCTCATAGAGGGAGATTTGTTTGGAGAGGTACATTAAAGATCTTGCCCAACAGGGAAGCCAGGAAGGCTGGATTGGGGCCCCAGTAGGCAGAGAGTTCCTAATCTTACTTCTGTGAGAGCATTGCTCCTGTTGCTGGCAGGCCATGTATGAGTAATAGAAAGCTCTTTTTCATTATAGCCTTGAGATAGAAAAGCATTTTATTTGCTTCCTTGTGACTCATCCTTCCAGTGCACCTGATATTTGATGTTTGTCTGAAATATGGATGTATAGAGGTTCTAGGTAACGTTTCAATAATGTTTTTTTTAAAAAACAGCCTTTTAATGTTATTAGTAAGTGTGGAAGATTGAAAGCTACATGAATAGGATAGCAACAACAATAAATGATAAATTGTTTCAAGAGCTTAGTCAATGGTAGAAGCTTGTGTGTTTTGTGAGCTTGTATAATTAAGGTGTTGATAAGAGTACAATGCACCTTATCTATGGCATACAGGAGACATTATTGACGAGGAAGTGCTTCTCTGATTTACAGATAATCGTGATGTCTGCAGTTAAACAAAAAGACTTCTTTAGGATGAATGTGAATTATGACTTCACAGCCTTTTCCCTCCTCTCCTTTTGAGTCCCTTTTATTTTTGCATACAAAAGACTGCTTCAGGCCAGAATTGATCCCTCTCCAATGATATCTGAAACTTGCTATTGTCCAAATATCAAAATTTCAAAGGGTGTGTGTGTGTGAAAATTTATTGGCTAGTAGCCAACAGTTTGCATCAACTGGCAGAAGGAGATTTCCCCTCCTTGTTCTCTCCTTGTGTGATCTTAACAGGACTTTATTCTCTCCATTCTCCCTGCCAGCTTCTTTTGCTTCCTGGACTTCATAAGACCTGCTATTCTGCTTCCCATTTAATCCCAAGAAAGATATCTCTGCATTGAACCTGTCTCTTTTGTCAGTAATAGACTGATTGGGAGAGAACAAAATTGAAATCCAGATAAAGCCGAAGTGCTCTGACCAGGTCTTAGAAATGGACAGGAGTGCATTTTCACAGTTAATGGTCTTGTGATACCTGCAGCAAAGGAGTTCAGACCTTGCTAGAGTAATACACTCTTTGATTACATCCTGTTGAACTATGGGACTGCCTTTGGAAACAATTCAGAAACCTCAATGAGTCCAAAATGAGATGGCAGAAAATGGACTGGGCCAGTCACAGGGGGCAGATCAAAAGAAATTCCATCAAAATGTTAGTAAGAACTTTCTGGTGGTAAGAACTGTTCAACAGTGGAATATGCTGCTGCCTCAGAGTGTGGTGGAGTTTCCTTCTCTGGAGATTTCTAAGCAGGGACTGGATGGTTATCTGTTGGGGTGCTTTGATTGTGTGTTCCTGCATGGCAGGGGTTGGACTGGATGGTCTTTGTGGTCTCTTTCAAATATATGATTCTGAGTACAGTTCAGATTGCAGGTCATGACATAAAGTCCTATATGACTTAAGTCCAGGCTATCTAAAACATTGTATCTCATTATACAAAGCTGTCATAATCCTAACATCATGGGTTGGAGATGGGCTTTTTCTCAATCCTGCCGCTATAATAAACAAGTCTGTCTGATGCTCCTGTCCGCAGCTGGAATTTCTTTCTCTCCATTACTCTTGTTTTCCTGACAAATACTTTTGTTCAGTGAGTTTTTCTAACAATTAATGTATTGCAGGGAATCTTTTATTGTATATGTGTCCTGTATTTTTAACATTGTTGATTATACCTTGAGTATCCCTTACCCAAAATGATTGTGACCAGAAATGGTCCATCTTTGGGTTTGGTTTTCTTTTTTGTATTTTAGAATACATGCATATGCATAATGAGACATCTCCAAGATGAGACCCAAGTCTAAACGCGAAATTCATTTATGTTTCATTTACATCTTATTATAACATAGACTGAAAGTAATTTCCTGTGCAATGGTTCAATCACTGTGTGTATGAAACCAAGTTTGTGTGTCTTGAACCATCAGAATACAAAGGTCTCATTATCTCAGTCACTCATGAGGATATTTTTTGGATTTTAGGATTCCAAATATTCAACCTGTGTATTATTTTTTAATTGCATTTTAATTGTGTTAGAACTTTTTCATTGCTTGGGTTTTGGGGGGCTAATCATGTTTTAGCCTTTATGGGAGACATTGAATCCCTTGCCAGAAGAAAGGCAGCATGTTAAAGAAGTAAATAAATGAACAATAAATAAATAAAAAACAAACAAACAAACAAACAATCTTATTGTTATCTCAGAAATCTAGAGTGAAACTTTAGGACCTGGTAGGAGAGACAGCAATGCAGCGAAAGATAAAAACTGCATCTTCTGCAAATTCCACTGACCAAATTGTTTCTGTCAGTAGAAATAGACTGGTTATAATCTCGATCAGGCATGGGCAAACTTCAACCCTCTATGTGTTTTGGACTTCAACTCCCACTGGCTGTTAAGAATTGTGGGAGTTGAAGTCCAAAACACCTGGAGGGCTGAAGTTTGCCCATGCTGTTCTAAACAGTTGTACCATGCCTTTCCAGGCTGGGATTCAAGTTCTTCACACAATGATTTGAGATTTGGAAGAATATTTTGCCATACAAACAGGGTTCATCTACAATTATAGAACTAACGCTGTTTGACATCACTTTAAGTACCATGGCTCAATGCTATGGAATCATGACACTTTTAGCTCTACCGGTTCTTTAGCCTTCTTTGGTGCCTCACCAAACTTGAGCTTTCCTAATTGCATATTATTGGACCATGGCACATAAAGTGGTGTTAAACTGAATTAATTCTGTAGTTTAGAGCCATCTTGAGTCACTTATAAAACAATATGGAAAATTCTGACATCCAAAAAATTTAACTTTTGCATTTCACGGTGTACCATAACTTTACTCTTTTGTTTTTGTATGTAGCATGGCAATGTATCCCATTCTCAGTGGACTTTCAATGTTCCATCTAATAAAATTAATGAAATCAAGGGGGAAGGTAATTAAATCTGTCAGGTACTTATCTGTTAGTTTCAGGCACTGAGTATCAAAACTAAAGCAAAGAGACAGCTGGTAGCGGTCTTGTCAGCCCTTCTGAATTTCATAGTAGGGCAGTTCGTACAGGTAATCAATTAGTAGGTGGTTATAGAATAATCAGCCAATATCTCCGTGCCCTTTTGGCTTGTTTCTTTTGACATTATTTGTTTTTCCCTGGATGCATATATGCCCATGTATTGCATTTTTATCCTTTTTAGTTGGTGTTTTGGTTAAGTTTATCTTATTGATAAAACTTACCCGAATATACTCGAGTATAAGCTGACCCGAATATAAGCCGAGGCACCTAATTTTATCACAAAAAATGGGAAAATGTTTTGACTCGTGTATAAGCCAAGAGTGGGAAGTACAGCAACTACTGGTAAATTTCAAAGTAAAAAAAGATACCAATAAAATTAATTGAGGCAATATTCAAATGTTTTTGAATATTTACATAAAACTGTAATTTAAGATAAGACTGTCCAACTCCAATTTAACCATTATTTTAACCTTCTTCAATGTAAATGTGCTTACATATCCTTCCAATAATAATAGAGTAAAATAATAAATGTAATAAAATAATAGAATAAAATAATGGAAATGTAATAACAACAGTAATAATAGAGTAAAATAATAATAATAATAATAATAATAATAATAAAGAGAGTAAAATAATAAATATAATAAATAGAGTAAAATAATAGAGTAAACTAATGTAAATGTAATAATAATAATAATAATAATAATAATAAATAGAGTAAAATAATAAATGTAATATAATACTACTACTACTACTGATAATAACAGCCTTAAAAAAGGGCTGAAAAACTCAGCTTATACTTGAGTATATATGGTATCTGTTTTAATTATCAATTTTGTTAGTTCAAGCATGCAAGTTCTACACTGTTATTCAAGAAGCTAATGCAACAAAATTCTGGGACTGGGATCCAATGAGTACAGATTCAAATTAAGCCCTTCTGCCCTTCTATGTTGAGACTTAATTAATCCTAGAAGTTACCTATACCCTTAGGCTGCTATCGAGGATAGATTGCATAATTAAAATGTCTAGGTTGAATTCCAGTCATTCTGTTGCAACAATGCTCTGGATTTATGATTGCTTGACTTTAAATATCTGGATTTGGACTCCTCATTTTGAGAACAGAGAGATTATTAACATGGAGTTTCTTGATCTGATGCTTGTTTTGGACTATAGAGACACTATTATTCCTGACCATTCAGGTTGAGATTGATGGAAAGCATAGCCCAAACTATTTCAGTAGCATCAGATTGGGGATTCATTTCTGATTTCCTGACATTCCATTCCTGCTGAGCATACCATTAATGTGGCGATGGATAGTGCATGTCTGACATAGGTTTTGCCTTGTGGAGTAGAAAACATTGACCACATGATTTAGTAACAGAGAATTTTGTAAAAATCGAAAAAAGAACATATTCTGTTTAATGACTGCTTAGAAGGTGAATAGATGAGGATTTGACAAAGCACCAAAAGGGAGAAGTTTGCTCTGGGTTGCAGAATTCAAGATTTTTTTTGAAGGAAAATGTAAAAGAAATTGGGTTCTAAGTATTGGTAAGTAAGAGGTCAGGGGAATGTGTTTTCAGAAGGCTAGAACAAGTTGGAGGCTTATATCAAGTTGGGAAGATTATAGAAGTAATCAGAGGTTTATATTATGAAAAAGAAAAGATAGACAAGTAGGAGCAAGAGATACTATTAAATAAGAATATTCCCAACACCTCATTGTCCAGAAAACAAAAAAAAGAGTCTGATTTGTAGTAGGATTTTTGGGCTGTATGGTCATGTTCTAGAAGCATTCTCTCCTGGTGTTTTGCCCGCATCTGTGGCAGGCATCCTTAGAGGTTGTGAGGTCTGTTGGAAACTAGGAAAATTGAGTTTATATATGTGGAAAGTCAAGGGTGGGAGAAAAAACTCTTGTCTGTTGGAGCTAGGTGTGAATGTTTCAATTGGCCACCTTGATTTACATTTGATGGCCTGACCATTTTTAGGTGTGAGTTGTTAGTGCCTGGGTGAATCCTTTGTTGAGAGGTGTTTAGGTGTTCCTGATTGTTTCTTGTCTGGAGTTCCCCTGTGTTTCAGTGTTGTTCTTTGTTTACTGTTATAATTTTAGAGTTTTTTAAAATAGTGGTAGCCAGATTTTGTTAATAATAATAATAATAATAATAACAACAACAACAACTTTATTTATATCCCGGCACCATCTCCCCAAGGGGACTCGGGGCTGCTTACATGAGGCCACACCCAGCAATACAGTAAAACAATGTAACACAAAAACACAACAAAAATAGAAAATAAAATAACATAAGATACAAAAACCAATATAAAAGTGCAACAATATAAAATCAGAACATTAAACACTAAAAATATCACAGTGGGCATTTTTGTGGATATCTATGGCTTCATTTTCGTGGTTTCTTCCTTTCTGTTGAAATTGTCCACATACTTGTGTATTTCAATGACTTCTCTGTGTATTCTGACATGGTAGTTGTTAGAGTGGTCCAGCATTTCTATGTTCTCAAATAATATGCTATGTCCAGGTTGGTTCCTCAGGTGCTCTGCTATGGCTGACTTCTCTGGTTGAAGTAGTCTGACCTCACAATCTCTGAAGATGCCTGCCACAGATGCAGGTGAAACTTCAGGAGAGAATGCTTCCAGAAAATGCTCATACAGCCCAAAAAACTTACAACAACCCATTGATTCTGGCCATGAAATCCTTCGACAATACAAAAAAAAAGTCTATTGCCATAGGTGTGTCAAATCCACCCATTTTCAGGTGATCTTCCTGCTACAACTAGATCCTGGTTCCCATTCCTTAAATTTAGTTGTTGGAAGCAGCTACAAAAAGAATGGCCATAAAACTTTGAGTGAATTAACCACTCTATGGCAACAAAGGCACTGAATGTCCTCGTAATTAGACTATAAAAATTGTAGTGTCCTTAAGAAATAGAAAAAAAAATATTCTGGCATGAGGGTATAAATCATAGCATGATGAGATTGTCGCATGTTTGTTTTAAAAATTCTACCATTATTTTCATCAGTGTATTTTCTAATACTTTTATCTCAATGCATTATTCAATCTACAAAAGAATGGTTTGTGTAACGTAGTGAAGCATGCATGGCTGTTTAAGCTATTAAAATATTCAGTTTGTGGCTAATGGAAAATGCTCACTGTACAGGCACTTCAATTTATTATTTAGCATGCTTCACTTGGCTCCTGTGCATTATTAGCTGTTACTGAAAAAAAGCTGAGTCTACTATTGTAGCCTAACTTAATCAATTACATAGACCTAATTACATGTTTTTAAAGAATTTTAGAAGAAGGTCTTCATCACATGACTGCATTTATCATTTTAGATTTTTTTAATGCACTAAGGAAACGAAAGTGGATCCATAAATGGATTTCAGAATCCACATGCTCTGTGACATTATGAAAAAAGTAAGGGTTTTAAAATAAGGATAAAGTAAATATTCTCCAGTGAAAGAGAAGACAAGATGGCTAAGTAGGAGAACCATCCTCAGTTGTCAATTGTACCAATGTTGGAAATTGTGAGTTACCTGCATTTGTCTGGAATCAGAACTCGGAAAAATCACTTTTTTTGAATTGCAACTTTCCCAGCGAACATGGCTACTGGCTGGGTGATTCTGGTAGCTATAGTGTCCCAAATAACTTCTCCCAGCTTTCAAAAATATCACTCCGCCAAACTAAATAGGTTTAGTAAAACATAGACTGCTTTTGTAAAAGTTGGATAGATATCTTTACAGGGATTTGTATTTTTCCTCCCAAAAATATTTCCTTGAAGGAAACTGTTGGGGTGAAAAGACAAATGACTTACACAGTGACCCAGGACAAAGCAGATAGAGAATCTGAGCCCAATGTTTTATTTAATTCAACCTATATTGTGCCTACTCATTTTAAAGAAGGAAAAGTCTCTCCCCCCCCCCAAATCATTTCTAATTATATTCCCCAAACAATAATTTGTTTTCTCAAATTAATAGGATGATCACCCTGAGTCCCTTTCTTCCACATCCAATACTCAGATGCAGTCAGTTTCTGTAAAACTGCTCATCTGCTCAATTTCTCTTTGCCAGCCATTTATCCCTTCCCTCTGGTTCATCTGTCTGATCATCACTCAAACATACGTCCTTTCTCTCCTGACAAGCCAATTTTCTTTATGTAGGGAATTGTGTGTTTTGTTTTAACAAAGAGGAGCATTCAGGCGCTTGAACTTTCACTTACAGGCTAAAGGACTATAATCAACAGAACTTTATTTTTGATATTTTTGAGAAGTAATTTTATAGGATTTTTAAAAATTGGCTATAAATTTGTTTGAGTGTTGGATGACACACATTTCCTTGACCAATTTCAAACTGGCTTCAGAGCAGGATATAGAGTTGAGACTGTTATGGTCACCTTAGGGCCTCATCTCAAAGGCTAAGCAGAGCATCCGGCTTCGCATCCGGCTTCGAAGTGGCCGGTGATGCTTTCACCTCAGTTGGGGGAAGGGTCTCAGTTGGAGGTCACACAGCATCGTGTCATGGCTGGCATGTCCTAGCACACTAAATTCCTCCTAACTGATGAGGTCCTTAGTAAATGATCTTGTCTCAACACCTACAAGGAGAGTGTGTCTCTGTTGGTGCTTCTAAACCTCTTAGTGACTTTTCATACCATTGACCATGGTATCCTTCTGGAATGTCTGGGGAGTCTAGGTATCGGAGGCACTGTGTTGCAGTGGTTCCCGTTGTATCTCTCAGGCAGGTTCCAGATGGTGGCGCTTGGTGATAGGTCCTCCTTAAAAAAGAAGCTGTTGTGTAGTGTCCCACAAGGTGCCATTCTATCTGCAATGCTCATAATATTTACATGAAACCATTGGAAAAGATCATCCATCGGCATGGGGTGCGGTGTTATCTTTATGGCGATGATGCCTAAATATATTTCTCCATACCTTCAGAAACAGCCTCAGCTAAAGATATCAGGTCTCCCCTGAAGGAATGCCTAGAGGAGGTAATGGGCTGCATGAGGAAAAACTATTTGAAACTGAATCCAGACAAAACACAGGTGCTTGCCATGAAGGATCGGAACATCTGACTTACATACAATTTCAACTTAATTGCAGACCTACTGAACCTATCTTGTACGTGACTTGGGGATTGTCTGTACTCTGTAACTTCACTTGTTTTGAAGCACCAATATGAATAAGACATTTGTGATTTTGTGTGGAGAAAGGTGTGCAGTTATGTCCAGGTGCTATATTTCCTACTTTTAAGTGAAAAATCTCAAAAGCTGGATTCATAGAAATCAGAACATTTTTTACAAAGATATCTGAGGCTGGGATATAAGCCAGTAAAGACATACTATTTAACCATGGACTTTTCTGTATATGTACTCAGAAGTAAGCCTAATTGAATTCAGAGGAACTTACTCCTAGTTATAGGTAGAAGAAATCAGTGGTTATTTGTTTTATGTAATGTGTTTCAAAATGAAAACTGAAAATGAGAATAAGGTTTCAAGATTTTGCCCTGTATGAATTGAAGTGGAAAGTATGTGTATACAAATGGATCATTTAATTATAGGAGATACAAATTTAAACACACTGAATAATTTAAAAAGCTGAATTCCCTCAACTTGGCAATTAAGAGTAGGAGAAAAAAGTCAAGAAGATTAAGAAGCCAAATTAACCTTCTCTCTATCATGAACAAGCTGTCTGGTTTGTACTTGTTGCACAGAAACTGATGGATTCTCAGTTTTCATAGAATCATAGATATTGACAAGCTGGAATGTGTCCAGAGGAGGGCGACTAAAATGATCAAGGGTCTGGAGAACAAGCCCTATGAGGAGCGGCTTAAGGAGCTGGGCATGTTTAGCCTGAAGAAGAGAAGGCTGAGAGGAGATATGATAGCCATGTATAAATATGTGAGAGGAAGCCACAGGGAGGAGGGAGCAAGCTTGTTTTCTGCTTCCTTGGAGACTAGGACGCGGAACAATGGCTTCAAACTACAAGAGAGGAGATTCCATCTGAACACGAGGAAGAACTTCCTGACTGTGAGAGCCATTCAGCAGTGGAATTCTCTGCCCCGGAGTGTGGTGGAGGCTCCTTCTTTGGAAGCTTTTAAACAGAGGCTGGATGGCCATCTGTCAGGGGTGATTTGAATGCAACATTCCTGCTTCTTGGCAGGGGGTTGGACTGGATGGCCCATGAGGTCTCTTCCAACTCTTTGATTCTATGATTCTATGATGGGGAATTATTAATAAATTATATTAATAAATGCTAAAATAGAATGAATGCTTTAGAGTACTTTGCCTTAAATCTGTCCCCCAGAACCCATGTGGCCAACAACATTTATGGTTTAGTTCAATGTGGAAAGTGCATGTTAGCAAAGGCAGCAGCATTAACGTTAATAAAATAAATAAATAAATAAATAAATAAATAAACTATTTTCCAAACAAAATGCTATGAAGTGGAGACCTGTCAGTTCTAAAAGGCATATTATTATTAGTACTTAAGATGCCCAATATACAAATAACCCAATATATATCTATTTATTGTATATTTGTTCTGTGAAACAGCCAGCCCTTGGATCAAACTGTGTAAAAACAACAACAACAACAACAACAACAACAAAAACCAACAACAACCATTCAATTTATTAGTGCAAGAAACTGAGGGGCCTTGCCTGTCTACTATAGTCTTCACCTAGATTAATGTCACTGCCCTCTGTGCTTGATATTTGTATTGGAAGACATACATCAACAGGTCCAAGGGGAATCCTATTTTTTTATTGCAGAAAGCAAGTGTGGAAGCCTCAATGATCAGCGCACAAATGATTTGCATCCATTATTCTCCAATGAAAGTTTTCTGATGTGAATTAGCACCTTCTTTGCACACCTGTTGTCCACTTACAACAAAAAGCAGTTTCTACAGTTACAGATTCCTTGAGGGATATCTCATAGAATCATAGAGTTGGAAGAGATAGCAAGGACCGTCTAGTCTAGTGTACTCCCATCCATGAAAACAAAGCTAAAGCACCACTGAGAGATAGCCACCCAACCCCAGTTTGCATACTTCTAAAGAAAGATATTCCACCACATACTGAGGAAGTCTGTTCTACTGTCAAATAACTCATACAATATACTTCTTCCTAATGTTTAACTGAAATCTCTTTCCTTATAATTTGAATCTGTTGTCTTATTTTGTGGTCTCTAGAGCAGCGAAAATTAAAGCAAATAAACATTACAATCCTTCTGATATTTCAAAATGACCTTCATATCTTTATATGGTTCTTCTACATTAGCCATATAATGCTATTTGAAGCTGACTTGAGGCCATGGTGGTACAGATTAAAAGGGAAACAGTGCATTAAAAAATCACAAGGCAGTCCTATGTCAGCCATATAATGCAGCTGAGCCAGGTATATCCCAGATCCAGACTGAAATAGGATCCCCAAAATGCAGAGAGCAATGTAGACGTCCACCTCTGCTGAAGGGGAGTAAATTACTGGGAACAGGTCTACTGAAAAGCTCCCCAAGGGCATGGTTGGTGGCAGAGGGCTAAACTGACCTCCTGGGAGGGGATAATTGTCACTTTCCCCCACCCAGTATGCCTTTGGTCCAGGATCAGATCCCAGATTATCTCTTCTAAACTGGATTATATGTGTCTCCACTGCCAGATAATCTGGGATAAACAAATAATATGGGGGTCCTTCCAGATAGGCCCAAAAATGCGGGTCCTGTCGGGCTTTTAACGACACCTCAGGTAAAGGTGAATTAATTAGAAACAAAGCAGGGTTTCCTGCTTTAACCCAAATGAGTTGCCTCCGGGCTGATATGGGCGGGATAGAAATAATGTAAATAAATAAAAAATAAATTAATTAGATACCATATTAGATCTTGGGGTGGGGGAGGCAAGGAGCAAATTCATAGCACATTATTGCTAAGTGGCAGAAAGAAGGATCACTGTAATGATAGACTGGTAAGTTTTAAAAATGACGGCTCAGGTAAAAGCGAATTAATTAGAAACAAAGCAGGGTTTCCTGCTTTAACCCAAATTAATTAAATACCATATTAGATCTGGGACTTCCTGAAAGGCTTGGGTCTAATGGAGTAATGGGACTATGGGGACTCACCCCGGGTAGTCTTGGGATTACTTGGGGTGAGTCCCCACAGTCATCTTGCACCTCTTGGGCTCCTTGAGCCCAAAGGTGTGAGATGGCTTCCACTCCCTCCTCTCAAGCTCCCAAAAGAAGCCCTAATTTTTTTAAAAACTTGGGGTGGTGGAGGCAAGGAGCAAATTCATACCATATCATTGCTGAGTGCCAGGAAGACAGAAGGATCACTGTAATGATGGACCGTTAAGTTTTAAAAAGATGTTTAGGGCCTCTTTTGGGGATTTTGGGGTGGTTGAGTGCTATCCTGGTAGTTACTGGGATGGCATCTGGACATCCAACCGGGAAAGCCTTTTTTTGGGGGGGGGGGTGGACTTAAACACATGCAGCAGCGGGGTTTTCTTAATCCGATTCGGTGCGCATTTAACTGCAGTGTCAGATCCTGGGATATAGGGGCAGTGGGTTGAGCATACCTTGCTCCTTAATCATTCTTCATAGCACTTTGGTTTCTAGACCTTTGGCCATCTTGATCACTCTCCTCTGGATATATTTCAGCTTATGAATATCCTTCTCATAATGTGTAGTAGTCATGGGCCCAGTATCTGTATAATCTGTTCATGTTTCCGTGTCGTTCCATTGTTTATTTATTTATTTCAAGCATTTATATCCCATCCTTCTCACTCCTGAAGATGGCACGGAATGGGAAGGCCTCTCCTAGAACAAAAATAAACTTGATATGAAAGGCAGGTGGAGCGGATATTGGCTACTGTGTAGCTCAGAACTGGTCACCAGTATTCCAGATGACATCTCTCCAAAGCACAGTATTTGCTGTGATCCTGCAGAACTACTTGTTCTAAAGTAATTGAATCCAAAGGACTAAAAATAATAGTTTCATCAAGATTATATTTTGTATTTGATTAAAACAAAGTCTGTGTTTTTCTCCAGTAGGCTGGATATGTGTCAGACCTGAACTACTTCAGTCTCCCTGGTGTACAAGAGAATATTACATTTCTGTCACTTTCAATATTAGAGCTGAATAAAATGGGCTTTCTGACCTGGATTTGTTAACAGGTGTTTACGAGAAGGAGGTAGTGAAGTGAACATCATTACTGCTAAGAACAAAGCTGTCAGTGAAGGAAGGAAGAAAATGAGTGATTGGCAGAGAAATGAAGATATATGGTGCTAACACTGGCTGTCTTTCTGATTTGCCATACAAAGGCCTACCTTTGTATTAACCCATAATAGCTCATGCTTCTTCCTTATAATTCTGAAGTCTCTGTATTTTAGATACTAATGAAGGTTAAAGTCTCCTTTCACAATCAGTATGCATATATCATTATTATGTACCCACAAAATAAAACAGTGAACTCCAATCATTACAATGAGTTGATTTATATTTAAGTGTTTGCAACAAGATTGGTTGATATTTGCAAATTTTCAAATAGAAACACCTTTACTTTTTAAATTGTGTTTTCCATGTTTTATGTTTTGAATGTATTTGAGTATCCGTCTTTGGAAAGAAGGTGATGTCTAAATCCAGACAACAGCAGCAGCAATTAAGGAATTGTCAGCAAATTTAGCAGTTGGGTTAAGAAAAGATGTCTCCAAAAGGTAAAAACAAAAAACAAAAACGGAATAATGAACAAAGGAGGAAAAGTTGGAAATACATGGTTAGTTTTTGCAATGGGAAATTGGAATCACACATGGATCTGTATTGGGGCCATTGCTTTTTAACTTGCTCATAAATAGAGTTAGGAATGTTAGCTTTGCTAGCTGTACAATATTTTTGTTTTGGTATGGTGAACACTAACACACACATTATTTTTGTGTCAGGAGCGACTTGAAAAACTGCAAATCGCTTCTGGTGAGAGAGTATTGGCCATCTGCAAGAATGTTGCCCAGGGGACGCCCGGATATTTTAGCATCTTTGTGGGGGGCTTCTCTCATGTGCCCGCACGAGAAGCTGGAGCTGACAGATGGGAGCTCACCCCACTCCCAGTTTCAAACTGCTGACCTTTTGGTCAACAGTCCTGCTGGCACAAGGGTTTAACCCATTTCACCATCAGGGGCTCCTACTATTCCAGATGTAGTTGCAGTATAAATTTGTATCAAGGTGGTAGTGGCAGTTTTATTTTCAGCTCCCTTTCTGAATATGTGCTAGCATTTTCAATTAATTTTCTATGAAAGGCTTGAGAGAAGTTCTCAGAACCACTAGAGGCCCGAATTTAGTTCCCAATTTCACAGGGACAGCTCTGATTAATTCCTGTCATCCTGCTTTTCCAGAGGTTTTAAAATCTGCCCATTTTTCTCTCCAGTTCCCACATCTCCTTTGTCCTCAGATTATTTAATTTGCTGCAAAATTCTATGGGGGCAGAACAGGAGGAGTCTACTCTTGCCCACACAGTAGACTCAAGCAAAAGCAAACTGCTGCAATTCTCCTGGTTTTTGTGATCTTCATTTAATAATGTTTGTCATCTTGACTCCACTTTGATATTGCTTTGCCATATATGTGTCATTTTTCATCTATGAAAAGTTGGAGTACATGGAATTTTCCCAACTGGAGCTTCCAAATTTCTACTGAATCACATATTTTATTGAAAATTGTGTGTATAGTATAGCTAATACTATAAGTCAGTGTGTTTCCATGTTAATACTTTATTTTGGGTCCCTGTGCATTTTTAGTCTCGTTTCTTTTCTTGCTTGTTAACCTATTTTGTGCCTTGCTTAATATACAGCATATTTTATATGTATTGCAAGGAAGGTTACTTGTATATAAAGCATAAATTACTTGTTATCTTTGAGAAAGCCCTGACTAATAACATTTCCCGTTTGCTCATATTCTTTTTTCCTACGCCTTAAAGTTAGAATGATGATATGTCTCTTTGGCTGAAATTGGAGGTTGGCTTGTTTCAGGATAGCCATTTTTTGCATGTTGGAAATGTAGAAGGACTATAAGGAAATTCCCTGCTGCAAGGAGAATGTGAAATATATGAGTTTGCTATCTTAACAGTAGCAGACACAGCTGGATATTCTTCTCCCTGCCTCATAATAACATGCTGCATATTGCAGATAGAAATGGAGAGACATGACAGTATAGAAAAGATAGATCTGCAATTCCTAGCAGCCATGGCAAAAAATAAATAAATCTGTGATAGCAATATGCTTCCGAAGCCTTGTAAGCAGAACATATGTATTTCAGAGATGGCCCAGATGACAGGAGCAGAGCTTAAACTCATAACCTTTCACTTAGAGAGCTGACCAAGAATGGTCATGGAAGTTTGTTCCTTGACCAGTAATTAGACATTCACTTTGATAATCAGAATAAATTTCATTATATGGTCACTCTGAAAAGGATGGAAATAGTACTGGATTTCTT
Source organism: Anolis sagrei (assembly GCF_037176765.1). Taxonomy (NCBI): domain Eukaryota; kingdom Metazoa; phylum Chordata; class Lepidosauria; order Squamata; family Anolidae; genus Anolis; species Anolis sagrei. Next base: position 264,241,753 of record NC_090022.1, read on the forward strand.
TTGTTTTTATAGCAATTTTTAATTTGGCAATGTTTACCTACTGGTTATGTAATGTTTTTGTTTTGTGATCATGACTTTTGTCCAAGAAAAGCAAATGTTTTCTGTCGGTTTCAAAAGCATCTTTCCCCAACAAATATATGTTTCATTAGTTCATTCACTGACATGTTTGTTTTGCTCTCTTTACGTAGTTCACTGCCATTTTTTCTTTCCACCTAGCAAATTTGCTTGCTGTTCATTTCCTTTCCATGACAAACTACACAGGGAGATAATTCAGGATTTTAACAAAATGAACACATCATTTTGGGGGAAAAAACATTGTGAATAGGTAGGCAAATAAATTACAATAAAAGGGGGAAATATTCCAAATAATACCATACTAGTCACATATTAATGAGATACTCTTTTCATTGCTTAAAGCAGTGGTTCTCAACCTGTGAGTCCCCAGATGTTTTGGCCTTCAACTCCCAGAAATCCTAACAGCTAGTAAACTGGCTGGGATTTCTGGAAATTCTAGGCCAAAACATCTCTGGGGACCTACAGGGTGAGAACCACTGGCTTAAAGAAAGATGTAATAAGCAGATACCTTATTCCAGTGAAAGATACTTTGGTCCCATTTACACATAAGTTGGTTAAAACTTGGAATTAATGCAATTTGACACCACTTTTGTTGGGGCATGTAAAAAAATCAGTTGGTGAGTGTGTTAACTGAAAAATGCAAAGCACTAAGCTGATTGGTTAGGTTATGTCCAGAAGCTAGCCGAGTCTGGTTGTTTTGGCAACAGCTACATGTTTAAGTTTTCTGTGGAAGAGCTTGCCAAGACAGTTGTATTTTTGCTTCTTGGCTGGCAGAAGAAGATTTCTCATAGGAATGCCCAAGGACATTGTGTGAGTCAACACAACTGTTCTCATGAATGTATATATATGTTGCTCTGCATTACAAAGAGTAAACACCTTATTCTTACTGATCATCTGTGTGACATGTCTTTTCTCTGTCAAGACAGTGTGTGGATTGGTAAAGACATGAACTATGTGTGGTTTTTCATTTCACCACAACTTTAACTTCCATGGCTTAATACTAGGGCATTCTGAGATTTGAAGTTTGGTGAGGCACCACTGCACTTTGATATAAAAGGTTTAAGACCTTGAAAAACTACGATTCCATAGCACTGAGTCATAGAAGTTAAAGTGGTGTCAAACTGCTTTAATGCTACAGTGTAGATGCACCATGAGACTTAAAAATTACCCATATTTACTCGAAACTAATGCATCATCAAATCTAATGCACACCTCAATTTTTGAAACTCTGAAACCAACAAATTTATTTCCTGCTGTATGTAATTCACAACACCAAAAATGCATTTTTTGTAATGTGGAACATTTCCAGCAATAGCATAAAAAATCTTGGGATGCAAAGAATGGATCCACTTTAATTGCCAAGGTTCAATGCTATGGAATAATGGGGATGGGGGTGTGGGGTTGAGTGTAGTTTTACTTGTCTTGAACCTTCTTTGTGAAAGAATGCTAGTGTCACACCAAGTTGCAAATCCCAGGATCACATCGCATTGAGCCATGGCAATTAAATTAGAGATAATATCCCTCAAATACAGTAGGAGCTCCAGGTGCTCCTGAAGCAGCTTCTCCTTTTGCTTTGGCCCATCCCTAAGATTCCTGTACAATGTGAATCTAATGCACACCCTACTTTTGCCAAAAAAAAAAAGGGGGGGGGGTGAGTATTAGATCCAATTAAATAGAAAAATCAGGAGCAATTTTTTTCCAGTTATAGAGGACTGAGCCACTGCATGTACTGTACATTAGTAAGTGAATAGTTACAAAGATTGTTAAGTGAAACAAGAATGGGCAATTTGGAAGCTGAAATTAGAGTTTGCATTTGCAGGATCTTTACTTGCACAACTGAATGACACAGTCAAGAAGTACTGCCTGTAAAGACCAGTGGTAAGCAGCTATTTGTTTGAAGGAGCCATCGATCTCAAATTCCCTTTGTGACATCTGTAGCTTTAATGAGCAAGTATTTGACAAAGAAATGTGTCCTGCACATCAACTTAATCCATCTTGCAAATCAGCTATCTTGTTTTAGCTTTTTTATAGTTCCTCTGTGAATTCTATTAGATCAGCCCCCTCCCTCCTGACTTTTAAAAAAGGGTAAAAACCTGGCTCTTTGAGCAAGCTTTTAAAACCTTATTGTAATCAGACAAACTCAGTACTGTGAACAAATATGGAACAGCTTAACGATGCAAATGGATATGGATTTAAACCCAGAAGTCATTGATTTTTATAGTTTTAGATTGTTTTATATGAATTTTATTATGTGATTCAACTTTTTTAAATGATGTATTTATTTGTGTTCGGCATCGAATTGTTGCTAGTCTGTATGCCTTCCTGAGTCACCTTTGGGCTGAAAAGGGTGAGATAAAAGTATGGCAAATAAATAAATAAATAAAACATTGGTAAAATGGCATATATTTCTCAAACAGACATATGTTTTCATATGTTTTGGTGTGATGAGAACAAACAAAGCATTACTTATTTTACTTAGGCGATCCCTCATAGTCCGAGGATGATGGTCCTCCAAGGTCGGTGTTCTGTCCGTGGGTCCGTAGGTGACTGTGGAGCCCAATTCTTGATCTGCATCTTCTCCCACAGTGGTTTCCCAAGTCTTTCACTTGGTTTCCAGGTGAAAGGCGGTCCCGGCCAGGGTTGGCTTGACGCGCCTTCTTGGCACGTTTCTCTCTTGCGCCCTCCATTTGTGCCTCTTCAAACTCCGCAGCACTGCTGGTCACAGCTGACCTCCAGCTGGAATGCTCAAGGGCCAGGGCTTCCCAGTTCTCAGAGTCTATGCCACAGTTTTTAAGGTTGGCTTTGAGCCCATCTTTAAATCTCTTTTCCTGTCCACCAACATTCCATTTTCCATTCTTGAGTTCGGAGTAGAGCAACTGCTTTGGGAGACGGTGGTCAGGCATCCGGACAACATGACCGGTCCAGCAGAGTTGGTGGCAGAGGACCATCGCTTCAATGTTGGTGGTCTTTGCTTCTTCCAGCACGCTGACTTTTGTCCACTTGTCTTCCCAAGAGATTTGCAGGATTTTCCGGAGGCAGCACTAATGAAATCGTTCCAAGAGTTGCATGTGACGTCTGTAGACTGTCCACGTCTCACAAGTCTATAGCAGGATTGGGAGGACAATAGCTTTATAAACAAGTACCTTGGTATCCCTACGGATGTCCCGGTCGAGGACCGAGGAACAAAGCATATAAAGTGGGTGGAACTCACTGAATAATGGATTAAAATAAATTATGAAATATGATATTTTGGAAAGTGGAAATATTTGAAGTTTGGAAAATATTTTGGAAAAAAACCCCCCTAGTGTCAGAAATCTTTCATGTAGTGGGTTGTTGTAGGTTTTTTGGGCTGTGTGGCCATGTTTTTAGAAGCATACTCTCCTGATGTTTCGCCTGCATCTATGGCAGGCATCCTCAGAGGTTGTGAGGTCACAATCTCTGAAGATGCCTGCCATCGATGCAGGCAAAACATCAAAAGAGAATGCTTCTAGAACATGGCCATACAGCCCGAAAAACCTACAATAACCCAGTGATTCTGGCCATGAAAGCCTTCGACAATATGTTTCATGTAGTATTTCTTTAGCAGCAAAATATAAAAGTACCACAGCGTAGCAGGAACATCAAGACAGTAGCACTGAAAGGATAGATTTCAACATGGTTGCAGATGTTTTCCTGCTAATGTTGACAACATATGAGTTATTGATACAATGATTCTTAGAACTGAGAAGTAGCATGGATCAAATTCCATTCCATGATGAATCATTGTTGCCATCCATTTAGTCGTAGCAAGTGGAATATTTAATTAATTATTGATTTTAAAAAGTGGCCCCAATTAATCAAGTAGGAGATATTTTAGAAAACTTGTTGTCAATACAAATACTTAGAAAAATCACAGGTGAACACTAGGCATGGATTGGAGGAAATAGCAATTGGTAGGAAGAAATGAATACCTCAAAGTAGCATCTGCTGCAAAATGTTTGTGCGTCATCTAAATACCGAGAATGCTTTTTTTTTACCTTCAGAACAATCAATTTGTCCATTTACAAACATATGCAATCAATTATAACATTTATAATTAATTGGGCTAGTCTACTTTAATTGGGTGAAAGTCCTATTTTGGGTAACATGCTACTAATAATTTCTAAGCACAAGGGACCAGTGTGTCAGGAAGTGCACATTAGTTCTTTCTAGATCCCTGGCTTCATTTACATAAATAGATTACTGTCTTGTAAAGTAATAATTAAGCATAATCTAAATTAAATTACTGCACAACTCAAAGACATTTGTGATTTTATTTTTCATATAAGGCACACGAAACTTGCTGCTTGGTCTATTGTCCTCATTCCTTTACATCCTTGTTGTGAATAGTCTCTACTGAAGTGGCAAACTTGGGTGCATCTACACTGTAGAATTAGTACAGACCGATACCACTGCAGTTATCATGATTCAGTGTTGTGGAATTCAGGGATTTGTAGTTTGGTGAGGCACCAGTACTCTTTGGCAGAGAAGGCTGAAGATTTTGTAAACTATTAGTCCCATGATTCCATAGCACTGAGTCATGGCCGTTAAAGTGGTGTCAAACTATATTATTTCTACAGTGTAGATGCATCCCTTGTTATGAGACAAAATTACTCAAGGCCCCACCTGAGAGTATTCATTGTGCCCCGCCTTGAGGAGTTGAGATTAAAGGATGTTTATAGTTTTAATCCCAATTTCTTCTTTCAACCCGTATTATTTTGAATGAGAGAATAAAGGAAATTGTTGAACTCCAGTACAGGAAAAGCCCTCTGACTTTAAACATCACACCGTTGGATGGAAAACAATCCTTTTATTGAAGATAATTAAAAAGCAGTAAGGTTAAAAATAACACTCTACAGAAATAGGTAAATCCAATTAGGTAGGAAGATAAGCAGGAACAATGTAGTCCAGGGTAATAGACCAGCAAAGTCCATAAAAACAAAGTCAAAACTTACCAAATAAAATACAAGAAATCAGGAAACATGAACCCAAGGCATGAATAAAGAAACATAAAATCCAAGAATCAAAACGATGAAACAAAGGCACTTAAAACATGAATCTCCCAAGCAAAACTTCCATGAACAAGAATGAGGACTTGACTTGATTCCAAACGATGCTTCATCTGACTACTGTACTTGGGACTTTTATATCCTCATTAGCTAAGTCTCTAGCATTCAGAATTTGGTTTCGTTTTAACTAAGAATTTTGTATCTTTTCCTCTCGGAGCCTGGCAGACCGCTGAAGCCACTGTTTGGCTCTCCTGTCTTGACTAATCTCCTCGCATCTATCTATTTTCTCATTATTTATTTGCTCATTAATTTCTGCAGCTGGGCCAGGTGCCAAGCTGTTTTCGTGATCCCTATCATAGGAACTCTCTGGTAACAAATAAGAAAGCACATCATCATCCCCACACCCCTCAGGGACATTCTCATAGGAAACTACACTTTGAACAGGGATCTCCTGGTCATTCCCTGCATCAATATCACTGACCAAACCATTGCCATCTTGAAACTCATTTTGAAACTCATTGACATCACTCCCCACATTCAAAGCACCCTGATCCTGAAACACAATCACAGGCTGAGAATAAGTATAATATATGGAAGTGAAGATAGAATGAAAGTTTGTTTCCATTAAGACTGGGCAATGGTAGCTGAAATCCTAACTACCCGAAAAATGGGTGGGATTGCATATAATAAATAAATAAATAATAAAACTTTATTTGTACCTCACCACATCTCCCCAAAGGGACTCAGGTTGTCACATGACCACCAGAGGTTCTTCGCTTCATAGAAAGTCATGGGGAACCTGGCTCCCCACACCCTGCATCGCCCGGCTCCAGTGCACATATGTATGCATATTGGCACCAGCTTTGCTTCTGTAGCCTTGAACTGAATGAAGATGTTTCCATCAAACAAAAATGTCCTGTTACTGCTCTAGGGGAACTTACAAATGAATAAGACACCAGGAGGATTCTATCCATGGTATCTGCTTTAAATAAAGTCATATCGGGCTGGATCTTCACTGCCATATAATCCAGTATCTGATCCCATATTATCTGCTTTGAACTGGATTAAATGAGTCTACACTGTCATATAATCCAGTTCAAAGCAGATTATATGGGATCAAAAACTGGATTATATGGCAGTGTGGATTCAGCCTTAGTCATCAATAGATTATTGTCTATATAAAGCATTGTACTTAAAACATGAAAGTCTCTAGCAGTAATGTTTTGGGAACATTTTAAAAATTACCTTGATTCTAGAATGTTGCCATGTGGTAAAAAAAGTAAGTGGATAATACGTGTTTACAATATGTATTACTATTGACTAAATCAGGCAAGAAGGCAAAGTAGGATAGTTTGTAATCATCACAGTAAAACATATGCTACCTTCAACTGTTGACTAAACACCTAGTAGAGAAGACAGCTATGCACTTGTCAGTGGCACAGTTGGTGATAGAACGTTAACTCTAGGAAATATTTATAAATGCAGCCAGAGCCAGATGGTTTTCTTTTGCAATCTGTACCAACCCTAAGAATGCTTGGAGAAAAGGAATATGATGCTTAGAGGTTACTATAATTGTCTGACTCTAAAACAAGATGGATCTGAATGTGTTTTAATAAACTATGGTAAAGCACGCTTGTCATAAATTAATTTGCAGAAGGGAGTCGTTTTCTGACTGTGAGCAACATGTGACTCCTAACTATAATTTTTATTTGTGAGACAAGCACAAAATAAAATCATTGTCACTAAAACAATACCAACACAAGTTTATCCAAACCTGTGGTGTAAATGGTATAAGCAGAGGATTCTTGAGTAGGTGAACTTGTAGCCCTGTTGATGCTATTTCATTTCAACTTCTCTCAGCAGCATGACCAGTGACCAGAGGTGATGGGGATTGCACTCCCATCAAATCTGGAGGGTTACAGGTACTTGTGTGGTTCCTTATTAAGATTATTCAAGAAAATTTGCACACTGAAAACATACACAATCATTCTCACAGCCTAGAAAAAAGAATTGGTGTGATCAGAGAGAAAACTATTGCAATGCTTTCAAGGCTCACTCAAGCTAAGGTGCTCTTCTTTAGTGCCCAAATTATCCTGTCATTTCTTGAAAGAAATATGCAAAGAAGGGTGACAATATGCCTCCCTTATTCAGCTCTCAAGGGCTGATGGGACTTGTGTGCAGCAAAGCAAATTAAGACAGGCATGAAAGGAACAAAAAAAGGCCTGAGAATGAAGGAATCAAAGGGCAGTCAGTAAGTTTGAGACTGAGCTGTCACTGGAACAGAATTTGGAAATATTTATTTTACACACGACTTCCAAACTTGTGAAACCCACATGTCCATTTTATGCTAGCTGGGAAATTTTGAGAGCTGTAGTCCAAAGAAATAAAATTTTCAACTTTGCACCTTGCACTAAAATATACTAAACTTAAAACAAACTCAATGAAAGCAACTGTATACAATGTACAACCACAGCATCATAGAAACTATATACACTAGTACCCTAGCAATGTATTAGTTGCCTTTGTGCCTCAGCCTTATTGCATTATGTCATCGATCTCAAGGCATTGTTGCATTGCAGGGTCACTGAAAATGTATGCTTTTTTCTCATTGGAAATAATGCTTTTTGGAGTTAATGAATTTTGGAATGCATTTTCCTTTCAATTTATTCCGTATAAAATTTCTGGTCTTCTTGTAGATTCCCTTTTCGTGCCAGTCTGCTAAGAACAAAATCACTAAGTTTGATGTAAAAAGCAACTTGGGAAGCTATCCCACTATCCAGAGGGAAGCGGAGAAAAGTGAGGGAAAGCATCTGGAAAAGCCCTGGTGAACATCTCCAAATGCCCAGAATTCTGTAGGATTGTCACTGACTTATAACCTCATCACACTAGATCAGTGGCTCTCATCCTATGGGTCCCCAGCTGTTTTCGCCTTCAACTCCCAGAAATCCTAACAGCTGGTAAACTGCCTGGGATTTCTGGGAGTTGTTGTCCAAAACACCTGGGGACCCACAGGTTGAGAACCACTGCACTAGAGCATGGATCCACTTTAAATCTGGTTTCTGCCTTCTGAAGAATTCTGGGGTTTGTAGTTTTGTGAGGCCTAGGACCTATCTGGCTGAGCGGTTTAAAGGCCCCCACCAGAAACTACAAGCCCCAGAATTCTGCAGGAAGTAGAAACTGAATTTAAAGTGGATCCATACAACATTTAAAGGCATTACATGTTTGGACTAGAATATCTAGACTTCTAAGCAGCTGAGCCATTTGACAGGCAGCATTTCCAGGCTCTCTCTCTACCATGTAGTGCCCTAGGACGTTTCCAGACAGCACCAAATCACAGGTTTTAGTCAGGGGCAACCCCCCCCCCCCCCAAAAAAAACGCGGGACCTGAGAAGAGGTCCACATACAGAACTGTTGGTCCCAGGATTTCTGCCTGGGATTTGCTACTTTGTCTTGGGATTTTGCAGCCCCTAAGATATTTGCTGTGGGATGTTTGCTGGAAAATTCTGCGTTCCCCCCCCACCTCCAAAAAAAAACAAACCTTAAGGTCCAAATATGTGAATATACAAATCATTGTACAAGTTCAGTTCCTGGGTTATAGAGGCTGCATGGCCATCTTTGCAGACAAGTTTGGCTGTGCCTGGGAACTATGAGATGCTGTTTCTGGGTTATACATGTCTGTTCCGCATTGCTTTTATCATAAAAACATGGGGAAAGTTGACTACATGGAAAAACCTTTGTGTGTCACGAACTTCATTAAATGTGTGGAGGACAAAGTTTCTCTTGCCAGGACAACGTTTTCACCCTCTAGTCAACTGTTGCCATGTTTTTAGGATACAACTAACCACGTAACACGTATAACTCAGAAACAAACCAACATAAAAAATCTCTTATTTTCTGAGTTTAGGAACATACAGGGATTCAAATATCCGCATTTCCCAGCCAGAACTGGGATATTCCTGCACCTGAGAATCTCGGTTTTTTTTGCAGTTTGTAGCAATTCCTCCCATGTTTTAAGGGGATGGTGTTTGGCCACCCTCCATTTTGATGCGGGAGCTCCTGAGATAAAGATACTGTCTGGACAGGCCCTTAGTGTCCAACTGTTATGTTTTTGCACTACCACCACTATCTACCAAAATACGGAAAGAAAAGTGGACGGAAACTGCTTCTAAATGAAACATTTACCTCTAGAGCATTTGCCCTAAAAATTGCAGTCTCTGACAGGTTTTATTTTTTGGAGGAAGGCATGTAAAATATTTACCTCCCTGGAATGCACAAAGCACTAATATTTAGGTTTGTTACTGCTACATGATATGCATTGAAACACCAAAGGTTTTTTTATGAGAGGGGATGATGTATATAATGATAATAAAGAGAAAGATGAGAACAAAGTAGTGTCAATGTCATTTTTAATGAAACGTTGCAACATAGATGGCACAGTGGAAAATGAAGTAGTTTAGATGCAGTGAGGGAAGATGTGGGCAAAATTATATATCCTATCTTCTATCTGTATTTCAAGAATAATTTCTTGCTCTCCTTTGCTTCTTTTCCATTGTTTTCTGGTCACAGAAAGCTTTCAGTTGTGAGTTATGTGAAATCATATTATCTTTACATGAGCTATTACACTTTAACTCTTCCTTACAATGTCATTTTCATGAGATGTTTTGGAGTAATGTCACACAGATCTTAAATCAAAGATGCCCCACTCATGAACTGCTCTGAGAACAGAATACGTTATCACTTTAATCACTGGAAATGTTACTGTGTGGCTACAGTTCCACCCATCTCCCATCTTAGCAGAATTGCTAAATCATTGTGATAAGAGCATTTAAGACTAAAGTCCTTGGAGAAAAGTTTGGCTTTCTGTCTAATTGGATTGGATTCTTTCTGTGTTGGCCTTCAAATGTCATTCATCTCTTATAGAGGGAAGAACTAAGCACATATCATCTATTAAGAACAATGACAGCTGAAATCCTTGTTTGGTCTTAGACTTCACAATGTGGAAGCTTGTAAATCCATCCTTCAGTTCACATTTGCCACCTAATTTTGGGTTGATGAACATAAGCTTATTCAGGTAATAGTAGTGTATTCACTGAATACATGGAAGAAGCAGGGAAGCAATATTGTACCTTCTCTCTCTGCTCTCTCCCATTACTGGTATGTGTTGGATCTGAAATCTGGACAGACACCATAACTATAGGCCCTTCACACAGGATGGGTTCCCTCACTTTTGGAGAATTCCCAGCTGCATGTAAAGAGCCTGAGCATAGGCAAGCACGTAGGTCCCAGGCCACGGTCCATAAATGTTCAATACTTGAACTCTCCCAGTCCCTGAATGAAAGTGCAAGTTTCAAAATGGTGGCAGACAAAGGCATAATTCGACCTAATTGGCAGGTAGCTGCAAATATAATTTTATGATGGCATCCGATTACCCTTTTAAAATGATTAATATGTAATGAATACATAGAGGTGGTTTTGCCAGTTCCTTCTTCTGAGATATAGATTGCAGCACCTGCTATTCCTTGTCACTTTCCCATCCAAATAACCAGGGCTGACCATAGGGTCTGGTGCCTTTGGGATATTTAGGTGTAGATTTTCTTCAAATTTTCTTCATGGGTTCTGGTGATTCTGTTATATTCTATTCTACATTTTAGTTATAGCTCACCTTTCCCCACAGACCTGGAACTCCATCAGAGCTGAGGTATCACAACATAACATTTCCATTTTAAGAGACTTTCTGATTAAATTCCCAAGTGGGTTTATATATAAACTGTTTAATCTGCTTTCTGGCTTGGTTTCTTTCAAGCCAGATATGAACCAGTTTATGACACATCAGTTGAGTTTGGCAGAATGACATGGTCCTCTCCTTTGTTCTGACAACTGAAAAAGGAGCACATCTCGCAACTCTTTATCTGCTTTGCCATTGCTTCATGGATGGTGGAATGTTGGAAAGTCTCTTCTTCTACCATCCTCTTCAAGTATCAGGCATATTGCTATGAATACAAGTCAAGTACCAAGAAATAGCATGGAGGAGATGGCCGCCTTGAGTCTCCTTTGGGGTGAGAAGGACGGGGTAAAAATGTGGTAAATAAATACATTTCTCAGTGTCTCTGGTATGCAACTTCCAACCATTGAAACATTTTTTGTGATGAAGGAAAACAGAAAAGGGAAACAAAAAAACCTTCCTTATCAGTAAACCGGAGAGAATTAATATTAAGTGTAGGGAAGAAGAAAAGTTTGACTTTTTCTACCTAGGATTATAATCTAAGTCTGGCTGGGACTTTGATTTTGTTGTGGAAATGCATTTTAATAGCTGCTATGATTTGTTCTTCCAAAGCAAGAGTTACAAAACCTACTAATAAACAGTAGGACAGATAGGGACAGCTAACCCTTCCTTACAGAAATGATCCAGTTACGTTACATCAACCCTTATTTGGGTCTGTATTTAAGCAGCACACAAACCTTTGCACCTTCTAGAAGGTCCATGACAGGGGTATAATTTTTTTCAGTTCTTAAAGCAGCATCATCTTTGCAGAGATAAAGGCTGGTAGAGGCCACACATGTATATATGTGTGTGTCTGGGCATACACATATTCATACATGTATACACACACACTTCCCTGCCATAGATACATATATCATTGTGTGCTGAGATAGTAAATAAGGTTTAGGGAGTGGTGGGAATGAAAGCCTCTTCAATCTTTCGGAAATCTCAAAAAGAAAGGAACAGCTTGGGTGATCAGCATATAAATATGGGCGAAGAACCCCCGAGCAAAGTGGGAGCGACCAAAACTTGCATATGGCCTCGAATTGTGCTTTGTAATCTAAGATGAATTTTGGAAATAGAGGTCAAGATACTGTTGGAGTGTTAACATTGGCATAAAATTGTTGTGTAATACTGCTGACAATAATTCTGCAAGCACACATTCTCTCTCACTTTGGACATGATGGTGAGAGGAGCTAATGTCCACTGTCCACCAGGTGGGCTCAGAGTCTTGGCTCCCATTATTCATCCATCCATGTAACTTGGTATGCAATTGTGAGATTCTGCATAACTCTTCATTGTGTTACATGTATTTTAGACACAATTCTTCTGAATTGATTTTCATTATGTTATTTGGAAGCTCACCTGCTACTATTCACGTTGATACAATGCTTTCACTTATAATTTGAACTAATTTTGAATGCTCACACCTACAACCTGTAAGAATTATTTCATATCAGGTTTCATTAAAAAGATACTATTTGGATCAAAACTATGCATCCTAGAGCTGCATTTCCAAAATGTGTGTGTGCACATATATGTGTGAAAGAAGTCAGTCTGAAACAGTTGTAAAATTAGCTCAAGACCTTTTTTTTACTTTGTGGTTAACCAAATGAATTTGTATAACATAATAGAAATTCAGACAAATAGCAGTTTGCTGTAGACTGTCTAGCAAATCCATAAGAATAGTTTTTCCTTTAGCATGATGTTTGGTTCCTTTGCTTGTGTCATCTGGAGCTATTTACTCTGCAGGAGCATTTCTGCAGTGCACCAGTTCTCTGTGTCTGGTGCACAGTGGTTTGAATAGTGTGTGGAATCAGTAGTTAGTTAGCTCTATTTCTTGGGCAGGGAAGAAAGAGGTGGCAATTTCTATCATAACATCTATGATTCTGTAAAGAAAGAGCAAAACTTAAAATATTTTCTCATAAATATATACTTTTTTTCTCTTTCCAGAAACCGAATGTGCTTTGGAATCTCCTGCTGTTGTTTTGTAGCACACAGTAGTTCTTCAGCACAGAATCAATTTGGATACGCATTGATTAACAGAAGATGGATAGAGCTTATGAGATGGAAGACAAGACTTCATTAGTGAAAGGGGCTCAAGATCTTGCCAAGGAGGTCAAGAAACAGGCAGTGAAGAGAGGTAATAAAACTGCAGACAGGGCTCAAGATGGGTATAGGGAAAGAGCTTACAATCAATTCCAGGGTGAGGAAGAAAATGCGTATTACACTGAAGAAGGAAACTATGATGGAGAAGCAAATGAAGATGAGGGATCAAGTGAAGCAACCGAAGGACATGATGAAGATGATGAGATTTATGAAGGAGAATATCAAGGTATCCCAAATGCAGCACAGAACAAGGAAGGGATGGCTGCCTTAGGACAACCTATGCGAGATGACCATAAGGACCGTCTTGAACTGGAGACAGAGAGGAAAGCTGATGAGGAAGAACTAGCACAACAGTATGAGCTAATCATTCAAGAATGTGGCCATGGGCGATTTCAGTGGGCCCTCTTTTTTGTCCTTGGAATGGCACTAATGGCTGATGGAGTAGAGGTTTTTGTGGTTGGATTTGTGTTGCCCAGTGCTGAAACAGACATGTGTATTCCAAACTCTGGATCAGGATGGCTTGGTAAGTGCTACCTATATTCATCCCAGTGGTTATACTATACATTAGGCAAACATTTATAGATATTTGATATGACTATGTCTTTTTAGAAGAAATAACTCTTTTCAGGGATGCTCGTGCATGTGAGCTTCACATAATGTCTTAACATGTTGAAATAGTTTTTAAAAAAATGGTTTTTTTGTATGTATCAAGTATAGTCATAAAAAATAACTCACACTAACAATGAGTAAAGTGAAAAATATAGATAAGGAAAATATAAAACTGTTCCTTTATGCTAAAGCTTATAAATTCCATACAAATGTATTTTAGAAGATAGCTACCTAATACCAAAATAAGTATTTAGGGTAACTGAAAGCTGGAGAAAGTGCCTCATCACTGGGGTGTTAAGAGATCTGAATGTTTCAGTAGAACTTTCTTTATATATTGAAATATTTCTAATCTGCACTTTATATCATCACAGATGTGTGTTAGAATATGTATTTTGAAAATACTTAATACTTCTAAGGTTGCAAAATTACTGTTTGTAGGATAAAGGGTTTTTCTAGCATTCCGATATTTTACTCAATACACTTACTTTTAGCATACAGTTCCTTGAGACATGATGTTTACTGATTTAAAAGTTATGTCCGTATGTATTCCTTGTAGGTTAATCTTGAAATCTGCATAAATTGGTATAAAAGCAACTTTGTGTGTAACATGGAACTGAGAACAAGTATTTATTGGACTATAACTTCCAGACTTCCAGATGGGCATGGCCCAACCAATTAATACGTATTTATTGGCTGTATATTTATTTATTATTTCACATATTTGTATCCTGTCCTTCTCACTCCCAGAGGGGGACTCAGGGTGGCTTCACAACAGACATTCAAACAATGCCAACAGCAGTAATACATAATAATAGCATTTAAAACAAAACAATTAAGACATTCAATTGCTAAGTACAATTAGTAAGTATATACTGAGCATTAAATATACCAGTATACAAACATTAACTAGCTATGCTCCTGTCTGACTTTAAAAAATTGTTTTTTGAAATGATCATACTGACTTATTTTAAGCAGTACTATTCTTTTACTTCAGTAGTGTATGCCTAGTTTCCATCTATCACAGAATTAAGTAGGTGCAGGGGAAAGGTGACTGTAAAAGTTTGTTTTCACTGTGTGTGTGTGTGTGTATGTATGTATGTGTGTGTGTGTGTGTGTGTGTATATATATTTATATATATATATATATTGCTAGAGCAGCAAGTGTTCTCTGTAGGATGTGAAAGATATTTGTCACAGTAAATTTATTTATTTATTTATTTTATTTATTTATTGCATTTATTGACCGCCCCTCTCAGCCCGAAGGCGACTCGGGGCGGTGAACAACACAAAGAAGACAGTGTACAGCGGGTCTATACATACAAAACAGACAGATACAGCACAACATACACTTATACTAAAAATCCGCTTCGTCAAGTCCTGGGGTCATAGCCAGAAATCGCAGTCCTAATTCATTCCAGTGTCAATTAACTATACTTAGTTGAAGGCCTGCTCAAAGAGCCATGTTTTTAGGCCCCTACGGAAGGCCATCAAGGAGGGCGCCTGTCTAACCTCAATCGGGAGAGTGTTCCACAGCCGGGGAGCCACCACCGAGAAGGCCCGCTCCCTCGTCCCCGCCAGACGTGCCTGTGAGGCAGGCGGGACCGAGAGAAGGGCCTCCCCGGATGATCTCAAGGCCCTCGTGGGCTCGTAGGCCGAGATGCGGTCTGCAAGGTATTTTGGGCCGGAACCGTTTAGGGCTTTGTAGGAAAGCACCAGCACCTTAAATTGGGCCCGGTAGCAGATCGGCAGCCAGTGGAGCTGGGACAGCAGAGGCGTTGTGTGCTCTCTGCGTCCAGCTCCCGTTAGCAACATGGCTGCCGCGCGCTGGACTAGCTGAAGCTTCCGGGCCGTCTTCAAGGGCAGCCCCACGTAGAGAGCGTTGCAGTAGTCAAGGCGGGATGTGACCAAAGCGTGTACCACCGTGGCCAAGTCAGACTTCCCAAGATACGGGCGCAGCTGGCGCACGAGCCTGAGCTGTGCAAATGCTCCCCTGGTCACCGCTGAAACCTGGGGCTCCAGGCTCAGCGATGAGTCCAGGGTCACACCCAAGCTGCGAACCTGCGCCTTCAAGGGGAGTGCGACCCCGTCCAGCACAGGCTGTAACCCTATACCCTGTTCGGCCTTGCGACTGACCAGGAGTACCTCTGTCTTGTCTGGATTTAATTTCAGTTTGTTCGCCCTCATCCAGACCATTACAGCGGCCAGGCACCGGTTCAGGACTTCGACAGCCTCCTTAGTAGCAGGTGGAAAGGAGTGACAGAGTTGGACGTCATCTGCGTACAGGTGACACCGCACCCCGAAACTCCGGATGATCTCACCCAGCGGCTTCATGTAGATGTTAAACAACAACAAGGGGGACAAGATGGAGCCCTGAGGAACGCCACAGGTCAACGGCTGTGGCGTTGAACAGGAGTCCCCCAATAACACCTTCTGAGTACGACCCTCCAGGAATGACCGGAGCCACTGCAGAGCAGTGCCCCCAAGGCCCATCCCTGCAAGGCGCCCCAGAAGAATACCGTGGTCGACGGTATCGAAGGCCGCTGAGAGGTCCAGGAGCACCAACAGGGACACACTCCCCCTGTCTAGCTCCCGGCGCAGATCATCCACTAAGGCGACCAAGACCGTCTCGGTACCATGTCCCGGTCTGAAACCAGACTGTGCCGGATCCAGATGATCCGTGTCTCCCAAGAATACCTGGAGTTGTGCGGCCACCACGCTTTCCATGACTTTGCCCAAAAAGGGAAGATTGGAAACAGGCCGAAAGTTGTCCAATTTAGTGGGGTCAAGTGATGGTTTCTTCAACAGCGGCTTTATAATAGCCTGTTTTAGGCTCGCTGGAATCTTGCCCTCCCGAAGGGAGGCATTAACCACCACCGTTACCCACTCGGCCAATCCCCCTCTGGCCTCCTTAAGAAGCCAGGATGGGCAGGGGTCTAGGATGGACGTGGTGGGCCTCATTCCTCCAAGTATCTTGTCCACATCCTCGGGTTTCACAAACTGAAAAGAATCCAACAAAAACTGACAAGCAGGTGCTTGTGTCACATCCACAGAGACTGCATCTAATGTGGCGTCCAGCTCAGAGCGGATCAAAGCGACTTTGTCTGCAAAGAACCGAGCAAATGCTTCACAGCGCGCTGCCGAGTTGTCAGGGCTCCCACCCGAGGGAGGAGTTAAAAGACCTCTGACAACCCGGAACAACTCCGCCGGACGGTTTTTTGCAGACGCAATAGTGGCCGCAAAGAAAGTTTTCTTTGCGGCCTTTATTGCCACGGCATATGCCCTCAGGAAGGCCACAAACCGTGTTCGGTTTGACTCGTTTGGGACCGATCGCCACACGCTCTCTAGAACCCTCTTCTTTCGCTTCATCGCTGCCAGCTCCTCAGTGAACCAAGGAGCTGGTTTAGCTCGGTTACTTGAGAGGGGACGTTCCGGAGCGATCATGTCAATAGCCCTGGTCATCTCCCCATTCCAGAGAGCGACCAAGGCCTCGACATTGTCACCTACCGCGGTGGCGGGAAACTCCCCAAGAGCCGTCAGGAATCCGTCCGGATCCATAAGCCTCCTGGGGCGGACCATCTTAATGGGTCCTCCACCCTTGCGGAGGGTAGGGGGCGCAGTGAGCCTAAATCTAATCAGGAAGTGGTCGGTCCATGGCAACGGAGAGATGGACAACTCCTCCACACCGCCACCCTGCTCCCATCCCTGACAGAAAACCAAGTCCAATGTATGTCCAGCACAGTGGGTGGGGCCAGTTATTTGTTGGGACAGCCCCATGGTTGCCATGGCAGACATGAAGTCCTGAGCCGCACCTGTGAGGGTTGCCTCGGCATGGATGTTGAAGTCCCCCAGCACAAGGAGCCGTTGGGACTCCACCGCCAGGCTCGAGACCACCCCCGCTAGCTCAGGAAGGGAGACTGTAGTGCAGCGAGGTGGACGGTACACTAGCAGAATCCCTATTCTGTCCCGGTCACCCACCCTCAGGTGGACGCATTCGAAATTTGTGGTCTGCGGGATGGGGCTCCTGGTTAGATGGATGGAATCTCTGTAGATCACTGCGACCCCGCCTCCCCGTCCTCCGGCTCTAGATTGGTGTTGCACGGAGAAGCCTGGAGGACAGAGCTGGGAGAGATTTACGCCCCCCGCTTCATCCAGCCAGGTCTCCGTGATGCACGCCAGATCTGCCCGCTCCTCCAGGATTAAGTCCTGAATCCAAGTTGTTTTTCCGTTGACAGACCTGGCGTTCAACAACACCACCTTCAAGCCAGAGGGCCCGCTCACCTGGTTACACCAAATTCCCTTAGGAGACCTATTTGGAATAGTGAATTTGGGGAAAGCGGTCCGAATTAGGCCGAATTCGTGGTCTCCTTCTCCCGCATCTCCTCCTTCCCACCACGACCTCTATGGGGGCCCCTCGGCTAGTGGAACATCTCCCCCCCTCCATGCCGCAGTTCTGAGCCATCAGAGTATTTTCTCCTATGCTTGTTGTTAACCTTATTAGTTCTTGCCAGCATCCCCTCTCCCCCTCCTCCCCCCTCCCTACCACACTCTCAATCCCAGGCTCCGGGCCACCTCTTCTTCCACCCCCACCACCACACCAGAGCAGCGTAAGCAGTATCCAAAGGGGGGCAGGGGGCCACATGAGTAGCGGCGATTCAGATGGTGGTATCAGTATGATTAGCTCTTAAAGTGCAAGATGTCGCCAGGTCTTAAAGTGCCAGTTCTTAAAGTTCTTAAAGTGCAAAAAATTCCGGGAGCAGTCCGTCAATAATCAAGAATGGTCGTAGGTTCTTAGCAGCAACACACATTCAACGTTCGACACACGTGATGAGTGCTAGATCTAAAGTGCTCTACTTAACGGTAAAGTGCGGCACAGAGGGATCGGGAAGGGGTGAAAGTGCTAATGCAGTCTAGCAGCAGGGAGCCGGCGCCTAGATGTTCTAAATCGTTCTTATTACAATGATAGTAATGACAACAGGACTACCGGACAGTATTGGTTGATAATTATGTAACTACCCGTCTGCGATAATGGTGGTATTAACTGAAATTGCTATGACCCCAAGGACTTGGACGGTTGGAAAAACAGCGGATAAGCTTCCGGAGTTGATATCTCGGGGGTGGGGCAGCATAGGTGGTTATTCACACTTGCTCAGTAGAGCCCTCGGTCTCTCCTTCCGACCAGTTAGTTGGTTCTAATGCGGAGGAGGCCGGGCCCGAAAACCTACAAGGGCCAACTCGAGGTCTACACAATATTAGGTCTACACAATATTAGCACAGGACCACACAATATTAGGCCAGCGCCAGGTGTTTACATAGATCTACACAATATTAGGGCTACACAATCTTAGCACAAAGGTCTAGGTGGTTACACAGGTCTACACAATATTAGAACTACACAATCTTCGCACAAAGGTCTGCACAATAATAGGCCACAAAGTTGTAGCAGGTGGCAAGGCAGTTGGCAATAGCCGCGATGGAAGGCGGCCGCACTGGCGAGGTCACCCCAGTCGCTGCAGCGATGATAATAAGGCGACAGTCGCGCGGAGAGGCGAGGCGTCTGGGAAGCTGCAGCAGGTGGCTCAGTTCAGCAGCTCTGCGATGGTCCGGTTGCAGAAGGGCGGTGGTGGGGGATGGTCCGGCTGCAGGAGGGCAATGGTGAAGGAGAGGCGAGCGCCCCAAGCCCAACAAGGCCCCAAGAGGCCTAGCAGCAGCAGCAACCGCCACGGACCACGCCTAGGCCGAAGAGGCGACTCGGTCAAACAAGGCCGCAACAGCAGCCCGCCAAGCCGGACACCAGGCAGCCCCGGCCCGGCAGTTCAGCCGCGATTCAGCGCCTCGGCGTCTCGGCGGCAGCAGCAGCGGCCGCAACCGACCAGGCAGCTGGATAACTCACCACGGGGTCAATCGCGGCGGTGGCGACAACGGCGGCGGGCGGCGGGCGGCGAGCCGGCAGACAGCCCGGAGAACCTCCAGCCGTGGCCGCAGTGGTGGCACGAGCCAGACGGCCGCGGCGGCGGCAGCGGCGGCGGCAACAGCGGTGGGCACAAGGAAGGTGGTCCAAGGAGGCTGTCCTCTCCTCTGCTCCTTCTGTAAGGAAGCTGTCCTCTCCTCTGCTCCACCGCAACGGCGGTGGGCCCAAAGAGGCTATCCTGCTCCTCTGGCGGCCTCCGCAGCGGCGGCGAGCGGCCCAACAGTGGACTCCAAAATGGCGGCCGCAGCAGCAAGGAGGGCGGTGGCGGCAAAAACGGCAGAGCGGCAGCCCAGCCCGGAGGCAGCCGGCGGCAGCAACGGCCGAGCAGCGACACTCGCCGCTCCCCGGCAGCCAGAGCTCCCAGCCAAGCTGTTGAGTTCCGCGGCTCCGCGGCTCCGCGTCTCGGGTGTTATAATGGCGGCGGCGGCGTTCACAGCGCTCGCCCGCCCGCCTCCGCCTCCGCTTCCAGGTCTGCCCTCCTTTGTGCTCCAATCTCCAGACCTCCGGTCTTCCTGGCTTGAGAATGTGCTGGCCTTCACGCTCCCCTATTTTGGTGGTCGTAGGGGGTGAGTGCACCAGGGATTCCCCTGGATTACTTTTCTTTAGGGCGCAGCTCCGTGTTGTTGCTGCTGCCCGCCATGACCGGAACCGGCTTTTTTCATCTATATACCATACATGGTATTAAGCATCCTCGCTTTGTGACTGGACAATACACAAAAACTTAATTCTGAAGTCTGATTGTTGGTGCATGTATCTATAATGAAGGTCCCTCTGAGGAAATGTTGATATTTAGTTATTTATTAATTATTTATTTATTTACGCTATTTCCATCCCGCCCATATCAGCCCGAAGGCGACTCAGGTAAGGCTGTATTTACACTGCCATATAATGAATAATTATATTGTTACTTGAACTGGATTATATGGGCAGTGTAGACCATTACATACATCTATACTGGGCATACCACACAGGCACATAATGTGGCTCGGTGCCACAATGAGGCCACACATAGTTGAACCATCTTGGCACCAGCCCAATATCACAGCCATGCTGAAGCCGGTTTGATAGGGCTGAGCATGGGGCAGGATTCCACCTGCACCCCATTCCCAAGAAAAAAGCAAGGAAATTTCTCCTTACTAGTACTACCTGCTCCTCCTTTTCTCTTTCTTCATCATTAAGTGAGCAAAGTAGTTTGGAGGAGTGAGCCCACTCCCTTCCTCCAAATCTGCCAGGTTCACTTAATGATGAAGAAATAGGAACGGAAGAATGGGCAGTGCTGGCAAGAGAGTTTTCCTTGCTTTTTTTCAGGGGAATGGGAGTGCTGGAGCCAGGTAGGTACTGCCATCCCACCTGTCCAGGCTACCTGAGCCCAAGGAGTCCAGATTGACAATTCTGGATTTTGCACTGGATTCCAGGATGGCTGTGCCAACTGCCCCAACAGAGGGGAAAGTCTGAATCCTGCTGCAGGATTAGAACCTTCCCCAGGTTTTTTTGACCTGGGGTCCAGCCACCTTAAGTGGCTTACTCTGGTTTACATTGCATTAGCCTGTGTGCATGGCATGGACACACCAGTCTCATGAGATACGCACATTGCATTATATGGAAGCGTAGATACAGCCACTGGTTATATAATGCAGTTCAAACTGCACTGTATGGCAGTGCTGATCTAGTCCAAAACAGATTAAACAGAGGGACTACACATTCTCCTTAACATCTAGTTTGACTCAGAGTGATACATAAGAATCGTTTTGATATTTCAAAAGTTGTTTTAGCACGACCTTTGGCTTGCCCCAGTTGTCTAGGAAGCTACAACAAGTTTCTATTCCCACTTTGTGGGAGCCCCTAGGTTTACATTCTTTTGTAGATCAGTTTAGACATTTACCTGAATGTGCATTGCTCTAAAACTGGAGGTGTGAGTGACTCATAAGTCTTGTCTTTCAATATCCTCAAACATCTTGAAGCCCTCTGAAGAAAGCCTTGCAACCAGGTTTATTGGAATGAGGTTATAGTATTTCTGTAACTAAGAACCCTAATATGTTTCATTTCCTATTCATAGGAACTTCTATACAAATGTGGTTACCTTTAGGCTTGTGCATTTCAGCTGAATATAGATCCGTTTCTGCTGGCTGGATACTGGCAGACCCCCATATCCATTTTTGTACATCTCCTGAAAACAGGTGCACAGTTGGATGGAGTTTTTGGACTGCAGCCAAAAAATACAGCTAGATCCGGCCCATTGGCAGTAATGACGGGGCTCCCCGGTCTCCCCTTCCCATCATTTTAGGCAATGCCATCATATGTCCTTATATGCTTCATTAAGGCCTGGATTAAAAACATTAGAGTTAAGTTTCTGCAATCCTTTTCCTTTGGTCTGTAAAGGAGACCTGGGTTTACAGCTTCATTATAGCTGTTTCTACTCTAGAGGAGACAGGCGGCAGTGTGCACTCTCTCTCCCTGCACGCAACTTTCCATTAAGGTATTTTAAAGGAGGCTTCGCACTGGGAAGGAAGAGCGATGAGCTGGAGCTATCCTGCCCTGGGCTTCCTTTTGAAAGCCTTCTCTTTTCTCTTGATTTGCACTGCCCTTTCTCCCATTCACGCCTTTCTGCTTCAGGTTTAATTCTTCCTTAAAGCTGTTTCTACTTTCTACTCTAGAGGAGACAGGCAGCTATCCTACCCTGGCCTTCCTTTAAAAAACTCTATTTTCTCTTGATTTGCACTGCAGGCCCTGCCTGCCTTTTCCCTCCTCATGCTTTTCTGCTTCAGGTTTCTATTTTTACTCTAGAGGAGAGGTAACTAAATAATAGTGGTTTTCTGAAAATGAGGATCTTCTTTTTGTTTTTTGGGATTACTACTACTTCTACTACTAATCTTTTAGAAGTATTTGCTGAAGGAGAGGAGGGGAGGAGAAAAAAAAGGTAAAAGGGTGACTCTAACACACCCCCAAATGCACGTGCGCGCCCCACCTAACTGCCCCGCATGTTCCCAACTCCCAGTCAGTCTCACTAAATAAAAAGAACAAAGAAAATAAAGGAAAACCAAACGATTTAAGAGACAGACCAAACCAGAAGCCAAGCCAAAAAATACACAACTGTGATGCCGAATAGGGGAGGAGGAGCCATGATCGGCTGTCATGTGGTCCTGTTATGGATGGGAAAATGTGACAGCTGGGCCCTTGCTGTTATGGCTACCTGGTAGAGCTGAAGAAGCCGTTTTGGCCGAAATAAAACAGCTAAAATGGATCAGTGCACAAGTCTAGTTACCAAACTGCATTGAGATTCCTTTTAGAAATATAAGTGGATTTCAAATCTGTACATAAAAAGCCATTCAGTTCATATTCTAAAGGGGGGCACTGTGCTGTCGCATGCTGGGCCTGTGCATAAGACTGTAGACAGGAAATAAATTCCATATGCCCAACAGGACGCCAGGGCTGCCTCAGATTAAAGGCCTTTGGATTTCCTTAAAACAGAGTCTTTAGATTGCTTAACTTCTAATCTGGGCAGTCTGTCTTTGCCTCTGTTGACGTGGAGCCCCTGCACCCAGTACCAACTGCGTCTGGCATCTGCGAGCGACCCTTACCAAGCAGAGCTTTGTAGACTTCCAGGGAAAAAGGAGTTCAGGTTTCAGGGATGGCTGACTGAAGTCCCTCAGCAAAGGAGCTGTAAGGCTGTAAATCTTCCGGCCAAGCTGTGGAGCTGTATCTCCCCGGCCAAGCCGTAGAAGATGAAGCTTTCTACAAGAGCTCTTGGTATTATGTCCTGCATGGAAAGCTTCTCTGTGTGGAGTGAACCCAAACTGGCTCCTATTCCCTCCAAAACCCAAAACGGGGGCGGGACGAGGGAACCTAACTATAATTGACAGGTGGCTTGCCCTATGATTGCAGCCAAAAGAAGCCACCTATCTGCAGAGTCCCTGAAACTTAGGACTATAGCAAACATTAAATGCAAAGCAAACAAAATTGGAGCTCCTGGTACAGCTGTACCTGCACAGGCACTCTAATCTCCATAGGGGAGTATTTTCTGGCTGTTCTATTTAATGGGATACTTTCAGCCCTTAGTTCTATCTTTTTAATTGTAATTCTATTAAGCAGTTTGTCATGTTTGATAGAACTGCTAATATGTTCAGAGTATTTCCAAAAGAAAAGGCCTGACAGCTTTGTTCCTGGACACTTAATTTGTCTGCTGTCTCCATTTTATATGTGTGTATTTTTCCAGTATGAGTTTCTTTGACTGAAGATACATCACATTTTAAATCATTGTCATACTTGCTGAAACAATGTCGAAGCACAATGTGGAATTCTCCAAACACTTTGTGTTTAGTTAATCTTCCTAAGTAGATAATTCAAGACCTCATCTATCCAAGTGTTTGTTGTTTGATCTTATCAGCTGCTTACATTCCAGCATTTTGACACTAGAAGTGCAATATAGAGAATATGAGTGCCATTTAGCAAAATAATCTTTAGCAAATGAAAAATGTTTATTGAGAGCTAAATCCAATCATTAATCACAACTAGTTTAGGCCCTTTGAATCAATGGAAATTTGGTAAGTTGGCACTTAAGTAAATTCCATTGGTTCAAGGTGATTTTAACAATTGGATTTGGGACTAATGAAGATCTATAGGAAGCAAAAAGCTATTTGTTGTAACAGTTTGGCCTACTACAAAATTAATCCTTTTTACTAATTGCTTACAAATTTCACAAGTAGCATTTGTGGATTCACTGAGAAAGATCAGAACCAAGATATATTTCGAAACAGAGCTTTCCTTGACAGGCGGCAGAGGAGGATGCCCCACAAGGCTTGGCGCACCTCTTCTTTCATAGGGATCTGAAAAACTGGATATTCCAACAAGCATTTGGAAATTACTAGTCTCTACTTATAAATTCCCAGACCCTAGCCCACCAGATTGAACTCTGTTCTCTGGACTTCTTTCGATCCCCTGGCCCTATACTACGCTGTTTTGCACCATCCCATACCTGGTCCTTTTTTATAGCCTGATCATTCCCATCTTGGTACTTCTGGTTATCGGGTTTTTTGTTTGTGTATTTTTGAGTGAGTTTTAAAGCTGATGTTTTATATCCTTATGTTTTATAATTTCTACATCGGCTGCTCCACCAAAGGCCGTGAGCTGTGGGTGCTCCACCTAAGTGTCAGCTTGCCCTTGGGCCACACTCTCCTGCTATGCCTGACGTATGTCAGCATCTGATGGGGCTTGGCCATGCTGGAGAGACCGAAGCAGGCAAGGAGAGAGGAGGAGACCACCACCCCTCGACTCCTTTCGCTTTAAGCCTCAGCAAGGGAAGCCTGTGTAGCAATGGCACCCCAGACTCGCTCAGCCAAGCACTGAACCTCACCATAAATTGAGGGAGCCAAGTTGAAACCCCTCCCCTTTGGAGCCCCGTATCGACACCTGGGCAGAAAGGCAGGTAGGAGAGAGGGCTCCTTCTCCCTCCCTCTCCCTGTACAAAGTACACCTTCATGCAGTTTCTGAACTTGGACAGGTGAGGAGAGGCAAGGAGGCCACTCTCCCCTTTCCTCCTATGCAGACCGAGGGATCCCACCACTGCCACGTATGACGGCACCTGGCTCTGTGGTTTGCTTGACTGGAAAGTAGTGTGCAGAAGGGGTGAACTGCTACTGCAGTTGGCAGACACTGCTCAATGTGTAACTCAAATCTGGCTCACATTTAAAAAATTTTAAAAGACCGAACGATGGCTCATAACTCAAAACCCGCAAGTTGGGTCACTTGTAAGTTGAGATGTCACTGTATGAAATATAGTATTATGAACCCACCACCTAGCCCTGGTTTTATTATTAGAGGAGGCTTAGGATGGAATGTATATGGCTGTATGGTCTGGCAGAATATGAAATAAAGAATCTCTCAATATAAAAATGTAATGTTCATTTTTGGGACACACATAACTCAAAAACCACTGGACGAGATGACACCAAATTTGGCCACAAGACAACTAATAACCCAAGGAGTGACCATCACTAAAAAAAAAATTCGCCAAAACAGTGAAAAGAACTTTATAATCCAAAAAAGGTAGAAAACTACACAGTGCATGTGTGCAACTGAATTCCATGGCCCCTTCCACTACTGTGCGAGGACACAGCAAGTGCAAGAGGCACTACTGACCATCCTCCCTCTTCTGGCCAGAGCAGGAGCTAGGAATGGATGGCACAATGGCGGGCGAGGTGAGTGGGGAGTCTCATCCACTGCCAATGAAGGAGGGAGAGAAGGAAAGAAGGAGAGAAAGTCATTTCCTTCCCCTCTAAAAAAACGAAAGATATATGAGTGTCACTATCTCATTTTTATATCATCTTGTTTACCCAACTGTATTGTGGAGTATTTGGACCAGAGTATGTGGGCAACTATATGTTCCTTCTATGCTGTTGTAAGCTAAACTACATAAAATCTGGAAAACCCTTGTCTGACGTTCCATAGATCTGTGGTAGGATAGGTGAGCCATTGGTTTGCCTAATATGCTGACAAAGTGGTTTAACTTAAAACTAATTTTTAAAAAGCATCTAAAATTACTGCAATTTTACAGCATTATTAATATCATCAATATTATTTTATATTCTGCTAAATAAAGGCTTTTTAAAAGAACCATGACAATGGAAGAATCCTACGGCCAATTAACTGCTTTAGGATTTTTGTTTGTGAGGCTCTTATTAATCCCAGAACATAGTATGGGAAACACTTTGTGCTGTAGAGTCACATGTACCATTCATAATCATTCAGAGCCTGGAGTATTGCCATAAAAGTGCGTTTCAAATTGGAGAGTCACACCAATTTACTACCATGGCAGGGGCAATTTTGAGCTATATGTGAATGCCTTTGTGGCATTTTGCATCAAAAGTCTGATGTGAGAAGAATATCAGAGGCACCTCAGTTTCTGAGAAAAGTGAAACCAGGCATTAGAGGTATTATAAAGCTTTAACAAAGTATGCTTTATCTCAGGCTTGTCAGTTAGGATTTGTAATGCCAGAGGGAACTATTGGATAAGGGAAGATATCTTCAAAATAATATGTTCAGTGCTAGTAGTAAAGGAATCCGCCGGTGGCTTCAAATCATTACCTGGGATTAGCTGGGATTCTGATAACCCTGTTCTGTAGTTGCAGTATCACAATATTTTATCTTTTATAAATGTTGGGTGTTTTTTAAACAACTGACAGGACTGAAAGAATAGAGAGAGGTATTGCTTTTGCTACTCCGTGGTTGTGATAATAGGAATATTATTATCAGACTAATTACCCTGTTACTTTGAGCGGTTAAGGAGCCAGTTTATAAAATAGTCACAAAACATTGTTGACTTACTTTTTAATCTGTGAAATATTTGGTCTGTAGCTCTGTTCAGTTCTGGAGGTGCATTTACAACTGTGGAATCATGGGAATTGTAGTTCTACAAGGTCTTTAGCCTTCTCTGCCAAAAAGTACTGGTGTCTTATTGAATTATAACTCCTATGATTCCATAGCATTGAGTCATGACAATTAAGGTGATGTCAAACTACACTTAGATGCACCCTGAGTTCACATGGGTGTGTGTGTGTGTGTGTGTGTGTGTGTGTGATAATAATAATGATTGAAGAGAAACAATTGGAAAAGCAGACACAATATGAGGATTTAAAGATTGAACTGCAACGACTCTGGCACAAGCCAGTCAAGGTGGTCCCAGTGGGGATCGGCACACTGGGTGCAGTGCCTAAAGACCTTGGCCTGCACTTAAACACAATAGGTGCTGACAAAATTACCATCTGCCAGCTACAAAAGGCTACCTTACTGGGACCTGCACGCATTATTTGCCGATACATCACACAGTCCTAGACATGTGTGATCCATTTCAACAGCCAGCAGAGTGACCTTGTTTGCTGTGGATTCATCTTGTTGTGTTTCAAATAATAATAAACACTTTATTTATATTCCTCTCTATCTCCCCGAAGGGACTAAGGGTGGATTCCAAACATAAAAGGCAAACATTCAATGCTCGAATGCAACACAATACATCCATACTAACAAAATTTAATAATTCGACATATGAATTATAACTTAACAACTATAATTAAATAAAAACACAGCCTGTTAAAACAAATATAAGATAAAACATCAAACATTGAATGAAAACTATAATTTCCCATTTCCTTGGGGAAAATGGATTAATTATTGTTCAATATATTTAGTGAGCTGGTGGGGTGAGCAGGTCATGGATAAGGATGGCAGCTATCAATCAGAGGTATAATGGTAGTATTATAGTCACTTTGAGAGTATGGCGCCAATCCAATTTTTTTGCTTTAAGAGTGATCCTCCTCCATATATTGTTGAACTTCAAATTACATAATCCCTCATTGTTGGCTATGCTGTCTGAGGGCCCGTCCAGACAGTAAAATTATCCCAGGAGCTTCTGCAGCAAACAGGAGGATGGCCAGATGCTGTTCCTTGTAACACAGAAGCAATTGCTACAAAAGGCAAAAAACATGAAATTTCCAGGTGCGGGAATATCACAGTTTTGAGCTGAATGTGCAGATCTTCGCATGTCTGTATGTCTCTGCAATCAGAAATCACAGGATTTTTTATCTGGATTTGTTTCCGGGTTTTAGATGTTTGTTCCTGACTGCTCAGTTCCTAAAAGGAAAGTGACACTTGAGTAGAAGATATATTTTTTTTGTTTTTGTGTGCCAAAAACTTCATGAAACGTGTGGAGGGCACAGTTTATCTGGCCAGGACAAACAGAACTTTTGCAGTGATTCGCTGCAGTGGTTCTCTGCATATCCAAATATCCACATCTTGAGGATTAAAAAAATTAATAATGCCAAAATTTCATGTGGAAGTCCCACAGCAGCCATTTGGGAGGCTCTAAATCTCGCAACAAAGGATCAAGTCTGGACCAAGAGTTTATGGACCTCTTCTGAATTTCCAGGATTTTTTGCCCCTGATTAAAACCTGTGATTTAGTGCTGTCTGGAAGCACCCTGAGACTGATGGGTATTACAATTCAGCAACACCTGGAGGGTCATAAGAAACATGAGGGAAGAGAGGGTGTTTTATTATAGAACTGGACTTTTAGGGACCTCTGTTTCAAGGCATATTGATTTAAATCCAAAATATAACTGAAACACAAGTGATAGTGCTGCAACCTCATCACTTTGCTGTATTTTGCAATATGCACAGTTATCACAAACGACAGGTGTAAGCAAGCAAGATACCTCCTTAGTGAGCACTCCGGGTGATAGTTGTTTGCAGTGACTCATCAAATTTCCCAGCATGCAGAAAGCAGATCATCACTTGATCTGTTCATTCCTATTATTGTTAAAGGAGTTTAAATAATCCTGCTTTCTAAAAATGTTTTTGAAAGGTCATATCTTCAAACCATATGCATGATTTTGAAAATAATCTCATTGA
This sequence comes from Anolis sagrei, assembly GCF_037176765.1. Lineage (NCBI taxonomy): Eukaryota > Metazoa > Chordata > Lepidosauria > Squamata > Anolidae > Anolis > Anolis sagrei. Next base: position 264,270,699 of record NC_090022.1, read on the forward strand.
TAAAGAGCAATCGTTCTGTAGCAGTAGTTACAAAAAGTTAAGCAAGTTTCCTGCACATGAGATTACATACATGAAACTATTGATTTACCTGCATAATTCACTCCTCTTGATGTACTTTCTGGCTATGGAAATGGGTGCAATATCCCTCTATACTTTATATTTTTTCTGACATTCGTCTTACACATTCTGGCTATTTGTTCGAATCACTCTTTTATTATGTACCCCTTTATCTTGTACATGTCTCTTTTAATGCTCAGCTCAGTTGAAAGTTCTTCCTAGGCCCTTCTACACTGTCCTTATATCCTCAGATCTGATCCCAGATTATCCGCTTATCCCAAATTATATGGCAGTGGAGACTCATAAAATCCAGTTCAAAGTACATAATCTGGGATCAGATCCTGGCATATAGGGACACTGTAGAAGGGGCCCTACTCTCTGTGCTTCACCTGCTCCTGTGCAGTGCCTCATTTGTAGCATTTTAGAGCTTTTTGGTAGTAGCTATGCCTATTGTCAGCCACCATCTACACTGCCATATAAAATCCTGATTATTTGAACTGGATTATATGGCAATGTAGACTCAGATAATCCAGTTCAATGTAGATAATCTGGATTATTTGATTTGATAATCTGGATTATTTGGCAGTGTAGATAGGGCTCCAGATCCCATCTACACAGGCCCCAAAATCTGGAAGAAAGTGGGATAAAAGGAGGGGGATGGAGTGGCTAGAAAACACAGATGGTAAATTATAAAGAATCATTAGAGTTGTTTTTTTAAATGTTTTTATTGTAATGGTATCAATCTAATCCATCGAAATAAACTTACTTTATATACATCCATAAACCATTACATTTTTGCCCCCTTTCCCCCTCCCCCTCCCTCCAGCTTTACAACAAAGCATTTTTAAGTGCAGCCAGTCCAGAATTCTGTCCATTTTTCCTTTATCTGATCATTAGTTTTCCCTTCTTCAACCCATTTCATATAGGGTCGATGTAGGTTTTTTGTCGGGCTATATGGCCATGTTCTAGTGGCATTCTCTCCTGACGTTTCACCTGCATCTATGGCAGGCATCCTCAGAGGTAATGAGGTCTGTTGGAACAAGGAAAATTGGGTTTATATATCTGTGACATGTCCAGGGTGGGAGAAAGAACTCTTGTCTGTTGGAGCTAGGTGTGAATGTTTCAACTGATCACCTTGATTAGCATTTGATGGCCTGGCAGTTTTTTGGTGTGGCTTCTTAGTGCCTGGGTGATTCTTTTGTTGAGAGGTGATCCTTTCTGTTGTTTTGCTGTTGTAATTTTAGAGTTTTTTCATAATGGTAGCCAGATTTTGTTCATCTTCATGGTTTCCTCCTTTCTGTTGAAATTGTCCACATGCTTATGGATTTCAATGGCTTCCCCTTTGTAGTCTGACATGTTGGTTGTTAGAGTGGTCCAGGATTTCTGTGTTCTCAAATAATATGCTGTGTCCAGGTTGGTTCATCAGGTGCTCTGCTATGGCTAACTTCTCTGGTTCAAGTAGTCTGCAGTGCCTTTCATGTTCCTTGATTCGTGTTTGGGCACTGCATTTGGTGGTCCCTATGTTAACTTGTCCACAGCTGCATGGTATACGGTAGACTCCTGCAGAGGTGAGAGGATCCCTCTCGTCCTTTGCTGAACGTAGCATATGTTGGACTTTCTTGGTGGGTCTGCAGATAGTTTGTATGTTGTGTTTCCTCATTAGCTTCCCTATGCGGTCAGTGGTTCCCTTGATGTACGACAAGAACACTTTTCCTCTGGGTGGATTTTTGTCTTGACTCTCGTGGCTTGTTCTCGGTCTTGCGGCTCTTTTGATGTCTGAGGTGGAGCATCCATTGGCCTGTAGAGCCCAGTTGAGGTGGTTCAGTTCCTCTTGGAGGAGGTGGGGTTCGCAGATTCTTTTTGCACGGTCTGCAAGGCTTTAATGGTGCTTCTTTTTTGACTTGGGTGATGGTTGGAGTTTTTATGTAGAGATATCTATCTGTGTGTGTGGGTTTTCTGTAAACTGTGTGACCCAGTTGTTAATCTGGTTTGCGTATGACTAGGACATCTAGAAAAGGCAGTCTTCCTTCATTTTCTTTTTCCATGGTGAATTGGATGTTTGGGTGGATGCTGTTAAGATGGTCCAGGAACCTGTTTAGTTCTTCTCTTTAAAATGAGAAGAACTCTTTAAAATAAGCATGGCTACAAATGGTGAAAGTGTCGTTCACATATCTGAACCATATATTGGGCTTTTTTGTTGCTGTTTCCAGGGCTTGTTTTTCAAAGTGTTCCATGTAGAAATTTGCTATGACTGGGCTGAGAGGGCCAGTACCATCTCTGCACGTGGCAGTTTATGTTGAAAGTTGATATCACTGCTCTGCATGGTTCTGGCAGATACATTAATCTCCAGTTAATTTGTCTCTGTCCTTGATTGGTACCTTTAATTACTGGTTTCCTCTTGTCATTTTGTTTTTTATTTTACTTTTCATTTTAAAGAAAGGAATGAATGTAAAAGAAATAAATTCCTATCTCAGCTTGCTAAAGGGCTTCTTCTGACTAAAGGAGAGGTACTTATTCAGTAAGCAATGTAGTCCTATCTTCTTAGAAATTAGTGTATGAAGCTAACTCTGAGGGCCCATCCAGACAGGGCACAAAACGTCCCACGTTTTTCCATGGGGCATCCAGATGCCCCATGTAAAGCCTCAGTACAAGCCCTGCTTTGTGCCGAGGTAATTTGTTAGCAAGAAAGACGCAGGTTTTCTTGGAAGACCCACTTCTTGGAAGACCCACAGACCCGCTGTGGGCAGAGTCTGGACTGCCTTCAGACTCTGGGCAGGATCTGAACTGTCCGTACAGCCCTTTCACATTTTCTGGGTTAAATCAGCCTGGAAAATGCAAGAGGGTTCTAACCCTCTTCCCAAATCCCATTAAAAACGGGGAGGAAAGTCAAATAACTTACCCAGCCACCATGAAACTGCTGCTGGCCCTCTGCTGGTGTGTAGGAATAATTTGCCAGGAGAAGGAGGAAAATCGCTTCTGTCCCCGCTCTCCTCTCAAGTCATTCCTTCACACCAGCAGAGGGCTGGCAGCAGTTTCATGACGGCTAGGTAAGTTATTTTACTTCTTCCCCTCCCCCTTTTTAAGTGGTCTTGGGATGGTGTGGGGGCTGTCTCCCTGACCTCCCAGAAGTTTCCGAGAGGGCATCTGGACATCCGCCCCAGCAAGCTCACACTTTCTGTGGCATGTGCGGACTAGAACCCGGGCAGAATGGCATTTTTTAAAATGCAATTTCTCCCAACTTACTGGGCTATCTGGAACCGCCCTGAGATAGTCAGTTTAGGATTACAGGCTAAATAATGTCTTATTCCCTTCTTTCTGTGGAACAAATACTAATGAAGCAATGATTATAAAATTGGAGGTATGGTGCTGAGGTAATCAGAAATATTTTCTTATCTATCCTTTTAAGAGTGATCAATAACTCAGGGAAGTAAAATTCTCTTGAGGCAGTGTTTTCCTCTGAAACATCTCAAGTCCATACTTAATTGCTCTTTCCCTTTCTTTCTTGCAAATGGAATGCATCTTAAAATGAATATTAAACCTTTGATATGGTAAACATTACATGTCTGAGTAGTTGTATGCAAATTATACACCGGTAACGTCTGTTCACTACAGTTATTTCAGAAGTAAAGCATGTTATATAAGGGTGGAGAAGAAACAATTGCAGTGATATAAAGAGTTATATGGATTTTCATTATATAACATAATTTTCTTTTGTGTGTTCCAGGTAGCATAGTATACCTTGGGATGATGGTGGGGGCGTTCTTCTGGGGAGGCTTGGCAGACAAGGTGGGAAGAAGACAGTCTCTTCTGATATGTATGTCTGTCAATGGATTCTTTGCCTTCCTTTCATCATTTGTCCAGGGCTATGGCTTCTTTCTCTTCTGTCGATTACTTTCTGGATTTGGGTAAGATCCTCTCACTTTATTTTGTCTTTAATATCTAATTCTGTGTTTTCCCATCTTGTTAATGACTGCTCCTGCCTTGTCTTTGATGCAGCTTGGCAGAGGTTCTCTATTTGGTCTATTTCCTTATTCATTACTGGATGTGTTTTTTCCTACTTTTTTCTGGTAAGAAGATGGACTCTATCTAAGATAAGGGTGCAGAAGGAACAAAAATGGCTTTCCTTTGACCCAACTGGATATTTAAAGAGTTGTGGTCTGCCAGGTATTTTTCACCTGCAGATATAACACTGTATCCCAGAAAATGTTCTTCATATACAGTGGGTCCTTGGTATTTGTTGTGGTTGGGTTCCAGAAACCCCTGTGGATACCAAAAACCTCTCTCAGAAATTGTCAAAGGCTTTCACAGCTGAAATCACTGGAGTGTTGTGTAGTTTCTGGGTGTATGGCCATGTTCTAGCAGCATTTTCTCCTGACTTTTTCATCTGCATTCTGTGGCTGGCATCTTCAGAGGATCTCTATGCGCCAGTTGTTGTTTTCTTTGCTCCAGGATGACGTCTATGATTTGTTCAGCTGCATGAGGATTTACAAGAAAGGCTAATAACATTATATCTGAATATACTATAATGTAGGGAAGTAATTTCTCAAGGACAATTACAGCAGTTCTGATTCAGTTGTTCCAGTGGAAGCAACCAATGAGTTGAGAAGGGCAGCTTCCTCCATCATATACAAATGTAATTGGCAGTTGTGCTTGGAGCATAATTTTTAGCTGGCAAAAAATACTCATTTGTGTGAAAGAACACTCCAGTATTCCTGGTTTTTATTGATCAGCAGGTCCGTATCGGTCATAAGATAAGAAGGCACAATCTTAATAAAGAAGATGAGCAGTTTAATTATCGTTATATTGAAAGCTTTTGTGTTAAACAGAGGACTGACTGAGATATGAAACAGTGTAGGAGAGCAGCCTTCTTAATAGGATTTTAATCTGTACATGATTTTGTGTCCATATCATCAGTGCTGGCTATAGAAATCTCAGGAAAAACAAATGCATTGACATTACTATAATAAGTGAAGTAAAAAGAGGAAAGGGCAGAAAGTTTTTCCCCCCATGGCATTTGAAATGGAGAGTAGAAATGGATAAATGTGTTCCTTTATTTTTGTTTTGTTTTAATTTGTTGCCTTAAGTTTGTTTTCATAACAGGTTTATTATTTTCCACATCCAATTAAAATCTATTAAAGTTTTCACAGAAAAAATCATACACATATTATGTGCGGTTCTCAGTAAACAAATTTGTGTAATTTGTGTAGTTTGGCAAGCAATTTTCTTAATGTTAATTTTGAATATTGCCTCTTATAATTTCCTTTTCGGGGACTGGTCATTTTTCTAGGGTCAGTTTGGATTTGAAGAGAATGGGAAGGTTTATGATGAAGATTAGTGTGTTTCATTTACACTGTTGTTTGTGTGCATTCCTTTTAAATAGAAACAAAACTACACTTCACAGTTGATGTAATAGATGTTGTTTCATGATTATAAACCTTGTTTTTGTGTAAGTTTGTGTTATGTAAAAAAAAATCATATTCATCATATTATTTGAGGCTACACATGTGCCAGGACTGTGCATCTCAGTTATAGTACAAAATTTGTCCCTTTTGTATTAACACAGATATCCAAAATTAGTTTCAGCAGGACAGAGGCATATTGTGTTACAAATGCATCACAATAACTAAAAGAATCTAACTCTAGTATTAACCCTAGTTTTTATTGACCGTTCTTGTCTTTTTAAAGTAATTGTTGAGCTATTGGAGACAAGATTAATCCTTTTTTTGTGCCACTATCCCACTGAAAATTACTTTTGTTGATTGCAAGGGCAGGTAGACAATTTTCAGTAGGAAGTCAACATTTCTGAAGCAGAAATCCATTCCAGGTTCTCAGTGTCGCAGTGTTAGGAGCTACAGTGGCGCAATGGGTTAAACCCTTGTGTTGGCTGAATGACCTGAAGGTCGGCAGTTCGAATCCACAAGATGGGGTGAGCTCCCATCTGTCAGCTCCAGCTTCCCGTGCGAGGATATGAGAGAAGCCTCCCACAGGATGGCAACACATCTGGGTGTCCCCTGGGCAACGTCTCTGCAGACAGTCAATTCTCTCACACCAGAAGCGACTTGTGACTTGCAGTTTCTATTGCGCAGTTTCAGACACGATAAAAAGTGTCCCATTCCTGATCAGCATTGCTATATGTGGCCCATTCAGATGAGTCCTCAGTGAAATATTCATGAACAATACTAAAAATACTTAGAATCAGAATTCACTGAATACACTATTTAAAATATTTCAATTCCTGAATTTGTCGTCCCATGTGTCTTTTTAAGCATTATGGTCAGTGCAGACATGAAAATTTAGAAGCTTATGGTAATCAAAGGCTTAATTTCATGAGTGATGAGTAGCTTATGTAGAGTGGGAGCTGCTTCTCTGTTCTCATATGTAGACAATCAGCTTGTAGTGAAGGTTGAGTATTCCTTATCTGAAATGCTTGGGGCCAGAAATATTCTGTATTTTGTCCATTCCCGTTCCCCCACTCCCAATTTTGGAATGCTTGCATATATGCATTGAGATATTTTGGATGTGGAACTCAAGTCCAAATACAAATATTTGTATACACAATATTTTGCATAATTTTGTGCATGAAACAAAGTTGGGTAAATTGAACCAAGTGAAAGCAAATATGCCACTATTTCAACCACCTATGGGGAGAATTTGGGATTTTGGAGCATTTGTACTTGTACTTTTGGCCCTGCAGGAAAATGGAGGAGCCTTTTTCTTGTAGTCTGGCATAATACTCTCACCCTGTGCCAAATGACGAGAGTGTTTTGACTTGAGTCAGTAGTATTAAAAAATTATAAATCCTCGATCTCATTTCACCTGGCATGCACTTAAGCCTTGTGGCAGGAGCATGAGAAACAACCACCTGCTTCCTTACTACTGAAGATCAACAAAAATAAAAATTGGAGACATAGTAAGTGAAGCCAGCCCATTAACTTCTGGTCCAACTTAGGTTAAAATTGAGATTAGCGATAGATTTCCAGGAATCATAACATTTATTTTGCATTGGGGCAATGGCTGCTACCCAAACTGGCATTGGCTAGTATTCAGCAACATTACTAATTGCAATGTAGTTGCTCTCTTCATAAATATTTATCAAAGGGCTTCCTAGATGTCTTAAGTAATTCATTTCCTAACATCATAGGTGTATATCTATACCAGAAACTTCAGTGTGGATCTGCCATAAAAAAAACTTTCAGATAAATTGGTGTATGTTTCCAGATAAAGAACAATGCTTTTAAGAGGTACAGATCTTATTCTTGGCTTCTGCTTTTTTTTGTAATGCATCCTTTGTCTTGATTTAGGATTGGAGGAGCTGTTCCAATCGTATTCTCGTATTTTGCTGAAGTCCTGGCTCGGGAGAAACGTGGAGAGCATTTAAGTTGGCTTTGTATGTTTTGGATGATTGGAGGCATCTATGCCTCTGCCATGGCCTGGGCCATTATTCCTCACTATGGTAAGAATCATATTTGTCTTGCAGAAATATTGTGTTACTAATGAGCATAAATTATTTTTCAATTCAGTGATGGTATGGGAAATATAGTAGTAGTTCATTTAATGCTTAGACCAGAGGCCTTTCACATACAAGGCAAACAAATAAATACATAAAAACCATACATTAAATCCAATATGAAATACACCATTAAAATAGTACACAAACCATTAAAATGCTATGTACATCAGTTGCAGGAAATGTGTACGCTTCAACAGGTTGTACTGATATGATAAAGCTTGTTGTGTTTATTTACATTCCTGTAACTCTTTAAATTGTATAATTTCCGTAAGAAAAATAAAAACTTGTAGCCATTTTGTTCAATTTTAAACAAATTTGTGCATTTTTGAAATACAGTAAAAACCCCATACTTGTAGGACTGTTACCTGCAATTTTATTTATCTACTTCTGAGAAAATAATGCATTTTAAAGCATTTTCTAGTCCTTCAGCATGATTGTATGATGTTTTTGGGCCAAAGGTCCTTCATTTCAATAAGCCTTGCTATTATTTATAGTTTCATATATCCACACCAAGCCCAGAAATATATCCCCTATCCATATAGGATTTATACTGTATGATTCAGACACACACTTGTGCTTCTGATACTTTGCTTCTGCAACTATACACCAGTTCTTATTTCCCAGTACCAGATCCTCATTTTCTTTTTTGATAAGTTAATGTCATTAGTAAATTTCAGATCTTGGTGAGAGATAAATTATCTTCAAGAAAGAAATCAGCATGGACATGAACATGCACCAACCTTCCTCTCACCCTTCTCTTCATTTCACATTTCACACTCTTCTTCCTATTTTGTCTCAGAAATGGACCACAGCATTGAAAAACATCTGGTGAATTTCAGAGGAAATGTAGGGAACATTTTACCGACCTACCTCTACTTTTAATGATCTGCATAAAAAGTTGTGACTGTTGTATGGCTTAGTGTTGATGCCATGCATGCATTGTAGTATATATGCATACATCTAAAGCTATGCTAAAATTGGGTTGTTGTGAGTTTTCCGGGCTGTATGGCCATGTTCCAGAAGCATTCTCTTCTGATGTTTCACCTGCATATATGGCAGGCATCCTCAGAGGTTGTGAGGTCTCTCAACCTCTGAGGATGCTTGCCATAGATGCAGGTGAAACGTCAGGAGAGAATGCTTCTGGAACATGGCCATACAGCCCGGAAAACTCACAACAACCCAGTGGTTCTGGCCATGAAAGCCTTCAACAATACATATTCTAAAAATTGTTGGCATATACATGATGTGAACCAAAGCTTGAAAGTAATTGTTACAAATTATTAGGTCAAGGCTGAGAAATTCAATAAGGGTTGGGAGCTAGTTTTGTCTCCTCCACAAGTTTGAGCCATCCAACAGTACTCACAGACATCTCTATCTTTCTCAGTGTCATTCCCAAAATGGCACCTAAAAGTGAAGAAGGAACTATTTAGGATCCTGGGGTGTTTGTTTCTCATCCAACATGCTGAACCTGACTTTGGTGCATCTATGGTGACTTGAGATGTAACATTGTGGTTCAAGATCTCATTCTCTGATCCCGTCACATTGCCTTTCACTGGACGGTCTCACCCATCCTGCATTCTCTGTTTTGCTGTACACTTAATGGGCTTCAGCAGTCAGTGCAGTCCTCTTTGGAGCATCAGGTGTGGTGAATTGGTGTGCTTATCCCTTGAGGAATTTTCCATCTGGAGTTATCCCTGGAGTAAAATACTGCTATTTTCAACATTTCTACAGTCAGCTAATTTCTGAAAGGGTTGGTTGTAAAAGAAACTAAATTACATTAACCTGCATTAGAGAATCACACACACAAAAACTTACAGTTCATCTCCCTTTTTTGTATGGTGCTCCTCTATGTTTAATGCAAAGATCATAACACCTTGTATAGATGAATGGAATTTACCATTCCTATGAAACAGCTTTACTAAGGACCTTATTAAGCCCAGGATTTGCCACACATCATGGTTAATCTGGCGAGGACTAATAGGGAGAACCCGCTGCCCTGCCCTGCCCCCACATTGCCCAGCTTCCCCCTGTTGTTGCCTATGGCTCCCATGTTGCTGTAGAGGTGGCTTGTGACGCTCCCTCTTCATTTGATGAGGTAGCAACATTGATGTTTTTCAGTGGAAGATATTCTGCTCCCTCTTTTGGTCTTTTTAAAAACTCTAAAAAGCATTGTTGGTATTTATACATTTTGAAAATACATATAACATCTTGAGAAAATGGCTCCTTTGCCATTTTGAGAAGGGCTGCAGAAGAACATAGAGATGTTTAGAGTCCGTGTAAAGTTCTGGGGTGATTGGGTGTGGTTTATTTTCACATATTTTCTTGACTTTGGGAGGTTTTTGATTTGATATTTTAAAAAAATAGGGTTGGGGGATGAAGTGGACAAAGCAGCGAGATCTAGTAGCTGGCAACATATTCATCTTTTTTGACTGTAGTTGGTAGTTCATGTAGCATTTAATGCATTTGCTTAATGGACACTGAATGCACTTTAGTAGCCAGCTCAGTAATTAGTCTTCCCTGTGATTATGTAGGTTTGGTGGAAAATAAAAGAAGGATACTGCTTACTCAAAGGCTGCCATAAAGAAATGAAAATCCAACTAGAGGGAAACACCAAGATTTGTGTAGTAGTTGTATCAGGCTCAAATTGATAGGTCAGTAGATTAGGAACTAGATCTCCCACTTAAAGCAAGAAACAGAAGAAAAAGCAATCACAGTGTCATAATATTATGAGAATAGTTAGATTGTGGTATTTTTCATAATCAAAATTCCTTTCCCAAGCTATTGTTCGTCCTGTTGTTTTATTCCTTCAATCATTTCCAACTTATGGCAGTCTTAAAGCTAGATCTCAATTTTTATTTCTTATTTTTGCCTCTATGGCAGATATGAGGATTCTGTATTAAATTCTATTGTCTGACAAATTCAAACAGTATTGGACTGAACACTCCATTGTGATGTTTCTCTGTGGATCTTTGAGTGATCTTGAGAAGTACCAATACTAGAGAAGTTGCAGAAGCAACAAAAATGTTACAGGAATGTAGCATCTAGGAGTGGGGAGGATGTGGGACTCTAAAGATCATTCACACTTAGAACTGTTATCTTTGCTGTGCTTGTCTTTCTTTGGTAACTTTGCCAACCCATTTCCTTTGGATCCCCAAACTGCATTCTGAAATGCTCAAGTGACATTTTAAGATATTGCATTGCTGAAAATCCAAAGGGGGCCAATGCCCTCATTCTGATACCATTTTGATATCCCTCCCTTCCTCCCCACTATTGTTTCATTTTCTCATCAGATGTGTGAGCATCTATCTATCTATCTGCAGCAGTATTTTCTAAATAGCCAAGAGGTAGTGATTCCTAATAGTGCTTCCTGAGAACAGTGCTACATCCTGATGCAGTATTCTTCATTAGTTTGCATCTTTCTCTCTTGGAGCACTTCCAACATTGATTTTCACAGCCTTTTCTAAAAAAAAAAAAAATTATTCAAGAATTATAGACAAGTTGTGAAGTGCTTTATCAGTAATGTACTAGCTAAGCAATAGGACCATTTTTTCGGTAGTGCTAATATTCCTCTCTTTATGTCTGTTGAATCTGTGTCTTGTAAACAATGGCTCCTCTAACTTGGTGACCATCTTTACCTTGTCCAAGAGAGTAGAAACATTTTGGCAAGTAATCAATACATTTCATTTTAGAAAGTACGAAGTTAATTTAAACCAAACGGAGGGAGTCTAGTGTTGGGAATGCAACCTTTTACCCATCTTGAGGTGGCAATATTGCAGTGAAATAATTTCCACATAAAACTTTGAATCTTTTTGAATATAATATTCCAAAAAGTGTGCTAAATCAGGTAATGGTTTCCTTTTTTGCTTTTTTGCTTTTCCCCCCTTTCTTTTGGAAAACTCACATAACTTCTTGTTTTAACTGCTATAAGTCACGTCAAGCCATGAGGAAAGGTGACTAAGAAATACAATTATTATTATTATTATTATTATTATTATTATTATTATTATTTGATACATCACAGGATTAGTACACAGAAAACAAGATCACTATGCTGTCTTTTGTGTTGGATCATACGTTGGACACATCCCAAGTGTCTAGGACTGTGTGGTGTATCGGTGAATAATGTGTGCAGATCAGAGTAGGATGATCTTTTGCAGCTGACAGATGGTAGTAGGAGTAGTGGGAGTAGTAGTAGTTGTTGTTATTATATAACTGGAGATCACTTGAACAACACGGTTCCTTCTTACTTTGGGAGTTGGCCCACCTGTACCTGGCAGGCAAAACCTAAGGCATGGGGGCACTACCCCCAGTCACATGTCTCCTACCTCATGCAGAAGCAAAGAGGCATGAAAAAGGTGAAATAGTCCTGGTAGGCACCTTGGTATACCCCCCCCCCCTTTTAGGGGTGAATGTGGGATTCCATAACAGTTCCTATAATGAACTAAGGGGACTAAGTTTGGGGCTTATTTATTTATCGTGTCATCCGCAACCAGAACATTGTATTACATTTCTAACAGAACAGAACAAAACAAACAAACAGATAAAAAAACCCCACAAATTTTGCAAACTTGGTAGCTGATTAAATGTCCTTTGACCAGTATCTGGCCACTTGGAGTGCCTCTGGTGTTGTCGCAAGAAGGTCCTCCATCGTGCATGTGGCAGGGCTCAGGTTGCATTGCAGCAGGTGGTCAGTGGTTTGCTCTTCTCCACAGTCGCATGTCGTGTGTGGGGCTGGAATGAGGGTTCTCACTCTTAAAAAACCTTTGAGGTTCGTGAAGGGGCACCTTGACATGGCCTTCTAGTTATGATCACCGAGTGGTGCAGCCAAATAATTTTGAATGGCCTTCAGGATCTTTGGTGCATGTATGTCCTTGGAGGTGGTCAGAGGAAGTGACAGCTGGCCCAGGGACAGTTCTCACTAGGCGGTTAGTACACCATGAGTTAAGTCTTACAGATTAAATCCCCCTTAACTGCGTTTTTCCCTTCACAAGTTATTCTACAAGTTCTTATAAATAAATAGGTTAGGAAGTTGCCCTTTAGATTCTTTTTCTTGCATCTGATCTCTTTATTTCATGGTGGGAATTCAAAGCACTTTAATCTGAACATAGGCTATTTTGAAAGGCAGACGTGTGGTGATCAAAGAAAGAGAAGTGATTAATCAATGACAGCAAGGACTAAATGATGCATTAAATGTACATGGCCTGTGATAAGATTAAAATTCTATTTATAGTTTCAATTTTTTAACATATAGAACATTCACAAGAATTTTGATTTACTAAAGTGAACAAGAGATCAAGTACTCTGACTTCTTTGCCAAGAAACATCTTATTCCATGAATGTTCTTTTTTATTTTCATAATAAATTAAATACACTGCCAGAAGCAGTTTTCATAGCCTTGTATTTGTGTTGCAGTTATATTTGACACCCCCTCCCCCCAAAAATCAGGACTCATTCTGTGTCCGTTCTATTAACCTTTAAAAAGACATTCTTTTCTTCTTCCCTGAAGATATCAAAAATATTGCCACAATTCATACATCTAGTTGGGGAAGGTGAACGAGTCATGTGAATCTTTTATTCCACTCTACAGATAAGAGTTCTGATGGTAAGACTTCCTGGTGTAATTTGGACCATGGCATATTCAGTTTGTTGCAAAGATGCCATTTCATAAGATTCTTTCTTCCTCAAACATATCATACAATTGACTCTTTCACATTGGACATGTACTGCACAATAAAGAGGTTTGTTTCAGCTGTGGCCCCAGCTATATTGTATAAAATGTGAATTTGTACAGGGGGGGGGGGAGTATTTAGTCAGATACCAATTGTACAAGTTCTTCAACTTAAAAAGACGAGAGAGAGCTGTAACTGACATTATAGGTAGACCTCGACTATGAGAGACAACACGAGAAAACACATCTAAAAAATCACATTGTCTGATTTTTAATTTATTTATTTGCAAATTATATCTCACCATGTTATTGGGTATTAATAGAAATGCGTTTCTGCTTTCACAACTTTAATACGTGTAATTTGGAAACATAAACATGGTGTTAAAACTTTCTATCCTTTCAACAGAACACATCATCTTTTAATTGTTACAACAGTGTCTGCACTGCTTTGTCCTGAACTACATAAATCCACTTATTGGACCACATGAAATCAGCACAAAGTTACTGACGGCAAAGAAATCATTCATTTAGAATTAACTTGATTTTTTTTAAAAAAATGTCATTAGATAATGATGAAGATCAGAAAGCTGAGAAGGTCCATTTTATGAAAACGTAGGCCCCATCTATACTGACCATTTAACACAGTTCAAAGCTAGCTTCAAACTGTGGTGGTCAACCACAAACTCCAACAAAAACGCGTGAAAGAAAGTCCTTAATGTTCATCAGTGCCCGGTGGTTTTTGGAAACACCATCCAGGCCTCACAAGATTTCCATCTGCAGGAACCCCCAGTGGCACAATGGGTTAAACCAGCGTTTCTCAACCTGGGGGTCGGGACCCCTGGAGGGCTCGCGAGGGGGTGTCAGAGGGGTCGCCAAAGACCATCAGAAAACACAGTATATTCTGTTGGTCATGGAGGTTCTGTGTGGGAAGTTTGGCCCAATTCAATCGTTATTAGGAGATTTTCCTATACATATTTACATTTTCCTAATCTAATATATATTGTATATTTACATTATACAAATATATATTTACATTAAAACCAAACATTAAAACAATGCAGTTTAAAACCATGTAGGCAGGGGACACGGATGCCAGAAAATTACTAGTAAAAACAAATAAAATTAAAGGCTAGCCAAATAAATGTTTCAAAAAATGTTTTTTTTTTAAACAAAATATTGACTTTTCAGTTGTAGTCATTTCTTGTGTGCCCAGTTCTCTTGTCAGCTTCTGTGACCTCATGAATGTTGTTGAGCTTTCTTAATCAAGAAATTTTCAGAGGCAGTTTTGGCTGTTCCTTCCCCTGAAATATAGTATTTCTTACTTGTTCTATCCTGCCCTGAGTCTCTATATCAGGAGAAAGGGAATAAAAATAAACTAAATAAAAATAAATAACTGTATTCTAGGTTATATATACACTGTGTTTTGATTTGCTGATTATTCAAACTTCTCTGTTTTTATGCATTTTAAAATGTTTTAAGTGAAGAGCAGCACTAAGCCAGACACAATCAAGGACTCTACAGTTTTGTTGTGGGTATATAAATCTTGGGGCTGCCGACTCACTGAGCCATACAGTCAGCTCAATTACATGCTGCAGGCCTTGTAATGAGATTTTCAATGGTATCAACTAAGCATTAACCCACAGTGGCCTGTTCAGCCTTTCTGTTGTATAATTAGAGCCTTACCCTTCCAAGTTCGCATAATCTCTGATCTGTCTTAAACTATTTGTTATTGAATGCTCAATGTTAAAAATTTATAACTGATGCCCAATTGTTTTTCAGAACTAGCCTGGATAGTGGATATTAATCTTGTAGGTGGATTATTTTGAAACTTATTGACTTAACTGAAGTCTCAAGCAGTTTTTCTCAATGCGATGTCTTTTAGATATGCTGAACTACATGTCCCAGCATTCCTTGTCCATCATGGGTAGTGCTGGTTGGAGTAATGAAGTTGATGTCTATCTCACCTGATGGACATTACTTTGAAAAAACCACAGAAGTTGAACAGCATGTAGCCACAATAACTACATATTCTTCCTTCTACTTCTGGTTGTTTTACTTGTGCCTTTTGTTTGGGTTGCAAACTCATTTGTGTGCGGAACCATTTCTTCTTCTTCTTTTTTTGTAAATACCCACATTCAAAACTGCATTATATGGGTCTGCACTCAACATATAATGCAGTTCCAAATTGCATTATATGGCAGTGTAGATCCAACCAGCTTCTTTGAATGGAGATTTTCCAAGTGATTTGGAACATGTGTTCTATCATCCCAGTGGATGATATGTTAGAACTGCCCTGACATTTTGACAAGGTGCTTAGAGGACAAAATGACTTCCACCTATCACTATTTTTATAGCCCATAGTTCAGACAATTCAGTTTGTGGAGCTTGAGAAGTGTTGGGGGGGGGGGGCTAACAAGGTGAGAAATATAATTCCCAAGAATGTGGATGAATGTCTGACAAAGTCCTGCCCACTATCTTTTTGCAAAATCCTTGTTCTCTAAAGCTTATTATCCTAGGTGGGTCCAGAATATTCTGTCTTTTCCTTGTGAAGAGAGAGATCCCAGTCTCTGACCACATCTACACGGACCATTCAATGCAGTTTCAAACTTATATTGAAGTGGGTTGTTGTAGGTTTTTTTGGGCTATATGGCCGTGTTCTAGAAGCATTCTCCTGATGTTTCACCTGCATTTGTAGCAGGCATCCTCAGAGGTTCTGACGTTCGACGTCAGGAAATAATGCTTCTAGAACATGGCCCAGTGATTCCAGCCATTGAAGCCTTTGACAATACATTGATATTGCAGTGGCTTGTCTGTGCAGATGATTACATAGGAAATCCTGGAACAATTTGAGGCCTCGATAGTGCTTACACAAACTACAGAGCACCGTTAAGGGCTTCCTTTTGTATCCTTTTGTGAGAATTTGTTGTCTGCCTGTTGCAGTTTGAAGCTAGCTTTGAATGGCATTAAATGGTCAGTGCACATGAAGCTTCTGTAGAGAAGTGGTCCTATAACCACAAGGGAGAGGTGTCATTGTTAGATGTGGACGATCATAGCTTAACTTAGTACTAACATTCACTAAAAAGATGTGATGCTCAAGTTTCTAATAGTTAATTAGAGCCAGGCAATCTTGAATGAGCTGAATTTTCTAGACCCATTTCTGTCAGCTCACAGCAGCCAGGTTCAATGATGACACAAGACCTCCTTCTGTTATCAACAAAGAACTTTACTGCTAGATGCATAGACATAGAAAAAGCCGAGATTGTCCAGCCATGGCTGGCAACCCCTTATATACACGCCCAATCATTTGAAGTGTGGATTCCCGCCGAACCCAAAACCCCGCGTAAATCTTCCCGCCACTAGGCAACTGCCTCCCCCCAAGGTCACCAGCTTCACGGTCCTTATCAGGGCGAAGCGTCAGAACTCTAGTTTTCGGCGCCAAAGCCCAGGCTCCGGAAACTGGATCCTGACACATTTCTATAAGTGTTTTGGCCATCCTTTGATAGGAGAGGTATGGAGGAATGCAAACATTTGAGATCATTTGATAACATGTACCATGTTTTTCTTCTGATGTGAATAGTAGTTTTACTGTGGCTCTGTACATGAATAACCAAAGTAGTGCCAGACATTTCTATTTGACTTCATGGCATTTATATTTTGGAATCTTACACTGTTCCAGCATATTCTTTATTCTATTTAATATTTATATGAAATAGCTCAGCAAGATGTTGAGACTTGCAGTGCGGTGACATCAATATGCTGATTATACACACAGCCCTTCATAGCATCCAAATGAAGCAGTAAAATTGTTTAATCAATGCAATAAATGGACTGGATGAGGGTCAATAAACTTAAGAGCAAGGTACTTTCAGTTGGTTTTTTGCCTGAATGAGTGGCATTCACCTTATTCTGGAAAGGATTGCACTCTCCATAAATGATCAACTGTGTAGCTCGGATCTGCTTGTATATGCATCTTCGTCACTTAAGGCACAGTCTCCTTTGTGACATGGAGCACCTTTTACCCATTTAGGCTTGGCATCCTGTTTACATTCCAATTTGTAGCTTATTCTTAGTAATCCATATTTAGATTATCATAGCATGTCATACATTCGATGTTTTTGAAAACAACCTATCACAATAACTTTCGGTATCCAATGAAAGTCAATGGCACCCTCATCTTTTTTCATACTAGAAATTATCCTAATTTAAAATTTCAACTTGAAATTTGTCATTGCAACTAAATACTGTCAGTTATAAAGAGTTATAGCAGATTGGTCTTTTTTTGCTTCTAGAGAACCCCTACCCATTTGGAAGTTTGACTTGATGATTCAAAACTTTGAGCTATCATTTAGATGACATCCAAAAACACTTCGATTTTGATGCATCTACCATAATTCTCTTCGGCATCATGCCCATCTTCCTCACCCCAAGCATCTGAACAGTCTCTCCATTCCCTCCAAATTGAACTGAGGTTCTTCTGCGTACAAAGGGGAAAAACGCAACAGCATTAAATAATAAGATTTTGGCTAACAAGTTCTTATAATCAAGAATCTAATTCTTTGTGCTTGGTGATTTTTTGTGGTTTCTACTAAGTCTACCTTGTACTGAGAGTACAGCAAAGGCTTGTCTGCAATGATTGTCCTGCACACGAATCTGGATTAGTCATGCTGATACTCAGACTTCTTTATGAAAATGATGCTGAGCAGTAAGAAAGATTTCACACTGTGTCCTTTAAACAACTCTGCCACATGTTCAGTGCTGTTCACACAGAATTGGAACAGACAGCTATGCAACAAACAGTAATATCCTTAAATCTTCCAGGGGAGTTTGCAGTTTAGCACTTCTCCATTTTCTTTGTCTTAAAAAAATAGATTATAAAATAACTGTTTTGTCAAAGAGCTTGCTGTAGAGGTGAGAACCTAGGGAACAAAGCCCTTCCTCCATCTTTATTAGGAATTAATTTTACTCTACTTGCTAGAAAGAAGCAAGACCTTTGTGTTTTCTAGTTGTTAATAGCCCCTGATAAGCCAACCTTTGCCACCTTTTACACCTGCCAAAGAGGGACAGATGGTAGCCTTATCCCCCAAGGATCTTGCAGTCAGATCAGGTTATTTGTACAAAGTAGTCATTGTTGCTCAGCTATAAATGGTAGTGTTTACAACAGCTCCAACTCTAATATGGACTATTGAAAAGGAAAATAACTTGTTTTAACAAATTTGTTTTGCCAGGTGGCTGTTTCAGCTTTTTTTGTTTGTTGTTTGCTATCTTGGATCCCATCTTGAGAGTGGTGGAATATAAAATAAACAAAATGTTGAATGTTTATAAGTTTTAAAACAATAGGGTTTCTTTTGTTGGAGAAAGTTGTAAAATGATAACATGTTATACATACAGAGATAAACTGTTTCTAATTTGTTTCTTAGCTGTTTCCTTTTTACTATTATAATTCAAAAACAGGTTTATTGTTGAGTATACTAGCTTTCAGATTATGAATTTTCTGGATTCAAGTATTTCCTTCATCTAAGAAAATAGTTTTATTAGCTTAGATATATCTCATGCAAGCACTGAACTGTTGGAAAGACAAGTTATCATTGGCAGAAAAAGGTAGATTACACATCCCCTTTCCTTATCAAGCAGTGGTTCTCAACCTGTGGGTCCCCAGATGTTTTGGCCTTTAACTCCTAGAAATCCTAACAGCTGGTAACTTGGCTGGGATTTCTGGGATGTGTAGGTCAAAACACCTGGGGACCCACAGGTTGAGAACCACTGTTATTGAGCCTACCGGTTGTTAGGAAAGATGGGAATTGAAGTCCAAAACACCCGGAGGGCTGAAGTTTGCCCATGCCTGGTTATAGAGGATAGTACAATGCATCCTGTGTTTTCAGGCATTACAATGAATTTAAGATACTAAGTTTCTATCCAAATGCAAGGGAGCCTTGGTATCTGCTGGAATTTGGTTTTAGGACCACCTATGGATATCAAAATCTGTGGGTGCTCAAGTTGTATCATATACAGTGGAATAACAAAACGGAGACCTTATATAAAAATGGCAAAATTAAACTTTGGGTTTTTTAAACTCTGTTTTTGAATATTTTCAAGCCATGGATGGTTGAATCCATGGATGTGAAAGGCCAAGTGTACTTTTTCTGGCCATTTTTGGGGGAACTATGCATTACCCCAAACCTGTTTTGGCAGCATAAAAGAGTTATACAAAAATAAATTCATATGGAAAGTGAGATTAGATGGGAAAAAGTGGTTTTTAATGTTAAAAGATGCTTAAAGTTGTTTGTTCTTAGTTTTATCCATATATCAGCCATTTGGACACTCCCAGCTGCGTGCTCTTCAGTGATTCTTAAACCACTTGGTGTGAGAGACTGTAACCCCCCCCCCCCCTCCAATCTGCTAAGAGATAAAACTAATTTTGTTCCATTGTATTATAACATTTTCATAGTTTTTTAGAAACTTGGAATGGATTTGCAGCCAGTGCTTTGGGGACCTGCCACCATTCTGCTTGACCATCACTTTGAGAAATGTTGCCGCAGAGAGTGAAGATACCTAACTGAGATGGAGGATAGATATTAACCATGCAGGGAAAAAGAAGGGAAGAAATCATGTTTCATGAACACATTTATGAGATTGTATACCACTCAGGCTTTTGTAAATATCAGAACCAATTAGTTTTATAAGCTTGTTAATAAAGTACGTACTATTCTTTTCACTGTGCTCCCATGCTATAAGGAGAAGCCATGAGAGTACTTCTGGGACTAAAATAATAATATAGTTCTCGTGTGCATACACATACATACATACAGTATATTTAACTGTAACTCAAGAAATGACACTAGAGCAGTTGCAGTGTTGGAAGTAGGATATTAGAATTGGATTGGGGAGACATAGGTTCAAATACTTACATGCAGCCCTTTTGTTCTCCATTGGCCTCTGAACTGCATATGTAGAGTCTCAGAATATTAATGACATGTCATTGTGAGAAATAATTCATAGCTAGAAAAGAATCCCTTTAGAGGTAATTCACACAGCTTGGAAGGAAAGAATCAATTTTCTGTCTTGGCTTTATGTTGAGAGCTCCTTGATTTCCAAGAGAATGAATTTGCTTGTATCTCTTCAAACCACATTGCTCCGAATATATCATGACTGAAGTATATCTGACTTAAATCTAGAAAGCTTCATCTTCGGCTGTAATAGGGTACTTAGCTTTTAATATAGGTTATCTCAGATGCTTGTTTTTTTCTCTCCTGGTTTTGGAATACCTGTATTTGCCTATATATCGTCAGCGAGGGGTGGGTTCTTGTTGCTGCTGTTGCTGCTTTTGTATGTTGTTGTATTTGTACCCAATTTTTCTCCATGGAACGAGACCCACATCAGCTCACAACCTTAAAAACTATACAACATATGAATATTAAAATACAATAAAACATTACAATTACTAAAACAACACAATTAAATTTCAGTAAAAACAAATAAAAACTGTTAAAATAATTACAGCATTATACAACCCCCTGGTTCGTTCTTTAAAATTCACTGCTTTAAAACCCTGCCTGAATAAAATGATTTTAGGCTGCCACCAGAAGGATAATAAAAAAGAGAGGTCCAGAGAGAAGGCCCTCTTTCTTTTCCCCACCAATTGTACTTGTGATGGTGGAGGGGCCAAGAAAAGGGCCTCTCCTGGTGATCTCAGAGCCCAGATAGGTTCATATAAGGAGACACAATCTGTAAAATAGCTTCCACCTGAACTCTATAGAATATATTTGTCATGACCAGCCAGGCCCGTAGCCAGGATTTCGATTCGGGGGGGAGGGGGGCTGAGTTTTTTCAGGGGGGGGTTCGGGTGGGGGCTGAGTCCGAAAGAGGGTCTACCCTAGCAAACCTTTTGTATCATTATCCCAATACCCCCATGCTTATGGGATATATTGAGTATGGTGATCAGATCATGATATGAATAAACGTAAACCACCATGAGAATTTCGGGGGGGGGGGGGCTGAAGCCCCTCACACCCCCCCCCCCCCCCCAGCTACATGCCTGTGACCAGCACTTTGAATTATGTTAAGAAACAAACTGGCAGCCAATGGAGCTATAAAACAGGGGCATTATGCGCTCCCTATAGCCAGCCCCAGTTAACAGTGTCTGCAGCTCTTTGGACCAGCTGAAGTTGAAGAATACCCTTAAAATACATTGTGTTATAATAATCAAACAGGATGTAACTAAGGTATGTGTCTGGTGTCTCAAGGAATGGGTGCAATTGGCACACAAGCTTTAAATATGTGTAAACACTCCTGGCCACCACAGAAACTTACATCACACAGCCCTAGACGCTTGGGAAATACTTGACTTGTGATTTTTTGATACGAAATCCAGTATATATATCTCATTTGCTGTGACATACTGTATTTTTGTGTCAGTAAAATAATAATAATAATAATAATAATAATAATAGTAGTAGTAGTAGCAGAAATCTCAGAGGAGATGGGGCATCTGTTGAGCCCCTGAGCACCTCTCACAGATCCTCAAGGGCTCCCTGGAGCACAGGTTTAGAACCACTGGTCTAGATAATCCTTTTAATCCAGGAACCCTTAGAGTTGTGAGGCCATCAGACACTCCATGGAAGGTTTGACACAGGGTTTCACATGCAGCTAGGGTTTCACATGTAGCTGTTCAGGGTGCTCCTCTTCGTGGGAGGACACGGCAGCCTGCCATATCCTCCCGTGAAGAAGAGGGCTTGACATGTGGCTATGCAAGGCTCTTGTTCCCCACACAGCAACATGTTCCTGCAGGGCATTCCTCTTCATGGAAGAACATGGTGCTACACTATGTCCTCCCATGAAAAGGAGAGCTTGACACGTAGCTGCACAGAGCTCTCGTGTTACTGGGCAGGTGGGGCCAGGGCTCTGATACATGCCTGGAGCCGGAGGCAAGAGCCCAAGGGGCTGCATCCGGTCCACAGAACTGAGTTTGTTTATGCCTGGTCTAGCCTGTGTTTTGTCAGATTCTCTTCAAGTCTTCTTCCTTTCAGCATGAATCCAGTTGCATCATTAGCCAAAGTGCTTATCCCCAGATGTACCCAAGTAGCTTAATGAGTGCCTTATAACCTGGGAGTACCATCTTAAATGCTAAATACCTGGAGTATTTAGCATTTAAGCCAGAGAGCTCGTGTAACTAATCAAACTACAAATCCCAAGATTCCATAGGATACTGCTATGTCAATTAAAATGGAATCATAGGAGCCCTCTGTTAAGACTGATTTCACTTTTATTTAACGTTATTTGAAAAATTGAACAAAGCCTAATGCATCCCCAAAAATGTCTTTGAATTTCTATTAAGTCTGTAATATTTATTTAAAGTTGAAATCAGTACTGATCATTTACTGGGATTTGCATTTTATGGTGGAATATTAGCATTCAAGCCAGAGAGCTCTTGTAACTGACCAAACTACAATTTCCAAGATTCCATAGGATACTGCAATGTCAATTATAATTGAAGCATAGGAGCCCTCAGTCAAGACTGATTTCACTTTAATTTAACGTTATTTGAAAAATTGAGCAAAGCCTAATAGATCCTCAAAAATGTCTTTGAATGTCTATTAAGTCCGTAATATTTATTTAAAAGTTGAAATCAATACTGATTATTTATGCCCATGTGCCAAAAGGGTGCCACCCAGCGGCTTTGCCACTAACCTCCTTGAATAATCAAAACAAAGGAAATCCTAGCCCATGCTGGTTTTGTAATCCCTTTCCTATTGTGTGTAATACCTCTCTTTCCCCATTGTGTATAAATGGCTTTGCAGTCATAATTAAGAATGGGAAGCTGTAAGGAAATGTAGGTGATCAAAGGATGAACTACTTTAATAAATAAATGACAGCATAACAATGTGATGTGATAAGGACCTTAAGGCCATGTATCTAAAAGAGAAAACACTGTGAATAGTTCAAGAAAGACTTAACTGGATTCAACCAATTCCAGCCAAAGATTCTAGTCTTTGTATGTGTTTGGTTATCTTTCGGAAAATATTTGGGTTCCCGCAGGATTGTTTTTTAAAAGCAAGACTACTTTGTCTTAGATTTAGTGAACAACACATTATGATGAAGCATCTTAATGTGTTTACTTTTGTTTAATCATTTGAACTGCTATTCCTTTGCTGCTAAAATATTATTTTGGAAAGCTTTTGTTCTGTAAACGTTTTGCTTAATCAGTTTTTATCCAATATGCTGAAAATGAAGAACGCATCTTGAAGAGCGAGAAGGCAACTCGCATTGGGTACAGCTTGATATTTAATTCCACGGTTTTATGTAAATTAGAATCTTTGAATATTTTACTATTGATTTGTCTCACGCTAATATCATTCTGTAATCTGTCACTAAAGGCTGGGTGATTCATTTGGTCGTTTCTTGTAATCAGTAGAGTGAGAAGGTGATATTCAATGTGAAGCAGCGGCAGCAGCTGAAAAAAGGCAGTTACTATAGGTTTTATTTTATGCTACAGCTCCAGAAAACCATTCCCAAGATGCACTTGGGCCTTTTGTTTTAACAACCTGTCGGCCCTTGTAACTTGCTGCTGTTTTTAAGATTAATGACTTTGGAATTCAGCATTTGCAGAGAGCAAGGGTGAAGTTTAACTCTGCAGAGCGCCGTTGCCGTCTAAATGAATCAGACAAAGAACGCATATATCTTCCTGTTGTATAGCAAAGAAGGGATGGCAGATGCAAATTGGATAAAAGCCAAGAACAGGGCTGGAGCTGACACCACAGTTTATCTTCAAGGGAATCTGTTCAAGACACATTTTTAGAATCAGTTCTAAAAATGATAATTTTCAGAAGAGTGGCCATGCTCGTTTCTTGCAGGAACTTTTGCAAAAGAGTCCTGTGGAAGTTTAAATGCCTAATTAATATATTATGGCATCAATTTGATCAATATGGTAGAATTAAGGGTATGGATGTGTGCTTCTTCCACACAATTAAAATAACCAGAAGATTGTGTGTCTGTATGTTTTGTAATACTCTGATTTACTGTCTTAATACATAAGGCGGTATTGGAACAGTGCTGATAAAACTGAATAATGCCCAAGGCAGGAGGATATTCATGAGCGTGTCTGTATATAATTATGCTGTGGAACATATAATATTGAATTAAAATAGAAAGAAGGAAGGAAGAAGGAAGACTTGGATGGTAATAAATTATTTAACAAATTATTTCAGGACTCCCTCTCTCAGGCCCTTGGGACTGATGGGTACACCTGCAAGGATGGAATGGTTGAGTTTTACAAGAAAGGAGATTCCACCTGAACATTAGGAAGAACTTCCTAACAGTGAGAGCTGTTCAGCAACGGAACTCTCTGCCCTGGAGTGTGGTGGAGACTCCTTCTTAAGGCTTTAAACAGAGGCCGGACAGCCATCTGTTGGGGGTGCTTTGAATGCAATTTTCCTGCTTCTTGGCAGGGGGGTGGACTGAATGGCCCACGAACAGGGGCGGCTCAACCCATTATGCAAAGTAAGCATTTGCAGTATAATTGATTTTGCCCAGGGGCGCTCTTAATAGACCTTAACATATGCGAGTTGTAGTTACTGGAAGATATCGTTCACCTACAATCAAAGAGCATTCTGAACACACCAATGATGGAATTGAACCAAATATGGCACACAGAACTCCCACAACAAACAGAAAATATATATCAGTGATTGGTTTGGGGGGGGGGGGCAAAATACTGTTTGCTTACCGTTGAAAATTACCTAGGGCCGCCTCTGCCCATGAAGTCTCTTCCAACTCAATGATTCTATGATTCTACATAGCTATTTGGAGCCCCCAATGGCGCAGTGGATTAAAGCACTGAGCTGCTAAACTTGCTGATTGAAAAGTCGTAGGTTCGAATCCAGGGAGCGGGGTGAGCTCCCGCTGTTAGGCCCATCTTCTGCCAACTAATTGGACTCATTGCCACCAAATTTGGCCACAAGACACCTACTAACCCAAGGAATTACCATCACTCAAAAATTGATGTTGCCATTTGGGAGTTATAGTTGCTTGGAGTTATAGTTAATCTACAATCAAAGAGCATTATGAACTACACCAATAATGAAATTGAACCAAACTTGGCACCAGGACTCCCATAATGAAAGCCCTCCTGACAAAGAGCCATCCAGCCATAGATATAGATGGATATATATGATTCTCTCTCACACACACACATATATGTATATGACAGATATAGTATCATAGATTTGAAAGGGACCCCTAAAGAAGGACAATTATATGTTGCATGTTCCAGAGTAGGCAAACCAGACAGTCTCTACATCAACACTGACAAAGAAACAACAAGAAATACTGTTTACCCACAAGCATAAAACGTAACATATATGAGAAATCAACACTTTCTCGTTACTTTATTTTTCCAGATCACCGGACTGGGTCACAGCAATGCCTGGAAGGGGACAGCTAGTCAATTATTAAAATGACACAGTTCAAGTTTTAACTAGTTGGGGTAGTACAATGGGTATACCGGTTCTGTAAGAGATTTTAATGCAATATTAACAGTTCTATAAGAGATTTTAATTAACAATATTTAAATTAATGTTTTCATGTGAATTTTTAATTTTCATATTGCAATTGTTTAAGCTATCTTGTTTAAATGCATTTTAACATATAAGATCACTGCATCCCAAATTATAGAAAAGTGTGTGTGTGTGGGGGGGGGGAGGAATCAATGCAACTGATCAATCAAATTATAAAATATTTCAAATACAACATGTTTAAAAGGCAGTGTGTATGTATTTTTTTCCTTTTTATTCAGGTTGGAGTTTCAGCATGGGTTCTGCCTATCAGTTTCATAGCTGGCGAGTGTTTGTTATTATGTGCGCTCTGCCCTGCGTTTGTGCTGTGGTGGCACTTACGTTTATGCCAGAAAGCCCAAGGTTCTTGCTTGAGGTAAAAGACCTTTATTATTTCAACACGTTTAACCTGTTTAGGTGTTAAAGTTAACCTTGGAGCCCAGGCTCTCTGGCCTGCCATTAAGACAGAGCAGCACAGGGCTTTTTAGTCAAGACCCCATATCTTTGGAACAGAAAGAAAAGTGAGGTATAAATAAAATGAATGTATTGGGAGTGTATTGTGCCTTTCTCTCAGAACTAGGACTCAACAATTTCAAAATGAGATTAAAAACAGGTACAGATAAAAGATACAAAAATTATCATATTAAACTATAATTAAACAGTGGATGATATTAAGGAGAACCGAAAGGGAGACAGCTAAGCATCCCGTGAAAGGAAGTACCCTTTGATGGTGGCAGGACTGAGAGAAGAAGCTCTGTCAAAGATTTCGAACAGGCATTTATGAATAATAAAAAATAAAGGAAAATATATGTTATTTATTATTTTTGTAGTATGATGTGTGACCCAATTTATTATTTTGTAAATTGCCTGGAAAGGACCTGGCCCAAAATGTGTAAGTTCATGAAACTGTAAGTTATTCACTTTATCTTCATAATATACTTATAAAAGTAGGTTATGCTAAGTGATGGCTTATTCAAGTCTACCTGGGGTTAACTCTCTATTACTATGTCATATTGAAACTAGATAGAGAATAGAGGTGCCTGGTGAATTCTGGAATATAAAGTTTATTAGCAGCAGAATTATTTGAAGATAAATAAATGAGATGCATTAAAAGTATGCTTTCTCAATCATGTGCATTCCCAAAACATTAGTCCTCTGGTTGTCTGTTTAAATATGTATGATTTTATCAAATTTCTTGTCTGCAGACTGGAAAGCACGATGAAGCTTGGATGATTCTCAAACAGATTCATGATACAAATATGCGTGCTCGTGGCCAGCCTGAAAAAGTTTTCACAGTGAGTGCGTTTTACACAATAATATCTCAATCATGAAATCATTCATTAAGTCATTTTTTCCTTTCTAATTGCACCTTATATGCGCCTTGCCTTGTATGGTTGAATATCTAACTTCGTTAATTTGCTGTATACCATATTAGCCGCAATAATTTTAGTCGAATTATAAGAGTTGTTAAGGATCTAATATGTTAAGAGTGTGATTGTATTGTGTCTTGTTTATTTAAGCTATTTCTGATTTGTTATTTGTACCTTTGGCATTGAATGTTTCCCAATATGTTTTACTCTGCTATAAACTGCCCTGAGTCCCTTTGGAGAGATAGAGTGGGCTGCTATTATTATTATTATTATTATTATTATTATTATTTCCAGCAGTACAGACCCAGTGAGGACCCAAAACAATTTACAGTATAAATTAGAGCAGAATACAGCTAAAATCAGTCAACTTGGACATTGATGAAACATTTACAATTAATTTACCAGCTTAAAACCAAATAAAAATTAATCAGGAAATATTAAAATGTAACAAAAAGTGGGAGAGGGGAAACAGTAGTCATCACTATAGTGACAGACTTTAAGAAACTCTTCAGCAAAACCTTAGAAGTCTGGCAGCAACATATAGGGAGGTACAGGTTGGGATCCTATATCAGGGTGGCATAATGTACAATAACTCCAATGGAGCTAGACAGTCATTGTGTTATGCCACCCTTATAGCAGATGACAATATTGTACAGTCAATGGCAACCCAACATTATACTGATGTGCACTCCCATTTCACAAAGTCAAATGACAACTGCAAAGAGACAGTTCAAATAGCTACAGATCAAGGTATTATATTTCATTCCAAGATACCTTATGCATTGTGGCTGTTTGTACAACTGTGAATTTAGTTGTGTAATTGTGCAATATTACTGAATGAGAAAAGAGAGTGGTGTAAGGGTGTTTATTATGCCAACTATGTGTTGCTAACAGGACACTGGATATCATGTTTCTGAATGTCTGGACCCTAGAAGTACAGGTTTCACAGGTCATAATGAAAAATTTGAATTGCGCCTGGAAACAGTAGCCAGTGAAATCATACATTAAAATGGGTTTCTATTCTCCCTATAAGCAATTCTGGCCACAGTCTAACTTTAATACCTTGGACCCACTGAGATTTCTAAATGATTTGCAAAAGTAAGCACGGATAGAGTGTGTTACTGTAAACAAAAAACCCCAAAAACCCACCTTGTCACCTAGTATGTTGCCACATATTGCGTTTTAGGAATTTTATAATTTTCTATTTTCTATAATATTATTAATGAGATTTTTATGCACTGTTGATTATACTTATGCCATTGTATTTATACTTATGTATTGTTGTATTGTACAGGCACTTTAGACAAGATTAATTGCTTTGTTTAAGGAAAGTGTTTCATGAAGCCACTTGCTTGACCTCTTTTGGATAATGTGATGATTTCCTTTACCAGTGAAATATCTTCATTTCTTCAAAGTGAGAAGAACATAAAAAGCTTTACTATATTCTTTATAGGTTAATAGGATCAAAACTCCCAAGCAGATAGATGAGCTTATAGAGATCGAAAGTGATACGGGAACTTGGTACAAGAGGTGTTATGTCAGAGTGCGCACAGAGCTGGATGGTGTAAGTAAATGTAATCTTTTAAGAATATTATTTGTGCTAAGATGCAAATAGTACTAGAGAAACATGCCTGTTTTCACATTGCCATTTATGTCAGAAGAAAGTTGAATAGAACAGGTGATCTGGTGTGTGTGTGTATACACACTCACACACACACACGTATGGATGGAAGGATTATTCCATGCTCTTGTGTTTTTCAGATGATGCCCTGATTTTATTTTATTATGGTCTTTCATCCTGTCTGACTTCCAAGAACCTCAACTTTTATCTCTCAACTTTAATCACAATTTTTAATGCAATGTGGCTGGCTAAAGTTACTCAGTAAACTCAATGGCTAACTGCTGATTTGAACCTTGACTTCATCATTGTGTTTCTAACACAGCACTATATTTAACAGCATAATCCTATGCATGTATTCACAGAAATAGTTCTCATTGATTTTAACGTGACTTAATCTCTTGTGAACAGGTACAGCACAGCATTGCATTATAATTGTAACATGTGGAAAGTCCCAGGAATGATTGTGAGTTGTACAATCTGTTTCGGTCTTTCCACTACAAATATACACTACAAATATTATATCTTTAAGGGCTGTGTTCCCAGACTTCACATTAATATGCAAACCTGTTAGTAATAATGAAATGAAGAACTTCTAGCCCAAGACAACTATAGACTTGCACTGGAGAACCTAGAAAATTCCTATAGAGGGCATATTTTATTAGAGTTGGATAAATTATGTTATTGATTTGGATATGTGATATTTTTGTATAAATGTGAAGCATTGAATTTGCCATATGCTATGTTGTAAACTGCTTTGAGTTCCCCCCAGGGGTTAGAACAGTGGTATAGAAATGCAGTAAGTAAGTAAGTAAGTAAATAAATAAATAAATAAATAAATGGATAAATTAAACTCTGGCCATCCTGCAGTTATGGGGATCACACATTACTTGGACCAAGGCAATCCACATTTTTTACATCCTGGTGTAGCTGATTTAAGAGAAGGAGATACATCACCTGAGATATGCTATTGCTGGAGTATTTAAAATCCTGGAATTAAGATCCCTCTTTAAGGTAGTTGTGTGTATTACTTCAGTGCAAGTAGCATTTCTCCTTACCTGCCCTACTGCCATTTCATGCTTTTCAGCTGCTTCTGTATTTCTGGCATATTATGGCAAAACAAAAATAAAATTGAAAATCCCAACTATTTGTAAATACTAACCAAAACCAGAATCACTCTGTGTGTAGTTTCCCATTTCGAACTCCTTCAAAGTGTAGCTCCATGAGACTGCAAGAAAAAGGCTGCCTCCCTGATGCTAAATACTTTTAGTGAAATTAATATTATTGTATGGCAGAAACAGATAATAATACTCACAGCTAAAATTATAAATGTCTGGTTGGCCACCCTCTTACTAGAAAGAAAGGATACTGCCATCAGCACCAAAAAAAGTTGAAAAGCTTGGCATGCCCATGTCAATTTAGGGAACAATGCCAATCGTATTAGCCAGGTCCCCTGTCACATGCTGTTCTTGGACTCACACATTTCAGAGACTGTGAACAATTCACTGCTATCAATTTTATCAGTGGAGAAAAAAACCATCCCTTGGTGTAGTTTTCCTGCACAGACCACGGCTTCTTAAACCCTATCCACTCAGGACTCCTTTTGACCCGAGAAATGTTTATATGATCCCAGATATATAGGTATAGATAAAATAGGTATAAACATCATACATTTACTTTTAACAAATCACCATTTGCAAGGCTTGCTGACAGGCTGAGTTTCCTTTTTTATGAAGCATTTTCTGAGAGTTCACTATAAACACTGCACATCAGATTTGTGTAAATGTTTAAAACACCCACTAGGTGATATTCAGAAAACCCTACACTTCAAGACATCAACATTGAGCTAAGGGGACCACATTTGGGGTTGGAACACATAGTTGAAGATACAGTGGAATAGACAACCCTTTCAATTAGCTATTAGCTAGGAACCACAGTGGCACAATGAGTTAAACCCTTGTACTGGCTGAACTGCAGACCTGAAGGTCAGTGGTTCGAATCCACGAGATGGGGTGAGCTCCCATCTTTCAGCTCCAGCTTCCCATGTGGGGACTTGAGAGAAGCCTCCCACAGAATGGTAACATATCCTGGTGTCCCCTGGGCAATGTCTCTGCAGATGTCCAATTCTCATACCAGAAGCGACTTGCAGTTTCTCAAGTCACTTCTGACATGATAAAAAAGCCATTCACTTTCATCAATGCATAGACCTGACCTGGTAATTCTAATGCTTCACATTTGGTTCTCCAAGATATGCAACCCTTTAGGTATTATTGAATTGCAACTCCTAACATCCCCGCCCAGCAGAGCCAATGGTGAAGAATTCCAGAAGTGGAAGCTAAACAATTTCTGAAGGGTCACACGCTTGATACTCCTGTTGTGTCTTTTTATATTTTAATTACATAGAGTTTAGAAATAAATGCTAATATTCTTAATCTCTCACAGATTTGGCTAACATTTATGAGGTGTTTCACCTATCCAGTCAAGGACAATACAACCAAACTTGCAGCAGTATGGTTTACACTTTCTTTTGGGTAAGATAACAAGACAAATCCATTGTAGTGAAATGAGATTGTATTCTTCTTTCTGTATTTTAATCTTACTTATTGAAGTGTGGTAAAATGGGTTGGAAGTTTTACCTGATGAAGGAATTTTCAAACAAAGAGGTTTTTCGTCCCACTTTCACAGATACTAGAATTCAGGGCCATCCACTAAAAATGAATAGCAGAATATTTGGAATAGATCAAAAGTTGTTATTTGTTTTCATTACTCACAATTAAAATTCACCATCATGTGGCACTGCGACCACACTGAGGCATGGTTAATCTAAAGGACAAGGAACCAGATGAGAGAAAGCCAGAATGGGAAGCTAAGTTTGGGTTTTTTAAACATTATATGTTGTGTTGTATCTGAATGTAGCCTTTGTATTTTAAAATACAGTAGGGTCTCGTTTATCCAGTCTTCACTCATCCAACGTTCTGTATTATCCAACGTTCTGTATTATCCGCAGTCTGCCTCTTGCCTGGATCCACAACTGATCCACAACTGTTTCAATACATTGCAATATTTTGGTGCTAAATTCATAAATACAGTAATTACTACATAATGTTACTGTGTATTGAACTGCTTTTTCTGCTGATTTGTAGAAAAACATGATGTTTCGGTGCTTAATTTGTAACATCATAACATAATGTGATGTTTAATAGGCTTTTCCTTAATCTTTCCTTATTATCCAACATCTTCGCTTATCCAACATTCTGCCGGCCCATTTATGTTAGATAAGCGTGACTCTACTGTATTACTTTTTATCAGTGCATATTCAAAAAAAAAAATGGCTGTGTTGCAATACAAGTACATATTGTGGGCTTCAATTATTTTTAAAGAAAATATATTAAACATATTCCTCTGAGGTACTATTTATTTATTTAAAATTTTTGTATCCCGTTCTTCTCTACCTCCGTAGAGGGACTCAGAATGGCTAACAGCAAAAATTCAATGCTAACAATAATCAATAATCAACTTTTAAAACATCATATATAAACAATAGGTTAAAAGTACATATAAGATAAAAACATATAAGCCATTCTATTTGCTCACCTTATACTCATTGCTCTTCAAAGGTACTATGGATTGTCAGTCTGGTTTCCAGATGTAATCAAGCATCTTCAAGCAGATGAATACGCTTCTAGGAGGAAGAGTTTTGAAAATGAGAAGATAATAGATTTTGACTTCAACTTTACTTTGGAAAATCAGATCCACTTCAATGGAACATTCATCAATGACAGGTTGAAATAGATAAACAATCAATTTACCTTCCCAAACAAATCTCTAGTAATGCATTGGTATCCAGACATTGTCCTCACTCCTAACAATGAAGGGTTGTTAGCCACTTAACTACTATTCTTGGTTTGGGGAGTCTTACTCTTAATAATTTAACTCTGGATTAAGAACAGAGATCTTACTTCAACACACCTAAGAGAGTGATAGATTTAGCTCTTATTTTATTTATTTATTAGCCATCCCCTGCCATGCATTGCTGTGGCCCAATCTGTGTGTATGTGTTTTTGTGTGTGCGCATGTATGTGTATTTATGTGGTTATGTGCATGCATTGTAATGTATTTTTTGGCTTTTTAAGTTTCTTCTGCTGTGTTTTTCAGTGTTTTTATGAGTGATGATCGCTCGTTGTCCTAATAGGTGTATTGTATCCAAATTTGGTGTCAATTCACCCACTGGTTTTTGAGTTATGTTAATCCCACAAACGAACATTACATTTTTATTTATATAGATTTATTTATTTACTTCACTTCTACCATGCCTTTCTTTACTCCTGAGGGGATTCAAGGCAGCTTACAAACCCAGCAAAATTCAATGCCACACAGGTAAACAAGAAACACATCTCATCAAAATATAAACAATCTAAACATATCTAAGCAATTGAAACAGTCTAAGTGATTAAAACACATATCAATCAATTAAGCAGATTAAAACCACATAAAATGCCAAGTCCAAATGGTTTTCCAAAATCCATAATCCGCTATTCAAGTTGTTAAAGTCTCACTCCATATTTTCCTATTCATCAAACGCCTATGAGAAGAGCCAGGTCTTAAGTGGTCACTAGTCCCACCTAAGAGGCAGAGATCATAGTGACACGTTCATAGCTATCTCAGGCAGTTGGGCTGAGGCTTGAACACTCATCCAGCAAAGACTTCTTTACATTTACATATTTATTATCATTCAATAAACCCAGGGCAACATTCATTATCTTATCACACTTTATAGTAACAGCAGCCCTCTCAAGCATTTCATTATGAGCAACATATTGCATTTTATGTTGTATCATTGTATCTTGTTATATTTCAGGAATGTTTCCTTTTCATTTGTATGTATGAGTGTCAAGAATATTGATGCTGTTCTGATTGCCAAATGCCTCCTCCCCACTTTCCCCCCCCCCCCCTTAAAACCCTTCTTTTCATTTATATTCACATTTGTTTGCTCTACTTTATAAATTAGGTGAAATATGATTTGCACTAGCCAGGGATGACTTCTGAATCATTGTTTTCAAATGATGGGTTGGAGGCAGGCCCTGGTTAATGCCAACTATAGTGTGGTTGATTGTCACAGCGGAGCAAGGCATGGTTATCAGAATCTGATAAAGGATTTTGCATACAAGAGGAAAATATTAAATATACGAGCCTGGAAATTATGGATTATTTGATTATTTTTAATTACTACTGCCACAGTTTGGATGATCACATTGTGACATATAATGCCAGAGCATCAATTGAAAAATTGCTTTCAAAATAAGGTCTCTTGCAATGTATAATATTCTAAGCTGATTACAAACTATTTCTATTGGTCAGGTTCACCATGATGAAATTTAAAGCAGTTACTTTTCAAGATACACTTTTTAAGAGCTGTAATTTTGAAGATGTTACTACATTGAACACATACTTTAGGAACTGCATTTTTTTGGAGACCACTTTCTTCAGCACAGGTATGGTGAAAGGAACTCACTGTTAGGTGGGGATCGGATGGGGTCCATTTTATGAAGAATATCTAGCCAGGATCCCATGGTTATAGATCATACAGTGGGAATCCAGAACAAACTTAAAAGAGGGCACTTATTTTTCAGCACTCTTTTTGAGCAATATTTGCATTTTGAATGCTGAGTTGCTGGATGGTCTTATCTTTGGTAGAACTTCAGTATAAATTTGGAGGAAGAAGAGCAGGTCTTGGAGGAAAGAAATAAACCACATTTCCCAGAATTTAACAATTCCTCAGTCATGATGAATTGCTTGGGTAGCACCATGATTTTTGATCTTTTAGTTCAAGAAATTAATATTGAATTCGCTTAAATTAAATAGTAGATGTGTAGATGAGAATAGTACCTGAAGGATAAAAAATAAAGGAAAATAGCAAACCAGTTCTGTCTGACATGAAACTTTTCCTGCCACGTACAAATACCCAATGATTGAGATTCAGCCCATTTCCAGAGTGTCCGTCCCATTATGCACCACCGTTGGCAGATAGTGGATGTATAACTAGCCCTCTTTCCCCAACGGAAGAAGTGGGCAGCTGGTAAAAGGAAATAATGGTTTTTGAAGTATTTTGGATTTCATCTTTTCAGATAAGAGACTTTCAACCTGTGTAGAGACAGCAATCAGAAATGTAATTTAAAATAAAAGGTCATACCATTGGGGCTGTGGTGGTGCAGCGGGTTAAACTCTAAGCTGCAGAACTTGCTGACCGGAAGGTCAGTGGTTCAGATTCATGGGACAGGGTGAGCTTCTGTTGTTAGCCCCAGCTTCTGCCAACCTAGCAGTTTAAAAACATGAAAATGTGAGTAGATTAATAGGTACCACTTTGGTGGGAAGGTAACAGCGCTCCATGCAGTCATGCTGGACACATGACCTAGGAGGCATCTACAAACAATGCTAGCTCTTCAGCTTAGAAGTGGAGATGAGCACTACCCCCCGAGAGTCAGACATGACTAGACTTGATGTCAAGAGAAAACTTTTACCTTTACTTATGGAAGCATCAACTACCAATTACCTCTTAAAAGCCTTGAATTTTTGAAAGGTTTTGAAATGACATCCAAGTGTTTTAAACAAAAAGCACTATCATCATTGAGGCTTGGTGTCTGAAACGTTTTAAGATCAAATACTTTCACACCTACCTGATATTGTTCTGTCATTTTCTCTGTTTCCATAGATCTTGAGCCATACAAATATCCTGGCAGTGAATTTATAAACTGTACATTCTATCACAACAAGACAGGGTGTCAGATCTCCTTTGATGATGACTACAGTGCCTATTGGATTTATTTTGTTAATTTTCTGGGGACTTTAGCAGTATTACCAGGAAATATTGTTTCAGCTCTTCTGATGGACAGAATTGGGCGTTTAACAATGTTAGGTATGTTTTTCATTAAAATGGATTTTAAAATGCTTTAACTGGTTCTGAAGTGGGAGATGGGTTTTAAAAATAATTTTATAAAAACTATTTAAAAACAATCCTCAGGGTAATATAAAGTAAATGTTATTCATTCTTTTAATAAGTTCAGTATCATCCTAAATGTTATATTTTCCCCACTGGCTTTGTTTGTTTTAACTTTTGCTGATGAGGAATTCTGAACTTTTGCTAATGAGGAATTATTGATACATGCCCATATATTGAGCGGTAGCCATATGTTGGCCATGTAGCAAAATGCACCAAAATCCATAAATCAGCAATAACCTTATCAGGCCAGCTCCAAAGCATACAATGCAATATGCAAACTTTGCATCAGGCAAAAATATTTGCATCGGGCAAAAATATTAAAAATCATACATTCTATCTCTGTTAAGATGTTATTGAAGGATTTGAGGGGCCACCCTCCTCTCAGCCATGTGAGGACTAGGGTCAAATGATTTTTTTAATCAAGTGAATACTATTAGTATCTGCTCGTGTACTGTCTACTTAGGCCAGTGGCTCTCAACCTGAGGGTTTGGTCATTCCAAGAAAGACAACTGATTCATGTGGGTTATTCCACTTGACAAAGTTTCACAAATAAGGCCTAGGTCAATGATTTTCAACCTGTGGGTCCCCAGATGTTTTGACATTCAACTCTCAGAAATCCTAACAGCTGGTAAACTGACTGGGATTTCTGGGTGGTGGCCCCCCAGCTCTGGAACTCTCTTCCTAGGGAGATTAGACTGGCACCTACCTTGTCCACCTTCCGCAAGAACCTAAAAACAGGATGTTCCGCTGTGCCTTTGACTAGGCAGTTCCAAAGAATTGGCCCAATGTTACCTAAGTTCCAGAACTTTAGCATGGCCCTCCGTTCTACAATCCTGACATTTTAATAGCCATGAACATTATCCTCCCAGTCCTGCCTTCTGAATTTTGCACTTTCCCTTAGCTCTAGCTAGGAATTTGCATAAACACAGAACCCTCTGAACTCAGCACTTTTATTGTTCTGTATGGTACTGTTTTTATGGTCATTCTTTATTGTGATATGTTTTTATTTGGTTTTGTTTTGATGCTATCTTATTGTGTTATGTTTTTAATTTTGTCCCTTGGTAAGCCACCCCAAGTCCTTTAGAGGAGATGGAAGCGGGGTATAAAAATAATTATTTATTGTTATTGTAGGCCAAAAAACCTGGGGAACCACAGATTGAGAACCATTGACCTAGGTCTTATTTGTGAAACTTTGTCAAGTGGACTAACTCAAATAAATCAGTTGTCTTTCTTGGAATGACCAAGCCCATAGAAGGGTTGGGGAGGCACACATCTAGCCAGAAAGCTCAGGTGAGAATAGTCAACAAGAAGTCTAGGCAGAATACAGACCGAGATCAGAAACCATGGATCAGTGAATAGCATAGTCAGGAAATGATCTCTTATCATTTCACCTATTGCTCAGGGAGCAGACAAACTGTATGCCATCAATTGGGCCTTGGAGTGATGAGCGAGTAGGATAAACATGATTGCCGCAGCTGAAGTGTTCACTACTCTAGATGCTGTGAGGTTGGGGGTGCTGCCTGGGTCTAGCGTGTTTGCAGGATGCAGGTTACTTCTGGTAGGAGATCTTGACTTTAGTATGGAATTACAGTGTAGTAAAAACTAAGACAACATAAGTAGTAATTCTCACTTTTTGCCTACAGGTGGCTCTATGATTCTCTCTGGGATTAGTTGTTTTTTCCTATGGTTTGGTACAAGTGAATCCATGATGATAGGCATGCTGTGTCTATACAATGGCCTCACAATTTCGGCATGGAATTCCCTTGACGTCATTACTGTGGAACTTTATCCTACAGACAGGAGGTACATTCTTATATTTTTACTGTGCGTCACAGTCTTCCCAAAACATCATTATCATTATTGTCGTTGTCATCAACAAACGGGATAGAGTAAATGACCTTATTTTCCTTTCCATTGTTATCTGGGCATGCTTCTGTATTTTAAAGAAGCTATACATCCTCCTTTATATTGGAGGAAAGCAAGCAAAGGAATCACCTAGTTATCTGCAGGACTGGCCCTGTTTGACTTAGTCATAAATTGTGGACCTATAGATGGTATATTTTCTTGGATCTCTGCTGACATTGGTCAATGTCAGAGACAATGTACTAAGCTACTCAGTTTGGATTAATCCAGTATGACTGTTGTTCCAATCAGCCACCAAGCAAGCAATAAAGTGTGACCCTTGGTTTCTAGATTAGCAGCGTGTTCTCTTGCAATTGGTATTAATAAATCCAAAACATTAAATTGTTCTTCTGATTAATACTTAACACTTCCATTATTAATAATAGAATCAAAGAATTGTAAGGGACCACAAGAGCCATCCAGTCATTTTATGTAGTGACAGACTATAGTGACAGCTATTTCTTTGAAGGCTACTTGAGTTCATAGATCCGTTTATGGCATGGCATCTACATTTTTGCAAGCAAATCAAAGCATACAACCCATGACTGGGACTGCCAACTTTGTAGAACTTGCCTGAATATGACATTCACTGGTATAGCTTTTAGAATCACCTCCTTGCCTCAATGACATGGCAAAGTAGGAGATTGTGAATGAGAATTGTATTACTATCTTTTAAAAGTTGTTTTTTTAATTTTTGAAAATATACGTTTTTTTCCTCTTTGAGTATAATTAAAACACACATACACATACCCATTGTTTAACAGTGTCTTCCCTTCCCTCTCCTTAGTACATGCTTTTCAGGTTTCCTTTTCAACTGGCCTCCCTAATTTGTTATAAGTATTATCTATGTATAATCCTGTCAGGGGGGTTGAGTATAATTTTGGAGACATTGGCACAGCAAGTGTCTACTGCCATCCTGTGGAAAGAACATAACAATGTTCCGGTCTTGTTTTTGTTACTCGTGTCATATAACATGGCTGAAAAACCAGCATTAGTTGTTGTTTCCCTCAACTTTTTATGGATTAGGCACTTTCAAAGCATGTTACTCTTCTGTAATAATGCACTTGATGAGCTAATGCACTGGAAAAGCTCTGTTGAGCTAAAGTGTTTTTCTTCCCACCAGGCATATATAAAACCATGCCAATATTAGTGACCATCTGATTAAGGCTGCAGTCCTAAAGTGAAGCAGTGCTTCAATCTCAGGGGCTCTGGATTATCTAAAACCCTTTCTGGACTATGGTACCAAGGCAGATGAACTATTTCTTAATCCCCCTACCTAACTATCCACAGGGCTTTACCATTTAAAAAATTTTCAAAATAAAGTTTCCTTTCATTGAAAGTAATTGGAAAGGGAGTCCTTCAACCATCTACAACAGATATGGGCAAACCCAGGCCCAGGGGTGGATGCGACCCCTTGGGATCTTTTCTCAGGTCCTCCTCTCTCTCACCATCCTATCCTTGCTTCCTTCAACTTTCTTTCTTTCTTCCCTCCCTCCCTTTCCTTGCCTTCCTCTTTCTCCTTCCCACTATTCCCTCATACCCTTTCGTCTTTCCTTTCTTCCCTCTTTCCTCTCCCCCTCTCTCCTTCCTTCCTTCCTTCCTTCCTTCCTTCCTTCCTTCCTTCCTTCCTTCCTTCCTTCCCTTTTGTCTTTCCTTTCTTCTCTTTCCTCCCTCCCTCCATTCCCTTCCACCCTTCCTTCCTTCCATCCTTCTCTTCCA
Source organism: Anolis sagrei (assembly GCF_037176765.1). Classification (NCBI taxonomy): domain Eukaryota; kingdom Metazoa; phylum Chordata; class Lepidosauria; order Squamata; family Anolidae; genus Anolis; species Anolis sagrei. The sequence goes on from NC_090022.1 coordinate 264,310,085, forward strand.
CCCTTTCTTCTTTCTCTTTTTCCTTCCTCCTTTTCTCCTGGGGGATGTTTTGCTGGGAGAAGAGAAGGGAGAGAGGGAACATGAGAACCATGTTTCAATATTTAAAAGGGTGCTCCATTGAGGAGGATTGAGGGGGGGGGGGGGGAACTGACTTTCTGCTGCCCCAGAGACCAGGGCACAAGGGAACAGTGGTTTCAAATGGCAGGGAAAGAGATTTGACTGAAAAGATTAGGAAGAACTTCCTAGAGAGTGTGATGGAGTATCCTTTTCTGGAGGCTTTTCCACAGAGGCTGTCTATTGGGAGTGCTTTGTTTGTTCCTTCCTGTATGGCAGGGGGTTGGACTGGATGGCCCTTGGGGGTCTCTTCCAATTATAGGACTCTAGGATTCTATATCAGGACTAAGCAATACGGGATATAACGGATACACCTTTTCTCTCCCTTCCACCATCTCATCCTGACCAAGACCAACCCTTTCAGGGTCCAAACATTTCCTGTCTTTCCTTCACTTTCTGCCTCCAAAAGAGAAAAGGATGGGGAGGAATGGGGAAGGTAGGGGACTTGGGGAGAACCCTCTCTCTCCCGGCCCACCCACCCCGCTCCGGTCCACCTTGTGACCCCCATGTTAGAAAGTTTGCCCACGCCTGAGCTACAGGGCTCATATACATTTCACCCCATATTAAACACTGGATAGTTCCTTGCAATCTGCACAAAAGAAAACAAACCCAGAATTAAATACATGTATGTCATCGAGAGAATTCCATCCAGTATCATGTTTCACTACAACCTTTTGTTATTTCCCCCTCTCATTTCATTTATTAAGCTCTTTTTCTACCTAGGCAAGCAGAATGTGGAATTTTACTCCATTTATGTGGTCACTACTTACCCTAATCTTTCTTGGATATCTTTATTTGTAGACTACTGTGGTATATTTTTCTTCAGATATGATCTTAGGAAAGATTTATATGCAATATAATCCTGATTATTTCAGTCTGCTGCCTTGAACTTGTGCTCTGCAGTAGCTGATTTCAGATAAGCTCAGCAACAGAGCTTTTCTCCTCTTCAGTCCTTAAAATACAAGAAACATCAAGTTTTCTTAACGTGTTCAACTCTGTATTTTTAACTGTGGAAACAGCAGTTTCTCTCTAATGAAACCTTTTCAAATAAGCAATACACAATATTGCATTCGACAATACAAAACAATACACAGACCAGGTGTTTACAATGTATTTATACAAGTATTACCTATGTCCAACACATAATTTTGGGACCCAAACAAAGCAGGTTCCCAAACTGCACCTTCCTCTATTGCAGTGGTTCTCAATCTGTGGATCCCCAGGTGTTTACCCAACAATTCCCAGAAATCCCATCCAGTTTACTAGCTATTAAGATTTCTGGGAGTTGAAGGCTAAAACATCTGGGGACCCACAGATTGAGAACCACTGCTCTATCAGATCTCAACCAGGCATAGATTGGGAGAGGCACCTTCTTATGCAGTGGCATGATGATGTATGCAGTTTCAAATAATTGGTGTATATGTGTCTTTTTAAAGCAACTCATTTTGAAAATGCAATAACAACATACCCAGTCATAAGGACATGGGGCCATTGGCCCTTTTGGAAGCTTAAATGTGATCTATATAAATCCCAGTCTGTGATATTATCTTGAAGTTGCATAATTCTGGACCTTGGTCTCCAGAGTTGTAGTCCAATGCTCAAACCATTATACCATGTTGTCTCTCTTAACTTTTATTTGTTTTTTTGTGGGCCTTAAAGTTATTTCTGATTACAGCATTAAAAAGGCTAAACTATCATGGGGTTTTCTTGGCAGAAGTTGTGCAGAAGCTTCTTTTAGGCTAAAAGAATATGAAATTGCCAATGGTCAACCAGTGGGTTTCCATGACTGAGCAGGGATTCAAATGCTGGTCTCCCAGGTTTCTAGTCCAACACTGAAGACACTACACACACTGGTTCCCTATCCATTCTTACCAGCATGAATTTATGGATATAGTACCAGCCCTAACCCCCTCCCCTTTAACACTGTGCTTTTAGACTCACTTCTTTTCAGTAACCAAGTGTTCAACAAGAGATTGCACGGAAGTCCTTCTGAATTCTATATAAAAATGCTTTGGAAAAATGGTTCTGCATTTGTTTCTGTTTCCGAAAGGTCTATAAGATGCCCTATCACCTCAGTAATCATTTTTTGAACTGATAACATTCATGGCCTGTCCTGGGACCTTATCACATTGGGATATAATCCATTTATATCAGTATGCATCCCCCATTTTTTAGGATTAGATGCATATTGTGTTGAGACAGGATACATACTCTCCTCATCACACCTGATTATTGTTATTCTTACAATTTGAAAATACTGTGCTTTGACTCATCACACCATGGAAGGCTGGCTTCTCCCAATCCATTCAGAACATCCCCTACATCACTCTATGGACCTTATCACATTAGGAAATACTCAATTTCTGAGACTGTTTGAGAATGATTTTGAATGGGTCCCATCACATGACGTCAGTATTCCATTGAAATCCATTTGCAAAGTGTCACAGAAATGGATTATTTGCAGACAGAATTCTAGTCGTGTTTTTTGAAATGCTACGTATTCTTCCATTGTGGAAGCGCTGTTTTTATGTGTGATAGGAAAATCTGTATGCATTGCATCAGCAACAATACTTTTTCAAAGGTCATAGAGTAATGTAGAGGGTGTTTTGAATGGATTGGGAAGAGCCAGCCTTTTGTGGTGTGATGAGTCCAAGTGCAGTTTTTTCAAATCATAAGAATTGTAATAATCAGGTGTGATGAGGAGAGTATGCATCCTGACTCAATACAGTATACCAGCGCTGCAGCAACTGAAGAAACACTATTTGAATACCATCTGTGAATAATCAGTTTCTGTGATGCTTTGCAGAAAAATTTTGACAAAATACTGACAGGATGGGGCAAACATCATGTGATGGGACCCCTTTGAAATCACTCTCAAACAGTCTCAGAAACTGAGTATTTCCTAATGTGATAAGGTCCTGGTTGTAGTCTCATCAGCACTTGAATAAAGTCTTCTTAAAGAGGTGGCTTGCTTAAAAACACATGCATATTTTCTATTCTTGAGAGGATTATTTTATTATTATTTTATTATTTATTGTTCTTATACCCCACTACCATCTCCCGCAGGACACGGTGCGGCTTACAAAAGGCCAAGCCCAATAACATCATGAAAACAACAAAAACAAAACAATAAATAACTCATAAAAAGCAAAACAATACAATAATAATACAACACATTTTAAAAACATGGGCAGGGCCATATGTGAAAATTTTAAAAATTAAAAGCTGGAAAGTTCAAAGGGGATAGGAGGAATGTTTTAGGATAGGTGGACATGCAGATAGTTCTAAATCTCTCATAAAGTGCATTAAGGACATACATTTTGCTTAGGATTCCTTATTCTGGGAAGGATCATTATCTCCTTGTTGTATCTCTCTGGGACAGAGGTGGACAACTTGCAAGAAAGGTTTCAAGAAACAGTTCCGATTTAATCCATTACATTCCTTCCATTTATCTCCCCCAATACCTTTCTCATCTAATGGCTGCAGTGATGAGTTCTTAACTTTGCTGACAAAATTGCTTGTCTTAAGTTTGAATGCTGTTGTGTATCTACTAGGAGAGGGGACAAAAATGAAGGCATCGGTCCCCCTTTCTGGTGTGTCCCCCCCTCCATGAATTCTTCTTCATTCCATAAATTTCTCCTATTGCAGTAATAAATCCAAATAAAAAGGCAGGGAAATGTATTAAGAGAATACAAACACAACAAATACAAGAATTGTTAGGCATGAATAATTTTCATTGTCTAACTCTCCAATACTAGAAATTTGTGAATGGAAAGAAAATTTCATTTAGATTTGTAAAATTCTTATCAGCATGCTGTATCCTCATTTTGTCTTCCCCAGCCATCCCCCCGATTAGTCCATCCTAATTTGTGCATTAGCAGAATGCTATAGTAATTACTGGAAAATCCAGTTTCTGACAATTAATGTCTAAGTTATGAATTAATTTAAATTACAAATTATATTTGCTAAAGGCAAAGACAACGCGGGTAATCTCATAATTAACATGAATGAATGAATTATCAAGCTTGGTGATCCAAGCTCAGGGTGGCTCCCCAAAGAGGCCTGCTGAATGTATTGATACCATTTTGGTACCAGGCAAACGTTTTAGTTTTAATACAATTTTGCTATTTTAATATGCTTATTGCATCTTATGTTTCTTTGTTTTTATAATCCAATCTAGAGGTTCCCAATTCCACTCTTCCTTAGGAGTTCGGTAACTGAGTTTTGGAGTTTGATTGGAGAAGAGTCATTGGATCAGTCTTGTCCATTTATTTAGACCAATCTCAATCCCCAGGCATGGTGTGTTGGGGAACATGATAATAAGTGAAGGTGTTTGTTTTTTTCATTCAGGAAGGTTATGGTGTCAAATCTATAGTCATTTGGCTCCATTTCAATAATTCCCACAAGACTCTTTGTTTCCAAACTGCCTTTGAAAAAAAAAAAGAATTTATCTCCTCCAGATAAATTATTGTTTTAGGGGGTAATTTTTTCAGAAGGCATATTGCATTATTTTAAGTACAGTTTCTACATGTGTTAGGCATTTTCAGAAATGACTTTTAAACTACCATATAGTTGCTCTCTTCACTATGCTTTTCTTTCCTAGTTTACTTCTTCCTACCCATGTTAACTCTTCTTTCTCCATCTCTTTCTCTTTCAGGGCAACGGGCTTTGGCTTCCTAAATGCATTATGCAAAGCAGCAGCTGTTCTTGGGAATTTAATATTTGGTTCTTTTGTTGTCATCGCCAAATCGATTCCTATTCTTTTGGCTTCTACAGTTCTGGTCTGTGGAGGTTTGGTTGGACTTCGACTCCCTGACACCAGAACCCAAGTGTTGATGTAACTTGGGATGGATTGTGGATAAAAAGCCATTTACAATTTGTTTTCCTCTCTTTCCAAGTGTCAGATCTCCTGGGTGGATAGGCAAAGGTTTCAGATTTTCAGATCATGGAAGGTTGCAGTAGTCCTATTCTCAAAATGAAATATCTATGGCAGAAGATGAGAAAATAGATTTAAGTCCACTTCAAATATTCCCCAGATCTTAGAAACATTACTTTAGCATTTTAGCCCCTGGAGGAGTTGTACTCCACAAAAATAACTTTTCCAGGCTCTGAGCTATATCTGCTAGATCCACATCTAGCTTCACACGTCTGATCAACTCCTATCCCCAATCAGCCATATATTTAGGGAATGTCTGATGATTTGGAGCCCACCACCTATTATTCTCCTATATGAAGCTGAAAACTCACAAATATGTCTATGCACATAAAAGTCATTGCATGGCAGTTCCTACTTCAGATCTACTCTTGTGAAAAGGGATGAAAATATGTTATCAGATGGAGAACAAACAGCCATGGCCATTCTCATTCCCTCATACCACCTTATGCATTCAGTTAATGTTTGAAGTGAGTTGTTAATCCATTACAAACTATATATGTTGTCTTTTCTATGATAGAGCAAAAGGACATCCCAATGATCAGTTAAACTAGTGGAGTCTTATTGATTTCACCTGTGTTACACTAAGGTGAGAATTCTGTGAATTGTGCACCTTACAAGTTGCTTCTTTCCAAATGATTTTTTAAAAAATTGTTGTTGAAAGCCAGTCATGGTGGTTTCATATATAACAAGTTCCCTTCGCGGAGATTGTTTCCATGTGGGAAAATGTATTTCTCAGCCATTCTGCAGTCTCAAGGACAGTGTGAATGCTTTGTTTCATAATAGGCAGAGGGGTTAAAGACATTGTAACACCTAAATACCATTTGGCCATATGCAAACTTAAATAAATCGCAGCATGAAAACTATTCTGCTAGTTTAACCTTGTAATGTTCACTCTGTATATGGAAGCCACCAAATAATATCACTATTTTGAATTGAGCTGATATAAATAGAGCCATCAAGCCATTTCTTGACAATATATGCTAGTCTTAATGTGTATAAGAAGATGCAGAATTACCTGCATGAGTGTACGTAACATTAGTTTTCGTGCTTTCTTTTAATGATTATTTGGGTTGGGAGTTTAGACTGATACTTGCAGCTAAATCACATTTAAGATTAAAATAAATTTTGCACCTTCACAACCATACTACTAATTGAAAAAAATCAAATTAAAAACCCAATAATAAACATGTTTTCAAGGCAAGGCATGCTTTCCAGGGTAAATTTGATTTTCTGTAAAATTATAATACAGAAAAAGAGTTGTCTCTATTTCAATTTGGTAATAGTAATTGTATCACCATGATGTGTGGTGAATCCATGGACCTTTGTGATGAGGTCCTAAAAGAAATAACTGTAGCACTTAGAAGAGAGTGACAAACTGCCACTCCATTTAGTGTATAAATTGGGTGACTGTATTTTCTTCTTCTTCTATTTAGCCTGGTGTCCTTAGAGATTGCTTTGAAAAGGGGAGAGACATCATTCTCAACTGTCCCATAAACTCTGGAAGTAGATTCATTGCTGTAATACTTCTACTCCACTTAGACAACACAGGATTACTTGAACTAGGCAGAAGTAGCATACTTCAGGGCAATCGTTTCACAGACTGTCAGACTAAGTGTTTTTTCATCAGCTGTGAGCTATGGTGATTCTGAAAAATAGAAATGAGATAAGCAAATAGAGGAGAAAGTGAGTTCATTCATTGCAGAGGGATTTGTAAGATGGCTACCTTTTTATGAATTAGATCTTCGATATGAATCATACTAAGATAGCTTTTCAGTATACATTTTAATGTCTTAATGTTAATATAAGTTTAATTGCTCATTTCAGTTGTTCCCCCATTTTTGGACAGTGGCAACATCTGTGAGTCTCATAGCTTTTAATATTAGCCCAACTTTAAATTGCAAAACTATGTTATAACCAATGCCGGACATTGAATTCGGCCTTTCTACAGATTTTCTTTCATTTGGAGACGAGGAACTTTTTATCCTGCTCTTTGCCATAAGGAGACCTTATGCAATACTTCTAAAAATCTGAAGCCTTTGTATGGATGGGGGAGTGGTGATCAATCGCCAGCTGTAAACCATGCTTTTGACATGCACTGTCCATTTATATTGATGTGGTGTTTCGTCTGCTTCCTTCCTCTATGTAACCACTGAAGAATCCAGAGCCATAACTAAGCTTTTGAAGGAAAATTAAGCACCAGCTCCAAAGCAGGACAAAATCTCACTATTTTATTATTGTGTTACTTTCTCAGAATCTAATAATGCTCAGTATTCATATTGAAAGTGTTGTGTTGGGTAATTCCTTGACACAATGTAGGCAATGAAAGTGGGCAGAGGTTTTAGATAAGGTGAAGAAAGTGTACAAAGAACAACCAAAGACATGTATATCCATCTTCTTTGGGGTGTGTGACTCATGCTTCAAGAAGACCAGCCTTGTCTCTTTGGCCACGACTCTCCGTCCTTCCTAAATGAATGGAAAATTGTGCATGGAAAGCAGGGAAGAGAAAAAGTTGTAATATGAATTGGTAGAAGAGGGTTTAGCAGTCCTAAGGACAAAAAGAAAGAAAGAACGTTTGAACCTCTTGAACACATAATATTTGAAATGCAGCTGGATAACACACATGATCTAAGCAGATGATTGCCTATGGCTTAGATGCAGATGTCTGATTACTAATATAAATCCTTTCATTGTCCAGGCATTATGTATGATATGGCCAAACCAATTTTGCTTAAGCTATGCTGTTCACTTTCAAGCAAGCCTTTTTCAGCAGTGACATAAAAATGAACAGTTGGGATTACTTACGCAAAATGTTTCAAAACTATGGACCTGATTTGAAATCTCTGTATCTCTGCAACCAGGAATGAAGGTCTTGCTACTTGAAAAGGTGGGGCACTGAGTTCCCATAATTGCAGCTAGATGCCTCTCCCAGCCCACAAATAGCCTCTGGCCACAATTATTTGCAAGATGGTGACCCTGCCACATAAGACCTAATGAGATATTCTCAATTCGTGAAATTATTTTTTAGATTTGTTTCTCACTCAAAATGATTAGTACAGCTTGGTAACTTGATAACTCATTCAATGGTTTGTAATTTTTTGTGTAAGTATAACATGTTGCCATTGTGAAATATATTGCTTTGAAAATGGATCCATCATTTTGAAACACCTTGGATATTTTTGTTAAGTCGTAAATTGTGCATACAATCTGCACAATAAGAGAAGTTCAACTTACACTGGAAACAGATAAACAGAGGGGATGTTATCATGGGTTGTTGTTGCCTCCCAACTTTCTTGTAAAATAGGCAGAGGGGGAAAAACAATAAACTTCCCCTGCAGAAAGGAAGATGAGTTTTGGATTAATGTGGAGCATGAATCCCATTACAAAGGAGAGGTACAAAAGGATGTTTTTCATGTTAAAACAAGGAAGAAAAGAGGAATTGAATGCCAGCCATACTTTCTTGCCTCCAGATTCTGCAGCATTGAAGATCTTCTGAGAATCAATGATTTTGTCCTCATTGGCTGTTTTTAAAAGTATTTCTCAACTATAGTTCAGATTCTTGCTCTTCTTGTTACATATAACTTCTTAATCCAGTGTTTCTCAACCTGGGGGTTAGGACCCCTGGGGGGTCACGAGGGGGTGTCAGAGGGGTCGCCAAAGGCCATCAGTCAGAAAATATAGTGTTATCTGTTGGTTATGAGAGTTCTGTGTGCCAAGTTTGGCCCAATTCTATTGTTGGTGGGCTTCAGAATGCTCTTTGATTGTAGGTGAACTATAAATCCCAACAACTACGACTCCCAAATGTCAAGGTCTATTTTCCCCAAACTCCACCAGTGTTTACATTTGGGCATATTGAGTATTTGTGCCAAGTTTGGTCCAGATCCATTGTTGTTTGGATTCACAGCGCACTCTAGATGTAGGTGAACTACAACTCCAAACCTAAAGGTAAATGCCCACCAAAACCTTCCAGTATTTTCTGTAGGTCATGGGAGTTCTGTGTGCCAAGTTTGGTTCAATTCCATCGTTGGTTGAGTTCACAATGCTCTTTGAATGTACATTAACTATAAACCCCAGCAACTACAACTCCCAAATCACAAAATCAATCTCCCCCAACCCCACCAGTATTCGAATTTGGATGTATCAGGTATTTGTGCCAAATTTGGTCCAGTGAATGAAAATGCATCCTGTATATCAGATATTTACATTACGATTCATAACAGTAGGAAAATTACAGTTATGAAGTAGCAAGAAAAATAATGTTATGGTTTGGGGTCACCACAACATGAAGAATTGTATTAAGGGGTCACGGCATTAGGAAGGTTGAGAAACACTGTCTTAATCCCTTCTGCAATGTTACTGTTGCCCAGATGGATATTTCTCTGTCTTATATTTGTGCAAGATGTAGATAAAAGTTTTCTCATCCTTAGTACTAGCTACATTTTCTGTGGGGGAAGCGTGGCTGTGTTTAATCCTTTGAAGGAATGCCAACACTCATATTCCTTCCACTTGACACAGAGCTCTCTAAGAACATAGGAATCACGTGATTGCATCAGAATAACGACTTGTTTAGTCTGGTAGCCCAGTGATACAAAATAAATGCTATTATACTTTTCCATAAACTAAATATATGTTTGCATTTTAATGTGCTTTAATTATCATTAGGAAACTCCCCACTGGTCCTCCTAAGTCAGTGAACACATCCAGTGTTTGCACCTCATATTTCGGCTTGCTTTAAATGTCACAGCTCACCTATCTAGGGGCCCTTCCACTCAGCCCTATATCCCAGAATATCAAGGCAGAAAATCCCACAATATCTGAGAGTGGATTCAGATAACCCAGTTCAAAGCAAATATTGTGGGGTTTTCTGCCTTGGTATTCTGGGATATAAGGCTGAGTGGAAGGGTCCTAGTTGAGAAAATGGAAAAGTTGCTCTGGTCTGGGGGATTAGTAGAAAAGGCACCTTTCCCAAGTTCTGCTTTAGTAAGTTTTGGATTGTGGTCCTGATTTGCTGACCCTTCTAATCCACCCCTTTGCCATTTTCTTTTGACAGAAGTTGAGTGTCCCATCTACCAATATGTTGTGAAATTTTTAAATTAATGTACCCATATGACACTTTCCCCCAACTTTATATGTTTCAGAGCAGAGTCTTGAAGTAAATCTGCGTCTATGGGCCCTTCCACACAGCCCTATATCCCAGAATATCAAGGCAGAAAATCCCACATTATCTGAGTGTGGACTCAGATAATCCAGTTCAAAGCAGATATTGTGGGATTTTCTGCCTCGGTATTCCAGGATCAAGAGCTGTGTGGAAGGGACCTTTGTTTTCCACAATATGTAATCAGTTAAAATGTGTGAGAGAAAGCCACTGGTTAATGTATCCACTATAAGGTAAATATGATGGATAGAGCCTTAAAATGTACTCTAGAGGAAACGAAGGTTGAAATGTGATGATGAAACATTTATTTCCTTTATTGTCACCAATCAGTTGCCCTCAAAAATGCATTTTTTCCTGTTACCAATGCAGACAAATAGTGGCACAGCTCAATTTTGTTTTACATTCTGAATTATGTTCAACTGACATTATCATTGATAGGAGTACTTCCCATCTGACCCCCACTCCACTGACATGCCTAATTACATTGTTAAGAAATGGTTATTTTTCTGTGTCGATATTTTCATTTTTGACTTCTTTGGCATTGCAATCAGCACACCCTGTATGGCTGGTTCTAAATCAGAACAGGAAATTATGTGATCTTCAGGCCATAGTGACCTTCAAGGTCTTTTTCCTGATATTTGAGCCCCCTTCAGAAGCAAAGGGGTGACCATCCACCCCTCCCCCAAAATTGTTTTTTATTCCCCTTCCCCAGAAAGTAAAAATTACAATTCTCCTCTAAAACCTGTTTTAGTAAAGAAATTTGATTGTATTGAGTTTTGTTGGGGGGACTTCCATGTTTATTATATAACTGCACTTTGATTAAATTGTGTCCTTTCAAAACACAAAGGAGAAGCTCTGTCCCTGTGATTGTTTTTATTTTTAAGAGTTCTAGACAGCATGGGATGGTAAACTGGTTCTTTTATCATTTACATCTCATCTCAGATTTTCTCAGTTTGGTGCCCAACAGATTTTTTTTTATCATGTCAGAAGCGACTTGAGAAACTGCAAGTTGCTTCTGGTATGCGAGAACTGGCCATCTGCAGAGACGTTGCCCAGGGGATGCCCGGATGTGTTACCACCCTGTGGGAGGCTTCTCTCATGTCCCCCATGGGAAGCTGGACCTGACAGATGGGAGCTCATCCCACCTTGTGGATTCAAACTGCCGACCTTCAGGTCAGCAGTTCAGCCGGCACAAAGGTTTAACTCATTGTGCCACCACAGCTCACCCAACAGATGTGTAGTATCTACCTTCCTCAGCCTCCAGATGTGTAGTATCTACCTTCCTCTACCTTCCTGGCTATGATGGGAGATACCATACAGCTAGGTTGCCAAATGAGGGACAGGGCTCCTATCCCATTGATGGGTGTGTAGAAGCAGAATTCAGCAGGGGGTGCTTGCATAATAATTGTAACATTTGGCAACCCTCAATCAGCATATCTGGATGAGGCCAGATTAGAGTAGGTTCTCTTACTTTTAAGTCACTTGTGTTTTTTTAAAATCCATATTCTTTGCAAACTTACTGCATGCCTAAAATGCATACGTGCACTCACATCACGTTCTTGTGTCAATGTTTTGAAGAAACTCTGAACACCCATAGGGACAAAGCACAGGAAGTATTCCGAAAGCTGCTATGCTACTTCTTAAAGAAGTGGTGGACAAATCAGCATTTCAGTTCAAAGTCAAACAAAGCAGCCATAATTCCTTTTTTTCTAGATTTCCTGTCTCTCTGGTCACCAACCGCACTGTCAAAGCCCAGGCTCGATGTTCATATTAATAATGTTTGATCCTATCAGGCAGGAAACACAGCAGGAAGCACTGCTCTATGTTTACTAGCAATTCTTGAACAATTCTCCCTCTTCTGCTATTTCTGCCTCTGCTCTTTATGAATAGAAGAATATAAGCAATGGATAAAACTGTTCCTGCTTTCAGTTGACCATTTCATTTTCCAGCAGTGATTAGTCAGATGGTCACATCGATCCTTGTTCATAGTCTTCTGCTGGGCATATCTCTCAATACTTTTTTCTGTCTTTTTGATCAATTTTAATAAATTGCCTAATATTAAAGTTACAATAAAGAGACAATAGATACATGTAGCACACTAAATGGTATGTTGTTCCTGTCCCCATCCCTCATTCCAATTGACAGGAGCCATGGTGGCACAATGGGTTAAACCCTTGTGCTGGCTGAACTGAAGGTCGGTGGTTTGAATCAGCGAGATGGAGTGAGCTCCCATCTGTCAGTTCCAGCTTCCCATGTGAGGACATGAGAGAAGCCTCCCACATGATGGTAAAACATCTCGGTATCCCCTGGGCAACGCCTTTGCAGACCCCCAATTCTCTCACACCAGAAGTGACTTGCAGTCTCTCAAGTTGCTTCTGACAAGGAAGAAAAAAAATAACAATGGACTTTCTGCTCTTCTCTGGCTGTAGAATGCAGCATTCCTCTATTCTTTCTTTTATACAAATTCCTCTGGTTTCTTTCCTTTTCACTTACAGCCCTCTTCCCAGGATTAGTTGAACTGCAAATGGCTGGGTACAGTCAGGTGTGTCCAGCTGCCCACTTCACAGTTGATGGTAAATGGTGCAGAGAAATACTTCGTAGGAAGCAGAGTGTCTCTCTCACCGCAATTTAATCCTTCTCCTGTGCTTTAAAGAACTTGTCAATTTTTTTGGTGTAAAGGTCTATGTTACTAGGTCTGCTGTTTGAACATTTTTGTCCCTTTCTTAATAATTCCTAACATAGCACTTTCTAATTTTGCTGAGGTGGTGCTTTTAGTTAGTTTTGCTGCCCAATTTGTGTGAAAACATTCTATTTCTCCACCCTTCTTTTTAACCAGACTTAAACTTTAAAGCAGAAGGAAACCTCTCCCTCCATTATTTTTCAAGAAAATCTGTATTTACTTTGGCACTGGTCCCACTGTATTTGACCAATTTTGTTTGTGTCAGTAGGGAAATCAGACAGAAGAGATTGACATGGAATTAATCTTGAACCATATTTGTCATAAATGTCTGTCATGGCTGGCATTTTCATAAATGCTTATCTGAGGGAGAAAAAGAAACCCTTTTCCTGATTGCTAATAATCTCGTATATGTCTACAATTATCTCCCTCTTGATATCACTAATATAAGAAACACAGCAACCCTATCCTACACTCTTTAATCCTATTAATGGCAATAATTGCCATTGAGTATAGACCAGTGGTTCTCAACCTGTGGGTCCCCAGATGTTTTGGCCTTCAGCTCCCAGTAATCTTAACAGCTGGTAAACTGGTTGGGATTTCTGAGCGCTGTATGCCAAAACACCTGGAAACCCACTGGTCGAGAACCACTGGTATAGACCATATTTTAATGGCAGAACATTGGGTTGAAGTGCAAAAGATCTCAGGCTTAATCCATAAATCACTTTATTTATATCTCACTTTCCCCCCATGAATCTCTGGCTTCCTCAGTCAAAAGGAACATGTTTTAGGGGGGTTGGGGTTGGGGATGGAAATCTGAGGCCTTAGGAATGGGCATCAGTGCAGGCAATATGAGTGTAGATGCACAAATAGCCTAACCTGGTTTAAGGCAGCTTCCTGTGGTTGTTTCAGGAAAAACAGGTCTTCGTCTAAACATTTCTTCTTACTCCTCCAAATTACTCAGACATAATAAAAACAATGTATATTATAAACAATATGCAATGTATAGGTATATATATATATTGATTTTCTATTATATAAAATACAAGATAACTCTATACATATAATATGTATAGGTATAGATGTTTTTATATTATTTGAGATATAATATAATATAATGCATTTCTTTATGCACTCCTGTCTATGTTTACAAATTTGACATGCAAAATAATTTTATTAACTGTAAAAGCTTCCTTGGAAATACGTGTGTGAAGTCTACGTTCCACCTATAGCTCAAATCACTTTGATCAAACCCAAATGTCAGTTCAAACTAGACAAAACCCATTGAAGAAATGGGAACGTTGTAAGTTAGCAACACAAGTCCCATCTTATAATCTAGGATATCTTTGATTGCTATTCCCAGAAAACAGAAAGCGTGTCCCATACCTCTCCAGAAGGGGAAGATTTGGCTTCAGATGATACCCCCCAAGCTTTCATGACCATCTCCAATTGTCCTCTTTGTTCCTTTCCAGTGTTGGTAGAGACAAAAGGGAAAAACAGGAATGATATCATGGGAAGATCTCAGCTTCCATGTGATTCTATAGTCTGGGCCAGGATAAGGTTCATAGTGAGCTTCCTCCCATGGTCTACTAGTAGTAGTTAAGGGGAATGTACACTCAAGCTAATGTATATACCATGTTCCCTCCCTTTGAGAAAAATTGTCCAAAAGGAAAACAAAAAAGGGAATCATCTCTCCTCTTCTGTCCCTATGGAGTGAGCCCAGTGGTATTAATTTATTCTTCTACAGTTGGGTCTCCCTTCCTCTGCTGGTATCATTGATTAGTAAAGTAGTTATCCTGTACACACTTAACTGGGGTACTTATCACTGTATATTGCTTCTGAATAAGTAGTAAATAACTACTTCTGGAAATTAGTGTAATTTACACATGCTTAACCAAGATTATCTCCAATATTCTATATAGATCCAGGACCCATGTTGCATATAATGGCAGTCAGAATTTAACCTACCCTTGGGGATAAGAAAATTAGTTCTTAATCCCACAAAGTTCTGATAGTGCAAAGGATATGATGGAGGGTTTGATGGTATTATATGATTTTATGTATGAAAAATAAGATTAGATGTGAAGTACTTTTTGACAATATCCTACTATTTTAATATTTCTGCTCCATGCATTTTGGCATATAAGCAAGTGATGAGTTGTGAAGAGCATTTCGTGTTTCAGCAAATTCAGAAAATGGCATGGCTTTAGAAAGGTGTGTTTCTATTGCTTTTCTTAATGTTATATATATTCTAATTAATATTATGTGTAGCTAAAACAGTTTCTGTATAGTGTTTGTCTGCCTTTTCTTTCCTTTTATTTTTCTGTGTTTCTACTCAGATGGTTAATGTTGTTCCAGTAGTGTTCACATAGCCTACACATCGCTCATTAGTATTTTTGACTGGTCAGGAATAGAGCCATTGCCAAACTGCCTTCCAGTTCTGTTACCTTTTTACCAAATCTGGCCCTATTATGCTTTATTGAAGCTCACCCAGGAAGAAAGAGGAATTAAGAGAATTTATTCCAAAGTGGTGGCATTCATTGTTTGTTTCCCTTCCATTATGTGACTTTCATCTCTGCATAACCAGGAGTGAGGGTGGGTGTGTTTAAATGTATAACTAAGGAGTCAGCAGAAAAGTGGTATTTTTTCCCCTCTCCACCCACAAGAACAAACAAAGCTTATGGTCTAAAGGGCAGTTGAGAATCTAAATTCTGGCACATTCTTAGTAAGGGTTGATTCTGGCTGGAGAAAGAGAATGTCTGTGTTACTACATAAAAGGCAGGGCATGATTTGAACAAAGTTAACATTGCAAAGATTAGCATAGCAACTCTTGTTGGACTTTGCTGTGTCCTAGGCAACTGCAGGAATAATGCCAAGGCAATATTTATATATACATACAATGCATAAGTGTTACAAAAAAGTTACTTCCTCAATATCATGACCTTTTAAATAATCCCATTCCCTTCCCAGAGACGCTTTGAGTGTCCTTATGGAGAGAAAAATAAGAGTATAAATAAACATAATGATAAATAATAATAGATTCTGAGGCCATGAATCAAATGCATTTATTCACATGTGTTTTATGCAGATTTTGGCAGGTAATGGGAAGTTCCCCAAATTACAGAGTGAAACCTCTCTGCTAATAGAGCTGTAGGTTAATGAACATGCCTCCTGCTTTCATAGCAAGCCTGCTTTCATGGCAAGCAAGAGTATCAAAAGAAATAATTAGATCGGAGAATGGCTATTCAAATAGTTGCTGGCTATAAACATTTGCTCAGATGCAAAAAGTAGCCTGCTACATATATTATATATGTATTGTAGAAGGCTTTCATGGCCAAAATCACTGGGTTGTTGTATGTTTTTTGGGGTGCATGGCTATGTTCTCAAAGTATTCTCTCCTGACATTTTGCCTGCATCTATGCAGGCATCCTCAGAGGTTGTGAGATCTGTTAGAAACCCAATTTTCCTAATTCCCAACAGACCTTATAACCTCTGAGAATGCCTGCCATAGATGCAGGTGAAACATCAGGAGAGAATACTTCTAGAACACGGCCATATGTTATATATGGTACAAGGAATTTAAGGGAAGCTTACTGACCTGATCATGGGTTGGGTAAATAAGAAGTTCATCACATACTTAAGAATAAACCTTTACCATGATGACAGATGGATTACTAAACTTTTCAGAACTCCAGTTTCTGGTGTTACAATAAAGTTATTTTTAAAATTTGTAATCTTTGGCAATCAACAATAACCCTTATGAGTGTGGCCCTTCCATATATTAGACTTCAACTTCCATGATCCTTCACTGTTGGCTAAATTGCCTAGGGTTGAACGGAGCTGAAGTCCATCAACATCTGTAGAGTCATAGTTGCCTAGTCCTGCCCAAAAACAGGTGGGAGTCCTGTAGCCCTAGAGGATATGTTTGTGTCAAAGCCACCAAAATTCCCCACCCCTGCCTTAAAACAGCTGGATAATACCAAGTTAAAAGTCAATAGAATTTGCCAAACTCCCATCTGTTGCTGTGCCGGTGCTTATGCTATCTCTTTGTAATCTTTATATAACTCATAAATACCACTCCCAGTCGGTCTTCTTCAGAAAATGGCAATCTCTGTCAGGAACAGAAACCCAAGTAACCATGTCTCTTGTCAGGTGAGAATTATGCGGCCTTGCAGATCTTGTTGATCTCCAAAGCCTATCAACACTAGCTAGTTTAGACAATGGTGAGGAATGCTGGGAATTGCTGTGAAATAACATTTGGAGGGCCACACAACTCCCACTCCTGATCTCACTCTATCCAACTGTCCACCAGCCCTCTTGATCACCAGCCTTTTTACTTGAACTGTATTTAAATGTTTCACATGCTGTCATGATTACAAACAGTGGCATGATTTATCCCAAATTTTGTAGGTGTAATTTGAAGGCTATTTCCAGGCAGACCTCTCTATATTGTGTACAGGTGTGGATGGAGGATGTCCCTGCAGACATGACTTTGAATGTCAGAATGGTTTGACACACACACGTGTCACAAGATGTTCTTACAGAAACCTCCAAAATGAGTGATCTTCAGCCTTTCCCCCCCTATGCCTTCCTGTCTATATTAAAAGGAAAGTGGGAACAAGTAGAGGGAAATGTTCTTTGTAATGAAAGCTTGACAGTGGTTCTGGCCACTATTGAATGTCAATGCTTTGCAAGTTCATCCTTTTTTATTGCTGATTTTCTCATTGTGTGTGTCTATGTTTACATGTCAGTCTATTAGTCTGAAATCTAATCTGAAATCACTTCCACGTTTCTGCATTTTTCATTCCAAGTACAGCTGGTATATTTGTGAACTCATCTTTCTGGTATGCTCCTCTGTGTCAGATTGCCAACAGCCAAAAGCACTAGGCCAAGTGTGTTTTTATAAAATCCCCTGGGAAAAACTGTTTGTATACTTGTGAAAGGGCATGTGCTGTGTGGGATGATGATGTACAGTGTAAATCTGTAAAATGTGGAAGTGTGTATACATTATCTGCCAAATATCTCTTCATGTAATAAAAGCAAGGATATTTAATATACGTACATCAAATTGAAAAAGAAACTCCATTATATTTCAATAAAGAGATGTTCTCTGCATTGAGAATTTACTGTGTGTATTGCCACCTAAATGTTTTGTTCACATTTTGTAGAATAATAACAACTACAATATGAATACACTTTTATTTTAATAACTTCACAAGTAGTCATTTACATGTTTAATACATTAATGAGGCCACAAAAACTATACTGGAATATTTTGTAGAGCTGAGATTGTTTTGAATATGACAACATACATAAATATTAAGCATTTTCTTCTATGAAGTAGAAAGAAATTGTTTTCAAGTCAATGTATCTGTCAGTTGCCTGTTTGAGTTTTTCTGCAACTGCGGATGTAGTGATTCCAAATACAATTAATAAAATAGTTGTATCTGCATGCAATCTCTACATATGATGTTGAGCAGGCTTCAGTGGAAACGGTTTTCACTTGCATATTTCTTAAAAGAACATGCACTTTCTTATGTAATCACTTGTGCAGTACACAGATATTTTTCTGAACACAAAGCCTGAAGTGGGACTTGTATAGTCCTTCAATTTCTGAATGTCAATTACTACAATTCCTCACTATTTCTGTTTGATGAGAGATACAGTCCAACAAGATTTGGAGAACCTTGCAAGCCAGTCCCTGCATTTTTAGAACTAAGAGGCAAATTATATGATTGTAATTTTGACAATGGTTGGAATTCAGGATAATTTTTATAAATGTATAACCCGGAGTTATGAACCCATAGCAAATATGTATTAAAAATCATGGTATTGTTGCCACTATCCTAACTGCCCCTCTGCCTATTTTACTGGGCATCAGCTGCATGGACAGTAGAAGATCCACTCTTTTGGCAATTGGGGCATGGCTGAACAACACTGCCATCCTCTCCCCATCAGCAAATGAGGTTGTGAACCTCTTGCCATTTATCAAGAGGTTTCTTCTTCTGATTGGCATCCACATATGACCCTACGATCTGCCTGTGACTCTATCACCCCTTCTCTCTGTGTGCCTGAATCCCAGTAAAAACATGTTTGGGGAGGTCATATTAGAAAATGTAACTTTGCTGTGCAACTATGGTAGTTAAATTCCTAGGTAGTGCATGTGGAATTCCAGCCATCTTGCGCAATGGGAAGACAAAAGGAGCAGAAAGAGAAGAAGCAAATGGAATCCACATCAGAAACAACAGACATTTTCCAAGATACTAAGATGCTTTATTAATTAAAAAAATACCTAGTGTATTTTTGTCCTGTGTGTACTCTTAAGGTCTTCAGGTTACAATTTAAGATCAAAAGGACAACATGCAAATATATAATCATAAAATCATAGAGTTGGAAGAGACCTCATGGGACATCCAGTCCAACCCCCTACCAAGAAGCAGGAAAATTGCATTCAAAGCACCCCCAATAGATGGCCATCGAGCCATACCACACACTACTTAAAATCATTCTTACATTTTGCTTGTGACCGGTACCTACCTATTTAGAATCAAATTTCAGAAATTTCTGAGCTAGCAACTCTGAAATGGTTGCATTTGCCGCAGTGTTGTGTAATGTGTGTTGTGCTCTTTCAGTGTTCTCCTCACCAGAATGTCTCTGATGTTGTTGGTTTTTAAAAACAAAATCAGTGTCTTAACCTGACAATCTGATATTTCTCAATTTTTTGGAACTCTGTAAACTATTGGTGCAGAGGAGCCTAAAGTTGCTCCATCAATATACAGGACCATCAATACACAGGACCAGTTGTGTCTTAATCTACGGAAATGTCCACAGAGGAGATTGCATTTAAGAAATCTTGAACATGAGTTGTCAAATCATAAATAGGTGCTGACATTTATGAGTTTTCTATATAAGGAGATGGTAAGTAGATCTGCTTTCATCTTTAACTGTAAATGAATGAATGACTGCATTCATTCAGCCTCCTGATAGCTATGCTATTTTCTTCATGGTTTACTTCATACGTAAATATCAAATCCATGAGTTGTTATTAGATTCCAGACTGCTAAGTCCAACATCCAAACCACTACACTATGCTGGCTTTCTGTTTTCCCAACAAAATTACATGTGCTCATTTTTGTGGCAACTGTAAGGCCAATGAAATGGTGGCATTTAAGGGAGTTACCCCCAGTATCGCCTCAGGCTGCTCATTTGATTCAGAGCTTGGAAAAGTTATTTTTGTCTAAAACTCCCTGAACATCACTGAATATCTTATGGCAAAGGGATGCTGGGAGCCATGGTCCAAAAATCAGACTCTGTTTTGAGTTGTATGCAACAGGTTGTGGTTTGATTGCACGTTCGTAACTTTATCCTAAGACTGTCAACACAATGCCTTGGGTCTGCTTTACAGGCAGATTGTGTGGTTTAATTCCATTTTGGTACAGAGTGTGCAGCTTTATTTTGTTTCATTTGATTTGTAGTATATGTTTTTCTTTTGTCATGCTTTAAACCAAGGGTTTAAGGATGATTAATCACTACTGAACAGGATGGCATGTTTGGACACATGGGGCCTGGGTCTGGGAGCTGTTCTTATATCTTTCCATCTGAAAATATTCTAGCAGTTCAGAGTGTAAATCAGCTATCTCTAATTTAGTGTCTTTCAGACACAATGAACTACATTTTCCACTGTTCCCAATAAGCCTCTGAATGTGCATGCTGAAAGAGCATCGGGATATTCCAATAATCTGAAAGAGCATCGGGATAGACACAAATGCTGTAAACCATGTCACTATGCCATCCTGAAATTTATTTATCCTCCCTCTCCATGAATCTGTTATCAAAAGGAGAACAGATAGATCAGGCGGGGGGGGGGGGGGTTGATGGGGTGTTGCTTATTTTCTCTTGTACATGTAAATACTGAAGAGTAAATGATTTCAGGCTGCTGCTGAATAGAGACAATGACTTCTTCAGGTATTGCTGTTTTACATGCACATTTGTATATTCTACTCAAATACAGTATATTGTTTTACAGACAATTGCCCCCACCTCCATTGCTGAAAATCTTCTTTGCAAAAAGGGTATTTGTTTCGCCTGTAGCAGCCAGTTATCACTCATCTGCACAAGAATAAGACTTACTGATTCCAGTCAAATTTTCAATTTAGCTAATAGGTGGTCTAACTTCGGGTGCTAACAATTACGCAAAAGGACATTCCCAATTGAGACATGTCAACACACCCACTCCCAGCTCCATCATTTGTTTGATAGGAAGGTGTCTCACATTATATCTTTTTGGTCACAAATGAATCTTGCTGTTTAAGCTAATTTCAAAACAATTGCTGTATTTCAAAACAATTGCTGTGTATGAATTTTTCAAAAGTAAGTGAGGGATCTTTGAAACTCTAGATATGTTCTATCTGTCTAGAGATTCACTTAAGCTTTCATAAAAATTGCCCAACTCTCAAAGGGCACTCTGGCCCCCATTTTTCTTCTTCTTCTTCTTCTTCTTCTTCTTCTTCTTCTTCTTATTATTATTATTATTATTATTATTATTATTATTTATACCTCACTTTTATCTCCCCAAAGGGGACTCAAAACAGCTTGACAGAAAAACATTAATATACAATTTAAAATACACAAAAATGCAAACATTAAAATAGAATTAAATACAAGCAGCATTAAAAATTCACAGTTAAAATCCATCAAAACAGGTAAAAACCACAGCACCCCCTGACTACATCTTAGACACAATAAAAAGGTTTTAGACTGGCAAATTTTACAAGAGTAGTTGATGAACTTGGTTCTTGGAGATCTCTCTTGTGTAAAGTAACCATAGATCGAAATTGACTTGACAGCAAATAACAGCAAACTGGGGGAAAACTGCACTTGGTCACAACAAGTTGTTATTAGACTCAAAAAGATGTCGTGTTAAAACACACCTATTGCTGCTTTAGTAAACAATTAGAAAAGTAAAGAAAAAGAGGGGGTGCCCTTTCTTTTTTGCCATACATTAACTAAAATTTGAACAGGACCCAGAGGAAATTAGTTCAAATGAGATGGTTACCCTGGTTCTTCATTTACGTGCAAGCTCTCTCTCTCTCTCTCTCTTTCCACACACACACACCAGTAATTGGTGTTATTTCAGAGGATAGAACTGGCAAACTATGCCTGAGTATACCTTCCCTAAGAAAGTCCAGTGAAATTTATAAGGTTGCCATAAGTAAACAGGCAACTTGAAGACACACACTGAATTCCTATCTGAAAAGCAAAATGTTATCATTAATATTTGATTAAATACTTTATCTAATTAGGAAAATTGTAAAGAAAACATTCTGCAAATTCTAGGTCTCCTGCAGGTTAATTCCCAGGCTATGTTTGTTGGTGGGAGGAGAAGAGGAAGCAGACTTCCTTATGATTGTAAGCTCTTTGGGCAAATGCCTTCCTTCGTATTGCTATTCTATAAAGTGTTTCTGTAAAGTAGTCTGTAGAGCTGTTTTGCTAAATAATACATCCATGCTGTATATGTTTCAACCCTGGGAAATGAATAAATCCCACTTACATTTTAAAGAACTTTTGCTTTGCATAACAAGAGAAACTGTGAAAGATATTTGTATGAGAGGGTGAATGTAGATATTTTTTGCTGACTGCTTGTCTGTCCAAGGACCCAAGTCCAAAATCTGTTGTTTAAAATGTTGATTTCAAGAAGTCAAAGGGCACAGAAACATGACCAGTGGGTATGAAACCGCTGAAACCTTTCCCATTTCATCCATCTGCAAAAGTGAGGTTGTGATTGAGACTTGAATCAAACGCATCAAACACTGCTGCAGCTGTGAAAAACCTCACCACAGAGAAGTTATTTTCAACAGCTGCCAAGCTACATTAGTTTTTCAGTTGCAAAACAAATTGTTCTGTTAGCACCTGTGTCTTTAAAGCTATATAAAGTCTATAGCTACCCAGCTGACAATTCTGATTTCAAGATCTCACAGAAAGTTCTGAAGGAACAGCGTGAGCACTTCTATTACCAGGTACTTGTCCACAGGCAAATACTTTGCAAAGAGCCATACAAAATTAATTTATCTGTGTTTCTGTGGACCCTGTGATGTCTCCCAAATCTTATACTGTATTCACCCTGCAATGGTTAACATTACAAACCATTTTCAGAAACATTTATTGCACATTCATAATCATTCTCCACTGATTGCTTTTTGGAAAGCGGAATATACCTATTGTGCACTGCTTTATGTATTTTTAAAGTATTCTATTTTTTTTAATTCTTCAAGTGAATTCACATTGCATTCTGCTCACCTAGAGCATCCCATCTGATTCAATGGGACATTGGAGCCACAACACAGATTCTATTGAGCCTAAAAATGAAATGTCAGTCTGTAGTCCATATTTAAAAGGTACTGACCTGTGAGCAGACAGAGCCCAATAAAAAGGTTCAGAGTTACTCTGTAAAAATTCTACTATGTTTGAAGAAGATAGGCATCAGTTATTCCTTCTGTTCTCAGCCATTGTACATCCCGGATGAGAAGGTAGCCAGCATTACCTTTACTCCTCTAGTTTGACTTTATACCTATGTCTTTTTGGGGAGGAATATGTAAGACATAACTGCTATCTTCTGGCATCTCTCCTAGCTCATTGAACAATCTCATTTAGCCCCAAACTGACAGGGTTATAAATCCAAAAAGTAATCCTATTAAATACTGTTGGTCCTCCATATCCTCAAGTTCTGTGACAACAGATTCAACCAAGCACAGTGTGCAAATATTAGGGGGAAACTCTTCAGCTCTCATTTTAGTTGTTCACCATTTTATATAAGGGACACCACTTCACTGTGCCATTGTGTATAATGGGACTTGACTATCCACAGATTTCTGTATCCACGGGGGATCCTGGAACCAAACCCCAGCAGATAATGAGGGCCCACTGTACACTGAACTGCATATTGATTGGGGCTAATGGAAGCATTAGTTTGGAAAAGAGTAATGTTGATTGTCAGTAGTACCCTTCAAGGGGTTGGTGGGTGAGTAGCTGCATTTGTCCCTCACAGCAAAACCAAGCAGTAGCAGTCCCTGAGCTGTGAGTAGTTCCTGAACCATTAGTTGCCAATTCTTGCCAATCAGCACAAATAGGGTGCCAAGGCTTGACACACTCCAACCCAGGCATGGACAAACTTTGGCTCTCCAGGTGTTGTGGACTTCAACTCCCACAATTCCTAACAGCCTGCTGGCAGTTAGGAATTGTGGGAGTTGACATCCAAAACACCTGGAGGGCTGAAGTTTGCCCATGCCTGCTCCAACTCCTCCATCTCTGCTGGTTCCCTATAACAGATAGCTTAAGAAGCAATGTCTTAGTATATGATTCCACTAAATAAACTGAGAATCTGGGAACTGAACAGGTAGGAATGGGTAGAAGCACAATAATATTGGAGATTTAGCCATTCCTACTTCAGGGAAACAGTGATTTGTTCTTACTAGACAATATTAGTGACTTTAATGTATTTCATTTTTTTGCTATGGAAGCCGCTCCAGGGTGCAGTCTACAGGATAAGCACCAGGTGGAGCTGGAAAGAAGCTATACCTGACTTACTTTGGAAGAAATGAACTACCAACATTGCTGATGGGAAAACAGACAGAGTTTGTGAGGGCTATCAGTAGCTATTGCCACATTGGTATGCAACATCTGTCAATTGTTGCATGAAGGCAATGTGTACAAAATGGTACTTCATTCTTAGGATACTGATAATTCATTGCAACATGAAACAAAGAACCTGCAGATAAATCCCAGTCATGAAGGGCACTTGCAGTTCAACAACAATATAATAGTATAATAAACAACACAATACTAACTCTCTCATATGTAAAAACACCTACAGTAGATGCTGGCAAGACAATAATGTTCAGCATAGCTGCAGAGATGTCATAAAGCTATAGTTTCCCAGGTAACTTTCTTCTTTTCATGGCCCTTCTAGGCTCTTTCACTACTAAATTATAGCATAAGGATTCCATTTAACTGACAAGATAAATATTTATGAAATCCTATGGCTTGTAGTTGGTTTTGGCACTAGAATTCTGTGGTGGTGAATTCTAAATATCCAACCCTAAACTCCAAATCCTAGGATTTTATAGGGTGCAGCCATAGTGTTATTCTAGTGTAGTGTGAAAGAGACTTCAGGCTTTCTTGCTCAACTTATACTTCTCCTTGAGAAATCTTAGATGCAAGATTCTAAGCTAGGAATCAGTAGAGCTGCTTTAAGTAAAGGTAAAGGTTTTCCCCTGACATTAAGTCCAGTTGTGTCCGACTCTGGGGGTTGGTGTTCATCTCCATTTCTAAGCCAAATAGCTGGTGTTGTCCATAGACACCTCCAAGGTCATGTGGCTGGCATGACTGCATGGAGTTCCGCTACCTTCTTGCCAGAGCGGTACTTATTGATCTATTCACATTTGCATGTTTTTGAACTACTAGTTTGGCAGAAGAGACCCACTTTATGTATCCTTAATCTAGAAACTAAAACAGAAATTTACCTATTTGAACTACTGTCATGAGCTGTAATAAAACAAAAATAAAGTTGTATCTATTCCTTAAATTATAAATACTCATAATGTGCTGTGGTTCCTGAAAACCAGGGCCACTGTGTTAAAATACATAAAATATTAAGTCTTACTCCCAGAAGTGCCGGCATAGAAATATGTAATTACTTGAACCTTGGTCACAGGAGTTCATTGCACCTAGAGACAATAGCTTAGTTTGTGTGTGTGGGAAGGCTGCCCGACACAACAAAGCTCTGCTTTCTAGGATGTGCCTAATTCTCTGTGGCCCACTTTCCAACAAGGGCCATCTCAAGTGGCTCCCTGTCTTTGTCTGATGGTAGGATCAGCTTCACCTACAAGGCTAATTACATGGTATTCAAGAACAGGAAACCCCCCTACCCCTCAGTCAAGACTGGAAGCGATCTCCATTCTCTATTGCTGGGAATTAGGGCTGGGGTTAGCTCTGTTTGTCGCCCTCAGTTAATTGTTAGATTAATTCCTGCTAACAATGAAAAATATCTGAAATGACTGACAAGTCACATTATTTTACCTAAAATTCTTGCTGTCATTCCCATTTTTCTCTTTATGCAGTTCGTTGAATTTGGTCAGGTGACAGCTCAGACTAAAAATGTTTTTCTGCTGCATGCCATTTAATGAGAGTTTACTACATCTGTGCCCCATGACTTCAAAAAGTTACAGAACAATCTTTCACTGTTGTTCTGAAAGGGCATTGCTTCAGTTGAATACTTGGCTATCCATGAACAATGTCCAGCATATTTCTGTTGAATCACAACATTTTGCTGCTTATCCTTAAAAATGTTTTACTATTGCTGGTTTCCAAAGTTATGTTATTTTAAGGAAGTGCACATAAACAGATTTTTCACCAACTTTTCCATCCTCTATCTCAGCCCTCTGCACTTACCAGGAAGCTTGAGGTGCCTGTGAAGTGTCAGGTGCACCGAGCAACTACAAAACTTTCTGCCTGTGAATATCCTTAATTCATATTATTGTCCATGGACAACTTTGGGTGATTTCACCAATACTGCAGTGTTGCAATTTGAGGTGGATGATGGTCATTGTAGCAACTAGCCTGAGAAGAGAAAAATCCCAAAATTTGGCCCTCCACATTTGCAAGTTTGACTTTGGGAGATTTGATTATTCATGGATTTGGTTTGAAATAGATGGGTCAGAGAGGTACTCTTGACTGCTGCAAAGGAGGGAGAGAGTCCTGACTTCTCAGCAGCACTGTGAAGTTTTGGCTCTGCTATTTTCTCTTCTCTCCTTCAATTCCCCCTGTTCATAGGTTTTCCCAACAGTAGATACCTTCCTTTGCATTAGTTATGGGTGGAGCTTAAAATCCCCCCAGAGATTTTAGACTAAAGTTGGTCTATTCTGTTTCCCTGTATGGAGCTCCCTTGCTGGACTCCTCTTTCTGCAACAGAGCTACTGTGACTTAGGCTTGGGATTGTCTGGTAATTCTAGGCCCAAGCAATTCAAACAGGCATCCTTAGCACCCGCATTCAGCAGTATTTTATACCAGCAGTCCAAAAGACAACAGACGCTTATGACCAGCTCATGCTTCACAACAAAGAAGATTGAGACAGTTTATAACCATTGCTTTGCACCAGAGGCAGAAGACTCCAGAGAGATGGCTGCAACCAGCAAAGCCTCCTTTTGTAATATATTGTTTTAAGTTACCTTATGATAGTCCCAGGTAGAGTTAACCCTTTATTCATCTTGTTTGCAGTAAACTCATTTTGGTTATATTTTCACCTTGCCTAAAGTGCCTTTGTCTGCTAAGGGTCTTGATCTTATCAGAAGGTATACAGATGGCCCCTGAGTAAAGCCAGACACTATAGTTTTCCCAAAGGCTCAGGCATGCCATCACAAACGCAGAACAGTCTGGTGCCACTGGACAGCCAACCTCACCATGCCTTCAGGTCCTTTCTATCAAAGCAGGAGGGACAGAAAAGAGGGAACAGGAATTGCCCCGTCTTCTCCCAATCCCTTCCCTGAGCAAACACTGACAATGTAAGGGAGGAATTTAGGTTTGTATTGATTTTATTGATTTTATTGATTTTTACTGGAATAATGCATGAAACTGTTAGTAACTGTGAAATTTTACTGTAAGTTGTGATGATTGTTGTGATGCTGGCATCTAATTGTTGCCTTTACTGTGTAAGCCGCCCTGGGTCCCCTTCGGGGTGAGAAGGGCGGGGTAAAAGAACCCCAAATAAATAAATAAATAAATGATTGCCACATCGTCAACCCAGACAATGTCACTGCGGATAACAGGCAGGACCCACTGCAAATTAGAGGACAGGAAGTGACAGTAACTGCTTTCCATGTTCCTGGGCCACCTAAGCCCAGGAAATACAGGGTGGCAGTGAAAATAGTTGTGGACAATTCTGTTTTAGGACTGACCAACCTGTTTAGATGGATCCAAAGTTACTCCGCATTCTGGACCAGAATTTGAACTATTTTGATTAATGTGGGGCAAACCACGTTAAGGTGTCTTTGCTCTGTGTTACCCTCAATTACTCCATACAGCATTTGGCCACCACAGAGCTGATTTCAGCATTAAGTGGTCAGTTTAGATGTGCCCCAAGATGCCCTCCAATACTTTGGATTAAATTAGAGTTGCCTCCTGCTAACAAGTTGCCAGGTTGGTGACCCTCGCTCTAGCTACTGAAGGGATTGCAGCTAAAGTTGTAGGGAACAAGGGAGTCCAATGAAGAGTGCCATGTTGTTGTTGTTGTTCATTCGTCTCCGACTCTTTGTGACCTCATGGACCTCATGGACCAGCTCACACCAGAGCTCCCTGTCGGCCGTCACCACCCCCAGCTCCTTCAAGGTCAGTCCAGTCACTTCAAGGATGCCATCCATCCATCTTGCCCTTGGTCGGCCCCTCTTCCTTTTGCCTTCCACTTTCCCCAGCATAATTGTCTTCTCTAGGCTTTGCTGTCTCCTTATGATGTGGCCAAAGTACTTCAACTTTGTCTCTAGTATCCTTCTCCCCAATGAGCAGTTGGGCTTTATTTCCTGGAGGATGGTCTGGTTGGATCTGGTTGGATCTTCTCGCAGTCCAAGGCACTCTCAGAACTTTCCTCCAACACCACAATTCAAAAGCATCTATCTTCCTTCGTTCAGCTTTCCCTAAGGTTCACATCCGTAGGTTACTACAGGGAATACCATGGCTTTGACTAGGCGGATCTTTGTTGCCAGTCTGATGTCTCTACTCTTTACTATTTTATCGAGACTGGACATTGCTCTCCTCCCAAGAAGTAAGCGTCTTCTGATTTTCTGGCTGCAGTCTGCATCTGCAGTAATCTTTGCGCCTAGAAATACAAAGTCTGTATTTCCCAGTTGTCAATCATTCTTGTCAAGAGTGCCATACAACATCATATTATCTGCTATTCCAAAAGTCCTGGCTCCTGTGTCATGCAAGACCTAGCTCCACATAACAAGTCATGCAAATTTGCACACATCACTGTTAACAAGTTACTTTTTGGGAAGTAATTTCAATGAGTTATTCAACAAAACATTTTTAAAAGTCATTTTCAAAATTTTATTTTGCTAGCATAACTAACATTCATCTGTGCTGGTACATTTAATAATCAAAGAGAGAAGTCTTTGGCAACCAGCCTGTTCTCTTTTTAGGAATAAGAGTGAGCTGTTGTTGCCCAGCTGACAGAAGTCTGACATACGTCAATGTGCACATTCATGCTCCCAAGTGAAATGCCTTTCCCTAATATTTCATCTTTACTCATCCCCACCCTTGAGACTTTTTGAAAAATAGCAAGGAAATAAACCAACAACCCCGTATCTCCAAACACACACACATTCCCCCATGTTCCTCCTATAGTTATTATATGAACAGAAGCCTTAGGCACTTTATTGCATGCATATAAACACTTAAGAATGCACAGGGAATTATCATTGTAAATACTGAAGAGCAACGGAGGTGGGCTAACAGGTTTATATATAATGACACTTCAGGGTAATTGTTGAGTATTTACTGCGCATCTAAGTGCAAATAGGTAGGAATATGCAGTTAGTTTCATTGCTAGAATTGTTGAATATTTACTGCGCATCTAAGTGCAAATAGGTAGGAATATGCAGTTAGTTTCATTGCTAGAATTACTGACTGTATTCATTTCTTAAAGAATTCTCTAACTTCACCCTCAATGTTAGCAGACATCCTATAACTATTTTCATGGTGGGATGGACACAGGATTTCCAAGCAGGTTATTGTTTTTACTACTTCTAGATATATAGTTACAAAACATGAAATACAAAATAGATTGTATTAAAACAGTTCTCAACTAACATTTTGTTTAATTGAAGCTGGTAACAATCAGATAACTATTAAAACAGCAACAAAAACAGTATCATTTAGTGGACTTCTGATTAAGAATTCTGAGAGAGTTCATCTATACAGGAATCTTGGCTGATCATTTTTTTGACAGGGACCTCAATTGATCCCTCGGCTGAAGGGGACAGTTGAGTCTCACTGCCCTCCTCATATTTTCAAATAACTTTTAAGCAGTGGTTCTCTACCTGTGGGTCCCCAGATGTTTTGGCCTTCAACTCCCAGAAATCCTAGCAGCTGGTAAACTGGCTGGGATTTCTGGGAGTTGTAGGTCAAACCCCTGGGGACCTACAGATTGTGAACCACTGCTTTAAAGTAAACAATTAAGGCATTGAGATAGCAAAAAAATACCTTGATACCTGATACCTTGGCTCAGTCATTAATCAAAAGCTACCACAGTCAAGTAATCAGAAGAGGACTAAGATTTGGAAGGGCCACTATGAAGGCACTAGATAAGATCCTCAAGTATAAAGGTGTAGTAGTAGTAGTATTTATTTATTAGCCACCTCTCCTTTTGGCTCAAGCCAGGACATAAAATAGTCACATATTAAAATATAGTTAAATACAACCATAAAAGCACATATAAAAACATACACATATTAAAATACATGAGACATGGAAGGGATGGATACAAAATTCGATGGGCAAGTTTAATGATTTAGAACAACAAAGTGTCCAGAATTGGTTTGAGAGGCAACAGCTATATAATTGGAACAAGGACTGGTTAGGTAAAAATCCCAGCTAGAAAAAGTTGAATAAATATGAAAAATGGCTAAGTAAACTTAAAAAGCAAGACATATTGGGCAAAATATTAATTGGGGGAATATACAGTGGATTAATAGGCAAAGGAATAGGGCTGACCCTGTTAGAAAAGGCATGGGAAGGAGACCTAAGGGGTTCTAAAATGGAGAGTTGTTAAGAGTCTGCCAATAAGATTAAAAGAAAGTGTGTACAAAGTCGTATGGAGATGGTATACCACACCGGTTAAACTACATCAGATGGATAAAAGCAAAGTAACCTCTGAGGGAGCTATGGCATACAAAAAGGGACACATTTTCATTTACAGTGGGAATGCCCCCAGCTGAATAGTTTTTGGAACAATATATTTATAGAAATAGGTAACATTCTAGGACTAAACATCATCTCGGATGCCAGGTTAGCATTACTAATGGGTGCCACAAATTTAAATTTAGAAATGGAAAAGAGAGAATTGGTGATTATTGTACTCACAGTGGCAAGACTTATAATTGCAAGAAATTGGAAAATGGTAATTAATTTCATGCTGAAAGTATGGTATGGGGAAGTATAGAACATAGCTTTAAATGATAAACTATCAATGGAAATGAGGGTGTTCAGGGGGAAAACTAATAGATTTTGATTCATACTTGTCAGTTTTTATTAAATATGCTTTGCAGAGTAATAAAGGAAAACAATACAACCTTGTTGGTCAGGAATTTTGGATATGACATTTGTTTAATGGTTGACTCATAAATTTATGGCAAAGGAAATGATACTTGTTCAGGTGGTGAGGTTATGTGTTTGTAAAATGTTCATTGTTTCATGTTCTGTTTACACTGTAAGCTGTTAATGTATGTAAATAAAATTTATTTTAAAAAATACATGAGGCTAATGGTAAAACACACTAAATATAGAATGTGATTTTAAATTTCATAATTAAAATTGACTGGGTGTTATTGCTCACGTTTTAGGAGCTCCACACAGTTCACTGTTTCCAGCATGAGATGGAGTTTCTGCACAAGATGAACCTGTTCCTGAAGACTGACCGAAGCAGACATGAAGTAGTCCAAGTGAATCTGTGTGAGAAATTCCTTGCCTACAAATAGTGGAAATAATCTCTCTTCAGTTTATCCACACCAATTTCTAGAAGCATTTGTATGGGAGTGTCACTACTAAGAGAAACTGTCTCAACATTTCCATGATAAGATTGTTTAATCTGTTTACTCAGCAAACTGTTGTTTCCTTGATGAACCAGTGCCTTCAGTTTGCCACACTGAAGGGATTTCATTACCAACGCGAAATATTCCACCAATTCCTCATACAAAATGATATCTGCTCATATTATAGACCACAGCTGCTCCACAAAATCAAGGACTCCCCTCTGATTTTTGTTTGGCACCTTCAACTTATCTATGTACTTTATCCTTTAAATCTTTCAAAACTTGTTGCACCAGTTCAGTAGCTGATTTCTTCCTCGAAGGCTTATCAGGCTAGTCAGTTGTGCCAGTTTTCAAGCTCTCCCCTAAACTAAGGAGAAATAGCAGCTGCTTATTCAACTCCTGTACAGAACTCAGGGGGCTCCCAAATGTCATTTGTACTTTCAGTATTGCAACTGAAGTAAGAGGAGGCATTTGCAGAATCTTTGTGACATTGTTCTAAGAGAAACTCGCACATATACTTCTCCCCAGGGGAGTGAGAAGGTACTCCAAAGAGAGGGGGTCCGGGGAAGCCGTTTGAAGGAAATTGCAATGAGCAACGCCCTTTATGGTCAAATCAGAACAGCGATGTCTTGTTCGCTGATTCACTTTCAGCTTTTCCAGGTTAGTGGAACATTTATTTTTTGACACAAGATCTAGGCAGATAACTGTGTAAAGGGCGATGTCCGAGGAATGGTTCCCATTGTGGAAAGACACAGTTTCCTTCCAAATAGTCTGTTTCGGATCAGAGCAGATCACGTCGCACCCACAGCGGAAGATGCAGCGCTGTGTTGCTCCTGTTTATTTTTACATGGGTCATGTGTGGGTTTTGAGACATTGTGAAGAATGAAATGAACTGTCTTGCTCTTGTAACTGGCAACACAAGTGATGAAGAATTCTCCAAAGATATGGAGACATCACCTAGGACCTCATCACATGGAGGTCCAGAAGTTGGGGAACAGCAGGGGAAACCGTGGGGCAGCATTCTGCTTCGTTCCCTTACTGTTGTGGCTGCCATCCACAATGTTTCCTCGCTGTCCCTGGCTTCTATGTTCAGTGTGTTTTATCTTTTATCTTATGTATTTTAATATGTATGTTTTCAAATGTGCTTTTATGGTTGTATTTTAATTATGTCAGCATGGAGCCCCATCAGAAGTAGCTCTGCATCATTTGATGGGCTCCAATGGACTTCTTCCCAGCAGCATGCCGGCAGCATGCAAAGATGAGGGGAAAACCACCCATCTGATGAGGTCCCTAGTTAGTATAGAATGTTTATTTATTTACTTTATTTATACCCTTCCTTTCTCCCTGTGGAAACTCAAAGCAGCTAACAAAAACACATTTTGGCCATACTTTAAAACAAAGTGAATACAAAGATTTAAAAAAATAGTACTGTGTGGATTTAGGTTAAAGTACAATTAAAATATAATACATTTAAAACAGAATATATACAATCATTTTATTTCCAGGTTCTATGTATGATTATAAAAGCTGGATGATAGAGATGCCATCAATTTCAAATGTAGTGCAGAAGGAAAGTTCTGTTGATACCCTGGACTATCAAAAAAGACAAATAAATGGGTCCTAGTGCAAATTAGGAAGGTAAGATTATTATCATAGAATCATAGAATCATAGAATCAAAGAGTTGGAAGAGACCTCATGGGCCATCCAGTCCAACCCCCTGCCAAGAAGCAGGAATATTGCATTCAAATCACCCCTGACAAATGGCCATCCAGCCTCTGCTTAAAAGCTTCCAAAGAAGGAGCCTCCACCATACTTCGGGTGTAGAGAGTTCCACTGCTGAACGGCTCTCACAGTCAGGAAGTTCTTCCTAATGTTCAGATGGAATCTCCTCTCTTTTTTTTTTAATTTACTCTTTATTGGCCATTTCAATTAAATACATACAAAGTGAGAAAACACAAGGGGGGCAGGGAAGGAGGGGGGGAGAGGGGGAATCTCCTCTCTTGTAGTTTGAAGCCATTGTTCCGCGTCCTAGTCTCCAAGGAAGCAGAAAACAAGCTTGCTCCCTCCTCCCTGTGGCTTCCTCTCACATATTTATACATGGCTATCATATCTCCTCTCAGCCTTCTCTTCTTCAGGCTAAACATGCCCAGTTCCCTAAGCCGCTCCTCATAGGGCTTGTTCTCCAGACCCTTGATCATTAAACTGAGACTGTTGTACTTTGGACATAGTGTGAGAAGACATAATTTCTTAGTACAAAAAATAAAAATTCTTGGTAAGATAGGAGGGAAATAAGAACACAGGAAGACCATATTCCTGATGGATAGACTCAATTATGAAAGCCACAGCCCTAACTTTACAAGACCTGAGCAAGATGTTGAAAATAGGGTAATTTACATGTCTCTCATTCATATGGTTGCCAGAAGTAAAATTTGATTTGACAGTAGTTAATGACAACAAACCAAGAAGATTATATATGAACAATATGATAAGGACACCAGAATGGAAGCATGGTGGAGGCCTTAAACTATGGGTACAACAGAACTGTAAAACTAATATGGTCTAACACCATTTTAACTGCCATGTAATCATAGTTTTACCAGTCCTTTGGCCTTCTCTGCCATAGAGTGCACCAAACTACAAATTCCATGATTCCATGGTGTTCATGGCAGTTAAAGTGGTTTCAGACTGCATTAATTATATGATGTAGATGCACCCTATGTTAATGTACACTATGGCTTTTACAGTACAACTCAATCATCCTTTTGTGTTAGATTTCTAAAGCTTTTATTATGGAGTGTCCATGAAAATAGAATGTTTAAATCTCTGCCTTAATGTTATGAATGTCTGAATAAAATGGAGGATGAGTCACAGGAAACTTTGTAATAGAAAACATTTTACTGTGTCTTTTAAAAATATTTGATGTTGAAAATGCACAAAGAAAAAATGTTAGCTTTTCAGAGGAGCCGTCAAAAATGTGTGCCTTTATGTTCTAGACTGAATGAAAAGGAACAGGTTAAATTATATTTTAGTTAACTAGGATATTGAATAATGTTCAGACTTTTCTTGAAGGCATATTTATTTAATGAATCAAAGAGATTCAATTATAGGCTTATAATAACTGGTTGTCTGAGATTTACTTCAACTCTGGCCACAGTGAATAGAACACAATATTTACAACAGCAGAACCTACATCATGGTCAAAAAACATTCTGGCTTACATCCTATTTGGGAATTCTGATGACATACTTACACCACTACAGCTCACTTTTTTCATTGTGATGGTTGGCTTTCTGTTCAAGTTGTACAACAGCCAAAATTGTCTCCAAAACAATATGATACAAACACACACTACACAATATAGTAGAGGATGGGTGCAATCTGTCCAATTATTTTCTTGAAGCTGGATGTGCTCCACGAATGTTCTGAGATCATACTATAGATCTGTGGTTCCCAAGCTTTTTTTTTTTTTTTTTTTTTACTAGGGACCACTTTGACCAAGGACCACTCTCCAACATTAGTACCAAAAGGGTTATGAATCAGTAAAAACTTTAGATTTGGTTTGGTTATTTGAGGTGCTGATTCAGAAAATTGCATTGGATAGACCACACCAGCTGTAGTTTCTGATACAGAACATATGCCACGCAGTAGCCGCCATCTACTCACCCACAGGAAACCATATTTAATAATCTAGAACTGATGTGATCTATCCAACGCAATTTTCTGAATCGGCACCCCAAATAACTCCAGGAACAGGCATAAAAAGGAAGACACCAAGGCATCCTGGCTTCCAGGCACTACATGGAACAGCTCCGGTGGGAAGTCAGCACCTCTCCTCCCAACATCCCCGTTGCCTCGGCACTAGAAGAAGGTTTTACTAGACCAGTCACTCTCATTGCAATGGTGTAGTAATGGTGAGGCCGTGAACCATATTTTACTTCTTGGGGACCACAGGTTGGGACCCACTGCTATAGATGCTTGTGGCAGTACTTCCTTCTATAGGAAAACAGCTAGACACATCATTGTTCATCATTCCATTCTCCAAACACATTAAAATGTATGAGTTATTGGGGGTTACTGTTGGGAGATGAAGTTACAGTGATGTGATAGATCATCTCCAAATGCAGCATCTCAACTTATCTATGCTAAAGCTCTACAAATAATGATACATTTAAAATTAAAATAACTGGACACATTCCACTCATCTACTCTTGTGTTCATTGTAATGAGATCTCTGGATAATACCTTGTTTCAACACTTTATTCAGCTAAAATGTATTCATTATGGAAGGAAGGGAAAAATAATCCTATGACCTCTTCTCTAACAATCATCATGTGAAATGAACTAGAGAAAAAGCTTTTCAGTAAAAGGTTTATAACTCCTCAGACGTTTCAACATAAAAATGGTGAATGCCTAGCAGTTTCCAAGATTTAGGATAGTTCAAGAATGCTGTCCCCCCCCCCCCCCCCCAACCCTTCTATGGAGCTGTGATTGCTGGAGCAGGGACATTTCTAGTTATGCCTTTATGACCAAAACAACATTTTTATGTTGCACAATACCAGCTTGCAACAATAATATGTGCATGCTTACCTATGCTACGTTTACCCAACAATGCTATTGTTTCAATACAAAGTGTGATGCCAATTTAGTGAGATACCACAGACACAATAAGGTTACTAATGTATAATAAGGGTGCTAAATCAGTTCTTTCAAGGATTCTACTATGATTCTTAGGTCCATTCTACACTGCCAATAATCCAGATTATCAGAGCACATAAACCACATTATCTGCTTTTGAACTGAATTATATGAGTCAGCACTGCCATATAATCCATTTCAAAGCAGATAATCTGAATTTTATATGGTAGCGTAGAAAGAGCCATATTCTCATGTTCTTTTATTGTAAAAATGAACATCTTTAAGTTGCACTCTTATAAATGGCAAACATTTTGTTAGAACAAACACATTGGCCTGAATCCTATGAGTAGTACCAGTGTAGTAATGGTGGGACTGCAGACCATATTTTTGTTCTTGCAGACCACAAGTGGTCCATGGACCACAGGTTGGGAACCACTGCCTTAAATGAAGGCGAATCAACATGTACATAAACCCAAAAGATTCAATACTTTAGATGTCTCCACCAATAGGAGTACGATCAATAAGTTGTGTGCACAATTATTTGTACAGCACGAACCATCCAGTCCCTGCCCTTCTGACTCTTAGGTTTAATTATCAGTTTGCAGAAAACAATCTAAATGTTCTACCTGGTTTCTGAAGACTTTCATTAAGTTAATCTTTTCACATCCGCACAGTCACACCCAAAAAGTAACTGCCTGACTCTTTTGCAAATAAATGGCCTTTCAATTAAAAAGTCATAGTTTTTATCTACTTCGCAAAGAAACTAAAGCAAAGCATTCCAGTCTGTATGAATCTGAGCAGAATGAGTTTAAAAATACAAGTGGAATTTTATTTTCCTTGAGGCAAAATCCAATTACTTATAGCACATGATTTCCAATAAAGTAAGTGTACTGTAACAACAAGAGTAAATTCACACAGTTATTTCCAGAACGAGCCTTGCTAATCAACTACATGTATTTGCGTCACTCTTTGTTAAGCTACTCTGGAATTTCAAACAGCAAAGAGCCTTCTAGGTGTAAAATCTCTTTGCATTTCTGGGAAGAAATATGAGGTGGGGAAAAACTGGTGTTTGCAGCATTGTGTTTGAAAATCAAATTGACAATGCTAAACATTACAAAGGTAGTACATTAACCTCAACAATAATGAAATAGTTTAATTCTTGAGTTATTGTCTGTTGACCCATTGTTTAAATTTTTAGTTTGAGGAAACTACAAAGTCCATAACAGGACTATAATAATAATAATAATAATAATAATAATAATAATAATAATAATAGTTATATTTCTTGCCAGCCTCTCCTCACAGGTCAAGGCTGGTTACAGCATTAATAAGACATAAACAAACACACAAACACATGGGAAAGGTGAGAATTCACATATGTATTGTAACAGTATGATTGGGAAATGCTCTCTCGGAGTTGAGGATTTCAGTTTATAACCTGTTCAGTTGCTGTATCTAGAAATTTTAAATAATTGACCCCAAAAAAACCTGAGTTGACTTATCCATTGGTCAATATAGGAACTGCATTTTAATAAAAATAATTCTACTCTCTCTGCTATGGTGCCATATTGGGTTTTTAAAATTGGAAAATGGCAATGGTGGCACTTAAAGTGATGCTGTTGCTTTCTCCTCTACATGGAATGGTTCCAATTTATCATAACTCATAATGTTGAACACGAAACCTCTCCTCAGTGTATACATGAGTTTATACAGTAAGTTTGTTCACTGATCTGTACAGTATTTCTTTTTATCTCTTCCACTGTATACTCTTCACTCACTCAAACGCCTGTTTGTTACAGGTCAATAAGGAATTGTGCATTCCCTTAAAGGACATTGACCCATCAAAAGTACAGAAATAACAGGACACATCAGTCAGTGAATCAAAGGTAGAGCATTTGTTTAAATATAGAAGTATTTTGAGCGCATCTGACATCTGGAAAACATGTCTTTGCACAGCTGAATCATTGCACCCCTTCTGCCTGCAGACTTTCACAGACACAAAGTGCGGTCTGCAAAAGCTGGTACCTGAGCACATGTTGAAACTAGAGATCTATCTCAAAATCAGCCTATGGCATTTTGGGTTTAAAAGAAGATTATCTAGCAAGCCCATTATTTTCTGCACCCCTCTTACCATGATTGAATAATTAAGATGGGTTGGGTCATATGAAGGAGTATGGGTTAAAAGCAGAATGGAAGAGGTGAGGAGAGAAAATACAGTCTGGAATCCTTTGAAGTGTGTGTGCTTTTGGACTCTATTCAATGACTTCTTATTTATTTATTATATTCTGGACTTATTTCCATTGTATATTGTTTTGCAATGTGATATGTTTTGCATTGTTTTTTCTTTATTTTCAGTTCCTCTTTTTTGTGTTTTATGCCATCCTGAAATTGAGAAGAAGTATAAACTTAAGTAACAGCACTTTTTACAGAAGGGGGAAGAGAAAGCTATCGCTTATGTAATGCATATTTTTAAAAAATTAAGACATATTTGTGTTACAACTTTAAATTATCCTTTCACTGCACATGCAGTTTAAAGGAACCCTGATTTTATCAAGATGACATGCAGTAACCCCACACTTCTTCCCGTGCCTAACTCTCTCTCACACACATACATGGTTGTTGTTGTGTATCAAATTGTCTTTGACTTATGGGAACTCTAAGGCAAACCTGTCACAAGGTTTTCTTGGCAAGATGTGAGGTTTCACCACCCTCTTCCTCTGAGGATGAAAGAGTGTGACTTGGCAAAAGTGGGTTTCCACGACTGAGTGGGAATCGAAGCCTGGTCTCCAGAGTCATAGTCCAATGCTCAGAATACTGCACCACAGTGGTTCATATGCACATATTCACAAACAACTTCCAGTCAGTACCAGTGATGGAAGAATTACATAAAGCTTATGTGAATTGGCCTCAAGACAAATTAATCATTTACATTTTTTTCTGTGTTTAATATAGTGTAAAAATGTTTGACACGTTGATTATATGTACTGATCAGTTTACTTTGTAATTAATTCCATCGTATTTTGTATTTGTATAATTCATTTTACAACTGCATTGTATTGGTTTTATTTTTGTATTATTCCTTCTGTCCTGCATAGATAGGTAGATATAAACAATGTGCTTTTGATAGGGTGGCCTGTCTTTTTTGTTGCATTATCTTGTGAAGTGCCATGTACTTGGGGGCTACTGAATAAATACATAAATAAATATAAAAGGGTGGGAGGAGATAGTAGTAGCAACAGCAGGCCCAAGGTCTCTGCTCCCTGAGAGAACAAGGTAGTGCCCATTTTCTGTTTCTCATACAGAATCCACATCACTTCAACATTGGAGAAGGGAAGGTATCCTCCAGAACACTAAAGGCTAATTTAAGGACACTCTGGCTGGAAAGTTGATGGTTAGTTCCAGCTACATAAACCCATTATATACTCATATGTATGTGTAGAAATTTTAGTCAAATCCATGCAAAAAACCTGACTTATGGGTCAGTTTAGGTAATGAATTTTAATTGTTTTCAGAAAGGAACCATCTCTTTCACTGAAGAGGGGTGAAAAATGAAAGCTTAGTCCATCCTGAAAGAATCTTAAAAAATGCACCAACTCTGTATTTTCTGCACAACTGTATTTTCTGCAGTACTTCTGGTCTTTTTGAATGCTTGGATGAGGAAATGGCTGTGGCAACCAGGGCCCACTTAGACAACACTGGGGCCCTTCGTTTTCCATGGAACAGAATCATAGAATCATAGAGTTGGAAGAGACCTCAGTCCAACATCCTGCCAAGAAGCAGGAAAATTGCATTCAAAGCACCTCCGACAGATGGCCATCCTGCTTCTGTTTAAAAGCTTCCAAAGAAGGAGCCTCCACCACACTCTGGGGTAGAGAGTTCCACTGCTGAACTTCCTGACTGCTCTCACAGTCAGGAAGTTCAGGTGGAATCTTCTTTCCTGTAGCTTGAAGCCATTGTTCCGCGTCCTAGTCTCCAGGGCTCCATGAATAACTCTTGACTTGTCAATGGGTCATAAATAAATCCACAATTTTGACCACAAAACCTACCCATGACTTATACATGAGGTTGACTTATACATGAGTATATACAGTAACTGCTTGAATTGTAAGTCATGGAGGCAAATCCAATTGATTTAATGGACTTACCCTGATCAGGACTAACAATAGAATTTAGGCCATTGTGTGGCAGAAGGAAATATCTCTGGGTCCCATAAGTAATAGCATGCTGTCTGCCACTGCTGCTTCATAGCATTTGCTGCTTGAGGAAGCAGCTCCATTCTGCCTCATAGGCTGGATGATCCTGGTTGCAGCAAAACTCAAACAAGTTGTGTGACATTGCAAAGATTAACAAATGTACCACAACATACACTTTCCTGGATTATTGTCCTCGCTGTCAGATGTGCAGTGCTATTTTACAGCAAAGGAACTTATTTAATCTATTACAGAACTCTGTCAGGCATGTTGCATGACATGATCTGCCAAATGTATATTTCAGTCAAAGAAAGTTGTATTCCTATGTGGAAATAATCTAGAAATGTTTTATTAAGAGTGGAACAATGACATTATATGAGGGGCATCAGTTTATCTGGAAAATGCGTATTGTATGCTTGCTCTATCCTGGATTGTCTTGTTTTTACAAATTTATTTTGGCTGATATTCTAAATTTGGATTGATGATTCAGTTCTTCCAACTGAGCACTTCTTAAGTATTTATTTTGCAAACATTTAAAAGGGGAAATGTCTCTTGTCAGTTATCTGTCAGAAGCATGGCTTAATCATTTGTCATTTGTGCGTCTTACTTTTCACTTTTTTCTCTATTCTCCCTTTCCTGCTCAATCCAATACCAGAGTCTGTCCATAATGCTTTGACAAATGTAAAGTCCAACTGAGGCTGGTATCTTTTTAATGTTTTATGAATATGTAGCTCCTCCCTAGGGCCTCTTGGTGTGCAATGGGTCAAACCACTGAGCTGCTGAACTTATTGATCAAAAGGTTGGCGGTTCAAATCCAGGGAGCTGGGTGAGCTCACGCTGTTAGGGCCAGCGTCTACCAACCTTGCAGTTCGAAAGCATACAAGTGTGAGTACATCAATAGGTACCGCTTCTACGGGAAGGTAACGACGTTCCATGCAGTCATGCTGGCCACATGACCTTGGAGTTGTCTAGACAACATCAGCTCTTTGGCTTAGAAATGGAAATGAGCACCACCCCCGAGTCAGACACAACTACACTTAATGTCAGGGGAAACCTTTACCTTTACTACCCCTTACTGAAGTGGAGGATTTAATCAGATGTCAGTATCAAGCTGTAGAAGCAGGGTTGCACATCCAATTTTATTGTATGGATGTGCATTAATGGTGAAAATGTATCTAGAAGCATATAGTTGTTTCTGGGTTCCCCAGAATTGATATTCAACACAAGGGTCATGTAAATCTCTACATTTAGAGATTTATATTATGCAACTGTAATAGAGAATCTTGTCCAGAGCTTTGGGGATGGAGACTGAAACCCATTTAAGCTTCAAGGACAGAGAACTATGCAATGGAGCTGTTTTGGTCCCTGTTATAGAAGAAACCCACCAATGAATGCAATGTGGCCTTCGTTCATTTGTCCAAACAAAAACTATTGCTTGGAAAAGTATCTTTTAAGTGAATAGTGAATTGAGGCTTAATTAATTAAGCTGCATTTCACTATTAATTTGAAAGATACTCTTCCAAGCAATAGTTTTTGTTTGATTTTTCTTTTGCGCTAACAGAACTATGGTTGTTTTCATGGCCACATGTGTATGAGGATTAAAGATTGGTAATCAGTCACATCATCTCCACTTTCCTCAGTATTAGCCACAAAGTGCAATAGCAAATAAGATATAGACAACAGGGATACTTTCGTAGCACCAGGATCATATTTGTATTTTGAAATCTTGATGGATAGTATTTATATTTATTTTATTTATTATATCAGAAGCAAACTGAGGGTACAGCTGTAATGTGTTTTAAAAGACACAAAGTTTTAAAACTTTGCATTATATTAAATGTCCTTTGACCAGTAGCTGGCCACTTGGAGCGCCTCTGATGTTGCTATAAAAAGATCCTCCATTTTGCATGTGGCAGGGCTCAGGCTGCATTGTAATAGGTGGTCTGTGGTTTGCTCTTCTCCACACTCGCATGTCGTGGACTCCACTCTGTGGCCCCATTTCTTAAGATTAGCTCTGCATCTTGTGGTGCCAGAGTGCAGCCTGTTCAGCGCCTTCCAAGTCGCCCAGTTTTCTGTGTGCCCAGGAGGGAGTTTCTCATCCGGTATCAGCCATGGCTTGAGGTTACGGGTTTTAGCCTGCCACATTTGAATAATCACTTGCTGAGGTGTTCCTGCAAGTATTTCTGTAGATCTTAGAAAACTATTTCTTGATTTAAGATATTGGCGTGCTGGACAATATCTGAAAAGGGGATGGGCCGGAG
Source organism: Anolis sagrei (assembly GCF_037176765.1). NCBI lineage: Eukaryota > Metazoa > Chordata > Lepidosauria > Squamata > Anolidae > Anolis > Anolis sagrei. The sequence continues at coordinate 264,352,845 of NC_090022.1, forward strand.
ATGTCACTGCCTTGCTCCTTTCATTATTGGCTGCTACTTACTGACGAATGTGAGGAAGTTCATTTTCATGGCTTCTTCCTCTCTGTTGAAATTGTCCACATTCTTGTGGATTTCAATGGCTTCCCTGTGTAGTTATTAAATATGGTTTTCTGTGGGCGAGCAGATAGTGACTACTGGATGGCATGTGTTCTGTATCAGAAACTAGAGCTGATGTGGTCTATATAATGCAATTTTCTGAATTAGCACTCCAAATAACCCAACCGAATCCAAAGTTGACCAAAAACAGATTCGTAACCCTTTTGGTAGTAATGTTGGAGAGTGCTCCCTGGTCAAAGTGGTCCCTGGTCAAAATAAGGTTGGGAACCACTGTGTTACAGATACTCCAGTTACTTTACTTACTTGCTTAGGTGATCCCTTGTAGCTTGAGGATGATTGTCTTCCAGATGTGGTGTCTTGTTGGTGGGTCTGTAGATGCCTGTGGAGCCCTATTCTTGATTTGCATGTTCTCCTGCAGTGAGGACATCAGTTTCCAGGTGGAAAGTGGTCCTGGTCAGGGTTGGCTTGATGCACTTTCCTCTTGGCATGTTTCTCCCTTTTGCTCTTCACTGGTGTCTCTTTGAATTCTGCAACACTGCTGGTCACAGCTGACCTCCAGTTAGAGCACTCGAGGGCCAGGCCTTCCCAGTTCTCAGTGTCTATGCCACAGTTTTTAAGGTTAGCTTCAAGCCCATCTTTAAATCTCTTTTCCTGTCCACCAATGTTACGTTTCCTGTTCTTGAGTTCAGAGTAGAGTAACTGCTTTGGGAGACAGTGACCGGGCATTCGGACAAACGTGGGCAGTTCAGCAGAATTGATGGCGGAGGAGCATCACTTCAATGTTGGTGGTCTTTGCTTCTTCCAGCACACTGACATTTGTCCACCTGTCTCACCAAGAGATTCGCAGGATTTTTCGGATGGTTTTCTGTGGGTGAGCAGATGGGATTCAAGGGGACTCCAAAATCCCCTGAAATCCTTAGCATTTCTTGTAAGGGATGCTCAAGCAATAGCTCCTATTTGTGGAAAGAGGCATTTCATTGGCAACTTCCTTCTTTTGGAGGGAAGGAGAGCAGCTTCCCTGTAACCGAGCAACTGCTTAGGGGACAGAAATAGGAGAACAGGAGCTGGTTCCCTCCTTACCTACGTGCCTGAATCTATGTCCTTTTTCAAAATCCCCTCCCGCCCCAAAACAAAACAAAACAAATCTCCAAGCCTCCCACCGACCCTGAATCAAGGGATGAGGGAGAGAAAAAAAGAAAGCCCCCATTTGGAAGCTCCTTTTCGGGGGTCCCCCTTCCTTGCTTGGTCTTGCTGCAAGGCTTCGGGGTTGCTGAGGAGAGGAGGGGGCTCGCCCCCTTCTCCCCGAGTTTCCTTTCCTTGTGGCTGGTGGTTGCAGGCGGCAGGGGTCGCTGTGGAGCAAGTAGAGCCCCCCCCCCCCTCAAATGAATAACGGGGCTCAAGAGAAAGAGGAAACGAAGAGGAAGAGGAAAGAGGAGGAAGAGCGCTCAGGCTCCTCAAGGCTTCCATGACGACAGAGCCGAGGGCGCGGAGGGAGGGAGCGGGGACTCTCCTGGTGCCTTTCCCCGGGAGGGAGGAGGCCAGGTAGCCCAAGAAGGGGCCACTCCGGAGAGCCTTCCTCCAACTTCTTTGGCGCGCCGAGGAGAGGAAGAGGACGAGGCAGCAGGGCGTGCGCCTCCCAGCTTGGACTTGGTCAAGCTTGGGCTTTTCCTCGCCTCCTTCCGTCTGGGGACGAGGCGAAGGCGTTGTGTGCGCGTCCGAGCAGCAAGACCAAGCGGCTCCTCCTCCCTCTCTCTCTCCTTCCCTCCCTCCCTCCCTCTTTCTCCTGCGTGTCCTCCAATTCGCGCATTTGGAGAGGCAGGAAGGTGCTCCCGGGAGGTCCACAGTTTTGCTGGCGGCCCCGCAAAGTTTGTTTGGAGTCCCCCCCTCTCGGGCCACCGGAAGGAAGCATGCATTTCGAGGAGCCCTCCTCGCCCGCCTTGCAGAGACCCCGCTATGGCTGTAAGTCCTCCTGCTTCTCCTTATGCCTCGCGCCCCGGGACTGACTGACTGACTGACTGACTCCCCTCGGGCTGGACGCGCGCCAAAATGGAGCACCTGGGCTCCGGGCAGCAGGGAAAGGAGGGGGGCTTCGGGGGTCTCTCTCTCTGTTTATAGAGCAGTGGTTCTCCCCCTTCCTCTTCCGCCACCCGTTCATGCAGTTCCTCATGTTGTGGTGACCCCCCAACCATAACATTATTTTCTTTGCGACTTCCTAACTGTAATTTTGCAACTGTTATGAATCGTCATGTAAATATCTGATATGCAGGATGTATTTGCATTCGCTGGACCACATTTGGGGCAAATACCCCTGAATTTGAATACTGGTGTGGTTGGGAGGGGAGCATTGATTTTGTTATTTGATAGTTGTAGTTGCTGGGATTTATAGTTCACCTACATCCAGAGAACACTGTGGACTCTGGACCAAACTTGGCACGAATCCTCAGTATGCCCAAATGTGAACACTGGCAGAGTTTGAGGAAAATAGTCTTGACATTTGGGAGTTGTCGTTGCTGGGATTTATAGTTCATCTACAATCAAAGAGCACTCTGAACTCCCATGACCAACGATGGAATTGAGCCAATCTTGGCACACAGAACTCCCATGACCAACAGAAAATGGAAGGGTTTGGTTGACTTTGAGTTTTGGAGTTGTAGTTCGCCCACATCCAGACAGCACCATGGACTCTGGACTAAACATGGTATGAATATTCAGTATGCCCAAATGTGAACACTGCTGGAGTTTGGGCAAAATAGAGCTTGCCAATTGGGAGTTGTAATTGCTGGGATTTATAGTTCACCTACAATCAAAGAGCATTCTGAACACCACCAACTGTAGAATTGGGCCAACCTTCCCACACAGAACTCTCATGACCAACCGAAAATACTGTGTTTTCTGATGGTCTTTGGCGACCTTTCAGACACCCCCTCCCCGGGGGTCTTGAGCCCCAAGTTGAGAAATTCTGGTTTATTGACTTGTTTATCTTCTTCTCTGTCTGAGATTTGGGACAAGGGTGGAGGGGTTAGTGGGGGTGTAGCTACACTGTCAAATTGATGAAGTTTGACACCACTTTTAAGTGTCCTGGCTCAATGCTATGGAATCATGAGGGTTGTAGTTTGGGGAGGCAGCAGCACTCTTGGGCAAGGAAAGCTTTCATGGCCGGAATCACTGGGTTGCTGTGAGTTTTCTGGGTTGTTTGGCCATGTTTCAGAAGCATTATCGCCTGACATTTCACCTGCATCTATGGGAGGCATCCTCAGAGGTTTGTGAGGTCTGTTGGAAAGTGGGGTTTAGATAATCACTTCCCAACAAAGGATTCTCCTCAGCAGGAAGGAGCCAGACCTTGAAACTGCAATGATAATTGGTGTGGCCAATTGTAACATCCACACCTGCTTCAAACAGACATGTGGGGTTTATGTATCTGGACATTCCACAGATACATAAACCTCACTTGTCCTCACAACCTCTGGGGATGCCTGCCATAGATGGAGGTGAAATGTGAGGAGAGAATTCTTCTAGAACATGGCCATACAGCTCAGAAAACTCACTGCAACTAAGGCTGAGGGGCTTGTAAAACTAAAGCTCCATGGCAGTTCAAGTAGAGTCCAGCTGCATTAATCCTACAGTGTAGATCAGGCATGGGCAAACTTTGGCCCTCCAGGTGTTTTGGACTTCAACTGCCACAATTTCTAACAGCCTTTGCTGTTAGGAATTGTGGCAGTTGAAGTCCAAAATACCTGGAGGGCCAAAGTTTGCTCATGCCTGGTATAGGTGTATCCCAACTCTCAGGTGAGATAGAAAGAGAGGGAGGGAAAGCCCAAAAGGGCCTACTTGGGAATCTTCTCCCTACCAGAGAGCGAAGAGAGACACCTGTGGCTGGAGAAGGGCTGAATGTTACCTGAAGGGTAGGGAGACTGCCCTTCCCCCTCCCTCGCCCTTCAACTGCAGCAGGAAGGATTTCCTTGTCAAGGTATCAGGCACAAGCAGCTTGCACAGATGTCCTGTAATCTCTCTCAAGAAGGAAGAAGGCTTGGGAATAGAGGCTCTACTTGTTAGCTTGCAGGGGGAATACCTTTGCTTCTTAAGAGTTTCCTAATAGTCCTAAGTCTCACACGGTTTAAGAAGCTTAAGACAAGTTGTGTGCATTTTGTTTTGAAGGCTTGTGCATGAAGAAATGTCTCCACTGTAGTTTTAAATATGCATCGTGATTTCCAGGCCAGATTGTAAATACTAGCTAATCAGTCATATCCATTGTGAAAGGTAAAGTCCATTGCTGTCAGCCCACTGCAATGTTATGTGCGTTTAGTTTGAAGAGAAAATCTGAACAGTCTGCTTTACAGATTAACAGTGCAGCCCTCTCGTGTTTGCTTAGAAGTAAGTGTCTCAGAGTTCATTTCCTGAGATTTATATACGGAGGGGGACACCATTTGTGAGCCCACTGCAGGATCTTGTACATGGGTTTTGAAATTTATTTATTTGTCATATCAGGAATGAACCAAGGGTACAGTTGTAATGTATTTTTTTACAAAACACAAAGTTTAAAAACTTTATATTGTATTAAATGTCCTTTGGCCAGTAACTGGCCACTTGGAGTGCCTCTGGTGTTGCTGTGAGGAGGTCCTCCATTGTGTATGTGGCAGGGTTTAGACTGCAATGTAATAGGTGGTCTGTGGTTTGCTCTTCTCCACACTCGCATAGCGTGGAATCCACTTTGTAGCCCCATTTCTTATGGTTGGTTCTGCATCTCGTGGTGCCAGAGCGCAGTCTGTTCAGCGCCTTCCAAGTCTCCCAGTCTTCTGTGTGCCCAGGAGGGAGTCTCTCATTTGGTATCAGCCATGGGTTGTGGTTCCGGGTTTTAGCTTGCTACGTTTGGGCTCTTGCTTGCTAAAGTGTTCCTGCAAGTGTCTCTGTAGAACTTAGAAAACTATTTCTTGATTTAAGTTGTTGGTGTGCTGGCTGATTTCCAAACAGGGGATGAGTCAGAGATGTCACTGCCTTGGTCCTTTCATTATTGGCTGCTACTTCCCGACGGATGTCGGGTGGTGCGATACCGGTTAAACAGTGTAATTCTCCAGTGGAGTAGGGCATAGACATCCTGTGATAATGCGGCATGTCTCATTAAGAGCCACACCCACTGTTTTAACATGGTGAGATGTGTTCCACACAGGGCATGCGGACTCAGCAGCAGAGTAGCAAAGCACAAGGGCAGATGTCTTCACTGTATCTGGTTGTGATCCCCAGGTTGTGCCAAGTTTTGAAATGCTTACATCTCTTTATGTGTTGAGAGTGTACAAAACAGATATATGCTTGAAAACACATCCAAAGATGTCATCAAATGCTGTCAAAATACAGCAGCTCTTTTCCAGTTTATGATTTTTTTTTTGTCGTGTCAGGAGCGACCTGAGAAACTGCAAGTCGCTTCTGGTGTGAGAGAATTGGCCGTCTGCAAGGACATTGCCCAGGGGACGCCCAGATGATTTGATGATTTATCATCTTTGTGGGAGGCTTCTCTCATGTCCCCGCATGAGGAGCTGGAGTTGATAGAGGGAGCTCATCCGCCTCTCCCCGGATTCGTACCTGCGACCTGTTGGTCTTTAGTCTTGCTGGCACAGGGGTTTAACCCACTGCGCCACCGGGGGCTCCTAGTTTATGAGATGACTACTGTTAATGGGGTGAGCTCCCATCTGTCACCTCCAGCTTCCCATGTGGGGATGTGAGAGAAGCCTCCCACAGGATGGTAAAACATATGGGCATCCACTGGGCAATGTCCTTGCAGACTGCCAATTCTTTCACACCAGAAGGGACTTACAGTTTCTCAAGTCGCTTCTGATACGTGAAAAACAAAACAAAACATGATGTATTTGACAATTCCATGGCATGTTTTATGGCAATTTAACTGAATAATATCCTGTCTCCAGTGTGTGAAAGAGATTATTTAAAAAAACACAATTCCCTATGTTCTTTCCCTCATTTCCTCCTTTTTTAGGAGTTTAGGCTCTTATGAAGGAATTGTTGAATTGTTCATCTGGTTTTATCTTTTAAGAAATGAAAGCCTGTACCTTTCGTTAAAGAGCTTTGGTGTTTGATCTGATGGTTTTCAAACATTGACAAGGTTGAGAGCAATGTAATGGTTTTCACTGAAAAGTTTATGTGAGCTTCAGTCCTTGCAGTGTGCTGAGAATCCTGTGTTAAATTGCCTTTGCCGTTCTTTCTTGCCAGGGAGGAGTCTTGACAGTTAACCAGTCTTTTAGTAAAGTCATGCCCACACTAGCATGAGCTACCCAACTTGTGATACTGTGATAGATGTCTTACACAGTGGCTGCTCCCCTTCCTTGTACAGCTTGTACTCCCCTCCTGGAAGAGCTTTACAAAGGCATTTAAAATTATAAGAAACCGATACTAACATTCTAAATGTTAGCCCTGGGTGACAGCCTCAGGGAGCATGACTGGTGGGGATGAGGGAGAGGGCCTTCTCGGTGGTGGCCCCCTGATTTTGGCACACCTTCCTCAGGGAGATTAGGCAAGTCCCACACTGTCCTCCTTTTGCAGGGATTTGAAAACCTGGATGTTTCAGCAAGCATCTGAGAATGACTAGTCCCTAGTTATATATGCCCAGTCTTTATTTCACCAGATAGTGTTCTGTTCTCTGTATTTCATCCAATGCCCCGGCCCTGTGGTACACTGCTTGCACTATCCCATACCTGTCCCCTTTTATAGCCTGTTCACATCCATTTTAGTATTTCTGGTTATTGGTTTTTGTTGAGCATTGTGGTGCAGTGGGTTAAATTGCTGAGCTGCTGAACTTGTTGACCAAAAGGTTGCACGTTTGAATACGGGGAGCGGCATGAGCTTCCGCTGTCAGCCCCAGCTTCTGTCAACCTAGCAGTTCAAAAACATGCAAATGAGAGTAGATCAATAGGTACTGCTGTAGTGGGAAGGTAATGGCACTCCATGCAGTCACACCGGCCACATGACCTTGGAGGTGTCTATAGTCAATGCTGGCTCTTCAGCTTAGAAATGGAGATGAGCACCAACCCCCAAAGTCGGACACGAATGGACTTAATGTCAGGGGAAAACATTTACCTTTACCTATTATTTTGGTGAAGCGCCAGAAGCGACTTGAGAAACTGCAAGTCGCTTCTGGTGTGGGAGAATTGGCTATCTGCAAGGACATTTTCCAGGGGATGCCTGGATGATTGATGTTTTACCATCCTGTGGGAGGCTTCTCTCATGTCCCTGCATGTGAAGCTAGAGCTTGACAGACGGGAGCTTACCCCGCTCCCTGGATTCGAACCACCAACCTGTTGGTCGACCTGTCCTGCCGTCACAAGGGTTTAACCCATTGTGCCACTGGGTGCTCTTTTCAGGGAGATGGTGGCGGGGTGTAAGAATAAAGTTATTATATTCTTCCTGCTTCTTAGCAGGGGGTTGAACTGGATGGCCCATGAGGTCTCTTCCAACTCTATGATTCTATATATTATTATCTTAGAGCATCATTGATAAGTGGGATTCTCTTGTAGGTTGGCCACTCCCTGTAAAGGTTTTGAACTGGCAAGCATTCTCTTCTAGTTTTGATTTCTCAAATGACACACTGGACCATCATCTACCTCATTTCCAGTCTGACCTCGCTGCTACTTCTTCCAAAGAGGAAGGCTAGAAATTTTGGCTGAAATGTGTGCTGTTTTTCTCTGGCAATAATTGCCTGCACAGAGGACGCCACATGGCTCCATGGCAGAAGTTCAGAGTCTTCCTTCAGAGCGAGCCAGGAAGTGGTTTGAAAAAAGATGTACCTTTCTGACTGATAGTAGTGTTAGAGCTGAAAACAGAGGAAACAGTTGTTCTTCTTTGGCAGAGGCAAGCTACAAGACCAGTTTCAAGAGCAGATTTTAGTCAAGGTTATTTTCAGGTGCATTGAATACTATGCATAGTATTACTAATTGTAGTAAATTGGTATACAGTGATAGAATCCTACAGTCATGGAAAATAACTAATAAACATGCTGCAAAGAGGACACTGTTTAATATTATAAGTGATAATGACAGAAACTAAGCCCAAAGTACTAACTTGTCCTTGCCAATCCTTTTGGACTTCCACCTCATTTTCCTTTAACCTTACTGCACCTTGTCTAATGGTACAACAAGTATGTGCTGACACATGCATACACTGGTTCTATCAATTCAAAATGTTTGGAAGCTACTGTAAGGAAAAGTTTGACAAGCACACAGAAATTCCAGAAGAATTTACTTCATACTTTCTGAAACTTTCTTTTGCATTGTACTATTTTATATTGCCCTAAAATAAAACTTCCGTTTGCAATCAAACTTCCATTTGCAATCAAAATGGATGACCTAAAATTAGATGCATTTAAATACACTTCTGTAAAGTTTTATTATTTATATATATATATATATAATACCAGCATGCTACATATGGCACTGCACATGTAAAGAACAACAAAACAGTTCCCTGCCCTTAGGTTTTCAGTCTAAATAAGGCATGACACCCACACACAAAAGGAATGACAATGTGGGAAGGGATTAAGTCTAAGAGATACTGTCTCCTCTTCTCCCTCCAAGGCCACCTTGGAGAGTACTAAAGATAAGTAGATGACCTCTGTGAAGGTCAGTAAATTATTGTTCATATGGCCATACTTTAATCCTCCATATAGATCAGATTCATTTGATAGATAGTGAAAATATATGGCAACATCTGGTGGTTCAGTGACTTAGGGCATAATAAAAAGCAGGGTTCATTCCCAAATTCCTGGGAAGTATACCTGTGCCATATAAGTCATTCATCAAGCGCAGAGACACTCTCAGAGTTTAGATGCAAGTCTCTTGTGTTTTTAAAGCTCTTTGCTCTATTGTGGAATTAATTCCAGTAAAATTATTTTTGACATTTGTTTACTTAACCCATACTTTAATTACTGTCCAACTAGGCATTCTTGCTGTCAGGTGCCAGTCATATGCAAGTCTTACTTACTTACTTACTTAGGCGATCCCTCGTTGGACGAGTAAGATGGTCTTCCATCATGGGTTTCCTTGTGGGTCCGCATGTGGCTGTGGAGCCCTATTCTTGCTCTGCATCTTCTTCCGCAGTGAGGGCATTGGTTTCCAGGTGGAAGGCGGTCCCGGTCGGGGTTGGCTTGATGCGCCTTCCTCTTGGAAGTCAGTCTAGGTCACTGCATGTGGTGGACTAGGACTCTGGTGCCCCATCCACACAGCTCAATAAAATCCCACATTATATGCTCTGAAATGGAATATTACCTGCTTTGAACTGGTATATTTGGCAGTGTGGACTCAGTTAACCTAGTTCAAAGCAGAAATTGTGGGATTTTCTGCCTTGATATTCTGATGATATGGTTGTGTGCACGGCTTCTGAAAGACTAAGTTTGAAACCATTTTTTGACAGAAAACCCTGTGATACAAATTTTGTCAAGAAAACCATGTGATAGGTTGCGACTAAGGCAGGCCTGCACAACCTTTGGGTAAATCTGAGATTAGTGTTTTGAAGTGAAAAAAGAAACCAAGAGAATGCTTTGAGAGAGGTCATGTAGCCACTGTAGCTGATACAAAACTAGTTTTTAAGACATTCCTTCTAGATAATATTTCTATTTTGTGGAACTGTTGTTAATTTACAGGCTAACATTGTAAAAACCATGCATTGTAAAAACTCCATGCTTAATATGCTTTATTTTCTGTAGTAGGGGGTCCCTTCTACCTCTAGGTCAGTGATTCTCACCCTTTTTCCTCCAGATGCTTTGCACTTTAGCTCCAACAATTCTTAACAACTGCAAAACTGGCTGAGATTTCTGGGAGTTAATATCCAAGGCCCCATCTACACAACTGAATGAAATCCCACAGTATCTGTTTTGAACTGGCAGTGTGGATTCAAATAACCCAGTTCAAAGCAGATATTATGGGATTTTCTGCCTTGCTTTTCTGGGTTATATGGCTGTGTGGAAGGGCCCCTAACATTTGGAGGACCAAAAGTTGGGAACCACTGCTCTAGGGGCCCTTCCACACAGCCATATATCCCAGAATATCAAGGTAGAAAATCCCACAATATCTGCTTTGAATTGGCTTATCTGAGTCGACACTCAGATAATGTGGGATTTTCTGCCTTGATATTCCGTGATATAGGGCTGTGTGGAAGGGCCCTAGGTGAAGAATAGCCCAAGCTTGGAGCTAGGAATGGGAGTACCATGTCATCTACAGTAGGGCTGAGCTTCCAAAGTTGTAGAAGAAAGTTTGAAATGCAGTGGGCAAGGCAAATCTCTGCTTAACCTACCTCACAAACCTTGTACAGGCAATCCCCAAGTTATGAACAAGATAGGTTGTGTAGGTTTGTTCTTAAGCTCAGTTTGCACGTAAGTTGGAACAGGTACATTTTTAAGTGTACCTCAGGCCAAAGAGAGAAAGAGAGCTTTGGGTAGCATAGGGAAGGGTTAACACTCTTGTTGTGTTTGTTTTGTTGTCTGTGCCCTTGTTCGGAAGATTTCTCCTCACTTTCTATCTCTGCGATAATTGGATTTGGGGAAATTTGACTTGTTGAGGAAGCAATGATTGGCGATACAGCTTCAATGGAAGAGATACTTTCCCCCATGATAACTTTTTCAAAAGTGAATTTCCCTTCCTAGAGGAAGATTTCTCTCACTTCCTGTTTCTCACCCATGTTCTTAACTATGAATTGCTTGTACGTCAGATGTTTGTTACTGGCTGTAAAGATAAAATGGTGATGTGAGAGAAGACCCATTAACACATGGAACAGATATATAATTAATAAAACAATAATGTTGCTGCAACATTTGAATGCAGCATGGGGATGAGGTTTTGGTTTTGTTTCTTTTCTAATACCCAAGATACAATAAATTAAGGATGTGAGACTAGATCAGGCAGAGGCAAACTTCAGCCCTCCAGGTGTTTTGGACTTCAACTCCCACAATTCCTAACAGCCGAATCATGCAAATCCTGACCTCAGACTCTTCCATTTCACCATGCAGGAAAGGTGAAGAAGAGTACAGCTGGTGCTTTAGGAGCCAGCAGATTCCTGACCTTGAGTATCAGCCAGTATTTTACTCCTCCCTTATCTTTACTGATCTGGGACGTCAAGAAATGAACAAAAGCACTAAGCTGTAGTTTTGAAGCCACAGTTCTATGGCTTCAAAATTCTCTGTGCTGGAAATTCCTCATCCCTATTATAAAGGACTCAGGAAAGTACATTCTTCTTTTTCCTTTTCCATTGTCTCTTTGATTTTTAGCAGATTCTTTTAGTAGTCTGTTGCTCAACTGTTCTCTGCCATAGGCCTTTCTATACTTAAATGATATACAGTATTGAACACAGTCTGTGGGTGCTTTTAATTCTCCCTTCCCTCATCCGTTGGATCAGAAGTTGGGAAATTAAAAGACTTCTGTATGAATAGAGGGTTTCTCCTACCCAACCCAAGAGCATACAAACAAAACAAAACAAAACACAGGAGGTCTTGTTTAGCTTGAGGTGAACTTAAAGTCTCCTCTTCTATATGTGAGGTTAATCTGATATAAGTTAGTTGATGTCAGCAACCATTTTGGGAATGGCCAATATTTTTATGCAATTGTCACTGGCAGCATTTTGCAGTTAATTTACCTCTAACCTAACTGTGTAAAAGCTGACCCCCTAAATGTGTGGATAACACCCCATGCATTACGTGAAATACACAATTAATTTTTTAAAGAGTATATTGTGTAACAATGCTGATGACATAGGACTTGTCATTTTGACCACCCAAGTTCACTGTTAAAGGATGTAAAATGGAATAATTATTAATATGCTGCCAAAGTGATACAGACCAGCCCTGGATCTGATCAGGAACACCGTAATTTGGATGAATCCATTTGTCTTTTGAGCTCAATATGTAAAGGACTTGTCACATGGCCTCCCATTCCCATTGGAGTAATGGCATTGTGGTGCTCATGGGAGTTTTTTGAAGCTTCTCGTGGAGGACTAGAGATTGTAATTCTATACTCTGATTCTTACCATGGTGTTAAATCTATTTCATGCGATGATAGCAGTGAATGCATTTTGACATAAAATAATTCTTCCTGAATAGAAGGCCAGCATTTAGAGAAGAAGGGTTCTAGGCTGACTTTTTCCTGATCCTGGCATTGTTTTCTCTCTCTTTGTAATGGAAGAATAGTCATTCTACTCTTGACTTTAAAGTGATAAATTGCAGACAAGAGTTTTAGTGTTATCAGTGAGAATAGCTCTGTATAGGGAGCTGTACTATGTGCTACTGAGAACTGAGTGGGGAGGAAACATGAAGGGAGCAGTAATGCAACACAGCTGAAAATTAGTGCTGATGAAAACCTGTTTCAGAGGGTTTCTTAACCTTTCAGAGCCAGCTTTGGGGAATCATGGAGGGCTAGAGTAGAGAGGTAGAGAGTTGTCTCTGTTTCTGTTGTGCATCTAAGTAGCACATCATGTCTTTCTGCCACAAACTGAAAAACTGTTTTATCTATTCTCTACATTTCCCTTGAAGTTGTGACTCAAGGAGACTTAACAGATTTTTAAAAATAGAAAAAAAAATCGTATTTCTCTGTGTATTTTACTTCAAATTATTCTTGTACAGGCATACTTCAGCCAACATAACATATGAGAAAGAAGCTTCTTTTTACAAAGTCTTTTTATGCCAGCTGAGCCCCACCTTTCCTTGTTGTCCTCTATCTAAGTTAGAAACTTTTTGGCAGGATTGGCATTGGGAAGATAATGAAGGAGAAACACACAATTTTGGTGAAAGACTGCAGAAGCACATCTATAGTAAACAATGCAATAAAGCTCAAGCAGGGAAAGAACTGGTTCTGTTTTAGCTGATCCAGCCATAGCTATGTGTGCCAGGCAAGGTAAACAGCTTTGGAATTTCTTACTGAGCATGCACGAACAGCAAAACAGAGGGACAAGTGGAGGGCAGGCAAGCCTCATCAGACCCCTCTCCCAACCTGTTATAAAAAAAAGCATAAATCTCTCAAGTGTAGGAAGAAAAAATACCATATCACTCCAGGATTTATTATGGAAGAAGTTTTCAGGTGATCTCTAGTAGATTCAAGATGCACAGCTTACCTGATGTGGGTGTTTCATTTCACATGTGCCTATCTTTAGTTCTAAGTTTAAAGTCTTCTAAAACATTTTGAACTGTTGTTCTTTTTTTGTGGTATAGGGACTATCCTCATTCTTTCCACATTGTTTCTATCTCTGATACCAAAGCTTCTATATTTGCCTCTTTAACTGAGGTATATCGGAGGCTTCTTCCACACAGCTGTATAAAATCCACATTGAACTAGATTATATGGCAGGGTGGACTCTGATAACCCAGTTCAAACCAGGTATTATGGATTATCAGCCTTAATAATAATGATGATAACTACTACTACTACTACTCTGGGGCTTCTGAATTCAAACTGACAGGGTTTTGGATCACAATACTCCTGATCTCATGATCGTGTTAAAAAACAAAGTATGAATCGTCGATGTTGCCCAGGTGACCTCAAAATTGAAGGGAATCAACTGGAAATGCTGACATAGTATTAGGATTTAAAGATTGAACTGCAAAGACTCTGCCACAAGCCAGCAAAGGTGGCCCCAGTGGTGATCGGCACATTGGGTGCAGTGCCTAAAGACTTTGGCCTGCACTTAAACACAATTGGCACGGACAAAATTACCATCTGCCAGCTGCAAAAGGCCACCTTACTGAGATCTGCACGCATTATTCTCCAATACATCACACAGTCCTAGACATTTGGGAAGTGTCCGATGTGTGATCCAATACAACATCCAGCAGAGCGATCTTGTTTGCTGTGCACTCATCTTGTTGTGTTTCAAATAATAATAATAATAATAATTCTTAATAATATATCACACAGTTCTAAATGCTTGGGAGGTGCTCGACTTGATATTTTGTGATATAAAATCCAGCATATATTTCTCATTTCCTGTGTCATACTGTGTTTTTGTGTCAGTAAAATAATTATTTATTTATATCCCTCACGGGACCCAAAGCAGCTTACAACATATTAAAATCATGTAAACAACAATCCATATATATTGATAATAAGTATAAAACATGATAAAATAAGCAGTTTTAAACAACAATAATATGCATTCACATTCTTGTGGTGATATTCTGGGTTATATGGGTGTGTGTGGAAGGGCCCTCAGTTATAGATTGAATTGTCTTGGAAGTATTCAGTCTTTTGGTGCATAATATTGTTGGACATGTAGGGAATAGTCCTGGCACATTTGACTTCTGTATTATGCTTAATATAAGACTGAGCTCTCAAACTCAGGGAACTTATTCTGTGCCGAGACACCCTAAAGTATAGCCCACCTCCTCTGCTCTCTCTGCTGCTTCTTCAGAATCCTAAAAGAGCCAGCACTGCCACTATTATTTTGAACAGGCATTACAAAAATGGTGAACAGAGGTACTGTAAATTGGTCCAGTTTTTTTGACAAATTTTTAAACTTATGTAACCTTACCTGGGTAAAGGTCTAGAAATTGTACTCAAAAAATCAACCCAACCCCCTTGGTTGACTTATCCACAGGTCAGTGTGATTGCTGGACCTTAACTTATTTAAAGTGTTATGTTTCATCTATTGTAAACCGCCTTGAGTCCTTGGAAAAAGGCAATATAGAAATGCCCAAATAAATAAATAAATAAATAATAAAAACTCTTATTAAGAAGGAACTAATCTTCTCTGAATAGAGTGGCAAAAAGGAAGAACGTAGCTCATTCCAGGAGACTCTAAAAAAGAATCCATCTATTGTCATGGCACAGCTTCAGGACTGTTTGAATACCTGGGTGTGAAAATGGCCATGGCCAGGGATGGCTGGTCCCAGAGGCGATGTTAGTGCTTTCACCTTTCTGCAGAGTGACTCTCAATTTATCAAAATTCATGATTTTGGTCCCAAACCTACCCCCGATTTATACTTACACATATGTCATATACTTATACGCAAGTATACAGTATTAATTACCATACTGAAGTAATTTGAAAACCAAAGTCTTCTGTACATATACAGGCAGTCCCTGAGTTACAAATATCTGACTTACAAATGACTCATAGTTAAGAATGGGAATGAGACAACAGGAAGTGAGAGAAATTTACCCATCGGAAGGGAAATTCACTGTTGAAAGAGTTACCATGGGGAAAAGGTGTCTCCGCAGAAGCTTTATCACCAATCCTTGTTTCCCCAACAAGCCAATTTTTCAAAATCCAGTTATCACAGGGACGGAAAGTGAGTCAAAGTCTTGAACAGGGGCACAGACAGCAAAACAAACATCACAGGGATATTAACCCTTCCCTATGCTACCCAAAGCTAAAATGTGTGTGTGTATGTTTGTGTATATATACACACACATACATACACACACACATGGCTGGAGTAACCTATGGAACCTATCTTGTTCATAACTTGGGGATTCCTGTTTACTGAAAGTGTGCCACATAATGGGAAGTGGATGTGTTCAAAAAGCATTGTCACTTTATTTGAATGTAGAAAACAGTGTTACATCAGTCCACATTGTTGGTCCATCTAGCTGAGACTGGCAACATTTTCCGGCAGCAGTTCTCCAGGTTCTCAGAAAGGGGTCTTCCTCATTCTAAAAATGGGGATGCTAGGATTGAGCCCTGTTACTGTTACAATTTCAGGTGTGATCCAGACAAATAACACATTTTAATTTCCCATTGATTGCATTAGAATACTGTAAATATAAGTCTGGACATTAGAATAATGTAAATGTAAGTCTGACCATGGTGGTCTACGCCTTAGTTACCTCAAGATTGGACTACTGTAATGCACTCTACATAGGGTTGCCTTTGAAGATGGTTCGGAAACTACATCTGGTGCGAAGGTCGGTGGCCAGATTGTTCACTGGAGCAAGTTACAGGGAGTGGTCAACCCCCCTGTTTAAACAGTTCAACTGGTTGCCTATAAGTTTCAGGTCCCAATTCAAGGTGCAGGTTATTACCTATAAAGCTCTAAATGGTTCAGGACCTGCCTATCTTCGTGACCGCATCCTCCCCACGCGGTCCTTAAGATCCTCTGGGGATGGTCTTCTCTCGCTCCCACCCCCGTCTCAGGCACGATTGGTGGGGACGAGGGAGAGGGCATTCTCGGTGGTGGCCCCTCATCTCTGGAACTCCCTCCCCAGGGCGATTAGGCTAGACCCTCCCTACCCACATTCCGCAAGGAATTAAAGACGTGGATGTTTCATTGTGCATTCGACTGACGACTCCTATGACAAATGACTTGAATCATGACCTGATTCTGAATTCCTATATTCCATTACTATATATATATTAAGTTAAGTTTAATTGATCCTGTTTAATTGCTTTGTTTCCATGCTATTTCCTATGCTATTATATGTTTCTATCCACCTTATTGAACCACCTTATCCTTTAACCAGTTCGTATAGTTGTCCTCCTTCCACCCCTCCAAAATTAGTCTGCTGTTGCTTTTCATGCTTGTTTATTGTTATGCTGTTTTATGCTGTTTTAATTTGTTACTGTTTTGTTTTTAATTGTATTTTGGCTTGGGCTTGGCCCCATGTAAGCTGCCCTGAGTTCTTTCTGAATGAGCACCTCCCATTAAAAAAAGTCTGCACTATGTGTACTTTTTAGGTGTGCACTTGCAATAACAATGTTTCTGCAAATGTTTCTTAGCAAGGTGTAAATACTGATTGCTTCAGTATTAACATCCAGACATAATGTTTATCTCGACCCTTTTTGCTTCGTAGTTAATCAGTAACTGCCAGATCAGGGTGGTAATATAATGTTGTCTGATTGTAGTAAAGGAAAATGGCTTAAGCATTCATAGGTGATCATAAACTCATAAAACAATGGAAGTCATATCTGGCTGTAATAAAAATTCCACACTCCTCTGTCAGCCAATGCCTTCACTGGGAAAAGCCCAAAACATTGCAGCATTGTGGGCCAGCTTTCAGGCTTGATTCTGTGTTTGACTGATGAAGAGCTGTGAAGAAGCTTCATCATAGTTTTGTGATATTTTAGTGGGCTGTGGTTCGTGACCATGAATTTTGTTCTTATAGACAAATTCAACTTCCATTTCTTTTTCTTGTGTCTTTGAGAATTTCAAATTTAAGCCAGCAGAAGTTGACTTCTGATTAAGAAGGATTTTTTTATGCCACCTGAAGATGAGGCTTTTTGGCATACTTGAGAATTACATTTCCCAGAGTAACGCTGCACAATTTGGCTTCTGTAGACTCTTTTTATGGGTATGTCTACAATTAATCTATAGCTTAGTTAATATAAAAACTGCCACGTTTCTCTTCACTTCTGTTCTCTGCTTAACAAGGAACCTGTTTGTTGAGCTTAACTCAGGAGACAGATCCGGGTAACTGCTACACTGGGTGTTTCTTTGTTCCAACATTCCTAGCTGCAGTTGGAAAACCTGCATGTCGCCTAGTAAATCCTAGTCTGTAAATCTATTCCTATTCACCTGGGAGTAAGCCTCACTGAAAGCAGTGGGACTTAATTCTGAACAAACATACTCTGCTGTCTTCCATGCTGCATCTTAAGAATGACTAAATAATAATTTTGTGGTTCAGTATCAAGTCAGCTCCCACCTAACACAGTACAGTCATCGCTCTCCATTTGGGATTTTGACTTTTATGGATATAATTACTGTTGGATCTATATAAAATGGGTTGTCGAAGGCTTTCATGGCCGGAATCACTGGGTTGCTATGAGTTTTCCAGACTGTATAATCATGTTCCAGAAGTATTATCTCCAGATATTTCACCCCCATCTATGGCAGGCATCCTCAGAAGTTGTGAGGTCTGTTAGAAACTAGGCAAGTGAGGTATATATATCTGTGGAATGTCCAGGGTGGGAGAAAGAACACTTGTCTGTTTGAGGTAGGTGTGAATGTTGCAATTGGCTATCTTGATGAGCATTGAATGGCCTTGCAGCTTCAAAGCCTGGCTGCTTCCTGCTTGGGGAAATCCTTTATTGGGAGGTGTTAGGCAGCCCAGATTGTTTTATGTCTTAATTTCCCCTGTTTTCTGAGTGTTGTTCTTTATTTATTGTCCCAGTTTTAGAGTTCTTTTTAAAAAAAATACTGGTAGCCAGATTTTGTTTATTTTCATGGTTTCCTCCTTTTTGTTGATATTGTCCTCATATTTGTGGATTTCAATGGCTTCTCTGTGTAGTCTGACATGGTGATTGTTAGAGTGGTCCAGCATTTCTGTGTATTCAAATAATATGCTGTATATTATATATAACATTATATAAAATGTTATTTTTAGGAGTTTCCGGATCCTCCTTTGTGGCTCTTTGGTCAACTAACGCTGTTCATGCCGGAAGACCTTGAGATTTCTAGAGATAATTCCTCTCTAATGATAATCTCAAGGTCCTCCAGTGTAAGACTGTGGTCAGCATCTAACAGAAGCTGATAGTAGAGTCATTCTACAAGATCTAGAAATTCCTAGAAAGATGTACTCTCAGATACAAAATAGCAAATTTTTCTGTTTGGGGTTTTTCACTTTCATGGGAGTTGTGCACCTTAACACCAGTGAATGTGGAGGGCCGACTCTTTAACATGAGTTCTGGCAAAATTGTAACACCTGTGTTCTTCAATAAGGAATTCTCTGATTGTGGATTTTTTAAAAGATGTAATATAATACTTGATTCCCATCCAACAAAATGGGGGTTCATTTAAAGCAAAAGTAGAAGTACCTGGACTCAATGAGTCAGGCTTTGTGGGAGGTGGAATATTACTTGGTTGTTATCAAGGGCAGACATACATTAATACAAATTGGTGTCAATTTTGTCTGTCTTTAGGGACCTTTGCTGTCTGGCGAGTGAGTTTTTGGCCACATTGATGTCCCATATTCTTTTGAACCAAACATTTATGAATTTAATAGCTGTATTAATGGATTTTATAAACTAAGGGCATAATAACGTTACATTCATAGCATGCAATTTAAGAATTCTTTCATGAATGAGAAATGTGTAATACGTATTTAATTCTAATAAGCTATTTATTCTAAAAGCTTCCAGTGAACAATTCATTCTTATGCAGAGGAGGAGAAACTGTGCAGTGGCATGTACTAAATATAATGAAATATAATTACCAGAAGAAAATGCTAATAGTGTGCGAAAATATTATATATTATTAAAATGCAACAATAGTCGTCAGTTTCATGTAAAAATAGGACTATATTCATTACCTCTATAATAGGACTTTATTCACTTGCCATTGATTTCATGCAAACTGAAAACATCTTCAGGTGTCCAGTTTTTGTGCAATATGTAAGAGGTTGGAAGTAACATGTTACCAATAATAGTGTTACCTGTAATAAGTGCCTTTAGGAGCCAATGTGACCATAATGATGTTTCTTTTGCAATGCAAAATAATGCATTGCGATGTCATTACAGTTTTTTCAGTTTAGTAAGTAACATTTAGTCACTGTTACTTGGACTGGGGTAACAGACTGTTGCTGATTAATTTTATAGAAGATACCCACTAGGTTTAGTCTTTAGTTTTTACTTTTAAAGTCCCACTCTCAGGAGTTCAGGAGAACTCTATCTGCTGCTATCCCAACTCCTTTACTTCCAAAAAATATAGGTGTATGAGAGCATCTAGTCGGTCCTCTCTGTCTACATATTCTGTGTCAACAGATTCCACCATCCATATATTTTTGAAAACATTCCAATGATCTACAAAGCCCTAAATGGTTCAGGCCCTGCCTATCTTCGTGATTGCATCTCCCCCTATGAACCGGCACAGGTTTTAAGATCTGCCAGGGAGATCCTCCTCTCACTCCCACCACCGTTCTTGGTTGTGGCCCCCCGACTTTGCCCCCCCCCCCCTCGAGAGATTAGGCAAGCTCCAACACTGTCCTTTTTCCGTAGGGAGGGACCTGAAAACCTGGTTGTTCCAGCAGGTTTAAGAGAATGATTAGTCCCTAGGCGCTTCCTTTGGTCATCACTTAGGACCCTGCTCTGCACTTTATCCACTTCCCCAGCCCCATGATACCCTGTTGCAGTAGCCCTTGTCCAGCCCTTTCAAAGTTGGCCATGTCTACTCTGGTAATTTTGGCCATTGGTATTTTGGACCCGTCTGATGGAGTAAAATTAAGTAAAATTATATTGTATAGAATTCCTGTTGAGCTGCAAAGGCTCATCTAGAAAGCGAAGCTTGACATTCTTCCTACCTGATAGTGTTCAGTTTCTCCATCACTCAGTATTAGTGTCTACTAGTCACTTATGCTCTTTCCTGCTTTTCCTTTCAGTAGAGCAAACTGCCATGTGGGTACTGTGGTTGTCTTCTGATATGGGCTGTGATTGCTTCACAGTGATTAACAGTTGCACATGTGGGAACCAGAAGATAAGAACAAAGGAAACTGATAATGTTACATAGTTCTGATATTTTACTTTTACTATTGATCCCTATAAGGTTTTTGCATTATTTTGCAATGTGTAGTTTTCCAGGTGGTAACTACTGTGTCCTTTTCCTGAGGTGATATGAGCTTGGGAAAGAGTCACCATACAATCTCCTCCCTTTTCTCCATGTTTTCCTGGATATTGAGGGAAAGACTGGCACACGCCTTCATTATGAAGGGTAATTAGATGAGTGATACTACAGCAGAGCAAAAGAAATTAATTATATACCCTGCAAAACTGTTTTGTCTCCAGCTCTTTACTTCCTGTGTTTTAATGAGATTTTTTTTACCATTTACATGAAAGAGAAATTTTGGATTATATATTCAAACTTTGGTTTCTACTAATATCTAATAAAAATAACTCAGAGTCAAATAAAATAATTTTATGTATAAAAATGATCTAGGGATAAACCCAGTTTTTAATCCTGTTGGATAATTGCTCTCAGACCCACCTCCTTCACAGGTACAGTTGGTGGGGAAGAGAGACAAGGGCCTTCTCAGTTATGGCCCCTCGGCTGTAAAACTCCCTCCCAAATGCCATCAGATTAGCCCCCTCCCTCCTGACATTTAGGAAAAACATTGAAAACTTGGATGTGGGACCAAGTGTTTGGATAATTGATTAGTGCAATATATAAACATAGAATGGTGCAATGATAACTGGAATGGCCTGGACTACGATATTGGATTATGTGATTTTAATAATTTTAATGTTGATATGTTTTTAGCGGATGTTTTAATGTATACGTTTTTTATTTGCTGAATATGTATTGTATGTAATGCATGACATCAAATTGTATGTGTTTTTTATTCGCTGGATATGTATTATATGTAATATATGGCATCAAATTGTTCCTTTATGTGTGCTGCTCTGGGTCCACTTTATTTATTTATTTATTTGGTAATTTGTATACCGGTCTTCTCACCTCCATTCGAGGGACTCGGGCTGGTTTCCAACATCAATATTACGGATGTCATTAAAACATCATATTTCTAAATCACACTAAAACATTAAAACATTGAAACAATTAAAATGGCAAAAATACAGTCATATGATTAAAGTGGTCAGTCGTCATCAAAGTCATTAATCGTCGTCATCCATCCATATCACAGGATCATGGATCATGGCTCATTCGTTGAATGCCAATCCCCAAAGCCAGGTTTTCACCTGTTTCCTGAACGTTAAGATCGAAGGAGCAGTTCTGATCTCCAGTGGAGTTCCAGAGTCGAAGGGCCACCACCGAGAAGGCCCTGTCTCTCGTCCCGACCAGCCGTGCCTGTGAGGCCGGTGGGATCGAGTGCAGGGCCCCTCCAGACGACTTTAGTAATCTTGATGGCTCATGGGGGAGGATACGTTCGGACAGGTAAATTGGGCCGGAGTCGTTTAGGGCTTTATAGGTTAAGACCAGCACTTTGAATTGTGCTCGGAAGCTGACTGGCAGCCAGCAACTCCACTTTGGAGTTGAGAAGGGCGGGATATATATATATAGCAAATAATAAAATAAATTAGAGCCTTCATAGCCCACTACCAACCCAAACATCTTTGCTTTCCTCTACAGATCCTATCAAAATGGCGATAGGAAGTAATGTATCGCTTCTTGCCACAATCTTGAGAGAGATTGGAGGAGAAGATAGTTGTTTGAATGTAGCATGGGATCTAGGTGCTTTTGTACATGTGTGGGTATTCACATGTTTTCACATTTTGGGATACTTTTACTTATTTGGGGACAGAGATTGCCTGAAAATCCTGCAGATTTTTAAATGGGGAAATTGGAGATCTTTGAGCAAGTGGAGCCACAAAAGTCAGGTGCTGAGGCCGCATGCAGTCCATGGGCTGCACTGTTTTTCCCTCCAGTGTAAAACTATTGGCTCATAGGGGAGGATACATTTGTGACGACTTAATACTATTCATTAATTCAGTGGAGCTACTGTGGTTGAACAAGAAATTCTATTTGGACATACAATTGAAATTATTCTTGTTTCTGATTTATACAGTGATGGAAATTCCACAAGAAAGGTCACCATTTCAAATATGAACATGATTATTGTTTTGTTGGCTTAAATTTAGCCTGCTATGGAAATCACATTGCCTAGTTGTGGCTGGTGCGGTACTTTGAGATTTCTGTGTTAGATTCTGAAACTGAAGTAATGGATTCAGATCAGTTATCTACAGAAGTGTGCTAGTGTTCTTCCATTGTGGTTATGGTAAAATTAGAGCCATTCAGTGGTAGCCTGTAGCCCAAGAGGTAATGCAATATAGTTTAGATAGCTTTTAGAAGAACCTGAATATCTGTTATTCATGACAAGAAAACAGAACAGTTGTGCTGTTTTCTTCTGAGCATGTTTTTTCTTCTTCTCTTTTCTTCTGAAGGTGATATTTTGCGGACAAGCAGTGATGAGCAAGTCAGGAAGGACTTCCATCCATGCTTTAGTACTGCACCAGATCCCTTTCATGCTTTACATTACTAGGATTTTACTTTAGGTCCGGTGACCATATTCTGTGGCATCCTTACATATGGAGTTTCATTAAGTATTAAAGCTCTCTGACAGAGAATTATAATATTCCTCCTTGGATAGCAAATTCCAGGAATTCATAAGATGGAACCATGTCAGTTGAAGTTGAATCACTACAGCTGCATAATGTGAAAAGGCCCTAAACCCTTTGGTCTAATTAAGTAGAGCTTGTTTGTTGACTTGCAACTGGCCTTGGAGGAGAAGCTAACATGGTTGGTGAAAGGAGCGGATGAGCAATGTTTTCTCTGTTGCTCCATCTTTCTCTGTTGTCAGTTGATTCACCCAAAGCTTGTGATAGCATGGTTCCTCTTTTCTCCCTCTCCGACCAGACCACAGACATACGCTTCCGTAATCACGTATTGATGATGAATGTTAGATGAGCCTCCTAATGTTTACTAGGCAATGAATGTGCAGGTGGAAAAACAGCCCTTTGCAGTTCTTGCTTTGGCTGCAGATTGTTCTCTAGCAGCTTGAAGGTATCTATGGATCAGTTAAGAAAAATAAAACATTGCCCTGACTTGAATTTTTTTAGATTTTAAGTGTCTGGATCAATCCTCCATTGTCATGCTATGTGGAAAAACAGATTGTCCTGTATATCCATGTATAATTCTAGAAATTGAAGTCAAAAAATCAATCCCAACTACATATTACCTCTTATTTAAAAAAACAAACCCAAAACATCCCCTACTTTGAGTAGGGTGGAGAAAAGCAGGAACTTAGTCTATCCTGGGAGATCCTAAAAGAAGCATCAAATGCTTCTACATTCTCTGCCATGGCATTGTTTTGAATGCCTGGGTTAGGAAAGGGCAGCAGCAGCCATTGGGGGGGTTGGATACCTGAGATAGCATTAGTGCTTTCCTTTCTTTGCAGAATGACCATGGGTCATATCAAAATCCAGAATTTTTTCCCCAAAGCCTACCCTGAGATTACACATGCAATTGGCTTATTTATGACTATACACTGTACATTTCCACCACCTCATTATTTCAGATCTATTTCATATAACATCACTATATAATCTTTTTAGGGCTTTCCATCATGAGGGGCTGATGTAAATATCAGAATAATGTAAAAGCAAGGCAGCAGTTGTTTTTCAGACATTCTCTTTGTAGTTGTTTTATCTAAGACATGTGGGTAGAAAATTAATGAAAATGGTGAGTTTGGGAATGGGATGAGGTTTGGAAAAACAAGTGTTCTCATAGTCAGAGTAAAAACCCTATTGAATTTTCAGTTTGTGCAACAATGTGAGATATCCTAAGAGGCTCAATTCCACGTTCCCCAGACCTTGCCTGCCTGCAAAAGCAAGGAAAACTGCTGTTCTTTGGGCCTTCATTAGGACAGAGAGCTTTTATTAACAGGAAGTTGCTAACAGTGGGGTTGAGATCTCTGAGAAGCCTCGAGTCTTTATATCTGGGTTCACATTGACAAGCTGTGCAGCTGAGCAGAGGAATATGTATTTCTTTTGTAGCTGATCTGAGAAATAGTGATCTGACACTGAAAAAAATAGACCATAATGTAGTGCTTCAAGTACATCTTTTGAGATTTCTGTTTCTCTTCTTGCAGTTATAGATATGTATTCCCTTTATTCTTTCTTGGGAAGGCAGGAGGACTAAGAAAAAAGGGTTTGGGGGAGAAACTCTTATAAAACAGGCAGCCATTGGGGCACAATGGAAAATTCGCATGTAACTAGCAGATTTTATAAAAATTAAAATAGCATCAAGCAGGTTAGGTGCTAATTTATTTTCTGAATTACAGAAGATGTTGAAGTGGATTTTGATCTATCCCTCACCTGTTGTGCTTCTAAGGAAAATCCACCTTATTAAGGTGCTATTTGCACTGGGAGCATATTCTCTGTTGACACCAATACATAACAGATTGTATGGTCTGTTGCTTCTTTTTAAAGTGGCAGTCTGCCTCCTAACAGCTTTTATGCACATCTGAGTGTCTTGTCTGTTAATTCATTTTCCGGAAAAAACAAGCAAACATGTTGACAAACCTTTTCTTTCTGATGCCCTGTTTCTCAAGCTTGGGTCCCTGGATATCATTGAACTACAGCTTCCAGAATTTCAGGTTATTGACCAAAGTCTAATGTGGTCACTTTTTTGCCAGTTTCTAGTGCTGGAACCAGTTCCTGTCATTTTCCTTCTATGGAGTGTTTTGTTGATATATGGAGTAAGTTAAATTATATGTTGGAGGAACTGTGTGTATAATCATACAAGAAAAGTGATGTATAGGCATCTGTTTTGGCTAAAAACAATGTTGTTTTTTTTTTTTTTGTAAATTGCATGCCACCCTGATCTCTAAACAGGATGAAGGTTAAAATTTTAAATAAAGAGGAATGATAGCTTAAATACATCAACCAAACACCACAAAGATAAACTTGCAACAGCTTGTGATGCTGCAGTAAACAACATTTCTGCTTATTGCCAGGTACTTCAAGGTGAGCTTGCTCTATACCTGGGAAGCCACCACTGCATGGCTGAGATACCATTTCAGGTATTTGAGGTGTCATGTTCTGTGGCTCCCAACAGCTGTCATGACTTCTGGCTGCTAATATAACTATTTAGAGACCAAGGGGTGGGAAGGAGGTGGTTAAACATTGGGACAGTGATCCATCCTGGCTGCAGTTATCCAAGTGGAGGAAGAGAAATGAGGCCATTGTTCTGTATAGAGAGCAGCCTCGTTTTTCTTCCTCTGGTTGGAGAACCATAACTGGGATGTGCTACAGTTTTGGGAGCTTACCTGCCTCCCTCTCTTTTCCGTAGTCATTAAACAACCATAGTGGCACCCCACAGGACTTTGTAGCTGCCTTGGAGAAAAATTTAGGACAGTCCAAAATAGTAAATAGTCCCTTGTGCAGTGACTAAAACAAGACCTTGAGGTATGTGTGCATATGTAACCAACAGCTTTTGAGACTATTTCTAAGATAAGGATGGCATTTATATAAAGACTTCTTAAAAGATTTCTAAAAAGGCAGATATGGAAAGAGACAATTCATAAATACTTAAGTTACCTAACCATTTAGGGATTTAAAGGTAAGTGAACAGATCACAAGTAGATTTGGCATTGTTGTCAGTGCTTCCTATGAATTATGGTTGTAATACATAGTTCCCCAGTTCACAGACTACAGGTGCGATGTGGAAAAAGAAGCATATGCAGGTGGTAGCTGCGCTACTTAGGTAATGCCTAATTTGGTCCTTCATCTTGGTTATGCCAGGTGGCTTTGTTTCATAGTAACAATACAAATCGCATATGTTCACTTGAGGCCTTAAAATCTGAAAACAATTAAGTTCCCTTTTCTGACTGTTCTACATGGGAAGAGAAGTTTATTTCAATGGATCCTTCACTGTATATTACTGTGACAATTTGTTTAGATAGAAAGTTAAATGTAATTTAGACTGGTTTTAGTTTTTAATATAAGCAATTTAAAAGAACAAGCTTTTTGATGGTGAAAGTGTAAGTTTAAAATCATATCAAAAGTACTTGTGCAGAAAGCTGTTATGGATTTATAAAGAAACTTACATGCTTATATTCAACAGGAAGGACTAAAAACAATATTGTAAATGTGGCAGCAGATGACCTCTTGAACTTTGTCAGGATTCCTCCCAGCTGTGTGGACTTAAATATCCAAATATATCCCGTCATCCATTCACCTAACTCTGAAATGGAACAATTTCAAATGTATTGTCTCACAAGCAGTTTCATGATTCAGTTCAAAATATACTAGAGTCTTGCTTATTCAACATAAACGGGTTGGCAGAATGTTGGATAAGCGAAAATGTTGGATACTTTAAACCCTGTTTAAGGAGCTCCATTGGCTGCTGTTCATTTTCCGGTCCCAATTCAAGGTGCAAGTTCTTACCTACAAAGCCCTGAACGGTTTGGGACCCGCCTACCTGCGTGACCACATTTCTGTGTACAAACCCACGCGACCTCTTCAATCATCTGGGGAGACCCTGCTCTCGCTCCTGCCTTTTTCGCAGGTGTGATTGGTGGGGACGAGGGAGAGGGCCTTCTCTATGGTGGCCTTCCGACTCTGGAACTCCCCAAGGATATCAGGCAAGCCCCCACATTGGCAGTCTTTAGGAGGAGCCTGAAAACATGGCTGTTCCAGTGTGCCTTCCCTGAATAAAGGAAACAATGCCCTGCTTTGACCAAGTCCCTGCAAAATGTCCTCAGAAGCACTTTATCTACCCGTTGGGTTGATCTCCCTACACTATCCTTTAAAACCCTCCTGCTTAGATACATCCTACCTCTGTTCACGCCGTGTTTATTTTTAAAAAATTAATCTATTACATCTGGCCCAGCCATAGGTTTTAATTTTTTGTGTGTTATTGCCTATATGTGAGTTATATTAATTGTATTGTTTTATTTGCTTACTGTTTTGTTGTTTTATTGATGTGTTGTTGGGCTTCGCCTCATGTAAGCTGCCCTGAGTCCCCTTGGGGAGATGGTGGCGGGGTATAAATAAAGTATTATTATTATTATTATTATTACTATGAGGGATTAAAAGTTTATTAAATGTCAAATTACGTTATGATTTCATAAATTAAGTACCAAAACATCAGACAGAAAAAGCAATTCAATACATGGTAACGTTACGTTGTAATTACGAATTTGGCACCAAAACATCGCAATATATTGAAACGGCTGTGGATCCGGGTGGGAGGCAGACTGCATTGAATAATACAGAATGTTGGATAAGCAAAGCTTGGATAAGTGAGACTCAACTGTACTAGTTTTAGCATCTGCTGTTTTAGAACCAACTTCCTTGAAATATCACTCCCTTTCTACTCTACATATACTTGTGCAAATCTCATGATCCTTATTGGAAATGCTGCTCTGTGTGCTGCCTTACTAGGAGATATGTGGTACTTAAGTCACAAGAGAAACAGCCCTCTTGATGTGTGTAGTCAGTTTTTGTTGGGACGTCTTTCCTGGGGTCTCTTTTGTGATCTCTTGGTTGGTTTACGTCTGTAAAATAACTTGTATACAAAACTGGACACTTGCTATTTGAGTTGTGGGTTCCAAGGATTAAAGAACCAGCGTAGTGGAGTGATTTACATATTGGAGTAGGACTCTGGGAGACCAGGGATAAAATCACTGCTCATCCAGGGAAACACAGTGGATGACCTTGGAGAAATCATACTCTCTCAGCAAAGGTAAACCCCCTCCAGACAACTACTAGCAAGTAAACCCCGTGTTAGGTTCATCCTATGGTCACCATCACTTGGAAATGTCTTGAAGGCACACAATAACAATCCAAGGACTAGGATGACAAGAGGCCTGTGGGATCTAATTTGTTCTTTGACAAGAAACTTGAAGTCCACCTGGTGCAAAACCATATATCTAGAATTTAAAAATTCTGAACAGAGGAATTTGCTTGGAGCAGCAGAACTACATGGATCACTGAACCATCAAAAAGCAAACGTTTCGCTATCTTAGCTATCAACATGAACAGTTGTGGAATTTCGAACATTTTGGATTTTGGAAATCTGGATAAATTATGCTCAAACTGACTTTTAGTAAGGGGAGCATTTTCTCAATTAAAAACAAAATCATTTGGGGGTGAGAGCAAAAATGCCACCCACAGAACTTCAGTTGATACGTGGCCTTTCATAAATCAAGTAAATAATATGGATTTGATGTGTTGCAGAACAGGTTTGGTGAGCTCCTGCAGAGAGGCACAAACTGGTGAAAAGATTGTTGAAACAGGAAATTCAATGTATATTGTTTTTCCTTTCTCTCGCCTTCCTTACTTTCTTACTTCCTCCCTACTTTCCTTTTTTCTTATTAAAGGATGAGGGTTTGACTGCGTATAGCAATATATAATACTCTTCTGGGTTGAGGAATAAGGAAACAATCTAAACCTGTTTGTTCAAGAGTTTTATATGTTATAACCCTAACAGATGAAACCTAGAATAGCTGTCACAACTTGATGTTAATTAACAAATATGTTATGGAAAGGGTCAAATCATCCTGGTTGTTTAACTACAGAGCTTTATAACCTAAAGGGCAGCTATTCTTTCAAATGCAGAAGGCTGCCTATGAAAACTAATCTTGCTGTAGAGATTTCAAAATACGGTTTGTAACAGGAAAGTTCATGGCTGTTGCACTGCTATTCATCTTAATGTTTGCACAGAATTAGCCAAATAAATACTGTGTTTTATGTTTCATTGCTGCCCATTTATCAGCCTTGGAATAAGGCTTCAATTTTGGAAAACGCTGTTACATGAATGTGAATTAAAGATGTTTGGATATAAACCTGGTTGTCTTTTAGGGAGGAAAGTTAAAAACTAATACTGTACAATAATCTGATATATCCTTTTTTCCTCATTTAATTATCCTCCCTACCCCAACTTAAAGTATTTTTTTAAAAAGCAATCACAAACTAGAAGACAAAATTTCATGTTCATCTAAGCTCTTCATTGAACTGAAAGTTGAGCACAACCACCCCATTCAAATTCTGTATAGGAGAAAAATAAGGAAGTGGTGTTGGGCAAGATGGAAAATGCCTTAGGCTGTATTTTTAGTACTACTTAAATGGAATGAAGGAGGTTATATAGGTTGGACTGTGTTAGACTATACTTACTGCAAAATAAATAAATCTGACTTTGCACTAAAGAGCTTTAGCATAGAGAAACACAACAATTTCCTATTTTATACTTTTCCGTCTCTGTGGAATGACCCTTGACTTATCCATGCGTCATATCAAAATCCACGGTTTTAGCCCCCAAACATGCACCTGACTTATACCTGAATATATGTGGCATCACAGGGGTTTCTGAGGCTTAGTATGTTATTTGCCTGGGGCTGTCTGTAGTCCAGTACTCAAATCTAGTGCCACAGCTAGAGGTGTGAAATAGTTAAAGGTGAGTAACATGAAAAATAGAACAAATCCCATGGAAGGAGACTTGAGACTTAGAATTTGGGAGATCCATATTCACATTTCAGTTCAGCCATGAAATTTGGTGGGTGACCTTGAGCAAATCACTTCCTCTGAGGTTGAAGCACTGTAGTGAGGAGAAGAAAAGTCATGCAAGCTACCTTGAGCTCATTAGAGAAGTGATGGAATATAAATCCAATTAAATTGCGTTTCTGTATTTCAGTAGTGGCTTAACTGTAAAAAGGTTGTTGAATATTTCCAAAAGTATGACTACATATGCTTGGTTCAAGCTACATACTTTTCTTGACTAAAATTGTAGATTTGGTACTCTAGATCTGATCTTACCATTCATTATGATATTTCCATTAATATATTTTTTCTTTTCTAATGTAAAGTTGAGTTGTGTAGCAGAATTGAGTCCTTTAACATTAGAAGGAGTAAAAACATTTTCCTTCTCTAATTTATGAATGAACGTTTGCATTCAGTAGCTACTTTAGTAAATGTGTCCCACTCGAGTGATACAAATACATTTGTATTTCCAAACTATAGTCTACTGTTCCTGTGCAGACAAGAGGTATGCATGAATCTACTTACATGGCCATTGCGAATAGATTGCAGCATGGAGCTAGATGTGCTATTAAGGATTTTTTATCTTTTAGTTTCTCATCACTGATATTCCTAATTATTGTGGCTTTGCCAAGGTAAAGATTTTCTCCTGACATTAAGTCCAGTTGTATCCGACTCTGTGAGTTGGTGCTCATCTCCATTTCTAATCTGAAGAGCCAGCATTGTCCGTAGACACTTCCATGGTCATGTGGCCAGCATGACTGCATGGCACCCCGTTACCTTCCTGCTGGCGTGGTTAAGAGTATATTAATTTAACTAGTAATAATTATGGTCCAAGATGCTCACATTTGCCAAAATATATATCCTCCAGTGCATAATGTATGACTTGTTGATTTGAATCTGTACTTATTCTTCTGATACACACACACACACACATATATATATATACACACACACACATACATACACACACATACACACACACATACATACAGCCATAATTATTTTGAAAATCAGACTGAGTGCTGTATCCCATTGTTGCTTTGCTGTTAGGTGCGAGGAGAATTCCTTTCTAAGCAAGTGCTTTATAGCAATGTGATTATGTCGTATACATCAAATGCGGGATAATTTTTCCCATGTTGCTTCTAAGCTGGGAAAGATGTGTAAAATATTACTATAAAACTGATGTGCAAGTTAACCTGTCTACTTAATTTTGCTTCTGGACTTTTCATCACAAGCCAACCGTTTTGTAAAACTGCAATTCAGTTTTTAATAGCTGCCTGGCCATAGTCCAGTAGCAAATTACCTTGGTACTGCATTGGCTCTTACTTCATGTGATTATGAACTAAATACGAGTTGGCTCAAGACAAGAGGTGAAAGTTTAATGGTTTATTTTACCAGGGAAAGATTAATGTGGCACTCTTAAAACAAGAGGGAAGCAGCAGGGAAAACGCCAGTATGTTTCACAATGTGTCTATATCTTTTAGAAGAGTTAGAAACTAAAATGGTTTCTTTTGTTAAAGTAAATCTGGGAAACCTCTTAATTGGTTTGATTTTCAAGATATAACATACCATTCATCTCACATTTAGTGGATTAGATCTGTGACTTAACAGCAGTTGTGGTAGAAGTGGTTGGAATGTATTTGACCAGTTTGTGGATAATGAAATATTTTGCCAATAGGACCCAAACCTAAATTAATGTATGCTTCTTATATATCTTATACAAGGAGATCCTGGAGGCACAGCGGGTTAAACCGCTGAGCTGCAGAACTTGCTGACTGAAAGGTTGACAGTTCAAATCCAGGGAGTGGGGTGAGCTCTCACTGTTAGCCCCAACTTCTGCTAACCTAACAATTCAAAAACATGCAAATGTGAGTAGATCAATAGGTACCGCTTTGGCGGGAAGGTATTGGCACTCTATGTAGTCATGCTGGCCACATGACTTTGGAGGTGTCTATGGACATCTGTCAGGGGTGCTCTGAATTCGATTTTCGTGCTTCTTGGTGCGGAGTTGGACTGGATGGCCCACACGGTCTCTTCCAACTCAAGGATTCTATGATTCTAATGATGCAATATAATTAGAAAATTTCATAGAAGTTTCTATGCGAAAACTGGAAATCAGAGTGGCGAGCTACATAGTCTGACACAGAGCAGTAAATCGCAAGTGCCATTACAAAATCGGATTTTAGGATCATTCTTAACTGTGCTTGGTTGTAATGCAGATCACATACTGAGTGAAGGCCCTGTGTTGATTAGATTAATAGGCTATATCATGGGTTCTCAAACTGTGCTCCATGGAACCCTTGGAGGCTCCATAAATGATACACAGGGCCTCCTTGGTAACATGCTGCTTCTTGCTCCTCCTCTTTCCCCCTCTTGCAAAATGTAGGGAAATTAAAGTTTGGAGAACCTGAAACAGCAGCATCAGTGTACTCCCGGGGCACAGACCTTTTCTCCTCCATCTTCCTCATTGCCCATACTGTTTTCCTTGCTCCACAAATCCCCCCCCCCCATCTTGCCTTCTTTGCTTCCAAAATCCTATTTTCCTCCCACTGCTCAGGGATTGTTTTGATTGTGCTTTTTTTGCATGGAAGAAGGAGGTTGCACTGAATGGCCATGGAGTCTTTCCACTGAAATACCATTAAGTTTATGTTGGTTAAAATGGTTCTTCATTTTAAATATGGTATTGTTCTTTCTTTTCTCTCTCTTTTTTTGCACTATAAAAGAGATATGTGCACTGTGCTTAGGAATTTATTGATGTGTTTTTCAATTAGTTCACATAAAAACTCTCCATCCATCTGCCACTGGCCTGGGACGTCTGTAAATTTTTAAAATGCAATGTGGCCCCTGTGCCCAAAGTTTGCCCATGCCTGATATATACATTATATGTCATATATAATATAATATATAAACATTTCTTGGTGCTCCAGGAGAAACTTTTGTTTCAAAATGGGTTTCCCAGCTAAAAAGGTTTGAGAAACTCTGGGCAATATGATTGCTTAGCATCGCTTCAGTATACTTGTAATAAATGCATGTAATGCATATATCGTCTGGCCAAGGTTTTCTATGTACAATATGGGTTGCATACTTCTTCCCTACCCAAGTGGGATGTACAAGTTATTATTCGTGGACTGTTTTATCAGTTGACAGTTAATTCATTAATATTTTCATCATGTGTAATGTGTAGATGTGTTGGTAAGTTTAGCCCAATAAAATGTATCTCTTGGCAACCAGCTTATTTTAGAAAACTCAACCTTTTTTGCTTTCTTGCTCCACCAGGCACACTTAGTGTGTGCTTTCTGTTTGCCCTTTCTCCATCCCCTCTGCATGGTGCCTAGATAATGAGGCTGGGCAAATTGTGGGTTTGCGGTAATATTGTTTTGAATACTCCGTGATAACACAGATCCTGTCGCTCTAGAAGCTTGATTCCATGTTTTGTCCACATGTCTACTATGCATTCTAGTTACCATAGCAATGCAGGAATGCTCATGTTTCTGTACTCTGGTTGCCTCTGTAATCTACGTCTTCAAAGAGACCGAGGTCTTCCTAAATTCTAAAGTAGGCTTTACAAGGCACTGATAAGATTAGTAAGATGGTAGTACTGACATATTTGTGTTACAGTGAAAACCAGCTGAAATGTTTTATTTCTTTGGGGAGCAAAGGGAAGGGAAGAGCTTGAAATTAGTAGGAGACCATTCTGTCGGGTAATTTATACTTGGTATTTGTAAGCACTCTCCTTAATTGCTCACAGTGCTTTTAACAGTTCTATAATTGCACTGAAAATAGAAACCTACCTAACAGTACCATGGATCATGAAGGTCTAGGTTGGTATTATCTTAGGATATTTTCAAGATAAAGTAATTGGTAGTAGGGTAATTATTAGTGTTCTTTTAGCAAGATGAAACAGAGTAATGTATCTTTGGCTTTTTCTTGGGGTCGCAAAGGCTAATCATGTACAGCATGTACTCAAATATAGAGTACTTTTCGCAGTAATATTTTGTTACAATATGCAACTTGCATTCATTATATGGAACAGAGTATGAAAGAGATACTGAGGCAGCAATTCTGTCAAGACTTATGTGGGAGTAACTTCCACTGAAATCAGTGGCATTTCCTTTTGAGTAAATATGAATAAGGTTTCACTGAACATAGAATCATAGAATAACAGAGTTTGAAGAGTCCACAAGGGCCATCTAGTCCAACCCCCTGCCATTCAGGAAAGCACAATCAAAGTATCCCTGACAGATGGCCATCCAGCCTCTGTTTGAAAGTTTCCAAAGAAGGTGCTTCTACCATATTTTGAGGCAGAGAGTTCCACTGTTGAACAGCTCATATGGTCAATAAGTTCTTCCTAATGTTCAGGTGGGATCTTCTTTCCTTTAATTTGAACTCATTGCTCCAAGTCCTAGTTTCAAGGGCAGCAAAAACAAGCCTGCTCCCCTTTCCTTATGACACTCCTTCACATATTTATATATGGCTATCATGTCTCCTCTCAACCTTCCCTTCTGCAGGCTAAAAATACCCAGTTCTTTAAGACACTCCTCGTAGGGCATGGTCTCCTGACCTTTGATCATTTTAGTAGCCCTCCTCTGGACTCCTTCCAGCTTGTTGATATCTCTTTTAAACTGTGGTGCCCAGAACTGGATGCAGTATTCCAGGTGAGGTCTAACCAAAGCAGAATACAAAGGCACAATGACTTCCCTTGATCTAGACACTATACTTCTTTTGATACATCTCAAAATCCCTTACACTGTTGGCCCATGCTCAACTCATTGTCCACATCTGTTGTGTTAGTGCTTATAAACGCACAAACATGTATGCATACATAAAGAGAGAGAATGGTTTTTTCTGGCTACAGGGTGATGTACAATAAAATATTTAAAAATCCAGTCATTCTTTAAAGGAGATTAATTTTTTATATTAATCTTAAAAACCAAAGACCTGATGGAATTACTCCGTTTTGGCAACTCATCTAAAAATTAGATCTAATCTAATGTCTTCTGGAAGGGACTTTCAAATTGAGGTGATGCTACTGAAAGATCTCAGACTCATCTACCCATCAACTTAATGTCTTGAGGACAACACAAAGTAACACAGTCAAATTATGGGCAGGTTCATATGGGGAGGGGTGGTCTTTCATATGTCTTGGCCCCATGCCATTTAGGATTTATATTTGTAGTACAGATAAGTACAGTCGTCATGTCAGTCAGGAGTGATAATAGTGGTAGTTTAAAGGTATTTCAGTATCCTAGCTGTTCTGAAGCAATAAATACCTCAGCCACTTTTCATTCCCAATTTTTGTAGTTGTTCGGCACAATGGACAGAGTTTCTTAAATCTTTACAAGTGAGACATGCCTTTACTCCAAACTGTCCTGGAATGGATTTGCAAAATTGAGCAGTTTTCTCCAGTGATTTGCATTATACATTTTTCAACCTTGTGCTTTTTGGCAGAGGTTGTTAATTCTCATAGAAAACACTACAAATATGTAAACAGAGAACCCAGATTCTGCATGTGGAATTAATAACAGTTGCTGAATCTGCATTTTGTTTTGCATTGTTTGGATTGTTTATCTTTTTGTTATCTGCTCAAGAAACCAATTGCTTGAAGAGTAGTGTACAGATGCATGAAGTAAAACAAGTACTTCTAGTCCAATACCCTTATTATTACAGAAAAATGTGTAGCACGTTATATTACATATGTAGTTGTTGAACTGCAGTCTTGGTTTATGTTTAGCATTTATTTAAAGAAAAACACTGCTGTATTTCTGAAGTGTGGAGGGTGGGAGAGGCCATACTGAAATGAGGTTATGATAATAGTCAGGTCATGAGGATATGAATCAACTTGATAAATGCTTATGGTCACCAGGAAGTTGTGGAAGATCAAGTTTAGTTAAAGAAGGTAGAACAGGGTGAAGACTTGAAGGAGGAACAGATCTTATTTCACATCCCCAAAATCTTGAAAGGGTTTACATTTCTCAATCAGACCTTCCTTTTCTTTGACAGCTTTAAGGAAATCTGTTAAACTGTGATGGATGATAGAATGCAGACAGATGATATAATTAACTTAAGCAATCTTCAGTAGCAGTTTTTGATGAATCTGTGACACACCCTTAACTTCCATGGCAGCTTCTAGTGGCTTACCATGATTAGTTCATTTATAGCTACAACGAGATTGAGTTAGGGTGACTAAGAGGCATGGTATATAGTGGATTGGGTATTGGACTAGGATTCTGGAGACCAGGATTCAAATCCCCAATCGGTCTTGAAAACCTACCAGGCGATCTTGAACAAGTCACATTCCCTTCATCTCAGAGGAAGGCAGGCACAAATCCCATCTAAATAAATCATGCCAAGAAAACTTGGTGAGAGGTTCACTTTAAGGTCACCATGAGCCAGAAACTACTTGAAGGCACACAGTAACAACAATGAGAGGACTTTATGGAAGTCACTCAGTGTGGCATAATATGGCCTTGAGTTTTGTATAACAAACCTTAAGATTCTTAATATGTATGCATGAATATAATTTCTATTTACAGTTGGAATGGAGATTATCTTTCTCTGTTTATCTAATGGTTATTTCACTTGATGTGACTTGCCCCTGCGAGATTCGAGCATCCTTGAGTATTCAAATTGGAGTAGCAAATTACTGATTCTGCAGTCCTAGTGAAATACACTGAGTCATACAGTGTTTGTTCCTGGGTTATCAATGTCGTTTCCTAATTGGTTCTATCATAAAAACATAGAAAAGGTTTATTAAACTGCAAACACTTTATTTTTGTGGGATGTTCTGTAGCACATTATGCTATAGTTTTTCAACCAACATCTCAGAGTCTCAACCAATTCAACATAGTTTGTGGCAGCCATAAAAATTAAGTTTCAGGAGTATAACAACTACTTTGAAAGTACATGCCATACAATTAAACAGGAAACAAACATTTTTAAACCTTCAGAAACAGATAATTTTTGTTGCATAGTGATACAACGGTGATGGAAATGCAACCCTTGAGCCATATGTGCCTTATCAACCCCTTTTTAAAGGGCTCTAAGGTCACAGGACATCACTCATGGCCCTCCTTAGATTTTAGGGTAGATATTTCCCACCTCAAACGACTCGGGGAAAAAAACCCCAAATGTAGCAGTATACCTTCTGGTAGCCTCCCAGGACTTCCCACAAAAACTTGACAATAACCAGAAGAGATACAATGTCACTTCCAGTGCATTGGCACCACTTCATGGAGGTGCGGGTAAAAGTGATGAGCAAGTTCATATGAGGGATGGAGCACCATGTCATAAGGATTCAGGGTAAAAAGGCTAGCTAAGAGGCTTTTAGGAGCCACCATGACATAGTGGATTGAATGCTTCGCCCCATCCCTCATGCAGTTACTCACCCTTTCTCTTATTATTTTAACCATTTACTTCTTATCATCCTCCAAGTTTGAATCGAGGTGGCTGCCATCATATTTAAAAACAATATGGATTGAAAACAATACGAAACATTGATAAAGGATATTAAGACGAAATTAAACAATGTACAAAGTTAAAACATTTAAAACAGTTTAAAAGCCTGGTGGCCCGAAAAAAGTTTCAGTAGCCAACAGAAGGAAAGAAAGGACCAAGCCATCTTCCTATCTTAGGAAGAGAGTTCTGATGATTAGGACTAGCCATTGCAAAGGCCTTCTCCCATGTTCCCATCAAAGGAGTCCGAGAGGGTGGTGGGACAAAGAGAAAGGCTGCTCAGAGAAGACTTCTAATGAGCTCATAAACGGAGATATGATCCTTCAAATAGCATGCCCCAAGCTGCAGAAGGCTTTATACGTCACCACCAGCACTTTAAATTGTGCCTGAAATGGATCAACAGCCTGTGGAGCTGTTGCAACAAGGGAGTTGTGCAGAATACACTGTGCAACATGCACTATTTTTACTCAAATCAGTCATTCTTGAAACTGTGCCAGTAAATGAACAATTTGAGTGTTTCCTGTAAAGCTGTATCAGTAGCCGCAGAAATAGTATCTAAAACATTAGGGGGAAAGATCCAGGTAACAAATTACCCACATCCAACAGTCCGGATAGAACTGTAGTGCACCCTGTTGACCCGTGTACTGCTGTATCATGGCGCCACACCAGCAGTAGGCTGTTCCTCTGCTAAAGGCTTGTATACTCCATTTACCACCTTATCACCATGAAGACTCAGCCT
Organism: Anolis sagrei; assembly: GCF_037176765.1. Lineage (NCBI taxonomy): Eukaryota > Metazoa > Chordata > Lepidosauria > Squamata > Anolidae > Anolis > Anolis sagrei. Next base: position 264,391,033 of record NC_090022.1, read on the forward strand.
GATTTTAACCCCCTTTCCCAACCATCCATACCTCTCCTTTTGCTACCAGATATAACCCATTCTCCAATAATCCATATCCTCCCCCACTCTGCTTCTTTTGCCGGATTTTAAAACAGGTCTCACAGAAAATGGGTTTAAAGAGGAGGCAAGGAGGTGGGTCACTGGGAAAGGGTTGTAAAATTTGGCTGAATCTTTTTGGTGGAAAGGTGGACAAGGGAGTGATGGACTGGGACTGTTGGTGGGAAAGAGGTATATATCATACATGTGTGAACATACTCATGATATTTGCATTTTTTTCCACTTTTTCCATTAGAGGTTCTGGGCCACTAACCACCAATTTGAGTGTGTGTGAATGTCTGCAATCACATATCTTAACTTTTCTCCTTTTCTTTAACTTTTATTGATTCCCACACTAATAATCATCATCATCATCTTTATTTAAACCACGCCACCATCTCCCCAAAGGAGACTTGGGGTAGCTAACCTGAGGCCAAGCCCAAAGATACAATACAGCAAAATAAAGTGCAAAATACAGCAACAAAAATTACATCACAATAAAGTACATACAGTGGCAAAATAAAAGTAAACAAAACAAAATAGCATAATAGAAAATCAAACACAATGGGCAGGCCAAATGGACAAGATAAAATGATAAAACCCTGGATGAGGTAGGAGTAGAAAAAGTGTATTTGAGAGGAGCCCAAAAAGGACGAATGGTACAGTTAGGCCTTCAATTTAGGATGGGGGAAAGTGCATCATAAGGACAACATTGTAAATGGAACAGACAGAAATGGGATGAATGGTCACTCTCCAAAGGCACAACAGAAGAGCCAGGATTTCAGATCTTTCTTAAAGGCTGCTAGGGTGGGGGCTTGCCTAATCTCACCAGGTAGTGAGTTCCAAAGTCGGGGGGCCACAGCGGAGAAGGCTTTCTCCCTCGTTCCCACAAGTTGTGCCTGAGAATAGAGGAAGGGGCAAAAGGAGGATCAAAGGGATCGTGCAGGTTGGTGGTAGGAAATGCGATCACGAAGATAGGCGGGTCCCAAACCATTCAGGGCTTTATAGGTAATAATCTGCACCTTGAATTGGGACTGAAAGATGAATGACATCCAATTGAGCTCCTTAAACAGGGGGGTTGACTGCTCCCTGTAATTCACCTGTAATTAATCTGGACCAATTGAAGTTTCTGGGCTGTCTTCAAGGGAAGCCCCATGTAAAGTGCATTGCAATAGTCCAATCTAGAGGTAACTGAGGTGTGGACCACCGTGGTCAAGTCAGACTTCACAAGGTATGGTTGCAGCTGGCACACTTACTAACTTACTTACCAACTTAGGCGATACCTTGTAGCTCGAGGATGATTGTCTTCCAGATGTGGTGCCTTGGCAGTGGGTCCGTAGGTGGCTGTGGAGCCCTATTCTTGATCTGCATGTTCTCCCACAGTAAGGACATCGGTTTCCAGATGGAAGGTCATCCCGGTCAGGGTTGGCTTGACATGTCTCCTTTTGGCACGTTTTTCCCTTTCGCCCTCCATTTGTGCCTCTTTGAATTCTGCATTACTGCTGGTCACAGCTGAACTCCAATTAGAGCTCCCAAGGGTCAGGGCTTCCCAGTTCTCTGCATCTGTGCCACAGTTTTTGAGGTTGGCTTTAAGCCCATCCTTAAATCTCTTTTCCTGTCTTGAGTAACTGCTTTGGGAGACGCACACTACCATCTAATTGAATATAAGGGGAGAGAGGAGAGTTTTTTTCAATTGACTTGGAGCTGAGTTGCAGATTGAGTCATTAAAGCTGTTAGTCATCTATTCAGATTCTGCCTCTTAACGGTTGTCCTTGACAGTTCCTCCTGCTCTGTGTTTAGGAAGGAAAAGAGGATCACCAACTCTACATGAGACTTGCAGGAGGCAGGTGCTTTGACAGTGACTTTCTGATCAGAAGTAACATTCTTGAGCATGTCCCAGAATTGTCATGTTCTAATGGGGAAAAATAGTTTCTATTCTGGTTTGCTTCGCTTACTAGTTATATTATTCAGTTTCATTTGAACCCGATTCTTTTTTTAAGTATTCTCCAGAAATACTTTTTTAAAGTATTCTCCAGAAAATAAAATAAGGTATATTTTATGAAATATACCTTATTTAAATATATAGCAGATCTTTGCATGCTATGAATCAGTTTTTTGAGAGTAGAAATTAGATGCACAGTTATGTTAGCAAGAGAAAGGCTTAGGAATGTGCAAAGCACTGGTTTTATTAATAGAGGGGTGGTGAAGAAGAGCCAGAAAATAGGGATTGGAACTGAAATTCAAATGCTCTTCTGCCTATCGGACTTAATGGACATTCTGTGTCCATGAGTGTTGTTTACATTCTTCCTCTTAATTCATACCGAAGCCCTCCTGCAGTAGTATGAAAAATATGCTTAAATTATAGAGACAAAGCTCACGAAGCCTCCATGTCTATGTGTAATCTATAATCTGATAGTCCAGAGTCAGAAGCATGTTATTTCAGGCTGAGATAACTGCTCAGTACATTGATATAGTTGCTCTCCCCTGCAATCATAAATGTCAGAGTTCCATTGCTGTGTGTACTTCTTAATCAACAGTCACAAAAGAGAATATAGAAAAATTCTATTCAGAGTGTAGAAAGAACTTGATTCAAATTAGTTTGTAACTGGAAATCTTGAATTAAAAAAAATATCACAGAGGATAGAGCCATGAAAAGTAAGTAATTGTGATAACATGGACTTCAGTAGTAAACTACAGTCAGTCCTCCGTATCCACAAATTCTGCATCTATGGCTTGAAAATATTCCAAAAAGCAAATCTTTTGCCATTTAATATAAGGGAGACCATTGCTATAATGGAACTATGGTTTCTATGGAATTTGATACTGAGGAAGGAATATCTCAGCTACACTTCAATTTCTGTCTGTTTTTCTTTCTTTCTTTCTTTCTTTCTTTCTTTCTTGTGTGGGTTGTTGTAAGTTTTTTGGGCTGTATCCTGAAAAACTTCCAGAAGCATTCTCTCCTGACGTTTTGCCTGCATCTATGGCAGGCATCCTCAGAGGTTGTGAGGTTTGTTGGAAACTAGGAAAATTGAGTTTATATATCTGTGAAATGTCCAGGGTGGGAGAAAGGTGTGAATATTTCAATTGCCATCTTGATTAGCATTTAATGGCCTGGCAGTTTCAAGGTGTGGCTTCTTACTGCCTGGGGGAATCCTTTGCTGAGAGGTGATTAGCTGTCCTGATTGTTTCTAGTATGGAGTTCTCCTGTTTTTGTGTGTTGTTCTTTATTTACCATTATGATTTTGGAATTGTTTTTAATACTGGTAGCCAGATTTTGTTCATTTTCATGGTTTCTTCCTTTCTGTTGAAATTGTCCACATGCTTGTGGATTTCAGTGGCTTCTCTGTGTATCCTGACATGTTAGTTATTAGAGTGATCTACCATTCCTGTGTTCTCAACATGTGTCCAGGTTGGTTCATCAGGTGGACTGCTATGGCTGACTTCTCTGGTTGAATTAGTCTCTAGTGCCTTTCATGTTCCTTGATTCGTGTTTGGGCAATGCAGCATTTGGTGGTCCCTATGTAGACTTGTCCTCAGCTGCATGGTATACTGTAGACTCCTGAACGTAACATTTGTTGGATTTTCTTAGTGGTTATGTAGATAGTTTGTAGGTAGTGTTTCCTCATCTGCTTCCCCATGATATATGGCAAGAACGCTTTTGTTTTGTTTGTTTGTTTGTTTGCTTAAAATATGCAGGATGCTCTCAACATATATGTGGGTTGTTGATCCAATTTTTGATTGATGATCCGATTCATCAGGACTCTTAGGTTAGAGAGGTTAAATTTCAGTCAATTAGATAATCTCTTTCTCTTCTACTCATTTTTATTACCCCGTCTGTATCTTCACAGTGAAGTACCGATTTTTGAAGCTTAATTATCTTTGTTGGAATTAGACTCTGGCTGGCTAATCAGTGCGTGGATCTTTAGCATCACTGTTTTCATGTACAGTTAGGATAAATATATACCTTGCTTGCTTGATGATAATTAACAAACTAGGAACCCAGGGGCATATTTGTAAGAGAAACCGCTTTAAATGTTGAATCTTTTCTTGTCTTTGTTGTAAATTGTGTGCTGACTTAATAATACCAGTTACATTTAATTAGAGGAAGTTACTTTGATGTATACATTTGCTAATTTTATATCTTCCCTTTTTCTGGAAGCTTTTCTCAAATGTAAGAATGTAGGAATGCCAAACATCAAAGCAGGAGGAGTGCATTTGTTAGAAAATATATTTTAACAAATATAGGTATATCATATTGAATGATGTTAATGTATTTCTAGGCATTATTTCTTTAACAGAAAAGTTGTTACCAGAGGCAGAGATAATGAAAATACCCTTCAGGAGATCAGTTGAAAGCTTCTTCCAAAATGCATCCAGGAGCTACTTTTCTTTTGCCAGATGGTGAAAGATAGAAATAATCCTGGGGAATGATTTCCATCTTGGTGGTCAAACATATAGATCTATGGGTTATTTTTTTATGTCGGGGATTGCTGGTGAGGCAGACTTAGCTCTTCTCCTCATTTCTGTGTGCTTTTCAGTTCACCCATGCTTTGTGAGGCTTATGCTTCTGAAATAGCTTATGTTCACTTTTCTGGTTGTAGGTTGACACACACAACTGCAGTAGGGTCAGCTGGAATAGGGTCCCTTTCTTTCCAGCCAAGGAGTCCTCTTCTTGATCTGCATGTTCTGCTGCAGTGAGGACATTGGTTTCCAGGCAGAAGGCTGTCCCGGTCAGGGTTGGCTGGATGCGCCTCCCTCTTGGCATGTTTCTCCCTTTCGCCCTCCATTCGTGCCTTTTCAAATGACCTCCAGTTAGAGTGCTCAAGGGCCAGGGCCTCCCAGTTTTGGAGTCTATTCCACAGTTTTTAAGGTTGGCTTTAAGCCCATAATTAAATCTCTTTTCCTGTCCGCCAATGTTATCTTTCCCGTTCTTGTGTTGGGAGTAGAGTAACTACTTTGGGAAACAGTGATCAGGCATTTGGACAATGTGGCCAGTCCAACGGAATTGATCGCGTAGAAGCATTGCTTCAACCCTGGTGTTCTTTGCTTCTTCCAGCACACTGACATTTGTCTGCTTGTCTTCTTAAGAGATTTTCAGGATTTTTTGGAGGTAGAAGTGGTCAACATTTTCTAATGTAGGTTGGCACAAACAGTAGGGTCAGCTGAAATAGGATCCCCTTCTTTCCAGCCAAAGTATTACTTATTTCATTGTTTACTGTTGACAGTGTTGCTGCAACCTGACACAAAAGCCTGTGTTTTCCAGTTCTCCTTCACCATCTTCCCAATACTGATACTGCTATAATGCTTCCAATTGACAGGAATAGGGGGGAAAGGGGTGAGGGTTAGGCAGATGTATAAGCCTTTATAAAAAAAACAACTTCACTGTGAACTGGGGTATGTTGTAGTACCAATTCTATATATTAAAAGATAAGCTGGGTTTCCTTGGAGAAATAGTAGTAATCCAGTGGATTGATTTGTGTTGTGCTTTTAAACATCTTTTTCAAAAGAATCATATCATGATAAAATCTGGCTTATAAAAATAACTATGAAGTGGATTCTTTGCGCAAGGTCCTAAATACCCTAAAAGTGCCATTTTTGTGATCTGAAAGCTAAGTGGGATCAGCTCTGGGTGGGAGACTGCTGTAAGCTATATTTCAGGGGAAGGAACTGGGAAAAATCCTTTCAGTATTCCTTCTATAGAAAAACCAGTGAAATTTACAGGGTCGCCATAAGTCAACAGGTGCAAAGACACACAAACAGAGCTTTGGAAGAAAGAAAACATGAGCTGTTTTCTTCTTCCAAGGTCAGTGGGCTTTGAAAAGGTTTTAGTTCACAGTGGGATTTGAGATGTGTCATTTTTACTTTCCTTTTAGCCATGTCAAAAGGAAACAGTGTCTCATAGAATTAAGAGTTGAAGAATGATCTAGCCCAATTACCTGTCGCTGTTCTGAATGATCCCCAAAGATCAATCGAGGACATGATGTACCTAAAGGAACAGTAAACTCACTTTGGCAAATGCTCCTCTAAAGTTCACCTGGCTCAAATAAGTTATATTATTCAGGCAAAAAAAATAAATAAAGAAAAGTTGACGTATATAACTTTGTTTTGTGAAAGATTAACTAGCTTTTGATATACCATCCATCCTTAAACTAATAAGAATATATGCAGTCAGCCATCCACATTTGCAGAATTAACATTTTTAGAATTGATTCATGGATTTTATTAAAGTGTTCTCTTTAGCAATCTCTAGGTCTTCCAGTGCAATTCTGTGGCCAAATTCTAGATTGTCCAGCATGGCTGTCGAGTCATGCTGAACAATCTAAATATTCCCAGAGAGATAAAAAGTAGCAATTTTGTTATAACGACTTTCTATATTATATTACAGGAAGTGATCCCTTACATTCCAGTATTTAATGATATTTTATATATCCGTGCTGGTCAATGGACCAGTACTGATCTGTGAACCATTCGCTGCTGGCCCACAACATGTTTTATATCTTTGGATCTGATGAATGGATGGTATCCTTGAACTGACTGGCTTGACTTTGAAGGAACCGGGGGTGGCCCGGCCGAAAGAGAGCTCTGGCATGGGCTGGTCCATGAGGTCAGGAAGAGTTGGAAGTGACCGAACGAATAAACAACAACATATCTGTTTGAATTTGTAACTTTTAAGAAAATGGTTAAGTTGAAATCCCGTTAAACTTTTTCCAAAACAACCAGAGTATTTATCATTTACTATAGGATGTTAACTTTATATGTCTTTTCACTTCAAAAGCTTGTTGGAGGTCACAATTAAAACTACTGTATAAGTTGATTTTTTTTTGACAAAAATTGCCCACCAAATCTGAGGTCAACTTTTACATGGGTCAGTGTTGGAATGGGGTGCAGTGCAAAAGTAGTGATAAAAAGTAGAGGGGAAAACTTCTGCCACCCCATTACTCCTTCCTTACCAAAATAGAAAGGTAGTTCCCCCTCCTTCATTCTTTCTCAACTTCGGTTTTGACCATTGTTGGGTTCCTAGGTAATGTGGGGATACAGATGTAAACATTCTAAAGATCATCAATGCAATTTACCCCCTTCCTCATTGTAAGATCTTAAATAAACAGATTCTCTCCTTCTCTTTAGTTCTTGACTATTTAGTCAAGACTCTTTAGTCAACAACCTCTCCTCTTTAGTGCGTAACTATATACAACAAATAGGAATATGGTTTGCATTGAGGAACTTACCTTTGCACTTCTTGTACTATTTTTTAAATGAGAACATGTTGAAATATGTATTTGTTTTAACACACAATTATTGAGTATTTGTATTAAACTATTGTGTTCAATTTATTAATAAATAGTCGTCCCCCTGTAGCAGTATGGCTTTCTTCATGAGTAAAATAACTATAATGCTTACCTTTCATTACATATAATTTGTTGTGATTTTGTATTTACAGCTATTGTGGATGATGAACGGCTTTCAGCTGAGGAGATGGATGAAAGGCGACGTCAGAATATTGCTTATGAGTATTTATGTCACTTAGAAGAAGCTAAAAGGTAAATTATTATCAATATTTTAAATATTCTAAACATGGGATGTTGTGTCTTATGGCCGAGAAATTTCTCATAATTGACAATGTTGAAAGGAATCTGCTGGAATCGATTTACCAAATCTTACCCAAGCTTGTTTTTACTATGGAAAGGAATTGCAGTAACTTCCATGCATCTGTTTTGCCTGCTTAGAGATTTTGGTTTGCTGTAAAATTTATGAGAAGCTACCCTTTTTGAAGTCTTATAAAGAGTAGTTCTGAGAAATTCATTGGCCTTGTGTTTTGGAAATTTGTTTTTCCCACACAGGCATAGCACTGCGCAAATTTAATAAAATCTGTTGACCGTGCTTCCCCTGTTAGGAAGTTTCAGTAGTTGCACTTTTTCCATACAAATCTATTACGACATCCTATGATGAATGAGAGAAGGTGCCTGAACTTTGTGGAGAAGATTTTTGAAGGCAGAAGTGGGAGGTCTATAGCAAAAATTGCTGAAACCATTTTTTCCTCTTCCATCTGTCAAGTGGCGTATTTTTCTCATGGGATGTTTGGGTCCAAGTCATCACTTTTGTGGTCAGCACTGAACTCTAGTAGAATCTAACGTTTGTGATTTTGTAAAGTGTTAAAAAGTCAAGAGTTAAGAGTCTCGTGACACAGTTGAACACATCTCATTACTATAAAGCTCTTTAGCATAAGAATAGCTCTATTGGATCAGACCAAGGAAGCACTCTGCCTTCACCAGAGACCAACCACATGTTGTTGTTTTGGAAAGGTCAACCACAGAACATTAGACAAATGTCTTACAATGTAGTTCCTTGCGAACATATAGCTCAGACACTCCACAGCTTTCAAAATAGAGGATTGTCATGGATTTTGATAATAACATTTTGATAACTATATCTTGCCTTTGATAAATGCCATTGATAAAAAAGTATAAAACATCAAAATTGACCTTCCCCTGATAAAACATTAAACATTATTAAACACAACATATATCACACAAAAACATAGCCGCTGTCCGTAAACAGTCCCTTCTTCCACCATTTCTTAATTGACTAGGGATATTACTGAGGAATGTCCCCTTTGGTCCCAAGGTGTATTTTAAAACAAATATCTGTTTTGTATGTATGATTTTTCAAGGATTCCCTTCCTGTTTCATAATCATATTAAAAAGAAAACCAAAGGTGAAATTAATTCCTTTATACCAGGGAACACTTTGACCAGGGACCATTTGACCAAGGACCATTTTGACCAGGAACCACTCTCCAACATTAGTACCAAAAGAGTTAAGAATCAGGCTTTGGTCAACTTTAGATTTGATTTGGTTATGAGAAGTGCTGATTCAGAAAATTGCATTGGATAGACCACATCAGCTCTAGTTTCTAATACAGAACATATGCTATTCAGTAGTCATCATCTGCTTGCCCACATAAAACCATATTTAATAATCTAGAACTGATGTGGTCTATCCAAGGGGGTGGGGCTGGTCAGCAACAGGGAAGGAGTGACAGGTGGTGCAAAAGGAGTGGAAATAAAATAAAATAAAGAGAAAGGACGCTTGCGGACCAGATTTTCATCCTCGCATCCCATTGGTGGTCCGCTGCCCACAGGTTAAGAACCACTGCTTTATATTTTGCATAGAGTTTACCTTGGCTCATTACAGTTCTTTGCAAGCTCAATATACTGGAATCATGAAAGTAATATTGTAGCAGCTTACTGATGGGCAAAATGTGCCTCATGTCCACATTCCCACCCCCACCTCCTTCTGCCCTTTTTTGCCACCTTCAGCCTGTTCAGATCCATAAGACGAAAGGATGAATAACCTTACTTGCAGTTTGAATTTTAAAAATGCAAAATATTTTAGCAGTGCATCCAGCCTTTGGACAATCCTTGTTCTAAGCGCTATTCAGTCCATTTCTCCTGGAAAGGCTGTAGCCATATTGAAAAATACAGTGGTCTAGGGAAAAATTAGATTTTTAAAGTTTATTTTTAAAGATCAATAGGTGTTTACTGTCCTTGAACTTTGTCCTTGGATGTGACTGATGACGTTGGTCTTCATATCTTTATCCAGCATATTAATATTAAGCATTCACATCATCAAGAAGGTTTAGACTTTCTGTTTTAGACTGCCAGATGCGTTTGAAAGGGGATACTCTAAATCCACAAATCATCCCATGACTGGTGAAACACATGTCTAAAGGTTTTGCACTTAAATGTGGAAAATCAAAGGGATAGTATTCTGTCTTAGTCAAACTGAAGAGAAATGAACTGAAATATGTTTTCCAATTCAGTCAGTGGAAAACAAAAGTGTAGTATATTGTTGTTGTTGTTGTTGTTATTATTTTGCTGACACAAAACCACAGTATGTCACAGCAAACGAGATCTATATGCTGGATTTCATATCACAAAATCACAAGTCAAGCATTTCCCAAGCGTCTAGGACTGTGTGATGTATTTTCAAATGATGCGTGCAGCTCCAAGGATGCTGAGAGCTGTACTGGCGGTAGTCCGCAATGAGTCGCCCCTGGGCTGAGAATTGCAGTATATAAGCAAAGTAAATAAATAAATAAATAATAGTCCAGCAGGTCCAACCAAGTCAGAGAGGTCTCAGCTGAGGAGTGGCACTAAGAGCACCTAACCCATTAGCACTATGGAGAAGCAAACCAAAACCAAGTCTATACTGGCTCGGTCAACGCCCAGGATAAAAAAGACCCTAGTGGATGCTGCTGATTCTGGATATCCATCGACAAGTGGGCTACAGAATCAAAATACAAATAAACAATCACAGAAGCAGCAGAAATATACGCCAGAAAACTACATTATTATTATTATTATTATTATTACTACTACTACTATTATTATTGTCATTACTATCTATATATAAAAAAATGCTCTGTGCATAATGAGTACCTTAAAAACAGAAGAACCAATGAACCAAATTGCACCAAATTTGGCAACAAAACGTCTCACAACACAAGGAGTGACCATCACTCAAAAATTTATAATTTTGTCATTTGGAGTTGTAGTTGCTGGGATTTATAGTTCACCTACAATCAAAGAGCATTACTGGCTGATATCCAAACAGAGGATGTACTGGAGATGTCAATGCCTTGATTCTTTCATTGCAGATTGCTACTTCCTGACAGATGTCAGGTGGTGCAATACTGGCTAAATAATATGATTTCTTTAGTGGTATGGGGCGTAGGCATCCTGTGATAATGCGACATGTCTCACTAAGAGCCACATCCACCGTTTTAACATGGTGAGATGTATTCCACACTGGGCATATTCAGCAGCAGAGTAGCAAAGTGCAAGGGAAGATGTCTTCACTGTGTCCAACAAGGTGACTTCTAGAAAGATTGGTCTAGAACTATTAACATTCCCATCCAGCACAAGTACCAGTTGAGAGTGAGTCGTGGCAATGATTATCCAACTCTTCATTCCAAGACAAGACATCTTGTACCTAAAGCAAGTACGAACAATTGGGATGGTGGCCAAATTTTGCCCACACACACCTGTAGCAGTCAAAAACAGTATGCTTTCAACTAGAAAATGTCCAAATAAAGATTTCAGAAGTCTGCTTCTAGATTTATCAAGCAATGTTTAGCCATTTGGGGCGCAGGTGTTTCCTGGTTGTCTTTTGGGTATTTAGAAAGGCCTTTGCACTTGAAAATATGTTAAATATTAGGGAATCTGTGAGGAGGAGTTCGATTGTACGTTGATCCACTCTTTTTTCCACCTGTGACCCAAAGGAGGCCTCCATATTCTCTCCATTGCTTTTTGTCTCAAATAAAAAGCAAGCAGACACAGTAAAAACCCTTTAACTATAGAACCCATATCCATAGCTTCACTTACCTGCACCTTTGGAAAAGAATATCTGTCTAGGAATTTGGTAGGACCTCCAGGCAATTCTGTGGTATGCTGTGGTGGAGTCACACTGGAGGACCTACCAAATTCCCAGAGGAAAAAAAAGTCTCTAAGAAATTCTAGGTCTTTCAAAGGGATTCTGTGAAATGCTGGTAATGTGGTAATTTAATGGCAGTTGTATCCACAATTTCAGGTAACTGTGGTCTGGCCAGGAACGTGCTCCAGGTAGATAGAGGGAGCTTAATTTAAAAGCATTTTATAATCTTCCTAAGTGACTTTGTCTGGTTCCAGAGTAGTCTTGCATTTGATACTTCTCCTGATTTCTCTTTCATAAGGCAGCCTATTTTATCTTTCTTTTATATCTGCTCTGAATTCTTACCAGATTGTTCAAAGTCTTCCGTGAACAGTATCTTCTAAACCATATGCGATGTTCAAGCTAACATCTCAGCTGAGATGTTATTACTATAGCTTGACATGTTTGTACAAAAAAGAAGTTGAGTAATGGTTGTTCAAAGTGCCACAGTTAATTAATAAGCTGAAGTGGGTATGCGTTTGTATTTTCAGCTGCTTTGTAAAATTACTGTTTGCCTACTTCCTGTATTGCAGGTTTAATGAGAGAAAGCTTCTGAGCTGAAACTGAAAAGAGAATTGTGGTTTTAGGGATTGTGCTTCTGTAAGTTATGTCTTCAGCACTAAGTAGCACATATAAAAAGTGTAGGAAATTGCTCTTTAGATAGAACAAGCAGATTGTTGCCATGTGTAAACAGGCTACCATATTTGATCTTAAAACATATATTCCATTTATTAGAGGCTTGAAGAAAAGTTCATCTGAAAGTATGAAATAAAATTTGCAGAAGGCTTATCAGAAATGCTCGGGACTATATTGTTCGCAGTTTATTATTCAGTTCTATGAAAGGCTCATTAAATAAGGAAATGCGACCTTTAAAATAATTTATTAGTATGAAAATAATATTTCTAAGTACTTTTAACTAGCACAGGTTTTATCAAACATAAATTTAAATTGTAATTGAATCTCTCAGTGGTGTTCTTTTAATTTTGTAAACATGGAATAAATTAAATGGGTGTATGAACAATAGGCAACCTGTATGTGTATATAATTGGCCCTTCACATTTGTTGCTTTAATTCTTGTGTACAAATTTAAATTAGATTTTATTAATGTGTTCTCTTTAGGAATCTCTAGATCCATAAAGTCATACCTAGAGATTCCTAGAAAGAACTCTTGTCTAAGCACAATTCTATGGTCAACTTCTGGAGTTGGGCTGGAGGACTGAGAGTTTCCTAAAGCAGTATTCTCTCAAGTAAAAAAAAATGTGGGTTTTTAATTCATATTTTTTCATGGATGTCCTGCTTCTCAACCCTCAAGAAAGTAGAGAGCCTACTGGATATCTTACTTAAAATGTTTTCCTTCTAAATTTTTTCTCCATCTCACTGCATTTTTCAATGGCTTAATGTTGTCTTTTACGGTATTAAGTCAACAACATTCATTTCTTATATTAATCTGCTTGGCTTTAAATGATTTGACTTGAAAGTGCCTCTGTTATTACATAGTCTTGGGCTACAAGGAGAACTTCAGGCTTGCATTACTGTTAATATAGTGTGGGTTTGTTTTTGTCATGTATATTATTAGTTGCTGCATAACTTGCAGTAACCCAAATCAGAATTACAGAGGGGCTCTTTTTTTTAAACATGATTTAAAAGGAGGTTTGCCATAACCTTCCTCTGAGGATGAGAGAGTGATTTACCCAAAGTCAGCCAGTGGATTTCCATGGTGCAAGTGAGCAATGAACCTTGATCTCTCAGGGCCCTTTTACACAGGCCCTAAAACATGGAAGAAACGGGGATAAAAAGGGGTAGGGGGATGATTTTTCATGAAATGTGCACTGCTTCGAATTAACAGCTGAAAAACACATGTTAAAAAGTGTACTTAAACCCCGAATTTGGCTGAAAAATGCACATATTAGCATGACTGTATATCCCTGCAGTCAAAGAAAACACATGACTTCCTTCCCATCCCCCTGTGTGGACTGCTCCACTATGTGTCCGCATTTTAAAATCCCGAAACAGCTAATCAGGGCTGTAAACAAATGGAGCCAGGGACACACAGGTGGCTAAATGGAAGCACAATTGGAAAGCAAATACAACGAGAATGCTCTACAACCATTCCTGTTTAATTAAGAAATTAAACAGAGCTTGAATTTTCAGTAGGGTGAAGAGGGATCATGAGAAATCTGCTTGTTTGCATATTTAGATATCTGCATCAGCGCCTCTGAGGTCCAGCACATCTCAGAGAGTCAATTAAAAAAAAGTAAAGTACATTTCTGCCAGATGTCCCTGTCCATATTGCAGATTTCTAAATCGGCTACAAATTAAGTTGACAGGACAGCAGGAAAGCATTTACCGGGACTGACAGCTCTGTGTTTGGACTTGATGTCAAGTCCCACAATATTTTGCCCCACTTCATTGACCCGGGTTATGCTGTCATTTGGAAGCACTCTCAGAATGCTAGCCCAGCACTCAAACTATTACCATGCTGGTTTTCCACATTTTGTAAGCAAATAATATTTGGGACAGTGGCCAAGTTGGTTGATGATTCTGGTAGTAACAGTACAAAAAGTGACTTCAAATGGTGGCTCATACAGATAATAACTATACTTTCACTCTTTGATAGGTGTGTAGAGATTTGTGCTTTCTGATATGTTCAGATAGATAACACTTTTTAAAGGTTAGTTTTTTGTTGAACACTTGCATAGGTGCTTAATGTTTAGTCAGTCGAACAGCTTCTTATAGGAAAAAGTCTTGGGCACAGCAGATTTGCGCTCCCTGCCCCTGGGTTGCTAAAACATATGGAACATTCTTAAGTACCATCTTATCAAGAATAGGGATTGGGTTTGTGGCAGCATAAAACCAGTTGAAACCAGGAGTGCTGATAAGGTAATTGTAACAAGAGCTGTGAACTTCAACATTTCAAGTTTTATTGTAGACCTAGCATTACAAATGCAAACAAGCAAGAACATAAAGGCAGGTTAGATGAATCAGACCAAAGGTTCATGTAATCTAGCATCCTGTTTCCCACAGTGACCAACCCATATGTTTGAAGGAAGCGCAAACACTGGACTTGAAAGCAATAGTCCTCTCTTGCCTTTGCATTCTGTCTATTTTCCTATAAGTTCTGCGGAGCCATCCTAACTCTTACTGTGTATACTCATGTATAAGTCAACCTGAAGTACAAATAAGTTAAAGGAAGACTCAGGGGGCAAAATTGTGGATTTTGATATGACCTTTGGAAAACTCAAGGATCATTCTTTGGAGAAGAGAAAGCACCAATGTTGCCTAGGGGCTAGCTGCCCTTGGCAGGCATGCCCATTTGTCTGTGGGAGCATTCAAAAAGGTCAAAAGTGGTGTTGCAGTGGAGAGAATAGAAGGAGTTGGTTCTTTCAGTTCCAAGGTGGACTAAGCTCTTGCCTTTCACCACTTTTTAAAACAAGAGCTAAGGTTCAGTACTCATATTGACCCATATACAAGTCAACCCAGCTTTTTTGGGTTGGTCTTTTTGACTGAAATTTTATGTGCGGTTGTGACTACTATACTCGACAGATGGAGCATGTTAAAAGTTGACCAACTTAATGGTTGCACTTCCAGTTTTCCTCCCCCACCTCCCATGTAAATCCTGATAGAGATTTCTGTGATTTTTTTTAGTATTTGTTTATTGTTATTTCCAACCATTTTGAGTCTTTGTTTTTCCCTGATAATATTAGAGACACAGAGATTCATTGATTTGCTCATAATGAATAGGAATGATGAAAATCTGAAAATAAATGAATTGCCTACTTTGAACTTTTACATTGTTATCCATTCCAATTCCAGGAGAAGAAGGCAACAAATCAGTTTTGCATGCATAGCAAACAGCAGCCAAGGTCTTAAAAAATATGTAGCAAGCGGTGTGATGAATATCTGATTCAAGCAGTGTCCAAATTATATCTACTATATCCAGTTTTTAAAACGGAAGAACCGTCTTCAGGGGCTGTAATAGTAGTTGGAGGAAAAGCAGTGAGTTTGAATGAAATGGGGAGAGCAGATATCATGTATTTTACCAGATGATTGTTTAAACGTTTACAAAAGTGTATATGCATGTTTACCACACCATTCCTTTGTGTATGTAAGTATGTATGCATATACATAAATATTTTACAGGGATTGAATAAGTGGTTTTTGAATTAGAAATGAGTTCTTGGGATATGATTAGGGCACCTTTATCAGTATTGTCGAAGGCACCTTTATCTGCTTTTTGAATCACTTTGGCTACTTCCGGGGGTTTTTAACCCTCTTCTTTGGTACATTCAACAACAGGCAACGTATTATTGGCCCATTTAGTCTCATGAGCAACAAAGTTTATGTTGAAAGAGGCATGGTTTCTAACTGCCAATAGCCTTCTGTTGTCTTATAAGAGCTCATGTATGTTTACTGTCAGCTGCTTCATTTAGCCAATTCTCTGCACTGTGTCCTTAAGCAGCAGACTTTGATCTGTTCCCGCTAAGTAAATATGCTTCCGCATGTATTCTTTCAGTGACAGAGTCCTAATTTCGATTTTTACTCTTGTTCCTCAAGGTCAAAGTTAGATCACATGATTTAACTAGCTAGCAAAATAATTCAGTAGGTAAAGGGTAAGACTACTGAAAAAACTGCAGGTCTTTCGTACAGCTCTCCACCCTGTAAATCTGGCTTTAGTACTTGTATTTCTTGAAATGCAAAAAAAAAGTTGGTTGTGATTTAATTTCAGATTTTTTGGCATAGAAACAATGTAATAGTATTTTGGATTTCGAGTGCATATATTGCAGTGGTAGTAGTTGTTGTTATGTGCCTTCAAGTCATTCTTGACTTATGGCAATCCCAAGGTGGACCTATCACAGAGTTTTCCTGGTATTGTTTGTTCAGAGGAGTTTTGCCTTTGCCTTCCTTTGGGGCTGAGATAGAACGACTTCCCCAAGGTCACAGGGATTTCAACCATGGTCTCCAGAATAGTAATCCAACAATCAAACAGGTACACCTTACTGACTCTCCTGAGTGGTCAGAAGAGTATAATGTATAAACTTTTGTAGTCCATTGTATGGCACACTTCTTTTTAATCCTGTCCATTATATTGCCCTTGTTTAACCCAACTTTCTGTATCTGGACTTGATGGTCAGTCATTAATATTGTTATCGTTCAAATATTCTCTATGTCTGTAGTCCACACTACTATTTTTTTAGACACAGGCTAATTTTTGCCTCATGCCGCCTCACCTTTATTGTCTCTGTGCCCCTCCCTTGCTGACCATGAGCAGTTGTATCACCTATAATAGATTTGATGAATTCCAGTCATCCCAGTATTGTTAATTGTGGTCTGTTTTGCAAAAATGCTAAAGGAATTGTAAGGGGAGTTTGGGTGTGCTTCCTTATTGGAGTTTGGGAAATGGAAATGCTTGGAATATGAAGAAAAAAACACTCAGTGGTCACAGGCTTACAATGTAGAAAAATATTTTTTCACCTGTTCTTCCAGATGAAGCTTTTATATTGCTACATTGACAGGATTTATGGTGGAGGTTTGGTGAGAATTCCAGATGATGGTATGATCCATCGTTTTCCTGCCTCATTTTTCATTGTGTGTCTTACAAAAGAAGATCAATGAAAGACTGGGACATAGAATACCTACTGAGAGTCCCAGGACTACAAGTTATCTGTCTGAATTTCTTTACTAAAAGAGGGATGGGCTCCAAATATATTACTTTTAAAATTATTGTCCCTCAAGTCTGTACACGTTTTAACAAGGGTTGATTTGAGGTTTTCATCTAAGGTTAGCACTTTAAGAATAAGTGTATTGTGAAGTAATTACAGTTTGTCCACTGACTCAAGTCTGGCAACAACAGTGCTCTTGAAATGATATGCAAAGCCTGTTGATTTATGCAGTTTATAATTGTCCCAAGTATGTTAATTGGTGGCAGCTAAAATAGGCAAACTAGGTCATGAAATTACTAGTGTAGTCATTTGTACCGTCCAAGCTGCTTGTCCCTAGTTTGCTTCTTTCAGGCTATGCTTGAAAATTACACTAATGGCTAATGCAACAAAATGTACACGTTTATTGGCATTTTCTTAGGTTGGTACACAAATGTATTTGACACCTAGTTTTAGAGGACATCTCTTTTTAAAAATGTACAAAATGTGGAAAGAATGCTACAGTTTGAACAGAGCCTTTAGGTTTTTGTCTACACAAAAGCAAAGTATGTTTGGCAGTGTTTTAATAATAGACAGAACTAGCAAACATCCCTTATCAGTATCTTGGATACCCAATGTTATGCACCAATAGAAATAAGATTTTCTTTATTTGGGGCATTAATGCTGATGCCAAATACTATATTGTCTCTGACATCTGTCACTAGTAACCTGGCAATCAGCCCACAGTTACCTCTGACTTCCTGGATAGGAATCCCTATAATAGAGTGTTCTAACATAACCACTCATTTTCAGTGTCTAAAGGCCAAATAAAACATGACATGCATTTTTTGAAGGAAATACACTTTTTTTTTTACAGTTGGGGAGAAAGTATGTGTGTGTGTATTTATGTTAACTCTTTCTCTCCTTCAGTGATCCTTATAAAAATATAAGGAGTTACATCTATAATATTTTTGGAAGCTTCATTTGTAAAAAAAATTTTTTTTCAGAGGAGCAATTTAATTGTGGTTGAAATTGAATGGGAGGGAATTAAACTCACCTCCTTACCATTCCAGGCTTGAGACTAACCAGGTTTCCCTACAGCTGCTTTTTTTTTTACTTAACACATGGCACAGGTGTTAGTTCCATTGATGCCAGCACCCAAAACATGTTTGTCCAATCACCTAGTACAACTGTAGTCTTCGGCTTCATGAATCTGGGACAAATACAGATTTCATATAAAAGTAACAGCATATGACTCAGATATTATTGCCTCTATACTGCAGTTTTTTAAAAGATCAAAGCTACAGGACACCTGAAAGAATGGTGCCATATGTCAACATCAAGGCACTCAGATGCTTTTAAACTTCAAGGACTGCTCTCGCTTAAGAAAGCTTGTCCTGCTGAATTCTTCAGAGATAAATATTTAACTGGAATAATTCCTAGTTAGTGCCTATACTTCAAGCGACTGGTCTGAAAGCACATCCACATCTGCCAAGTTCCCAGTGAAGGAGAAAGGTTGAGTCTCCCCTGTGCTTGCTAGTTGGGGTTTAGTTATTTTATTTTTGCAGCTATTGGGATGAAACTTGCGACAATGGTTGATCACATTTACCACTGTTAGCCCATCAAGTTTCAGAATGTTTCACTTATCCATTGATTTGTGGGGAATTTTCAAATTTTAATAAGCAACATTTTAAAAACTAGAAGAGCTTTCTCCTTGAATTTTCTATACAATCACTCAAGATAACAATGGATCCCCCCCCCAACTTTCAGAAATATTCATACATCTACTGGTTTTATGGTTTTTAAAGAAAGTTTTGACAATTGTTTTTTTTAAAAAAACCACAACTGCTATCTCATCGAATGTTTCTCATTCAATAGAACTTAAATTTAGGGATTTCGTCCAACAGAGATGTACTTACTAGAAATATCAGTCAGTCCTCCTTTTTTCAGATTCAACAATTTGTTGAAACCCTGGTTGGCTGCTCCTACGGGATGAAAACAGCTCTCCTTTATCCTAATTGGAGCTTTCTGATGTTGAGCAGAATTCTGGGAAATGTGCTTTAGGGCAGGGCCTTTTGCATTCTCTGGCATAGGTCTCCTCACCTTTCCAAACGACATTTCCCAGAATTCTGTGCCTTCTCAGTCTTTTTCCCAGCGAATTCTGCTTTCTCCCTGCTGCTTCCCTCTCCTAATGGCGAGAGGCTTTGTTTGCTTGCGCTGAAAATGAAACAGACTTTGGGAGGCTTCCAAGGTTTACAAGATTTAAATGAAAAAGTGTTGGGTGAGTTTCGATTCCTACGTTTTTGGTGTATGCCATGTCCACATGTCAGATATCGTGTTGTAAGTATGAATTCAACGAATTTGATCTGATTTAGGACTAACGATAATTTTGCACTGCCCTAGTATTTATATTAACATCAACTCAAGATGTCCTTTCAGCTACAAACATTGTGTATAGAAATACACATCAAAACAGGTGAACAAATGAATAAAGCAGTATCTGAGATGGGTGTAACTGCAGGAAGCATGAGTAAATCTGGGTCATATTGAAAGAGTGGAGATGTTCTATGGTTTAGGAACATCATGTGCATTTATTCTTATAGAATACGTCTTCTTCTACCCCACCCTCAGACATGAAACAGTACAATGAGGTAGAAAGAAGAAGATTTTGATGTATTCTTTTTTACCACCTCAAAACCTTGGGAGGAAGAAACTTTGAATGCCTTTTGTGAATATGATAGTGAGTGGAATGACCAAAAGACTTGTATTAATGCTTTTGTGATAATGAAAGTTGCTTTCTTGTGACATCTTTGTGGGATTCTGATCAAGAAGAAAGCATTGTGGAAAGGCCTTGCCAAGATATCAGATGAGCTTCAAATATATTTCCTGATAAATAACTGTGCGTGTAAATATCTGCATTTGAGAGCAGGAGGGAATATAGGCAACCAAAAGATTATACAGAAGAGCGGGGAGGCCATGATATGTCCATTCCTTTCTATTCACTATTCTTAGAAATAAATGGTGTGTTCTTCTTTCCATAATACAGTATGATCCTGGTATCTGAAGAACTAATATATGTATTTTCACCCACCCGTGGTTTCTCTTACTGACTTAGGGCCTCCCCTTCTCAGTACCTACATCATTGTTCACATTGAAAATAACAGTGTTTACTATTATTCATAGTTTCATGAATCCACACAAGGCCCAGGAACATATCCCTAGGGAATATGAGGAGGTAGTAGAAATTTCAGTGCATATTTGGGAGGCTTAGGGTGCTTCCAGACAGCACTAAATCATGAGTTTTAGACAGGAGCAAGAAATCTTGAGACTTCATAAGAGATCCACATGTTGGTCCTGTGATTTCTGCCTCTGTTGTCCAGACTTGATGCTTTGTTGTGAGATTTAGAGGCTCCCAAGATAGTGACCACAGGACTTCTGCTGGAAACTTCTTTTTTAAAAAAACCCCAAGATGCAGATATATGGGGAATCACTGCAGCGAATTATAGCAAAAGTTCTGTTCTTTGTCCTGGCCAGAGAAACTGTGCCCTCTACACGTTTCACAAAGTTTTTGGCACACAAACAAAGTTTTTGCATTCTACTCAACTGTCACCTTCTTTTTAGAAACTGACTAAACAAGAACAAACATCTAAAACCCAGGAACAAACCTAGGTTATTTATTTATTTATCGTGTCAGGAGCGAACCAAAACAGTTGTATTGCATTAAAAACAAACAAACAAACAAAACACAAAGTTTGAAGACTTGGTATGCCATTAAATGTCCTTTGACCAGTATCTGGTCACTTGGAGTGCCTCTGGTGTTGCATCAAGAAGGTCCCCCATTGTGCATGTGGCAGGGCTCAGGTTGTATTGCACTAGGTGGTCTGTGGTTTGCTCCTCTCCACACTCACATGTCGTGGATTCCAACTTTGTAGCCCCATTTCTTAAGGTTGGCTGCGCATCTCGTGGTGCCAGAGCGCAGCCTGTTCAGCGCCTCCCAAGTCACCCAGCCTTCTGTGTGCCCATGGGGGAATCTCTCATCCAGTATCAGCCATTGATTGAGGTTCTGGGTTTTAGCCTGCCACTTTTGGACTCTAGGTAAAAAGTTCCTGTGATTTCCGATTGCAGGGACATACAGACATTCGAAGATGTTTGATATTCCCAAACCTAGAAATCTTGTGTTTTTTGCCTTTTGTACCAATTGCTTCCGCATTTACAGGGAATGGCATCTTGCCACTATCCTGTTTGCTGCGGAAGTTCCTGGGATAAAGATATTGTCTGTATGGGCCCTTAGTTAATTGAGAGCCCTCATGTTCCTATCATTTATCAGTTGGTTTTAGTTCTTGCTCCACAAATAAGGTTAATATTTTCTTTACAGTGTGTTCAGTACTTGCAAGATGGCCTACTTGACACAAGAACTTTTTTCTAGATGCCTTGTGTCTGCACATCTTGCTGGTTCCTACTCCTCTAAAAGAAGAGTGGTTCAACATGCTTCAGCAACATTTTATTTAAAACTAACCTTATACACATGTGAAATAAAATGTGTATGCCATGTGAGTCTTGTGTAAATAAATAAAACCAGCAACCGTGTGAAGTATAACTGCGATTGGCTTTGATCAGCAATTTCGTTTAGGTTTTGTTGGGGTTGGATTTTTTGAAAAGGTTTTTATATGGGCAGCATGTAAAGTTTATATGATCCTAAGTGATTTGATATCCTGGTGAAATAAGTCTTCATTGCGTGAAAACAAAACAAAATACTGTGTTAAATACCTAGGGTGCAGTTTAAGATCTTTTTCTTAACATTTTTCTATTTTCTAGTAAGCCTACACAGCCCCAATTTGAATTGTGATTAATAAGTCAGAGCACGTTTAACACTCACTTTCGTCACTGGTTTTTATTTTAAAATCTTCCCAATATTGTTTTTCTCCCAGTTTCAGGCATCAAAACCCACAGACCTTAAATGAGTCTCAGAGATAGGCAATGGGAAAACCCCCCTCTGAAATAGATATTTCCAAGCAAACCTTGTGATAGATTTGCCTAGTATTGCCTTCAGTTGGAAATCACACTTGAAAGTATACAACAATTATCAGCAGAGAAGCTTTTAAGCCTCTTTTTATGTGGGTTCCAAACCAGAGTCCCATGTGCACATTGGAAAACAGAAAAAGAACAGAAACTCGTTTCTGTCTGTTTAATGTGGCATGCAATTCAGCCCTATAAAGGATGCTCTACTTCCCGAACTTGGAGAACAGATCTAGCACCAGCCAGCTTGTGTACCTTATACATCTGCAGCTTCTGTTAAAGGAAAAATGTATACAAATTATTCTCTGGATGTAGTTATTCATGGATGAAGAGGTGACAGGTGACTGTTTTGATCAGTACAAGATAAGCATGCCACTTGAACTGACTCCAGCCCGAACTACCATTTGGGAATGTAGCCAGATTAATTTAGAGGGCTGGCATTGCATTAATATTTTCACACTGTGCCCTCAAAATTCTACCTCACTTTGTAAATTCCAAATACTAGTGTTAAAGTATCACTTCTCTGTAGATACTTGGTCAAAAAAGGGAGGGGATGAAAATGTACTTTTACACAATGATGAGATAAATTTGCAGGCTGACTTCTTAAAAAATGCTTGTTCTGCTCCGAGTATTATTAATATTTAACTCTCCAAGTGCATTTAGTCCTTTTGCCTCATACTAATATTAGAAATATACACAAGGCTAACTTCATATGGGCCTTATTAAAGGTGGAGTGTGCATTAACACTTACTGATTTGCCTGCAGCTTTGCTTTGTCTAAGATATCTGTAGCAGAAGGAACTTCAGAGCTTTAGAGAGTGTTGTGAAGCAGATGCTTTTTGTAACTTGATCCCTAAGCAACTGTTTAATTATTAATGGTTGGTCGGTGCATGCTGTAGTGGCACTCATATCTTTCAGAAGGATGTGAACAAGCAGATAATGGGTTTAGAGCTATTATGGTGCACTCTTGTCTTTCTTCTGTGTGTGAACTCTACTTTAGTTAAAATGGACTGTGGCGAGGGATGACAGAAGGTAAAAATTGGTCTTAATGTACAACAATCAACAGGACTGAATGGCTGCTGCTACTTGTTTTTTTGAGCAAGTGCTACTTAAGGCAGCTATATGAGTGCCATATCACCACCTCTTAATTGCCTTCCATAGGGAAGGATCTTGACCAATATTGTTAGGGCTGCTGCAGTTGGAAAGCCAAGGAAATATAGAAAGGCCAAGTTCTATATTTCCTTAGTGATGAGCTTATTTCCCGAAGAGGTCTTGGATGGCCACACATCTTACTATGTCTGGGAAAGAAATTACAAAATATTTTCTGCCCCAAATATTTCCCCAGTGGGGACATTTTACTTTCTTTTTTGGGAGAGGGTATTTTAGACCCAGGAGAGGCTTTTTTTAAAGCAACAAGAAGTAACCTGGCAGTAGACTTGAGCCCAAATCAGTTTGAACGAAAATTATTTTTTTATATACAGTGGTCAGTTTAATCTCTGAAAACAGAACAGGTAGGAGGGAACCAAAAAGATTTTATTGGCTACTGCAGATAATAGAGTTAAGTGCAATATACCTGAGGCAAGGGTCTGGTGAGACTCCTAGAGAAGATGGGATTATTGCAGGCGAGAGTCTTTTTCTCCCTCTGTTGTGACACAGCTGGAATCAGAGAGTGTTTCTGAAGAGGATGATGGGACTCAGGTTCACAGTTTGGTTTAAAATACCCCTGCTATAGACAGTGAAGAAGCGCAGTTTCTCACAGCAAGGCATGAAAGTGTTGATACTGAAAATAGCCAGGTGCAAATTGACTCCAAAAAGGAGGACAGCTCTTTGCCTGGTTCTCAGCCTGATAATGAGCAAGCAGGAAAACAGGCTGATGCTAACGACCAGATTGACCTTGACGATATGGGAACTTTAGATCGGGCTGATCAGTTGGAATTCCGTGTTCGAAGGAGTGAGAGGATAGCAAACAAGAGGGAGGCCAGAGGCCAGAGAAATGCCTTCATGTTTTGCAAAGGGTATTAAACATGGTGTTTGAGACCAGATCTTTGTCAAAGCAACTTCGTGTTTACCTAAGGAGCTTGCCTGGGCTAGGCTGGATTATCTTATTTTATTATTATTTTATTATTTACTTTATTTGTATACCGCCCTTCTCAGCCCTTAGGCGACTCAGAGCGGTTTACAACAATTTAGGTATACACAATACAAAATCATTAAGCATTTAAAAGCAATAGCATCACAAATCATTAAACATCAATATCAATACATCACTACATCTTACAGTCTTTGTGTTCATGGTTTCCAGGACTTTGTCATGTTCTCTTGGGTCTTGCTTTGCTGATGCCTATTGGATTATGTTTCAAGTGCTATGTTATCCTGATCTTTTAGAACATTAACCTTTGCTTCTATAAACTTTTTCCCTTTTATTTTTAATAAACCAGCTTAATAAAGCTATGTGCAGTTTGGTGTTTTTCAGCAAGGTGCATCTACTCTGAGGTGCAACATTCTCCCCGGCGGCAGCAACGTCGTATCTCCATTATTTTTGGAAATTTTCCGAAGCACCTCCTCCAGAGAGGGCGCTGCTGGGAACTCGCTTTCCCAGCAGAACTTGTATGGGGAGGGCATTGAAAAGTCTCTGAGTTCCTCTTGGAGGATGATGGGAGTTGAAGTTTTCTCTCTCTCTGTTTCACAGCCAATAAAAGCCTGGTTGTGTCCATGATCGGATTGACTGAGAATTCCCAAAACCCTCTCTTGCAGTTTGTCTTATTTTTTAAAACTGTTATGGTTGAAACTTAAAATAATTCTTTAAAAAATCAATAGATTTCAATTGTTTTGAAACTTGGCAGGACTGCAGTTATAAATGGAGTCTAAAACCAAGGTAGGGTTCATGCAGATAGGCCTTAAAATGACTGAGGATAGCCTTTTGAGTTTACCATTGTAGCAAATGGGCCGAATCTTTGCCGAATGAAAACGGAAACCTCTCCTGATTCAAGTAACTTAGCATTAAACTAAGTTACTTGAGGGATCAGCCAACAGTGGGCCCCAAAATGGGATCAGCCAACAGTGGGCCCCAAAATGGGATGCCTTTTGGCCAAATTGCACAAACCTACCTGGCAGTCACCTCTGCTTTCCTTACTGTTTTTTTTAAAGCTTCTCTTAGGACTCAAATGACCCAGTGGGCAAGAAATGTGGCATTTCACTATATATTTTGTTTTGTTCATTAAAAAGTTATTTGAGGGCTATAGAAATGTGCTTTCCCCACCCTTACTTTTATTTATTTATTTACAACATTTGTACCCCACCTTTCTCCAACCTGGAGGCGACTCAAAGCGGCTTTACAGCTAGGCAGCTATTTGATGCCTTTAACAATGTGCACCTAAAAACAGCATTAAAAACAGAGTTATAAAAATACATACATTAAGAAAAAATTAAAAACATAAAATAATACCTACATTGTTAGTCTTGTTATCCAAAGTCATGATACTTTGCATCATGCCCACTGCCACAGCATCACTCTTTGTACCCCAAATATCACAGTATATTTTTGTACTGTTTTCACTGCTATTTCAGATAATAACATTGCAGTAGTTTATAAAACAGAAAAGAAAAATGCAACAAGGCCATGATAAAATGCAATATAAAATAAAAACAAAGACAGGTGTATTCAATTCTTACAATCTGTAAGTTACAGTGGTAAATAACCTTGAGGATCATAAGATTAAAAGGTAAGATATGAGCATTTAAAATGCATTTCAACAATGTCTCAGTTTTTCTTTTCCTTTGTGTCATAATTATAAAGCTCATTGTATTTCCCATCCATCTGTTGCAAACAACCTCTAAGTTGCTTTTTCATCTGCCTTGAGCCTTTTGAGGTGGTGATTGCAATCTGTGAAGCTTTGTCTTAGTTTTCCTTATTACTTATAGTATGATTACCTTTCTCATCTCCAATAGGAGAGAGTGGATACTGGGCATCACTTTTCCAGGGATTCAGAACTAGAGCTTCTGTAAAGTCTGTAGTGAACAAAGGGGATCTCATAAACTTGGCTTCTTCATACCATGACGTCAAGATGCTGTATTCAGTCACAACAAAAATTAAATAACTTAAACTTTGAGATGATGCACGTCAATTTAAATGTCAGATGACTTAACACGTTAGCTGTCTTCTAGCAAGCTATGCAATATGTGTAATGACATTTTTAGAGATTTTTCACAGAGGCAAAGAGGATTAATAACGACTCATAAAATGCAGATTAAAATAGTATGCGAGGTGACTGTAAATGCTGTCTTCGCCTCATCCTATTACATATGTCTGTTATCAAGCCAAATAACATTGAGTCACCTGCAAAATATTTATGATTTACTGAAGTTTTTGATTTTATGAAGCTAGAACCACCAGAAAATTATCACGGCAGCTACTAAGCTACTTGCTCCTCTTAATTCATTTGTCTATACATCTCCATCCCTCTCTCTGTGTGTGTGTATCAGTTTATTGGCCTATTTACTGGTCTGCCAATTTCATAACCATCATAACACATTTGTAGCCTTGAGTGTCAGGCGTGGGGAAGAAATAGAAAATTTTGAGGAAAAGGAAGGAACCTGAAAACTAGTTTGGCTGGCTGGAAACCGATGTAAAGACATATTTTCACATAGTAAAAATATCCTTGATCCGAAATGCCTGGCATCAGAAAGGCTCTATATTTTCAGATTTTGGAATACAGTACTTATACTGTATATACATAGTAAGATATCTTAGAGAGTTGGATCTAGGTCTAAACATGAAATTAATTCTTGTTTCATATATACTTTGTATAGGCACACAACAACAACAAGGTCTTAAAAATCCACTTCCTAACATCTGTAGGTAAAAAAGTAAATACGTTACTTTTCATTTGGAATGCACAATAATGGGATTGTTAAAAATGTGCAGTTTTTACTAACCTACTGTCAGTATAATTTGGTTTGTCAAATTGCCTACAATACGATAGCAACAGTTTGATTCCAATACTGGTTTTCAAAAGTTTGCTAGCACATCTGGAATCATATTTGCCCATGCACCTCAATTCTCAAAGAGGAGCTACCATTACAAGTTTGACAGACATTCCCTCACAGATGGAGGATATCCACTATGTTGAAATGATAATATGCCTTTCAAAGATGTTATGAAGCTAGTTTAGTCTGAAGTTTTCTCTCTAAGGTCTAATTTGATATGCCAAACCTTCCATTACTCTCTGGAAATGCTGAAAGAGAAAACATCTATTTTGGCTCCCTGAACACAGACTGAGTTCTTGTTTGGCAACTATAATAAAAATACGTAATTATAACTTTTCTATAACTGATGGGGAAACCAGGTGTGCAAATATAGGGTTCCTAATACCCTGTTTACTTTAATGTCATAGTAAGAGTGTATTTGATACCCTTGGCACTGTAGTTGAAGAATTTGTATCTAAAACTTGCTGATGTCAAAATTGTTATCTGCAGTGCTCCTATATACTTAGAGAAAAAGGTAGCATTTGGCATTTCTGCTCTAAAAACTCATCAGTGGCAAGTACAGAAACATAACCACAGGAAGTTTAAAACAATCAGCAAATTAACAAGATACTGTAATGCCTGTAACAGTCTGGTTGATTTGATTTTACACCTAAGACCTTTACATAGATTTATTATTGAAGAAGTTCACAAAGCCATTCTTTTCTATTCTCTTGAAAACACAAATTGTTTCAGTACTATCCCTCAATTTTTTTATTTTTAGTGGTGTGCTGAAATATATTCGCAAATTAAATATTTATTTTGGGGGATAGTTGTTTTGAGCCTAACATGCACCCATTTCTGTTTTTAAACTTCTGCTGGAATAAGAGAAACCACATTGGCTAATTCTGCTATTCATGCATGTATGTGTGTGTGTGTGTGTGTGTATTTAGTTTATACTTCATTTAAATTGCAATTGCCATCAGTGTAGTTTTCAATGATAAAAAACTAAGGCAGTTAATAAAATATACAACTAAAACAATAATATAGTATTGAAAATATTAAGATATTCAAAAGCCAGTGATAAAATTGACTGAGCACCAACAAAAAAGTGGTGATATGTTCATATGTTTGCTTTGAGAAAGGTGAAGCGTGGTGACAAAGGTTTGATCAGGGGTCTGGAGAACAAGTCTCATGAAGAGTGGCTTAAAGAGCTTGGCATGTTTAGCCAGAAGATGAGAAGGCTGAGAGGAGACATGATGGTCACGCACAAATATATGAGGGGAAATCATAGAAAGGAGGGAGTAAGCTTGTTTTCTGTTTCCCTGGAGACTATGGCTTTAAACTACAGGAAAGGAGATTCCACCTGAACATGAGGAAGAACTTCCGAACCGTGAGAGTTGTTCAGCAGTGGAACTCTCTGCCCTGGAGTATAGTGGAGGCTCCTTCTTTGGAATCTTTTGAGCAGAGGCTGGATGGCCATCTGTTGGTGGTGCTTTGAATACGATTTTCCTGCTTCTTGGCAGGGGGTTGGACTTGATGGGCCATGAGGTCTCTTCTAACTCTATGATTCTATGATTTCTGCAAGCAACAAGAAACCTCTTTAAAAATTCTACCTGTTTTCAGACATCAGACATACTTGCTTTCTTAGTGACTATTCCAGGTAAGATTGCCAGGGTGTGGGCTTGCCTAATATCTCTGGGGAGCGAGTTCCAGATCCGAGGGACCACCACAGAGAAGGCTCTCTCCCTCGTCGCCACCTGTCGCACTTGCGATGGGGGCAAGAGCAAGAGAAGGGCCTCTCCGGAAGATCGAAGAGATTGCGTAAGTTTCATAGACGGAAATGCAGTCACGCAGGTAGGCAGGTCCCAAACGGTTCAAAGCTTTGTAGGTAAGAACCTGTACCTTGAATTGGGACCGGAAAATAAATGGTAGCCAATGGAGCTCCTTAAACAGGGGGGTTGACTATTCCCTGTAATTCGCACCAGTTAATTGTATGGCAATGTTCTAGGGGCATTCTCTCCTGACATTTCGCCTTCATCTATGGCAAGCATCCTCAGAGGTAGTGAGGTCTGTTGGAACTAGGAAAATTACTACTTTGAAAAATAGTAATTAAATAGTATCAAATAGTTTGAGCATTCATTATGTATAGCAACGTAACGGCTTAATGCCCCTCTATCCATTGTATGCCTTTGTCGCAACAATGCAAGGAAACCTGTCTTTCTGGATTTATTCCACAGTGCAGTATATAAGGCAGTCACAATATTTAGATGGCTACAGTTACTGTTGTCAGTAAATTCAGTATAATTGTTTGCTGTGTTCTAAAGTAATATTTCCTCTATTTTCTATTGTGACTTCATAACCATCTTTGAGCTTTAGAGAGGCATTATGCATTGTGCACCAATCACTTTAAGAGACACGTAATTATTTACTTTGTTTCTATCAGCACAGCAGAAGCAAACTAATTCCTTTAAAAGAAAGGTAGTAGCAAAAATCATTTCACTTCTCCATCCACCTAGGGATGTTCAGTAGAAATTGGTAAAATGCTTACTGTGGTTGAACAGAAGGGACAATGTGGGTTCCAGGCATGTTTGCTGTCAAGAAGTACTATCTAAACTAAAATGTAGTTTCTGAGAACCCCAGTAATGTCTATTTAACTTGTTGGAATTCACTAGTTGATGCCATACCATCAAACTGTGATGCAGTAGGTACTTTTTTTCTATCCTGCTAGATTAGATCACATATAATTGATCTGAAACCCATGTTTTGACATTTAACGAGCAAGACTATCTGGAATATGAATAACAGGTTTTCTTCCAATCATACAATGTTCTCTTTCTGGTGTGCTCCCAGCGATATTTTGCTGTCAGATTGACTTGAAAACTTCCTTTCTAGGAAACTGCATTGATGACACCAGAAGTTTTTGTTTGATTGTTTATTAAGGTTGTGGGTGGTGTAAAAGGGTTGAGAAATAGTAAAATAGGAACTTAAATGCTTATTTTGTTCCCGAGGGAAGCTGAGTTATTTGTGCTATTTTTAATGCTGTTTTCAAAGATTATGTGTAGACTGAGATTTATTCTGCACAAAATTTGCACATTATATTTTTGCACAGAAAGAATTTCTGTACAGGAAACAATTTTTATGTGCATAAAAATGCTGTAGTGGTAGAATGATTACTGCAAATTCACACATTATATGTTTGCAGATATTTCTGTGTGGAAAATAATACTTTGAACATTTTCAAATATTCGTGTCCCCCTATAAAAATCAAATTGCAAGGTTTGTTATGGAAGGTGGTCCTAAAGGAGACAGAAGAAAATAAGTAATTAAATGTTTGACCTATCTAATATGCTGAGAAGCATTTCCATGGCAGGATGGGGAATAATCCAAAGCTTGAGGGTAAATTCAAATGAAACCATTTTTTTTCAAAGTCACATGAGGATTGTGAGACAGAATCACAGGATGTGAGGATGAAGAAGGATGTATCCAAACCAGGGCTTCCACAAACTGATGAGGAAGAATCCCACCTTGAGTCGCAGGGGGAGGTGGGTAATATATCCATTATTATTATTATTATACCTGATGGACCACTTTCAAAAAGTGTACAGAGTTCAAAAGGGTGTAATGCAATCTGAGCTGGAATCTGTGGCACTGATGCCAACAGGAACAAATCAGCAAATAATCAGCAATTAAAAAACAAGGTGGCAAATAGATTTTTTTAAAAAATAAAAATAGATTACTCTGAATATAGAGATACTGAATTTTTATTTTGTTTGTTGGTGGATGGTGATACAGAGTGTTTTTCTGGAAGTGCTAGGTTGACTGTCTCCATAGCAGTGCTTTCAACCAAACTACAAGAAAGGAAATTCCACATGAACACGAGGAAGAACTTCCTGACTGTGAGAGCCATTCAGCAGTGGAACTCTCTGCCCTGGAGTGTGGTGGAGGCTCCTTTTTTGGAGGCTTTTAAGCAGAGGCTGGATGGCCATCTGTCAGGGATGATTTGAATGCAATATTCCTGCTTCTTGTCAGGGGGTTGGACTGGATGACCCATGAGGTCTCTTCCAACTCTTTGATTCTATGATTCTATGACTTCTGTATTTTCACAAAGTTGCTTGAGATAAAGAGCCCGAGATCCTTTCTTTTTCATGTTGGTACATAATGGCTATTCATCTTCTGGATATTTCGTAACTTAGTTATTCAGGTTTTACTGACTAGATATTGTACGTTGGAGATAATGAGGCAGAAATGGAAGTGTGAAATACACATTTCTACCCCATATTGTAAAAATGGTATTGTTAAGTGGAAATTCAGGACACTGTAATTTAAATGTTACACTCCACTTTTGTGGTTTTAACATTTTTGGATTTGATTATTTGTGGATTTGATTAATATGGTCTCTCTAGGAATCTCTAGATTGTCCAGTATGGTTCAGTGGTCAACTTCCAGTGGAATTTCACCATAAAGTCACATTGGGACACTTAGAGGTTCCTAGAAAGTGTAAAAAAAAAATAGACTCTTTTATTCACGGTTTTTCCACCTATATGGGAGTCCTGTGCCCATAACATCACTGAATGTGGAGGGTCTAGTTTGAACTCTTTGAAATGTAGAACCCAACTGTTTTCTTAGACAAGAAGTAGAATAGAGTAAGAAAATGAGTTGTTTAGAGTGCAGTAGAGAATTTGGAGATAGAATTGTAGCACTAGATTTGAATATGTTTGAAGAGTGGCAACATGCGTTTGCTTGATGCTGCGCCAAGGAGTGTCATGGTTTGCTGAGGTTTCCAAAAAGGGGTTCAGTGGGCATGCACAGCAGTTTCAACTTTCTCTCCTTAACTGACTTTCCCCCATCATGATCATAAGATAAAAGAACCATTGTGCAAACATTGGGTTACAGTGGGAAGAGCACAGTACAATGGCAGCATCCCTGTAATATTCTGTATCTGACGCAGGTTGACTGCACAATGAAGACATCATCTGGAAAGATCCTGTCTCCATAGCAGTGCTTGCAACCAAAGCTGTGAATCATTCCTGACATGAGTGATCCCGTACCAGATATATCTATATTGATTCGCTCATGTATTTTGGGATTACATTTAATAAGGCTAGCATTCATGGTCATAATTGGATGCTATAAATGACAACAGAATAGGACTACCTCCTCACTCTGAAAGCCAAAAATGGGAAAATAATTCTAGCATAACAGCAATCAGATGTAGAGTGTGTCTTTGGTTTTATATTTAATTTGATATAAACACACTACCTTTCCAGAGCAGAATTCATCATCCATCATTTGTGTTTGTTTGTTTTGTAACTGATCCTCAGTAGTTAACATCAGTCACTCAGTCACTTACATGTGTTGCATTAAAACAGCAAATGGCATTGACATTGTTTAAGTGTTGCTGCTGATTTAATCAAAATCTCAGGGTGTGCGGTATTTTTTTTTTCAGGGACTGAGATTTTTAAGACACATTTTCTGTTTTCAGAAGTATATTTCATTTTCCTGATATGCAGAATTTTCCTTCTCCCTGAAACTAACTTGCCAAATCTTACAGAATTAAGTGGTTGCCATGGGTACTTCTTAACAGCTACCTGGTACTAGGTTGAAACTGCAGTCAAATCAGGCTGAGGTTACACAGCTTTGGAAATAAAGGGGATAATTTTGACTTCTGTGCAGCTGTTATATTTTGCAGCGCATGTTGCTATGGCATTGATAGCTGCAAGCAAAGAAAATTTGAAACAAAATCTGAAAATATAGGTCTATGGTTCAAGCATTAGATTTTAATAAATATGGCTTGGGTCTCCCTTATCTGCAATGCTTGGAACCAAAAATGTTTTGGATTTTGGAATATCTATATTTGCATATAGATACGATAATGAGATATCTTGGAAACAAGTCTAAACATGAAACTCATTTATGCATGTTTCATATACATTTTATGTACCTAACCTCAATGTAATTGTATATAATAGTTTTAATAATGTTATGCATGAAACAGTGTTTTTGTACACTGGACAGTTTCGGATTTTGGAGCATTTTTGGGTTTTGGAATTCTGATAAGGGATACTCAAGCTGCACCATAAGTACAGTAGAGTCTCGCTTATCCAACCTTCAGTTATCCAACATTCCTTCTTATCCGACGCTCTTATCCTACACCCATCTTTTCCTCCAGCATTTCCCCTTAAATTAAAAGAGTGCTCCCCAACTCTTCCTCCATTCCCCATACATGAGAAAGGCAAGACAAGGAGGAGGAGCAGGAGGGAGGAAAGGGGAAAAGAGGCAGGACCGGAAGTGGAAGTGTCCTCTCTCCTTCCCTCTGTAACCTCCATGTTCCTCTTCTGCGTCTGGGCCCTTCCTGTTGGGCTACTCTAGCCCCAAGGCATTGCCTTGCCTTACCCTTTGAGTCCCTTTTGTTGGTATTCTAAGTGTCTAGTGTTGTGTCGGATGGGTAACAGTAGGAGGCTCCGTATTATCTGACATTTTTGTTTATCCGATGTTCTGCTGGCCCGTTTATGTTAGATAAGCAATACTCTACTGTATTTTATTGCCAGCTGTAACAACCTTGAGTGTATGTTGGCCTTATCTTACTTCAGTACATAATTTCTGAAACACTTTTCAGAAATTATAGTGGCGTGCATTTTTTTGTTTCACTGACCTGGGATTAAAGCATGTTCCTTAATGGTTGTTTGGGAGTTATTTTTTTCTCTGATCTACAAGCTTTAGAGTAGGTACATAAAGAAAAGGGGGGTTTGTAGCCCGTAAAAGGGTATGCATGGAATAATACAACATCCTGTTGTACAGGCTACACTTATCCATT
This sequence comes from Anolis sagrei, assembly GCF_037176765.1. Classification (NCBI taxonomy): domain Eukaryota; kingdom Metazoa; phylum Chordata; class Lepidosauria; order Squamata; family Anolidae; genus Anolis; species Anolis sagrei. The sequence goes on from NC_090022.1 coordinate 264,424,988, forward strand.
GCTTTAATGGGGGACTGATCATTCTGTTTCTCTCCAAATGGGATTGCAGCTCCCAGTACTGCTAGCCATTACCCAACATGTCCAGTAGTAAGGAATGCTGAGAGTTGCCGTTAAGTCCCATGAGAGGGCCACGCAGTTCCCATCCCTGTTAATGGGTTGCTGAGCCCAGTACTTTATCACTTCAGAAAACATGAATTGCTGGAAGCTATACTTCTGACTGCTGGAGAAATGAAGTTTGAGCATGTGGCGTTCAATGCTTCTTTTTATACTCAGTTTGGATTCTCATGAGGTAAGCAGTGAAATGTGGGATGAGTGCTAATGATGAACAATATTTTCCAAGCGCTGGAACAATGAATGTCCTTTCTTATTCACAGATCTTGATGCTGTTGCAATCGCCTTGGTATTTCTGCTTTGCATGTGAAACAGGAGCAGTGACTAATGTGTCCATATTTACTGGAATAAAATAAGTTCTTTTGTGTTTTAATGCTGCAGACATTTTTAGTACAGCTTGATACCTTCTAACATTTATTCATTAGACATATCTCATTAAACAAACGAAGCTCCTAATGTGGAGAGGGAATAATAACCTACCTGCCTCCTTGTTATTAAAAATAGTATCATTTGCTTTATAGTGCCCTAATTGTAATGCTTGTAAGTATCTATGATTTTTCTACTATGTAGTGTAGTAATTATTGTCATAGTTTTAGGTTGGTGCAATTAATGTAGATATGTGGCTGGAAGAGTATCTCAGATGCCTAAAGATATTATGCTCCTTATGGGGACTGGCTGGGCTTTCAGATTATATAACTTATAACTTAGCTATACAGACAATCCCTAAGCTACAAACATCTGACTTACAAATGACTCTTAGTTAAGAACGGGGAGGGGGGGAAGAGAGTGAGACAACAGGAATTGAGAGAGATCTACCCCTAGAAAGGGAAATTCACTCTTGGAAAAGATGTCACAGGGAAAAGGTATCTCCACTGAAGCTTTATTGCCAATCCTTGTTTCCATAACAAGGCTTTTTTTTTTCAAAATCCAATTATCTTAGGGACAGAAGGTGAAGTGAAATCTTCCGAACAGGGACAGAGACAGCAAAACAAACACCACAGGGATATTAACTCTTCCCTATGCTATCCAATGTTAAAAAATGTATGTATTTGGCGAGAATCACACTTTAAAAATGTACCTGTTCTGACTTACATACAAATTCAACTAAAGAACAAACCTACTGAACCTATCTTGTTCATAACTTGGGGACGGCCTGTACTATTCTATGCATAAGATACCACACACTAAAAAGTATGTATTCTTGTGATTTCCTTTATCTTAACTTTCTGAGAATCTAAGCATTTTTTTTGTTCCTCTGGAAGGTTTCATTTTCACAGCCTGTTAAACATTCCCCACAAGAAGCTATTGGTTGTGGCAGATCAAAATACAGTTCATTCCAAAAGCATGGATAAGTTAATAAGAATTTTTAAACTGATGATAAATATAGTAATTGCACTCAATAATCCTAAAGCCACTTTCCCCCCACAAGACCTCACTTCAAATAGCTGTAACATCTTGTAAATACTCGCAGTATGAACTGATACTACTAAAGAATCAAAGTAAATGTTGTAAGAACAGCTGGTGTTGGAATAGTAAACAGTGGTTAACGCCTTAAGTGGAAGACATGAAATACTTTTGCAATGTGTTCATGAGCCTCATCTAAAAGCTCATATGAGAAAACTTTCCACTACTTGTATAATGATTTGATTTCTTTACTATGCCATTTTTCCTTGTTCAGGCCTCAGAACATATCCAACACATTACTTTAATCTTGGAAACGTATGAAAGAAGGGTATCTTGGAGTAAAATTGAAATAAAACCCAGTTACGATAGCCATCTCAAGGGAGGATTCCATCTTTTGGCTGATTGTGGTCATGTGGTCCATGTGTGTAACATGGTAGTCATAAACACTTTTCTGGTCTGCAAAAGTATGTGTGTGTGTGTGTGTGTGTGTGGAGGGGTGTTCCTGTTACTGTTATAGTGATAGAATCCATGTCCTGTGGGAATAGCCTTATCATGCTGCTATTCTGTAATAAGTAGTCAAATATTTGTGTGTGTTTTGCTTGGGAATTTTTATGTCAATACTATTTTGGACAGAGAGGGTTGTGGATGTATATTTTTCTATAGGTAATACTATAATCTCCAAACCAGATAATTTTGCTATCCTAAGTGGAGCAACAAAAGGCACCATACCACCACGCAAGTGAAGGTGTGTAGTTCTTAACTAGGATATTGTGGCAGCTGAGACAGAAAATCCAACAAGCACTTTTCCACATTCCAGGCAGTAAACCTATCATAATAACAACAAAATAAATAACTAAAGACTATGTTGCTCCTTCATGACACCTAAAAGCTTCTCCCTGAGGTGGACACTCCACTCTGCTTTGATGACAGGACTCCCCTTATTTATTGTTGTGGTAAGTGAGTGGGACAAGGAGACAGTTAGTAGTTACAGTTTTGCTCCTCTCTTTTGGATTGATATTTTTTCAAGTTATGACTATAAAAGCAAGCTTTTATTCCAAATAGTTACATTTAGTTTTTGGCCAATGATTCTAGGTAGAGTTGCCAGCCATGTAACTATGCAGCTATCACCTCCTGCATATTTATCATGACATTTCTCCAATCAAACTACAGCAGCAATCCTGTAAATAATTTAGGTAAAAAAGAGTGATGTCCCAAGAAGTCATATTTTATTATCTCATAATGAGGCATTTGGCTTATGAAACCTAGTATCTGAAAGGTTGAACTGCAGTGTGAATCTGTCTTCTTCTGTGACTCTACTCATTTTGAATTTGCATTAGTAGATTTTTGTATTAATCAGTGATCCTTCCCTATGGTGTATAATCAGGAGTGCCCGCCAGATGTTATATGTAGTAACTCCCACAAACCATGCCCATTGTCCATGCTGGCTGGAGTACATGAGGGTTACAGAACACAGCGGTCCCCCTGCTTACATTAATAACAGAATAAATTATTATTAGATTTCAGAGAGCAGAGAATGATCTGAAGGCATGCAGTGCAGTTCTGTTGCTGGAGCTAAGCAGATCTGACTTTGTAAACTTCCTTGATGAAGGGCCAGCTGGGAACTATCGGGAAGTCCCTCTGAGCTACAGGAAGAGAATGGTGTAAATAATAACCTCCTCCTGCTTCTAATATGATCTGATTTTCACATGTCCTAATATATCAGAGAGGAAATGTTTGATATTTTTCTTCAAACTAATCCAAAATTGTACTTTATGTACAGTTTGCTTTTAAAGTTTAGGAAAATGATACGTATGCTACCTCAAATAGAGAGTTTATTGTTTATTATAATCCTCCCCAACCAATTGATCCTAGAATCATAGAATAAGAGAGTTGGAAGAGACCACATGGGCCATCTAGTCTAACCCCTTGCCTTGCAGAAAAATCACAATCAAAGCATAATTTGATTTCTATTTATATTCATTTGAATTGTACTTAATCCATCATTATCATCATAAAGACAGCCTACTTATTCTCTGTTTTCCAAAGAAAAGGAGTTTGTGAGCTGCACCTGGTTGAAGATGTGGGAATTTATATGTAGGAATTTATATTCAACTGTGCCTATTCCTGTAAAAACCAGATCTGGCCATAGTCGCAGATACTTTGGTTATATCCCATTTGGATTATGTGGGTCTGCCTTTGTAAAATATATTTATGAGACCATAAGACCTCCAAGACATCTGGAGATAGCCTTCACTTTGACTCACCACAAAGAGCCCTGTTTGGTAGGAACAAGGGAGGGAACCTACTCCATCGCTGCCCCTGAACTTTGGAACTTCTTCCATAGAGTGAGGCCAGGTGGCTCCATCCTCATTCTTCTTCCATTAACAGACCAACACATTTTTGTGCCATCGGGCTTTTATAAATGGATTATAGCTAGGCTTTTAATGCTGTGTGGTGCTGTTCTTACTGTTTTTAGGGTTTTTATACAGGCTTTTAATACAGTTACATTTGCAAAAATAAAGAAAAAAACTTTTTTGCCTTTCCTGGTTTCACTGTGCTGAGGGCCTACCTAATCCAGATCAAATCTGTTATCTGTGGAAATATTCATTTGAGAATCTGGAAACCTCTTCCTTTTCCACTGTATGCAGACAACACAGATTTAAGACTAAGCCTTAATTTGTTTTCTGTTTGTTCTGCTTTTCTTGAAGAAAAAAATCTGGAAGTTGCAAAAGCTTGCGCACTGTTTGCATTGTTGTGTTTGATCGCATGAAGGATCAAATAGAATTATTTAGATTTTGCTATGAAAATAATGTCGTGCTCTCTACTGTGAGATGTGGTTTCATACATGTGGAAGATTTAACAGTTTTGTTTTTAGCAAAGGGTAGTCAGTCTTTGTTTTATAGAAGAGTGGCCACTAATCCTTTTGGATATGAGCACTGTAGTTAATGTAATTGCATCAAAAAGCTACCAGTTAACATAGCGAATCTGGGAATATAAGAAATTCATATGAGATACCTGTGAATTTCTATGGCAGCAATAGTAGTTATGTTTTGCCTTACATTAGTATGATTATTTCCCAGCAGTGGTTAGTCCTCCAGACTGCAAGTGCCCTTTTTGCTGTTCTGAATTATGTCTGAAGAGCACTGGACAGTTGTCAAATTGGAAAGCAACTCTAAAGCCAGCTTTGTTCTTTTCGAGTCCTGCTTTCACTGAAATTCAATTGGACTATGGAATCTGGCTCCTGCATTTTAGGACAGATTAATTCTAACCTGATACCATGTGTACTTGGGAGAGTTTTTGTTTGGAAGAAGTCCAGATGCTGTGTGGCAATAGGCCAAAACACTTTAGCATGCTGTGCGGTATCCTGGAATGGAAAGGCTGGAGAGTAGCTTCAGTCTTTCTTTTTGTTTCTACCAAATGACAGAAAGATATCACTGTATGTAGGTGTACTAACAGAAAATACTGATAAAACTATTAATGTTCCAATCTCTTTTCAATTAACTATTTCAGGGTAGAAGTTGATTTGTTTATGGTAGTTGCAAAAGCCAAAAATAAATGAGCAGCCAAAGAATGGGTTTAGAACAGTGTTTCTCAACCTGGGGGTAGGGTCTCGGGGGGGAGGGGGCACGAGGGGTTTTCAGAGGGATTGCTCAACACCATCAGAAAACATATATTTCTAATGGTCTTAGAAGGCTGAAGATCTCTCAGCCTGTTCTTCTCTTCCTTTTGGAATCAGACTGTGAATCCTCTCACCAAAAAATCCTCCTCCATTGTGATTGGCCAGCCTCTCAGCCAAGGGGAGGCTGTTTCTGAGATTCCAAGTGGGGAGGGGAGAGCAGGCATGCTTGGGACATGGCAGCGTGATGTACATGTGCGAGCGAGGGACAGCATGCGAGGCTGGAGGGGGTTCCCGTTAGCAAGTCCCTTTAAGGCATGGGGGTTCTGTTTGTGAAGTTTGGCCCAATTCCGTTGTTGGTGGGATTCAGAATGCTCTTTGATTGTAGGTGGACTATAAATCCCAGCAACTACAACTCCCAAATGTCAAGATCTATTTCCCCCAAACTCCACCAATATTCACATTTGGGCATATTGAGTATTTGTGCCAAGTTTGGTCCTGATCCATCACAGTTTGAATCCATAGTGCTCTCTGGATGTAGGCTAACTATAACTCCAAAACTCAAGGTCAATGCCCACCAAGCCCTTTCAGTATTTTCTCTGGATCATGGGAGTTCTGTGTGTCAGGATTGGTTCAGTTCCATTGTTGGTAGAGTTTGGAATGCTCTTTGATTGTAGGTTAGCTATAAATCCCAGCAACAACAACTCCCAAATGACAAAATCAATAACCACCCCTCCCCAACCCTACCAGTATTCAAATTTGGGCATATCAGATATTTGTGCCCAATTTGGTCCAGTGAATGAAAATACATCTTACATATCAGATATTTACATGACAATTCATAACAGTAGCAAAATTACAGTTATGAAGTAGCAACGAAAATAATTTTATGGTTGGGGGTCACCACAACATGGGGAACTGTATTAAGGGGTCATGGCATTAGGAAGTTTGAAAAACACTGGTTTAGAGAGAGATTCTTTAGAGGTCTTGATAACACCAGAGAAGAGGAGAGAGGTGGAAGAATTGGCCATCAGTAGTTGCCACATTACTTCAGTATGAAGTTAGTTAAGGCTCCTTATATCAAAATCTTCGGGCTGAGAACAGTGGTATATAAGTAAAGTAAATAAAATAAATAAATAATAAATAATTCTGACTTTCCAGATGTCAAAGTACTACAGTTCTCATTATCCACCAAGTATGATTACTGGTATAATTTGGAGTCCATCAACATCTGACAGGTTAAAGGGTTGTCGCTCCTGACTAGCAGAGCTAATGGTAAATTTTCACAACTTTTGTTCTTCATACAGAGGGCATAAAGCTTAGGCTAAAATGAAGCATTTTTTCTTGGAACAATAGAAATCTTTGAATCATACATTCTTCAGATTAATTTTCTTTTAGGCTTTGGAAAATTACCATTGGTGGTTGCCAGAAAGTGATGTAACTTTACAAGTGTGGTATTTTAAAAACCCATGAAAAGTTGGGAATGCTTATCTATTTGAAATAATTTTTCTTTTAGACTCATTCTACAGGCAGATAACACCATGAAAATAATTATTTACAGTAATATTTTAAACAAAAAAAACCAGAACATAGCAGGTTTTAAAAGATTCACAGATTAAATTATATGTTGTAAATAAGGAGTTTATGTGTGGATCATAATAAATCGTGACAAGTTCTTGGTGGTATGGGGATACCAAATCACTTTGTTTGTCTCCTGAGGAGTCTGTATAATGACCAAGTAGCAACAGTAAGAACAGACCACAGAACAACAGACTGGTTCAAGAATGGGAAAGGTGTAAAGCAAGGCTGTATACTCTCACCCAACCTATTCAACTTATATGTAGAACACATGTGACGTGCGGGGTTTGATGAATCCAAGGCGGGAGTTAAAATTGCTGGGTGGATATGCAGATGATACCACTTTGATGGCTGAAAGTGAGGAGGAGTTAAGGAGCCTTCTAACAAAAGTGAAAGAAGAAAGTGCAAAAGCTGGGTTGCAGTTAAACATTAAAAAAAAAACAAGATTATGGCAACCAGACTGATTGATAACTGGCAAATACAGGAAGAAAACATGGAGGCAGTGACAGACTTTTATTTTTAGGTGCAAAGATTACTGCAAACACAGACTGCAGCCAGAAAATCAGAAGACATTTACTTCTTGGGAAGAGAGCAAGGACCAATCTTGATAAAATAGTGACAGGGAGCTCTGATGTGGGCTGGTCCATGAAGTCACAAAGTGTAGGAAGCAACTGAATGAATAAACAGCAACAAAGGGAGTTTACAACATTGCAGTAAGAAGGTTCAGTCTTCTTTTCCTGCCAGTTCCAAAAGGTTGCCTCCCTTGGCCATCTGAGTGAAAGAGAAGACTGGTATGTAAGGAAACTATCTTGTAAGTGACATGGTGCCAAGCCGGTTAGGGCTTTAGAGCCTACAGAGTTTATTTGTTGTAGAAGTAAGATACAAAATGTATGAGATACAGGTGTTGCATGCCCCTTCTAACAGATAGCTACAATTTATGGCTCCTGTGTTTTTCTGTAATTTAAATGATCAGTCATGAAAATAAAGAACATCTTGTCCATATGCTTTCAGGTTGCCTGTTGACTTATGGTGACCTCCGGAATTTCATAGTGTTTTCTTCTACAATGAATATTCTGGTGTCTTTTGCCAATTCCTTCATCTGATGTTTAGCTTACATTGGAAGTATAGCTTACTATAGCTTGTTATTTCTTATTTGTTTCTCTTCCAAGTATTAACAAGGGCTAATCCTGCTTAACTTTCAAGATCAGACATGATCTTGTATCTTTTTTTAATATCCTTGGTAAATGATGTGAATGTGTTGTTGTAGGTTTTTCAGGCTGTATGGCCATGTTCTAGAAGCATTCTCTCCTGACGTTTTGCCTGCATCTGTGGCAGGCATCCTCAGAGGTTGTGAGGTCAGGAGAGAATGCTTCTAGAACATGGCCATACAGCCTGAAAAACTTACAACAACCCAATGATTCCAGGCATGAAAGCCTTCGACAATACATTGATATGAATGTGTGTCTCATCATTTCTTAGAAAAGCTTGAATCTTGTTATTGGCCATTGTGTGGTTGCTAGAGGCACAGTTGTGACTCTGATGCTGCACCATTTCTCTGAAGTACAGTACTACATCTGAGACAATCCCTCCACTTTAATTTTCCAACTTGAAAGTTGAAAAGGAAGGGGAAGGGGGAGGTGAGAGATTGTTGCTGAATGATTTGAAGCACCCATTTTAAAAGGGGTGTGTGTGAACTGTGTTTCTCCTTGAAGAATCTTGAAAATGTAGTGTCACTGTGTTGATATTTCCCGTTTTCACCTTTCAGAGGAAGGGAAGGGCTGTCCTTCACTCACCCGAAGGACAGGGAGTGCTTTGCCATGATGAATATTGCAAGTAGAATTGTGATTTCATGATCAGTCAGGACTTAATTTCTGTTACAGAAGGAAACTTTTAAATCAGTTTATTTTAAAGCCATTTATATTTTAATATGTGACTTAGTTCACTTATATGAGTAGTGTATTCTTGGGTATCTTTGCTGTGTCACATGATTGTCTGGTTCTTACATCACTTCTGCATCCTCCCATCATCCATCATCTGTTAAAACTCCAGGAAGGTTCCCTAATGCTCTCACTTACTGCTAGAGAAAGGACTCAACTCAGGCCATAAAGAAATAGCTCATCACAGCTTGGCCAGGGGAAAAACATTGATGGTATGCTCTCTAGTGGAGCGCATCTGCCTTTTTCTTCTCAGGCAGCTTGAAGGAGCCGAATTGTAATGACCTGAATCACATTCCCCCACTCTTTCCTCCACCAGTAAGTGATAGCAGCAAATGTCCTTCTTGGACTGAGTGTATGGGCAGGGGAGTAACCATACAAAATGAGGTTTATGTGTGCAAAAATCACTAGAAAGAATTCCAGCCCTTGCGTTTTACTTGTGCTGAGCTTGGTTTGTTGAGCTGCAAAAGGTTCATCTACTTCAGATCTTGTTGTAAAAGGGGAGTTGTTTTTCTCACTCCACTTTCTTCATATCTCTCCCTGTTTTCTCTGTGAACATAAGCAGAAATTGTCTTGAAAACTGTTGCAAAAACAGAAAAAATATTTTCTCTGAAGGACAGCTGTATGATTCTTGCTAATTCCACATACGCGTATGTATCGGGTTTGCATATGGGCAGCAAGGACATTGATTGTCTGGTGTTTAGTAGTATTGAAAGAAAGAAACCGAAGCATGTTGTACACACATGAAAAGAAACGTTTAGCAGATTGAAATTCCTTTTAACCTCTAACATCTGTCTTGTTTCAGAGAGACAATATGTGTATCAAACTTCAGCAAAGACTTGGAATGGAAATATAGATGAAAAACAACAATCACATGTAACGGAGAAATCAGAGCTTCAAACACACATTTATTGAATCACAAGGGATCACAAGTAAAAAGCTGTCTCAGACTGTCTTGTCAAAATGTGTTCCCCAGGAAATGGCCATTGGGGAATAGGTGTGGATTGCATTTGTTCCTACAGCTCAAATTAAGTGTAGCTTGGATATAGTAATATCCACATTCCTCATCAAATTTGTTGGAAAAAATCTGGTTATTTTTGAACACTTTCTTACCATGCCTGGTTCTATAATAATGTTCCTGGATAAATAGTGCATGACCAAGTACCATGGTGGCTGCTGATTTGAGGAGTTTTAGTCCAAAAGCAGTTTTCCAATCTCTTACTTTCTCTTGGAAAGGATATTCCATCATTTTCAGAGTGAAGAAAAATGTCAAAAAAATAATAGTTAGAGATGGAAGAAATCTGGTTACAATCTTGAGTCATTTTTCAGATCTTGCAACAGAAGACTTGTATTTCAGATCAGTAGTTGTGCTATCACGGGAAGAAGTGTTTCCCAGACTGTGCTCTTCATATTTCATAATATTACAAAACCATAATAAATCTTGGTTACATACTACTGTCCAAAGGAAGCTCAGTGCTATAGTACTACCTCAGGAACTTTTTTAAATTCGCCAAATTGAGGAGCATGCAACAATAATCTTTTAGAAATAAATCTACTTCATAGGATGGGGCATGTGTGTCTGTTCAACTGATTGCTATGTTATGTTACAAAAACTGCCTGAACACCAATGAAATGTCATTGTTGGTATCCCTTCTTTGATTCCTTCTTGCCAATGAATAATGGGTCCTCACAGGTTATTCATATTTCTCTTGGCTGCTAAAATAGGATGGGTCTGCATTCCAGAACAATACATTTTTACAGAATGTTTCATAGCATTCATTCATTCATTCAATCAATCAATCAATCAATCAGTTATTCACCTATTTAACTACAAAGGTGGGTCAAAAAGCTTTTCCTTCTGTGTCATAAAAACGTTATGAATAAACACATAGACACAGATCATAGCCTGAACTATTCACTACACAAAACTGTAGCAACTTCTGCTGTTATATGTTCATTCATAATGTTTTTATGACACAGGAGGCAAAGCTTTTTGACCCACCCTCGTATTTATACACAGCTATTTGTCATGCAATTTAAAACAATATAAGGGATTTAAAGCAGACTCAGAACATTTTAAAACAATTTAGGGTATACAAAACAACTAGTTTAAAACAAATAGTGTATTTGTACAAAATTCCACAATATAATTATTTAAAAAGCCATGTTTTAGTTTCATGTCTGAATGAAGTCTACATTGGCCCACTAAAGGTATTTAGGGGGTGGGGGAGTAATCCAGTATTTCAGTTCAATTCACAGTTTTATTTTGAGAATGGAAATTGTGTAATTTATATCTGTACTTAGCTATGCTTCACAGACCCATGATTTTGGAGATATGAATAGTATTTCCTGGTTGCAAACAAAAAGTATTTTGCATTGTCATTGTGTGTAGAATTACTGTGGCCAATTTGGGGAAGTTTCTTCTGAAAACAAACCTCTTACTGGTCCTTGGATAGTAGACATGAAATAGCGAATTCAAAGTCTTATCTTAGAGAACCAGTAGAATGCAACTGACAGCCTCACATAGGTGCCTAGCCTTGACTTAGAGCATCATTGGATGAAATAAGGGTTTTTGTAATGTTGAGCAAAACTTTTTGTAGGCATGCAGTGGATTCTTCTTCAAGTTGGTAGTTTCGGAATTTGGATTGGGGTAGAAGTGCATATTTGTCAATTTTCTTCTTAGAATACTTCTTAATGATAAGGTAAAGGTAAAGGTTTTCCCCTGACATTAAATCCAGTTGTGTGTGACTCTGGGTATTGGTGCTCATCTCGATTTCTAAGCCAAAGAGAAATTGTCTATGGATGCCTCCAAGATCATGTGGCCAGCATGACTGCATGGAGTGCCATTACCTTCCCGCCAGAGTGGTACCTATTGATTTACTCACATTTGCATGTTTTCGAACTGCTAGGTTGGCAGAAGCTGGGTCTAACAGTGGGAGCTCACTCTGCTCTCCAGAATCAACCTGCGGCATTTTGGTCAGCAAGTTCAGCAGCTCAGTGGTTTAACCCACTGTGCCACCGGGGGCTCCTTTTTAATGTTAAATAATACAATTAATATTTGAGGAATGCATCATATTTATGAAGATAGTGCTTCTTTGTTGTTTGTTTGATTGATTTATCTTTGTTTGAAGTGCTTGTTAAATATTATGGGTCACTCGAAATCTCATTCTGTAATTCAGTAATACATTTGTTTAAGTCTTTCAACAAGAAAATTGAAACATCATGGTCTCAACAGAGTTTTCCCAGAAGGAGGAAACAACTCTGTTTAATTTTCTGTTATATCCTATCTATACTTTCAATAAGAGATTGGCTTATTTGGCTGTGTAACAAAGAGGAAACAGGCTATTCATTGTTTCAAAAAGTGTACAGCCCTCCTCTAACCTTTTAAAGTAAGATAAATATTTAATCAATTCAAGTAATATGCTAAAAAGCCAGAATAACATTTTGGAGGTTGAAATAAATTGTGTTGATTGGTGGTGCATTTAGGAGACAAAACAAAATGTTGAGACTGGCAATCTCCTTGTCCCTGGGATATATGAGATACACACATACATATCTAATTTTGACTGTTCTATATAGGTATGGGTGACTGTGATGAGCCAAATAAGCATATTTAAAAAATGCCACTTCTATTATAATACTTCAGAGGACAGGAACAGGTATTAGCTTGAATTCTTGTCTATACAAAAATACCTTATATTGGATGTTCCAATTAGCCATAGCGAGAGCATCTCCACTGAATCAATTAGACCAGGGGTCCTCAAACTAAGGCCCGGGGGCCAGATATGGCCCTCCAAGGTCATTTACCCGGCCCTCGCTCAGGGTCAACCTACATCTGAAATGACTTGAAAGCACACAACAGCAACAACAATCCTATCTCATTAGCCAAAAGTAGGCCGACACTTCCCACTGAAATACTCATAAGTTTATATTTGTTAAAATTATTTTTCATTTTAATTATTGTATTGTTTTAAGGTGGGGGTGTTTTTTTTTTTGCACTATAAATAAGATATGTGCAGTGTGCTTAGGAATGCATTCATGTTTTTTTCAAATTATAATCTGGCCCTTCAACAGTTTGAGGGACTGTGACCTGGCCCTCTGTTTAAAAAGACTGAGGACCCCTGACTTAGACTGTGAGTTAGTTGTAGACTGTTTGCCCTGTAATCACCAACAGATACAATCTGAAGATGATGACCTAATGATTTATTTTCTTTTGTTACAAACGTGAACTGTTACATGGCTAGTTTTGCTAGTATGAATCACTCCAGAGCCTTCTTTTGAACGTTCAGGGATAAGGCATTGGCTAATATTGGCAAGTGAACTCCTTCATTGAACCGGTGATACTAATTTACTAACAAAACTCCATTTAAGGATTGTTATTGAATTGAATTAATTGTAATAATGTATTTATTTTCTGAATCTGTGAGACAATGCCAAATTAAAAAAACAATATGTCAGTAAAACAAATAAAGGAGATCCGGTGGCAGTTCTTGACAGAAGCCAGTAAAAGTCAGCACCTTTCACAGTATTTTCCAATTCGTATTTGAATGCTAGTTAAGACAGGGGTCCAAGTGACAAATGCAATGCATTCCTATATAAATATGGATTTTTACTTTGATTTTGACTTCATAACAAATCCTGCTTCTTATGTTAAACAACAGTGATGGATAAAGATATACAGAGGTGGAATATTGTTACTCGTTTTAGATTTAATTTTGAAAGATCTATCGGATAGAGTTGTTTTTTGTTGTTGTTGGACCCATGATTTATTTTCTGCTGCGTTCACCTGAATGGGTTGTAATTCTTAATGGCAATATTAAGCTGGAAGTAGATGAGATATTTTCATGAAATGCTATCAGGAAATGTTGAATGGTATGCAAGAAACTATTTGCTTATTCAGGACACATTGCCCTCACTTTGAATAGTCTTAGTTTCCCTTTCGTAATTGCAAAACATAGTCAAAATGGCAATGTAATATTCCATTGGCAGAATGTGATCTCTGGCTGGAACTCACTTTGCATACATAGGCAGAAGCATCCTTAATGATGAGATATGATGCTAGTGTCATAGGGAAGCCTGGCAGAAAAAAGCTTTGAAAAAGTTAAAATCTGTATTTACAAGTGAGATGGGAGTGACTTTGTTATTATTGCTTCCTAAACAAAAATAGAAATGGGCAAACATTTCTAATTTATATTGTAGGTTTTTTTTCCAACCCACTTCAGAAAATCTGGTGGTGACTACATTTCACATTGCAGTTTATATACTTGGGGATTTAACATTAACTCCCCAATGATGAGCTCTACCATTTATTTTGAATTTTAGACAGTTCAAGAAATAATTGGTTTGTCTAGGAATCACATGCTACTAAGTGCTATATGTCTTCCAAAACTGAAAATTTACATTTTTCTTTAGGATCTTGATTGATAGCAGGATTTTTCAGATTTCCTGTCTAATGACTGTTTTTCTTTTTAACACTGTCGCTATCTTAGATTTAAGTCTAACATGTTTGCTTTGCCTATTGCTCTACTGGACAGCTTGAATAGGTCTGGTATTTTTAACAGAGCCCTTCGTTACATTTCCTGTAGGGTTTGAGTTATGAGGTTTACATGCAGAACCTCTTAACCCATATCTTAGGATACTTCTATTCACTTGAAAGCGTTAATTAAACTCTTAAGCATCTTAGCTTTTCTTTTTGGAAAAAAATGTGTGTTCTTAGCCTTTGTGGGAACTAAGGTTTTATAGAGTGTGAAATCGAGTCATACTTCTTATTTAATTATTGAGATACATATGTATTTTCCACAAGGTGAAGATAATTTCTAAAGCACAGTGACATGCTCGTCTTCAGTGGTCTCCAGCCTCATTTCCTACACCTGTGTTGTCCCCTGATTCTTGTTCTTCAGATTTTTGCTGTGGCCTTCCAGCTCAGACCAGGTGGCTCAGTGCTGCTATCTTTAAATGGATGATTTTGGATGACATCATCATCATCTTTATTTATACCCTGCCACCATCTCCTCAAAGGGGACTCAGGGCGGCTAACATGAGGCCAAGCCCAAAAATTACAACAAAATACAATACAAGTACAGCAAAAATACCATCAGAATAAATACGTAACATAACAAAATAAAATAAAACAGTTCCAAAAACATGATAGAGAAATGGAACAGAGTGGGCAGGCCAAATGTACTAGAAGTAAAATTGATAGCATTGACAAAACCCTGGATGAGATAGGTAGCATGTGTTTCCGCCTGGTGTGGAGAGATTTCTTACTTGATTTGGTCTAAAGCTCTCAGCCAGCATTTATGGTAAGGAACAATGGGAGTTGCCTTCTGAAACATCTGGAGGACCAAAAATATCCCATCCTTGCAGAGTACTTACACAAAACAGCATGTTTGGAGTGATGGGAGAGACTGATCATAGGATTCAAACTTCAAGCAATGTCTTGTTTCCCTTTTTCATCTGCTACTCTTGTCCTCTGAGCTTTGTATGTGCCTTCACCTCACCTGTTGATGATGTAAGATTTTCGTAGGCCAGGAATACTCAGGTGGTTTTGCAAGTTCCTTCATGGTGACTCCCCAACCAAGTACTAATCAGGGTTGACTCTGTTTAGCTTCCAAAATCAGACATGATCTGATGTTATTAGACATAAATAGTCTACTATTAATCCCATCTTCAGAGTGTTATCACTCTTAGGTATATCAAAACTGGTGTTATAACTCATGTTATCCTCTCCGAATGCTGACACTCCTTCTCTAGGATACAAGCAGCCATAAGGAAGCAAGGGTGAGTTGGAGAGTCTTTTTTTCCAGCCACCTCCCTGTAAGAGCAAGCATAAAAATATCAGAACTGCATGATTGGATCAGATCAAAGGTTAATCTAGTTTATGCATGCCCTCTTCTTATAGTCAGCAGTTCTCTATGTATCCTAATCATCTAATCATTGAAAAGATTCTGGTTCTAGGTGAACATGTTTCATTTTTACTTTTCACAATAACTAATCTTTGAAATGATAAGGCTTCTCCATCTTAGTGCTCTCCAGATGGTTTGGATTATCACTCTTGTCAGTCTCCAGTAACTAGAAATGAAGGGAGCTGTATTTCAAAACCTTAGATAATACAAGTAGAGGAAAGCTAGTAGCTACCTGGAATATAGATTTATTTTTTATTTTTTTTGGTCGTGTCAGGAGCAACTGCTTCCTGTTGTGAGAGAATTGGCCGTCTGCAAGGAGGTTGCCCAGGGGACGCCTGGATGATTTTTGATGTTTTATCATCCTTGTGGGAGGCTTCTCTCATGTCCCCGCATGAGGAGCTGGAGCTAATAGAGGGAGCTCATCCGCCTCTCCCCAGATTCGAACCTGTCGGTCTTCAGTTCTGCCGGCACAGTGGTTTAACCCACTGCGCCACCGGGGGCTCAGTGATTTATTATATATTAATATACTGTATATGAACAAACAAAAATCACCTGCATGCTAGAAAAAAAATATTCATAGAAACCTCTATGACTTACGAATCAAAGGAACGATAATTCCAATCCTCCACACTCAAATTTGAGCGTGGCTGCCAACTAACAGCCATTATATGTCATGTTTGTGCATATAGTTGTGAAATTACTGGTCTCGTAGCTCATCTTATTTAATGCCTGAATTAACCCTGACCAATAGCTTAATTTTTTCATGTCAGGAGCAGTTTGAGAAACTGCAAGTTGCTTCTGGTGTGAGAAAATTGGCCATCTGCTAGGACATTGCCCAGGGGATGTCTGGATGTTTGATATTTTACCATCCTTGTGGGAGGCTTCACTCATGTCCCTGCATAAGGAGCTGGAGCTGACAGAGGAAGTTCAACCTGCTCTCCCTGGATTTGAACCACAGACCCATTGGTCAGCAGTCCTCCCAGCACAAGGCTTTAACCAATTGTTCCACTGGGGACACTCCTTAATATTGTGCCACCAGAGGCTATTTATTTATTTGCCATATTTATATACCGCCTTTCTCAGCCTGAAGGCTAGCTTAATATGAATATGAATATGAATGTAGATTTGCTGAATCTGTTCGCTTTATCTGAAGTAAAATTGTGCTGTAATAGGACCAAGGAAAATACCAGTAATATTGAAGAGTGGTCCCAGAAAGCAGCAATTATGATAACAATAACAGTCAAATCTGATATGCTGCAGCACCACTGATAAAACATTTCAGAAGGGGCTTAGATACGCTTAAGTACATGCTTTTGTGTTATGCCTCCTTTCATAGAGACTCTGATGTACATGTGGTGTCATCTATAAACAACAGCAAAGGGTATCTCCATATCTTTAGGATTTCCTGTTGGCCAGTAGAAATATTGATCTTGCTTTGGATATTAATTTTAAACTGGTAGTGAGGTGTGTGGGAGTGAGTTTTCCATGAGATTCCTCCACCTCTAAAAATGTACTATATACCAAGGACCAACAACAAGAGAAACTAGGGAAACTGATAGCTTATTTTGGCTACAAACATTGTGGACCTTAATTTGCATAAGCTCAGAAAAGTTTCCTGAGTTACTGATATTGCCTAAGAATTACTCATAGTTGGCAGAGTTTTCAAACTAATATTCTGAAAATACATATGGAGAATTAGTGGGATAAATGCTAAGCATTTATGATAAACAGCTTGTATATTTATTGCTCAATATATTTGTCTGGAAAGGCCCACGGACGATATTCAGTCATGGATTTAATTTGCCAAACTCATAAACAAACATGTTCTAAATCATATTCAAGTATAGACTTGAGGATGTGTAATAATGCAGTGAGCAATAAGGCTTTTATAAACAACGCAAATTGAAAAGTTTTTCAAATTTAGAATGATATCTAATAGGACATCATGCTGTTTTTAGTGCCTGGGGGAAGAAATAAGTTCAGTGTTGCATTAAAACTATTTCATATTCTAAGAAATTATATTTTGACCTTACTGTCTATATATATAAATTTGTTAGGGGCATCCAACGAGGAAACAAAACTCAAAAACCCCCCAACGAAACTTAACCAAAATCCCCGTGCCCATAACACAACCCACAAGGTACAAACATATCTACTCAAAATGAAAAACAACACAACAACACACTCACAAAACGGCAAAACAACAAAACTCAAAAATCCCCCAACGAAACTTAACCAAACTTCTCATGCGCATAACACAACCCACAAGGTACAAACATATCTACTCAAAATGAAAAACAACACAACAACACACTCACAAAACGGCAAAACAACAAAACTCAAAAATCCCCCAACGAAACTTAACCAAAATTCCCATGCTCATAACACAACTCACAAGGTACAAACATATCTACTCAAAATGAAAAACAACACAACAACACACAAAACGGCAAAACAACAAAACTCAAAAATCCCCCAACGAAACTTAACCAAAATTCCCATGCCCACAACACAACCCACAAGGTACAAACATATCTACTCAAAATGAAAAACAACACAACAACACACTCACAAAACGGCAAAAGAATAAAACTCAAAAATCCCTCAACGAAACTTAACCAAAATTCCCATGCCCATAACACAACCCACAAGGTACAAACATATCTACTCAAAATGAAAAACAACTCACTCCAAGCCCCGTTGCACCGCTTCCCGCATACACACACCCCCTGCCGCACACACACACACAACCCCACACTCCATCACTCCCCCCGCCACCGCACGCACACACGCAACCCCACTCCCCCCGCCGCCGCACACATACACGCAACCCCACGCTCCATCACTCCCCCCGCCGCCGCACACACACACGCAACCCCACGCTCCATCACTCCCCCCGCCGCTGCACACACACACGCAACCCCACGCTCCATCACTCCCCCACCCCAATCTTACCTCCTTTTACTTCACGCCACCTCCAAACCCCACCCCGCCCCTTCCCGCCCTGTCAAAATCTAGGAAAGACAGGAAGGAAGGAAAGAAGGAAGAAAGAGAAAGGGAGGTAAAGAAAAAGGGGGAAGGAAGGAAAGTTAGAGTAAGAAGGAAGAAGAAAAGGAAAGAAAAGGAAAGATGGAAGGAAAGAAAAGAGAGACAGCAGAAAAGAAAGAAAAAGGGGGAAGGAAGGAAAGAGATAGAGAAAGAAGAGGAGAAGGAAAGATGGGAGGGAAGGAAGAAAGGAAGGAGGGAAAGAAGGAGAGAAAGAGTGAAGATTAGCCACAGCAACACGTGGCGGGTAAAGGTTGTTATTTCTATTATTATTATTATTATGCTATTGTTCCTATGAGACCCTGGGGGAATGGGAGAGGTGTCAGGTCCCAGAGGCAATGTATTGCATTATTGTTATTCTTATGATGGTGGTAAAATAAAAGGAAATAAAAAGTGAAAGAAGGAAGCAAACAGGGAGGGAAGAAAGGCAAAGGAAGAAAGGGGGAGGGAATGAAGGAAAGAGAGAAGGATGAAACCAAGTAGTGAAAGAAAGAAAGAGGTAGAGAAGGAAGAAAGGAGAGAAAGGGGGAGGAAAAGGGGGAAGGAATAGGTAGGGACCTCTCTTTCATAATAGTCCAGATATCTACCTCAACTTTGATAAGTTTTACTATAGGCCACAGCAACGCGTGGCAGGGCACAGCTAGTAGCTTATAAATCCATATCTTGATACCTTCTAAGAAGAAGCAAACATTTGGGTTGCATATGAGTTATTTTCGGATGACTTTTTAGTTACTTCCGGTTAATATAGATCATTGCTGCTATTTTACAAAACTGAATCATCTGTGGAGAGTATTTCCCACTAGTTCCTTACATTTAAATTTCTAGTCACAGTTCAGAGTAGTAGTCTTTATGATGTCCTAAATGGATTTAGATCTGGCTACTAAAGGAATCATTTTCAGTATTTGGTCCTTCAGATGTTTTGGATTTCAATTTGCAATATGACAAATGCACAAAGTGATCTGGGAGTTGAAGTCCAAAACATCTGAAGGACCAAAGGTTGAGAACCACTGATCTTACAACTATGTAAGCATCTCTCCATCAGATGCCATTCATAAAGCTCCACTGCTGTCTGCAGTTAGATGGGAAATATTTAGATAAAACTCCTGTGTGTTACTTCATGTATGAAATTCACCATCTGGAGAAAACTGGAAAATAATGTGATTTTCAAAATATGGTGCTGGAGAAGCATTTTGAGGACAAATAAATGGGCCTCAGAACAAATTCAGCCTAAACTCTCTCTACATGTGATGATAGTTAAATTGGGGCTATCATACTTTGCCCATATCCTGAGAACAGATGACTCACTAGAAAAGACAATAATGCTTGGTAAAGTGGAATGCAGTTGGAAAAGAGGAAGCCTCAATCAGGGACGCAACAGACCTGAGTTTGCAAGTCCTGAGCAGGGCTGTTGAGGATAAGGTGACTTGGAGCTCTTTCATTATAGGGCCTCAGGGTTCGGTCCTGGGCTCAGTGCTGTCTAATATCTTTATTAATGACTTGGATTTAGGTTTAGAGGACAAGTTTATCAAGTTTGCAGATGACACCAAATTAGGAGGGACAGCTGATACTCTGGAGAACAGGATCAGAATTCAAAATGACCTTAAAAGATTAGACAGTTGGGTCGAAAATTACAAAATGAATTTCAACAAGGACAAATGTAAGATAATACACTTAAGAAAAAAAAATGAAATAAAAAGATACAAAATGGGTGATGCCTGGCGTGACAACAGTCCATGTAAAAATGTTCTTGGAGTCTTCATGGACAACAAGTTGAACATGAGCCAACAGTATGATGCATCAGCTAAAAGCCAGTGGGATTTTGAGCTGTATCAAAGGGAGTATAATGTCTAGATTACGGTTCTCAACTTGTGGGTCCCCAGGTGTTTTGGCCTACAACTCCCAGAAATCCCAGTCAGTTTACCAGCTGTTAGAATTTCTGGGAGTTGAAGGCCAAAACATCTGGGGACCCACAGGTTGAGAACCACTGGTCTAGATCAAGGGAAGTCATGATGCCCCTCAATTCTGCTTTGGTCAGACCTCATCTGGAATACTGTGTCCAATTCTGGGCACCACAGTTTAAGTGGCATTGACAAGTTGGGAGGTGTCCAGAGGAGGGCAACTAAAATAATCAAAGGTCTGGAGACCATGCCCTATGAGAGGCATCTTAAAGAGCTGGGTATGTTTAGCTTGTAGAAGAGAAGGTTGAGAAGAGACCTGATTGCAATGTATAAATATGTGAAAGAATGCCACAAGGAAGAGAAAGCAGAGTTGTTTTCCACTGCCTTGGAAACTAGGAATTGGAACAATGAGTTCCAATTACAGGAAAGGAGATTCACCTGAACATTAGGAAGAACTTCTTGATTGTAAGAACTGTTCAGCAGTTAAACTTTTTGCCTCAGAGTGTGGTGGAAGCTCCTACTTTGGAGGCTTTTAAACAGAGGCTAGATGACTATCTTTCAGGAGTGCTTTGAATGTGCTTTTTCTGCATGGCAGGGATTTGGACTAGATGTGGCCTCTTCCAACTTTGTTATTCTATGATTCTGTAAGTTGAAGTTGACTTGCAGGCAGTTAACAACAGCAACAGACACAGACATTTGCTCAGGTATTCCAGAAAACCGAAGAACTGAATTTAATTTTGCTTTGCATTTGCTTGTCTTACTGAACATACTGCTGTTTTCTATTGTTTTATTGTTGAATGTTCTTCTTTGTTGTGTTGACTAGTATATTGCCCTTTGAACTTACGCCAAACATTGACTTATAAATTTTCTAAAATAAATGTAGGTGATGATCTTCAAATATAAAGCTGGGATGGTTATTTTTTTCTTAGTCAAAATTATGGCTGTCAACTTATTAAAAAAGGAATTAATTTTTGGGATATAATTAAGGTAGATTGGGGAGTGTGTGCCTGAAAGTAAATCTAATTAGGAATTTCAGGATTCCAGTAAAGGTAGATCCTGCTTCCACTTGAAAGAGGTCACCTGAAGTACAGGTATGCAACACATGTCATCTGAACCTACCTTTGTTAAGGGATTAGCTGTGGGTCTGTAACAACGAAATAGAGGAAATGGAGCTGTTTCCAATTCTGTAGATAGAACATATGCGTTCATGCATTGCCTTTAGTATGGTAAATAAGGTCTAGAACCTGGTGAAAGTATGACATTTGTAGCTTGTTATATTCTAAGAAGCAGTTACTGTATGTTGCATTTATTTTTTCAAAACATGAACTGCTATCTGAGAATGTTTAAGATGGTGAAAACTTTCAGAATATGCTATAACTGCATTTAGTTCCAGTCCGGAATGCTGCCATAATTTTTTGACAAAACAAATGAAGAATTTGAAGGAAAAAAAACCATTAAAGACAATGCAAACAAGATTTTAAGTGGAGAGCTCATCTTGATGACACTGAAGAGATCACGTATTAGAAACAAGCTTAGTCGTTACCATGACAAGATACTTGATCAGTGTTTCTTCCCCCACTCCAATAATTCACACAATTGAGCATCTATTTATCATTGTTCTTTTCCACTGGTGAGGATCACTGTTTAACCTTGCTGGAATCAAAACATGGTGCTCAGTGTATGAGCGACATTCTTGATTGCATAAATATTTATTTACGCATGTATGCAAATAATAATTTTACCTGTCCCATTTGGACACAGCTCTGTGTTGGGTTTTCGTAGGGAGTAGAAATATTAAATATGCATTCTACTTGGGTAAATTATTTTCTTGAACACTAATGTTTATTTTACCTTTTGTCGTACTAATGTTTTGAAGGAGATTTTTTCCTTTAGAGTGAAATTCTATACTATCCTTTTCAAAATTACTGCAAAGACTACTGTAGAGTGCAGGCATTGAAATAAATGTTAGGTGCCTAGCTTGTAAGTCACTCTACCACCCACCCACCCATTCACCTTCTGTTGCCATTCAGATCTTTTCTTATATATCAGGTGGCAACTCTTAACTGTGACAGAAGGCTGCAAGTCAGATTAAAAGATTTAAGACTATCAGTATAATTACAAGACACAGCTTTGGAATGTTTGTGGCTGAGAAGGGAGCCTCCAGGATAAATCCTGCCAAGTTGTGACAGTGACATAAATGAAGAATATGTGACTGATATTTATAGTAGAGTTAATTTGCACCGCACAGTACAATTGTATTTGAATAGCTACTGTCACATTTTAATCAGTTTTTGCTCTGCTGACTTTCTGTACAGCTGGACTTTAAAAAGTAAAACTGTTTCCTAGAAGAATTTGAAAATCCACAGGTGTCGAGACATATTTAATTCCTCCCTGTTTGTCTTTTTCAAAGTAAGCAGAAGACAAAATTGTCATATCATGTGTATACCTTTCCATATTAATAATATACATTTAAGCCCACTCTGGAATAAATCTGTACAGTCAGTATAAACAGGGTGAGTGGAATTGGCAAATAATAATTTCAGTGTAATAGCTTTTTGCTAGCTTAACAGACTTCATATTTGTAGGTGTTGAATACAGCCTAACATCTTGTATAATACAGCTTTTAGTGACATTGCTCAACATGTAGATTTATTATTTTGTAGCTTCTTGGAAAGCTTTCAAGATCATATTTCCTCAGTGAAAACAATTTTCACGTGTCATTTAATGGGTTCAAGAGTATCATATCTGATGGAAGTTATTTCATGAAACACTGACTTGCTAAACACTTGCCTTTTTCTGACAAGGAATTATCTGTGTCTGAAGAAATGTTTAAAAGTGGGGGAAATTGACCCCCCCCCCCCTGAACTGTGGTTTGGCTAGACATTGATTTATAATACTGGGGCAAAGGGTAGAGGTAAAATTATCTCTTTTTTATCATGGACAACTCCTCCATTTTCTCTCTTATCACACATGGTGAAGACTGAAGAGCTGTCTCTATTATTAAGAGTCTCTCATAACCCTATTTATTTGTTCCAAAGCATGCACTATTTTTCTGAGATCTTTGCCCCATCCTTCCTACAATATTTCTACTTTGTTTCCCTTTTCCTCTTCTGTAAGTCTTTGCAGTCTTGGGTCTCTATTAAATTACTTTCCTTGACCCTTTTCCTTCCTTACTGATACACTCTCTCTGTCCCCCACAATTACTACTCAAATTCCTCTACCCATTTCCTTCTTTTAATATCTCATTTTATTTTATTTCATTCATCTTATTTAAAATGCATGTAACAGCTTTTCTTTTTACAAAAAAGAAACAACATTAAGAACAATCACCGTAAACCCATCCAAAGAGGGGGGAAATAATGAGAGCCATAAACAACAGCACCAATTGGTTAAATACTTTGGTGAACAAACAAAAATTCCAGAAAACTGACCTACTATGCAAGAGTTAACAAAAATAAAAAATTCCCACACAATAAACCTGGGAAAGACTGGGTGTAGACTGACTGGTCAGTAAAGGGGAGATCTGTCCTTAAAAAGGCTGTTGTTGTAGTACTAGTTGTGTGCCTTCAAGTTGTTTCGTATTTATGGCAGCCCTATGACAAGGTTTTCTTCTGCGTGGTACTGTGAAATCCACACCTGTGGTATTTCCCTGCGTCCACGCAGCTGACTCGGATCTTTCTTGAAAGCTTTTCCTAATTAGGGACTCCAGCCCCGCCCATCTACTCCTAATAAAGCCAGGCAGTGGGGCTTGGAGCCTTAATTCCTTTTGTCCGCGAAAGCAGCAACAACTCGGTGTTCTCTCCTAAAACAACTATTGGTTTGACTCAAGGACTCCAGTTTGACTACTCTAACAGACAGCAATTCCAACTTTTGTTCTGGGACCTTTGTTTATCCTATTAGACAAACCCACTCCCTCCCTCTAAAAAACAAAAAAATGCCGTGTCCTCTGAGGCGCAGGCTTTTTTGCCTTTGGCAATGGGCAGTAACTTACCTTCTTTTTCTTCTGTTCCCCTCGCTCAGAAAGCAGGAGGGAAGAAGATTTTTACCAGCCTACCACCCCTTCCAGACCCAGGAACTGGTAGAGCTTGTGGCAACAAACTGCCACTGTGGCTTTGTGCCAATAACTTTGTTTTGGGTTGCAGCCACGCCTCTCAGCTGTCTCTGTTTTTTTAAGGACAGCTTGCTCTCACTGCCCGTGCTTTCTCTGCCCCATTTACCCCAGCAGGCAGTGGACGCTGCAACGATCCCTGCCATGCTTTTGCCCCCCTCAGGGGAGGGGAGGCTCAAGGCAGCCACGCCACCTGTGTGAGTGATGGCTAGCCAAGGCTTTGCCTCCACGCCCATGGCATATAACGCCTTGGAGGGGCCTTTGTGTTGCAACAATTCCTGCCATGCTTTTGCCCCCCTCAGGGGAGGGGAGGCTCAAGGCAGCCACGCCACCTATGTGAGTGATGGCTAGCCAAGGCTTTACCTCCACGCCCATGGCATATAACGCCTTGGAGGGGCCTTTGTGTTGCAACGATCCCTGCCATGCTTTTGCCCCCCTCAGGGGAGGGGAGGCTCTAGGCAGCCACGCCACCTGTGTGAGTGATGGCTAGCCAAGGCTTTACCTCCACGCCCATGGCATATAACGCCTTGGAGGGGCCTTCGGGTTGCAACAATTCCTGCCATGCTTTTGCCCCCCTCAGGGGAGGGGAGGCTCAAGGTAGCCACGCCACCTGTGTGAGTGATGGCTGCCAAGGCTTTGGGTCTAAGCCCATGGAATATAACTCCTTGGAGGGGCCTTCGGGCTACTATCCTCCCTCTGCGTCATGCTGCCTGGGAGCTTCAGTGACGGCTCAGACTGTAAGTACTGTGTCTTTTGGGCCCCATCTCCACTTGGCCCATGCCTCAACAGGTAGGTTGCTACTCTTTTGCATAGGCAAACTGCACCCTCCTCTCCTTTTCAAGGATTTGTAGTCCCTTCTTTTGGTTTTCAGGAGTTTATTAAAACTTTTTCCTAAGCTCATTCTGGTGCTTCCTTCAGCTGCAACCAGTCAATGAGTCTGATGTAGATTCTGACTCCTATGAGTAGCAGATTTCTCCTACTCTTGAGGAGGATTTTTCCATCCCAGCTTCCTTAGGGGATGTGTTACCTAATTTTTCCTCCTTGATTGCTTAGAGGATCTGCTTTTCTCAGTTGAGCAACAGCAGAAACAAGCTCCAAGTACAGTTCTCCCAGCACTTTCATATTCGCTTAAGCTTGGCGAAAAACAAAGGGCAACTCCTGTATCTGTGTCTGGAATTTCTAAGTTTGTAAATGCACTTTACTGCATACGCACCTCTTCAGCAGAGTGGTTAGTTAAGCCTACTAAACTGAACTTTATTGTGGTCAAAGTTGTTTAATCCACTGTGATAAGAAGATCCACCCCACTGCTAGCCTACTCACTTGCATGATTCATTACCATGCTTGTATGGCAGCCTATCAGGTGCTCTTGTGGCATAGCTCAGCACCTTATTTGGATCTTCTTCCCCTACAACATCAACAGATCCCAAGGGCTTTCTGTCAGTAGTATCTCACCTTAGCTTCTCATCACAATGCTACGGCTAAGCACAGCACCGATACAGTACTAAGGTTGCAGCAGCCATCCACCAGCATGTGTAGATCCTCTACCCTCTCCAAAGAAGGCAGAGCAATGGCGGGATAACTGCCCATGGCAGAACATAGCCTACTTCTAAGTTTGGCTTTTTACCACAATCTAGCCTAGATTGTGGTGGCCAGCCCCTCAGCTTAATTATCCAGGGGTGACAACAAACTAAAGGGAAGAAGTAGATCAGGGCCAATCGTTTTTTCGCATGCATTTTCTCTTCTTTCATAGCCTCCAACCCTTCAGCTCCAGTTTTTGGAGCTCCACCTCATCATTTTTAGATGCATGGCATTAGATCTCTTCTCACTCATGGGTGTTGGAGATTACAGAGCATGTTTATGCAATTGAATTTTTCAAACTGTCCCCAGTAGGGACTCTACGGGCCACTCCTCCTCCTGTGTTCTAGCAGGAGGTAATTACTTTGTTTCAAAAGGAGCAGTAGCTTCTTTACATCTTTCTATGTTTCCTTCTTTTTCCTTTTCCCCAGCTGTTTTTTGGTTTCCAATAAAGGCAGTGGGCTTTGGCCAGGTTTGGACCTTACAGGATTTTATGCATATATTGCATATTGCAAATTTCAGGTATTGTCATTACCAACCATCCTCCCTCTGTTATCCAGCAAGACATGGGTCAGGCTTTTTCATTTCAAGTTCTTCATTCTGGTATCTCCACAGCTCCACAGGTGTTACTAAGGAGATGGCTGTATGCCGGTTCATCCCTGGGTGCACGGGGTAGTACTTTACCCCTATATTTATGGCTGGTTGCTGGTGCACAGTCCTGTGAGTATCTACAGAGGAACATTCACTTTACTCTGTCTTTATAGCAGACGCTTGGTCTTTTTATCAACAAGGTAAAATCTCTTCTTCAGCCTATCCAAACAACCAATTCATTGGGCCTGTATTGGACTCTTGGCATGCAAGGGCCTATTTGCTAGCAGACAGGTTTCTGAATCTGCATTCATTAGCTCTTTGAGTCTGGCAGATGCCATACATCCATGCCAAGGATGTCCAGTGCTTTTTGGGACACATGGCATTCACCACAGCTGCCACTCCTGTCTCCTGTTTGCACCTTCGGCCTCTCCAGAATTGGTTTCTTCGGGCACTTCATCCCATGCAGGATGAGCCCAATGAATGTGTCATTGTCCCTCTAGCCATCCTCAGGTCTCTCAACTAGTGGACTCATCGCTCCAATCTCTGTGTGGGCGATGTTAGCAACCGACACTTCCCTCTCAGTGTGGTGAGCTCACCTTAAGGGTCACACCATCCATGGTCCTTAGGCGGCCATAGAGGGCATGGAGCACATCAACTATTTGGAGTTACTCGCAGTAGAAATGGCACTGCACCTTATCTCTCATTTGCTCATGGACAGTATTGTCCACCTTACTACCACCACCACGATTGTGATTTGCTTGCCCTCATCATCAGAATCTGGGACTGGTATACCATAACCATCAGTGCCATTCATCAAGAACTCTCTTGCTGGCTCCCTCAGTCAGACAGTTTATACTGACCGCTAATGGTCCCTTCCTCCTTCCCAGGCATGGGAACTCTTTGTCAGATGGCACTCCCCTTCTGGACTGGTTTGCCTCTCCCGCCAACATGAAGTGCCAATTCTTTGGAGCACGTCTTGCCTCCACCAGACAGGCTGTTGGGAGATGCCTTTCTCCTGGATTGGACATCCACCCTCCTGTACATCTTTCCACTATTGCCAGTGCTGTCCAGCGTGGTCTCTCGTCTTCAAGCAGAGCAGGTAGATTGCATTCTCATCACACCATGGTGGCCCCGCCAGCCATGGTTTGTCATTCTGCTCCAACTTGCAGGCAGCTGTTCCATTCAGTTGCCACTCAGGCCAGACTTGCTGGCTATGGGCAACAGCCCAGTCCCGTACTCCCAGGTCACTCAGTTCCGGTTGACGGCGTGGCAGCTCCAGCCTCAGCCCTCTCTCAACCAGTAAAGGGCATTTTGGACCTTGACCTGAGACCTGCCACTAAACATTGTTACATTTGTAAGTGGTGTCATTTTTGCATTTTTTTCACAAAAGCAAGGGGTTCAGCCTCTGTCTGCTTCCACTTCCCTCCTCCTGGATTTTTTGATCTCTCTGTCAGATTCAGGACTCTCATTATCATTCTTGAAGGTCAATCTGGCAAATATAGATTCGTTTAGAAGCGAGCATTCTCTTCCCTCTCCTTTATCCGATCCTCTTGTAAAGAGATTTCTGCAAGGCTTTACAAATTTCTGGCCCCAAGTAGGCCTGTGCCCCCTCTTGGAGGTTGGAGGTTGTTCTTTTCGCCCTTACGAAACCACCATTTGAGCCAATGGTCACTTCTGACATGTTCCATCTATCATGGAAAACGGCATTTTTAGTGCCTATTACTTTTGCTTGTCGCGCTAGCGAGCTTATGGCTCTTGAGTCGATAGTCCTTACCTGAAATTTCATAAGGATGTCATGCTGGGCACAGACATTTCCTTCTTACCTAAGGCAGCATCATAGTTTCATATGTCTCAGGACATTGTCCTTCCAACCTTATTTCCAAATCCTTCTACTCCCCTGGAGCAGTCTTTGCACCTTCTTGATGTGCGGAGGGCTCTTGCTTTTTATGTCCACCGCACAGCTCCATTACGGAAGTCCCTACGACTTTTTGTTAAGTACCGTAGGGATACTGTGGGCCTTCCTGTTTCTACCCAGAGGTGGCGGCCTGGATAGTTGCAGCTATCCGGCTAGTTTGCGAAATGGCAGGACTGGACTTACCTGTTCAGATCCATGCTCATTCCACTAGAACATTGGCACCCTCCATGGTTTTTTTGCACAGTGTACCTCTGCATGATATCTGTCGAGTGGCCATATGGTCACCACCGCATACTTTTGTCTCCCATTATAAATTGGATTTAGCTGCCAAGAAGGAGGCGGCTTTTGGGAGAGCAGTACTTTTTTCTGCACTAGCATGACACCCGCCATCCGTGGGACTGCTCGCTAGTCTACCACAGGTGTGGATTTCACAGTACCACGCAGAAGAAAGTAAGGTTGCTTACCTGTAATCATGTTTCTTCTAGTGGTAACTGTGAAATTCACACAACCCGCCCATCCTCCCCACATTCTGTCATGCCTTTTATCTCCGACTGTCTTTCGCGGTACGGAATTAAGGCTCCAAGCCCCACTGCCTGGCTTTATTAGGAGTAGATGGGCGGGGCTGGAGTCCCTAATTAGGAAAAGCTTTCAAGAAAGATCCGAGTCAGCTGCGTGGACGCAGGGAAATACCACAGGTGTGAATTTCACAGTTACCACTAGAAGAAACATGATTACAGGTAAGCAACCTTACTTTCTTTGCAAGAGTAATTTAGAATCATAGAATCAAAGAATCCTTGAGGTGGAAGAGATCTTATGGGCCATCAAGTCCAACCCCCTGCCAAGAAGCAGGAAAATCGCACTAAAAGTACCCCCAACAGATATCCATCTAGCCTCTGTTTAAAAGCCTCCAAAGAAGGAGCCTCCACCACACTCCAGGGCAGAGAGTTCCACTGCTGAACAGCTCTCACAGTCAGGAAGTTCTTCCTAATGTTCGGGTGGAATCTTCTTTCCTGTAGCATGCGGAAGCCATTGTTCCGTATCCTAGAGGAGGTTCTGATTTTTTTTCTTTGAGGCTGAAGGAGTGTTACTTGCCCAAAGTCACCCAATAGGTTTCTGTGTCCAAACAGGATTTCAGAAACCTGTTCTCAAGAACCATAATCCAGTACTTAAACCATTACACAAAGCTGGCTAGGAAAAGGTTGTAGCTAGCTGAAATCATGAATAAGAGTGCTTTCTCTTTATTGCAACATTTTATTGCAACTTTTGTACTGAATTATCACCATCTTATACAAAGACAGGTCTCCATACAGTGTGTTATGGTAATCATGGGTGTTTGTGTGTCATAAATAACAGTGGAACCCTCTAGTTTATTTAATCCTTGTTGATTTTGATAACAAGCAACTCAAGGCTTATGCTTTCCCCAGCAATTCAGCAATCTAGTGAGTTGAACCATAAGTACACCTTAGTTCAGTAGTTTTTCCAATCAACTATGCAACAGCCTAGAAGCACTACTGTCAAATCTATCATGGTTCCATTGAATTCCAGGAAAGGAGAAACAGCACATGCAGTCTCCATTGTATCCATTTTGATGGTTTTTGCTGTGTCTTGTATGTTCCACAAACATGGAAAAGGACCACAAACGTGTATTTCAGATTCTTTCAAGGGACTGGAAATAAGTAGGAGACCCATAATAGGTCAGTACACTTCACATTTAGAGCGTCTCAATGACTTTTGCTAATAAAGAAGCACCCGAATGAGCTTATTAATTCTGAAGACTTAATTATTCTCAGAAGCTTCAATCAGTCAACCAATCAATTACTTTATATGCTGACTTTTTAGCAAGTCTGATAATCAGTGTGGCTTAATTCATTCCCAGAACTTACTATCTCCTTCCTGCTGTGTTGTGTATTTCTGATGCAGTTCTAAACCTTTGTTTATGGTTTGTACATAATGCTTGTCAGACACACCCTTTCTCTCTCTCATACAGCCATGGTGAGATAAGAATCACACTTTCTTTTCCTTCAGTTGGCAGGCCTCCTCATTGATGTCTAACAGGGCAACTAAAATGTGTGGCAGGAGGTTGCATCTTATGGTCTCTTCCAACTCTATGATTCTTGCCAGTGAGAAAAAGCATCGTCATAAATCAGTCATGTAATGTCTGTGACAAGGGCAAGAAAATAGGTGACATTGAAATTTATTCCAAAAGCACTAAACTGTGTTATTAGCACCACAGTCTATATAGCTGAACTAAAGTGAAAATAAAGCATTATTCAGGTTGAGTATTTCTTAACCAAAAACATAGGGGTTTGGATTTTCAGATTTTGGAATACTATATTTGCATAAACAAACACAGTCAGAAATCCTGGAAATGGGGCCCAAGTCTAAACATGAAATGTATTTATGTTTTGTTTATCCCTTATACACATAGCCGGAAGGTAATTTCATACAACATCTATAATAATTTTGTGCAGGTTTGTGTACATTGAATCATTACAAAGCAAAATTTCCCTTTTCCCAGCCCCCCATGTGTACAATTTTGGATCTTTGTGTCTTTTGGATTTCTGCATTCTGCATTCATGATGCTCAACTTGTACCACTTTAAAGTTGCTTTGGTTACAGATTTTTTTTAATTATGTATATTTACAGGTGGATGGAAGTCTGTCTAGATGAAGAACTGCCACCTACTACAGAATTGGAAGAAGGATTAAGGAATGGTGTGTACCTTGCCAAGTTAGCAAAGTTTTTTGCACCAAAATTGGTCTCTGATAAGAAGATCTACGATGTGGAACAAACACGCTATAAGGTAAATGGTTGATTAACAGATGAGAGAGTAAATCTGTTGCTCTGTCTGTGATTGCTGCCTCAAATTGTACTGTATCAGCATGACAAGGGTGAGCACCAGGCTTGAGGAAGCTGTGGGTAGCAAGTAATCCTTTCCTCCTGTCATTCTATCCCATAGTAACCTTAGTAGGCAAAGTTGCAACTCAGCAGTGATGGATAAAGATGTAAGCCCTGTGTCAGAATGCCCAGCAACACTCCGAATTGTTCTGGGTTTTGTTTTTGTTTTTTAAAGCTTTATCCAATTTCCTTTGCAAAACCTAAAAACAATCATTAGTTAAATAGACAGATTTCGTATTTACAAATTTATTTCCATTGACAAAGATATAAAGGTACGGCATGTGGGTGTCCAGTTCCAGGTGTATTTTTTAAAAATCTGTGTCTTGTTAAATCTCTCAAGTTACTGGAAAGAGAAAAATTGCTGTCTTAAGAACCTCATTTCCTGCTGCTAAAATAATAAAACTGTAGATAAATGTCAGTGGATCATTGGCAGTCATCTGTTTTATACATGAGAAGTTAAAATCCGAGAATTCCCTGTAACACTTAAAGTTGAAACATTGGAACTTTTTTTTCTCCTGGTTTTTGGGATAAGGGACTTCTTTGCTTCACTTTTAGCTGTCTCAGTTGGTAACTACTTGACTCCTTTAATGCTCAAATAAACAGCAGGAGTTCATTAAAAACAAGCACTTTATCAGCTCTTTAAATATGACTGAGCAGCACACAAAAGTGTAAAAATACAACAAAACATATACGGCACAGCAAACAATCAAATATATAGTTGGAATCTGTACTAAAAAGCATGGAAAATTTAATGTTTGCTTGTGACCACCAGAACAGAAATAAGAATGACATCAAATGAATTTCTCTGGGGAGGAAGTTCCAACTAAAAAAGCTATTCCCCAGGTCACTGCCCATCTTGTTTCAGGTAATTTGGTAGAATTATTGTACTTCCGCTGTTTTGGTTGTGGTTCTCAACCTGTGGGTCCCCAGATATTTTGGCCTTCAACTCCCAAAAAATTCTAACAGATGGCTGGGATTTCTGGGAGTTGCAGGAAACCCTCCCCCCCCCCCCCAAAAAAAACCCTCGGAATTCACAAGTTGAAAACCACTGAAGAGCCTCAAGTAGGCTCCCATATTTCTCAGCTGGCTGCAATCATTGTTTTTGGGTCACATGTATGGGAGCGGTTTCAGAGGCTAAGCTTTGGACCTGAGGATAATAGAATAACCGAAAGTCTACAAAGAAGATACTAATTGGTCCTTCCCAAGTGTGCATTTTGTAGACAGGTGCTTAGGAAACTAGATGAATTACTACTAAATCATGATTTCCGCCCTGGAGGTCAGTAGAAATCTGAATTATAAAATTATGATTTAGTTATTCTTATATTTAAAAAACCTTGTATCAGTGAACCACATTAGTGAAAAATCTTGTATCAGTGAACTGATGTGGTAAATCTTGAGACTTAAGCAGGTAAGGTGAACAATGTCTAAATGAGATGGATTTAATAAGTACACGGTTTCATTTTATAGGGGTTTTTTTTTTTTTGGAAATACAGTTTGAGGATGAGTTGATCAGTAGATTGAATATTTCTGTTCCCTTAATAAATGTCAAATTCTGTGAAACGGATTTAGTTGTTTAGAAATTATATATTTAATTATCTAGATAATTTTCAAAACTCCTTATATAGGGAAGGCTTAGAAATCTAGATACCATTAGATTGGAGACTGGAGAAGATTGTATATATTTTAATTTTGAAGGAGAGGACATTTTAGCAGGAATTGTCTATAGTGCAACCAGATTATAAGCAACACCTATTTATGTGCTCACTTTTATACGACCATAAAAAATTACAGAAACCACCTCCATTTTTCATATTGGTGATCCTATATATGGAGATAATGAAATAACTGAGGAATCTTTTCTTTTTCTGTTACTCTCCACTCTTTTTCTTTTTCCTTTGCTAGCGGTCAGGTCTTCATTTCCGTCACACAGACAACACGGTACAGTGGTTGCGGGCAATGGAGTCAATTGGCTTACCTAAAGTAAGTATTTGAATCTTGATGATGCTGTGCCCACATTGTTAAAATGTTTGTTAAATCAGCTCCAATTACTGCAAGTTAAATCAAGGGGTTCCTCTTTCTCGGGGTTGTCTACACTGACTTGCCATGGCTTTCTAAGAGGTGCTGCAGTTTGAACCGGACACCCATTTACATGCAAATTACAACCCTTCCTAATTTGGAGATGATGCAAAACCTTTACTACAAACTAGAGCTTGAATAATTTACATTTTTGGTTTGCAGCCCCTAGAATCCAGTGGCCATGGATTTTGGGAGTTGGGATTGAAAAAGTATCACTTTGAAATTCTGCTACCAATTAGCAGGAAAGCTGGAAGAGAAAAAGAATTTGTATTCTGCCCCTTGTGTTTTGCAAAGGCAGCTGGTACAATGCAGAACAGGAGGAAGCTCTCGTGTTTTCCAGCTGGCATCAGTTGGTGCTATTAGGTCAAGCAGCTCACGAATATTTCAGAGACCTGGCATTGAGGCTGGGAACAACTGGACAATGCCAAAGACACAGAAGAAAGAATTACTTGGCATTTCCCCAGTATAAGGTTAAAAGCCAATCTGTAACCAGCAAGCTTACAACACTGGTGACAGACACATGAATTAGTATGCCATGCTTACAAATTTGATTCCCTCTGACTTCTTTCAAATCCATTGCTTGTTGTCCACCATTTTTGGACTTCCAAGGCAGCTGCCCAGAACTCAGTGCAATATAATGTTTCCGTAGCACAGAACTTCATCATCTCAGAGCTTAAATAACTTGCTTTATTTAGTGCACTGGCCCTATTGGCTGGAGAATTCTGGAAATCATCGGCCAAAAAGTTATTTTTAAAAAGCTGTTTTACCTGTTTACCCTTCTTTCACCTTTCTTTATATATTTTTTTTTCTTAAGGAACTCCCAGTAGGATTTAATACCAGTGTTTAATACTTATACAAATTGCCAACAGGTGTTTCACAAGGTTTGGTTTTTTTTTCTCCTTCATAAGCTCCCAGAAATATTTCATAAACAGCTTATTCATTTCTATATTGTTTTTAGCGGGGTTTTTTTTACACACCAGAAATATTTAGTAGGTTTTTCTTTCAGTAACTTGACTATGGACTATAGAAGTAGCTCTGAAATTTAAAATTTTCTCGACTCTCTTTATTTTTCTGAACTAATTTTCTAACCAAATTAAAAGGTGGGATAGACCTTTCTGTTGGCAGGTTGTTGTTTGCAATCAACACAACTTCGACTTAAGGTAATCCAATGAGTGAGAAACCTTCAAGAGCCCCAGCCATGAAAAGGCCTTGCAGACTTAAAGACATGTTTTCCTTGATAGAACCAATACCCCGTTGTTGTGTGGTCTCCCACTCTTCCTACCATCTTTGCAAGCAATAGGGCAAAGTAAATAGGTGCAATGTGCAAGGGGGATAAGAGCCCAAAATCTACCCAAGCCAGATGGGTCTCTAGGAACAAATTTAGCCCTAACCCCAATGAGCAGCTCAAAGTATTTTGCAGCCTGAAGCAAAGGGCAAGATGACCCACTTCCTTTCATTCCACATTGAGTAGCCAACCACACAGATAACTGAATCTTTAATGTTGATCAGTATTCCCTAATGCATTTGAGAGTAGCGGAATAAGTTAGGGCAGATATGTAGTTGTGAGTCTGTGGACTGGTACTGCCTGTGGTGAGCATCCAGGAAAAAAAATCACTTGTACACCAAGGGACACAAATGTGCTGTCACATTAGGAAAAACATTCATAGGTGCTCCCCCATTAGATAGCCTGGACAATAGGGCAGGCCACATAATGCATACAACCTTTTCTTTTAAATTCCTTCAATGCTGTTCGCAGCTCTGACTGCTTGCAATCTGCTCAAAAAGTGATTTTATTTATCGTGTCAAAAGCAAATTGCGAATACAGTTATAATGTATAGAAATACCACAAACAAATTTTAAAACTTGGCATTATGCTAAATTTCCTTTGACCAGAAACTGGACACTTGGAGTGCCTCTGGTGTCACTGTAAAAAAGTCCTCCATTGTACATGTGGCAGGGCTGAGGCTGCATTGTAATAGGTGGTCTGTGGTTTGCTCTTAACATTTGCATGATTTAGACTCCACTTTGTAGCCCCATTTCTTAAGTTTGGCTCTGCATCTCGTGGTACCAGAGTGCAGTCTGTTCAGCACCTTCCAAGTCACCCAGTCTTCTGTGTGCCCAGCAGGGAGTTTCTCATCTGGTATCAGCCACTGATTGATATTTCAGGTTTTGATCTGCCACTTTTGGACTCTCTCTTGCTGAGATGTTCTTGTGAGTATCTTTATAGATCTTAGGAAGCTGTTTCTTGATTTAAGGCATTGGCATGCTGGCTGATATCCGAACAGAGGATGGGCTGGAGATGTCAATGCCTTGGTCCTTTCAGTACAGGCTGCTACTTCCCGACAGATGTCAGATGGTGCAATACCAGCTAAACAGTATAATTTATCCAGTGGTGTAGGGCGTAGACACCCTGTGATAATGCACCATGTCTCATTTAGAGCCACATCCACTGTTTTAACATGGTGAGATGTATTCCACACTGAGCATGCGTATTCAGCAACAGTAGTACAAATGAAGCAATAGAAGTCACAAGGTACATTGTGTGAGCAGACCAACTCATACATCCATGAGCTATTTATTTGTAGACAATGATGAGTTCAACAATGCATATAATTCTGACATACTACATTACATTCAGATGGATTCAGGCTGCATCCAATGCACAGATATATTAAAGTTAGTCCCACTTTGCTTAGTGTCATTAATTTCTGTGTAGAAATGTATATGGCTGCACTGTATAGGATTATACTGTCAGGTTATTGGACAACTACCAGATTCGGAATGCTTTGGAAAATCCAGCATCATTAATTAGGCAGTTTCAGCTGAGCTGGCTTTTGAATTGTTTCTCTGTGTCAAAATACAACATGAATCCAGTCTGCTGGTCTATGAAACGTTTGTTTATTGAAATAATAATTGATGGTGTGTTTTTCCCTCATTCAGATATTCTACCCAGAAACCACAGATGTATATGATAGGAAGAACATACCTCGAATGATATATTGCATTCATGCACTAAGGTAAAATTTAGACCAGACTTGAACATAAATCTTCTTCCCACCCCTGAATCTACTTCCTTTTTACAGCAAGTAGTTTACAGGTTATGAAGGTAACGTGGCTATTAAAAATTGATGTTGTGTAAATACCAGAAGCAACATTTTAAAGAACAAGTGACCTGCATGTGCACAGTTCTCTGTATCGAAGAACATGTGAGAAACCATTTTTCAAACGGTTTCTCACATTTGAAAAATGTGAATTAAGAAAACAGCCAGACTTCAGGAATAGGAAAGGTCTACATTTTTGCTTTTATAAATATAAAAGCACTAAAAATCCACTGTACATTATGATATGTTCTAGTATTAGATGTTACTTTTACACTTGCACTGATATAAAATGTGTGTTTGCTACAGCATTATGTGACTTTTGTTGTTTATTCGTTCAGTCGTTTCCGACTCTTCATGACCTCATGGACCAGCCCATGCCAGAGCTCCCTGTCGGCTGTCACCATCCCCAGCTCCTTCAAAGTCAGTCCAGTCACTTCAAGGATGCCATCCATCCATCTTGCCCTTGGTCGGCCCCTCTTCCTTTTTCCTTCCATTTTCCCCAGGATCATTGTCTTCTCTAAGCTTTCCTGTCTCATCATGATGTGGCCAAAATGCTTCATCTTGGCCTCTACTATCCTTCCCTCCAATGAGCAGTCGGGCTTTATTTCCTGAAGTATGGACTGGTTGGATCTTCTGTTGGATCTTATGTGACTAGCCAGATTATAAAATGATAGACATCTGTTCTACATTGCTATTGTGCCCCCCCCCCCCCAAGATTATGTAACACATTGTCTATGCACAAAGTTTTTTCAGAATTGTAGTCACAATCATGCGTTTCCTTTAAGAGCATCCTATGAGTAATAGATCTTGTAATTTGTAGGCCCTCCGATAATTTTGAATTAAAGTCCCATCACTCCCATCCAGCATATCCAATGGCGAAGGATAATGTTACCTGCAATCCAACATCATCAAGAGCAATACTGCTCAAAGTAGTGGTCTCTTAACTAGTGTCAGTCCATGAGTGATGTCTGCAAGCTGTCAGCTACCAGTCGCTATCAAGTTTTCAGCAACTATGGAAACATAATAATAAGGCATGAATAAAGTGTATAGGCACACTGGCAGAAAAAGAATTATCTTCTAGTGTATCAAATAACCCGAAAAGCACTTATCAGAGCAGTTGTGTGTGTGTGTGTGTGTCAGGAGTGAGTTGAGAAACTGCAAGTCGCTTCTGGTGTGAGAGAATTGGCTGTCTGCAAGGACATTGCCCGGGGGACACCCGGATGTGGTGAGGCTTCTCTCATGACCCCGCATGGGGAGCTGGAGTTGACAGAGGGAACTCAACTCGCTCTCCCTGGATTATGGTCTAGACCACAAGAAGGGCTGTTCAACAGTGAAACTCTCTGCATCTGAGTTCAACAGGGGCTCTTTCTTGTTACACTGGGTGATGGGATAGCCATCTGTTGAGGAGGTGTGTGTGTGTGAGAGAGAGAGAGATTGTGCTGTTCCTGCATGGAACATGGGGGTTGGACTGGATGGCCCCTGGAGTCTCTTCCAACCCTAGGATTCTAAGAAGATTTACTCTACTTCATAGTTCTCATTATGGTAAGGTGCTGTAGGTATTACTGCGGTAGAATAGACGAGATAGAGATGTTTAATATTCCTCTGGCACATGAAACAGGATTGGTTATGGCCTGCAGCTAGTTGCTAGTCCCAACTGGAATAGATGCCCTGAATAAATGGAAATGTTGACATAATCCCTTCTATTCCAGTTGGAACAAACCACTAGATATACGGTAAGCCTGTATTTTTTATTTTTGATAGTAGATGCCATTTATCTTTCAGAAATTCAAAACCCAAGTGAAATTATCTCATTTTCCCTATCAGTCTTTTGCAAGCAATAATTGTTATGAATGAACCATTTCTTGTATTTGATATTCAATTTTTGAACCTTTTGAATAATTTCAGTTTTGTTAATCAACTTGCTGACTTGGGTATGATCCAAACAGTAAACAAAACAAAAAATATTTTAAATATTTCTGAAATGATGACCATTTTATAATCGAAAGCAACTGTGCTGTGTAAAAACATAAAGGGTAATTTGTATTTCCTATGTAACAATATTCTATATGATTGGATATTTTTGCAAGTCTGTAGCTGTTTCCTGACATGGACACATGGGACTCTTAAAGTTAAGCAGCTTATAAAGAAATGATGAACTAAGTTCCATTGCAGTGATGTCACATGCTCATATGTTTAACTGAACGTTGAAGCAAGAGCGGATTTCAAATGTTTATTTCTGCTGGAGTGCTGAAGCCGGCTTAATCGATTGTTTGACTACTATAATAAACATAGGCATGGCACGCTCTGCATTTAACTGTGCATTACTGCAATGGCAGTGAGTAGTTTTCCATATATTTTGTACTCATGTGTACAGTATTATTGCTTTTGGGATTTAACTTCCCAAAAGTCATTGAACTTGAGTTTGACCTCAGACACAATCTGAGCCATCAACTACAAAAGATGTTCACTTGTTACATGTTGTTGTTCTGAAGTTGAGCATCTTAGCACATCTTCTTGGAAGGAAAAACATTTAGTTTCAAAGGAAGTTGAGATTCATTTCTCTAGTATCTCAGCTTCTGTATATCATTAATTGTCTGGCAGGACTGCTGACTGAAAGGTCGGTGGTTTGAATCCGGGGAGTGGGATGAGCTTCTCTCTGTCAGCTCCAGCTTCTCATGCGGGGGCATGACAGAAGCCTCCTACTGTATGGTAAAACATCTGGGCATCCCCTGATCAACATCCTTGAAGACAACCAATTCTCTTACACCAGAAACGACTTGCAGTTTCTCAAGTCACTCCTGAAATGAAAAAAAATCTAATGGATATGTGTTAACTTCCTGCTGTTAAAACATATTTTGAGCTGACAAGAAAAAACTATCTACAGTGCTATTGTTCTGACTTTTCACATATATCATTTGTCCCTTGATGCTCTGGACTGAAGCCCTAACCCCTACAGATAGTTCACTGAAGGTGATAGGATTGGACAGAAGGTGTCCTCAAGTAGAGCAGAGGAACTTAGTAGAGTTTTTTGGCCCTGTTCTGTCTGTAGAAAGTTCAGAAGCTAGTACAGTAGTAAAAGGATCTGAAACAGAGCATTTGATCCATTGTTACTATCAGGAGTCAAATCCTCCTGCCTTCTAGCTATTCTAATTTGAGTGAATGCAGCAGTGAGAGGAGACTGCCTGCACATCTTCTGCCTTGGCTGGTATGAGCCACAGGTTTTGAGCTGATGGATTCACAAACACATACATTTTCTCCTCATCCTGCTTGGCTTGCTCTACCTTGGCTGGTATATGTCATAGCATCATAGAGTAGGCTGTTAGGAGTTGTAGAAGTTGAAGTCCAAAAACACCTGGAGGGCCAAAGTTTGCCTATGTCTGGTTTAGTTTGACCCCCCTCCTTAAATAGTTAATTAAAATCCGTATCTATATTTTAATATACGATATTACTATTGTATTTCTTCAATTTTAAGACTCACTTTCCCCCCATATAAACATCTATAAAAATGGGGTGCATCTTAAAATTGGAGGTGTGTTTTATGTATTGGTGATGGTGGTGCTATTAGGGTGCGTCTTACGACCAATGGCTTCTTACAATAGAAGAAATACAATATTTCTGTGCTGGTTGAAATAGTAAGAATATAAACTCAAACAGGTATTTTGTATCCTGTTTGTTAGTTTTTCAGTCTTTTTTATGGTACAAGATTCTTTCAATAAGATACCCATATTTAACTCTTGGATACTTTTAGGTACTTGTTTATACATTCCCAATCTAAATCTCTGGAGTGTAGTTCTTTCTTATATTATCTTCATAAAGTACACTTGAAAGTACCATATTTGGGTTGCTTTGAGTTTTTTGGGCTGTATGGCCTTGTTCCAGTACTGTATTTTCTTTCTAATTTCCAATATTTTCTCATTATTTTTGTGCTTTGTTGTTGACTTGCAGCAATATTAAAGATTAATTGCTCACGGCTGAGATTTCAAAGTTAATATGTGTTTTCAAGTACTTTATGTTTCTTGTAACAATATGGGGTATATATGCATGTATGCATGTATGTATGTTAACAATCAGTTTGGCAACAAATGTATTTTAAAATCTGAATATCAGAGATGGCAATTCTTGTTATTATTAAAAATGAAAAGGCATGTATTACATGATTTCAGTTGTAATACTCATTTCTTTTTTTAAAAAAAAACACTATTGTATTACAACTAGGTAGAATGCTTGTCTCTGTCAAGTATTAAGGAAAATTCTGTTGCCCTCTAGTGGTAAAAATAATCCTTACATAAACCATATTTTCTCAAGACAAGGAGGACTGTGATGCTGATTTTTCCAAGAAAGTTATAATATATCGGTGACTGGTAATGTCAGCCATGCCAACCTGAAAATAACTCATTGAATTTGCCTTAAACCTAGGAAGGAATAACAAAATTGTCCAGCATTCTGTTCCAATGAAGGAAACAACTTTAAATGGAAGCAAATAGCATTATTTTGCAGGTTGAGCATCCCTTATCTGGAATTCCGAAATCCCAAATACTCCAAAATCCA
This sequence comes from Anolis sagrei, assembly GCF_037176765.1. Taxonomy (NCBI): domain Eukaryota; kingdom Metazoa; phylum Chordata; class Lepidosauria; order Squamata; family Anolidae; genus Anolis; species Anolis sagrei. The sequence continues at coordinate 264,466,291 of NC_090022.1, forward strand.
AAATAGGTGGCTAAGATAATGATAGTCCTTCTTTGCTTCCACCACCATCACAAGCAAGACTGGTGGGGACGAGAGAAAGGCCTTCTCAATGGTGGCCCCCTGACTTTGGAACACCCTCCTCAGGGAGATTAGGCAAGCCCCCACACTGTCCTCCTTTTGTAGGGATTTGAAAACCTGGATGTTCCAGGAAGCATTCGAGATTGATTAGTCCCTAATTATATATGCCCAGTCCCCAAGTCTCCATACAGTAGTCTGTTTTGCACTTCATTCACTGTCCCGGCCCTATGGTATGCTATTTGCAGCATCCATTGCCCAGCCCTTTTATAGCTTTTTCATGTCAATTTAAGAAATCTTGGTCATTGTTTTTGTTGAACCTAGTCTGATGGTGCTCCGATGTAATCTGTTCTGTTATTTCTAGTCCGTTTTATCTTAACTTTTGTATTTTATGATGCTTCTATTTTAATATGTTGTGTTTTATGGATTGTTTTGGCTTTTATGGGTTGTTTTGGCTTTTATGTCTTGTAGACATCTTGTCCCATTTGTAAGCCACCCTGAGACCCTTCAGGAGAAAAAAGATTATTATTATTATTATTATTATTATTATTATTATTATTATACATTGGTTCGTTGTAAATAAACTGTGCTTCATGCACAAAATTATTTTAAAATATTGTATAAAATTACCTTCATGTTGTGTATAAGGTGTATATTAACCATAGAGGAGCATCATGTTTAGACTTGGGTCTCATTTCCAAGCTATTTCATTTTGTATATATATGCCAATATATGCATTCTGTAATATGGAAAAAAATTCTAAAATCCAAAATGTTTTTGATCCCAAGCATTTTGGATAAAGATACTAATCCTGTACCCATAAGGAAATACTGCTTTTAAAAATATAAAAGAGTAACTGGGAAGGATGAAGATTTGGTGTCAGAAGAAGATAAAGTTAGTTTTACAAGCAGACAATTATCTGTTTAAACATGTATTTTTAAATCCTTTGGTTTTGATTAGCATTCCTCTTGGTTACACTTGGAATGTCCTTGTAGGAAAGCTTATATTATTAGAAATATTATAGTTCCTTTCTTAAAATTTGTCACATCCACAGACTTTCTTCGATATGTTTTCCTTTTGCCTTTGCTTCCAAACACATAGCAACTCCGCTATATCTCTATGTGACTACATTTGCTCACAGTTCCTCTCTTGTCACCTCTTTGTTTTACCCGCTTTTGAAATGTTAAGATCCTTTGAACAGGAGTTATGTTTCTTTTTCGTTCTAGAGAGTGCCTTGCCAACTGGCATCACTCTCTAAATGGGCATGAGATACTTTGACTTCCACTTCTAAAAACAACTTTTGATTAGTCCCTTGTGTAGTCTTAATAAAATTGTCCAAATCTTTAACAGTTGTTAATTTCTCATGGCAAGAAGACATGAATAAAGATGTGAATTTGTTCAGCTGTTGTCCAGATGGTTTCACTACAGATGTTTTCGAATGGTATTAACATAGGTATTTTAGGCAATGCTTAAATGAATGCTGGATTTCCTTGGAATGTCTTACGAAGTTTTGAAATTATTTTAGATTCCCAGAAGAATATCTGAATATTGAATAATCTTGAAAGGCAAAAAGACATAATTTCCTGATATTATATGCAAAATCAACATTGTATAGTTGTATTCTTGTTAAACCGAACCAAAGTAAACTCTCACCAGATAAGTTACCTTGGTTACTATTCTATATTTTACGCATGGCTTTCGGATATGAAGACAGAAAACCCCAACATTTGCAAATTTTAACCTTTAAAAAACTGTTTCCTCAGGAAGACAGGAGGCTATTATTATTATCAGAAATCTATGTTAGCTTAAAAGACCGAGAAATGTATTGCAGATATTCATAGAAAACAAACTACTTCATCAGATGCTTGAACATGTAATTTAACATTTTGTGATCTAACATATTTCCCTTTTTTCCTTTGTAGTTTATATTTGTTTAAACTAGGAATAGCTCCTCAGATCCAGGACTTGCTGGGGAAAGTAGACTTTACAGGTACCTTTTCATCTTCGTTTGCAATATGTTTTGTTTGTTCACTCCTCCTTTAGAGCAGCTTCTAAAAACACTGGATTTGTGTGACAATTTTTTTTCTGTACTCCCCCAGCATTCTCCATATTCTTGTGCCCAAGTGGGTGTAGAATAGTTATGCAAAGAATGTGTCTAATTCATTAAAATATGCTAGGTAAGAAATCCTTGTGTTTTCTGAGCTGATTTCTCAGACAGGAGAAGACCAAGGAGAATCATATATATTAGTCTCGTGCATTTGTATAGGATTGCTATCCGTTTCTGTTTAATTCGTCTGGCCTCGTTTTAGTTTTCGAGTGCCGCTTTAGAAAACGGTGCCTTTCTGAATGAGCTTTTTTGTCCCACATCCCCCCCAAAAAAGACTGTTTTTGTCCCATTAGCAGCAATGGGAGGGTGACCATATACAAATGCTCCCATTCCCCATAGTTTTAGGGCTGCTGCTGTTTCCCACTTCAATTGGGAAACCTACTTTGCACCACTGCTGCTGAGGTGATCTCTTCATCCGAGATCATTGACATGGGGCTGATGGCTTTCCGGGGCTTGCCCTCCACTGGCTGGCAACCATGTAGGCCCAGAAAGGCCCTCATGCTTTGGGCCTACGTGCGGGGGTCTGCCAGGGCATGCAACTGAGTGCTGAGTAAGGAGCGCTCCTTAACGGCTGCCTGGGATTGCCCTCCACCACTCGGCAACTGTGCAGACCCGCCCGGGTAAGCCCCAGCAAACGGGGTAAGGAGCGCTGCTTACTCGGCCCTCACTCGTGCAGTCCCTGGCATGCCTGTGCATGTAGGCTGAAAGCGTGTGGGCCTGCAAGGGTCTTTCTGGGCCTGCACGGTTGTTGAGTGGTGGAGAACAAGCCCTGGCAACTGGGAAGCCTCCAGCCCCGCACCTAACATCTCAAATAAAGAGACCTCAGTGCAATCCCTCTTCTCTCTATAACTATGATGCTGAAAAGTAGGCTTGAAGCCTGTACTTGCACCCACCTACCCTTCGTATCAAGTTTATTTTTATTCTGGGGGGGGGGGGAGTCTTTTGTATTGTGCCATCCGAATGGACGGAACAAAATGGAAACACGAATTAAATAGATGATACAGATACCGGGCCCATGACTAAGAATTATGTAAAGGTGCACAGGTTAACCCCTATCCCTCAGGCATATATTGTGCATTCTTTTGTAATGTAAAAAAAATCATAAGTGGTTTTCTCCATGTAACTCTTCTGTCTTCTTTCCCCCTTCCTTTTTTTCAATTAGAGGAAGAAATCAGCAACATGCGGAAAGAACTGGAGAAGTATGGTATACAGATGCCTTCATTTCATAAAATCGGAGGTATACTAGCCAGTGAACTCTCAGTGGATGAAGCAGCATGTAAGTTTACCTAATCAGAGCATTAGAAACAAGCGTTCTGAATTGTTATTTAAAATGTGTCTGCAAGTTCCTTTGATTTAAAACATCACCAGAAAGCCAGATTAGGTTTAGCAATCTTCCTTTTAAAATTCCTTTTAAAATTCTGAAATACACACAAAAAAACCTCATCTCTGACTTTAACTAGATAGATACGTTACCCAGAAGATTCCCAAACTCTCATGGTTCACAACTCCTTAGTCTTTCAGTAATTTTTTTTCATGGCTTACATAGACCAAAGAAATACTCAAAAAATGCCTTTAACTAAGTACAGTAGAGTTTCGCTTATCTAACCTTTGCTCATCTGTTGTTCTGTATTATCCAATGTAGTCTGTCTCCCACCGGAATAATGTCCAGGGTGGGAGAAAGAAAGAACCCTTGCCTCTTTTGGTGCTAAATTCGTAAATACAGTAATTACTATATAACAATACTGTGTAATGAACTGTTTTTCTGTCAATTTGTTGTAAAACATGATGTTTTGGTGCTTAAGTTGTAAAAACATTAACGCAATTTGACATTTAATAGGCTTTTCCTTAATCCCTCCTTACTATCCAATATTTTCGCTTATCCAACGTTCTGCCGGCCCGTTTATGTTGGGTATGCGAGACTCTACTGTAGTTAAATGCAACTAATTCAATAAGTATTTAGGAATTGATTTTGAGTGAAAAAAAGCTATTGGAGTTAAAAAGATATAAGTTTCCATCCTACTTCTTAAGATTGTAGATGTATTATTGTGTGTTATCAAGTTGGCTTCAAATTATGGTGTATATATGAATGAGAAACCGCCAAGAGGTTGTTTTATTAATGAGTAAACACTGCAAATTCAGGACTGTGGCATCCCTTGTTGAGTGAATCTACCTATAATATTTATGGCTGTTGTTTTGTGCCTTCTAGTCATTTTCAAAAGGTTCAACTTATAGGGTTTTATGGGCAAGATTGGTTCAGAGAGGGTTTGCCTTTGCCTTCCTCTTAAACAAGCTCTTCTAGATATACAACTCAAACTTTACATGTGTAAAAGCTGTTTGAGAACAAAAGGGTCCACTAAAATTTGAATGAGAGTTCAAAAAACAGATCAAAAGTTAGTCTACTCTACTTAATAAATATTGAGACCAAAGGCAGGTATTTTACAGAGCGTCCAAAATGCTTGAAGAGTGGAAAGGATTGGGAGCAAGTGTACAGAAGCTTTCCCAGAACAGACACAAAAAGGAGAATTGGGGAGAGGGGAATGAGGATAACAGGAGGGATATAGATATCTACATGATTTATTGACGTCAGTATGATTCACAAAGTTAAAATGCCAAGAAAAACACTGACATCATTCCTCTTCTTCCGCCTCCATTTATGCAGAACTATCCCAGATCAGTGTACTTAAACTACAGTATCTGGATGTTAACCCTGATCCATGTTAACTCCAATATAACTCCAATCCAAGTTAACCCTCTCCTCTCCCTTATCAGTCCACACTATATTGAGTTCTCCCAAATCAGTGTAGTAAAAACCTTAATATTGAACGTTATTGTTAACCCTATACCAAGTTAATCCTAAAATATGTGAGATAAAAATCTCTCTACTCTTTCTACTCTCCTTATCCTCTCCTCCTACCCAATATTCTATCTGGAAGGTTATTCTACCCACTCCCATAGGACTGCGTAGATAAGGGATAAGAAAGCAGAAGATAAAAAAAACAAGCTTTGTCTTTGCTGGGAGTGAGGTTTCTCCTTTCTCTAGTATTTTGAAAAAAATATATAATATGTAAAGTGCTGCAGTTTAGCTACTGTCCCTTTTCAAACCACTGCTTCCACTTCTGATAAGTGCATAGATCATTTTAGCCGAAATGCTGCCGGCTTAACAAATAGTGCTTTATTGAACACACTATCTATAACAACCCTTGAAAGCTTAGGAGCCCCCAGTGGCACAGTGGGTTAAACCCTTGTGCCAGCAGAACTAAAAACCGACAGGTTAGAGGTTTGAATCCGGGGGGGGGGGGCATGGATGAGCTCCCTCTGTCAGCTCCAGTTCTCCATGTGAAGACATGAGAGAAGCCTCCCACAAGGATGGTAAAATATCAAATCTCTGGGCATCCCCTGGGCAACATTGTTGCAGACAGCCAATTCTCTCACACCAGAAGCAACTTGCAGTTTCTCAAGTCTCTCCAAACACAAAGAAAACAAATCCCCCCTTTCAAGTGGGAATCCTCAGACTTTTTAAGCAGATAACCAGTTCATGGTTCCTCACTGTTGATGAATGAATTCCTATGCACATTGCACACATCTTATTTGCCATGCAAAAAACTATGCCATCATAAACGTACCAGTATTTCAATTAAAAGTGTGGGGCTGCTTTTGGTTAATGAGACAGTCAGGTTTATTAGGAGTGGTGTTGTTGTGTGCCTTCAAGCTGTTTGAGACTTAGGGTGACCCTAAGTCTAAAGTTTAGCATGTGGGCCAGGTAAATGACTTTGGAATGTCATACCCAGCCCATGAGCCTTACTTTGGGGACCCCTGCTTTAAAGTAGGGGTAGATGGAAGGACAAAGCAAGACCTGGAATCTTGTTATTGGCTTACACTGTTATAAGGGTCTGTCATGCTTTCATGGATCACTTTTTGGAGTAGTGTGCACTGACAGCAGGGAGATGGTAGAGAAAGCTGGAGGAAACTGTTCTCTGGGATCCTGAGTAGCTTGGGAGCTAGCAGGGAAGGTGTCTGTCATAGAGAGAGGGTAAAAATATAAAGTGCAGTCATAATTTCAGATGTGGGACCCTTAACCAAGACTAGGACCAAGAGAGGGCCAAAGGGCTAAGGCCCTCTGTCTCTGGATTGGGTCTCCTGAATTTACCAAAAAGTAAATTAAAGGAAAAGTTTTTTTTATTATGTAGATCCTTAAAGTATCATTCCCAGTGTTGTTTTGCAATATCTGTTTTGCCATTTCCAAGTTATGGTGACCCTAAGGTAAGATTGTTTATTCCTCTGAAACTGAGAGAGTGTGACTTTCCCAAGCTTGCCCACTGAGTTTCTATCGCTGATTGGGAGTTCAGTTTTGGTTACTGAAAGAGAAACATTCTACAAATCCAGTCAGCATCACCTTTTAAAAAAAGGATTCTTCTCTTTTCAGTGCACGCAGCAGTAATTGCAATTAATGAAGCTATCGAGAAGGGAGTTGCAGATCAAACTATCAAAACACTCAAAAATCCAAATGCCATGTTGGTCAATGTGGATGATGATCTTGCCCATGCATATCAGAAGGAACTTTCTGAAGCTAAGAGGAGAAAAGAAGAAAATGCAAGGCTAAAGGTATGCAAATGGCTCATTGGATGGAACCAAATGGAGGATGTGAACTGTTTCATGTAATTGTTCTTTATGTGTAAAGATAAGACAAGAGTACATACTTACCTGAGCAGTACTACAGCAATGATTCAGAATGACAGCCATATAATAAAGATTGCTATGCTCAATTCACAACCATTGTTTAAATTTAAAACATATTTGAACATGTTATTATAACACATTTTGGGGGTGTGTATTAATCCATCTGATTTTACATTCTTGCCCGAACGGAGTGTGAGTTGGCACAGAAGAGTCAAAATGCCATTTTGCATTTTTATGGCAGATCTAAATCTCTAGTCTTGTGAAATTTGCAGTGCCAAACAAATGGTTGCCAGAAATGCATTTGTTCCTGCAATCCCCAGTTAAATCCTTTTAACTCTTTTACGACCCTAGAGCTGGAAACATTCTTCAATAAGAAAATGTTCAGTAAACAATCTACATCTTGAGACTATTAAAAATGGTCCACCTTTTTGAAATTATGTGCAGCATATCAGGGAAGCTGAAATACATTATAATTAGCATGATTAGTTTTAGAGATGCCTAGTTTGGGAAAAGGACGTGAACTCAAGATTCATATTTCTTGTTCCTATTCACTTTTTATGGATGTTTAGGCTCAGATTATTTAGAAAAAGTTGTGTTTTCAAGATGCTTGTTTATAAAACTATTGTCCTTCCAACTCTATTGTACACTTACAAAACATGGACCATATACAAATGTCACTCTCAGCGCCTGGAAAGATTCCATCAGCATTGACTCCCCTTGTCGGGACCACCTTCCATCTAGAAATCTATGTCCTCATTGTGATATAACATGTGAATCTGGAATAGGTCTTTATATTCATTTATGGATCCAGTGCCAAGATTTTGCCTAAGGAGAACAATTGTACTTGGCCATGAAGGGTCATCCATTTTTAATATAATTTTATTTACTTACATTAACAGCTTACAGTGTAAACAGAACACGAAACAATGAACATTTTACAAACACATAACTCCACCACCAAGACCTGAACAAGTGTCATTTTCTTTGCCATAAATGTATGAGTCAGCCAGTAAACAATTGTCATATCCAAAATTCTTGACCAACAAAGTTGTATTGTTTTCTTTTTTCATTCTCTAAGACATATTTAATAAAAACTGACCAGTATGGATCAAAATCTGATCTATTAGTGATCATCCATGGTGATTCTGCTCCCTTCTCTGTGGTGGCCCCCCCCGCCTCTGGAATGCCCTCCCAAAAGATCTCAGACAGGCCCCCACCTTGGCGGTTTTTAGAAAAGACCTGAAAACCTGACTATTCCAACGTGCCTTCTCAGATTAGGAACCCCACTACCAAAGCCCAGAAGCACTTATACTTTAATCTCATATCCCTCCGACACTTTCAGCACTTTTAATCCTGTACCCTACTCCGGCTGGCTCAGTTTTTAATAATGTCCTGTTGTATTGTTATTGCTATTGTTTTCTGCTTTAACTGTTTTATTTGCTATGTATTGTATTGTTGTATTGTTGTATTGTGTTGTGCTGGGCTCCGGCCTGTTGTAAGCCGCATCGAATCCCTTGGGAGATACTAGTGGGGCACAAATAAAGTTTAATAATAATAATAATAATAATAATAATAATAATAATAATATCAAACACTTCAACATTTGACAGTTATGCCTCACTTAGGCCTGTCTACTCTCTGCTATGACATACAGACTATTACTTAATATACTATATGATGTGTGTTTGTGTGTGTGTGTATTAGTAGGCCTTTTATTTTATTAAGACCATAATGTGCAGTAGATCATTTTGGTTTCAGCACAACAGTACTAAAGGTTTCTTGCAAGCAGAACATTTTGTTTTACTACTTTGGAGATAATAAACTGCTGAACAAATGTGTATATTAGATAACAGATGGTTGTCGTGTGTTACCTCCTTTTCTTGCTGGCAGGATGTTTATTTTTGTTGTTGTTAGCTGCCTTCAAGTCAACTTGGATTTATGGTGACCCTGTGAATGAGAGACCTCTTTGTCACACTCTGCTCAGGTCTTGCAGACTCAGGGTCGTGCCTGAATGAGTCTATCCATCTGAAATCCTGATTATTTATGACCGTTAGTCATACTCATGTTCTAAAGGATTGTACTCCATGTATCTGAAGACTGCAGATCACAAAATGCATATTAGTTAATTTGCCATTCTTAATGCTGCCACAAGATTCTTTTTCCATATGATACTATATTTTAAAAAGAACTATGATCAATATGCAAGTCCAAGCATGCAAATAGCTTCTACTAATTTGTCAGGATTTCTTTAAGAAAAGGCAACAAATGGAGTTGATCAACTGTTTTTGATGTTTACCTTCACCAAAGGGGTTCCCTGGTGGTCCGGTGGGTTAAACCACTGAGCTGCTGAACTTGCTGACTGAAAGGTCAGTGGTTTGAATCCAGGGAGCAGAACTGCCAAATTAGCAGTTCCAAAACATGCAAATGTGAATAGATCAATAGGTACCGCTTCTGCGGGAAGGTAATGGTGCTCCATGCAGTCATGCTGGCCACATGACCTTTGAGGTGTCTATGGACAGTGCCGGCTCTTTGTCTTAGAAATGGAGATGAGCACAACCCCAACAGAGTCAGACTCGACTAGACTTAATGTCAAGGGGGGACCATTACCTTACCTTCACCAAATTCTCATTGTGATTGTTTTTACGTGTACAGTAGAGTCTGACATATCCAACATAAATGGGACAGCAGAACGTTGGATAAGCAAAAATGTTGGATAATAGGGAGGGATTAAGGAAAAGCCTATTAAACATCAAATTACGTTATGATTTTACAAATCATGAACCAAAGCATTATGGTTTACAACAAATCGACCAAAAAAAAGTTTAATACACAGTATTGTTATATAGTAATTACTGTATTTACGAATTTAGCACCAAAACAGACAAGGGTTCTTTCTTTCTCCCACCCCTGACATTATTCCTGGCGGGAGGCAGACTGCGTTGGATAATACAGAACGTTGGATGAGTGAAGGTTGGAGACTCTACTGTAATTACTTTCCTGAAACTTGATTTCCCTATTGAACTGTCTGTGTGTTCACTTATATTTGAAGAGAGCATCCATATCATAGAATCATATCTTGAAGTCTTCAGTGGCATCCCTTGCTACAATTGCCTTCATTTAATAAATTGTATTTTTGTTATTAGAATGGCTCAATTTTGGAGGAAGAAAGAGATGTGTATGAAGAATTACTGACACAAGCTGAGATCCAGGGGAACCTCAATAAGGTCAACAGTGAGTAATCTTCATTTACTGTCAAGCTAGAGTTTTCTGAAATTCGAGGCAAGTGAAAAATGCTAGTATATGCAGTTAATATTTTTTGGTCTTTGATTTTTTAAAAACTTCTGAATGTTGCTGCTTCAGCAATTACGTTGAATCTTCTGGGGCATTTCTTCCTGTTTCATGAGTGAAGTTGGATGATGCTATGCTTCTTTGGCCTTTGCATTCTGGGTAACAACAAACTTGATGATTGGTTCCAATATACTTTAACTACTTTCTTCTGTCTTCTGCTGGCTGCAAAGTACTGTAAATTTTGACCCCTCTTTTACATGCTGCAAGCCCTTCAAGTTAAGAAAGTTCTGATTCAGATGCATCAATGCATAGTGATGCACAGACATGTGGTAGAGATTCTCTTTGAAAAAATAAAGGGAAGAGGGAAAAAAAACCCCTAATTTGGTATATTTTGCTATCTGTAAGCATTGTTTTCCTTTCAGTTCACATAGCTTTAGCCCAAGTGAACAAGGCTATTGACATGCAAGATGAAGTGGCACTGATGGCAGGCTTGAACCACCCTGCTCTGAGCCTATTGGAAGTTCTGCTGCAAAATTCCACATGGTACCTAGCACAGTTATTTGATTTTAAAGAGCAGAAAACACAGGTAACTGAACATAACATGCTAGTGTGACACTTGAGTTTACCTTAAACCCCTTTAGTTTCCAAATATGATTTCAGCATGTCTTGTGGCCCTCTTAGGATTTGAGGAGTTAATGGAGAGAGGCTTGCAAAATATTTTCTCTTTCTCCATATACGTGCTTTTCATTTTGATGAGCTGATACACATCAGTGTGGGAAAGGAAGGAAAGGAAGCAAGCCCTCCTCCTTTTTCCACTCCTCCTTCCCCGCACGATCTTCTGATGCCTTCAGCTTGCACAACTCCGAACCTTTGGAAAGGAAGCAACCCCCCCCCCTCCTCCTCCTCCTTTCCCCCCTTCTCCCGTGTGATCTTCTGATGCCTTCAGCTTGTACAACTCCAAACCTTTGGGAAAAAAGCAATCCCTCCTTCTCCTCCTCCTTCCCTGCTTGTGTGGAGAAGGAAGGAAAGGAAGCAATGCCTCCTCCTCCTCCTTTTCCCCCTTCTCCTTCCCCGCGAAACAGCAAGTCCGTGGAAAGCAAACCACGAAGTAGAGAGGGAATACTGTATATCCATTGATACAGCCACCTATAAGTGGATTAAGGAGAAAATATAAGTATCTAAAATGCAGTGGTGCACTTCCTTCATATTTTGTGATCTCCCCTATGCACTGGGGCGGAAGGGAAGAACTAAAGAACTAAAGACCTCTCCTCTGGCAAAGTGGAAAACCTTCTCAAGGAAGTTTTGGAGGTCAAAGAGGGCTGTAGTAAGACGATATCGGGGAAGAAAGCCCTGATTTCACTCATTTGTATGAAAGTACTTCATTGCATATACTATTAGATTTAAATTTTAGGTTGAAAGGGTATTTTTGGAAAGCTAGAGAGCTGCCTGTTCCAAAGCAATGATTTGTGAAATTTTTCTTAAGGGAATTGCTTATTTTCTAGTTAAAAATGAGATAACAATTCTGCACAGAATATTTCACTGACCTTAAAGGAGGTATTCAGCCAACAATTCCAAGTGTGTCACAGTACTCATTTACCCCTTAATTAGGAAGTATAATGAAACATCTTTTCCTTTAATTTATCCTCTAATCTGTTAGATAGCAGGGGTTCCTATTATGCTCGACAAAAGTGAGATACAGACTGAAGTTAGTATTGCCAATGAGGAAGCAGACTCTCACAAATTTAGTGAGTAAATTCTTGATTTTCACTTGTAATTTCACTACCTGAGTAACTGTACTGTAGAGTAGTTACCATCATTCCTAGAGTCATGGTTTTTTTTTTTTAACTACTTGCACAGTGCTGTGTATTATCACTTTTTGGTGTCAAAACAGAAGATGAAAATTGGGTTCACTTTTTTGTCCACTCTCCTGGTGGTGTTAAAAGGCAGTTTAATTAAATGTGTTAAATACATGATATTATTATTATTATTATTATTATTATTATTATTATTATGTTTATTTATACCCCGCTTTTTCTTTCTACAAGGAGACTCAACATTGAAAACAAATCATACTTGGTTCACATATTTTGTCAATGAAATCTGTTTTGTACTTTATTAACAACACCTTGGAAACATCAAGTGCTCCTAGCGTTGATATAATAGTATTATTCAATAGCTAATACACAGCCTGTGTTCTCCATTGTGTGTGTGTGTGTGTGTCTTCAAGCCACTTGTCAATTTATTGCAGCCCTTTGAATTTCATAGGGATTTTTCGAGCAAGGAGTACATTAGTGTTTCAGAAATAGACCTGGTATATTGAAGGGGGTTCTAAATTTGCAGCCGCATTCTCTACCATTTGCTTTTTTTCAATTCCTGAAACATAAAAATTCCTCCTTTGGGATATTAAGCTTGAAGCACACTTTTATGTCATGCTTTCTTTGGCTTAGGTTATTGGCAATTTATGTTTTATCCGTTTGCTTGAATCCATCAGTCTAACAACTCTTTGCTTGCTGTGTATGCACTGAAAATACAGCATGAGCATAGTGTGTGTTTTGCTTATGTTGCATCATATTTATGCCTCTCTTTTGACATAATGCAGTTTTAATAAGTGTTTAATATCCTTGCTTCACTTGACTTTGGATGCTTATATTTCTGAAAATATTTTCTATAAAAGTAGTGTCTCTACAAACATTGGGGTCTTTAAGTTATGACTATCAAGTTTTCTGATTCAGCAGGTATAGTGTTCAGTACAACAAATGAAACTGTCATCTGAGAAAAGTTTCCCATTTGTTCCAACATCTAGCACAGACTCGTGCACACATTGAACAATGTTGTAAGATCACAAAAAGGAATATACTGCCTGTCAAATAAGTTTTTTAAAAATAATAATAATAATAAGGATGAGAAGCAAAGAAAATGTCTATCCCTTATGGTGAATGTGGCACTGAAAGCATGCAGAGCCTTTAATGTTAAAATAAAAGGATGTCCACAACATGCTACTATTCTTGCTTCCTGGTCATATCTCCCTATTCATACAGCCCTACTACCTCTTTCCTTTTATATTTTAACTGCACTTTTGCACAACTGAAAACATATTTCATGGATGCATAATTTGCTCTTCTCTACAGAATATTCTCATTGGTAGCTTGAAGATGCCACAAATGCCTAAAGCACCTTCCACTTGACTTGGAAGTGGCTAACAGGCTTTCTTTGCCAATGTTATTGCTCAGTATATCAAGTGCATAGCATTACATGTGCCAGCTGTAATAAGGACTACTGATGTTATTTTTCCCCTGGCCTCTAGAGCTTATCGCAGTTGACAATATTAATATTGCAATTCGTAACTGTGACCCGAATAAGACAGTTGCTGCTCTGATGAAACCCGAGGCCCAGTTGTGTGAGGTTTACCCGTCTGCTGCTCCTGTGTACCAGAACGAACTCTTCAATCTTCAACAACAGAATGCTGTGGTAAGATGGCTATATTCACCACATCCTGAGACCAGTAGGGTACCTCCTTCCCTGAGCCCAAGGCAACCCTGGTGCGGACAGAGCTTATCATACATTGAGAGCATCCCTTGACTTCCTCCCTGGCAGGCATCTTCCATGGTGGTCTTCTCAGGTGGAGCCTCCTCATCTTCATGGGTGAAAGGGAGGGGAGGGGAGGCTGAGATGCAATTTCAGGATGGGAAGGAGGGAAAGGGGCAAAGCTAGAGTGTCCCCATTGGAGCCCGATTTTCCCTTTTTGTATAATTCACACCTTCAAAATTGAGGTGTGCATTACATTTGATAGCGTGTTATACTCGAGTAAATACAGGTATAAGTGTATACATATATAAATATATGTACACAGACACACACCTACATCCCTACATACATTTTGGATTTTTTTTTTCAGATTTTGAAATACTTGCACATACATCTATAATGAAATATCTTGGAGTCTAAACATGAAGTTCACTTACGTTTCATGTATCTTTGTACACATAGCCTAAAGGAGATTTTATACAGTATTTTAAATAACTATAAGGTCATTACCATATTAATTTCAGCATTAAAAATATTTTACCAATGATTGGATAGCACAACAGCTGTGAGATAAAGCTGAGAGAAAAGCAGAACCAAACCACCACTGTGATGTCATAACAGAATGGTGTGATAAGAATCTGGTTTAATTGGATTCTCCAACTAAAAGAACAATCCAATTACCAGCATACTTTTTCTTTCACAATAAGTCAGTATTCTAAAGAATTCTGGCTCATCCTGAGGTTCGAATGTTATTGTTGGTCCAAATCAATAAAACTGAGTCGCTGATAGCATCAAAATGAAAATATATTAGTTTGGGTCATGGGTAAACTAATAATTCCTTTTTAAACCTTACTTAAGAGTTAATTATACATATATATAGAGAGGGGGGATCTTAATGTATATGTAAATTGAAGGTTCATTTTGATTTGGTGGTGGAAGCTTAATTTTATTGTAATGAGAATATATTCTTACAGAACTACTTGGCTCATGATGAACTGTCTATTGCTGTTGAAATGCTATCAGCGGTGGTGTTATTAAACCAAGCTCTGGAAAATAAGAACATTGTGGAAATAAATACACATCTCAGCAACCCATCCATTGGCTTTAATAACCTGGAAGATGAGAACCTGCAACGGTAAAAAAAAAAACACCCATATTTGACGTGTTTCTGTGAAGCACCTGTTGCTATTGGAATTAGTAGAAATTTAAGGAAAGCTTATTTCCATTGGTTTATAGCAGTGGTTCTCAACCTTTTGGCCTTCAACTCCCAGAAATCCTAACAGCTGGTAAACTGGCTGGGATTTCTTGTGAGTGGTAGGCCAAAACACTTGGGGACCCACAGGTTGAGAACCACTGGTTTATAGCTGAATGAATCTTTCAGTGTATTATGTTTTTATCTTCCTAGAGTGTTGTTCCTTTTTCACTTATGAAAACAAGTCTATTGTTGAATTCCTAAATACTCTTGTGATACATAATAATAACAGATGTGTTATAATTATCTCTCTACAGTTATGCAGACACCCTGATGTCTATTAAGTTAGAAGCATCATCTCAAGGACAAAAATATTTAAGTTGGAATGATATCCAGAACTGTATTGACATGGTTAATACTCAAGTTCGAGAGGAAAACGATAGTAAGTGCAAAATGCATTCAGTGCTGTGAAGGACTGAAAAACAAACAAACATGTGTTCTATTAAATGGCATTAGTTTGTTTCATTACTGCATCATATTTAATTCATCCAAAATCTTGCATGCTGCTAAGAGGGCCGGCTTTAGTAACAACAACAACAACAACAACTTTATTTATACCCTCCCACCGTCTCCCCAAGGGACTCAGAGCAGCTTACATGAGGCCAGTTTCGAACGACACATTGATAAAAACAACAAGCAATAATCAAAATAAACAACACAATTAGTATAACTCGCACAATAACACACAAGAATTTATTTATTCACAAAGAGCTGAAGAAATGCAAATATTACACCATAGCTTCCATATGGAATTTCTCCAAGCATAATAATTGGCAGTGATGTGGTAAGTTTCATGTCAGTGTGATGATGGAGCCACTCTGGGTTTTAATCAAAACTTTCAGGATATTATTCAGGTTGCTAAACTCATGTAACATTCCAGATAAAACCTGATGTGGCTTCACCAACCCACATACCATCAGTGCCCAGTGATTAATTGCCATAAAGAATTATTGGCAAGCATGTTGTTCTCTGTTATTTACCTACACGGAGCTTACTCTTGTTATACTAGCCAATAACAACACCAATGCCATGAACGCTAAAATGTCTATGCAGTGTAACCCATCTTTTCCCAAGGAATTTTCATGGGACAATTCCGATAGGGAACAGCATGTTCTGTAAATAATTGGAGATGATAACAAGAAAGAACTAATTGACATTTTTCCAGAGTGTTTTACCCACTTCTTCTTCCATGATGCTACCTGCTACTTTAAGGCCAGGTTCTTCTAAATGTTCTTGCACTCCCAAGCAAGTCATTCTGACACAGAGATTCTCAAATATAATGAAGAATTCTGTTTATCAGTGGAAGACTAGTAGAAAAATGTATGCTTCAATTTAGAAATTGATTTTTAATATTTACATAAGAGCTTAGCTGTGTATTATTATTCATCTTCAACTGTGTGTCATAATATGTTTACTTCTGAAATAATTCTTCCTTAATTAGGAATTGTTGCAATTGGTCACATTAATGAGGCCATTGATGTAGGAGATCCCAGAAGAACAGTGGAAGCGCTATTGCTTCCTACAGCAAAACTCCATGGTGTGAAGGAAGAAAATGCATGGCATTATCAAGAGGTCCTGAGGAATGCAAAAGCAGACAAATGCCAGGTAGATGTTTCTTAAAGTTTCATGTAATTTTCCTTTTTTGTCTTGTCCTTGCATGAATATTTATATGTAAAAACCCTACTTACCACTGTTATCTCCATAGTGATGGAAAACATTTTTCCACACTGGATTGTTGTAGGTTTTTCAGTCTGTGTGGCCATGTTCTAGAAGAATTCTCTCCTGACGCTTCTCCTGCATCTATGGCAGGCATACTCAGAGGTTGTGAGGTCTATGTGGAATGTCCAGGGTGGGAGAAAGAATTCTTGTCTGTTGGAGCTAGGTGTGAATGTTTCCACACTTTTCCGCACTTGCTAAGCTCACTTAGTATTGCTTATTTCAGGTGTTTGTATTTTGTCAAGAAAACAGCCTAATTATTCCTTTCATGTATTTTTATATAAGTTCATTCATCATATCTGCGCTTTGTAATTTAAACAAGAATAAAACCACAAACACTATTTGATGACACTATTCTAACACAATGGTGAAAAAAGAATTATTTCTTAACTGCCATCAGTGCTGCAGCAAAATGACATGTTGAAGGATGTGGCCCAGCCGGGGGGGGGGGGGGGGGCTTGAGGGGCTTCAGCCTCCCCCTGAAATTCTCATGGTGGTCCACGAGAAGACCTTACTGGTACATTATTTAAACTCTTATGTTTATTCATATCATGATCTGATCACCATGCCCAATATATCCCATAAGCATGGGGGTATTGGGTTAACGATACAAAAAGGTTTGCTAGGGTAGATCCTCTTTCACTCAGACTCACCCCCCCCCCAAATCAAACTCAGCTCCCCCCGAATCAAAATCCTGGCTACGGGCCTGTGGCCCAGAAAGAGAGAAAAGAATAGTGGATACTGCAGCTGGGAATGATTTGCTTTATAGAATCATAAAGTTGTATCCTAAATAATCATAGATATCATGCTACATGATAAAGGAGCAACTAACAAAGTGTGTAATGTGTGATATATATTTATTGCACAATTCTGGAAAATGTATGTATCCTGTATTACTGTCCTGTCATGTAATTGTGAAACCACAATGGCACTGTTTTTCATACCGTTGTATTAATCTAAATTGCTCACTTTCTTTAGCTGCTACTGTTCAGAGCAATTTATGTAGTCTCCATTTAGTAACACAGTTTATGGAAAATGAGCACAGGGAGTAACAGCCACACTGTTCAGGTCTCCATACTAAATATTTAAGTGCATAACAGACTTAACAGAGCACGACAACAGACTACAGTGTGAAAGAGCAACCAAAGATCTATATGGTGTGTAAGGGTTATTTGCTGGTTGATTAGGTAGTGGCTAAATTTGAATAACTGTAATTTCTGTAAATATTTACCTTTCTGACATACTGAATGAACTTGTGTAATTGAAAATTTCACTCATTATCAGAGAAGGAGTCTATATTTAATTTTTTTTTCTTTGACTTTCTGTTACCATGAATTGTATTAGAACCAAAATAAGTTCATAAAGTAGCTGAGCCTGTAGTCCCTAACTTATCACTTCCGCAGTTAAAATCGTCCCTCAACACAATTAAGGCTTTCAACCTTAGAATAATGTACATATACAAGACACTTCATATTATTAGAGTTTTATTGTTACAAAAATATAAACCTTAAATACTGTATCTTAATAAATTACATATGTACAATTGTGTCTTATATCAGAAAGGTGAATGGTGTCATGTTTGTCCTCTCCGGATTGTTTTAATTGTGGTGAGACAAGCTACATTGTTTTTGCTGTTAATTTTGGACATCAGGAAGTAAAGGAATGGATCAAGACAACTGTTCAGACTACTTAGACTTAAAGCAATAAGATAAGAGCCATACAAACTGTCTTTAGAATTATAGTAGTTATTCATATGATGAGCAATCAATAGGATATTGCTGGGAGTGAAGCACACAGCAAAAATGCTAAGGATAAGGAGACTGATTTTGATATACCAGAACCACTTCAGATTGTAAGCTTTGAGTGTCCGAATAATTGAAACATAACAAAAAATAACAATACAAAGAGGAATCAGGAATCCACCTACTGCTAGAAAAATGAAGTAATAATGTTGGAGATGTGCCCAGGTTTCACAGTTGTTAGACACATCGTGGCAGGTAATGATATTTAGTTGCTCCAGAGTATAGCTTTGTTTTGTTGTGATCAAAGGTAACATATATAAGAAAACGATCGTCCATACTGTCCCACAGGTGAATGTGGATAAGAGTTGCTTAGGCAGATTTCTGTAAGTAAATGGATGAACGATGGCCACGTAACGGCTAAGGCTGATGCAAGTGAGAAGTAGAGTGGAGCAGTACATGTTACCGTAGAAGATAGCAGTCGTGATCCGGCACATGGCTTCTCCAAATAACCAGTTATTGCCATTGAGGTGGTAGGTGATTCTGAATGGCAGCATGATACAGAATAGGAAATCTGAAATAGCCAAGTTTGTGTAGAATATGGCAGTACGAACAGATCTTATTCTGAAAAACAACGTCCATAGAGTGATGGCATTTGATGGCACTCCTATTAAAACAACAGCTATATATATAGCTGGTATTAGCTTTGTGCTCAGGGAGCTGGTGAAGTATTCCTTTGTGACATTGGTTATTTTCAGAGTTGAGATGTTGGAGTTCACTGAGGTGCACTTATTGTCCTTGATCTGAATTGTCCTTTTCACTCCTTCTATGCATGAATAAGGTATGTTCTCATATCCATCTTGTACAGTGCTGTGGAAAGTCTTAGGGCCTGAATTATTGTACACTGTGTGGTTGTCATATTTACTTTCTGAAAGTTGGAAAAAAATGTGGTTACAGAAATGTCAACTTACAGGCAAAAACAGTTATGTTCTAAATATCATACTTGCGATGGCGTTTTTACAGTAAGAGGTTCCAGCCCAGTTTACCTGTCCGAAAGTATCTTCCCCTATGAACCATCTCAGAATTTAAGATCATCTGGGGAGGCCCTGCTCTCAGTTCTGCCTTCCTCACAAGTGTGATTGGTGGGGACAAGTGACAGGAAAAAATACTCAAGGAGCATAAAGTATATGATATTCAGTATATGGTTCAGTGTAATTCAGTGTGTTCACAAAGAGTGAAGTGAAAAGGAGTAACAGCTCTCAAACATAATAGTTGCAATACATTCATTTAAAGTAATTTGAAAAGGAGCAACAGCTCTCAAACATTACAGTTTTAAGATCACAATATATACAGGACAAGTGACAGGGCCTTCTCAGTGGTGACCCCTTGGCTATGGAACTCCCTCCCCAATGACATTAGATCAGCCTCTTCCCTCCTAGCCTTCAGAAGAAAAGTAAAAACTTGGCTTTGGGATCAGGCTTTTGGAAAATAGTGCAGTGCAAGAATAGATTTGGAATATATGCAATGACCATGGAATAGCTTTGGACTACGACTTCTGGATGGCATGATTTTCATATTGAATGTAATGCTTTTAAATGCTTAATATATATTAGTTTAAATTTAATTTATTTTAAGCTTAATGTTTTATATATGTTTTAAGGCATTGAATAATTGCCTATATGTAAGCTGCCTTGAGTCCTTCTGGAGTAGAGAAAGCCGGGGTATAAGTAGGTCAAATAAATAAGCAGAGTGACAGGTTTGAGAGCCAGTATAGTTTAAGCATTGAATTATGAATCTGAAATCAAGGCTTCACATACCCACTTGATTGTAGAAACTCTACTGGTGAACTTTGGCAAGTCACTCTCATTGTCAAAGGAAGATAATCGCAAATCCACCTCCCCAATGAACAGATATTGCTGATGGTGACATATGCATGTATTACCCTCCAATTTTTATTCTCAAGCTTTCCTTGTAAGGTGGGTTAAGTTGAGAGCAAGATGTTTCCCAGTGAGATTCATGGCTGATTTGGGATTTGAACCCGGATTTCTCTGATCCAGGTCTGACAGCCAATTCAAAGATATGTTTGTAGACAGCTGACAAAATAAAGAGCTATTCATAATGAGGTGTGGAACAATTCATCAGAGAATAATATTTTTCCCTTTGCAGTTTGTGAGGTTTTTGAATAAGTTATTTAAATGACCTACATTGGGCTTTACAGACCTTTATCCTTTAATTACTACTGTGTTCCTTCAAAATGCAGCATTAATTCTGCCCCTTAAAGCCACCTTCTAAGGCAGAAATTACAGCAGATGCGCTCTGTAGGAACTAAATAAGATTTAAGTAGAGCAAATAAAAGACAATTCCAGGAATTGTTCAATTGTTTGGTTCTTGTGCTAGTTTGTTCGTTCATGTTTTCCCCTTCTGTGTAGCAAACTTGCACTTAATGCAGAAATGAAATAACTCTGAAGAAAATAAAAGACAAAATATGGGTGTCTAAACAAGAAAGAGCCACGGTTCCAAACAAGTAAGGGCAGTGCAATTAGGAAAAACAGGATAAACAATGAGAAAGGTGGGCCCTAGTCAAGAATGTGACTACTTGCCTCCCAGGTATATATGAAGCACCGTGCCAGTCAAAACTGATCAGTTTGTATAGCAATTTGTATTTAAAACTTGGGTAGATCTCCCCAAATTAGTTCTTCAAAAATTCTAGGACAACAGAGAAAATGCTGACACACAACAGCTCGGCAGTGTTGATTCCTAAATTTTCAGTAACTACTGAGGAAAGAAGTAATGCCAATTCCAAATAGAAAAAGAGAGATCTTGCTTACCTGCAATATTAAAATTAAAAGGGGAATATGGAAACAAACAGATTTCTGGAAAATATGGGAAAAATTTATTGAGTATATTTTTAATGAGGGAAAGGGGCACAAGCCAGCAACAGAAACAATGACATTTTGGAATTGAGAAATAGCCATGAGTAGGTTGGTCCTGGTGAAGGGGGCACAAACTAAGGGTAAAGGGAAGAGGGGGGAAATGGTATAATACTAATTATAAAGAAATAAAACATGTATAAGTAGATAAAAGGTGTGTGGTAGAGATATACATAGTATAAGTTGTAACGGAACGATAAGAAATATTGTTCCGTTAAGAAAGAAAGATAAAAAAGATGTATTTTATTATTTTTACTGTTAGATTGTATATAATATGACAAATTCTTCTATCTAAGATGTTGTAAAAAGAGGGAAGAATGTATGCTTATACATGTTGTTTGATAAATGTATAATAAAAGTAAGTAAAAAAAACATGAAAAAAAGAAAAAGAGAGATCTTGAGGAAGGAGCCTGTGGCTGTAGTTGCCTTTGAATAATGTATTGTTTAACACAACAGCATTATTAGAATGTACTTCTTGTGAACATACCAAATAAAGTAGTTAATCAAGTGTTTTATTTCATCTCTTCCGTCTCATATATTTTGTACTGAATTACTTTTCATTGCTGTTTATCGAGCTTTCTGTTTGACTTGTATTAATGCTTGCACAGTATCAGGAAGGGGAGATTTTTTTTCTTAAAGTTAGCAAATATAAACAGTTGTCAGAGTGGAATTAGCTGCAGGAATGTTATGCCAAAAAAAACAACAAACCCTAATACTTATTTCACTAATTTCTAAAGATTTTTATGACCAAAAGTTTGTAACTGTTTTGATTTTCTTTTTTCCCCAATAGTTGTTAAGTTCAGGGATTCTTTGCTGTTCTATGTGTAAAGGTGAATATCACTAAATGCTAGTGCAAGAATGTTTGCCAGCTTGGTGTTGCTGATCACTATTAAATACTATTTTTCTCAAGTGATAGTATCTGAAAAAGGAAACTTATCTCATTTGAGATTTTTTTTAACTGTCAGTCTTTGTCTTTCTGGTATCTTTAACTTGGTTAATCACTTCCAAAATTAAAGCAAGAAAGTACTCAGGCACAAAACAAATGTCTTACCTTTCTGGCATAGAGAAGAAGACATAAAGAGCAACCAAGTTGTCAGGAAAACCAAACTTTTCATTGTGGCAATTGGAGACTCTCAATTTTAATTAAGCTTTTAAGGTTAGTCCTCATTCTGCTGAAGAGGTGTTAGGAGCATTAGAAATGCCCGCTGAATCCATCCTGTAAGTACGGGTTTGCATTGGGAGCAGGGATGAGCTGTTTTGTTCTTCCTCTCACTCCGAAAAGATTGTGTGACGCAGAACAGGAGTGGCTGCTTAGAGCCTCAAACCAACACAGAGGGAAACTTCCCTTCTCTTGGAGGAGATTAACTCATAAACTGCCACAAGCAGAGAAATGGATGGTGTGTTCCATCTCCAGACCTTCAGAGAAGTTAGGACTTAAGCTATACAAAATTGATTTCAGTATTATATATGTAATAAATGTGGTGTTCAGTTTAGGAAAAAAGACCATAATAATAATGATGATAATAATAACAACAGCAACAGCCACCACCCCCACAACTTTATTCTTCTATCCTGCTTCCATCTTCCTGAAGGGACTCGGGGCAGCTTACATTGGGACCAAGCCCAATATAAAAATAGATTAGAAGGTAACACAATTAAAACATATAACAGTAAAATATATTAAAACAATAAAACCAATAAAAAGTAAGACATCATGAAACATAAACCGATGTGCAGATTTGAGACTAATAGGGCAGGACAAGGGCATGTGCAAACACAAACTGTAGGGCTGGGGCTGGGAATCTAACAAAAAGATTAGGGCTAGGCAGACTTAATCAGTAGCTAAACCATTATGCGAAGGCACATTGGAACATCCAAGTCTTCAAGTCTTTCTGGAAGATGGACAGGGTGGGGGCTAATTTAATCTCCCTGGGGAGAAAGTTCCAGAGCCAGGGGGCCCTCTCTCTTATTTCCACGGACCATGCTTGATCCTTAATGTTTTAAAAAGAGAAAGCCCTCACTGTGATTAAAGGAATTAGCACAACCTTTCATTCATTTTTATAACTTAGAGTGGAAAAATACTCATTCATAAGAAATATGTCATAATTTGCATGCTTGTGATTTGTTAGGTGCTGGAGTCCAGCACATTTGGAGGGCGTCAGGTTGAAGGAGGCTGATTTCGGATAATACACAATGAAAGTTGTATCCATTGGAAAGTGGAAAAGCTCATTGAAGAAATATGTTGCAACCTATTGCCAGATTAGATTACTCAAATGTATTTCATTCATATCATACATGTACAGACATATATTCTTCTTTGTAAATGATCTGGAAGATTCTGCCTCACAGTGTCACTCAGTGAGTGGAAGAAAGATGAAAAAGTTCATGGAAAAATCTAATTAAGATTCTGCTTGACTTAGGAACGTTAATTGTCAAACATTTTTTCAAACATATCAATGCATCCTATAATCAAAGAATTGTAGAGCTGGAATAGATCCTCATGAGTCATCAGGTTTAATCCCCATCAATGCAAGAAATTCACAGCGAAAACATTCCTGATGAATGTCCATCCAACAGCTGTTTAATGAAGGAGAGCACCACACTTTTTGAGGCATCGTGTTCCAAGACGGAACTTTTTTTTTTTACCATTATGAAGTTCTTGCTAATGCTATTTGATTTTTTTTCTTATACTTTGGATGGTCTATGTCCTACTTATTGAGCAGAGAAAACAAGCATGTTCCATCTTCCACATGAGAAGTATTCAGGATGGCTGCTTCATATAATACTCTTATTAGTTAAGACTCATGTGTTTCCATTTCCCTTGTAATACTTATTTTCGGAGTCATAAGTTTAGCAAATGGGCTTTCACCATCACTTGCTTGGCTTAGGAAATGCTTTAGATTTGTAAACATCGCAGGTTTTACCCCCCTTTTCATTTTTTCCCTCAAATTCTAGTAAAACTTTATGTAAAGGAGAAAAATGATTTGGCTTTAACATGATGTCCTTATTTTCTAATATTATTTTACTATAAAATCTTTGTGTGTGTGTGTGTGTGTGTGTCTCAAAGTTCATAGTGGTTTAGTTGGCTCATGGCTCTATCTGTATGCACACTTCCTTTTCACTGATGTTGAAATTGCTAACTAGCTTTCATTTATGGTCACTGACTCAGCTTCCTGTGTATGCCTTATCTTATACATTCAATAAGAAATACATTCTAAATATCTTTGCACTTGGATAAAATATAGCAAATATTTTGTACATATGTAGTAACAGTACTAGAAATTAGTTCCTGGTTTCAGTGGCAGAATCATAACACCTTACACTGGATGGCCATCTGTCAGGGGTACTTTGATGGTGCTTTTCCTGCATGGCAGGGGGTTGGACTGCATGGCCCATGTGGTCTTTCCCAACTCTTATGATTCTATAATTCTTGTCAGACAAACCTAACAAAGCTTGAAAGGGTTAATTTTGGACTATGACTCCAAAATTAGATAGTACATAATTATTCAGAAGAGTTCAAGATAAATCGTCCTGAGACTGAGCATAAATTAGCCTATAGTCCCAACTTTTGAGGATTGTTTGGTAGCTATGGATGCTTTGACTTGACTATTTTTTTAATTTAACTGTGGTTTTCTGCCTTCATATGCAGGAATGTCACGATGATTCATCACTTCTTTGGCTAGATGAGATACAGAAGGGAATTGAAGATGCTAATAGAAACTTGGAAGACGCATCAAAGTGTAAGCACTCATCTGAATCCATACATTTAACTGTGTTCTACAGAGAGAATTCACTTCTAGTTTTGACAAAGTGCCTGAAATTGAATTTCACAAGACAAGTAGTTTGATTGCATGGACTGATTGTCTTAGTGTGGTATTACATCATCCAGCAGTAGAAGTTCTGCATCTCAAGTTGTTTCAGAATGCCTCGTGCTAATTTGTCCTCAGTGACCAGCATATTGGTTCATTTTAATGACCCTGCAACAGTCCCCAAAGCAGATGTTTTACTGGTGGATATCAATTCTTTGAAACAGTAGTGGCAACATGTGGCCCTCTAGAACAGGGATCCTCAAACTAAGGCCTGGGGGCCAGATAAGGTCCTCCAAGGTCATTTACCCGGCCCTCACTCAGGGTCAGCTTAAGCCTGAAATGACTTGAAAGCACACAACAACAATAATCCTATCTCATCAATCAAAAACAGGCCCACACTTCCCATTGAAATACTAATAAGTTTTATTTGTTAAAATTGTTCTTCGTTTACTTATTGCATTGTTTTTAAGTGTTTTTTGCACTACAAATAAGATATGTGAAATGTGCATAGGAATTGATTCATGGTTTTTTTTTTCAAATTATAATCTGGCCCTCCAACAGTTTGAGAGACTGTGGCCTGGCCCTCTGTTTAAAAAGTTTGAGAACCCCCGGTCTAGAAGTTACTAAAAAGCAATTCCCACCTCTCTTCATCATTGGCTTATGTGCCTAGAGCGGATGGGAAATGCTCCAACAACAGGTTTGCCAATTCTTATTTTAAAAAGCCTGTGAGTTATTTGTGCCGAAGAATTTGACAGATACTTATTTAAAGTTGGAAATGTTTGCTTTAGGTTAAAAATCTGTGCATCATTCCTTCAATTGCCCTTTACCTTTGGTGTTGATGTCCGTGACCTCAGTAAAACTACTTTGGAATAAATTGCTGGAAGATTATACCTTTCATTGGTAAGGAGGGTTGCTTCATTGCTTGAGGTCATTCAGATAAAGATAAGTTGTAGCAACAGATTAAATAGACTACATAAGCCACTAGACGTAGAAGTCAGGATTTCCAAGTTATTATAGCCCATGTTTCCTGTTCCTGGTGATGTTAATTACAAAGTAATGGGAAGAGCAGTAAACATGGAGAGATATTCTTTCATAAAATTATTTTCTGGGAAGCAAATCAGTTTCTCTCTCTTAGTCTTTTAGTTCCTCTTTTGACAACTAAACCAGAATACTTTGAGGAGAAAAGTAAGGATTTGCCAATGTGCAGATGCAGCAGAGATTTTTCAAGCTGTATGACTAATAGTTTTGAAATAGTAAATGTAGCAGCTTTTTTGTTTGTTTGCAGGAGTTGTTAGCAAAGAGTCACAGTTGTTCACACAAAGGATTTTAAACAGGACAAAAAAATAAGAGCACTTGCAAAATACTGTGTTTTAAACAAGTTGGAAGAAACTCTCCAAGTAGATATAGTGTGTGTTGTGTCAAATAACATCTATTAACACTATACAATAACATTATAGAGAGCTTTAGGTTGCAATCCTGGAAATCAGGATTTGAATGCCTGCTCAGCCAAGGAAACACACTGGGTGACCCTGGGCAAGCCGTACTCTCTCATCCTCACAGGAAGGCAAAGACAACTTCTCTTTAAACTAATCTTGTCAAGATAGGTTCACTTTAGGGTTGCCATGTCATAAATGACTGAAACACACACTACAAAGCAACAATGACATCTGTAGTAGAATGTATATAGTTATGATAGTTCAGAAATGTGTAGGATTGTGTCTACTTTAAGGGACAGTATGTAAATGGGCTGCCTGGTGGCGCAGTGGGTTAAACCGCTGAGCTGCTGAACTTGCGGTTCGAAACCAGGAAGCGGGGGTAGCTCCTGCTGTTAGCCCCAGCTTCTGCCAACGCAGCAGTTCAAAAACATGCAAATGTGAGTAGTTCAATAGATACTGCTTTGGCCCTGGAGGTGTCTACGGACAGCACCAGCTCTTCGGTTAGAAATTGAGATGAGCACCAACCCTCCAGACTTGGACACGACTGGACTTAATGTCAGGGGAAACCTTTAACTTTACGATGTAAATGAGAAATGAATCTTCCTCTCTGCAATTTACTTCCTTCAAGTCCTTTACCACAAGCATTTTCTTTTACCAAGTAGAAAAAATACTAATAAAGAGAAAAACTCAGCTATTTCAATTCAAGCACCTCTTTTGCTAAATGGGAACTCAGACCCCTTCATCCTTTCTTTCTGCTGATTTGGCCTTAGTGTTAATGCCATTTAACACTCCCAACAGTCTCTGGCAAAAGAGGATTTCAGAAAATAATTCAAATGTTTCAATTCTTTAAATTCAGTGTACAATGACTAACCCACCAATACTTTTATAGTGTATATAAGCTAAAGAGAAGTACTGTACACAAACTATCTCAGAAGGGGAAAGAAATAATGTTGCTTAAATTGAGATGAGCAATACATTGGGGCTCTGTTCTCCAAACTGAAAACTGTGTACATGCGTATTTTAAGATGTCTACATAAAATAGGCAAATAATTAGCTGTACTTAGAGCTAATACTTCGGCCCATGCTGCTATTCTAAATTAGTTTGATATGGTATGACACCCAGTTCCACTTCCCAACCAGTAGTATGCTTCTAGTGCCATACAGGAGTTTTCAGAAGGGTATAAAATGATTGATTGAATGGGTCTTCTATAGCTGGGGCTTACCAACAGGATTTAAGCCATCATTATTAAAATTGGAAAGAGATTGACCAACCTCTTACATTTTCTGAAGATGCATACAATAAGGATTATGAGATACTTGGCAAATTAAAAACATCAACCTGGAACCAAACAAAATAAACAAGATAATGAAACAGGTTGTGTCAGTGTGGAATAGCCAACTCCATAATTCTTATGCATTGTAGAGGTTTTTTAATCTTTTGTCTGTATTGAACCCCATGCCTTAATAATCAAAGACGGCAGCTTGACCTGCTGTTCTCTTCCTGGAAGAGAAGACGTGAACTTTGAAACAGTCTTTATCCATATCTTTGGAACTTTGCTTATTACCTCAAGCCAAATACAAACCTAACGAGACACTGTCTGAACTATAGAGTCTATATTTACTTTAACTGTCAAATGTTTCAAAATAGCCTTATTAAATGACTTGTTTACTTATCTTATGAATATATCAAGGAAGGATATGAGAAAGGTTGCATTACAGGAACAGTTTTTGTGGACCTTACGGCAGCCTATGACACAGTGTAACATATAAAAATGCTGCAGAAAATCAACCATATTACCCAGGACTATGATTTTACAAAAACTGTCCAGACCCTCCTAGAAAACTGTAGCTTCTATGTGGAGCTTCAAGCCAGGAAAAGTAGATGGAGGAGGCAAAATAATGGTTTACCTCAAGGCAGCGTTCATACACTGACGTTGTTTAACATCTTTACTAATGATCAGCCACAGGCACTATTCACAAAGAGCTTTCTATATGCTGATGACTTTGACCTAACATCACAAGCAAAAGACTTTGAAACAGTTGAAAATCAATTTATTAATGCCCTGAAAGATCTCTCCAGCTACTACAAAGATAACCACCTGAAGCCTATCCCTGCCAAGACACAAATCCAAATCCACCTATGTAATCGTGAAGCCAACAGGAAATGGAAAGTTTCCTGGGAAGACCAAGAGTTCAAACACTGTTCCTATCCTTTTTTTTTTAATAATATTTATTCAGAATTTTTTGTTTTTGAGACACATAATTAAGACATACTATTATACAATTATACAATTATACAATTGCACAGTTATTCAATTGTAGTCAGCTAGGCACTGAACATTGAACATTAAACATTACACATTCCACATTCAGCCAAGGGGTTAGGGTGGGTAGGAGGGAGGAAGGGGTGGGTGGGTGGGGGGGGGGAGAGGTTAGTGGGGCGGGGGGGGAGTGAGAAAAAAAAAGGTGACCAAGGAAATGGTGCTACGTAGCACCTACACACACAATTACAGGGGCGTCATTCTATCGACAAATAACAATAAACAGGTGGACTTCCTCAAAGATTCAGCAGAGTTATACTAGTAACAAGAGAATATAAAGTCTCTAAATCATCTGCGCAGCTTCCCTAGTCTCCTAAAGTTATACTCTTCTTTTCTTTCAAATAGTGCCTGAATGGTTGCCAGTCAATCCTGCGTCTCTCGCTAATTTCATAAGTCATAGTCGCTAAAGTGTCCATCTCCATTAGATCTCTGATTTTTAATAGCCAGGTGTCAATTTTTGGTATCTCCTTGCTCTTCCACTTGCTAGCGAGCACAATTCTGGCGGCTGCTGAGAAATGAAACAACAACATGTCTTTGTTAGGATCTAACTGAAAGTCTAATAGATGTAGAAGAAAATAATCTGCTTTAAGCTCCATTTTTATCTGCAAGATCTTCTGCACTTCCCTATGCACCTCCCGCCAGAAGCTCCTGACTTTTTTTACACTGCCACCATGCATGGTAGTGGGTACCCAGCTCCTCCCCACACTTCCAGCAGTCACTGTTCGTTCCTTTGTGGAATTTTGCCATCTTCTGAGGGGTTAGGTACCACCGGTGAAAGACTTTTTGCCAGTTTTCTAGTATGTTGGCGGATTTTGCAAATTTCAATTTTCCCTTCCATATTGCCTCCCACTCGCTGAGGAGAATAGAGTGCCCGAAATCGGCTGCCCAGCTGGTCATGTTCTCCTTTACGACTTCCAATTCAGTTTCCCACTCCAGGAGCTTCCCGTATAAGGCTCTGACCACTTTTTTATCCTTTTCCATTATTTTGTCCCACAATGACTCTTGTGAGGAGAAGTCTTTCTTTTTGTCTTCCTTGAAGCAGTCAGTAATTTGCATATAGTGGAACCAGGAGAGCTTCTCGTCCGTTTCTCTCAAGGAGTCCAGGGGTTTCAGTTTCCATTGGCTGTCTTTTCTTTCCAGAAGAGTTTTATAGGTGTGCCATCTTTCGCTTGGTATTTCCCTTTTCTGTGTAGCTTCTATGGGGGACAGCCAGAGAGGGGTTTTGCTGTATAGTTTCCCCTTGTGTTTCTCCCACACTTTCAGCAGGGCAGCTCTTATGAAATGATTTGTAAAAAAATTTTCAATTTTGGCCTTGCCGTGCCACAAGTACCCGTGCCAGCCTCTTCTAATATCGAAGCCTTCAAGATTTAGGAGCTTCTTCTTTTTTAAGGTTGACCATTCCTTAACCCAGGATAGAACGCAGGCCTCATAGTAAGATTGGAGACTGGGTAGGCGAAAGCCCCCTCTTTCCCGAGCATCTATCATTATTTTATATTTAATTCTTGCCTTGCTGCCGCACCAGACGAATTTCATCATATCTTTTTTCCATCGAGTGAAGAGATGGTTAGTTCTAATCACAGGTATCGTCTGAAATAGGAACATCATTCTGGGGAGGAGATTCATCTTTATGAGGGCAATTCTGCCCAAGAGGCTTAGATTTAACTGCCTCCAGCCTTCCATCTTTTTACACATTTCTCTCCATGTTGGCTCAAAGTTGTTCTTAATCAGTTGTGAGTTACTAGATGTTAAATAGATCCCCAGGTATCTTATCTTGTTGGTCACACTTAGCTTTGTGGTGTTCTCTAATCTCGTCTTCTTAGCGTTATCCATGTTTTTAGTTAGAATTTTTGTCTTTGTCCTATTGACTTTGAGCCCCGAGACCTTCCCGTACGTTTCTATCTTATCCATCCATTTTTGAGTTGTTTCGATTGGATTTTCTATGATGCACACTATGTCATCGGCATAGGCTTTTATCTTGAACTCATCCTTCCTGACCTTAGTTCCTCTAAGGTCTTTGTCCCTCCTGATATCATCTAGTAAGATCTCCAGGGTCATAATGAATAACAACGGTGACAGGGGGCATCCCTGTCTGGTGCCTTTTTCTACTGTGATCTTCTCTGTTTGTTGGCCATTAATCCTTATCCTGGCACTCTGCTTTGAGTAGATCGTTTTTAGTGTGTTGATGAACTGGAAGCCCATGTCCTTCTCTCTTGCCAGTTGTAACATAAAGTCCCAATTGACCCGGTCAAAAGCTTTTTCTGCGTCTAGGAACAGCAGTCCAAGCTCTTTTTGAGGGTTGTTCCTATCCTAAATATCTTGGTGTCACCTTAGATCAGACACCAACATTTAGGGAACATTGTATTGAAGCTAATGAATTTGGTTTCTAGCTAAACATTCTGCCAGATTGAAAGAGGATACTGGGACAAAAGAAGTATGCATGTACACAACATGAGAGGTGATGCCTTCCATGAAGCATTTCCTGCTCTCTCTTTTTTTTTAAAGCTAATTGTACTTTGTATTTAAAGAGTTTTGTGGCAATACTGGAATTCAGTTCTTCATTTATAAAATGTGAGACTGTGTCATTCAAACAAACTGAGGAAATTTGGAAGATTAATGTGAGGTTAGGGGATTAAAATGGGGGATTTAAAAAGTCATACACATGGGACATTCAGAATGTGTATTGATCTTAAAGAGCAATATTTCTTTAAAGCCTTCTTCATTGTCTGCTCTGACTCTTTCTGGCGGATCTTGATTCTTCCACACATGAAAAGGCACTTCCCATGTACTTAGACAATTACTTATTTGCATTGTGATCTTCTAACGTTAATCACCTCTTAATGTCATGAATTAGGCCCCCGGTTGCTGACCAAAAGGTTGGCGGTTCAAATCCAGGGAGTGGGGTGAGCTCTTGCTGTTAGCCCCAGCTTCTGCCAACCTAGCAGTTTGAAAACATGCAAATATGAGTAGATCATTTGGAACTCTCTTCTGTAGGAAAGTAACAGTGCTCCATGCAGTCATGCTGGCCACATGACCTTGGAGGCTTCTACAGACAATGCTGGCTTTTTGGCTGAGAAATGGAGATGAGCACCACCCCCCAGAGTCGAACACGACTAGACTTAATGTCAGGGGAAACCTTTGGCTTTACCTATATCATGAATTAGGGAATTACATAGGAACTTTATTCCACCTACAAGCAAACTGAGCAGATATACTTTAAAACACCTCAAAAAAATCAGTTTCATGCTGTTTTCAAAGAAGTGTTACAATGTAAAAAGGAGAAAGGGAGGAGATACAATATTAAGTATGGAAGCATTTTTGAGTGGTTTTATTTCAGCATTAAATTTCATGTATATAAACCCACTTCATTATGACTGCATCTGCAATCTCCCCTTTTTTCCTTTTAATTCTCATTGTGACAGATATTTCTTTGAGTTGTTGAATTCTAGCTTTCTTCTTCCTTTGATGCCAGCAAAACAGATAAGCTTGTCTCTCATTTAAATGAAAAATTTCCACTAATTTTCTCTTGACTCACACAATTGTACCCGAGTTCTTTAGGTGTGTCTGACAGTCTAAATTATTTCAGAATATGATTTCTTTCTGAGGAAATTTCAGTATTATATGTGATAGGAATTAATGTCATAGTGAATTTAGCTATCATTAATTAACCCTGGATGAATCTGAGTGAATGAATCTCCTGCATTCATTCTGAGTGAATTCTGAGTGCAACCTAACAACCTCTGAGGATGCTTGCCACAGATGCAGGCGAAATGTCAGGAGAAAATGCTTCTAGAACATGACCCACAACCCGAAAAACCTACAACAACCCAATCTCCTGCATTGTCAGGAGATTCATTCACTCAGATTCATCCAGGTGGTGCAGCAGGTTAAACCACTGAGCTGCTGAACTTGCTGATGAAAGGTTGATGATTCAAATCCAGGGAACAGGCTGAGCTCCTGCTGTCAGCCCCAGCTTCTGCCAACATAGTTGGAAAACATGCAAATGTGAGTAGATCAATAGGTACCACTTCTGCTGGAAGGTAACGGCGCTCTGCAGTCATGCCAGCCACATGACCTTGGAGGTGTCTACAGACAACACCGGTTCTTCAACTTAGAAATGGAGATGAGCACCCCCCCCCCCCCCCTCCAGAGTGGGACATAACCAGACTGAATGTCTGGCGAAACCTTTACCTTTTACCATATTTTGAAGTTTTATTAACAAGCATTTAAACCTAAATTCAAATAACTTCTGAAATCCATACATTGAATTATATTGTTTCTATTGTAATCTGGGTGTATTCTAATGTAAAGTAAGGGTCTTGACTGTATGTCTATATGGGAGGGATTTTCATTCATCTTAATGTTTGCATTTCCCTCTAATGAATTTGGATAGCAAACCGTTGTAATGAGAGTAACATCTGTAATATGGCATTAGTAACATAGAATTATTAGTGCTTAACTTGAACTCTCTTTTCAGTGGCTGTTGGGACAACAGAAATAAACCAGTGTTTAGAAGAAGGAAACCCTGCACAGATCATCACCATTTTACAATCGCCAAACTTCAATTTACGAACTGTTCCAGAGTGTGCTGAAACCTACTACAGCAGTCTGCTGGAAGCCAAAAGTTTAAAACCCAAAGGTAACATTCTTGCCTGGCTCAGTCACATCACAGCAAACATGTGTTTAGTTTGTAAATGCTTTTCGTATTACACAAGAATTTGTTTGCTTTTGTGCTTTGTTAACCTTATGCCTAAGTAAACATTGAAAAAAAGGGCATGTACTAGCTGGTCTTTGAACCAATTACGTTAATTGGTCTGATGGCAACATGTGAAGTATTTCTGAAAGATCTCTCTGGATGATCTGGTGATGAGAGTGTTTATTTCTTATTAAGCATGGGGAAGAGTAGATGGTAGACCAATTTTGGATTCAGAGCGTTGTTGCAAACTAAAGCGGTTGTCCACATAAATTCCTGATGTTTCAGGAATTGCTCGCATTTTACCTATATTCCTGAAAAGTTGCTTCTGGAAAACACTTCACATTCCCAGAATTCCTGATTTCTGAGTCTCACAACAGTTTATATTGACTGTAACCAATGAAAAGTTATCTGCGTATGCGTGCCGTGGAGGCTGCAAAAATATGTTCCCCATAACAGAGGCACACTTTACTCTCAAAATACTTGGGAACTAATTTTTTTTGGGTCAAACTGATTATTCATCAAATTCAACATCCTGTTGTCTCTCAGTGACTAGTTTCCTTCCTGTGAGGCATCTGGAGCATGTGGCAAAGGGCAGTCATGCAATGTTCTTCTAACAACATCCACTTTTTTCTGGTTTTTACCAGTCCTAGCTCTCAAAGTGTGCATGAAATGTGACTTCCAAGAGCAATACAAACAGTATCTGTGAGGAAACAGCTTCCTTTTGCTCATGGTTTGAACCACAGATTAGTTGCCTCTTCCCTTCCTATCCATGTCACATGCTCCAGTCTTCTTTCTTCTCGTTCCCACAACTTAATGCTGGAGACTAAGGAAAAATATCCCTGTTTATTAGAAAGATGTCATTCAAAACCATAAACAACCTTGGACCCCCAGTACTTAAAGGAGCACCTCTCTTTCTATGTGCATAAAGACTGAGATTGGACAGATGGGGCACCAATAAGAGCAATAAATTATGGGAGAACACAAGTGAAGACCATCTTTGTTGTGGTGCCTGTACCTTCCCCATAGAGGCTTCGTTGGCATTGGCATTGGTTTTGTTCCAGTGCCAAGTTAAATCATGTTTTTAATTAAACACTTTGCAGCCTAATAGAGCTCTTCCAAAATATACATGGACATGGATTTAATTGTTTCTTCTTGTTTCAGGTAGTTTTAATTTGTTAAATCGTTTAATATGATTTTACTCTTGTTATTTTTATTGCTTATTTTTAAAAAAAATTTTTAAAGTTGTTGATTTTAGTATTAGCCTCTGTGAGGCCCATTCTATATTGCAATATAATGCAATTTGAAACTGCATTATATGGTCAGTGTAGACCATATAATGCACCACCTTATATGCACTACCATGCAGTGTAGACCACCTGTGGTGTATGGACCACCAGTGGTCCACAAGAACTAAAATATGGTCCGCGGAGTCACCATTACTACACCGTTGCATTGTGAGTAACTGGTCTCACAAAACCCTCTTATAGTTCCAGGGTTATTAAATTGGTTTTCTGTGGTTGAGCAGATGGTGACTACTGGATGGTGTATGTTCTGTATCAGAAACTAAAGCTGGTGTGGTCTACCCAATGCAGTTTTCTGAATCAGCACCCCAAATAACCAAATGGAATCTAAAGTTGACCAAAAACTGGAGCGTAACACTTTTGGTACTAATGTTGGAGAGTGGTCCCTGGTCAAGTGATCCCTGGTCAAAAAAAAAAAGGTTGGGAACCACTGGTATAAACTCATATAATGCAGCTTAACTGCATTATCTGAGTCTACACTGACCATATTATGGAATTTGAAACTGTATTATATGACACTGTAGATGGTGACTGAGATCACATTAGAAACGTTAAGATATAAATACAGGCAGTCCCACTATAAAATAAAGCCAGAATATTTTCACTAAAAAAAAAAAAAAAAAAAGAGAATGGGGTGAGACAACAGGAAGTGAGAGAAATCTACCCCCCCCCCCCAAAAAGGAAATTCATCACAGAAGAAAGGGTGTTGCAACTGAAGCTTTCTCACCAATCCTTGTTTTAAAAAATCCAATTATCACAGGGACAGAAACTGAGGTGAAATCTTCTGAATAGACAGCAAAGAAAATACCACAGGGGTGTTATCCCTTACCTATTTTATCCAGAACTAAAAAAGATCACATGAGTACAGGAGAATTAAACCTTCCATCCTAACCAGTTCTTAAAAACTATGTCATCCCCTGGTCACCTGGCATGGGACTAAGAGAAGAGAAAAGAAAAAAACTATATTAATGCTCAATAGACACTGCTCCTGTAAAATAGCTTCTAGTTTAGGTCACAAAGTCTCTTCTAAAAAGCAGACCAAGTGAAGAACGAAATGTAAGTTCCAGGAATTCTTGGAAATAAAATATGTTATATAAAGGCTATTAGCTTTTGAGTCTTTCATTAGCAGTTGGTGCAAATAATGAGGATGCTGTTGTATTTGGGCATTGAATGTTTGCCTTTTATATTTGGAATTCACCTTGAGTCCCTTCGGGGAGATAGACCGGAATAGAAATAAAGATGATGATGATTATAAAAGCCACCCATACTGCATAGACAAAGGCTGGAGATTATTTGAAGTTTTAAAAATGTAACCATGTCATTATGTTTCTACCTATTTATTTATTTATCGTGTCAGGAGCAACCAGACAGTTGTATTACATTTTTTAACAAAAACAAACAAACAAACAAACAGAGAAAACGCAAAGTTTGCAAGCTTGGTAGTTGATTAAATGTCCTTTGACCAGTAGCTGGCCACTTGGAGTGCCTCTGGTGTTGCTGCAAGAAGGTCCTCCATTGTGCATGTGGTGGGGCTCAGTTTGCATTACAGCAGGTGATCTGTGGTTTGCTCTTCTCCACATTCGCATGTTGTGGATTCCACTTTGTAGCCCCATTTCTGAAGGTTGGCTCTGCATTTCGTAGTGCCAGAGCGCAGTCTGTTCAGCGCCTTCCAAGTCGCCCAGTTTTCTGTGTGCCCAGGGGGGAGTCTCTCATGTTTCTACTTGAAGTGGTGACTATAGCATGACCTGGGGTGGAAAGGGACTTGAAACTGGCCCCTGAACTCAGCAAAATTGTGTACCTCAGCTGTAACATGCATGCAAACATACATACATACATACATACATTAGCTGTTCATTTACCTCTGTTTCAAAACTGATTCGTTCTTTTGATCTGCTTATGCTGTAGTGTTTGTAATGTTTGCATATCAATTGATGCTTTCCTCTCTGAAGATACAGAAATCAATGTATTAAGATTACTTAATACATTGATTTACTCCTGGTGTTAAAGGAGTAGAAAAAAAACTATCTATGGTTATATTAGTTATGTAATATAATCATATTTCCTTTTAACACTTATAGATCCAGATGAAGGCCCTTGGATCAACATTTTAATGCAAGGCCTCTATAATTATTACTACAATGTGGAAACTGGAACAGGCACCTGTATTCCTCCTGAAGGAATTGTCCCCAAAACATCTTGGCTGACTGGTGAAGAGATTAAGGTAGAATGTTGAAAACATGGGCTGTTCGGAAGTTTTTGTTGTTGTTTTTGTTTGTTTTTTTTTCTTTTATTTTTAAGCAGAAGGGATAAAGCCTGGAGTTGGGGTGATTTTCCAATTTCAAATGTGGTTATATTCATTCAACTTGAATCACACAGTAGGCTTTACATCTAATATTTCATCTTAATTGAGTAGGCACACTGTGGCTCTCCAAGTCTGTTTTTTTCAGGGAGCAGGACCAGGGGTCCTTTCAGTTTATTTTATCCCAAGAGGACAAAAACACTGAAAATGTCCCCTACCTCTGGAGAACATGTATAGCTTCCTTCTTTCTTAATTTCCTTCTATATTTCTTTTCTTTTGTCAAAGGAAGTTACTTAAATAATTCTTATCCAAGCACACCAGTAATCTGGAGTGGATGAGAATGTGTTTCCTTTAGAGCAGTGGTTCTCAACCTGTGGGTCCCCAGGTGTTTTGGCCTACAACTCCCAGAAATCCCAGCTAGTTTACCAGCTGTTAGGATTTCTGGGCGTTGAAGGTCAAAACATCTGGGGACCCACAGGTTGAGAACCACTGCTTTAGAGCAAGGCTAAACAACTCCTAGAGCAGTGGTTCGCAACCTTCCAAATGCCGTGACCTTTAATACAGTTCCTCATGTTATGGTAACTCCTAACCATAAAATTATTTTCATTGCTACTTCATAACTGTAATTTTGCTACTGTTATGAATTGTAATGTAAATATCTGATATGCTGGAAGTATTTTCATTCACTGGACCAAATTTGGCACAAATATTAGATATGCCCAAATTTGAATACTGGAGAAAATGGTTACTAATGGCCCTTCCACAGAGCCATATAACCCAGAATATCAATCCTATAATATCTGCTTTGAACTGGGTTATTTGAGTCCACAGTGCCATATATTCCAGTACAAAGCAGATGATGTGGGGTTTTATTCAGCTGTGTGGAAGGGGGCTGAGTAAATGCTAGTAGTTCTAGGCAACTAGTTACTATATATGGCAGGAATAAATTTATATAGGAAATAGGCGGATTCTGCTATTTTGAGGACCAGGGATTTTATGAAGTAACTTGCAAAACATACCTTTATGGTATATTTCATTATTCCCTCAAATTGTTAATGTCTTTCGAAACAGCTAAAGATTGCAACAGGCGCAACATATGTAGCTTCTGTTGAACTTGTTATTTCAGTGACAAGAAGGAAACTTGTTTTATACATTGGTGAACCATGTTGTTGTCGAGTACATTGCTCAAGACACTTGACAGCATTTTAAAAATAAGTAAGATATTATGAATGCTTATGTGGAGCCCACATAATCAGTGCAGTTTTAAGCCTTGTACTATTCCATTGTGAAGCAACATGAATCTCAGAAGCCATTTTACAACTTAATTGAAGTGAGATGATGGCATTGTGAGGGTAGACTTTGGCTAGTAGGACGTATAGTAAGCTACTGCAACTGACTTTTGCATGGCTCTTTATGCTTTGCTCCAACCATTGCATTCTCTTTTCCTCTCTTAGAATATTGTTAATCAGATCACATCAGATTA
The DNA here is from genome assembly GCF_037176765.1 of Anolis sagrei. Classification (NCBI taxonomy): domain Eukaryota; kingdom Metazoa; phylum Chordata; class Lepidosauria; order Squamata; family Anolidae; genus Anolis; species Anolis sagrei. The sequence continues at coordinate 264,504,921 of NC_090022.1, forward strand.
CAACAGAGAACAGTTGTGGTTTGCAAATGAGGACCTGATCATTCAACTGCAGGCTAGAGCAAGAGGGTTCCTCATCAGAAGAAAATACAAGGAAAGAAAAGCATATCTTCAAACCCAGGAGCCATCAGTGATAAAACTTCAGGTATCATTATTTAGTGAAAATTCTTTGCTGCACCTGGATGTTGATGAACAATAGCCTGAAAATTATTTTAGATAACTTTGGAGAATGTCTTGCTACATTTTTGATGATGAGAGGAAATACCCAAGTGTCCCGTTTGTGCACAATATTATAATAAGCACATATAAACTGGAAAATAATTCCTGTGTAGTGAACAAACCTGTTATTTATGCACACAATTGAGATGTGCTTATGCCTTCTTTGATTTCTACAAGAGAAACCATGTACATAATCAGTCCTGTCATATGCAGTTTGTTGTCATTTCCTTGTAGTCATGTTGGCAGGCCCTACAGTAGTCTTGGTCTTGATAGACCAGGGTCACTGTTGCAGCCTTGCATTCTTTCTGTGCCTATATGATGGTTTAAGGATTAACATTAGAACACCTTGACAAAACATATAATATTACATTACCTTGTTTAACAGTTGCTGTGTTATTAATGCTGGTCCTCTTTTGAAACAATTCAGAATTTGATCTAAATATTATTATTATTTATTTATGAAGAAAGCTTTGAGTGCTGATATTTTATTTAGAAAATTAAATCATCATAAAAAATACATGTCAGGAGTGACTTGAGAAACTGCAAGTCGCTTCTGGTGTGAGAGAATTTGCCGTCTGTATGGATGTTGTCCAGGGGATGCCCGGATGTTTGATGTTTCACCATCCTGTGGGAGATTTCTCTCATATCCCCACATGGGGAGCTAAAGCTGACAGACGGAAATTCACCCTGCTCCCCAGTTTCAAACCACTGACCTTTCGGTCAGCAGTCCTGCCGGCACAAGGGTTTCACCATTGCGCCACCGGAGGATCCATTATATATTTAATAAATTCTTTTTAAAAAATGTCTTTTGCCAAAAAGTACTCTTAAGTAGATTTAGAAAATATTTTAGAATTGATCATATTTTTAATATTTTGCATCTGAAAAAATAAAACAGGCATGCTGGAAAGGATATAAGCAAAGGAAAATCTATTCTGAAAGACTTGAAATGCTGCAAAGAAACGTTGCATCTATTACTAAGGTAAGTGCCCCATATGTTTGAAAAACTGCTGTGCTGATTTATCTTAGTTGTCTTCTGGTGCCTTCAACCATAAGGAAACTGTTTAAAATGTATTTTGGGCTTGGAACTCCAGAAAGAGTTGACTGAATGATAGTGGTGACTGAAAACTGTAGAGAAATTTCTACTATTGTATGCATTTCATAGAAGAGCGAACACTGACACTATTGTTAAGCATTAGTGTTGCATATCTTATATACCTTTTTTCATAGTCTACCTTTTCTGTAGACTTAAGTAGGTATTCTTAATGTATGCACACTGCATCCCCACAACCTCTGAGGATGCCTGCCATAGATGTGGGTGGAACATGACCATTCAGCCCAGAAAAACTCACAGCAACCCAGTGATTCCAGCCATAAAAGCCTTTGACAACCCTGGATGCATTGTTTGTTCATCCATTCAATTGATGTGTGTGTATATATATATATATATATATGTTCAGATTATATCCAATATATCAATTGCATCTTAGTATGTTTGTTTGTACTTGAGACTGTTTTCCAAAATTGGGACTAAAGGCAGCTTACAAATTAAAATGAGTACAGTATAGACATAATGTATAGAAACTGAGCCCTGAAATAAAATGAAACAGTTGCTCTAAGGAGCCCCTGCCTGAAATGCTTGTCTTACAGATGATTTGTACACATGTTATTTAAAACTAATATCTTTAAAAATCAGCAAAAAATTTAACTATAGTTTTTAAGTATCTCTTCCTTCCTTTTACCTTTAGATCCAGGCATGGGTTAAAATGTGGTTAGCAAGAAGAGCATACAAGAAACGTCTGCAATATTTCAAAGATCATGTAAGATGTTTACTTTTCATATTTCTTCCTTGTTCATTAGTAGGTTCTTGCTGCTTTCCATTTGACCAGAGGAAAACATTTCTACAGATCAGACATTTTCTCCTTGAGGTCAAAGAGTTGGTGTGGGGGGAAGAAAGTTGGTGATTTAGTTTGTACTCTGTGTACATAAAGAATAATTGCAGCCAGGCCGTTTCTTGTGTGGTAATGTCTGAAAATGCATTGTTTTGGCCTCTTTCAGAATGACGAAATTGTGAAGATTCAAGCCTTCCTTAAAGCGAACAAAGCTAGGGAAGACTACAGAATATTGAGTAAGTGCAAAATAATAGTTTTATGTACAGTATGTTCTAAGACAGAGGGGAATTATATGGTCTCCAGATTTGTTGGACTGCAACTCCCAACATACTTCACCATTGACTACACTGGTTAGGGATGCTGAAATTTCAGTCCAGCAACATCTGGAAAGCTGCATAAGTGCACAGCTGGGTGTCTTAAAAATAGCAGCACTAAGTGTTGCAATAGTTTTGTGGAATTTGTTTAGAATTGAAATGTCTAAAGTTATTAAATGTAATTTCTTGTTTCTTTATTTGACTTATAGCGGGTTCTGAAAACCCTCCTTTGAATGTCCTGCGCAAATTTGCCTACCTCATGGATCAGAGTGATTTGGACTTCCAAGAAGAGCTGGAAGTAACCAGGTTAAGGGAAGAGGTGGTCACAAATATCCGATCTAGTCAACAACTAGAAAAAGATCTGAATCTTATGGATATCAAGATAGGATTGCTGGTAAAAAATAGAATAACATTACAGGTTAGTCAACTTGGATGAGACTTGCTGATTTGGTAAATTTAAGGCATGTTGCTTGCTACTTTCCCCTTAAATGATAATTAATGATGTGATACTTCCTCTTCTTCATTCCACAATCTGTGTTTGCCACCTTCAACTCTGTTGAGTGTCTATGGCTGACATTTTAACTGGGCTCTATGTATTAACTCAGTGCCAGTATTTTAGATGTTAGTTCATTGTTTAATTACTTTTACCCATAGTATGAACTTTTTTTTATAATACAGTAAGTCTCCTGCATTTATGAGGGATTTATTATCAAACTATGGTTATGTGAAACTATGGATACAACTAGACTCCACTAAATTACCTCACTTATGGCCCAGAATCCCATAGAGTTGTGTTGGAGGATCCAGAGATTCCTATGGGAGATATGCTCTTTCAGAACTTTCTAGGTCTTCCAATGCAACCCTAGTAACTACTGAGAAAGCATATCATAAAATTGCATGGAGGGTCATGCAATTTTATGATAGACAGTTTTCCTCAAACACAGGGTAAGTAAAACCATGGATATGGGTTTCATAGTTCTGGGATCATGCCATATTAACTGAAACACAAAACTTGGTAATGTTGCTTTTTTGGGCTACAACTTCCTGAATCTGAAAGATTCTAGCTGGAAAATTTCAGGGATTTGTAGTCCAAAAACATTCAATTTTCATGTTCTGTTTACACAGAAAGATAGGAAAGTTTATCTGGTTGTAGGGGAGAATTTCAGTTACCCCAAATGCCCGATGTCTAATGTTCACAAACTTTTAAGATAGCTGTTGAATTATAGCTCTCCTTCGCCTTGACAGGATGTCATATCACACAGCAAGAAGCTGAACAAAAAAAGCAAAAATCAGATGGAAGAGATGGTAACTGGGGACAAGCAAGGCATCAAAGGCCTGAGCAAAGAGAGGAGAAAAAAACTGGAGGCCTATCAACATTTGTTTTATCTTCTGCAGGTAAGTGTCCAATAGCTGAAAGTCCAGCTTAGTTCGTTGTATAATTTGCATTCTAGAGGATGTCAAATTCTCATTTTTACTCTGTGGAATAAAAACTCTTTGTTACAGTGTACTATTTTCTGTGTTGTTATCCTGCTTTGCTTTCATTGTTACTCTTCTTTTTTAAAAAAAATATATATCCAGGATTCAAGTTTCTCTTTTAGTTTGTGATGATTACAGTCAGTTGTATTTTCCCCATGTTCCTTTATTTTGTTTCTTGGTGTTTAGCTGTGTGATGATCTTTAATGATGGCCATACTTATCTTGAATGAAAAAAACAACAACATTAAAATCATTCTGTCAGTACATAAGGATTGAAGTCTAAAGACCACAAGTAATACAAAACTTTACAGGGAAAGAGAACTCTCCCGCCCACTCCTATCTGTAACAGTGCCTTGCACCCTTTGAAAACATGCTGCCAGGAGGCATTGACCCATCCAGTTGAGATGGCAAAGGAGAAGAAAATGAGCCAAAACTACATGGAAGCACCTAGTTTGTTTCCCCTACCATACAGCCTCCCTTACCTCTCCATTCTTGCAGTATCTCATACTCTGAGGTATCTTTGGGGTCTTAGTATACTTGGAAGTTTAAGATCCAGTTCAAAGCCTAAAAGGTTCATCACTGATCCATGGCTTTCTTAATACATTCCACACAAATAGCACATCTGTCTCTTTCCAGGCTAGTCTTTTTTCTTGAAATCCTTGAAATTAAGAGGACAGATGACAAGGATTCTGGTTAATCTGTAGTTTGCCATCATGAAGATATATCATTCTTTAGATAATGAGATTGGGAAAAGAGGAAGTTTAGTCCACCAGGAATGGAGAATATGACAGTTTTTTTGGGATTTCTGGAATTTGAGAGCTTTTTTGAAGTAACACAGTGATACATGGGAAAATATTAAAATAGTAGAAAGCAGGGGATCTTGGACCAGAGCTGAATAATGATGGCAAAGAGATTCTAACAGGAGTGATGTGGGCAGCTGGTGTGCTTATCTGGATGGCATGGAGTATTTTGAGAAACTTATCAAGCACCATTCTTTGGGAAATTGTGGGATCATTGTTGCAAAACCAGTGGAGGTGGCCCCTTGGATGACTAACAAGCTAGGAGTTTGAGAATAACACTTTAAAGGTAGCCTGAGTTTGTTCCTATGAACTACAAAGATAGCTGTGATACTTCCATAGTAAGATTTCATCTTAATGCTTTCATCCATGTGCATGTTCTCCTTTTGAAACAGTTTCACTGACTGTTGGTCCATTTCTGGGCACAATTCATAGTACTTGTTTTGAGCCATAGAGCCCTATATGGCTTTGATATATGCTATCCTGAAAGCCCTATTTCCTCATATAAGCTTGCCCAAGTCTAGTGACTTTCAGAGAAAGGTTTTCTCGGGCTCAGCTGGTGAGGACATGGGGAGGGAGCCTTCGCAGTGGTTATTCCCTTTTAAGGATGACCCCATTCTCTGCTGTCCTTTTGCTGGCTAGCAAAGAATTTCCTGTTTAAAGAGGCTTCCATCCTTAACTGACCAGGGTAGAGTGATGTAGATTAGCAGATTACAAGATAGATAAGATATGGGTCATTCCATGGAGAGGGGGAAAGTACCAGTCTCACCTCAGGAGGTTTGTTCCCCCTGGCCACTTTTACCACCATTCTCCTGCCAAGACATTTCAAAAGGCCAGAAGTAGCACCACAGAAGAGAGATTAGAGGGTGTCAGTGCTGCTTTTAGGTTCTCCTGGGACAAATGAAGCTCTTACCTTTTGCCAGACAAGAGTTAAAATGCTATATTCAGTGGTTGATTGGTTATGTTATTACTTAATTTTTGTTTATCTGTTATAATATTAATTTTGTTATAGTTGTGAATTTTCTTTTAGTATTGGGGTGTGTGTGCGTTTATTTCTCTTTGTTCGTGTATTCTGGCATTGAATGTTTACAATTTCTTGTTGGAATCTGCCCTCTGGGGAGATAGGGCAGTATATAAATAAAGTTGTTGTTGTTATTATTATTATTATTATTATTATTATTATTATATGAAACAAAACAAGATTAGTACACAGCAAACAAGATCATTATGCTGGTTGTTGTAGTCAGACACTTCCTAAGTGTCTAGGACTATGTGATGTATCAGTGAATAATGTGTGCAGATCCCAGTAGGGTGGCCTTTTGCAGTTGGCAGATGGTAATTTTGTCTGTTCTTCACTGTGGCACTTATTCAGGCAGCATTCAGTCATTATTAAGTGTGAATTAGTACTCATCTAGATGGTTTTGATTTATTTGTGCTTATAAATCAAGTAGTAGGAAAGTATATATTTTTATTAATGTATTATTATTATTATTTTTCATAGACTAATCCAACTTACCTGGCGAAGTTGATTTTCCAGATGCCCCAGAATAAATCTACCAAGTTTATGGATACAGTTATTTTCACTTTGTACAACTATGCTTCTAATCCACGAGAGGAATACTTGCTTCTGAAGCTGTTTAAAACTGCTCTAGAAGAAGAGATACAGTGCGTATATTAAAAGAGGGAAAACTTCCTCTTAGGTTTTTCTGTTTTATCGTACTTTTCTTTATCTTGACTGATTAAGTAAAATATCCTTAAAAATAACATACCGTACAATACAATCCATGGTACCATTATCTGCAATCTTACTCACATCTAAATAATGTGTTCTCTCTAGATATTTTCTAGTTCTTCCAGTACAATTCTGTATGTAGTATGCTTCTTGCAAAAGTTGACCATATAATAATCATTCTGAATGACCTAGAAATACTAGAGATTCTGTAATATGTTTCCACTGAAAGTTGTTCATTTCCGTAAGGTTCATCATTTTTTGTATTGTCATATTTCTGCGCTAAGTCTGGGAACATATTCCCCACAGATATTGGGATTGTTCAATATTTCTGTTTCAAGTGCCATTTCTTCATTTTAGTAATTTTTTTAAATTGACTAGTATAGTGTTGCAAAATCATGGATTTTTTTTAAAGAAATCACAGTGGAGAGAACAAACTGCTATATTCAGATGGTGCCAATATTGCTTTGATTGTCTTCAACTAGAGCTGAAGTGTGATTATTATTTTATTGCAGTTCCAAAGTAGACCAGATTCAAGATATTGTCACAGGAAATCCGACTGTCATCAAGATGGTGGTCAGCTTTAACCGAGGTGCTCGGGGACAGAATACTCTACGCCAGCTGTTGGCACCTGTGGTGAAAGAGATAATGGATGACAAATCTCTAGTGATCAACACAAGCCCTGTGGAAGTATACAAGGCCTGGGTAAATCAACTGGAAATGCAAACTGGAGAAGCTAGGTAGGTATATCTGCAGAGGTAGATAAAACAGAGTGTAATTTTTAATTATTTATTAGTGGGAGGAAGGAGCAAATATCCCAAATATTAGGGTCAGGGTTAACAGCTTAGGCTGTTAGGAAGTTAGTTATGTGAATATAATCTGAATATAATCTGAATATAGAAGTGTTGTTGCCGGACCTGGAAGTTCCTAGAGAGACGTAGGAATAGCAATTCGAGTCTCTTCTCAGAAAGAAAAAGAGAAGAACAAAGGTGGGGATGTGAAAGCCGTTGCCGAGAAGAGCTCCACGGACAAAAAGCGGGAGTGGAAGAAGAAGAAGCTGGCGAGGCAGATCAAGTTGCGAGAGAAGAAGAAGCGCCAGAAGCTCCTGGAGAAGAAGGTGGAGGAAAACCCCAGGTTCACCAAGAAGGCTTCGGTGGCTGAGCTGAAAAAGCTGACCAAGGAAGGCCAGACTTCACTGCTCAAGGATGACGGCAAAGACATGGCTTTGAAGTCCTCCAAGGCGTTCTTCTCCCAGTTCCAAGATCAAGTGAAAATGCAAATCGGAGAAGCCAAGAAAAGCCAGCGGAAGCCCAAGAAGCGGGCGCTCTCTGCCCAGAAGCTCAAGCTGTGATATATTATGCATGACATATTTTGTATAAATTAAAAGTAAGCTGGATTCTCCAAAAAAAAAAGGAAGTTAGTTATTATTAAGTATGTTTCTTACTTTTGGCTGGATAGATCACCTTGCACACTGAAACAATTGGCATCTAAATGAGAAAATGAAATGTTAAAGTTTATTTACACTATTTATACCCTGCCTTTCTCTACCTCTTTTTTTTTTTTGTTAAAACTGTTTATTTTTATTATGGTACATAACAGAAAAGCAAACCATGGTAAATCAGATATAATCGGGTACCAATATTTTTGACGTGTACATGCTTATCTACCTTATTCAATCAATCAGTTAATTTTGACGTTAAGTACAAATTATTATCATTTACATATCTTAATACACATAAACTTGCTATTTCTGGCTGTTTTCCACTGCTTTCAGTCAGAGCTTAGTATTATTATTTTTTTCATGCCTTCCTCTACCTCGAAGGGGACTCATGGTGGCTTACATAGAGGCAATTTTTCAATGCCTTAAAACACATACAATTCCAAAATATTGAAAATTAAAATTAAATTAAAATTAAGATATACTAAAAACATTTAAAAACATTACATTTCATATGTAAGTCATGCCATCCATAATCTTAGTCCAAGACATTCTAGCCTTTGTACTATGGATTATAAGCATGTGATTGATATTCAGATATGGAAGTAAAGTTTATGAACAGCGTGTGATAACATACAACATAGAATGGAACCTTGTGGGACACCACAGGTCAATGGCCAGGGGTCCGTGCAAGTGTCCCCAGCTTCACCAACTTTGTATTGAACTTTTTAAAAATGCAACATTCTTGTGCTCTGCACAGGTGTCTTTATTTCTTCCTCTTTTTTAATTATTTCTTTTATGTAGCAAACTACCTTATGATGTAACAACAGAACAAGCATTGACGCATCCTGAAGTGGTGAATCGATTGGAGACATCAATTCAGAGCCTTAGAGCAGTAACTGATAAAGTCCTCACTTCCATATTCTCATCTCTAAACTTAATGCCGTAAGTCTGGGATCCAAGTAGAACTTTGGTGAAACTTTGTGGAAGAATTATTGGAAAAATGCAAGAATGCGCTTAAGCATGCTTTGATCTACAGTGGCACTTCACCAGCAGAGGGGGGTATTCCCCTGCATCCTCAAATTCAGATATGTTATTAGCATTCATAATGTATCTTTCTCTTTTGTGTTAACATATGGTTTTAGTGCCATCTTGTTTTGTTTAGTTCCAAAGTTTGTAAAAACAAATGCAATGCTTTGTTTTGAGTTTCCTTGGGTTGACTTGAATTAGTTGTTTTTCATCCTCTCTCCATTATTTTCTTTTTTCATCTATTTCATGTAGTTATGGATTGAGATATATAGCCAAAGTTCTGAAGAACTCGCTCCATGAGAAATTTCCAGATGCAACAGAAGATGAGCTATTAAAGGTAGATTTGTGAGGGTGATTTGTCAACATCTTTCTAATTATGTGGAGAAAGTGCCTTGCTTTAGGGAACAGGGTAGGTCAGCAGGTGATAAAAAAGAAGTATCTCTGTTTGCTCATTGGTGCGCTTGAAGATGTGACAACTTAGATGGAATGTTCTCATTGTATCTCTTAGAGCACAGGCTTTAATGGCTGGTGTCAATTCCTGTGCTGGTGGCAGGGTTAAGATGAGTTCCAGGGCTAGTATAAAGGATGCATGAATGCCTGATTCAGGAGTAGCCAATTTGTGGCTTTTCAGTTGTTTTTGCACTGTAGTACTTATCAACTGTAGCCAAAATAGACAATAGTGCGCGATGATGGGAGTGGCAGTCCAGCAACATTAGGAGGGTCTAATTGTTATAAGCTTCTGCCTTAAGATTAGATATTAAACTTCACATTTCATTTACATGAGAATATTTCTTTAAACTATTTATAACTAATCATAGATGCACTGGAGCATATAGATACATCTTAGTTGTTTGAAAATGCTTCAAAACAGTGGTTCTCAACCTGTAGGTCTCCAGATGTTTTGGCCTTCAACTCCCAGAAATCTTAACAGCTTACCAGCTTAACTGGCTGGGATTTCTGGGAGTTGTAGGCCAAAACACCTGGGGGTCACACAGGTTGAGGACCACTTCATTAAAAGGTGGGAATATGAAATTGTATTCAGTCTTGAGTTACTAAAGCACTTGACTTTCTAGTGCAGTTCTAGGTGCTTAAGGTGCTGTTTCTACTTTTTGGCGCTCAAAGAGGCCAAAGTCTACCACCATTCAAACTGTTTAAATAAGGGTGTGGAGGATAAACATCTATATTGCTTTCATTTATATCCATATGTATACAAATTATACCCCCAGGATTCATTTTCTAAAAACTAAAGATAATATGCCAGGATATTCCTTCTCCTTTATTTGTAAGTGTGTATCATTTGTGCCTGGCTCTGTCTGGTATATGTTGGATTCAAGTGAATCCAAAACAAAAATCAAAAGCAGAGTAGATACAATCAGCCTGGAGCTGACCCAACATTATCTCAAGTTGTACTTATTTATCAGTTGCTATATAACTCGGTTTGGCATATCATCCCATTCTTCCATAATCAGACTTGCCTCTTTAGGCATGACTTGCTCCTGCTTGTTACTTGCATTTTCTATTTTGGTTGGAAAGTGTGATACCAAATTGGCAAGTTCTCCTGGAGGAAATGTCCATGTTGAGTGATAAGCAACTGAAAGCCAGTGTCCTTATCAGTAACTTCTTAGCACCAGTGAACATTGAACTCTGTGCATAAATACTCTTTTCCTGATGGTCAGAGTATTGGCATAAGATACAAGGCTTTAAAATTTTACATTTTCACTGAGGATAAAATCTTATTGAACTCAAAAGGCATAACTTCAAAATATAAGGATACTTAAAATCAGGATGTTAGTGAAACCTGAAAGGCATTTGAACTGATCTTCAATAATCTCGCTTTTTGATTTTTAGTAGCAGCACTGAACAACTCAGATACAATAACACTCTGGGTCTGAACTTAAAAGGAAATAGCTAAGGTCTAAAGAATCCCCCCCTTTTTTTAGTCATGTCAGAAGTGACTTGAGAAACTGCAAGTCGCTTCTGTTGTGAGAGAATCAGCCATCTGCAAGGACGTTGCCCAAGGGACGCCCGAATGTTTTACCATCCTGTGGGAAGCTTCTCTCATATCCCCATGTGAGAAGCTGGAGCTGACAGATGAGAGCTCATCCCACTCCCCGGATTCAAACCGCCAACCTTTAGGTCAGCAGTTCAGTCCACACAAGGGTTTAACCCATTGCACCATGTGGCTCCAATGATAAGAATCCCCTAATCAAGCAAGATCTTCAGAAGTGCATCCTAGAAAAGGACTTTTCCCTGTTTCCAATATTATTAAACTGATTTTAATAATATTAGTGATAAGTATGAATCATAGGTTTGATTTTGTAAGGCCATTACTATATTAATGGATTTCCCCCTTTCCTATCTGTATAGTCTATTCTGCAGCTAATATATACATTAGTTAAGAAATACTATCTCTGGACCAAAACTCTAGCTACATTCAAATGACAGTTGTTGTAAGTGAAAGAGAGAGATGCAGGGGCATGCTGGTGCATAGAAACAAGACTAATTCTGTGATTCGGATATGATGTTATCACTGGGCTTTCTGGATTGTGGGAGATCAGATAAATAAGAAGTATTCGTGGTTTCTGACACTGGCGTGTTAAAAGAACAACAAGTTAAAGATCTTGGTTTAACTATCGTGCCAGATAAACCACAGCCTAGCTCATTGCATTATTCTTCCTGAGAAGGGAGCCAAGCCAGAGCTATTAAGCAGCATGTACCAGCATGATTATTCATTCATTATGAGCTAATTTCTAAGAACTTTGGTTCACCATGACATGGAAATATGGTCCATGAATAAACTTTTTGAACACAAGGATTTTTTTAAAAAAAAAAACTTTTCCCTTTATAGATTGTTGGAAATCTCCTCTATTACCGGTTTATGAATCCAGCGATTGTTGCACCTGATGGATTTGACATAATTGACATGACGGCAGGAGGCCAGATCCATTCTGAACAGAGGAGGAATTTGGGTTGTGTGGCCAAAGTCCTTCAACATGCTGCCTCAAATAACCTCTTTGAAGGGGAAAACGCACATCTCTCATCCATGAACAGTTACCTCTCTCAAACATATGAGAAATTTAGGTACGTACTGAAATAAATACCCAGTAAATTATGAGACAGAAACATACCTGAGGTGCCAGTTTTCTGAAATTTTAGATTTAAATTATATTTTAGATTATTTTTTTCTATAGGTAAAAGCCTTTTCTATTACCCAGATCATTTCCTTATTAATATTACAACTAGGTAAAGGTAAAGGTTTCCCCTTGAGATTAAGTCTAGTTGTGTCCAACTCTGGGGGGTGGTGCTCTTCTCCATTTCAAAGCTGAAGAGCCAGCATTGTCCATAGACACCTCCAAGGTCATGTGGCCAGCATAACTACATGGAGCGCCATTACCTTCCCTCCGGAGCGGTATCTGTTGATCTACTCACATTTGCATGATTTCGAACTGCTGGGTTGGCAGAAGCTGTGTCTAACACTGGGAGCTCACCCCGCTTCCCGGATTTGAACCGCCAGCCTTTTGGTCAGCAAGTTTAGTGGCTCTGCAATTCAGCCCACTGCACCACCAGATGAACTAGCCATGTGCATTCACCTGCTCGCAGACTTCCCACCTAACATGCATGTCTTGGTAGTTCTTGTAATGACAGATTGTGTTCATCTCAGGGGGAATAACTGCATAATTTATGCTATAGAAAACTGTATGCTATAGTAGGAAAAGCATATTTACAGTACTCATTTTTTTCTATTTCTTCAGACAATAGTAGTAAATGGTGCTTGGTTAGCTTGCCAAAATGTTTTGAAAAAACGATGGTCTTTGACCCAAATAAATTTGCAGTCTGGGTGGTGTCGTCACTTTGCAAACGTTCACTTGAGTCAAAATAAACTGCAATGTTAATAACAGCTGTCTGAAATAACTTCATTGATGTCATATTTATATAACTTCCCATAAAATGGAATATCAGCTCAGTTGGCACCTGTTCAGTTTCTTTTTATGCTAACAATGGCTTCATATTCCAAGGATTGAGACAGTCTCGCTTGAAATGTTAAATGTTGGCATTGGCTAGTTTGTTTTTGAATAATGCAGAAAATGGAGTGTGTACGCTTAAGATTGAAGTCACTGTGATGCTTGGGCTTGTGTTATTGGATATTGCTACAACTCATTTCTTACCATAAAATTACAAATGTATGTTTCTCCCTTAGGAATTTTTTTCAAGCAGCATGTGTTGTTCCTGAGCCTGAAGAAAAATTCAACATTGATGAATATTCTGATATGGTGACACTTAGCAAGCCAGTGATATATATCTCAATTGAAGAAATTATCAACACACATTCAGTAAGTTTGTGCAACATTGCAAAATAAGCTAATATCATTTGCGAGACATCTTGATAGGAAGAGATGAGCAGTTAAAGAAATGGTTAAACATTGATTCAAAAAAAGGAAAAAAGAAAATCCTGACCACCCCCCAGTTCCAGGAAGTGTATTACAAACGATTATACATCAGTCTATTTTCAAATATCTTGATGGAGATTTAGTGATTAGTTGGAACCAGCATATGTTTGTCAAGAACAGATCCTGTCAAATTGTTGGTGATAACTTGAACATGAACCAGCTGTGTGATACAGCAAAACACAAATGCTACCATAGCCTACATTAATAGAAGCATATTGTTTGAAGCAAGGAAAATAATAGTCTCCCTATATTCTGTTCTGGCTTCATCTATGTTATCAGCTGTAGAACTCTCTGCCTCAGAGTGTGGTGGAAGCTCTTTCCATGGAGGCTGGATGGCTATCTGTTAAACAGAGGCTGGATGGCTATCTGTTAGGGGTGCTTTGATTGTGCTTTTCCTTCATGGCATGGGGTTTGCACTGGATGGCCCATGTGGTCTCTTCCAACTCTTATTATTCTGTGATTCTGCTGAGTTCATGTGAGATAATCCAGCGTCCTCCATAGGCAGGGGGACATGATAAGCATGATCATCAATTCGTCAGTTGTTTACTTCAAACAAGACTCACACAGCTGTTTGGAATACTTCCAGTGCCTCCTTTATTTCAGACACTCAGACAAGTCAAACAGAGCTTATCCTTCTTCCATTTCCTTTCTTATCCCCCTTCCTTTACTCTTCCCTCCCTCCTTCCAGTTACTCCACATCTGTCTCGGCACTTGCTTTGATTCAACATCCTTGGATCTTTCTGGTGATGTAAATGAACAATGCAACAATGGATTGGGGGGGAGGCGGGGTGGAAGGCAGAACTTACCACAAGACACCACCACACACACAAGATGGAGAACAAAGGACAAAATGACAAGGCCGTGAGGGAACCAGAGCACACGCACACCCTCACTCACACAAACCTAAACAGTGGGAAGCCACCACTGTATTCTATATTTTGTCTTTGTTATCTCTTATTATTATTAAAGGTTTCTATTTCTGCCACCAATTCATTATTTTAATAGGCCACCTCCTTCACTGGAATGTTTAAGAAGCCACACAAAGACTTCAGTTGAGATGAAACAGGAGAATGTTGTTTATTTTGAACAGTCAGTATGCATAATGGTCTCAAATAACTTGTCAGGCTTTACTTCTTATAGAGGATGGTACTTATATCTTGAGTTTCTTAAAGTTACACACACAGAGAAAACCCAAACAGGGTCTTTTAAACTTTTTGAATTTCCCTTCCTTCCACAGCGCTCTAATCACTATAGAGGCCTATTAATTATTACCCTCAAAGAGGTATCCTTAAACCACAAACAGTTCCCAAACTCTTCCTTCCTTCCTTCCTTCCTTCCTTCCTTCCTTCCTTCCTTCCTTCCTTCCCCCTTCAAAGCTTCTGACTGTCTTCTTCCCCACCAAATTCCTAACTGCTGTAAAAATGGCTGCCTCAGCTACTTCTCTCCTTCTGGCTCTACCCATCTCCAGTTTTATAATAATAAAACTTTATTTGTATTCCACCCTATCTCCCCAAGGGATTCCAACATACAATGGCAAACATTCAATGCCTCCATAAAACACACACAGATATTGACCTACAATCCAGGTAAAAAAAAACCCACCTATGAAAGTAACATTAAGAGCTAACATCAATAAATTAAACTACATGTAGACAGCAAAATTCTATGACATAAAATCTGAACAAACATCCATAATTAATTTACAACAGCCAACTAGGGTTGGTTCGTTGTGTAGTCCAAAGATGTAGTAGATATTCATAGCATAGCCATGCAGAATTTTCTGCTTAGACAATGAAGCCCTAGGAAATGAAGACCAGATTCATTGGCTTTAGAACAATGTCAGTCTTCCACCTCTTGGAACGGTATTGTGAGAAGAGTAAAACACGTAGAAAAAGGCACCTCAGGCTCCTTCCACACAGCTGTATAAAATCCACATTGAACTGGATTATATGACAGTGTAGTCTCAGATAGATAACCCAGTTCAAAACAGATATTATGGACTATCTGCCTTGATATTATGGGTTATATAGTTGTGCTGGAGTACCCTCAGTTGCTAGAAACCTCTTGGTGCCCTTCCATACAGCCCTCTATCCCAGAATATCAAGGCAGAAAATCCCACAATATATGCTTTGAACTGGGTTATTTGAGTCCACATTCAGATAATGTGGGATTTTCTACCTTGATATTCTGAGATATAGGGCTGTGTGGAAAGCCCCTTGGTCTGGTTATTCGCATATACCTATAATCACCCAGTGTTTTCAAACATGCTTTTTATGATCTCCTTTTAAAAATACTTCAAAGTGGAGGAAGCACAGCTGCAGCACTGTTATTTATAGCCTGTAGTTCTTGTTATGATAATAATTGTTGCTAACTGTAGGAAAAAATATGGGTGAAAAGTTAGCAGATAATGTTTTTCTGAGAACACTCAGATGAGATCATTCACTTCTTTCATCGTTAAAACAAAAATTCAAATTACAGCTTTTTGCTCAGCTTTAATTTCTCTGCACATTTCCTTTTGGAAGGCTTAATAGC
Source organism: Anolis sagrei (assembly GCF_037176765.1). Taxonomy (NCBI): domain Eukaryota; kingdom Metazoa; phylum Chordata; class Lepidosauria; order Squamata; family Anolidae; genus Anolis; species Anolis sagrei. Next base: position 264,520,788 of record NC_090022.1, read on the forward strand.
TGATCCTCTGAAATTGATTGAAATACTTAATATATCTGCAGTTACTCATTTATAACCTTATAGAACTGAAGTGCTGTCACAGAGGGGGAATTTTTAAAGATTTTCCCATAGAATAGAATATGGTAAGATATGCATGTGTATCTATCTCTCTATCCACACACACACACACGTACATATATACCCAGTATATTTCTGAGACTTGGTAAATGTGAATAAGCAGAATAAGCAGAAACTTTACCACAGTATTTAAACCAAGATATATTCTGCAGTATAATAAAAGTCACTCTAGCATTTTAATGAATGTTTCACTTATTGTTTTAATTGTTATTATATTGCTGTGTTATATGTAGTGGCATCGAATTGCTGCCAAATGTAAGCTGACCTGAGTCCCCTTTCAGGGGCTGAGAAGGAACGGGATAGAAATATTGTAAAAAAATAAATTAATTTTGTTCAAAAGTTCAGACAGGGTTACAATATATATTTCATTCTCTTTGAATTCAGACAGAGAACAGAGGGATAAAACAGTCTTTTAAAATAGTCTTTGAAATATGCCTCATGCTATAAAATGATCAGTATTCAAGATAGTTTGCAGCCAGCACTATCTCTTCACTGTCCAAAGTGAGAAAATGGCAAAATGACAGTTAGAACCGTTGGTCTCAGCAGCTAGCCAGAGGCAGTAGCCAATCAGAACTCTGGCTCCTGCATGCTCAGCAAATGAGCTGCTGACACATGCCTCTCCAGTTAACCCACCATATCATGGCGTCCTTTTTCAAATCCTCACAATATTTTGGTCCAAAAATTATATGGGAGTCTGAAAAATACAATAACTTGAGAGTTTGATATCCAATTAGTTTATTCCTGCCAAAGAAGTCGTCTGTCAGAAATGCAAACAATTGTTCCCCTTCTGTCTTGTGTGTCCCTCTCATTTGCTCTGGAGGGTCCAGTAAATCATCTTCACTTGTTTTAGAAGTTGGCAAAGGATTCTAAAGGGAAGAATGAATCACTAAACATTGCTCCCTCCCTCTCTGTTCTATGGATGGAGACCTTCCATTAATAGAGTAACAATTGTTGGTTATCACTTAGTCCTCAAATATAGTCTACGGTGCAACAAGGTGTAGAAGCTGCCCTGCATTTCATGGATACTTCAAAGTTGATATCTCATGCTTTTTAAAAATAAATACATAGCCGACTACATTAATTTGGGGGCAAAGTTCTTTTATGAATTAATTTTACTCCCAAGAATGGATTGTTAACATTTTATTAAAGTAACATTTCAGAAATCCTGTAAGTTAATGGTAGCTTCATGAAAGCCAAGATGGAGTAATGGCTTAAGTGTTGGACCAGGAATTCAGGAGAGTAGTGGGTTGTTGTAGTTTTTTTGGGCTATATGGCCATGTTCTAGAGGCATTCTCTCCTGACGTTTCGCCTGCATCTATGGCAAGCATCCTCAGAGGTAGTGAGGTCTGTTGGAACTGAGAAAATGGGTTTATATATCTGTGGAATGACCGGGTGGGACAAAGAACTCTTGTCTGCTGGAGCTGGAGTCCTTTGTCCCACCCTTGATATTCTGGGATAAAGGGCTGTGTGGAAGGGCCCTTCTTTTCTGAACATACATACTGTACTGCCTTCAGCAACAAGAGCTTTTTGAACCCTTTTTAAGAAACAGAAAAAGTGATTTAATACAGCCTGTCTCTGAATCATAGTTGAGAGATTAGAAACATACTGTAGGATTATGTATTGTTTCCTCTCTCTAATGCAGAAATTCTTCTCTCTGTTTATTTTAAGCATGCATGATAAAATATTGACCATATGAAAGCCTTAAAGAAGGGCTATAGCTCACAATTATGGTATTTGTTTTGTTTTGTTTCATTCATGATATATCTTGCCTTTTTCCTGGGGGGGACCCCCAAGGTAGCTCACAAAAAGAATCAGCTAATATCCACCAATAAATTTTCCAAACACAATTACAAATAATCACACTAAAATGGTATGAATTACTTAAAGAGCATATAAAAATAAAAGTAAATCCCCCAAACCCTCAGTGGGATCAATTAAATATTTGAAACCTTCTTAGACAAAAAGCTTTACCTGCTGCCAGAAGGAGAGTAGGGAATGGTGAAACTATAGTTTGATCTATGTCCTGCTCCTGAAATGGGAATTATTTTCTTTATCTAACTTTAGGAACATAGATTTGGCATCAGCCCATGTTGGCATATTCAGTCAGTCATAACTCCCCTTCCCGAGTATTTTCATACACATCTTTCCATCATCATCATCATCATGAGGGTTAAACCCCTGTGCCGACAGGACTGAAGACCGACAGGTCGCAGGTTCAAATCTGGGGAGAGGCGGATGAGCTCCCTCTATCAGCTCCAGCTCCTCATGTGGGAACATGAGAGAAGCCTCCCACAAGGATGATAAAACATCAAATCATCTGGGCGTCCCCTGGGCAACGTCCTTGCAGACAGCCAATTCTCTCACACCAGAAAAGACTTGCAGTTTCTCAGGTCGCTCCTGACACGACAAAAAAAAATCATCATCATCATCATCATCACTTACCTCATCTCCACTTAAAATCATAGAATCATAGAGTTGAAAGAAACCTTGTGGGCCATCCAGTCCAAATCACTGCCAAGAAGCAGGAAAATCACCTTCAAAACATCTCCAACGGATGGCCATCCAGACTCTGCTTAAAAGCCTCCAAAAAAGGAGCCTCCACTACACTCTGGGGCAGAGAGTTCCACTGCTAAGCAGCTCTCACAGTTAGAAAGTTCTTCCTAATGTTGAGGTGGAATCTCCTTTCCAGTAGTTTGAAGCCATTGTTCCGCGTCCTAGTCTCCGAGTAATCTCCAAGGCAGTAGAAAACAAGCTTGCTCCCTCCTTCCTATGACTTCCCCTCACATATGTGTACATGGCTATCATGTCTCCTCTCAGCTTTCTCTTCTGTTTCTAACATTCTTTATTTGAGAAAATTGGATCTGATGTTTTAATAACTTTAATAAGCAGAACATGGATTCCACTTATGAGATTTGATTTTTCATGTGGAATGTAAATTTGTTGTCTAGCTATATTTTGCATGATGCTATGCTATTATAAATTAGAAATAAAATAAAGGAATCATTAAATATTTGACCCCCTTTGTGACTTTTGGCCCACCCTGTAGTACCATGTGGATGGTGGTCACATTTATTCTGGTAGTTACAACATGGGCTGTTGTCTTTACAGTTATTACTAGAGCACCAGGATGCCATTGCTCCTGACCAAAATGATGTCTTAAATGAACTCCTACAAGGACTGGGGGAAGTTCCTGATGTGGACACCTTCCTAGGTAAGATAGATTTTAGAAATGCTATTTTAGAAATTACAATTTAGATGCTGGTTGTTATCATCAGCTTAACATTCAAAGCATTAATATTTCTCTTTTTTTAATTACAGGAGAAGGAACTATTGATCCCAATGATCCTAACAAGGAAAGCACTTTAAGTCAACTTGTTAAGACAGAAATTTCTCTTTCGTTGACCAAAAAATATGATTTACGGGAAGGCGAAGAACAAGACATCAAGGGCTTGATGATGAAGTAGGTTCTCACAAAATGCAGAATTGCCAAAAAATTCCTTAAAATTAAGTGCTATAAATTGTTAGTCGCTTTGGATTAAATAAAATCTTTTACTTTATCTGAGTAATAGATAAAAGAGGTTATTGGCTAAGAAATTATATTTATACCTACAAAGGTTTGGCATGCAGGATCTTGTATAATTTATAATTTATTTATTTACTGCGTTTATATCCTACCTTTCCCACCCCGAAGGGGACTCAGGATGGCTCACACAAAAGGCACAATTTGATGCCACATAGACGTACATAGGATAAAACCAAATCTATACATTAAAACCAAATAATTAAAACATGTAAATCTGAAGAACCATTTACTTAAAAACAAGCAATCCAAAGGCATATTTCAGGAGTCATTCCAGTTATAAATTGCACCATTTCATAGTCACTTATTGCACTGAAAGTTGCTGTCCAAACACTTGGTCCCTCGTCCATGTCTTCACTTTCTTTCTGAAGGTCAGGATGGAGGGAGCCAATCTAATTTCACTGGGGAGGGAATTCCACACATGAGGAGCCATCACTGAGAAGGCCCTGTCTCTCGTCCCCACCAGCCTCACTTGAGAAGAAGGTGGGATTGAGGGCAGGGCCTCCCCAGACAACCTTCACCTCCAAGATAGAGGGAGATACTTTTGGACAGGTAAGCTAGGCTGGAATTGTTTAGGGCTTTGTTGGCTAAAGTCAGCACTTTGAATTGTGCACGGTAGCAGACTGGCAGCAAGTGGAGCTGGCGCAACAGGGGGATTGTGTGCTCCTTGTACCCCGCTCCAGTAAGGAACCTGGTTGCCACCCTTTGGACTACTTGAAGCTTCTGAACAGTCTTCAGAAGTAACCCCACATAGACCACATTGCAGTAGTCTATTTGGGATGAAGTGTCAATCTTTAGAATATTTCTTCACTGGAGACAAATGCTTGTTTTGATTCCTGGACAAGCAATATAGTACATTAGTGGGACATCATTAAAGTTTGTTCAATATAATGGATTTAGTTGATACACAGTTAATGGAAGCAAACAAAAAAACTAAGTAACTATAACCTTCCTCTAACTCCTGCTATGTATTCTGAAGCAACTTTGGTGGTGTGTCCGTATGGGAAGAAAAATGAGGTAGCTCAATGGGCAAGACCACCAAAGAAATAAGTTCCAGAACACTTTTAGCAGCGTTAAATTAAGACAGATGTTTCCTTTGGTTTCCTGTAAAGTCTAATCTGTATCCTGCTAGTAAAACATCCCTTTTTCTTAAAACCTTATCATGAAGCAGTTACAGTATGTTCTTTCTATGGTATTCTCAAGAGCATCTTACTACATTTTCCAATGACAGGTTATCAAAATATCATCGTACAAAAACAACTTTCCCCATTGAGTCATCAGTATGCAATACTATTATTCTAAAATTTGCATTGTTTCTTAGAATTCAACCAATTTCCAAAGCAATCTACGTGTGTTCAGTTAAAACAACAGTAAACCGATGACACCATTTATAATAAATAACAATAATGTGGTGGAGTTAAAACTAAAGATCTGAACATACAAAGACTTACTTGCCTATCTGCATCGAAAACTCACTGAATTGGAATGTAGAGGATAAACAGAACTGGAGATGGTTCTTTATTTACTGTAGTGTTTGGTGATAATACCAGGGGTGCAAACTTTAATTGGAGCTTTCTTCTTCTTGGGATTATGTCACTGGAAGCTTATGGCATTTTATGGCAAGTGTTTTGGTTGAGTGGAAGTTCAAACTGAAGTAGAAGCTCACAACATCAACACACCAGCTATTAGTGTTGGTGTGTGCCTTAAAGTAATTTCCGACTATATTGACCTTAAGGTGAATCTATCATGTGGTTTTCTTGAGAAGTTTTCTTCAGAGGATATTTGCTTTTGCCTTTCTCTGAAACTAAGAGAGAATAACTTGCCCAAGGGTTTCCAGCAACCAAGGAGGGAATTCAAACCCTCCAGAGTTGTAGTCCAGCATTCAGATCATTACACCATACAGTGCAGCTGAATGGGCAGATCGATCCAGTTGTACTTTCTCCACCATTCAAGTTGTCAAATTTTGGTTGCTGTGAGTTTTCCAGGCTGTATGGTCATGTTCCAGAAGCATTCTCTCCTGATGTTTCAACCACATCTATGGCAGGCAATCTCACAATCTCTGAGGATGCCTGCCATAGATGTGGGTGAAACATCAGGAGAGAATGCTTCTGGAACATGGCCATACAGCCTGGAAAATTCACAGCAACCCAGTGATCCTGGCCAGAAAAGCCTTCAACAACACATTGACCTTTTTTTGTGTGGATTCTGATGAAATAAAACTGAACTCAAATTTTCACTCATTCTTAACCCAGACAATTGATTGCAGAGGACTACTGTATTTCTTCAATTCTAAGACACACTTTTCCCCCTATATAAACATTTCTAAAAACAGGGTATATCTTTGAATCACAGGTATAATGTGTATTTTTGTTGGTGGTAGTGATACAGAAATTACTGTGTGTCTTACAATCAATGAAGAAATATGCTATATAAAACTTCATGGACTCCAGTTTATAATATCCAAGTAATCACTTTGTTGTTAGGTTTTGTGGAGACTTTAGGTAAAGGTAAAGGTTTTCCCCTGACATTAAGTCCAGTCGTGTCCGACTCTGGGGGGTGGTGCTCATCTCCATTTTTAAGCTAAAGAGCCGCCGTTGTCCATAGACATCTCCAAGGTCATGTGGCCAACATGACTGCATAGAGTGCTGTTACCTTCCCGCCAAAGCAGTACCTATTGATCTACTCACATTTGCATGTTTTTGAACTGCTAGGTTGGCAGAAGCTGGGGCTGACAGCGGAAGCTCACACCGCTCCCTGGATTCGAACCTGCGACCTTTCGGTCAACAAGTTTAGCAGCTTAGCGGTTTAACCCACTGCACCACCGGGGGCTTCATTTTACCACTTTGTGGAGACTTTACCAGTACCAAAAAGTTTTTGCAGAGATTAATTCTGGTTTCTCTGTGTAACTGTCAGTTTCCCTGAGAAATGTGTTGTGAACTTTTATTTCTTGTTTACCCAGAGAGCTGCCGTGCTCTCCTCTCCTTGTCTAGTGGAGAAGAACGATGACAAACCCTCTTGGCTCATTATCTCTTATTTTCTTGAGCCCTCTTAGCCTCCAGTGCCTTCACCCAAGAGTTAAGAGCTATCAGCTATCATTTGACAGCTCTCAAAGTGTCATTCCCTTAGGGCTCTGGCAGTTCCACCCACAGAAATCTTTAAAATCACAGAGGTGGAAGGGATTCAGACAAATTCTGAATATCATTGTCTTGGGAAATCGACTCATAGATTATTTTAAAAGATGTTTTAAAAAAACCTTAGGAGGGTGCCAACAAAAGAGACATCAGGATGAGTCATAAACAAGAAGACTACCAGAGCAGCAACAAACTTGATCTAAAATTTGAGCAGAGAGAATGAATCTTAAATAATGCCAGTTCACACTAGGGACTAGAATATAGAATGCTTGAGTAAATAAATACATATTTCTGCATTACTACAATACATGCATAATACACCTCCATTCGTGACATAACATTGTAGAGAATGAATAATGCTAAGGAAAAGGGTTTCCGTTTTGTTTGAATTAAATTACTGATCACTAAACCTGAAATGAACACAGTGGGAGGTAGTTCTGTTTATCTCATGGGGTTGCCTTGTAAAGTGGATTTCTGTAAATTGTTTCAACTCTTCCATTAAGGACAAAAAGACTTATTATTGATGTGATACGAGCTCAGCCCGGAGAGTCACTTGCAAAAATCTTGGAAACACCAGCAACAGAACTTCAGGTAATTAACTTGTTATATATAAATCTCGAAGACTTATGTCTTGAGAGAGCAATGTAAAGAGCAAATGTGTAATTAAAAATACTAGGCATTTTTTCCTATGTATGAATATAATTGAATGTTATTTACTCATTAGCAGAAATAACCTCACTTTGCAAGAAACATATTTTTATTAAACTAAAATGAATTCATGTGAAATACGAAGTAATTACTTAGGCGATCTCTTGTTGTCCGAGTATGATGGCCTTCCAAGTGTAGTGTCTTGGCAGTGGATGCATAGATGACTGTGTTCTTGACCTGCATGTTCTTCCACAATGAGAGCATCAGTTTCCAGGTTGAAGGTGGTCCCAGTCAGGGTTAGCTTGATGTGTCTTCCTCCTGGCAAGTTTCTCCCTTTTGCCCTCCATTTATGCCTCTTCGAATTCTGCAGCACTGCTGGTCACAGCTGACCTCCAGTTAGAGTTCTCAAGGCCTAGGGTGTCCCAGTTTTCAGTGTCTATGCCATCGTTTTTAAGATAGGCTTTAAGCCCATCTTTAAATCTCTTTTCCTGTCCACCAACAATACATTTCCCATTCTTGAGTTCGGAGTATAGTAACTGCTTTCAGAGATGGTGATCAGGTATTATGACAACATGGCCAGTCCAATGGAGTTGATGGTGTAGGAGCATTGCTTCAATGTTGGTGGTCTTTGCTTCTTCCAGCATGCTGACGTTTGTCCGCCTGTCTTCCCAAGAGATTTGCAGGATTTTTTGGAGGCGATGCTGATGGAATTGTTTCAGGATTTGTAGACAGTCCATATTTTGCAGCCATTGGAAGGATCTCCTGATTCTCAAACACTCTCTTGCTTCATTCAGAAAAATGCTGCACTCACAGAGCTCAGGCAGTGTTGTATTTCATTGTCAATGTTGACTTTTGTGGAGAGGTGGCTGCCAAGGTAACGGAAATGGTCAACATTTTCTAATGTTGCACCATTAAGCTGTATTTCTGGCATTACAGAGGGATTGCTGGTCATTGCTGGAAGAGCACTTTGGTTTTCTCGATGTTCAATGGCAGGCCGAGCTTCTCATATGCTTCTGCAAAGGTGTTTAGAGTGGCTTGTAGATCTTCTTCTGAATGTGCTTAATATTAAAAAGTAATACTTAGGTACACTCTCTTTAGCATTTAAGTCTGGTGTCTAGATTTCATAGTGTTGGGGCTGCAGTAGAGATAGACCAAGTCAAAGAGGCAAATTCTTGTATACTGTATTACAGATTATACATAGATTATATTACATATTGTTTCCAAGATGTTCAGAGAAGCATATATCATTCTTCTCTCATCCATGCACATAATTTTATCCTTACAATCACTCTGAGGTTATTTATACTGAAAGAATATGCCACGACCAAACTTCTCACTACGTTTCCTATTTGGTATGATTTGAGCCAGAATTTGTTAAACTTGAATCAACTCAGCTAGCTACAGTACATTATACTGGCTGTTGAGAAATGTTCAATATTATTACTAGATAACTGACTGTTCACCATGTATCCAGATCCACAGCTTTTTTTTTTCATTGTGGACTGTCAGCTCTTGAATATCGCTATATTTGTGGGTATTTGAAATGCATATTTAAGATTGATCTGTTAAACCTGTACTTATGGGATTCAGCTCACAAGGGCTATGCTCTACCTTTAATTTTAGTTTAATATCATGGAAAATTTGTTGATTCCCACTGAGTGTTCCAGGGTAATGTTTTGATGGGCTTTCAACTTGAATTTATTCATTTAGTAGGAAAAACAAACAACTGTCTGGGAAAATGTTGTGGGAACTGAGTGGAAATATTTGCCTTTAAAATTGTTTACATGCTTTCTAAACTGTCAGTATTCAAAAACCAGGTCATTATAAGGAAATAAATGTAACGTATTTATATAAATTAAAATGTTGCCTGCAGTTTGTTTTGGGAATTTTGTACAAAGAGGAAGGTGTTTTTAAGTGGGAGTAAAGTGGTCATGTGAAATAAGAGATATAGAGCTCCTCTCCCTTTCGTGGGTGTGTGGAAGAGGGAATTCAACAGATGTTGCTTGTTATGCTGGTGGCCCTTGTGAAAACACATACAATTGAGGAGGATGGATGGGCAAGCTTTCTACATATTAAGATAACAAGAGGAAGGTAACAGCTTTTTCCTCCTCAGAACAAGACAAGAAACAGCAGACTTAATTTATGTATATTTTCCTACCAGTAGTACCCCTTTGCGCAATATATCTCAGAGTGCTTTGCTTGTAGAAGAAAAGGGGCCCACATCCCTTGCTTTTTGGCTTAGTGTCACCTTCTGTGCTATTCCCAGCCATTCTAGAACAATATTGTATTGGTTACAGATGAAGACAGGATCCCGTGCAAATCATAATATCTTCTCCATTTTATCAGTGGAATCCTCTGCTTGATCAAAATCCGTCTATGTACAGGAGACCTTCTCGTTGCAGAAGGGAAAGCCTGGATGTATTTAGAAATAGATAGTGATTTGTGTCTATCATTAGGAGGAAACATGTAATATAATAACAACAACAATGCTTTATTTATATTCCGACCTTCTCACCTCATAGGGGACTCAGGGTGGATCACAACACACATACACAGCAAACATTCAATGCCGCTTTTGTATAGACAGTATACAGACAGGACTTCCTCCTTCCTTTTTGGTCACCCAACATTTTCTGATCTTCTTTCTTTATGGTGTTATAAAACATGTCCCCAGCTTTTCGTGGTACCTAATTTTTCTAATTACAGCTAAAGCTGTTTTTGAACTGCTTTGGTAAACAGTAAGCAGAGCTGACAGTCAACTGCTCATGCCGAACCACGGCTTTGAACTTGCACCTTCGGTTGACAGATCTTGTAGTTGCCGATGATTTATCAGCTGTGCTAAACCTCCGGTTTCCAGAGAGGTATGTCTTCTGTAGTTATTTCCCTGACAAATTTTCCAAAATAAATCTGGCCAAATCATCTGTCATATAAATAACAGCTGGTCAGCTTATGTATACATACTAATAGTAGTACAAGCTACTGAGGCACCTGGACAAAAGCAGAGAGCACCCCTACAATTTTAACATAGTTAGGTTCTCCTCTGTTCACTAGACAAAAGCAAAGTAGGGTAACTATGTAGAGAATGTTAGCAATGTAGTATGTGAGAGTAGACCTATACATTGCTTTTGCTTGGTTGAAGAATCCTTGCCAAAAGCTGCAGGAGCAATCTTAAATACAACAGCTTTTTTATTTCATGAAGTAAAGTGATGACATCTCTGGGTCTAATATGTTTTCTTATGTATATAAAGATGTAAATTGTTTTTTCTCTTAGGAAGCAGAGCACTTAAAAGTAATAGAAAAACGTGCACTCTTGGATTCAAAAACTCCAGAGAAAATGAAACACAGTCGATCTATCCTTGAAGAAGGGCAGCTTCCATTAGAGCAAAAGAAAAGGAAAATACAGAGGAATCTCCGAACACTGGAGCAGGCTGGACTAGTTTCGTCGGAAAACAAGTACCAGGACATCATCAATGAAATAGCAAAGGTAATTATTATAATTACACTCTGTCAACTACTTGGTATTATAGTGTTACACTCCATCAACTACTTGCACGTTTTCAGTCTAAGTATCATTTTGTGTCACAAAATACTTTTTCTAAGTATTTTGTGACACAAAATGATACTTACAATGAAAACGTGCAAGTAGTTAATGGAGTGTAACACTATACTTTATTTTTTATAAAATAAAGTATGATACGTGTAGTAAAAATGTACAGTATAATAATTCCAATGAACTTTATTTGAAGGGTAGGATACGAAAGCATCTTGTGGCACCTTTGAAACTGAAAGAAAGAAGCAGAAGTTTTTATAGGTTAACTTTACTTCCTCAGAGACATTATAACAACTCTAAGGTGAATCTATCACAGGGTTTTCTTGGCAGAATTTGTACTGCCCTTGCTTTCCTCTAAAGCTGTGAGAGTGTGACTTGTCCATGGTCACCCAATAGGTTTCCTTGGATGAGTGGGTATTAAAACCCTGCACTCCACTTTTAGTTCACAAGGACTCTTTTGTGATTTTTTGAGTATTCCCTAAAGGTTTCCAAAATTGTCCTTTTCAAATCATATGCAGTTTGCTTGTTTGTTTATTTCATACCTCAAGTTTGGTATAGGCGACCTACCTCTGCCCATATCATCATCACAAACAGGCCTGTTGGCTAAGATGGGTCTGCAGAATTAAAATAAACCATATTTCCTTTCCTTGAAAATTCTTTAGGATATCCGAAATCAAAGAAGATACAGGCAACATCGGAAAGCAGAACTGGTGAAACTCCAGCAAACATTGAATGCACTCAATTCCAAGAAAGCTTTTTATGAAGACCAAGTCAATTATTATAACACTTATATCAAAACATGCCTAGATAATTTAACAAGAAAGTAAGTAAAATGTTTTTACTTTCATAGAATACGCAGTATCTCTAACATGTCAAAGGCCAGGACAAAATAGAGACCTTCTAAAACCTGTAAACGCGCTGTGACGTCCTGCAAATGTTAGAATCTGTTCGAGGTCTTTAAATGACAGTCGAATGACCAATTTTTGGAGTTCGTTTAGTTGTGATGTAGAGGGTTGAACTAGTCCTGATTTTTATATTCTGAAAATTACAAAAAAGGATAAATCTTCTTGCTTGGCAGAGTGTGCCTACCTTTGTCCTTTTAAATATGTCATTTAGGAGAAATATATTAAACTTGAAAACATTTGCCTTCCCAAAGAAATGGTAAATACACTGCTTATCTAATATTTGGGTTGCTGTAAGTTTTTCAGACTGTCTGGCCATGCTCCAGAAGCATTTTCTCCTGATGTTTCATCTGCATCTGTTGCAGGCATCCTCAGAGGTTGTGAGGTCAGAACCTCACAACCTCTGTGAATACCTGCCATAAATGCAGGCGAAACACCAGGAAAGAATGCTTCTGGAACATGGCCATACAGTCCGAAAAACTTAACAGCAACCCAGTGATTCCGGCCATGAAATCCTTCGACTATACCTAATATTTGTTTCACTCTTTTTAATTTTCCAGAAACTCACGGAGATCAATCAAATTAAATGGGAAACAAGAGGAGAAAGCAAACAAACTGAAGAATGTTTCGCTGAAGTATACAGCAGCAAGACTACATGAAAAGGGGGTTATACTAGGAATTGATGATCTTCAGCCTAACCAGTGCGTTTTATGCTTAATGTATTCAGAGTATTAGTCTGGCTACTTAAACTATTAAATCGTATGACCTGACCAAGATCCAGTGGTCTAATTCTGCCACTTCTTACAGCTGAATTTGCCATCCCCCTTCCTTCCTTCCTGCTGCTGTGCCTTAAAAGCATACTCCAAAGCACAGTGAGACATGTTTTCTACACCACAAAGTGCAGTAGAAGGAAAGAAGAAAATTCTAGTTCTCCGTTATGTGATGCAGAAGTATAGCTTTTGAATTTGGCCAATACTTAGTAACTAAATTCTTTAAAATCTGAGTTTTTAAGAGCTTATCTACTTGTTTTTATGTGTTGTATTTTTAGCCCATTCACTCAAACATGTGCCTTTTTTCTTTTCTAAGGTTTAAGAATGTGATGTTTGAAATTTCACCTGGTGAAGAAGTGGGTGACTTTGATATCAAAGCTAAATTCTTGGGTGTGGAGATGGAAAAAGTGCAGCTCCATTTTCAGGTATTTTTTTAAAAAGTAAATGTCTTGTAAGAGGTGTGTGTGCTTCATTCTTGTATTTATTGTGTTAGGCAGTAAATTAGAAGTGATCAGAGTATTTTACATAGTAATTTATGTAAAAGAGTAATCTATTTCAACAGTACAGTTAAATCATCATTTTGGTAGGTTGGGGTACAGCTCCTGAAATTTAGTCTTCCCTAAAGTGACTTAGTGAGTTTATGGGTGATATCTGAACTTGAAAAGACTTGTTTTGTTTTTGGACAGTTGGTCCCAGTATCCCCCAATTAGCATAATCCCTATTCATGTTGTCTATGGAATTCACTGAGGTAAACTCAAAATTTAGCCACTACACCAAGAATGGGCAAACCCAGACCCAGGGGCTGGATGCAACCCCTTGGGCTCTTTTCTCAGGCACTCCACTATCCTTCCTTCCTTCTCTTTCCTGTTTCCTACCCTCCCTCTTTCTCTTTCCCTTCCACACATTCGTCCCTCTTTCCCTCCCTCCCTCCCTCACTCCTTCCTTCCTTCCTTCCTTCCTTCCTTCCTTCCTTCCTTCCTTCCTTCCTGTCTTTCCTTCCTCCTCTCTTTCCTCCCCCTTCCCTCTTTCTCCCCACCTCTATTCTCTTCCATCTTTTCATCCTCTCTTCCTTCTCTTTTTCCTTCTTCCTTCTATCCTTCCTTCCCTACCTTTTGCCTTTCCTTCCTTCTCTCTTCCATTCCTCCTTATCTCCTTCCCTTCTCTCCATCTTTCTCCTTCCATCCTTCCCTTCCAATCTTTCGTCCTTCCTTCCTTCTTTTTCCTTCCTCTCTCCCTTTCTACTTTCTTCCTCCCCTTTTGTCTTTTCTTCCTTTTCTTTCCTTTATCCTTCCCTTCCTTCCATCCTTCTCTTTATCCCTTCCTTCTCTTTTTCCTTTTATCCTTCCCTTCCTTCCATCCATCCTCCCCCTCCACCCTTTCATCCTTCCTTCCCTTTCGTCCGTCCTTCCCTCTTTCCTCACTCTCTCCCTTTTTTCCTTCCCTTTTCTTTCCTTCCTTCTCTTTCCTTTGTCCTTCCCTTCCTTCCTTCCATCCTTCTCTTCATCCCTTCCTTCCTTCTTTCTTTTTCCTTCCCTTCCACCCTTTCATCCTTCCTTCCCTTTTGTCTTTCCTTGCTTCTCTCTTTATCCTTGCCTTCCTACCTTCCATCCACCCTTCTCTTTATCCCTCCCTCACTTCCTCCCTTCTCTTTTTCCTTTTATCCTTCCCTTCCACCCTTTCAATCTTCCTTCCTTTTTGTCTTTCCTTCCTTCTCTCTTCCTTTCCTTCTTCCCTTCTTTCTTTCCATCCCCAGGCAGCCAGTCCTTCTAGCAGGGAGTGCTAGCATGTGGCCCCCAAGTTATAAAGTTTGCCCATGCCTGCACTACACCATACCAATCTTGTCCAATTCCAGTTGAACAGAATGGATTATACCTGTTCTCATGTATATATGATAATGGATTTTAATTACAATTTCTTTACTACTGTAGGATTTGCTTCAGATGCAGTATGAAGGCGTCTCTGTGATGAAAATGTTTGATAAAGCTAAAGTGAATGTAAACCTCCTCATATTCCTGCTGAACAAGAAATTCTATGGAAAGTGAAGATTAATAATACCTTGGACTCTGCTTCAGATCCAGTCCCAGCTGTGGGGTCCGTGTTTTAACTATTTGAAGCTTATTATACTTTCTTCAAGAAAGTCCACAAGAATGTACTTACGTGCCTTTTTCATAATTTGATAATATAGTAGTAAAATAAGAACATAAAAATCGATTTAAGTACTTCCAGATTTCTGTGGTGTTGGTACTCAATTTCAGAAATGATTTAGTGGCATCCAAACATTGTGTGGCTGATCTTTTTAAATATGCAGGTCATTCATTTGAACAGCATATATAGAACTCCTCCCCCCACCTTATCCACCCACACATCCCCCAATTTACCAAATATAGTTCTTCTTACACAATTATTCATAGGAAAAACAAATCCTAATTTGTGTCTCTAAAGAATAGCGAATATTTCTTAAATGCTGGGGCTTTCCTCCCCCGGAGACCTGTCAATTGTAAAGTGAATTGTTGTGCAATGCAAAGTTTTTATAGGTAATTATAAATTTAACACTTACTGTATAAAAATATATATATTGCAATTCATTCGTACTAAAAATGCACTACTGCCTCATTGAAATCTTCTATACACAGCCTTTTAATTTAAGTGTAAAGGGGCAATTTGAATAGTGATCGGGGGTTTTTTTGCAATGTACTTGAGGTATTTTAAAAGGAATAAATTGTGCCTGTCTCTTTTTGTAAGAAAAAAATTAAAATCACAAATAAAATGCAATCAATCAACATCTGCTTGGTTTGAAATTGTTTCCTTTGAACATGAAAGAGTTTTTGTATTGTCGAAGGCTTTCATGGCCAGAATCACTGGGTTGCTGTGTGTTTTCTGGGCTATATGGCCATGCTCCAGAACCATTCTCTCCTGACATTTCGCCTGCATCTATGGCAGGCATCCTCAGAGATGGTGAGGTCAGTTGGAAACCAGGCAAGTGAAGTTTATATATCTGTGGAATGATGTCCAGGGTGGCAGAAGAAAACTCTTGTTTGTTAGTCTGTGGAATTTGTTTCAAAAGGATACCCATTTCCAAAACATTGAATCATAAATTACAGATGGCAGCACATTGTTGGCAAGGGGCAGAATATTATTTACGGATCAAAACTATCAAAATATATCATATCACAGCAGTACAGGGCCTGGAAAAATGGCATTTTATAGCAAAAGAATCTTCAGCATGGGTTGCTGGGTTTTCCAAGATGTATGGCCTTGTTCTAGAAGCATTCTGTCCTGACGTTTTGCCCACATCTATTCCAACAGACCTCACAACCTCTTAGGATGCCTGTCATAGATGTGGGCAAAACGTCAGGAGAGAATAATAATAATAATCTTTATTTATACCCAGCCACCATCTCCCCCAACAGGGACTTGGGCCGACTTACATGAGGCCAGGCCCAGACAGCAAATTACAAGATAATAAAAACCAAAACACAAGCAACAACACAGTAAAATACATAAAACATATGAATAAATAAACAATATACAAGTACAATACCCACAATCACAATGACAATGAGCAGGCCGCATGTATAAAATAAAATACTAAAACTCAGGGTGAGATAAAAGAGGAGCAGATTTGCGAAGGTGAGCTCATACAGAAACGGGATTGTAAAAAACAGGGCTTCATACAAGGGGGGAAGTGTACTCCAGGGATAATAAAGTTGAGGGGAGCAATAAAGTAAGGTTGTGTGGCTACTCTCCAAAGGCACAACGGAAAAGCCGGGTTTTAAGATTCTTTTAAAGGTTTCTCAGGTGGGGGCTTTCCTAATCTCTCCAGGCAATGAGTTCCAGAGTCGGGGCCACAGAGGAGAAGGCTCTCTCCCTTGTGCCCACAGGACGGGCCTGTGATACTGGCAGGGGCGAAAGGAGGCCCTCTCCTAAAGATCGTAGAGCTCGGGCTGGTTCATGGAGAGAGATACAGTCACAAAGGTAGGCAGGTCCCAAACTGTGTAGGTCTTTGCAGGTGATAACCTGCACCTTGAATTGGGACCAGAAGATGAACAGCAGCCAGTGAAGCTCCTTAAACAGGGGGGTTGACCGCACCCTGTAACTCGCCCCAGTTATTAATCTGGCTGCCAAGCAAATTACGAGTTGTAATTTCTGGGCCATCTTCAAGGGTAGCCCCACGTAGAGTGCATTGCAGTAGTCCAGTATAGAGGTAACTAAGGCATGGACCACCATGGTCAAGTCAGACTTCACAAGGTATGGTTGCAGTTGGTGCACGAGTTTTAATTGTGTGAAGGCCCTCCCAGCTACCGCTGACACCTGTGCATCAAGCGTCAGTGCTGAATCCAGGAGAACCCCCAAACTGCGGACCTGTGACTTCAGGGGGAGTGCAACCCCATCCAGCACAGGTTGCCACCCAATACCCTGTTCGGCCAAACAACTGACCTGGAGGAATGCTTCTGGAACATGCCCATACCGTCTGAAAAACACAGCAACTCCGTAATTCCGGCCATTGACAGCATAATCTTCAGCATGCTCTATTTTTTCCAATTCCTGTAAAATTTGCTCGAATTGATTTAATACTTTTTTGAAACTAGCTTCACAATTGCATTCACATATCCAGGCTGTCTTTGTATCTTGAACAGGTTATTTGCAATTCATGCTGGGGAGGCTGTGGGGAGATGATATGGGGCTGAGATAGGGAACCTTTGGGCATCTAGATGCATTGAACTCTTTCAGAAGCCCCAGTCAACATGTCCAATGCTATGGGGTGATGTATGCCAAAACAGCTGAAGAATCAAAAGCTGCCCACCCCGGGACAAAACCACAGAGTCCTTAGATATTATCTGCCCTGAGTCCTTCCTGGGGAGAAAGGGCAGAATATAAATAAATAAATTATTATTATTATTATTATTATTATTATTTGAAATAAGGTCACTCTGCAAACAAGGTCACTCTGCTGGCTGTTTTATTGGATCACACGTCAGACACTTTCCAAGTGTCTAGGACTGTGTGATGTATCAGTGAATAATGCATGCAGATGGGTGGTCTTTTGCAGCTGATGGATGGTAATTTTGTCAGCGCCGATTGTGTTTAAGTGCAGGCCAAGGTTTTTAGGCACTGCACCCAGTGTGCTGATCACCACTGGGACCACCTTAACTGGCTTGTGCCAGAGTCTTTGCAGTTCGATCTTTAAATCCTCATATCGTGTCAGCTTTTCCAGTTGATTCTCTTCAATCTTGAGGTCACCTGGGATTGTAACATCAACGATCCATACTTTGTTTTTTAACACAACCGTGAGGTCAGGAGTCTTGTGCTCCAGAACTCTGTCAGTCTGAATTCGGAAGTCCCAGAGTAGCTTGACATGTTCATTTTCTGTAACTTTTTCCGGCTTGTGATCCCACCAGTTCTTTGTCACAGGCAGATTGTATTTGTGGCACAAGTTCCAATGAATCATCTGAGCAATGGTGTTATGCCTCTACTTGTAGTCTGTCTGTGTGATCTTCTTGCAGCAGCTGAGGATGTGATCTATTGTTTCATCTGCTTCCTTGCAGAGTCTACACTTGGGATCTGTTGTCGACTTTTCAATTCTGGCTTTGATGGCATTTGCTCTAATAGCTTGTTCTTGGGCTGCCAGAATCAGGCCCTCTGTCTCCTTTTTCAGAGTTTCATTTGTGAGCCACAGCCATGCTTTTTCGTTGTCAATTTGGCTCTCAATTTTTCCCAGGAACTGTCCATGGAGAGCCTTCTTCTTCTCTTCTTTTTTCCTCCTCCTCCTCCTCCTCCTTATTATTATTTCATTTGGAATAGATAATACCCCTTCCCCAACCTTTCAAAATATATCTGGTCCTTGCCATATTTCTTCCAGGGTGTGAAGTAAACAACAGGAGGTTTTAATGGTTCTGTTTTGTGTCCCAATAGGCCACCAAGGAATGGTCTTTTTACATTCCTTCCAGGCAACCACTCCTCTGAACATACTTCCCTAGGCAATGAATAATTCACTGGGAGAGAAGTGATGCAGCCATTGATGAGAAATAATATCTTCAAATACTAGCCAATGTTCAATTCCTGGAAACAACTTTGGAATGTAGGGGATGCAACTCTGTTAGAAAGGGAATGAGAATTCCATTTCTTCAACAACACAATTTTAAGAATATCCCCAAAGAGCATTGCAACATTATACAGTAATTACTAACAAAGAAATACTTTTTAATCTGTTGTCGAAATCTTTTATGGCCGGAACCATTGTTTTCCGGGCTGTATAGCCATGTTCCAAAAGCATTCTCTCCTGACACAGCATATTATTTGAGAACACAGAAATGCTGGACCACTCTAACAACTGCCATATCAGGCTACACAGAGAAGCCACTGAAATCCACAAGCATGTGGACAATTTCAACAGAAAGGAGGAAACCATGAAAATGAACAAAAGTTGGTCACCAGTATTTTAAAAATACTCTAAAATCAGGACAGTAAATAAAGAGGAATACTCAGAAAACAGCAAAATTCCAGATAGGAAGCAATCAGGGCTATCTAACACTTCCCAACAAAGGATCCCCCCAGGCAGGACGCTGCTAGGCTTTGAAGCTGCTAGGCCATTCAATGCTAATCAAACTGGCCATTTCCAACATCCACACTTGCCTCAAACAGACAATATACCTCACAACCTCTGAGGATGTCTCTATAGATGTGGATGAATCGTCAGGAGAGAATACTTCCAGAACATGGCCATACAGCCCAGAAAACACACAGGAACCAAATGAACTACTGCTTAATTGGGGTGGTTGAAGGGGGAAGCGGCATACTATGCCGCTGGCTCTTTCAGCAATTTATATGAACAAAAAACTTGATATACAGCCAGTCCCTGAGTTACAAACATCCAACTTACAAACAATTCATAGTTACAAATGGGGGTGAAACAACAGGAAGTGAGAAAAATCTACTCCTCAGAAGGGAAATTCACTCAAGTTTTTTCACTAATCATTATTACATTTATAATAATGTTTTACCACCCTGTGGGAGAGCCATGGATCAAGTTGTGAGGGGAAGTCATAGGGAGGCGGGAGCCAGCTTGTTTTCGCCCTGGAGACTAGGATGCGGAACAATGGCTTCAAACTACAGGCAAGGAGATTCCACCTGAACATGAGGAAGAACTTAACTTCCTGACTGTGAGAGCTGTTCAGCAGTGGAACTCTCTGCCCCAGAGAGTGGTGGAGGCATCTTCTTTGGAGGCTTTTAAGCAGAGGCTGGAAGGCCATCTGTCAGGGGTGCTTTGAATGCAATTTTCCTGCTTCTTGGCAGGGGGTTGAGCTGAATGGCCCATGAGGTCTCTTCCAACTATAGGATTCTATGACTGATGGGAAAAGCCTTCATTTTCTCTCTGCCATTAAAACGTTGAAGCTGATTCAAAAAAAGTCTTTCTTGGCAGTGTCATGTCTGGGCGAAGCATCAAAATGAGAAACAAATATTTGGATGGGGCCTGTTATTTTATGGAACAGGCATGGGCCAACTTGGGCTTGTTTTGGACTTCGACTCCCACCATTCCTAACAGCCTCAGGGCCTCCCCCCCCCCCCCCCAGCCGCTTAAGAAGGGGCCTGACGCTGTTAGTGATATCGAGCTCTTTTGTGGGGCTCTCCCAGCGGGGGAGATCCCTGAAGACTGCTAAAGGGGTCTTTTGATCTCGGTGAGCAGCCAGCGAGAGCCAATCCAAAGCGCAAAAATATTAAAAATTAATCTCACCAGAGGCTGAAGAGGTTCAGTGACCGAATCGTTTATTTCTGCGATTCAGCTGAAAAGGATGCGATTGCAGTGATCATTCACATACAAGCATACATTCACAGAAGTTACAGGCATTTTTATAGCGCACAGACAAAGGAAACATTTTCAAAAAATCCCGCCCGCCCTCTGCCGGCCGGCTTTGCCCTGATTGGCTGGCCCCGGAACAGCTGGGAGGAGGCTTGGCTGTACGTCCCGCCTCTTGACCAATCAGCGAGCGTTGCCGCCTCTAGGGGGCCAATCGGCGCCTTCCTAGCGCCTCTGAAGATGGTCCAATCAGCAGCCAGGAGGCGGGACGAAGTTTGACAGCTCAGGGGAAATGGGATGCCCAGGGGGCATCCGCCAGCTGTTACTGAGCCTTTGTTCTCATCGGCGGAGTGGTAGACAAGGGGAACAATGAGTTTCCTCCGGACTATGATTGGATTTGGGAGGAAGTATGAAAAGGTGAAAAGAGGAGCTATTGATGGTATTTGGACCTCGGGGCCTTGTAAACAAGGGGGGCCTTGTAAACAAGGGGGATCAACAAATACCTAGAAAATGATATAATCAGTCCTTTTCCCCTGAGTTTCTGTTGACCCATCCCTTATCTTACTGTCTGCTCTGAAAATAAGCTTTGAGACGAAATCAATCACGGGCCCATGCAAATGTAAATATGGACTGTTTTGGGAGGACAAAGGATTTCCTCCCTGTCGCAGTAATCCTTGGGTCAAATTCCTTTTGGGGCAAAAGGGTCAGAGAGGAAAAGCGGGGAGGGGAACCAAAGTATATTTCATTCCATTACATACATTTCATATATCCCATACATTTCATACGGCAAATCCCATCCCCATCCCCAGCGAAAGTTTATTAATAAAAATATTCAGTCACTTTATTATTGGGAGAAATTCACGGACTCCTGGTGAAGGCACACGGAAGTGGAGGCTGCTTGCAAATCGGAGCAAGCCTGAGCTGAAGGTTTACGTTCAAAACGTGGCTGAAAACAGTTCGGGATGTGGAGCAGAAAGTCAATAGGAGAGGGCAAACAAGAGAGTCCAAGGGAGGTTTCCGGGTTGCGATCTGTGAGGCAATGTCCTTTGGGAAACTACATTTCCCTGATCAGGGGCCAGGGTCCATGCCTGGCCGCCTTTCCGGGACTCCTGCGGGTGGCCGCAGTGGGTCCCTGGCTGTTGGATCCAAGCGGGAGCGAGCGCTGCCAAGAAGAAGCGGAAAGCCTGGCCAGTTTGACAATCAGCTGTTTCTCTGCAAGATAAAATACTTAAAACAAAACTAATTTTTTCCCGGGTGAAGGAGCCCAAAACGAGAAAAGGGAAATGACAGTTAGTCTTAGAATTAGTTGTAGAAAAATATAAAATTGGAACGGCGGCGATCCGCCATCTTAGGTGTTTTCGTGGATAAGGGGGTCTGAAATGGCGGTTTCCGTATCCGCGATCTAAGCGAACGCAGATTCGGGGTCCGGGGGGCGCCCGAAGGCGCCTCCCGCGGGCTCACGGCTCTCCGGAGCCCAAAAAAAGGTCTATCGCAATGTTATTTTGTTAGAGTCAAGAAAGGATACAAAAGTAGCATGCGGAAAGATAAAAAGTTGCAAGTTTCAAGTACTTTTATTAGGGGAAGGATACAAAGTAAAGGGAAAGGGAAGGCTGGGTGAAACTGCAGGCATTCCTGGTTTTTGAGCTAGCTGCTGGGGCGCATTTCATCTGTTGGTCCCAAAAGCTTGGTCCAGGAACTGCGGAACTCTCCGCTGCAGCTCACACCAAGGTGAAGGCGGGGCTCCCCGCTGCGCTCGGGCTCATTAGGAATGGTGGGAGTTGAAGTTCAAAATACCTGGAGAGCCCAAGTTGGCCCATGCCTATTATGGAGGAACATCCATTCCACAAAGCCAGTCAGTGTGTGGCATACAGGCAAAGGGAGGTGGAGATTTATTTATTTATTTAGAACTTTTATATACTGGTCTTCTCGACCTCTGCAGAGGGAATCAGTCCAGTTCACAACAAAATATTCATAACAATAGTTTAAAACATCACATTCCATAATTCACTAAAACATTAAAATATGATCACATAATTACATAATGCCAAGTCATCAAAATGGAGTCACAATTCATCGCCATCCGTCCGTGTGGTCAGGAGTTATTGACTCACTCATCAAATGCTAAATTCCAGAGCCAGGTTTTCACCAGTTTTCTAAAAGTCAGGAGAGAAGGTGCAGATCCAGAGTTCCAGAGCCTAGGGGCCACCACCGAGAAGGCCTTGTCCCTCGTCCCCACCAGACGCGATTGTGAGGGTGGTGGGACCGAGAGCAGGGCCCCTCCAGAAATCTTAACAACCTTGATGGTTCATAGGGGAGAATCCGTTCAGACACGTAAACTGGGCCGGAATCATTTAGGGATTTATAGGTCAACACCAGCACTTTGAATTGTGTTCAGAAGCTAGTTGGCAGCCAGTGAAGCTGGTGCAACAGAGGAGTAGTATGCTCTCTGTACCCCGCTCCTGTTAGTAATCTGGTTGCCGCTCCTTGGACTAATTGCAGCTTCCGAGCAGTCTTCAGAGGCAACCCCACGTAGAGAGCATTGCAGTAGTCTATATGGGGATGTAACCAGAGCGTGGACCACCGTGGCCAAGTCAGATGGGAAGGCGAGTGGAAGGGCTTGCCATCATCTCCATCTTTCTCTCCCCCCTCTCCCTTCCCCCTCCCTCTCTCCCCCTTCTCTCCCACCCTCTCTTCCTCCTTCTTTGGCAGGAAAAACGAAATGCAAAGATACAGAATGGGGGATGCCTGGCTCGAGAGCAGTACGTGTGAAAAAGATCTTGGAGTCCTTGTGGACAAGAAGTTAAACATGAGCCAACAATGTGATGTGGCGGCAAAAAAAGCCAATGGGATTTTGGCCTGCATAAATAGGAGCATAGTGTCTAGATTTAGGGAAGTAATGCTACCCCTCTATTCTGTTTTGGTTAGACCACACCTGGAATATTGTGTCCAGTTCTGGGCACCACAATTCAAGAGAGATATTGACAAGCTGGAACGTGTCCAGAGGAGAGCGACTAAAATGATAAAAGGTCTAGAGAACAAGCCCTATGAGGAGCGGCTTAAGGAGCTGGGGATGTTTAGCCTGAAGAAGAGAAGGCTGAGAGGGGATATGATAGCCATGTATAAATATGTGAGAGGAAGCCACGGGGAGGAGGGAGCAAGCTTGTTTTCTGCTTCCCTGGAGACTAGGACGCAATGGAACAATGGCTTCAAACTACAAGAGAGGAGATTCCATCTGAACATGAGGAAGAACTTCCTGACTGTGAGAGCCGTTCAGCAGGGGAACTCTCTGCCCCGGAGTGTGGTGGAGGCTCCTTCTTTGGAAGTTTTTAAGCAGAGGCTGGATGGCCATCTGTCAGGGGTGATTTGAATGCAATATTCCTGCTTCTTGGCAGGGGGTTAGACTGGATGGCCTATGAGGTCTCTTCCAACTCTTTGATTCTATGATTCTCTCCTTCCCTCTCTCTCCCCCGCCTCCTTACTCCCCGCCTCCCTCTCCCTCTTTCCCCCTCTCCCCTCCCTCTCCCCTCTCTCCCTTCCTCCCCCTCTCTCTCCTTCCCTCTCCCCTGCCCTCTCTCCATCTCTCCCTCTACCCCCCTCTCCCTCCCTTTCCCCCTCTCTCCCCCCCTCATCCTCCCCCCACTCTCTCTCTCTGCCTCCCCCATCCCTCCTCAAACCCCGGATCCGTTTTCCAAGGAGAGGGTCGGGTTTCTCTCCCCGCCGGGGCTGCGGGGCGGTGCCCAGTCCTGTGGGCCGCCTCCTCCTCCCTCCCTCCCTCCCCTCCTCCCTCCTCGGTGTGTCTCTCTCCTCCGCCTGCGTTTCCCTTCCCGTGGCCGGCGACTCCTCCGAGGACCGCCGCGGGGTCGCCCTTGCCTTCGCTCGCCGGTCTCAGCGGCAGAAGCGCGATGGCCATGGGGCAGCCCCGCTTCCTCCTCCTCCTGCTTCTGCTGGTGGTCCGCCCTTCGCGCTCCCTTCCCTTCGGATACAATGGTAGGTCCGAGAACAGAGAAAGACGGGCTTAGACGGCGGGTGGGCGCCGCAAAGAGGGCTCCGGGTGGGGGGCGGTTCCCAGCACGTTTCCTGAGCTGTTTGCGAATTCATTCTGCACCTACATTGGGGAATTAATGCGGTTCGACACCACTGGAACTGCCAGGAATTGTTAGGAATTGTGGGAGTGAAGTCCAAAACACCTGGAGGGAGGGCCCAAGTTGGCCCAGGCCTGTCATAGAATCGCAACCAATTCAACAAAGTTTTGGAGTATAACAACTACTTTCAAAGCAAGTACCACACAGTTAAACAGGAAATAACGCTTTCAAACTAGAAACTGGTTTCCCCCCCTAATTTTGTTCCATAGTGTTTGATGAAGATGTTAGGGCAGTATTTCTCAACCTGGGGGTCAGGACCCATGGGGAGGTCATGAGGAGGCTTTCAGGGGGTTGCCAAAGACTATCAGAAAGCACATATCTCTGGTAGTCTTAGGAACCCTTTTGGCAGAGAAGGCTGAAGATCTCTCCGCCTGTTCTTTAGTTCCTTTTTGGTGTTGGTGAACTACAACTCCCAGAATTCAAAAACAGTCCCGTCCCCCTCCCCCCAACCCCAGCAGTTTTCAATGCTGGGCATGTAGGTAGTGTGCCCAGTTTGGTGCAGATCCATTGTGGGTTGGATTCAGAATGCTCTTTGATTGTAGGTAAAGGTAAAGGTTTTCCCCTGACATTAAGTCCAGTCGTGTCCGACTCTGGGGTGTGGTACTCATCTCCCATTTCTAAGCCAAAGATCCAGCGTTGTCCATAGACATCTCCAAGGTCATGTGGCCAGCATGACTGCCGGAGCAGTACCTATTGATCTACTCACATTTGCATGTTTTCAAACTACTAAGTTGGCAGAAGCTGGGGCTGACAGCGGAAGCTCACACCGCTCCCCAGTATCGAACCTGCGACCTTTAGGTCAACAAGCTCAGCAGCTCAGCGCTTTAACACACTGCGCCACTGGGGGCTTTGATTGTAGGTTAACAATCAACTCCCAAATGTCAAGGTCTATTTTCCCCAAATTCTACCAGTGGTCACATTTGGGCATACTGAGTATTCATGCCAAGTGTGGTCCAGATTCATCATTGTTTGAGTCCACAGTGCTCTCTGGATGCAGGTGAACTACAACTCCAAAACTCAAGGTTAATGCCCACCAAAGCCTTCCAGTATTTTCTATTGGCCATGGGAGTTCAGTGCGTCAAGTTTGGTTCAGTTTCATCATTGGTGGAGTTCAGAATGCTCTTTGATTGTAGGTGAACTATAAATCCCAGCAACTACAACTCCCAAATGACAAAATTAATAAACCCCACCAGTATTCAAATTTGGCCGTATCTGGTATTTGTATTAAATTTTGTCCAGCAAATGAAAATACATTCTCCATATCAGATATTTAAATTACAATTAATAACAGTAGTAAAATTACAGTTATGAAGTAGCAACAAAAATAATTTTATGGTTGGGTGTCACCACAGCATGAGGAACTGTATTAAGGGGTGGTGGCATTAGGAAGCTTGAGATCCCCTGTTCTATAGGATGAAACCATACAGCTAAAGTGGTATCAAAGTGATAAAACTTCTAGTCATGAGTGATGTTTCTATCAATATGTACCACTCATGATACTTGTATGTTATCTTTGGAAGCAGAGGCAGTATCTGTTCCTGGGATACTTGGGTGGAAGAAGAACAAAGAAACAGAAAATAATTCCAACAGTTTTATTTGGCATAAGCTCAGTGTGCAGCATGAAGAACAGTTTGTGTCAACTGCATCTATTTTATTTGTCATGGAATTTGACATGTTTTGAACCCATGCTACATCTGAAGAAGTGGGCTTGAGCACACAAATGCTTGATGCCAAAAAACACTTGCTGGTCTTTAAGATATAACAAAACTCTTGGGTTTTGTGCTGAAACTTGTTAGCATAATGGGGGAAAACTCCTCGAAACATTCTTAAAATGGCTGGGAAAATGCTGTTGTGCACACATCCTGCTTGCAGGCTTTTTGCAGACATCTGTTTGGTCATTGTGGGTACAGAATGCTAGATTAGATAAGCTTTTCTTCCTCTTGCATTTTGCTCCTTAGGACATAATTTCCAGAATACTTGGGTGGAAAGGAGGGATGAATTCCCACACAGTTTTTAGGCTCCTTAAGTCTCATGAACGTCACATAGCAGATAAGCTGCCATTCTCCATGAATGTGGTCTAAAACAGCAGCATTGAAGGAAATGAAAACCATTATTTGCAGTTCTAATAACTTTCCTTGTGGTTAACTTTTTAACTTTGAATTTTTTAATATGAGTAACTTGTTAAAATATGTAATGATATAGCCTTGTTAGTGTGTGTCAATATAAAAGGATATACAGTCATTCCTCCACTTTCAGGTGGTTAGGGTTGCAGATCTCCTGCAAAACTGAGGAAAATGTAAACATCTGTGGTGGGAGGGACAACCACTGTGATGGAGGAGGCTACCCACTCTGGTCCCAGAGAGAAGAGGAGGAAGCATGTTAGCACAGGCATTACTTCCCTTACCATGCAGATTCTCCCCTGCAATTGCTCCTTTTCCTCTTACCTGCATGTCTGTTTAACACAGGCAAAGGGAGGGGGGTACTGCCCTAAACAGAAGCACGTGGTATGCCCACCTCCTAAATGACCTCTTGTTTTATCAAAGCCAAAGGTTCCTTTGGGGGTGGGGGATTCAAAGGCAATGGATACACAAGTGTTTAAAACTACAAGCATCAGAGAACGACATATAAATCTAGCAAGCTTACTCCCCAATCAGCCCATCGGGAACCCCAGTTGGAACGATGGTGAGAGATGCCCATAGCCCAGGCATGGGCAAACTTGGGCCCTCCAGGTCTTTTGGACTTCAGTTCCCACAATTCCTAACAATTCCTGATTTGTGTAAGCTGGTGAAGGAAGGAATACATACATTTGTGTTAGCCACAGAGAAAGGATGACATATTTTGTACAACGAGAATGGAAGTACCGCAATCTGTTGGAAAAGGAATAGATTTAATAATAATAACAACAACAACTTTATTTTTATACCCCGCCAGCCATCTCCCCTAGGGGACTCAGGGTGGCTTACAAGGGACACGCCCAAGATTATAATTAAAACACACATGTAAAACACTTTAACCAGCTAGAACATCAGATAAAACAAATAACAACACAATTGAAAGCAATATAAAAACAATACGGCTGAAAGAAACATAGCTGAGGTACAGATTCAATGAGTGCAATACATTTTTACAGGAGCGCAGGAAAGTGCAACAATACATTTCTCAATTTCTTCTTTCTCCAGTGAATTTGGTAGTAATATTGCTTTCCTCCCTCCCTCCCTCCCTCCCTCCCTCTCTCTTTTCCATTCAGATAAACTTTTATTCTGTTTTTTCTTGCCCGGCAAAGGAACTTGTGCTTTATTGTCCAGGGAGGACCACTGACTGAAAGGTCGGTGGTTTGAATCTGGGTAGTGGGATGAGCTCCTGTCAGTCAGCTCCAGCTTCCCATGAAGGGAAAGGAGGGAAGCCTCCCACATATCCAGGAGTCCCCTGGGCAGTGTCCTTGCAGACTGCAAATTTGCTCACACCAGAAGCAACTTGCAGTTTCTCAAGTCGCTCCTGACACACACACACACACACACAAAATAATTTTGCCAATCTGGTCACTTTTATGGACTTATTGACAAGGATGATCTACTGTGTGAGAAAGTTTTCACTGTCCAAACATATTGAAGATGAACTTTAATCCAAGCTCTCTCTTTGTTGACACTGTAGATGTAGGGAGGAGGAGGAAATCTTTACTGATTGCGTATTTTTCTCTGTTGTTGCTGTACTTCTTCCAGTGTTGAGAGATGAGCAAAAAGCTAACTTAAAATGTGTTTTTGATGAGTCATTTTATCACCAATGAACATTTTGTTTTTCTAGGACGGTTTGTAGGGTAAACTAAACTTTATCTCAGTGTTGTATTACATCTTTGGATATACAAGTGTTCCAAGGTTAGGGATTTGAGTTTAGTTTAGTTTAGTGTTTTGTTGAATGTCAAAAAGGGAGAGAAAGACCTTTGATCTCAAACTGAACCTTGATGATGTTCCTTGGGATAGCAAATCCAATCAAAAAAAGATAAGAAGGGTAGCTCTACAGTGGTCTTGTTTCCTGTCATTGACCGATTCTGACTGGCTTCCTGTTAATGAGCGCAAGGCAAAGCATGTTGAATCTGTACTTTAAAGCAGGGATGAAAATCATGTGGTGTCCCAGATGTTGTTGTTGTGCAAGTCCCAGAAGCCCTAGCCAGCATAGTTGATGATGTGAATGCTAGGAATTGTAAGTTACCATCTGGAAAATCAAATGATTTCCAGCCCTTCCACAACTAGGAATGCTTTAGAGGTGAAGTCTTTACTGGGTTGGATTAGATCGCCCTAAAGCTCTCCACAATTATTTTACAGTATGCTAGTGAACAGCTTGCATGCCCATAGGGTAACAACATATCACTGGACAGTAGAGGCAAAAAGAGATATAATATCTATACACATAATAAAAGTAAAAAAAATGTATGTATGTGTGGCTGGGGTGTCCGCTTACACATATAAGCTCCTACTTCTACAAATAGCTATAACTCCCACTACTCAGGAGACTCAATTGACCTGGACATTTTGGAGTTGTAGGTACTGGGATTTAAAGTTCACCTGCTGTCAATGAGCACCCTGAACTCCACCAAAGATGGAATTGAACCAAACTTGGCACACAGAGACAGCATGACCAGCAAAAAATACTGGAAGTCTTTGGGGAAAATTCACCTTGATTTGGGGGTGAGGGTTGTAGTTTACCCTGCAGTCAGAGAGCACACTGAACCCCACCGATGATGCATCTAGAGGAAACTTGCCCAACATAACAAACTTGAAGTACTGCTGCCCTGGAGACCAGGACGCAGAGCAATGGCTTCAAACTACAGGAAAGGAGATTCCACCTGAACATTAGAAAGAATTTTGTGACTGTGAGAGCATCACATCAGATGACCACCAGATCTACTACTGCGGACAAGAGGAACATCGAAGAAATGGAGTAGCCTTCATAATTAATAAGAAATTCGCTAAAGCGGTGCTTGGATACAACCCAAAAAATGACAGAATGATCTCAATTCGAGTGCAAGGAAAGCCTTTCAACATCACAGTGATCCAAATATACGCCCCAACCACAGCTGCTGAAGAAGCAGAAGTAGATCAGTTCTATGAGGATCTGCAGGACCTACTGGATAATACACCAAAAAGAGACATTATTTTCATTACAGGAGACTGGAATGCCAAGGTGGGAAGTCAAATGACAACTGGGATCACAGGCAAGCATGGTCTGGGAGAACAAAATGAAGCGGGACGCAGGCTGATAGAATTTTGCCAGGAAAACTCACTGTGTATAACAAACACTCTCTTCCAACAACCTAAAAGACGGCTTTACACATGGACTTCACCAGATGATCAGCACCGAAATCAGATTGACTACATCCTTTGCAGCCAAAGGTGGCGGACATCCATCCAGTCGGTGAAAACAAGACCTGGGGCTGACTGTAGCTCAGATCACGAACTTCTTATTGCTCAATTTAAAATAAAACTAAAGAGATCAGGGAAAATACACAGACCAGTTAGATATGATCTCACTAACATTCCTAGCGAATATACAGTGGAAGTGAAGAACAGATTTGAAGGACTAGATTTAGTAAACAGAGTCCCAGAAGAACTATGGACAGAAGTCCGCAACATTGTTCAGGAGACGGCAACAAAGTACGTTCCAAAGAAAAAGAAAACCAAGAAGGCAAAATGGTTGTCTGCTGAGACACTGGAAGTAGCCCAAGAAAGGAGGAAAGCAAAAGGAAACAGTGATAGTAAGGGGAGATATGCCCAGTTAAATGCGCAATTCCAGAGGTTAGCTAGAAGAGATAAGGAACTATTTTTAAATAAGCAATGCATGGAAGTGGAAGAAGACAACAGAATAGGAAGGACAAGAGACCTCTTCCAGAAAATTAGAAACATTGGAGGTAAATTTCAGGCAAAAATTGGTATGATAAGAAACAAAGATGGCAGGGACCTAACAGAAGCTGAAGAGATCAAGAGAAGGTGGCGAGACTATACAGAAGATCTGTATAGGAAGGATAATAATATTGAGGATAGTTATGATGGTGTGGTGAATGAATTAGAACCAGACATCCTGAGGAGTGAGGTTGAATGGGCCTTAAGAAGCATTGCTAACAACAAGGCAGCAGGAGACGACGGGATCCCAGCTGAACTGTTTAAAATCTTAAAAGATGATGCTGTCAAGGTTGTTGTTGTTCATTCGTTCAGTCGTCTTCGACTCTTCGTGACCTCGTGGACCAGCCCACGCCAGAGCTCCCTGTCGGCCATCACCACCCCCAGCTCCTTCAAGGTCAGTCCAGTCACTTCAAGGATGCCATCCATCCATCTTGCCCTTGGTCGGCCCCTCTTCCTTTTGCCTTCCACTTTCCCCAGCATAATTGTCTTCTCTAGGCTTTGCTGTCTCCTCATGATGTGGCCAAAGTACTTCAACTTTGTCTCTAGTATCCTTCCTTCCAGTGAGCAGCCGGGCTTTATTTCCTGGAGGATGGACTGGTTGGATCTTCTCGCAGTCCAAGGCACTCTCAGCACTTTCCTCCAGCACCACAGCTCAAAAGCATCGATCTTCCTTCGCTCAGCCTTCCCTATGGTCCAGCTCTCACATCCGTAGGTTACTACAGGGAATACTATGGCTTGGAATAGGCGGATCTTTGTTGCCAGTCTGATGTCTCTACTCTTTACTATTTTATCGAGATTGGACATTGCTCTCCTCCCAAGAAGTAAGCGTCTTCTGATTTCCTGGCCACAGTCTGCATCTGCAGTAATCTTTGCACCTAGAAATACAAAGTCTGTCACGGCCTCCACATTTTCTCCCTCTATTTTCCAGTTGTCAATCATTCTTGTTGCCATAATCTTGGTTTTTTTGACGTTCAGCTGCAACCCGGCTTTTGCGCTTTCTTCTTTCACCTTGATTAGAAGGCTCCTCAGCTCCTCCTCGCTTTCGGCCATCAGAGTGGTGTCATCTGCATATCTGAGGTTGTTAATGTTTGCTGTCAAGGTGATGCATGCCATTTGCCAGCAAATATGGAAAACACAAGAATGGCCATCAGACTGGAAAAAATCAACTTATATCCCCATACCAAAAAAGGGAAATGCGAAGGACTGCTCCAACTTCCGTACAGTGGCCCTTATTTCTCATGCCAGTAAGGTAATGCTCAAGATCCTGCAAGGAAGACTCCAGCAATACATGGAGCGAGAGTTGCCAGATGTTCAAGCTGGGTTTAGAAAAGGCAGAGGAACGAGAGACCAGATTGCCAATATCCGCTGGATAATGGAGAAAGGCAGGGAGTTTCAGAAAAACATCTACTTCTGCTTCATTGACTATTCTAAAGCCTTTGACTGTGTGGATCATAATAAATTGTGGCAAGTTCTTGGTGGTATGGGGATACCAAGTCACCTTGTCTCTCTCCTGAGGAATCTGTACAAGGACCAAGTAGCAACAGTCAGAACTGACCACGGAACAACAGACTGGTTCAAGATTGGGAAAGGCGTCCGGCAAGGCTGCATCCTCTCACCCAACCTTTTTAACTTGTATGCAGAACACATCATGCGATGTGCGGGGCTGGATGAATACAAAGCTGGGGTGAAAATTGCTGGAAGAAACATTAACAACCTCAGATATGCAGATGACACCACCCTGATGGCCGAAAGCGAGGAGGAGCTGAGGAGCCTTCTAATCAAGGTGAAAGAAGAAAGCGCAAAAGCCGGGTTGCAGCTAAACGTCAAAAAAACCAAGATTATGGCAACAAGAATGATTGACAACTGGAAAATAGAGGGAGAAACCGTGGAGGCTGTGACAGACTTTGTATTTCTAGGTGCAAAGATTACTGCAGATGCAGACTGTGGCCAGGAAATCAGAAGACGCTTACTTCTTGGGAGGAGAGCAATGTCCAGTCTCGATAAAATAGTGAAGAGTAGAGACATCAGACTGGCAACAAAGATCCGCCTAGTCAAAGCCATGGTATTCCCTGTAGTCACCTACGGATGTGAGAGCTGGACCTTAGGGAAGGCTGAGCGAAGGAAGATCGATGCTTTTGAGCTGTGGTGTTGGAGGAAAGTGCTGAGAGTGCCTTGGACTGCGAGAAGATCCAACCAGTCCATCCTCCAGGAAATAAAGCCTGACTGCTCACTGGAGGGAAAGATACTAGAGACAAAGTTGAAGTACTTTGGCCACATCATGAGGAGACAGGAAAGCCTAGAGAAGACAATTATGCTGGGGAAAGTGGAAGGCAAAAGGAAGAGGGGCCGACCAAGGGCAAGATGGATAGATGGCATCCTTGAAGTGACTGGACTGACCTTGAGGGAGCTGGGGGTGGTAACGGCCGACAGGGAGCTCTGGCGTGGGCTGGTCCATGAGGTCACGAAGAGTCGGAGACGACTGAACGAATGAACAACAACGAGAGCTGTTCAGCAGTGGAACTCTCTACACTGAGGTTTGGTGGAGGCTCCTTCTTTGGAGGCTTTTAAACAGAGGCTGGATGGCCATCAGTTGGGGGTGCTTTGAACGCGATTGTCCTGCTTCTTAGCAAGGGGCTGGACTGGATGGCCCACAAGGTCTCTTCTAACTCTATGATTCTGTGATTCTATGATAGAGTTTCTCAGGATTAATCTGGCGTGATGTGAGTTGTAGTTCACTCACAACCTTATGCATTTTCTACAATTAATTTTTTTTACTTTTTCAAATAACCTGGGCAACACTGGGTACTGAAGCTAGTATACAACCAATAAACAGTTAAAACCATTTAAATAATTAAAAATCTATTACCATATCTAAAACTCCTTGGCTCAGCCATCCTGGGCTGTTTTTATTTGTGTTAGGTCCAGGAGCGTTGTTGTTTTGTTTTGCTTTAACAACAGGAGGGGACATAAAAGTAACTTAAAGTATATGTCTTGTTTTTTATGACCTCTCCAGGACATATAATGGCCCGGGAGAGGCAAACATGTGCTGAAATTTGTCCCCAGGCCCCCAGATGACACTGGGGAGCAAACAGCTTTTTTAATTCCAGGTACCCCAGGGCCATGAAACCGCTCTGAAAGCCACATGTTTCCCACCCTTGTTTTAAGAGAGCAGACTTTTACTAGTTGTCACCAGGAGGATAGCATCTGCTCTTTAAAGAGAGTTCATGGTTATATGAGACAAACAGAAGTGCAAACCCAAGGGAACAGGTATCAATACAGATCCTCTTCCCTGTTTTACTATTATGAATTTATATAAAAAGGGTAAGGGCACACGTGAAAGCCATTATTAAGGTCAAAACAGTTGAGGAATGGAGGTCATAAACTACACATACCTGTTCTGTTTCTATAGCGACACTAACCTGAGTGCTATATAGGGTGTCGTAAAATAAATCATATAGATTCAAGCTGAACAGGAAGTCTGTCTGTGTAAATTCTTTTTACCAGTATTTGTGTTTCAAGAAATTGCTCACACCAAACACTTAACAGGTCAGACCTTTTACATTGGCTGCAGCATGCTTGAGATTATACCACAAACTTTGTCTCCTCGATGCGTTGTCGAAGGCTTTCATGGCTGAAATCACTGGGTTGCTGTGAGTTTTTCAGGCTGTATGGCCATGTTCCAGAAGCATTCTCTCCTGATGTTTTGTCCACATCTATGGCAGGCATCTTCAGAGGTTGTGAGGTCTGTCTGCTAAAGGCAAGTCTGGGTGTTGCAATTGGACACCTTGATTAGCACTGAATAGCTTTGCATCTTCAAAGCCTGGCTGCTTCCTGCCTGGGGGAATCCTTGTTGGGCGGTATTAGCCAGCCCAGATTGATTCTTGTCTGGAATTCCCCTGGGTTTTTTTTTTGGGTTTTTTTTTGGAGTTTTTGCTCTTTATTTACTGGCCTGATTTTAGAGTTTTTGAATACTGGTAGCCAGATTTTGTTGATTTTCACGATTTCTTCCTTTCTGTTGAAATTGTCAACATGCTTGTGGATTTCAACGGCTACTCTGTGTAGCATGACGTGGTGGTTGTTGGAGTGGTCCAGCATTTCTGTGTTCTCAAATAAAATGCTGTGCCCAGGTTGGTTCATCAGGTGCTCTGCTATGGCTGACTTCTCTGGTTGAAGTAGTTTGTAGTGCCTTTCATGTTCCTTGATTCTTGTTTAGGTGTTGCATTTGTGATTATAAATAGCTGCCATGTGTTATAATTAAGTTCTGGTTATATCACAAAAGGATGAGAACATCTCCACATAAATTAACAAAAGTAATATAATGTATTGTGTTATCGAAGGCTTTCATGGCTGGAATCACTGGGTTGCTGTGAGTTTTCTGGGCTGTATGGCCATGTTCCAGAAGCATTCTTTCCTGACGTTTCACCTGCATTTATTCTTTCCTCATGTTTCGCTGAAATCTATGGCAGGCATCCTCAGAGGTTGTGAGGTCTGTTCAAAACTAGTCAAGTGAGGTTTACATATCTCTGGAATTTCCAGGGTGAGAGAAAGAACTGTTGTCTGTTTGAGGCAAGTGTGAATGTTGCAATTGGCCACCTTGATTAGCACTAAATAGCTGTGCAACCATTAATTTATTGTACAATTTGACCTCCAGTACCTACGGTTTTGCCACCCACATCCATGTCCCCTCTAAGAACTGTCTAGATCCCAGGCAATTCTATTGTATTCTTCCATTTTTAACCTTGAATTTTTAATACCATTGATATTTAATTCTCTTTTAATGTTTGTATATCTGTAGATTTTAAATTGTATTGAAATGCTTTTATATAAGCTGATTTGAGTCTCCTTCTGGAGAGAAAAGTAATAATAATAATAATAATAATAATAATAATAATAATTATTATTATTATTATTATTATTCCAGAAGTTACTGTGTACTATCACTGGATGACCTAGTAAATTTCTAGAGAAGATGCCTCTCTGGGAATATTCTGGTCCTCCAGTATGATTCTGAAATGAAGTGGTTCATTTCAGTAGGGCTCACTGTTATCCAGGTTCCTGTTTCCATGCTAAATAATAGTCATGATCTTGGTACAGTCTCTTAATACCTTATTATTTTGATCAGTTGTTTACATTTTAATGCATAAGAATTAGAATATTTTTTCCTAATGTCAGGCAGCACTATCCGCAGCATATCTATTCAGAAGTAATGCCCATTGAATTTTAGTGATAGATAAGTGATATACAGATATTTGTAAAAATCCACCTCAATTATATCTGAAGTGGTTTCAATATTATGAGTAATCAAAAGTAAATACTTCTCTGGTTAGAACCATGCACTAAATTCTATTGTCATTTCACTGTAGAAAGAATATGCTGTTGTCATAAGCACATCTTTTATGTGGAGTTTTAATAACTAAATGATGGGTTCCTGTTATGGGTCACCTGGTCTGTTCGATCGTGTGTACATCTGGGAGTCAGATGCACTGATGTGTCAACATATTTTAGGTAATATGGTATGTTATTTGATACTCATTTGTTTAAGAAGGAATTATCAGTGTTTAGCTTTAGCTCCAGCAATTACAAGTAAATATTTTTAAAGAACTGAGTGAAATCATGTCAGCCTATCATGTCTTAACCGTTTCACACAAAATATATGTGTCGCTCTGGGTTCCATACCTCTATCTTAACCACACTTATTTAAGTAAGACACTTAATTTAATTGTGTCAGAGCACTTGATATACAACCAGTTTTGTAGTGTAGATTCTGTATAAAGGCTTTAATCACTTCTATGAAAAATGTGATGCAGATCATGTTTCTGCTTCTCCTGCGCTCATTAGGACCACAAAGCACAGCTTGCGTCACACTGAACTTGCTTAGCAGTGCAATAATACTTTGTGGCTGCTGAGAAGTCATGTGATCTATTCTTAATCTCTTCTTTTGTAGTACAAATGCCATTCCTGTCAATGGCCGGAGCTTTGCTTTCATAGCTATTCAGTCGCTTGATTGGTCTTAGTTTAGTCAACAAGCTGACTTGCAAATCCCCTTAGGGAACATATTCTGCTATTCGGTATTTCTCATGGGCCCTGCACAGTTCTAACCTTTTTTTTTTCCCACAGTGAAGAGAGACTGAAGCATGCCTCCCAAAGGAGAGACTTCTTTTGTGAAGTCATATTGGTTACCATGTTTTTTTGTTTGTTTGGTTGCATGCTGCATGTCATCGTCTAAAAGGATGTTGCCCAGGGGACACCCGGATGTGTAATGAACCTTTGGGGAGGCTTCTCTTATGTCCCCAACATGCAAGTGTGGAGAAGAGCAAACCACACACCACCTATTACAATGCAGCCTGAGCCCTGCCACATGTACAACATAGGACTTCCTTATAGCAACACCAGAGGCACTCCAAGTGGACAGCTACTGGTCAAAGAACATTTAGTATTATGCCAAGTTTTTAACTTTGTGTTTTTAAATGCATTACAACTGTACCCTCAATTCGCTTCTGACATGATAAATAAACAACCACAATTTTTAATTTTCATCATTTTCCTTGTACCTCAGGATATTGGTCCTTCTTTTCCCCTTCCTAATGACAGTATTCTCATACATTAGCCATAACTAATGGCGAAAGACTATTGTCAATACACTTTTCTTCCCTGTCTCTTCTCATATACATGTAACTTGTCAACTTGACTTATAGCACCATCCCCAGGCTGATGGAAATCCTTCATGCTTCCTACTATGATTAAGATTAATTAGCCAATCCTTAACCTCTCATTAGCCATCTTTCCCAGCTCCAGGGATGCTTTTGGCTGTTGAGGTATGTAGACTCAGTTTCACAGAGACTTCTAGGGAAGTAATATTTTGAGGCTATGTGAAGGAGGTGTAACTGAATATCCAAAATGATGTTGATTGGCTAGGTTCCTATATAACACTTGATGCTTGACATCTCAGTTGCTATTTCAAAGGCTATGGAAAGTTATATCCTTCTGTTACTCAACATGAAAAGCATTTTTGAAATTTGAATTCTTGCACTTTAAAAAATCTAATTAGTATTTTGTGAATAATAGGATGTAACTGGGGGTCGTGGTAGTGCAGCAAGTTAAACTGCTAGCTGCAGGAAATCTGTTTACTGGAGGGTTTGCAGTTCAAAGCTGTTAGCCCTAGCTTTTGCCAACCTAGTAGTTTGAAAGCATGCAATACAAGTTGATCAATAGGTACCAACCAGGCAGGAGGGTAAAAGGAGCACTCTATGCCGACATGCTGGCAAAACACGATTGGAAATGTCTATGGACAACAGGCTCCTCAGTACAGAAAAATGGAACAACAGCACCTCCCCATGGGTGAAGTTGAGTGTCTCCTCCAGATGCCAGAGATGAAAGGGAAAGGCCTTTACCTTTGTCAATGTATTGTATGTTGATATTGTTCACTGTGTAAAAGCCATTGAATGTTTGCCTTGTATCTGTATTC
Source organism: Anolis sagrei (assembly GCF_037176765.1). Lineage (NCBI taxonomy): Eukaryota > Metazoa > Chordata > Lepidosauria > Squamata > Anolidae > Anolis > Anolis sagrei. Next base: position 264,558,782 of record NC_090022.1, read on the forward strand.
TGTAGTCTGCTCTGAGTCCCTCCGGGGAAATAAAGCAGAATATAAAGTGCATTATTATTATTATTATTATTATTATTATTATATGTGAAAATTAGGTCATTAGGATTTCAAACCTAATTTTATTACATAATGGTATCAATCTATCTAAGTGACCAAACAAATGAAAAATAAGTTTACTTGTTATATATGCCAACATGCAAATTACTTTAAAGTTTCTCATAAATGCATAAGAAAATGAAAAGGACAATAAAAGGAAATGACATGATTATAATATAGATGATGTACCAAAAAAAGCTGTAATGTCAGTATATTTAGGTGGAAAATAGAGAATTTCAGGTGTATCTTCTAATTAATTAAAATATATTCTGATGTCTGTGTTTATTTAATTGCCACACCTAATTATTATATTCTTATATTAGATTTCCTAGGATGTCTTCTCAAGAATGATAGCATGGCGCCACCACGATCTTTTCCCATGTCCAGAAGAAACGATTTTGAACAGATTTCATGGGACGACCCTGATGCTGAAAATGATTTCGACCTTGGATCAGGTTTTGGCAATCAGACCACACCAAAATTATTCTCTGTGTCTAAAGATACTGAAAGATACCTGACTGGTGTGTGGCTGACCCTTTTTGTGCCATCAGTCTACACTTTAGTTGCCATAGTGAGCCTTCCTCTGAACATCATGGCAATTCTTGTGTTCCTGATAAAAATGAAGATGAAAAAGCCAGCCATAGTATACATGTTCAACCTAGCTTCTGCAGATGTACTCTTTGCAAGCATGCTTCCTTTTAAGATTGGCTACCATTTTTCTGGAAACAACTGGGTGCTTGGTCCGGAAATGTGTCGCTTTGTCACTGCTACATTTTACTGCAACATGTATTGTTCCATATTACTGGTAATGGTGATAAGCATTGACCGTTTCCTGGCCGTGGTGTACCCAATGGAGTCTCTGTCATGGCGCACATTAAGTCGCGCCTCCGTGGTGTGCATTGCCATTTGGATTGTTTCCATTGCTGGAGTCATACCTCTGCTTATCACGGAGCAAACCCAGGAAATACCTCACTTAAACATTACAACATGTTATGATGTGTTGAATCAAGAGGATCTTGAAGGATATTACTTCATATTTTTCACAGTTTTCTCTTTGCTTTTCTTTTTTGTGCCATTAATTGTTTGTTCTGTCTGCTACATCTGCATCATCTGGCGTCTGAGCTCGTCCGACATCGCTGCAAAGCAGAGCAAGAAGACACGGGCTTTGTTTTTGTCTGTAGCGGTTTTCTCCATTTTTGTGTTGTGTTTTGGTCCAACAAATGTTCTCCTCATAGCGCATTACATACATTTTTCTTACAGAAGCTATTCGGGGAGTATCTATTTTGTTTATCTCCTCTGCATCTGCATTAGCAGTATAAGTTGCTGCATTGATCCTCTGGTCTATTATTTTGCCTCGTCCGAATGCAAACGACACCTCTGCAACCTGTTGTGCTGCAAAGTGAATGATGATCCCTGCAGCCAAAGCACCAGCGACCAGCTCATGATGCGGGCCAGCCGAAGGGGGACCTGCACCAGTACGCTTGGAAACAGCGTCTATAGGAAGTTATTAACATAAGCATTTGTGGACAAATGTATACTTGATGCTCTTGTGTTTTATGCAGCTCTGTTTTTTTAAAAGAGTATTGGCCTACACTCATTTTTCACATAATTAATGTGTGAACATAATGGGCTATGAATAGGAAGTTGAGAACTGTGACGTGGCCGGCTACATCCTGTTTGTATGAAAGGGCATGCATGCATATTTATGCACACATATTTGCATACCTACATTGACTGGAATCCTGTTGGTTGGTCATAGTTGGAGTTAACCTATTCAATCAGTTCTTGAATGCTGAGTTGACACATAAGTTAATCAGTGGCGCTGCTCTAGTTGGAACTAACAGAACAGTGAGGCCTTGGTATCTGCAGTGGTTTGGTTCCTGGACTTTCAATGGATACTAAAATCTGTGGGTGCTCAAGTGCCATTATATACTATAGCACAGTAAAATGCTTATATAAGATGGCAAAATCAAGGTTGACTTTTGTGTGTGTGTGTGTATGTATGTGTGTATGTATGTGTGTGTGTATGTGTGTGTGTGTGTGTATATATATATTCCATGGATGGTTGAACCCATGTATTCAGAGGACTGATTATAATCACAGAGGTATTTTTTTCCAAATATGCATTATATCCTTCCCTGGTATTTCTCTCGTAACCAAGAACAGAATGTTCAGTTAAGACAAAATTACGCTTATTGCAATGCTTTTTTACATTGCAGTGTTCACACATTTAGATATAGGGATGATTGTAAAGGACCAGATTTGGCAATATTGTTGAACTGTTGGCTAAACATGCCTCTTGTGACCCTAGTAGCATTTTGAATTAAGCTGTATAGCCATACCATTCACTGAGACAGTGCTATCCAGGCTTCTATTTTTAATCATTCTACAGTGTAATAAATGTTGATAACTGACACCGATAAATCATAGTACTATGAGTATAAAGTACAGCAGAATGCAAGCTATGCATGTGCTTATGTTTCTCTTTCCATTTGTGCCCTGAGCAGAAAAGTAAAGAAAAACCATTCTGAAACTTATCAGTTCTTTACACAAAATTCAGTCACCTTTTACCCTTTTGATTATTACAGTAGTGATTTAAAATAAGCTCTCATTTCAAAATATAGATCTTTGAAAGACTGGCTGTTCCAAAGCGGTTTCCAGCATATTCACGAAAAAAAAAATTCAATGTCTTACAAAACATGAAAACCTCACATAAAACAACAGTAGCATAAAACTATAAATTAAATCATAAAACATATCTATAAACGCATAAAGTGTAGCAGTCTCTTAATTCTAAAATATCTTCAGTGGAGAAATTTGCTCTGGAAAAGCTGTTTTCCCCTGAAATTGTTTGAGAACCCTGATTCTCCTTCTGTATTATATTCTATGTCTGTGATTTCAAGCTAGTTGCATTGGTAGCCTCCAATATGTGTTATATGTCTCTATTAATTTCTCATTAATACACCATTATTTAATAGCCTTGGACTCTATGAAACCAGAGTTTGAATATTGCCTCAGCTATGGAAATGAGGTATATCTCACATTTTTAAAGGCCTTACAGGAAGGCCACCTCTAAATAAATATTGCCAAGAAAGGAAGGAAAGTAATTAGTATACAAGTATTAGTATACAAGTATTAGTATACAAGTATTAGTATACAAATTAGTATACAAATATTTGTATTGCATTTAATTAATCATACAGTGTTTGCCATTCTCTGAGAAGAGATTGCTCTTACGTGTATAAGATCAAAGGCTCCTTGTATGAGCCCAGCACTCTTTATAGGATGGGAATTACCATTCTTTAGTACAAGATCAAAAACTTAGAATCCAACTTAGTTTTAATTTTTGGTTAGCACTAATGTATGCTTTCTGCTGTCATTATATATTAAATCTCATATGCCTTGAGTGAGCTTATGTACCCTCATGTGGCTTACCTTGTGTGAAATATTGATTAGATTTTTTTTTTTTTGTCGTGTCAGGAGCGACTTGAGAAACTGGTGTGAGAGAATCGGTGTGAGAGAATTGGCCGTCTGCAAGGACATTGCCCAGGGGACGTCAGGATGATTTGATGTTTTTTATCATCCTTGTGGGAGGCTTCTCTCATGTCCCCGCAGGAGGAGCTGGAGCTGATAGAGGGAGCTCATCCGCCTCTCCCCGGATTCGAACCTGTGACCAGTCGGTCTTCAGTCCTGCCGGCACAGCGGTTTAACCCACTGCACCACCGGGGGCTCCAATGAGGGCAAACAAACCGAAACTTAATCCAGACAAGACAGAGGTGCTCATGGTCAGTAGTAAGGCAGATCAGGAAATAGGGATCCAGTTTGTGTTGTGTTAACCCACTGCGCCACCAGGGGCTCTTATCGATTAGATCACATTATTGTTTGGATATCCAAACCTTTGGAGAATCAGAGAAAAGAGTAAATATTATCACTTAATTATATGTTAATATAAGTGGTATGGAAGAAGGTGCTGCTAAGCAAGGCAGTAATTTAAAACTAGTTTTACTCTACATCTTGCATTAATTTGGGTAGATTTCTAAAATGGGTGAAAATGCCTGAACATCCTTATTTAGTAAATACTTCTAATAGGCATTTGCTCCCTGGCCCCATGTACAGAAATTTCATTCAGTTTGAGGGTTTTTTTAAATGTAAAATACATCATGACTTGGCCATGTATCAACAGGGTGACACAATAGAAAGAATGATCATTAAATGAATCCACATTTGGCAACTATAAAGTAAAAAAAAAGTTATATGCCTTTAAGCTAAATTAAAGATGCTCTTCCTCAAGTTATAGTGTATGATTTATATTAAACTTTCATTTCGTATTTGCAAGAGACCAATCTATGCAATTTTGCATGTTACTTTTTTTGCAGTAGAATTGCATAGAATTACTAATGTGACAAAATGTAAAGCTGAAAGTACACAAAAGTGCTTGCTTTTAATCCCATTCCATGGTCATCTAAAAACCTAGTACAAGCATTCCCCAAGTTACAAACATCCAACTTACAAATGACTCATAGCTGAGAATGGGAGTGAGACAATCGGAAGTGAGAGAAATCTACGTCTAGGAAGGGAAATTCACTCTTGAAGGAGTTATCATGGGGAAAAGTTGTCTCAACTGAAGCTTTGTCACCAATCCTTGTTTCACAACAATCCAGTTTTTTCAATATCAAATTATCACAGGGACAGAAAATGAGATGAAATCTTCTGAATGGGCACACAAACGCTTTGCTATCCAAATATATAAATGTAATACTTTATTTGTATTTCATCCTATCTCCCTGAGGGGACTCAGGGTGGATTCCAGCAAACACAGACAATAGGCAAACATTCAATGCCTAGAAACATCAAACAAAGATAAAGGTAAAAGTTTCCCCTGTGGGCTCTGGTGCTCATCTCCAGCTCAAGGAGTGGTGCTCATTTTTATTTCTCAGCCGAAGAGTCTGCATTGTCCGTAGACACCTCCCAGGTCATGTGGCCAGTGTGACTGAAGGTAAAGTACCGTTTACCTTCCCATCGAGGCAATACCTATCGATCTACTCACATTTGCATGTTTTTGAACTGCTATGTTGGCAGAAGCTGGGGCTAACAGTGGGAACTCACCCCGTCCTGTTGATTCGAACTGCCAACTGTCAGTGAATTCAGCAGCTCAGCAGTTTAACCTGTTGTGTCACCATGGCCCCCTATCCAAAGACACACACACATATATCTGAAGTTACACTTCAAAAATGTACCTGTTCTGACTTACATACAAATTCAGCTTAAGAACAAACCTACAGAACCTATCTTGTTCATACCTTGGGGACTGCCATTAATGTAATTTAACCAGGGTGACAACTATGCAATCTCTTGAGTTCACAAGGCAATGATAAAAGGAATAGGAGCCATATACTTTTAAAGTTTATATTAAATTACTATTTTAAATCTTATTTTCCCAATTAAAAAGATTGACTTGGGAATAAATACATTGCTACCATCCATTTTTTTCAAAGTGGGAAAGCCCACATCAAATGTATTTCACACATAGTATTTAACTGTGCATTAAGTAAAATGTGTAAATATTCTACAGTTATGTACATAATATTATATATTTCTGATTTAACCAATAAACTATTACTGGTATTGCTTTTTTAGAGTTATAGAAGTTTCCTATTTTTGTAAACTGAAGGAGCAAATAAATTTACAAACTGTTTGTCGGTTGATTCATTGTGACTGTGTAAGGCAAGTTTAGCAACTGAATGTCAGTTCATTTACAAACAACAGCTTTGAAACAATGTACTAAAAGAGTTGAAATTTCTATCAACTTGCTCAAAACCTAACCATCTAATAACTATGCAAAATCAACAAATCCCAAGTGTTTAAATTAGTATTGGAGATAGATACCATCCTTTTGGTATTGAATAATCCTATAATAACAATGGAATAACACTGATGACAGAGACAGCAGATAGAAAGTTTTTTGTTCAAAAACCATTGCAAAATATCATTAAGGATACTGCATATACACATATATAAATCTAGTTAAAAATTGACCCAAAAAACCCGAGTCAATTTATCCGTAGGTTAATGCAACTATTCTACAGTAATTTTGTATTTTGAAAATATGGACTACAGATATATTTTAATGTGTGCATAAAACACACACATTCCATTCTCGGTATCATTTGGTAGGTACCCACCTCAGATGGCAAATGCTAGGAGACACAAAGCTATGCCAACATCTTGGATGAGTATGTGCCATTCAGTTTGCCCTTCCCCTCTTGCCCCAGTATATATTTCCACTCTTCCATATGCTTGGTGGTCTGGAGTGAAATTCATGTTGAAAATGGATGAAAATCCTGCCTGGAGGAGATAAATGTGTGTGGGCTTCCAAGGTGAGTTGGGGGCAGCTTTTGGTTAGTACTTGATTGGAACAGAATTCCAAAGAATGCAAGAATTGAAGTGAGTTACAATGGCATGTGCTGGGTGTGTGCCATTGTAAACCACTAGCAAAATGCAGGGGAAGTTTCCAATTTTCAGCTCACTACCACGTACAGACATTTTTTTTGTTTATTGCAGAAATGAAACTGGTCTGTTTAAATTTGTGCATATTTTCAATTTTTATCCCACAGAATGTAATGTATGGGAACAAAATGCCCTATACCATTTTGTTGTGAAGCATAATGGCTTGTGAGAGAATGGAGAGAATGGAGCCTCTTGCCTACTTGGACACTATTTGGAGGGGGCATCACATTCATGCTCACTCACTTCTTCCAGGTAAAACCAATGAGTGACATGAACACATGAAGAGCAGGGATGCAAGGACCTGTTGCCCACAAGCAGAGAGAATTCACTATACGGAGATATCCAAGGCCAATGGAAGAAGCATATAAACAGTATTAAAAACATCACAGATAATATTCTTTGGTTGACATACCAGTATCTGCTTCTCATACAAAAAGCTCCCTCTCTAGGCATTGCTGCTTGCATTCTTGTTCAGTGAGAAATAGTTCTGCAATGTTTCGCTTGCAGCCAGATGTACCAGGTATCCCTACCACAAATAACCTTGAGCATATAGGGGGAAATACATCTTACCTTTCAATATGAATCTCCATAAATCAAATGAAACACATGTTCAGACAACAGCTGATCAGAGTCTGGGTGGATTTCTAAATCTTGTTTGGATTGCTTTGAGTTTTCCGGGCTGTATGGCCATGTTCCAGAAGCATTCTTTCCTGCACATTTTGCCCACATCTATGGCAGGGATCCTCAGAGATTGTGAGATCTGTTGGAATCCAGGCAAGTGAGGTTTATATATATGTGGAATATCCAGAGCAGGAGAAAGAACTGTTTGAGGCAAGTGTGAATGTTGCAATTGGCCACCTTGATTAGCATTGAATGGCTTTGCAGCTTCAAAGCTTGGCTGCTTCCTTGATTATTTTCCTCCAGCAATTTTAATGAGTTGTAGTTCTGTCATTTGGCCACCAGAGAATGCCATAGCTTCAGTAAATGAGTCTGCCTCAGTGACTTGGTCTGCAAAACTGAGCAAAGGAAGTGCTGAGGGTGGCGCAGAAGAGGCTGCAATTAAAAAGAACAGAAGAAACTACTCAAGAGAATTTCATGGCTGAGATAGTGGGTAAATAAGAGCCACCACAGTCCACTTAAGGTGCAGATTTCAAAAGAAAGAGGCATGTTAGTTTCTTGCAGCATAAAGAGGAGAGCGAGGGAAAAAAGGAATGTCATTTAAGAGCCAGCACGGTCTGGTATTTTTAGCATTTAACTCTGATTCTGGAGATCAGGATCTGATTCCCTGTTCAGCCTTGGAACCCACTAGATAGCTTTCCATAAGCCACACTATCTCAACCTCAGAGGAAGGCAAAAGCAAGCCCTCGCTGAACAAACCTTACCAAAAAAAAAACTGTGATAAGTTTGAGGAAACACAACAACAACAACAAAACCTGTGGTAAGTTTAAAGGAACACAGCAACAAATCAATACCTTTAAGACTAACTAGTTTTTATTTTAGCAAGAGCTTTCCTCTCTCTCTCTCTCTCTCTCTCTCTCTCTCTATTTCACACCACTTATTTTGATGCAATAGAGAGCATCCAAAACCAACTGATTTTGCTACAGAAGGATTTTCCAGATGCAGATGCATAGATCTGGCCACCACTTTTCTTCTAGATGGCTAAGGGAGAGCACACCGGTCCTAAGAAGTGTCTTGTGCAGTGAGTGGGTGGGAAGCCCTGGCCCTTGAGCGCTCTAGCTGGAGGTCAGCTGTGACCTCTAGCTAGAGGCATGAATGGAGAGCAAAAGAGAGAAATTTGCCAAGAGGAAGGTGCATCAAGCCAACCCCGACCAGAAACCAATGCCCTCACTGTGGGAGAACATGCAGGTCAAGAATAGGGCTCCACAGTCACCTACGTACCCACCACCAGTACACTGAACATGGAAGACCATCATCCCCAGGCTACGAGGGATCTCCTAAATAAGTAAGAGTGGGACAGAAACTTTATGGCTGATATTAGTATTGCCAAGTTTTCAAAATAGCAAAAAAAGGATGACTGAGGTCAATGACATGCAGAATTGACAGATATGCTGTCAAATTGACCTAAGCAAGTTGGCAGTGCCAATTTGACCAGACCCATCAAATCGATGGAAACTTGAGAAGTCAACAGTTACATAAATTCCATGAATCCAATATTTTTATTCTAGGTAGGAAAAAAACAATTGGATTTAGAATTATATACACACATTAACAAATTAGGGGAGAGAGGAATTATATTCAACCTGAGAAGAATGATTGAATATCATAGCAGGCTGAAGTCATCTACAGTTGGCAGAGAGATACTTGTGACCTCAAGTTGTCATCCTTCCATGGCTCAATCATGAGTGGCTTCAGCATAATCACCCCCCCCCCTTTTTTTTTTAAAGCACCTTTCATAATGAAAAAAAAAACATCACTGTGCTTAGAAACTACCAACATTTTACGGCAAAAACAGGAGATGAAGTGATTTTTTCTCAGTTTTTTGCCAGTTTTTTCATGAATATGTGCTTTCTTATATTTCACCAGGGTGAATGTGTGCATGCCTGTGAAAGAGAGAGAGACACAAGGGGAAACTATGTGCAGAGAACAGAAACTGAGATGGAGCCAATGGAACCAGTGAAAGACATATAGTGGATAGAAAATTTGAAGATAGTGATGTTTAGTGATATATAGTACTGCCTCCATATCCACAGGGGGCATGCTCCTGGTCTTTGGGTGGATAAGTGAAACTAGAGAATAGAGAACCCAATCAACATGTTGAACTTGTAGCCTGAAAAAACAATATTGGATGACTTGGAAATGCCTAGAGAAACATATTTTGTTCAACATGAATTAATGAAACTACGGATAATAATCTCTTAGGTCCTTTCTATATTGTCCTATATCCTGGGATCTGATCCCAAATTGTCTGCTTTAAACTGGATTATATGAGTCTCCACTGCCAGTAAATCTGGGTTAAGATTATAATCTGAGATCAGATCCTGGGATATAGGGTCAGTGTGGAAGGGGCCTTAGATATATGGGTCAAAGAATATCATTAAAACAACGGAACATATTGATCTTACACATTAACAGGTTTGATATTGTTGGAAATGACAACCTTCATCAAGCCTTCTCTAGCAATGTGTTTGTCTATGAACTTGTTGCTTACTGTTTATATGTATGTTCTGATATGCAGCTTCCTTTACTCTGGTACCTGAGAAGTTGTAGGAGGAGCTGCAGACCACATGCTCTCTCTCTGTCTCTATCTCTTTGATTATGTGACCTGTTGATAGGTATTTTGTTATAAGAGATGCCCTGGCTGGCTGGCACAAGGAACCATCTCAAAGATATTTGAAACTGGAGTAATACTTGCATAATTATATCTGGTTGTATACTACAAGAGAAGATTCTATTCTAAAGGGTTTTTGTCTCTTCTCTGAAAGGTCGTGCTTTTCTAAAAGTTATGATCTCCAAAAGGTGTTTTTCCAAAAATGCTATGAATGCCATTTAAAAAAAAATGTTGTTGTTGTTGTTTTGAACAAAACCGCAAAAGTCTTGTAGCACCTTAAGGACTAGCCATTTTTGTTTAACATCAGCTTTTGTGGATTCTAGCCCATACATTTCAAGTAGCAGGGAGGAGCTCATGGAAACCTATGCCAAATAAAACTCGCAAATCTTTCGAAGTGCCAAAACACTATCTTTTGTTTTCTCTGTAACAAACGATCCCCACCCAGAACATTATTACCAAATTAAGCTGTTGTATCATTGTTGTGACAATCTTTCAGTGTATACCTTGTTCCAATATTTCATACCTTATCACAGATCAAAATATTCCTGAGTCTAGAACATGTCATTTCTCCAAGATGGTTGCAAGAAATAACCTCTGATCTCTTGTATATCTCCCATAATTCTCATTCTGTCTTGTAAAAGAATGTAAACAGGAGACATGCACAAAATATTTTGTGGAAATTCAGGAAAGCTGAGAAATTTAACAAATAATCTGTTTGATTCCTAGCTGCCCATGAGAAAAGAACCAGGAATGCAACAAAGCTTCCTACTCTCAGACTGGGGAGTCCTCTCCTTGGGACCCAAGTAGTTTGAATCCTCTTAAAATTCTTCCTCGCTTTTCCCAGGGAGTGTAAAATTGCATCTTTTACAAATTCAAATATACTGCATTGGTCCTGCATTGATCGGCATATGTGCATTGGCAGCTATGACCCAAACCCTATAAACAGCTTAGCCTCCTTGCCATCCTCTTGCCCTCTATCTATCTTTTTATTTGAATCCAGCCTTTATCTCAGACGGGGAGTCAAGACAACATTTCAAAAAAATTCAAAAAAATCAGTAAAACACATATAGTAAAAAAAAACAACAACATTAAGATTTAAACACTATTGAATGCCAGCAGAATTTCAAAGAAATTAAAATCTTACTTTTAAAGCTGAGATGAAAAGTAGTACAGCACTATAAAAGTAATATTTGTTGACATTGGTTTCAAAAAGCTTGCTAGAAAAGAAAGATTGCCAAAAGGAAAACAAAGGAGCTGCATTAACATCCCTAGAGAGGGAGTTCAAAGTGTGGAGCAGCCACAGAGAAAGCCTTCGCCCAAATTCCCTCCCGCTCTGTCCTTGAAGGCAGTGGATAGATGTAAGATCTTAAAGCTTAAGCAAACTCATATGGACCTTTCAAATTGGCTGGGCCCGAGCAATATAGGGTTTTTATAGTTCAAAACCAGAGCTTTTGAGTCTGGAAAGAGAAGGTGCATCCCATCAACACTGTAGCATTATGCAGTTTGACACCACTTTAACAGTAACATCTCAATGCTAGAAAATCCGAGGAGTTGTTGTTTTCCAAGGTCTTTATCCTTTGGTTCACCTACACTGTGAAATTAATGAAGTTTGACACAACTTTAACTGACATGTCTCAACACTATGGAATTCTGGTAGCTGCGCTCCTTAGTAGAGAAGGCAGAAGACTTTGTAAACTTTAACTCCTGTGATTCCATAGCAATGAGCTATGGCAGTTAAGGTGGTACCAAACTGGCACAGTAGTTTTAAGCATGCAAATTTATTTATTTACTCCATTTGCATCCTGCCTTTCTCTACCCCGAAGGGGACTCAAGGCAGCTTTATATATGGCAACTATTTAATGCCTTTGAATGACAGTTAAAATACATTAAGTAAAAGTTTTAAAATTAAAATTAAATGCACATTAAAAACATATAAAACATCACAATCGCTATTAATACAGTTCTGCCCCTCACAGAAACCCAAGCATCCAGGGTCAGGACTGAATACAGGTGTACACCGACTCTGTGTATCTGCATCTTTTGGGGAAGAGTATCACCATCCAAAATAAGGTGAATCCCTAATCTCTGATCTGTCTTTTTATTAACCAATCAGGAGCACCTCTATCTTGTCTGGACTAGTAGGTTTTGGCTTCTTTGGTCTCATCCATTCCGTAATTGCTCATGTAGACCCAAAACAGTCTTTGGATTGAGGTGAAAACGATTGAGTGTCATCAGCATCTGGTAACACCTAATCTCAGAATTGTAAAGCTTCATCCTGTTAAAGACCATGGGAGACCAAGGGAAAAAAAACCTCGTGGAATCCCACAGGACAACATCAGAGGTTTAGCACAGCTGGTATATCATCAGCAACTATAAGATTTATCAACCAAAAGGTTGCAAGTTCAAAGCCCCGGGTCAGCATAAGCAGCCGACCATCAGCCCTGCTCACTGTTTACCTAAGCAGTTCGAAAACAGCTCAAAAACAGTTCGAAATTACGTACTGCTAAAAGCGGGGGAGATGTTTTACAATGCTGGAATGAGGAAGTCCTGATAGCTCTTCGTCATAGAAGATGGAGCGACAGCACCCTCTGTGAACTTGAGCCAACCGTCCATGGCATCGAAACAACACCTCCTTCTGCACTGTCTGTGTATTGTCTATACAAATGGCATTTGAATGTTTGCCATGTATGTGTACTTGTGATACGCCCTGAGTCCCCTTCAGGGTGAGAAGGGCAGAATATACATAAAGTATTATTATTATTATTATTATTATTATTATCGGAAAGGAATCTCCCAGTACCAATTTCTGAGGACCAGTCCAGACCAGGCATGTAGCTGGGGGGGGGGGGGCTTGAGGAGCGTCAGCCCCCCCCCTCCAAATTCTCAGGGTGGTCCGCAAGAAGGCGTTAGTGGTATATTATTTAAACTGTTATGTTTATTCATATCATGATCTGATCACCATGCTCAGTATATCCCATATGCATGGGGGTATTGGAATAACGATACAAAAGGTTTGCTAGGGTAGATCCTCAGCACCCCTCCCCCCCATCAAATCAAAATCCTGGCTACGGGCCTGGTCCAGACAGTACCTTTATGGTGGTAACCCCCACCATAAAAAAGGGCTGTCCAGAATTAATTCGCTATAACCCAGGAAAACCCTGGTTTGTACTGAATTAATTAGATAGTGGATTTATTCTGCACTTTCTTGGAAGGCGCAGGATAAATCCACTAAATTAGTCCAGAAAACTGTGGGAATACCCACCCCTTCCCCAAAGCCCTCTGAAAAGTAAAATAAACTTACCCGGCCTCCAGTACACTCTTGGAGCAGCTCTCCCGGTGCATAGAAATGACATGCCAGGAAAGTGGGGGGAGGAGGAAAATGCCTCCCCCTTCGCTCTCCTGGCGTGTCATTTTCAAGAGTGTACTGGAAGCCAGGTAACTTTATTTTACTTTTCAGAGGGGTCGGGGTGTTTCGAAGGAGGGGGGGGTAGGGCCTCCAGATGTTCTTACAGGCTAGTCCCACAAAAGCATTTGGTTGATGTTATCAAATGCCACTGAAAGGCCCTGCTGAACCAACAAAGATATGCTTCCCCCTATCTAGTTCCTGGCGTAGATGGGTATTTACACAGTGCTGAGTATTTAGCATTCTGCTGAAGGAGGTAGGCTGCAGCTTCCATTATGGTTCCCCAGTATATCATTGTCACCCCCAACAGCATCTTCTACATCCTGAGGTAGCTAGCTACCTCATTCTGGTTAATGGTAGGACAGGCCCAAGAAATGAGATTATCAGTAAAACACTTGCAATGAGAAGATCTGGGTACAGTGAAAGACAATGTTTGGTTCACTAATGAGGCTTTTAAGTTATCTTTTTAAATGGAAATGAATACCGTCAAAACCACAAGAAAAGCATCTTTATCCATTATCCTAATGTGTTTTTCAGAAATTTTTCGCTATTAGAAAATGTTTTTGAAGATAAAGTTCAAGAAAGACATTAAACCAAGTAGACACTTCTCCTTCTTCATGGGCTGTTGTTCATTACTCTCGTGAAATGTGTGGGTTTGGGAGGGTGGAATTAATCTCCTTTTGGTGCTTCAGGGAGCAGCCAGACTGAATAAATGAAAAACCCATGACTTCTTTTTTCTTCCATTCTCCTTGATTCTTTAACCATTCAAGTTCAAATTGGATGAAGAGTAGAATCATCTCTTCGAGTTAAGTAGGGAAAGTTTCATTTTGGGTGCGCCAGATGAAGGATTCCCGGTAATATTAAGAAAAAAAGACATTGTACACTTGTCCCATCCTTTCCTTCAGAAAAGGTGTTTTGTGGAGATAGAGAAGGACAGAAGAAATAGTCGGAGAATACAGGAGGATTACAAATGGGGACACAGTGATGCATCTGCTCATCCCTTCCTCATGCTGATAAAATTCCCTCTGTGTGAACTATTTCATCTGGATAGTCCCTTTGTGGCCTGCCATTTGCATTCAGAGAACTGGAAACGTACGTTGGAGTGACTTCCTCTAGAGAAGAAATGGGGCTCTCTCTGAAGACACTACTGTCTCTGCTCAGTATACTTTGCAACTTCTTTAGCACAGCAAGGGCAAACTGTGAGTATATACATATAACCATATATGGCACAGCTTGATTTGTTAAAGTCTGTTTTCACACAAAGTCCAGGAAAACTATTGTGCTACTACTTTGTTGTAACACAGTGTACTACTACATTGAATGGTATAATATCTTAAACAATGTCTCTATTAGTTTATTGAAGGGTAACATTTATATCCCACTCCTCTCCTCAGAATTGCTCCCAATGTTTTTATTCCACAACAACTCATCAAGTAAATTGGACTGAAAGGTGTGGCCAGCCCAAAATCACACCTGGAGCTTCATGGCTGAGTCGGGGTTTCTTTATACAGTATGGACTGACTTTTACGTTGTCCCAGCTTGCCATGATGATGATGATGATGATGATGATGATGAATTATGTTAGTACTGGTTGAAGACTTTCCCACCCTGAGTGCTGGCCCTTATCCTGGGTGCAAGTACTTATTCTAGAGCAGGGGTGTCAAACTCATTTTAATCAGTCTTATGGTTGCTTTCAAAGTGCCATGGATACAGAGACCAACTATAACCTTTTGACATGGCGGTCGGTGTTCTTTAGTTTTTCTCCAGTTTGGGCCCGGATGTTGTTGAATGGCAACTTCCATCACTTTGTTTATCTACCATGCGGGTGGTGGATAATGGGAATCAGAACGCAATAGCACTTCTGGCTTTGTGCTTTGGGAAAAGTTAAATAACATTTTAAAGGCAGACATCATATCCACAAGCATGTATCTAAATTCAAATCCCAGGATCCTGACCCAATAGAACAAGCTGCAGTCTTCCAGATGTTACTGTATCACAGCTCCCATCAGCTCTAATCATGATGTCTAATGATGAGGAATACAGGAGATAGTCCAGCATCTGGAGGACCACATAAAATGGCATAATGGACCAGATTCAGTCTGTAGGCCTTCAGTTTGACAAATGTGTTCACCAGTAAATCCCTACTAGGTATGAAGATCCAGACAATGGCTAGAATCTTTTCGAAGCACCCAGTTGTTCTGACAAGCAGCCATGTCCCTCTTGGACCTACAGCATCCTAGACTTCACAGTATCCTTAAGCAGAGCTTTATGCCACATAATCAACTCACATATCTTAGTGAACCTTCATTAATGCGGATGTTTTATGTTAAATATAATTTTTGATAGGTTACATTTTATTTAATTTATAGATGTCATGTTATAAATTGTTTTCAAATATGAAGTTATTTGGGGTTATTATGTTTGTATTTGTTGTTGTACTGAGTCATTGAATGTTTGCCTTTTTTATTTGTTGGAATCCACCCTCAGGGAGATAGGGTGGAATATAAATAAAGTTATTATTATTTTACTGACACAAAAACACAGTATGACACAACAAATGAGATATATATGCTGGATTTTGTATCACAAAATCACAAGTCAAACACTTCCCAAGCATTTAGGAATGTGTGGTGTACCTTCGAATGATGCGCACAGATCCAAGGTGACCTTTTGCAGTTGACAGATCATGATTTTGACAATGTTTATTGTTTTCAAATGCCAGTTGAGATCTTTTGGCATGGCACCCAGTGTGCCGATTACCACTGGAACCACCTGTACTGGTTTATGCCAGAGCCTTTGCATTATTATTATTATTATGCCAATATCAAAGAGGATCCCAGCCTGTGCACTGAACAAAGATACAGTGTGCTGTTCCTACACAATATAAGAGCAGAATATCCTCTTTTATTGTTGCAGCTGAAATTTGCTAGATTTTTCAACATGCACAGGTGCATCAAGTCTGGTAAATGTTAAAACCCAATAAGTGCAGGTTGAATATATCTCATCCAAAATGCTTGGGAATTGAAGTGTTTGGGATTTTGGAATCGCTATGTTTGCATATACATCCATCTTGGAGATGGAAGCCAATTCTAATGATGAAGCTAATTTCTGTTTCATAAGAACCATATATACAATATTTCTGTGCATGAAACAAATTTTGTGGACACTGAACCATCCAAAAGCAAAGATGACACTATCTCAGCCTCCCAAGTGGACAATTTTGGAGAGTTTCAGGTTATGGAAATCCAGATAAGAGACACACAACATGTACTGCCTGAAAACCTAAGGTATGTCTCCATTGCACAATGATAGCAGCTTGATGAAGTAGACCATCATGGTCATTTTATGGCTGGATGGGAACTGTGAGATATTCATATTCCCCTGAACTACAGCAGTAGATGATTCTGGCAGAGAATTCTCTCACAAAACCACAAATACCAGGATTCCATAGGATAGCACCATGGCAGCTAATGTGGTATCAAACTACTGTAACTGAGTACCATGCAGCTGATCTTAGTCTATACTGAGATGTAAAAAGTTCTCTTGAATGCTGTAAATTAATTTGCACCACTGATTTTTTTTCATTTTGATGTTACTTCTTCTTTCAGATTCATCAGATGAACTTATTCATCCTAGTGCTCCTTGGTACCTGTTTTCTGTTCCAGTCAACCCCCCAGATGGACCAGAATTGAAAACCCCCAATCAGAAAATCATGTTAATACCCGAAGAGTTGCAAATGTACTTGAATGGTCCATGGCTGACTCGTTTTGTCCCTTCAGTCCATATTGTTGTGTTTATATTGGGTTTTCCATTAAACATCATGGCGGTTTTTATGTTTCTATTCAAAACAAAGTTGAAGAAGCCAGCTTTCATATTCATGTTCAACCTTGCCTCTTCAGACCTTTTCCTTGTGGCCGTACTGCCATTTAAAATAACCTATAATTTTTGGGGACACAACTGGGCATTTGGGCTTCACATGTGTCGTTTTGCCACAGGCACCTTCTTCAGCAACATCTATTGCTCAGTAATGCTGATGACAGCAATAAGCATAGATCGTTTCTTGGCTGTGGTATATCCCATGCAGTCTTTGTCATGGCGAACACCACGACGTGCCACCCTGGCATGTGGTGTGATCTGGCTTGCATCCTTCTCTGGAGTGATACCTCTCATGCTGATTGCACAAACAGAGAAGGTAATCCAGTTAAATATTACAACCTGCCTTGATTCGCTAGATGCTTACAAGATTGTACACTTGCGTTATTATGCTTTTTCATTATCAGTCCTGTTCTTCTTTCTACCACTATTCATCTCGACTGTCTGTTATGTGTGTATTATAAAGAAGCTGCATTCTCCTGATGTTGCTGCAAGGCCAGGTAAGAAGAGGCGCACCATCCTCTTGTCTGCAGCGGTCTTGTGCTCTTTTGTTATTTGTTTTGGTCCAATGAACATCCTGTTGCTGAGCCCATTCATTTTTCCAGATCCAGATTATGGAGGTCTCTTTTTTGCCTTCATGATCTCCCTCTGTATTGGTAACATCAACTGTTGCATTGATCCCTTGATATATTATTATGCTTCCTCAAAATGTCAAAAGCAAGTGTGGAGGTTTCTGCATATTAAAAAGAATTCCAGTTTCAGAAAAGATACACAGGAAAAAGCAAACAGTAATACAACCACCATTTCCAGTGATTTGAATATTTTGCCTCAAACATAGTATCTAAGAGTCTTGTGCATTTGGATGGAATCACTATCCGTTTTGTTTTATTACAGTTGTTTCGCCCTGTTTTTGTTTGTTGCTTCCAAAAATGGGGCACCTATCCGAATGGGAATTTTGTCTCGCGTCCAAAAGAACAAAAATTTTCAGACCATTGGTGGCAATGGGAGGGCTTCCTAGTCATGCCCTCCCCTCAGATTTAGGGCCAAAGGGGTAAAAATCACCACACATGGGGGGCATATCTGACATCTTAACCTATACGGTCATTGGTGAACATGGGCTTTCATACAAAGTGACCTTGTAGCATCTGCAAGACAAAAAGAGAAAAAATAAATTGGTAGGATAAACTTTCGTAGACTAATGGACTACAAATTATAGCAGTTTGATATCACTTTAACTGGCATAGCTCTATCCTATGGAATCCTGGGATAGTTTTTTTCTTTATTGTGTTACCAGACCTCTCCTACAGAGGAGAGTAAATATGCTACAAAATTAAACATTTCAGAATCCCATAGCATTAAGCCACAGTAATTAATGTGGTGTCAAACTGATATAATTCTGAAGTGTAGGTGGTCTATGAGTGTTCAAATACTGCATGCTTATTTGCAGTCCAAAGGCTTCAAATAATGACTTATTTGAAATTGAATGTTAAACCAGTCTGCTCTGACAAGGATGTATAGACACAGCAAAGATGTCATGACCTATGTGATTTCTTTTGAACACAAAGCATTTTCCAATTATTATTTTCTATTTTCTGAATCTGCAAGTAGCATGAATACTTTCATTGTTTAAAGTTGTTATTGTTGCTTTGTATCTTATAGCATAAGTTTCCAACTTATGGCAACCTTATCATTAGCTTTTCTGGGGCTGAAGCTATATATTGTTTTCTATTTTAAAAAAGAATGTATATTACATGCTACCTTTGGAAGTCTTCCCTTAAAACAATTTTCCTACTTTGCAGTCTATTCATATTCTATAATATAGTGATGGAGATGAGCTCAAGAAATAATTTCATTAAGCTCACATTACAAATAGCATGCAATTACGTTATGCAGACAGAACAAAAGAGTGCTGTAATGTGATGTGTGTGCCACTTTCCAAAGCTTTATAAAGAGATTAGTATTACAAATTAAAGTGACAGATTGAATAGCTAGGGAGTGACTTGTAATTTGGATTGATGATGTCATCATGTTTGAGCTACAGTTTCTGAAGTTTACTGTACTCACACATGACACGTTGCAAACTTTCATAGACAAGTCGTACTGCTCCCTATTCCGGAAGAACACTGATCTAAGACAGCTCTTGTTTTGTGCCTTCAATTCAATCCCCAAAATTATAAATTAAAAGATGCAGCTCCATTGGGGCATACAGTATGCCTGCATTGCCTTTCTGTTTTGCTCTGTAATAATGAATTATTGTTCCA
The DNA here is from genome assembly GCF_037176765.1 of Anolis sagrei. Lineage (NCBI taxonomy): Eukaryota > Metazoa > Chordata > Lepidosauria > Squamata > Anolidae > Anolis > Anolis sagrei. The sequence continues at coordinate 264,578,211 of NC_090022.1, forward strand.
GAGCAAAATGCCTTTGGAATAACACTATGTATCAAAATTTTACAAAATTTCTGTTCCTGGTTTGAAAGTGTTATTTCCTGTTTAATTGTGTGGTACTTACTTTGAAAGTAGTTATTCTCCAGAAACTTGTTTTTGTGGCTGCCAGAAACTTTGTTGCTTGACACTCGATGAGATAGTCATTGAAAAACTATAACAAAATGTGCTGCAGGATGTCCTGTAAAAACAAAGTTTTAGCAGTTTAATAAACGTTTTCAGTGTCCAACCAATTGTTGTTGTTGTTCATTCGTTCAGTCGTTTCCGACTCTTCATGACCTCATGGACCAGCCCACGCCAGAGCTCCCTGTCGACCATCACCTCCCCCAGGTGCTTCAGAGTCAAGCCAGTCACTTCAAGGATGCCATCCATCCATCTTGCCCTTGGTCCAACCAATTAGGTCCAACCAATTAGGAAATGGCATTTATAACCCAGGAACAAAAATTGTGTTACATAGTGATAATGCCTCACTCCGCCTTGAACTTCAGGAAATTATTCCCAAAATCGCCATAATCCTTTCACAAGGAACTAGGAGAGTCAGGGGAATGCACAGTGGACTTGCATAAGAGTCCCTGGGTCCTTTTTCCTGTTTTACCTGATATGATCTGATTTTATCCTGGGAACATTTCCTCACCTATAGTGTTGTGCCAGACACCCTTCTGTGAGGTCTCCACTGTATGCCAACATCCTGAACAACATGTCTGGTACTCATTGTATTGACTGAAACAGAGATATCAAAATCCATTTCACCCTTCACCTGGGTGGATAAATAAACAGATACATGCTTTCAAATATACTAGTGGCAAGTTTATTTCCAAATCTGGAGACCAATCAGCACCAACAACAGACAACAACAACTTCCCAGCCAACCAGCCTGCAGATCCTAGCCTGCCACAATCTAGACCAATTGACAGGGCAATAGAAGTCCCTTGGAAGCTTGGCACCCCAGGCCCCAAACCCACAATTTTATCAGAGCTAAATCACATTATGTTCCAGTCTACAAGTAATAAGGCCAGCTGGATTTTTAAAAGGCAGGAGTTGACAAACAATTCAGAAAACCGTGTTTCAGTGAAGTGAGTACACTGTGTGGTTATGTGGGATAGGACCTTCTCAGCTGTAGTACCCTAGTTGTGGGATGACCACCCTTTAGAAACCCAAATGGTGTTTTTGGATTCCAGCCATGTCGAACTTTCACCCTTCTAATTTTGCCTACTCAAAACACCCATGGCCATTTTGCAATGTTTTTGGTCCAGGAGAAGTTATTCAGGAAGTGAAATAGAAGTCAAGAAGTCCTGTTTCAGATTTTCCCCACCGGATATTTTCTCAGAAAAAAAAAGTAATTATGTGCATTGCCTATTTCCTGCCAGTGCTGAGGTAAATGTAGTCCTTATCATGGTGTACACTAAGCTGTGCCTTTATCATGTGAGTTAGCATCTGGCACGTAGCCCTCACTGGAATGATACCACTGTTTATCACTGAACAAACAAATGGTGTATCTAAGTTAAACATGGCAAACCTGTCCCTGTGTGGTTGTTTCAATATTTTTTCTGCCTTATTTGTTCATTTCTCTTTTCCATATTAGTTTATTTATTTAGCCTCTTACATAGCATTATAAGCTACTTTTCTTCATCTGACACTGCTGCAGACTTACATGAGGAGAAACAGATATCCCTTTGCTTGCATCCATCTGGTCCTCCTCCGCTATTTGTTTTGGTTCAATGTATAGCCTATGATTATTCCAAAGCATATGTTTTCTACCTGATCAGCTCCTCTTGTTGGTGGGGAGAATTGAAACAATCTTTTAAAACCCTAACATTTCAAATCCTTGTCTCTTGAACTATCGGTATACCACCTGAAAATGTCAATAAGACAGGTCTGAAAGCTCTTTTTTTCAGAAACTGAATGGATCACTCTCCAAAAGGATGCTGGCCACAGTCTGTACCTTGTTCTCTTTTCTGAGTTCCAGAGCAGCATGAATAGTTGCATTCATTGGTATTCTGGCATCATGTCTTCTAATGTAAGGGGATTTCCAGTTTTTTTTATCTCCATTAGGTGCTTTAACCAATACTTCTACAAAGCCTTGCAAATGAGGATTTTGGGTTTGACAAAAGAACATCGTGACTACAAAATCAGAAGGACATAAACAATGCAGGGGAAATGTCAAGGGATCTATGCAGTCATAAAATTCCTGTCCTTGCAATAGTGACACTGTTAGTTCCAGTTAAGGAACCAGGTATCAAAAAACACAGTTGTATTTTCTACTCAAACAACAAAACACACAGAGAGTTTTGTTCTTTACCAAATAAGCAGGGAGGCTTTTCTTTCTCCTTTGTTGCAGCAGTATACAAAGTATACAAAACATATACAAACCTTACATCTTCTTCTTCCTCACTACTCACAGCAGTAATTCTCCAAACCCCCAGGTCTCCCAGCAACCCTCATAATTACTCAGTATAACTGCAACCTATATACTACTCACATTGCATTAACCTCCATACCGTAATAATAATGGCTTAACTTTTTTACAGATGGTTAGACCAGAGGTATTAACTCTGCTATCACTTAGAAAATGTCAGATAATTTCCAAATCCTGACAACAAACACATCTTTTCAAAGCAGTTCCTCAGATCCTCAAATTATTGAGATTATAATCCAAAAACATAATTTTCCAAATCATAGAAATAATATTTATTTATTTATTTATTTATGAAATTTGTACCCCACCTTTCCCCAGTCAAGAGCGCAAGGCAGCTTACAGCCAGTAAAAAAATACATTTTTTTATTAAAAAAACGAACAAGTTAAAGCCATATATTAGCAAATTCTGTGAAACTAATTAAAACCTCAATAAAATACACTTAAAAACCACCCTGGTAATATGTAACAAAGTCTAAGAGCATCCTAAACATTGGATATTGCTAGTTTTCTCCAAAAACTTCATTGAAAAGGAAGGTTTTTAGGCTCCTTGAAAGACTTCCTTGAAAATAGAATTGGTAATAGTATGTGCTCTCAGGTGTATTGATACCTGTCAAGAGAAATACTTTGTGCAGGTTATACCGGAAAGTGTACAAATTCAGGTGTGCTGTATTAAAGTTTCCAATCTACAGAAGTAGTTCCAAGTAGAATATAGATATCATGAATGTTCTGCTCTGTTTAGTTGATCATACAATGCATTGAATATCTACAGATAAAATTATCTACTAAGGTACGTCTTAATTCTACTCCCTTTGGCCTTCTAAGCCTGTCCTTCCAGTCTAAATGGGATTTGTCCATAGAAACATAAAGATATCTCACGAGCTTTTCTAATCTTCCTGACTCTTCTCGCATATAGTTGTCTCAAATGCACAGCCATAGAGATGAACTCAGGAAATAATGTCAGCCCAAGCAAAAATTTCAGCATGCTGTTCCTCTGTAGTGTTCAGATGGGCACAAGCTGATAGCAGCAGAAGTCCTAAAGCTTGAAAAGTTGTTGTTTTTCAAAATAATGGTTGTGTTGCTTATTATTTTTCACTATTTTTCTTTGCTTGATAAGAATGTGTAAAACATGAAAAAAATTCCTCTGAAAATGCCCCATCTGTGAAGCTTTGAAAAGGAACTAGAAACAATTACTTGTTGCACCAATAAAATAACTACATCCTTGCACTTTGCATTACTTTCAAATGTAATTTTGTTATGCCTTTGTTACTGTCTCTGTGTGTACAAGATAGACGTGACTCACTATAGGTGCTTTACATGACAGGTAATTCCCGAGTTACAAACATCCAACTCATATATGACTCATAGTTAAGAATGCTGCTGAAACAATAGGAAGTGAGCAAAATCTCTCCCTAAGAAGGGAAATTCATTTCTGGAAGAATTATCATGGGGAAAATGTGTCTCCACTCAAGCTTTATCACCAACCCTTGTTTCCATAAGCCATTTTTTTTCAAAATCAATTTATCACAGCGACAGAAAATGAGGGGAAATCTGATCAGGGGCACAGACAGAAAAACAAAAGCCACAGTGGTATTAATCCTTCCCTATGCTATCCGAAGCATGCATGCATATATACACACAGAGGTGGCTCTAGGTAATTTTCAACAGTAAGCAAACAGTATTTTGGCACCCCCCCCCCCCCTGCCAACCAATCACTGATAATATATATTTTCTGTTGTTGTGGGAGTTCTGTGTGCCATAGTTGGTTCAATTCCATCATTGGTGGAGTTCAGAAAGCTCTTTGATTGTAGGTGAACTATACATCCCTGTAAGTATAACTCGCATATGTCAAGGTCTATTCCCCACCCCCCCCCCCCCCCAGAGCGCCTCAAGAGCACCCCTGGGCAAAATCAACTATACTGCAAATGCTTACTTTGCGTAATGGGTTGAGCCACCCCTGCATACACACACACACGACTGGAGTGTTACACTTAACAAATGTACCTGTTCAGATTTATAAACAAATTAAACTTATGAACAAACCTACAAAATCTATCTTGTTTGTAACTTGGGGACTGTCTTGATTTCCAAACTCTTTCATCTGCACTGCTTTCTACTATTGTTCCATGTATGTACTATACAAGGATTGTATAGACGAAATCCACTAGATGGCACCAGAAAGCTAACACTTTCACCGTATGCACAATATTTGGTGCAAACCCCATTGAACTGGTTGGGCCAGAAGTAGAATCCAAAGAGGAACAAGTGTTTTATTGGGATATGAAATAATTGAGGAAATAATACATACTAGATCTGCTTTCAATATACTTATACAAATCTAAGAAACTGGACCGCCAGGCTATGGCACAGCTAGTTAGTAGCCAGCTGCATTAAATCACTACTGACTGAGAGGCCTTGAGTCCAAAGCCAGCCCAGGTTGGAGTGAGCTCCTGAGCATTAAAAGTTCAGCTTGTGGTTGACCTATGTAGCCTGAAAGACAGTTGCATCTGTCAAGTAGGAAATTTAGGTTAGGGAGGTTAATTTAACTAATTCACAACACCATAAAACCTTCCAGCAGTGTGTGCAAGAATGAGGAAGTACTATATTGAGGACTCGATGTCACAAGTGGACAGTGAAGTAGCAACTCCCCCTGTGGCTGGAATTGAGCATACCCTCATGAAGCCGGAAAGCTGGAATGTTAAATTGCCTCTGTGTCTGTCTATATATGCTGTATGTCTAAATGGTATTGAACGTTTGCCATGTATATGTGCATTGTAATCCACCCTGAGTCCCCTGCAGGGGTGAGAAGGGGGAATATAAATACTGTAAATAAAATAAATAAAATTCAAGGCACCATATTTCTAAATCAATGCCAGACCAGCTATTGCAGATGACAGCCAGTGAAACCTTGTTCAACATTATGTAATGAAATGCTTTGGTTTGGGCAGTAGTTGATGTGAGAGTAGAAATATTATGGAGACATAATTTTCATATATGATGAGAATTTTTTAAAAGCAAATATTTAAACTACATTACAGCTCCATGCAGTCATGCTGGCCACATGACCTTGGAGGTTTCTACGGTCAACATTGGCTCTTCGGCTTAGAAATGGAGATTAAGCATCACCCCCCAGAGTCGAACAAGACTAGACTTAATGTCAGGGGCATGCTTTACCTTTACTATAGCTGTATTTAATCAGAATGCCTCACCCACCCCCACAGATCAGAATAAGAAGAGTTCAGAAGCTGCTCTTAAGCTACTTTTGCAGATGTCTGAGCAATGATACTGTCCTTTTTAACCTCATACACTTATAAGATTAGTTTCCTTATATGGTGTTGGAGAACAAGAAAACGGCTTTCTCTGAACTATGTGCCAACTTCTTAACTACACAACCTCCCCGCTTCACTGTGCTACTTCTAGCTTCATTGTGTTCTCCAAAGTGCTTGACATGTTCCTATAATTTCATCAGGACAAGTATATTTCAAGGCTGTCTGGATCATAATGTGTTATAAAGGCTTTTCCTAAAAATAATAAATGGAGCAACTAACCAACAATAATTTTATTCAACAATTTTATTGAGTATGTGATTGTTTAATGTCTTTACATCATGGGTTTTCCACTCCATCTATGGCTTCTTGTCATAGTTATCCTTGTTGGGTTAGAGACAGTGGATGAGATGCCCAATTCTGGGTGGCTGCCTCCCTTGATGCAGAACAGGGCTCAATGCCTAATCTATCTATATCTATATCTATGCACATAATAAAAGTGAAAATGTGTGTACACGGTGGAGGTGTCCAATTACACAGACAGCCTCCTGCATCCACAAACAGGCTATAGTTCCAAGTGCTGAGAAGTCTCCAAAGGCATTCCCTCAACTGACATTGCAGGTTATAGTGAGTGCCGTGAACATGTAGCCCAACTCCTGCCAATGTCCTCCCCAAACACCCACCACCCAAGGAATGCTTTCATTCTGGGACCATTTCATTCTAGCTGTTCCAGGGTTCCTTTCTTTCTCCAAATTTGCATGACCCCACCCACTGCCTCTCACTTAACCCTTTCCTGCACATTTCTACGGCACACAGCACACAGAGGAATTGATCAGCAACTGAACAGACTGGAGGGGCTTGGGGGACTGACTCAACAGTATGGAAGTAGTAGTTCACCCTGCATCAAGGCAGAGCACTGCAATTCCCTTCAATAATGGATCTGGACCACATTTGGCACGTAGAACCCCCATGACCAGGTTTGGGGAAATTGGCTTTTATTTATACAAGTTGTAGTTCACCTACATCCAGAAAGCACTGTGAACCCAACCAATGATGGATGCGGACCAAACTTGCCCTGGATGATGGGACTTGCAGTACCTTCACTCATTTCCCCCATGCATGACGGACCTGGACCAAAGGTGATGATCCCTCTTCAATGCTAGTTTGCCTTCCTTGTGCAATAAAGTCCTTATCTTCCAGGAATTTTTCTAGTCTGATTTTGGAGTCATCTACTCCTGTAATCCCCTCATTCCATGCCACTCAATTCCATTCTACTTATGTGCTGTGTGCCTTACTTCTGACCAGACAGCCATGTGACCCGGAGCTTCACTGTTAAGAGATAGGAAGGAGAAAGTTTCTGTCTCTGCTTTCTCCATAAGATGTATCATGTTACAAACTTCTTTTATGCCTTCCATTCCTTTACTTTCTCTATACTGGAAAATTCCACATGTTTTAGCCTTTCCTAAACCAAAATGCCACAAGCCATTAGTTGTTTTGGATAATTCTTTCTGTGCATTGTCCAGCTGTACAATAAGAAACTAAAAATATACTAGAATATTCAAAATGTCGTAATCTCATAGATTCATACAAGGCTTTATGCTTCTGTGTCACGGTTGTAATGTGTCTGATATATATTAAGCACATTCTGCGATACAATAAGTAGATGAGGTTTTTCATTTCGTGCAACTGTCTTTCCTGCTCTAAGACCATAAGGAAGTACCACTTCCCCAGTATGGTCTCTACAAAATTGCAGTGGGAGATATGAAATTATCTTTGTGGTTCATGCAGGTGGGCATTGCTAGGTATAACATACCAACTTCTGTGTTACCAATAGTGTACAAGACATATCAAGCAACACTCAACATTGTAAAGCTGGGAGGGACAATAAAAAGTTAAGAGAGGGACTTGTAGAAATCTCAGTTGCATATAAAGCTTGGAAAGTTACTTTTAAGGTATTTTTAAAGTATGAAGTCAGTAGCTACTCAAAGTAGCTACTGTAACAGTTGCTGTTATTGTTTTTAAGTAGCCCTTTACTTTTGTATTTTTTTTCAAATACTGTAGAAACAGAAGCAACGTTTAACATGCAGCTTTTCAAAGATATGCAGAAAACTGCTCATTTATTTTGTTATTGCCTCACTTAAGGGAAAAACATATTCTGACTTTCAGACAAAGCACTAAAGCTCTCTGTCTAACTGCAGTCATAAAATAAGATAAAAACAACCACATGTGGTCTAAAAGATGCATTAGAAAGTAGGGATTATTACACAATGGCATTTTCACATCAAATGGGATTGGACATTAAGAGCATTGAAAGGAAAAAGGAGGCAGATAAATCATACATTGTTTCAAAGGCTTTTACAGGTTTGTCCGAGGCCCTTCTACACTGCCATATAATATCTAGATTATCTGCCTTGAACTGGATTATATGGCAGTATAGACCCATGGAATCCAGTTCAAAGAAGATAATGTGTATTATCTGCTTTGATTATGTAATGAAGGGACCAAAGCATTGACATCTCTGGCCCATCCTCTGTTCGGATATCAGCCAGCAAGCCAATGCCTTAAATCAAGAAATAGCTTCCTAAGATCCACAGATACACTTGCAGGAACACCTCAGTAAATGAGAGTCCAAAAGAGGCAGGCTTAAGCCCAGAACCTCAATCCATTATAGATACCGGATGAGAAACTCCTCCCTGGGCACACAGAAGACTGAGTGACTTGGTAGGCACTGAACAAACTGCGCTCTGGCACCACGAGATGCAAAGCCAACCTTAAGAAATGGGGCTACAAAGTGAAGTCCACGACATTCAAATGTGGAGAAGAGCAAACCACAGACCACCTACTACAATGCAGCCTGAGCCCTGCCACATGCACAATGGAAGACCTTCACACAGCAACATCAGAAGCACTCCAAGTGGCCAGCTTCTGGTAAAAGGAAATCTAGCATATTTAATAAGACTCAGCACTATAAGAGGGTTTTGCGAGACCAGTCACTCTAGTTGCAACAGTGTGGTAACAGTGAAGCCATGGACAATTATTTTGGTTCTTGCAGACCACTGGTGGTCCATGGACCACAGGTTGAGAACCACAGATATAGAGAAATTGGCCCCTGCAAATTGTGAAATATATACTATTATATACAATGGAAACCGTAGCTCCATAAAGCCCAGAGAGCCATGACTTATTGTCTTATATTAACGTTTTGTGTAAGCTGTTCTTGAAATGTCTGGTCACATCCAAGACCCCTGCCTTTCACTTCCACAATCCCTCCATAATGAACGAAGATGAGGGGAAATTACTCAAAGTATGCATGCCAGAGTTCCCAGGGTCCCTTTCATGGGACCCTGGGACTCTATCTGTGAGAAAGATCTGGCACCCATGTCCTGAGCCAGCTTCCCCTATTGAGATGGCCATCATCCAGAAGTATCCATTGTGGACACTGGACTCACACTATTGTGGCCACCAAAACTAATCCATTAAGACCATCACCACACTCCTTTCAATCGTGCCCCTCTTGGAGGTGAATCAATAAAATGAACTGACACTCCAAATGCTACAATGACAATTTTTTGAATTTCCCGCCACCACAAAGAGCCAACCAGCTAAAACTCCATGGAGTACTCAGCCAGCCGGAGCATGGCTCCTAGCTGGAGTGTTTTTCAACCAATCAGGACCTGGCGTAGGTTTCTTGAATAACCAGGGGCGGTTCAACCATTACGCAAAGTAAGCATTTGCAGTATAGTTGATGTTGCCCAGGGGAGCTCTTGAGGCGCTCTTGGGGGAAAATAGACCTTGACATATGCGAGTTGTAGTTACTGGGATGTATAGTTCACCTACAATCAAAGAGCATTCTGAACTCCACCAAGGATGGAATTGAACCAAATATGGAACACAGAACTCACACGACGAACAGAAAATATAGATCAGTGATTGGTTGGGGGGCGGGGGCGCCAAAATACTGTTTGCTTATTGTTGAAAATTACCTAGTGCCGCCTCTGTGAATAACTGTTAAATGAAATAAAAAGGCTCTGTATGCACAAATGCGGTATGTCTGTAACTTTGGAGTGCTGACATCCTCTCTGGCCAGTGAGAATAAATACCTCTGCTTTTGCCTTCAAATCCATCCATGTCTGATTTGGCCTTCTAGACAGGCACATCAGGCATCCAAACCTACTGGTTTACAATAGTTGAAATCACGTGACAGCATTTGTTTATTTATTTATTTCCTATATTTATACCCCGCCCTTCTCACTCCTGGCTGGGGAGGGAAAAGGACTCAGGATGGCTTCACAGAAGCACCATATGATGCCAGTATCATAAAACATTCACCAATACATTGAAAATATTAAAACAATAATTAAAACAATAGATTAAAACACACCTATTAAAAATCAGAATCCAAAATCCATGTCTGGATCAATTCATTGTAATGAGTTGCTTAAGTCTTTTTTCACTTGCTGACATTATTTATTTATTTACATTATTTATATCCCGCCCATATCAGCCTGCAAGCGACTTCACTGGTCGAACGCTTGGTCCCATAGCCAAGTCTTAAGTTTCCTTCTAAAGGACAGAAGGGAGGTGGTCAGTCTGATGTCCCTGGGGAGAGCATTCCACGGATAGGGAGCCACTGCTGAGAAGGCCCTGTCCCTCATCCCTACCAGTCGCATTTGCGCTGGTGGTGGGATTGAGAGCAGGGCCTCTCCAGATGATCTTAAATTTTGTGAAGGTTCGTAACAGGAGATACGTTCAGACAGATAGTCTGGGCTAGAACCATTTAGGGCTTTAAAGGTTAAAACCAGCACTTTGAATTGTGCTTGGAAGCTGATCGGCAGCCAGTGGAGCTGGCATAACGGAGGGGTTGTGTTCAGTGTTTTAATTTTAAATCTGTCTGATTTTTTTTCTTATATTGATACTTTTACTCAACAAGGTTTTAAACGTGTATTGTTTTTAATACATTGTTAGCTACCTTGAGCCCCATTATTGGAAAAAAGGATGGATGGACTAAATATAGAAGCCAGAGAATCAAACTAGAGTCCTAAATGGAGGTTCAATTCTTTCATATGATTATAATAATTCTAGGGAGACTCAATACCAATATGCAAACTCTCCTCATCCTTCCATCTCATTGGAAGATAGAAACATGATCTGTTCATTTAATTTCTCTGAAATTTAGAACATGTTTACTCATGGATCTAAATGCAGGGCTTGGAAAAGTTACTTTTTAAAGCAGCTCCCCAGAATCCCCAAATAGAATGGTCACTGGTTTAAAGGTGATACAGTGCAAGAATTTTTTTTCCATTTCTTCAGAGCTTCTGAAGATATTAATCAACTTTAACCATCATGGAAAATGGTGGGGTCAAAAATGAGGAAGCAATAGAAAAGACAGAGCTAGAGCATGCCAGTCTGAGAAACTCAGATCTCATTTCAAATCCTTGCTCTGGTAACCAGACAGTGAGGTGAAGCACAATGTAAAATAAACCACGTGTAGTTCATGTTGGATCACCCCACACACTGCCTTGCCAGATAAAGAAAATATGCCACACAGATGAACAGTGAAGAACAAGTAGTTTACTCTTCTTAATTCAGAACAACATATGTTTAAACAGTATATTTTAATGTTGTTGGTTTTTTTTTGTCGTGTCAGGAGCAACTTGAGAAACTGCAAGTCGCTTCTGGTTTGAATTGGCCATCTGCAAGGATGTGGCCCAGGGGACACCTGCGTGTTTTTGATGTTTTACCATCCTTGTGGGAGGCTTCTCTCATGTCCCTGCAATGAGGAGCTGGAGCTGATAGATGGAGCTCATCCACGCTCTCCCCAGATTCGAACCTGCGACCTGTCGGTCTTCAGTCCTGCCGGCACAGGGTTTAACCCACTGCGCCACCGGGGGCTCCTACTTTAATGTTGAGACACATGTTTTTAATGTTTATGTATGCATATAACTTATTCTTGTCCCGGCATTGAATGTTTGGTATTTATATGCTGTGCTCCACCCTGAGTCCCCTTCGGGGTGAGTAGGGCAGAATATAAATGTTTTAAATACAATACAATACAATCAGTTGCATCAACTCACTAAATGTCCTTTTATGAGAGATTTTAGAATGGTCCTTTCTGTGTACATATGAGAGACCTTCTTTCAGCAGCCAAGAAGCGAATTAGTCTCTCTCTCTTTCTCTCTGCTTCTCTCTCTCATCGCCTCTCTGCACCTGCATAGCTCGAGTCTGAGCAAAAATACAACAGTATCCAAAAGTTCAAGGCTCAGCCATCACCCTGTGCATTGTCCGACCAATCAGCTTCATGCATTTTATTTTGCAGTTGACGCGCGCGCACACCCACCCACACTGATTGCTTGCATGCTCCAACATGAGGTACTCAGTGAAGCAGCTCTTAGCCCAATTTACTTTATAGGAAAAGCAGGATAGAAATCTATTAAGCAAACAAATAATCAAGAGATGTTGGATCTGAGTAACTCAGTAAAGTTTAGGTTTAGTTTATATCTGTTAGAAGACTCAGATGTATGAGTTTTTACATTTCAGCTGCGAAACAACAGCTAAACGGGCCTTCCCTTCTTCTCTTCCTGACCTAATTCTTTTCCTACCCTTTTGTTTATCATATAAAATCTGCTCTCAAGCAGCAGAGATGGCAGTGCCTGTGGCCAATGTCCAATGACTAATGGAAGCAAGCCAAAGGGATTGTATGCCATACAGAGTGAAGTCCAGAGTTCATTCATTTTATTGCCAGCTTACGTTCAAAGTACAGCCAATGAGCTTGCCTGTTATATACACCGAGGATTCCTTCAAAACAGAATATTGAAAGTATTGAAAACCACACAATCTTTACATACCTGGATGCTTTTCTCAAGAGTAATTCCTGGATCAGAAAATTGCAAATATGATTCATTACAAAGCAGAAGTGTTATTGCAGATAGAGGGAAAATTAATACACAATCCCAGGAGTATTATTAGTAATGGTGAAACTGATGACAAAATTCATAGAAGTGTTTTCAAGGTAAAAGATTTCAAGATTTCGGTACTGCCTTCTTCACAATACTGACAAGGATTATTCGTGGTGCCACTGCCATTGTCTCTGAGGGTGAATCTACATTGTAGAATTAATGCTGTTTTACACCACTTTAACTGCCATGGCTCAAAGATATGGAATCATGGGAGATGTAGTTTGGTGAGACGCCAACACCCTTGGGCAGAGAAGGCTAAAGACCTCATAAAATCACAACTCCCAGGATTCTATAGCACTGCATCATGGTTGTTAAAGTGATTCAAACCTCATACATTCTATCATATAGACCAGGCATGGACAAACTTTATAACTTGGGGGCCACATGGTGGGTTGGAGTAGGGTGGATGGGCTGGGAGAGAGGAGGTTCTCTGCAAGCCCCCTCCCTACCCTTTCCTATCCTTCCTCTTCTGGTTTGGAGACAGAAAGTGAAGGAAAGATGGCAAACGTTTGGATCCCAAAAGGCTTGGTCTTGGTCAGGATGAGATGGTGGATGGGAGAGAAAAAGTGTGTCCATTAGATCCCATATTGCCTACTCCTGATATAGAATCCTTGAATCTACAATTGGAAGAGACCCCCAAAGGCCATCCAGTCCAACCCCCAGCTATGCAGGAGGGCACAATTAAAGCACTCCTAATAGCCTCTGCGGAAAAACCTCCAGAGAAAGAAACTCCACTACATCTGTCTGACATGTGAGACCCTCCCAGGAACACTGCTACAAGCAGCATAACCTTTTACCTCACAAGAGCTCACACTCCTGTCACAAAAAATTAATATGCAGATTTGAAAAATGTAGATTTGATATAATGATTTGTGGAAATGAATGGAAGAATGAAAGAATGTATGAATGGAGTTAATAATTTTGGAGACACAAGTATAATATTAAGCCCTGCAATGACTAACTACCTGCTTCCTGGACTGTAATTAAAACTAGCTAATAAGAGCTGAAAAGTAAACTCTGATAAGAATTGGGACAGAAATGTTTACAATGTTAAGAAGGAAGTCAACATAAGATCAACACCAATCAAGATCTACATCTGACCAGAAAACTGAGATGGGGCCAGAATGGAAGAAGTCTATAATTAATTTACAACTTTGGGACTACATCAGCAGAATATTCCTATAAAAGACACAGTCTAATAATGCTCAAAGTGTGGCAGACCTGAGGAGTCTGTTCCACCTGCTATGCTCTGCTCCATTGGAAGGAGAGAGATAGTGTACCTATGGAGAGTGGCAGATTTGCACAGGAGCAGTCTGGTCACTTTGGGGCTTCTTTCTCAAGGGAAGAGGAAGAAGTGCGCTTTTGGAGTCTTGGAATTTGGCAGGGAGTCAGGTTCTGCTGTATGGAAAACAGAGGTCTGGTCCTTAGCATTGTTCTTAGGGAAGGAAGTTTTGGCATTTCAGTGTTTTGAAGTTTTGACGTTATGGAACTATACATTGACAGGCTGCAGGAAATCAGGGTCTAGCCTAACAGTGCTCCTCCAAGGAGGGAGAAAAGGATATAGTGATAATTGAATGTTTGGGGATGAATGTGTGTACATGTGGTGTGAATGTGGAGTGAAAATGTAATTTCCCTTTGTTTGTTAGCCATGTAATTGTGAATCCAATGTAGTTGCATAGAATCTATATGTCTGTATCTCCAATGTCATTCTTTGTCTAAATGTTTTTCTGTCATCTGATATACCCTCTCACACTGGAAATTGCAATAAAAAGAAGCTATGCTTTAAAGTTATTGACAAGTCATTCATGACAAATTGGTGTCAGAAGTGGGGTATTCTTTTCCAATGTGGGAAAGTTATTCATAACAACCCCACCACCAAGAAACAAGGGTGGAAAACAGATGGCCAAACATGGTCATTATTAACTTTAATAGCTGATGTTTATATGCCTGTTAAACATTAAGTCAGCTGACTGTACTGGTAATATAAACATTGATACATGGAAGGCTTTTTGCTATGTTTGAAAGCTGTCCTTTTTACAGATTGTTCAGAACAGTATTGTAATCACACAACTATCAGGTACGTAGCTGATAACATAAATAACTTCCCTGCACTAGTTTAGGCAATTAATCACACAACTAACAGGTACGTTAGACTCAGGTGTCTAACAAGGCTGCAACCTACTAGCACATCTCATATTTGATAGAGTATCTGGCCCTTCCTTTCTCATCCTCACAGCCAGTTCCCCAGCTGCTGCACTGCATTTCCCTCTGACTTGTTTACATTGTCTTATCAGCTGAAACCAAGGCAGCTTGGTCTCTCTGTTTGAAGTTGTAAAACACCCCCTTTGAGAACTGCATTAGTATCCATGCAGTTTGAAGCTCCAGGCAATATATGAACATTTAGTCTCTTGGGAAAGTCTCTTTATTATCTGATATTAAGAATCCAACTTTACAGAATGGAACAAGCAAATTTTACCAAATGACACAAAATTGGATTGTATTATCTGGTTTTGGAGAAGTTAAAACCCCAGAAAAGCATACTATAATGAAACAGAATCCCCCTGCTTGCCATTAATGTTGGTGTCTTCAGTTTAGGAACCATAGCAATGTTGGCCATAAGAAAGAAAGAAAAGAAGAAAAAGACTTAAAATCAATTCTGTAATAATATCTTAATTGAATCAAGCAAAAAGCAAAAAATACCTTTTATAATAACTACACTTGAGAAGAGGTGGGTAAGAAATAAAAATCATTATTATTGTTATTATCGTTATTAAATGTATTGTTTTAAAATGTTTGATTTGTATTTTACATATTAACTTTATATATTAATATGCATTAATTTAATTTTAATTCTATTTTTAATGTTATTGTATGTGTTCTAAGACATTGAATAATTGCCTATATGTAAGCTGCTTTGTGTCCCCTTTGGGGTAGAGAAAGGCAGGGCATAAATAGGGTAAATAAAATAAAATATTATTTAAAACACACCAGCTTTTGAGATTTCACTAGCCTCTTTATCAGATGGATATGTTAAAATATGATTCAAGGAAGATACATGGCAGTATTGTGGCCCAATTGGTATCTACATTTTGCTTTGAATGTTATATGAAGTATTGTGATGGGTTTTCACAAGCTGAATTTTTTAGAATCGATTCCCTGGCCAGGATGACCTTGCCACAAAAGTAGTTTCCAAGCTCAATCTATAGCCAGCTAAAAGCTTACATCGTAGAACTTTAATGGAACTATTAGGCACCATTTGGGCATTATTTGTCACATGTTTCCATGTAGTACTCTCCCTAGTACAGGCAGTGCCCAAGTTATATACGACTCATAGCTAAGAATGTGGCTGAGACAACAGGAAGTGAGAGAAATTCATCCCTGAAAGAAAAGGTGTCTCATTGAAGCTATATCACCAATCCTTGTTTCCACAACAATCCAAAGTTTTCAAAATCCAATTATCACAGGAACGGAACGTGAGGTGAAATCCTCTGAACAGGGGCACAGACAGCAAAACAAACACCACAGGGGTGTTAACCTTTCCATATGCTATCCAATGCAAACAATATCTTTTTGGCTGGAGTTACACTTAAAAATGTACATACAAATTCAACGTAAGAACAAACCTACATAACCTATCTTGTTTGTAACTAGGGGATTGCCTGTACTTGTTTGCCTGCTGTTCTTAAAATGTTTTCTAGGTAGATAGTCATGTTAGCCTGTGGCTAGAAAACAACGAAGAGCTGAAATACCTTAAGGACCTTCACATGTATTACTACGACCTTTTAAAGACTGTGGCCCATTCTATCAGACACATGAAAAGTTATTCAGAATTCCAATTTTGTGTTGTTCATTTGTTCAGTCGTTTCTGACTCTTTGTGATCTCATATGTACATAATTGGGACTGAATTTTAGATAATAAGGTTAGAGTGAAATTAAATGCAGAAAGTTCTGAGAAATACATTAGCAGCATTGGGTACCATTCACAAAATTGTAGCTGATAATATACATAAGTTCCCTGCACTAGTTTAGGCAATTAGCACATTTGGTGTGATAAGAAACTCTTATCCTGTTTCAGGCTTCTGCTGATAGACCGAGACTTCCCAGTGACTGGTTAGCTTTGCAGTTTCTCATTCTAACCCCATTTTGAAACTTTTTTGGTCCACAAATTCTGGATAACACATTTTGTATCTATTTAAGTAGCCCATCATCCATGAAATCTCCAATGAATTTGTTAGTCTCTAAGGTGCTACTGGATTATTCGTTGTTAAAGCAAAAAAACAAAACTCGGGTAGCTTAAACAGTAAGAACTAACAATACTGGATCAAATATTAGGAGAATGGCATTTGTAAACCGGTTAGCACAGGTAAAATAGGTAAAAGCAGCCAAGAACAAATAAAATGTCTGCACAGTCAGTAAGTACAGGGAGAAACCTTTACAGAGAGCTAATAAAGATGATTTAAAATTTTATGCTCTTTAAAAGGCTACTCGGAAGAAACATTTTCATCCACTTTCGTTCGGTCTCCTTTAATGAAACTGAGAATGTCTTTCTTTGATTTCTGTCTTTATTGCCTAAGAACTGTTCACAGTAATTGACTACAATCAATCCGCAATACCACATCCTATTCAAACAGCTATAGAGACAAGATGCTTTTTTCCTGTGGAAGGAGTGCTTATTGTGAAACTTGTTAACAGCTGCATTTCGAAAGCCATAAAAATGCCACGGAAAAGCTACTATTCCATCAACAGCCTTTGCCAACCTTAGGCCTAACAGATGTGCTGGACTAAAGCTTCCCTCATTCTTGACTACATTAGTGCACTCCTGGGGATGCTGGAAGTTGTAAGCCAACACATCTAGAGGGCATGTCGCTTGATGAGGACTCTAAAAAATTACAGACAAAATTATGCTACCCTTGTATGCTCTGACAGCATTATCCTCTGTTACATGTTCTGCAGAATTACTGGCTAATCCAGAATTTTTCAACCTGGGGGTTGGGACCCCGGGGGGGGGGGAGGTCACAAGAATTACCACACCGAGAGTGAAGCTGGAGTGAACCATATGGTCAACCAGTTCCTCCATGCTGGCTACAAATACCTCTTTGGCCTCTACTCTTCTCCAGATTGAGGGCAACCTCCATGGCAGCAGCTCTGTTCTTTGATTAGTAGGTTAACTATATAGTAGGTTTTCTGATGGTCATAGGAACCCCATTGGCAGAGCAGGCTGAAGATCTCTCCAACTGTCCTGCTCTTCCTTTTTGGAAACAGACGGTGAATCCTCCCACCAAAAGCTTTCCTCCGCTGTAATTGGCCTGCCTTTCAGCCAGCCTCTCAACCAAGGGGAGGGCTGTTTCTGAGACTCCAAGTGGGGAGAGAAGAGCGGGCGTGCTTGGTGCATGGCAGCATGGTGCACATGTGCGGGCATGGGAGACCGTGCGAAGTTAGAGGAAGGTTCGCGCAAGCAAGTCTCTTCAAGCCATGGGGGTTCTGTGTGGGAAGTTTGGCCCAATTCTGTTGTTGGTGGGGTTCAAAGGGCTCTTTGATTGTAGGAGAACTATAAATCCCAGCAACTACAAATCCCAAATGTCAAAGTTTATTTCCCCCAAACTCCACCAGTGTGCACATTTGGGCATATTGAGTATTCATGCCAAGTTTGGTCCAGATCTATCATTGTTTGACTCCACAGTTCTCTCTAGATGTAGGTGAACTACAACTCCAAAACTCAAAGTCAATGCCCACCAAACCCTTACAGTATTTTCTGTTCATCATGGGAGTTCTGTGTGCCAAGTTTGGTTCAGTTCCATTGTTGGTGGAGATCACAATGCTTTCTGATTGTAGATGAACTATAAAATCCCAGCAACTACAGCTCCCAAATGACAAAATCAACCCTCCCCCCAACCGCCAACCCCACCAGTATTCAAATTTGGGCATATTGGGTATTTGTGCCAAATCTGGTCCAGTGAATGAAAACACATCCTGCCTATCAAATATTTACATTACAGTTCATAACAGTAGCAAAATTACAGTTATGAAGCAGCAACAAAAATAATGTTATGGTTGAGGGTCACCACAACATGAGGAACTGTATTAAGGGGTCGCGGCATTAGGAAAGTTGAGAAACACTGGATTAATCAGTCTTCTTATCTGGAGGGGGGATTTCCAGAATGCCTTTCCGTAGGGCTTCCTAGCTGAGATGATGTCATTTCTTTTGTTCTGGTTCCGGTAGGTAGCTAGTGGATTATCTTGCATCAATTCAGGCCACCATCGTAGAGATGAACAACACTATGCCACAGGGAAAGTATCTTTCTGGCAGTGCTTTCTGTAAAGCTGAACTTCCTAAACACATAGCGCTTGCAAGTTTAAAGTGTCTTTGGAGTCTTTATGATCATATGAAATCCATCAATTTTTTGAGAATGCTGTTTATTCTAGACAGGCTGGTTATGGTCTCTCATACAAACTTTTTACAGCCTGATCTTCAAATAGTTTTGTAGCCTCCAGCAAGAGATACACTGTCAGGACATGTATCTTTGTATTGTACAACTATGTTGTCTCTGTATCTGTTTCAGAAGCAATTGCACAGTTTCACCAGCCTCCTTCTGTCTTGTTCAAACACATCCAACTTTCTCTGAAAGTTTCCAACCACTTCACCGAAATAACAGTAGTCTGGGAATGGATCTTCCCTTCTCCAGCCTGTATCTCTTTCAATTTTTTGGACCCGAACATTAGCTATGCTCGCTGGAAATTCTGGAGATTTTGATACCAAATACATATATAGCTTCAAGTAAATTTTGACCTATGGCAACCCTAAGATGAACCTGTTGCTGCATTTTCTTGGCAAGATTGGTTCAGAGATGATTTGTCTTCACCTTCCACTAAGACTGAGAGAGTACAGCTTACCCAAGATCATCCAGTGGGTTTTCATGGCTGTATGGGGATTCAAACCCTGGTCTCCAGTGTCCAGAGTTGTAATCAATGCATGCTGGATCTCACAGAAATGCATTCAGTTTGGGTAAACCTTATGGTTTTGGTTTTTGGGTTTGTGTTGGCCTTTAAAAAGTTGAATTACTTGGCATATAAAGAAAAGGGAGCCCCCGGTGACACAGCGGGTTAAACTGCTGAGCTGCTGAATTTGCTAACCAAAAGATTGGCAGTTCAGTTCTAGGGAGCAGGGTGAGTTCCCACGTTTAGCCCCAGCTTCTGCTAACCTAGCAGTTTGAAAACATGCAAATGTGAGTAGATCAATACATATTGCTCTGGCAGGAAGGTAACAGCGCTCCATGCAGTCATGTCGGCCACATGACCTTGAAGGTGTCTACAAACAATGCCAGCTCTTCGGCTTAGAAATTGAGATGAGCACCACCACCCCAGAGTTGGACATGACTAGACTTAATGTCAGGGGAAATCTTTACCTTTAATTATGAAGCAAGTAGTATATTTTTACATTGTCGTTTTGACCAGATCTCATCAGATTGTGATATGAATGCATTTTTTAAAAAAAAGTTGAGTGAATAATTTCCATCAAAGGTCTCAACAGATCCAATTAATACCTCCAATTGACCCCATTCTACAACATTCTGGTAAGATACAGATGGCGTCTCTCCATCTATACTCTACTGAGATAAAATATTTTGCATTTCCAGTTCTTGTTAACTAAATACTCATTCCCAGCTTTTGTCTCTTTAAGCTAGTTTCAATTCCTCCCCCATGTCTATGGTCTCAGTAGGTGGCCTAAAATATGCCACTGCCTCTTGGCTTTTAACCTCACAGAACACAGTGTTATTTTCCATAGGCTCTGAGGTGAATAAATCATAATAAATTACAAAGGAAAGTTGTACATATCTTGCCGTGTTCTCTTACCTGTCTTTAATCTTCACAGGGATCTCTTCAGGAGAGAATGTGTAAATGATAATTAGTGATAGAATCCGAAGATATAGCCATGTTAATCATGATGCAAAGAGATCTTTGAGATTGCTACAAAATCTCTTGAAATAATGAGTGGCTTATTAAGACCACCATAGGTAGTGATTTGAATCCAAGAAGGACTGAATGAACTTTTCAGGGGCTTTTCAGTGGGGGTTTTATAGTCTCAGGAAAGAAAGACACAGCAAAGTGGCTGCCTCAGGCAACTGACTTTGAGTACTAGTATGGAGCTGATAGTTGTTGCTATCATGAAACTTCAAATAATTGGGTTGCTGTAATTTTTTTGGGCTGTATGGCCATGTTCCAGAAGCATTCTTTCCTGACGTTTCGCTCACATCTATTGCAGGCATCCTCAGGGGTTGTGAGGTCTGTTGGAAACTAGGCAAGTGGGGGTTATACCTCTGTGAATGCCTGCCATAAATGTGGGCAAAACGCCAGGAAAGAAAACTTGTGGGACATGACCATACAGCCCAGAAAACTCACAGTAACCCAATGATTCCAGCCATGAAAGCCTTTGACAACACTTCAAATAATTTCTGACCCATGCCAACCCTAAGGCAACCCTATCATGAGGTTTCTTGGCAAGATTTATTTAGAGTAGGGTTGGCTTTGCCTTTCTCTGCAGCTGATAGTGTTATGTGCCCAAACTCATTCAGTGGGTTTCCATGGCTGAACAGAGATTCAAACCCTGGTCTCCAGAGTCATAGGGTACATCTACATTATAGAATTAATCCAGGTTGACACCACTTTATCGGACATAACTCACTGCTAGGGAATGATGGGAGTTGTAGTTTTACAAGGCCTTTAGCCTTCTCTGCTAAAGAATGCTGGTGACTCACCATACTATACCATCCAGGATTGCCCAATGCTCAGACCAGTACAACATGCTGGCTCTCAGCTGAAGGTTGATTCCTTGTTGTATTTTTTACTGCCAAGTTGGGCAAGAGATATCTTTAGGATTTCCTGTATCAGTTGCCAAAAATACTTGGCTGACTTGGGCAGTTTCCCATGGCTGTGGGTACCTCAGGCAACAAAAAACCTTGGGCACATAGCTTTGATCTCTGCAGCATTCCAGTTCGATGTTTGTGAGTTAGCCTAGAATGCTGCCAGGAATATATAACTCAGCCAGGGTGAAAATTTACAGTAAGTGAAAAAAAGTAAGAAACATCTTTTGAAGATAATTTGAAAATAAAAAGGAACTTTTCCAACTTTCTTTTGTGAGGCTGAAATGGAGGAGGCATAATACATAGCTTGACCCTTGCTTTGAGAACCTGTTTAGATGAGTTAATAAACAAGGAATGTAATTTATTCTTAAGGGTCATTAATTATCCTTTAGTCTAAACAACAGATTTAAACTATCAGAAAGGAATCTCTGGGATCTGGGATCAGAATACTGTAGTTTGGGAATGCTTTGATATGATTTCAACACCAAAGTGCTGCTCAGGGCATGCTTTATACAAAGTGAGAAAGGATATTGTTGGATAAATTCTGCCTGATGTCTGCTGAGATTCAAGTGAAACTAAGAATGCCATTTAAATGAAAATGGTCTGCATGAGTCAACAGCCTGTTCCTTTCTATCAGTAATTTAAATAGACGTGACGTTGGCTTGAGTCATTCTCAACAGAGATTAACTGGATAAATAGTTTATAATAAAACACAGATGTGAACCTCAGAAAAACATCCAACTGAATTTATGGCCTGTCTTTTCCTATTGGTTGTCTAGCCAGTGTAACAGTTCTTGACTCCATGTTTGGTTATCTAATTAAATCAGTGATCATTTGTATCTTTACTCTAAAGTTATAAAGTTAAGATTTATTTTATTACTCAGTAAAATACACGTATGCTCTTTTAGCAGTCTCACAAGGGTGCTTTAGGAGTCAAGAAATGATGTGGCTCATTTCCCAACTGATTATACTGCTGCTTCAATATCAATCACTTTCTTTCCCACCCAGTTGCTTTTAACTATGGGGAACAAATTTCCTAAATTTCCTAAATTTCCCAAAATCACTTTTCCATTATCAGGCTCATTCCAAAACTAGAAAAAGCATGCAATTGGAGAACAACAGCTCCCACACTATGCCGTTAGCTTTGAATACATTTTAATCAGTCTTTAAGGATTTTAACTGTTCACTTGTTCATATCATTAACATTTCATTCTATTTTAATGTTTGTATATTTTTAGATTTTAAATAGTATCTCAGAAGGTGACATGTTAATAATAATAATAATAATAATGTGAGTATGTCTAAGTAAAGCCCAAACATATAAAATGAAAACAAACACAAAAACCCTGCCACTTACTGCCATTTAAAATATATGTGAATACTTCAAAACTACAGTATATACACGGCAGGCAAGCTCGAGGCACGTTGTAGTAGGCTGAATGTTAGGCTACAATTTTGGAGACCAGGGTTGAATGCTTGCTTGGTTTTGTGATCTTGGGAAGTCACTCTCTCTCATCCTCAGAGGAGAGCAAAAATAAATATCCTCTGAACAAATTTTGCCAAGAAAATCCTGTGAAACCTTACTTTTAGGATAATCATCAGTCAGAAAAGACTTGATGGCGCACAGCAGCCACAATCTCCAGATGTTTGGGACACTAACTTCTATAAACTCTAGTCATTGGTCATGTTGACTGTAGCTGGTAGGAGTTGTAGTCCTAGGGCCCTTCTACACAGCCATATAGCCCAGAATATCAAGGCAGAAAATCCCACACTATCTGCTTTGAACTGGAATATCTTGAATCCAAACTGCCATATATTCCAGTTCAAAGTAGAAAATGTGGGATTTTATTCAGCTGTATGGAAGGGGCCCTAGTCCAAGAGACTTTTTACTCTTTGTCAGGGACCTTACTTCTAAATGTTGTTGTCTATTCGTTCAGTCACTTCCGACTCTTCATGACCTCACGGACCAGCCCACGCCAGAGCTCCTTGTTGACCATCACCACCCCCAGCTCCTTCAGAGTCAAGCCAGTCACTTCAAAGATACCATCCATCCATCTTGCCCTTGGTCGGCCCCTCTTCCTTTTCCCATCCATTTTCCCCAGCATCATTATCTTCTCTAAGCTTTCCTGTCTTCTCATGATGTGGCCAAAGTACTTCATCTTTGCCTCTAATATCCTTCCCTTCAATGAGTGGTCCGGCATTATTTCCTGAAGTATGGTCTGGTTGGATCTTCTCATAGTCCAAGGCACCCTCAGAATTTTCCTCCAGCTCCAATAGACATGAATAGTATTGTGCAGCAATGGTGGTGAATCTTAGGCCCCTTCTATACTGTCATATAATCCAGATTATAAAAACAGACAATCTCATTTTTTATTTGAACTGGACACTGCCATATAGTCCAGTTCAAAGCCTGGATCTGGATTTTATATGACAATGTAGAAGGGATCTAAGGTCAGGCACTAGACCTGTGGTTCTTAACCTGTGGACCATGGTCTACAAGTGGGCCATGAGGACAAAAATGTGGTCCACAAACCTCCCTCTTTATTTTATTTTATTTTATTATATTTCTGCTCCTTTTGTGCTGCCTGCCACTCCTTCCCTGCCACTGACCATGGCATATGTTCTGTATCAAAAAACTATTGCTAATATGGTCTAGTCAAAGCATTTTTCTGAATCAGCACCCCAAAATGAAGTTGACAAAAAACTGATTTGTAACCCTTCTGGTATTAATGTTAGAGAGTGGTCCCTGGTCAAAGTGGTCCCTGGTCCAAAAAAAAAAAAAAGGAAAAAGGGTTGGGAACCACTGCACTAGATAGACCTATTGTCCTGTATTGATGGAAAGAATAATCAAGATCTGAAACCTACGACAGAATCTGTTGCCGATTTTTTTTTATTGCGGGTTGGGAAAAAGATTATTCTGAAGAAGTTTACACTTTCTTAAGAATAGACATTTCTTTATATAAACTATGCAGATGCAAAAATTAAGAGAGATGTTTGTTATTTTCTAATGCTTTCAAGTTTCCAAATGTTTAGTTAGTTTTACATTAAATAAAATAATTATACCTCAAGGGATTTCGTTTTTAAGAAAGTTTTTTTCATTTTCGTTTTTATAATTTTAATGGTTTAAGTGTCTATTGTTCTGCTCTGTAACTGAAGGGTGTGTTTGACAATGCCATAGAAGGATTAACTTGATAAATACAACTTCCTTAAGTAAACCATCTGTGTTTTATTCACCCTTCTTGAAGTAATATAAGAACTTGGGTACTTCTCTCTCTCTCTCTCTCTCTCTCTCTCACACACACACACACACACAAAACATCAAACATGTGATAATGGTGGTTTAATTACAGTATACACCATGTTTCTTTTGAGTTTATAAGGTTCCCCCTTACTTAACCTGGAGCAAGATACAAAGCAATATATAATACACATAGTATTGATCAATTGTGCCAGAGAAGATTGTGGGTGCAGACACACCTGCAATCAATGGTCAAGATCCTGCAGAGTAGGCATGGGCAAACTTTGGCCCTCCAGGTGTTTTGGGCTTCAACTCCCAAAAATCCCAGCCAGTTTACGATAGTGTCATAGTTCCAGAGACAGAACTACACTATGCTTCAAACCCTTCTTGGACACCACTGTTTATGTACTGCAGCCTTTGCCATTGCCATTCAGTGGCTGATGGAGTTCAGAGGGGATTGAAGTATATTTGGCAGATTCAGCAGCCAAATATATGCAAAGGCATCTGGATGCCTTTGCATCCAGATGCAAACTGAATGACATTATCCACTCATGATTTAGGCGTGGATCTTCCCTAAATAGGATGTTTCCAAGTTGTGCTCTAGCACAGTGTTGTGCTGGATGGCTCTTAAAGTCATTTCTAATTGTATGAGTGGTTTCTTTGGCTAGGGCTAGAAAAGTCTCTCAGATACTGTACTTAGTTCACTATTAGCATAGAGGATTGTTTGCACATACAGTTGTGCTGTCTAAAATGTAGGAGGAAATCAAGCATGTGCATATGTGTGATCAATGTAATCTTATCCTGATGGATCAGATTAACAGGATTTTCAAGTGAAAGAAGAGATATACAATGTTTCCATATCACATGCAAAGCTACTGATATCTCAAATATCTCTGTTCCAGGGCTCCATTACGTGCCATCAATTAAAAAAATACTATTATTGTTTTTCTCTCCCTTTTTTGAGGATTGCTTTATATATGAATGTCAGAATTTCTACTCAGGCTAAACGAATAATTATTTTCCTATTGTAATTCTATCCTTTTAGTGAGCTAAATTGTCGATTGGGGCCAGTGTTGTAAGAGATCTAGACTAAAAAAAATCAGATTGTTATTCTCAACTAGACTGGCTGAATCAACTGGACAAGTATAGAATCATAGAATCATAGAATCAAAGAGTTGGAAGAGACCTCATGGGCCATCCAGTCCAACCCCCTGCCAAGAAGCAGGAATATAACGTATAACGTTTAATAAGTACAATTTGCACAATACAGGCACTCCAGCAGAGATTAATAACTATAATCACATGATGGATGTATTATTAAAATGCATAGACCAGAATATACATCTGAGCTAAACATTTAACCTATGATGTTTTTGAAAAGCAATCAAATTAACAATAAAAGTGAGAGGCAATAGCCAATAAAACTACATAGCCAACAAAGATGCAGTAAAATCTGAAATGCACTGGTGGCCATTCGGGAAGATGGATTTGCAAGTGCATGTCAGAATCCCTGTGGTGCATTCCATCTGAATTGCCCTGTTATTTCACTATTGTATTCTACCCAATTGCATCCTTTTGGGAATGGCTTCTTTTAACTTCTTCTCGCAATAGAGAAATATGTGTGAAGCCTTATCTACTTCAACAGTGGCGACTACCTCTCCTGTCCCCATTTCCCACAAGACTCCTACTAGGAATCTTTTTTTTTTAATCTGATGCTGGGAACCTGCCACCTCTCTGTGTTGTTAATGCTTCAAGGGGGAGAAGGCTAGAAGTGCTTTTGATTTTCATTCAAAAGTAGGCAAAACAAAAATGTGAAGATAATGACAAAAGTGAAAAAAACTTTCCACCAATATTATCATTTTAATACATTTTACAACATTTCAAGGAATGTTATAATAACTCTAGAAACTGCTTCTCCATAGGTTATAGTGGGACCGCAGGCCACCCATCATTGGTTTAAATAGCGAACAGAATAGGGGAAAAGACAGATAAATCTTCACTTTTGCTCTGTTTTCTATTTTTGTGTTCCAGTCGCCAATTATTAACAAGAGATTGTGTTTAATCACCCCAATATTTCTTGGGTTTTCATTTCCAGAATACAAGACTGTGTAATTCTGACTCAAAATGTCTCATTCCTGATCAGTTTAGCTCACTCGCCCCAAGTATTGCACTGTTACACATTCCATTTCTTGTTTTGCTTGAGCAAACTTCTCCTGATTCATGCTTCTTATTTTCCATGTTCCTATTGTGCAGCTTTGGACTTTCCTTTCACCTCTGACTGTGTCAGCAGCTGAGCATTCTTTCAGGTTTTTTGTGTGTCAGGAGTGACTTGAGAAACTGCAAGTCGCTTCTAGTGTGAGAGAATTGGCTGTCTGCAAGGACGTTGCCCAGGGGACACCAGGATGTTTTGATGTTTTACCATTCTTGTGGGAGGCTTCTCTCATGTCCCCACATGAGGAGCTGGAGCTAACAGAGGGAGCTCATCCGCGCTCTCTCTGGATTCGAACCTGCGACCTGTTGGTCTTCAGTCCTGCCGGCACAGGGGTTTATCCCACTGCACCACCAGGGGCTCCATTCTTTCAGCTGGGGTGCAGTGAAGCTGTTAGACAGCCCTACAGAATAATATATCTTCCCTTTCTATGATTAGAAATGAATTAAGCATAGGAAAGATCTTCTGAAGATGCCAGATGCAGGTGAAACATCAGGAGAAAATGTTGCTAGAACATGGCCACACAACATTTCAGTGAGTCTGGCCATGAAAGCCTTTCACAATATGTGGGAAGGATTACTCCTAGATGAGAATGAATATAGGTTTAAAACTTAACCACCTAAGTAAAAAACTCAGTGATTTATTCTATGTATGTATGTATGAGGAAGCCCACCTGGAAAACTGTGTCCAGTTCTGGGTACCATAATTCAAGAAGGATATTGACAGGCTGGAATGTGTCCAGCAAAGGGTGATGAAAATGAGCAAAGGTTTGGAAACCAAGCCCTATGAGGAATTAGATATGTTTAGCTTGGAGTTTAGCTCGGTTCCGGCCCAGCTTACCTGTCCAAACGTATCTCCTTCTGTGAACCATTTCAGAAGTTAAGATCATCTGGGGAGGCCCTTCTCTCAGTCCCACCCCCCTCGCAGGTGTGACTAGTAGGGACAAGAGACAGGGTCTTCTCAGTGGTGGCTCCTCGACTATGGAACTCCCTCCCCAACTAAATTAGATCAGTGCCCTCCCTCCTGACCTTCAGAAAAAAAGTAAAACTTGGCTATGGGACCAAGCCTTTGGGCAGTAAGCAATACAAGGAATGATCAGGGATTATATGTAATTGATATTTGATATTTGGAATGGACTTGGACCATAATTTCCGGATTATGTGATTGTAATGTTTATTTCTGATATGTTTTTAACTCCACATGTTAATGTTTAAATGTTGTTATGTTTTTATGATATAGTCGATAGTTTTATGATATAAAGAGTGCTATTCAATGAATTTTGGATATAGAGGCACAAAAAGATATAGCCACCCTCAGTAAGGTTGCCACCTTAAAATGGCCGAGTCAATATAAACCTATCTTTCAAATTGCCAACTAAAAATGCAAATGCCAAAACATTTTAGGGGAGGTATTCACTTGAGCTAGATCTGATCAGCTTGATACAATGGTCGGATATGGGAAATTTAACAGCATCCCTTATAATGAATGGATTTGTATCTGCGAAGCACCTGAAATTCAGGATATAGACACATATTATTTGATTGTAAATTGTATCAGGAGGTGAGAGATTTCTACCTTGGTCCATACATCAAACGGACAATGTATTAGGAATCTCATATCAGAAAAAATATATTTTATGTATGGCCCAAAATTAGCATATAAAACAACTCTATATTTAAGCAAAACAATACATTTGAGAAGTACATATGTGGGGCTGATTGGGATAAATTTTATTTTATTTATCATATCAGGAGTGAACAAATGTAGATGCAGACTGTGGCCAGGAAATCAGAAGACGCTTACTTCTTGGGAGGAGAGCAATGTCCAGTCTCGATAAAATAGTAAAGAGTAGAGACATCAGACTGGCAACAAAGATCCGCCTAGTCAAAGCCATGGTATTCCCTGTAGTAACCTATGGATGTGAGAGCTGGACCTTAGGGAAGGCTGAGCAACGGAAGATCGATGCTTTTGAGCTGTGGTGTTGGAGGAAAGTTCTGAGAGTGTCTTGGACTGCGAGAAGATCCAACCAGTCCATACTTCAAGAAATATAGCCTGACTGCTCATTGGAGGAAAGGATAGTAGAGGCCAAGATGAAGCACTTTGGTCACACAATGAGAAGAAAGGAAAGCTTAGAGAAGACAACGATGCTGGGGAAAAAGGAAGGAAAAAGGAAGAGGGGCCCACCAAGGGCAAGATTGATGGATGGTATCCTTAAAGTGACTGGATTGACCTTGAAGGAGCTGGGGGTGGTGACAACCGACAGGGAGCTCTGGCGTGGACTGGTCCATGAAGTCACGACTGAACTAATGAACAACAACAAAGATTTATACCCTGCTTCATCTCTCAAAAATGGCTGCCAGAATCCCCCAGCATGGAGCCATAGCAGTCCATGTGCTATTAAACTGCACTGACTTCACAGCAGGCATGGGCCAACTTGGGCCCTCCAGGTATTTTGGGCTTCAACTCCCACCATCCAATGTTACTTTCAGTGCAGCAAAGCCTCAATTTGAAGCATCTTTGGGTGCATCTACACTAGGCACAGGCCAACTTGGGCCCTCCAGGTGTTTGGATTTCAACTCCTATAACTCCTAACAGCCTCAGGCCCCTTCTTTTCCCCCCTCAGCCGAAAAGGAAAGGGCCTGAGGCTGTTAGGAATGGTGGGAGTTGGTCCAAAACACCTGGAGGGCCCAAGTTGGCCCAGGCCTGCTTTAGAGTGGGCGCTGTGCGTCCTCCTCCTCCTCCTCTTTCGGCCGGAATTCCAGGACGCTGAGCTCACCTGGGCGCGGGGGCGGGTGGAGTTGGCGGTGACGCCACGAAGGTGCTGCTAAGCCCCGCCCCCTGGGCTCTCCTCCTCCTCCCCCGCCCTCCCCTTGAGGTGCCACCGAAACTCCGGAGGCTCCGACCACAGGAGAAGGAAGCGCTCTCTCTCCCGATTCGGACGCGGGACTCGTGCCTGGAGAATGGGGCGCCTCGGCCGGGCTTGGCTGGGCACCCTGGCCTTGGGGGCAGCTCTGGTGGCCGCTTCAGCAACAGGTGAGATAGGGGGAAGCGACGTTCACCTTTCCCCAGGTGGGGTGGGGCAGGGAAGGGGCCGGGACTGGGGAAAATGGAGCTTTGGGGGTGGGAAACAGCGCCCGGAATCCCCACCGGTGAGGGTTGCAGTCCATCAAGGGGATCTTTCCAGCAAGGGGTAAAGAGGTCCTCCAGTGAAAGATCCACCCCTATGGAGCATCCAGTGTCACTTTCAGTGCAGCAAAGCCTCAATTTGAAGCATCCTTGGGTGCATCTACACTAGGTATGGGGAAACTTCAGCCTTTCAGGTGTTTGGACGTCAACTCCCACCATTCCTAACAGCCTCAGGCCCCTTCCTTTTCCCCCTCAGCCGCTAAGCGGCTGAGGGGGAAAAGGAAGGGGCCTGAGGCTGTTAGGAATGGTGGGAGTTGACGTCCAAACACCTGAAGGGCCCAAGTTCGCCCATTGATCTACACTGTAGAATGAATGCAGACTGATCATGCGCCATGGCTCAATGCTATGCAATCCCAGGATTTGTACTTTGGTGAGGCACCTGCCCTCTTTGCCAGAGAAAACTCAAGAGAAGACCTTGCCAAACTACAACTCCAAGGATTCCATAACATTGAGCCATGGCAATTCAATGTTGGTTTTTTTTCTTCATGTCAGGAGCAACTTGAGAAATTTCAAGTCGCTTCTGGTGTGAGAGAATTGGCCGTCTGCAAGGTCATTGCCCAGGGAACACCCAGATGTTTTGATGTTCTACCATCCTTGTGGGAGGCTTCTCTCATGTCCCCACATTGGGTGCTAGAGCTGACAGAGGGAGCTCATCCACACTCTCCCCAGATTCAAACCTCCAACCTGTCAGTCCTGCCAGCACAAGGGTTTAACCCACTGCACCACCAGGGGCTCCTTATATCCTAGGATCTGTTACCAGATTATATTATTATCCCAGATTGTCTACTAGTGTAGACTCATTTAATCCAGTTCAGAGCAGATAATCTAGGATCAGATCCTGGGATATAGGGCAGCGTAGATCCAGCCTAATACACCATTTTTATAGTAAAGTGATGACACATCAAAACTCATGCCTTGCAAAGGCATACATTACTACTAGATGCTAAGGGAATTCATTATCCAATCAAGAAAATCCAGGTTTCTTTTATACTTCAGAACATGTTTGAATTGCCCAAGAAACCATGATGAAATACTGTTTTAGTTTACATAGTAAACATGTACAAGAAAAGAAAAAGGAGATACTCAAAGGAGAGAGATGAAGAGAAGTGCTCTCTTCCCCTCCTTTTTATATTATCATAGGGCCCTTTCCCACAGGCCCTATATCTCAGGATCCGATCTCAGCTTTTCTGTTTATCCCAGATTATCTGGCAGTGTGGACTCATTCACACGCTCCACGGATTCGAACCTCCGACCTGTCGGTCTTCAGTCCTGCCGGCACAAGGGTTTAACACATTGCACTGAGGGCAATGTTGTGGTGAAACACCATTAATACTACAGCGTAGATGCACCCCTTGGCTTCAAAACCTTGTAGTCCTCCCCCCCCCCTCCCAAACTGTGGAATGGTTCTCAGTTCTTGTGGGTTTTTTCGGGCTATATGGCCATGTTCTAGAGGCATTTCTCCTGACGTTTCCTGTGGAATGGTTCTTCTTACCTTCTCAAATTTCTTCCTAATGTTTAGTCAAATGTTTCTCATTTGAATCCATTGGTTTCAACTCTGCACCTGGCTGCAAGATCTGAGCCCATGTTTACTCTGGGATTTGATAAGTTGAGTGGGACTTGCTCTCAAACCAAGGCAGTTTTTTCTTTTTCTTTATTTTTCATATAAGGAGCGACTTAAGAAACTGCTAGTTTTCTTCTGGTGTGAGACTTTGACTGCCCTGGCTCAATGCTATGCAATTGTGGGAGTTGTAATTTCACAAGGCCTTTAGCCTTCTCTGCCAAAGAATACAAGTGCCTCACCAAACTATCGCTTCCCGAGCCATTAAATTGGCACCAAACTGTGTTAATTCCACAGTCAGATGCACTCCAGGATTTTGTGTGTGTGTGTCAGGAATGACATGAGAAACTGCAACTTGCTTCTGGTGTGAGAGAGTTGGCCGCCTGCAAGAACATTACCCAGGGGACGCCTGGATGTTTGCTGTTTTTACCATATTGTGGGAGACTTCTCTCATGTCTCCGCATGTGGAGCTAGAGCTGAGACAGGAGCTCATGCTGTTTTGTATAAGAGACAACCATTTTATTATGCCACTAGCCATCCCCTGCCACACGTTGTTGTGGCCCAGTCTGTGTATATGTGTTTTCTCTGTGTATATATGTGTATATGTGTGTGTATATATTTGTGTATGCATGTGTGTTTGCATATATATGTATGTGTGTGGTTTTGCACATGCGTTGTAAGGTATTTTTTGGTTTTTGGCTTTTTAAGTCTTTTCTGCTGTGTTTTCCAGTGTTTTTATGAGTGATGGTCACTCGTTGGTCTGATAGGTGTATTATGTCCAAATTTGTTGTCAATTCGTACAATCCACAGATTTGGTATTCAGCGGAAGCCTTGAAACCAAACCCCAGCAGACACCAAGGGCTCAATGTAACAATGTATAAACCACTGACACATTTCGGAGTAAATTTCTCCTCCTTCATGACTGGATATTTTGAGATATATAACACCAAACATGTAGAACTAGTCTGCTAGCTGGTGAGATCAAAAGAAACACACCCAACATGTGAAGCTTGTCAACTGTCTAAAAATAGGTGTTTAATTTGAGCCAATTTGTTATGGGACATAGAATCATAGTGCTGGAAGGCACCTCATGTACCATTGAATTTAACTTCCGCTAAGTTCAGGATCTCCAGCAAGTAGTTGCCCTGTCTCTTTCAAAAGATGTTCCGAGAAAGTGACTCAACCACCTCTCTGGGCAATTGGTTTTGTTGCCAATCTAGTTTTAATACCACAAAGTTCCAAGAGGGTTGCTGTGAGTTTTCTAGGCTGTATGGCCATGTTCCAGAATAATTCTCTCCTGACATTTCGCCCACATCTATAGCAGGCATTCTCAGACAATACAGTCTGGAAAAACTCACAGCAACCCAGTGATTCCGGCCATGAAAGCCTTCTGCAATACATCGAAGCTCCGAGACTCAATTGAAAGCTACCCTATATTATTTCAAGCCATTAGAATATTTTGTCTTCCTTTTTTCTTACACCATGAGAATCAAACTACTATGTTTTGGTGTATTTACTTCAATGATATCGTGCCACCTCGTCACAACTGGGATTCAATGTGGCTAAGCCTCCTAAGTTGCAGATTTACAGAGTGCATGACTCAAAGGTTATAGAGTGTGTGACTCAGAGGTTGGAAGGATATGAATAACTTGGACCCCTTTTAATGTTTTCCAGATCAGTTCTGTGGTTGACTTATTCTGTGGATTAATCTTACAGACATGAGGTAGAATAAGAAAACTGACAGCTCTCATTATGGTAGATCTCACAATAGTAAAAAGGCAAAAATGTTCTTTGAAGTTCCATATTTGGAAAAGAGAAAGAGATAAATGTGAGCTTTAAAATGGAACTGGAAACAAATAAAGTTCAGGTTATTACTCCACAGGATCTCTCTACATCCCAGGATATGATCCCAGGTTTTCTGCTTTAAACTGGATTATATGAGTCCACACTGCCATATAATCTGGGATAAACAGAAAACCTGGGGTCAGATCCTGGGATAAAGGGCCCATGGAGAAGGACTCTAAGAAGGAAGGGAGGAGAGCACTTCTCTTGATCTCTCTCCTTTTTCTTTTCTTGTACATGTTTACTATGTAAATTAAAACAGTGTTTCATCATGGTTTCTTGGGCAATTCAAAAATGTTCTTAAGTATAAAAGAAATCTGGATTTTCTTGATTGGGTAATGAATTCACTTAGCATCTAGTAGAAATGTATGCCTTTGCAAGGTATGAGTTTTGATGTGGTATCACTTTACTATATCCCAGGATCTGATCCTAGATTATCTGATTGAACTGGATTATATGAGTCTACACTATCAGATAATGTGGGATAATAATATAATCTGGTAACAGATCCTAGGATATAAGGAGCCCCCGGTGGTGCAGTGGGTTAAATTATTGTGCTGGCAGGACTGAAGACCAATAAATCGGAGGTTTGAATCCTCGGAGAGTGTGGATGAGCTCCCTCTGTCAGCCCCAGCTCCCTATGTGGGGCCAAGAGAGAAGCCTCTCACAAGGATGGTAAAACATCCAGGCATTCCCTGGGCAAAGTCCTTGCAGACAGCCAATTCTCTCACACCAGAAACGACTTGCAGTTTCTCAAGTCGCTCCTGACAGGAAAAAAGGAAGTGTACATCCAGCCTAAGTGTGATGAGCATATTACTTGTATGGGAGAGGACAATGAAAAATGCCTCACCTAATGATCAACCTATTTCGCATCAGCATAATGTGAGCTACGTTTTATGAGCCAGGTTTACAGTTCCCAATCCTGTGTTTGTCTTACACTAATACAAGGGTGTGGTAGGAATGGAGATGGTTAGCAATTCACCAGCAGACAAAGACCTTTTCATTCAGAACAGATGTCAGGCACTAAGGTCGGGTTATTATGGAGAGTGTTATTGTCTCTTTTTACTGATTCATTCTTAAATTTTAAATCCATTATTTGTTGTAATTCTTTTTATCCAAGTTCTGCTTTTGGCTAAGTGCCATTTTTGATAGGAGAGGGCAAACTATATTAGTAAACGGGTTGCTTTGAATTTTCTGGGCTGTATGGCCATGTTCTAGAAGCATTCTCTCCTGACATTTCACCCACATCTGTGGCAGGCATCCTCAGGTTGTGATGTCTGAGGATGCCTGCCATAGATGTGGGTGAAAGGTCAGGGGAGAATGCTTCTGGTACATGGCCATACAGCCTGGAAAACTCACAGCAACCCAGTGATTCCAGCCATGAAAGCCTTCAACAACATATATATGTTAGTAAATATTTGGCTTCCTAGACTATGATAGAGAGAGAGAGAGAGATAAAGCCTGTATTGGACAGAACTGAAGCAGTATTGGTGTGAATCCTTTTTTATTACCTTTCTCACAACATCATTTACTGGCCCCACAATTTGAAGTAAAACTTGTCTGATCATCCCCTCAGTAATGTCAAACTCAAGCTGAATTATAGGATCAAGTGGTGGGGTATGCATGTGTATACTTTATTTAATCCGCAAACCTGTAGCCTGACACTTTGGTTTTTCTCCTTTTTTTAGTGACAAATGGGACTAGCAGAGGACCAGGAAGAAGTTTTATTGGTCATAAAACCAAAACAATCAACGCAACTACAGAAACATACACCGTGGATGAATTTGCAACTAAAATGCTTACTGGAAAACTCATGACAGTTTTCCTGCCACTGGTCTACATTGTCGTCTTTGTCATCGGTTTGCCAAGCAATGCCATGGCTCTGTGGGTCTTCTTTTTCAGGACCAAAAAGAAGCATCCTGCAGTGATTTATATGGCTAACCTGGCCCTGGCGGACCTCCTCTTTGTCATCTTGTCCCCTCTGAAGATTGCCTACCACGTTAATGGCAATAACTGGATCTACAGCAAAGCCCTATGCAAAGTCATGGTTGGGTTCTTTTATGGGAACATGTACTGCTCCATTCTGTTTATGACTTGTCTCAGCGTTCAAAGATATTGGGTAATTGTGAACCCCATAGTACAGTCAAGAAAGAAATCAGAAATTGCCATTGCAGTTTCAGCTGCAATATGGGTACTAATCATGCTTGGCACCATTCCATTATATCTTGTGGACCAAACTGTTTATATTCCAAAGCTCAACATCACCACTTGTCACGATGTCCTGCCTCAAGCACAGCTAGCAAACGACATGTATAGCTACTTCCTCTCTCTCGCCATTGGAGTCTTCATGTTCCCAGCCATCCTCACCGCGGTTTCCTACATTCTCATGATAAAGACCCTGAATGCCTCAATTACAGATGTAAACATTGGGAAGAAGCGGAAGAGAGCCATCCGGCTAATCATTATTGTGCTTTCCATGTACTTGCTCTGCTTTTTTCCTAGTAATATCCTGCTGCTTGTGCACTATTCCCAGATCAAAACCCATGGCTTCAGTAACATCTATGCAGCATACATCGTTGCACTGTGTCTTTCATCTCTCAACAGCTGCATCGATCCATTCATTTATTATTTTGTTTCCAAAGACTTTAGGGACAATCTTAAAAATGCTCTCCTTTGTCGAAGTGTGCGCACTACCAAGAGGATGCAAGTCTCCCTCTCTTCAAATAGATACCCAAGGAAAACCCCCTCTTACTCCTCCAGTTCAAACACAACTAGATCAACATATTAAATTTGCATGTGGATGCAGGGTAAACCTGGACTAGTATCAGCGAAGAGTGCTGTTTGTCTTTAAATGGGCTTCGTCAGAATAGTTTATTCACAGAAGACCATCACGAACACTCCAAAAGCTCATAGTAGCACTACTCATAAGAGGAAAAACAAGAGGAAATTGCAAATGTGATGTAGTTCATAGAATCATAGAGTTGGGAGAGACCACATGGGTCATCCAACCCCGTGTCCTTTGTTTTAAAACATACTTAAATCGAAAGGATTCTGTTTTGCAGAGCTGTTAGCTCATAGCAAAAAGGATTGCAAAATGGACCATGTGAATCCTTAAGGTCCCGGGTATTTCTACTAGTGTCCAGGTATGTTGATATAGAAGGCAAAAGAGGATATATGTAATACTTAAATGGCACACACTCCTTGTTCATGCAACTCAATTCCTTTGTTACCAGACTGGAGGATGTCAGCAAGTGATTTCTGTTTGTCAGTCCTGTCAAACCAGAATCTATAAGGGCTCTGGAGTATTGTATTACTGATGTCCAAGTGACTATTTTTGCACTGATGCACATACATGTATCTGTAATATACCATGTCTATGTATGTATGTATACACACACACACACATCTTTATTTTAAATATGCTGTGAATATGCAATGTGACCAATATGTAGCCTTGATGTAGTCTATAATTATGTGCCTTTAAAAAGAATTGTACTTCCAATATTTTAAACTTTTTTATAAAGATGTTTAATATACTCCAGTTGCTTTGTGTTGTCATGTTACGGAATTGCAGTCATTTCTTGCAAAGTAAAAGTAATGAAAACTGTTATTGTCTTCTGGCTTGGGGAATGATTAAGAATCTCACACCAGGTCTCTGATATTGATGGTAGTTATGACTTTCAACCTAGAAAAGGTTACTTAATATTGGAAATTCCATAACTTATTGGAAATAACTGCATCATAACCTCATTTAAAAGGTAAAAATGATGGCACATCTGTTTGGCAAATGTGAATTTCCATGAACATGTGGAGACCACCTTTTGAAAACCACTAGTCGAGAAAAGCATGACCTTGTTAGAAGTAAACTCTTTGAACAAGTGATATTCATTAGCATTCATGTAATGGCACACAGGTAACTCAGCTGTTAAACTGAAGAACCACATCTTTAAACTGCCAAGGATAAAGACATGCCACTATAAAAATATATATTTTGTTAGCATAGGAAGGTTGTTTCTTTGAAGTGGAATTTGCAGTTGCAATTGCCCAAAAGATATACACTCCCTTGAAATCTCTTAGGTAAAATATGCACTTGGAGATAAAAACAAATTGAAAACGTTTCTTGTTTACTCATAAACAACTCGTATTAATTCACCATACACGCACATTTCTTATTAGAATTCAGTTAGATAAGATGTACTTACTTTTCTGTGTTGAGTACACAGGGTATGATACTTAATCAATTGTCCATAGTCTTTAAGTACTCACTGAAGTCCAAAAGTCATACTTCTCTACTAAAGTCCAAACAGCAACATGCATTCACCTCCACTGAGGTCTGATGTAAAACACATTCACCTATAATGAAGTGGTAAGCAGACTGAACACAAAATGAAGTCCTGAGTCTGCACATGCTCAGTACAATCATGTCTATAGCTCCTCCCACATCAAAGAGATAAGTCAAACTGGCAAATCAACATATATCTAGAAGACAGGTTAGCAAATATATACATTAAACAAATAGTGAAAGGCTTGGGAACTTGCTATTTCCAAACTTAAATAGACTGCAGCTTCCAGAATCCCATAATTTCTGTGAGTTGGGAGATTCTGAAAATTGCAGTGCATAAAAATAGCTTTCCCAAGCTCTGTTTTGTGTGAAGATAGCACTAAAAACATCATGCATGTACAAAATTCTGGATATTGCCATTTCTATCTTTTCGTAACACAAAGAAAACTGGCATTCTTTCCTGATATTATTTAGAAATAAGATGCACAACCTGCCTTTGTCTGCAAAGAAGACATACACTGGTTTTCATCTATGAGCAAATAAAATATGGCAAGGTTAAAGGGCATAAAAAGGGCAGGTAATTCAAACAATGCATACAGGCTGATGCAATAAAACAGTGAATCCTAAAATCCTAAAAGGTCAACTTTTATACAGTTTTCAAAGGATAACCATATCAATCTGCTGAAATGTGGAGCTTTAAAAGCTAACAGGCTTGTTATGAATTTTTATGGATTGTGTGTGCGTGCCTTCAAGTTGCTTGTTGGTTTATGGTGACCTCATGACTTTCACAGGGTTTTCTTAGGTGAGGAATGCTCCGAGGTGGTTTTGCCAGTTCCTTCCTCTGAAACATAGCCTGCCACATCTGGTACTCACTGGTAGTCTCCCGTCTGAGTATTAAGCAGAGCTGACCCCAGAGGTGGCCCTAGGTAATTTTCGACGGTAAGCAAACAGTATTTTGCCCCCCCCCCCCAACCAATCACTGATATATACTTTCTGTTCGTCGTGGGAGTTCTGTGTGCCATATTTGGTTCAATTCCATCATTGGTGGAGTTCAGAATGCTCTTTGATTGTAGGTGAACTATACATCCCAGTAACTACAACTCGCATATGTCAAGGTCTATTTTCCCCCAAGAGCGCCCCTGGGTAAAACCAACTATACTGCGAATGCTTACTTTGCGTAATGGGTTGAACCGCCCCTGGCTGACCCTCCTTAGTTTTTGAAGATCTGATGGGAGCTGGTGACTTTAGGAATTTTAGATTATTTTGTGGATCACAAACTATAAACTAGATAGACTATAATCTTAGATTGGAAATTGTGCAGCCTTCTGAATTTATGGGACTGAAACAGTCAGCATTCCTCATCACTGATTATATTGTTTAAGGCTTCTGGCACATGCAATCCAGCATCTGGAGAACCCAGGCGTAGTTATATGTTTATTAAAATCGCATGCGATGGCAAAAAAAGCCAGTGGGATTCTGGCCTGCATAAATAGGAGTATAGTGCTAGATCGAGGGAAGTCATGCTACTCCTCTATTCTGCCTTGGTCAGACCACACCTGGAATACTGTGTCCAGTTCTAGGCACCACAATTGAAGGGAGATGTTGACACGCTGGAATGTGTCCAGAGGAGGGCAACTAAAGTGATCTAAGGTCTGGACAACAAGCCCTATGAGGAGTGGCTTAAAGAGCTGGGCATGTTTAGCTTGTAGAAGAGAAGGCTGAGAAGAGACATGATGGCCATGTATAAATGTGTGAGGGGATGTCATAGGGAAGAGGGAGCAAGCTTGTTTTCTGCTGCCCTGGAGACTAAGAGGCAGAACAATGGCTTCAAACTATGTGAAAAGTGATTACACATTAGGAAGAACTTCCTAACTGTGAGAGCTGTTCGGCAGTGGAACTCTCTGCCCGAGAGTGCGGTGGAGGCACCTTCTTTGGGGGCTTTTAAACAGAGGCTGGATGGCCATCTAACAGGGGTGCTTTGAATGCAGTTTTCCTGCTTCTTGGCAAGGGGTTGGACTGGATGGCCCATGAGGTCTCTTCCAACTCCATGATTCTTAAGTTTTCACTGTATAGACTCCAAGTGAAATTGTGTGCCATGGAAAACTAAAGGCTTCCATGAGCTGAAAGCAGCCATCTACAAAGGCAGCTGTATTGTGCAGTCCTGCCTGTTTTTCCCATCTTGATTGTTAAAGAGAATGGCTAATTTTTCAGTCTCTTAGTGCTGAGAGTAATTGGTTTTATCAGTCCTTCCTAATTGTAAGGATCTTCTAGTACAACTACCTACACTTGGAAAGGATATGTCTTCCTAAGTTACTATTCGAGGAAATTCTCTTATTTGGGAATTGTATTCAATGTGACTCAAAAAGTAACACAGAAATGTGTGAGTACCTCTTGACTTTTACATTCTGAAAGCAAACCACCTGGAATTTGAGAATGAGTTGTGCCTTCTTCCATTTGAAAACATGAGGAAAAGTATTTAGGGAGATAAGAAATTGTGTTCTTTATAAAATGCTTGTAACAAATCCAGCAGTGCTGTATGCTTTAAACTTGGAAAGATAATATTTAGGGGCAGAAGAATAGCCCAGAAGAACAAAGCTTGAAAGTAAGTATTTACTAATGATGTTACTAGGAGCCCCCAGTGGCACAGTGGGTTAAACTGCTAAGGTGCTGAACTTGCTGATCGAAAGGTCACAGGTTCGAATCTGGGGAGCGGCATGAGCTCCTGCTGTTAGCCCTAGCTTCTGCCAACCCAGCAGTTCGAAATCATGCAAATGTGAGTAGATCAATAGGTACCGCTCCAGTGGAAAGGTAATGGCGCTCTGTGCAGTCATGCTGGCCACACAACTTTGGAGGTGTCTGCGGACAACGCCGACTCTTCGGCTTAGAAATGGAGATGAGCACCACCCTCCAGAGTTGGGCATGGCTGGATTTAATGTCAGGAGAAAACCTTTATGTTTAAGTTACTTTTATTTATTTCCTTTTCCCAGTAATAATGCCATTATTACATTACATCATGAATGCAATGCAACAGCAGGAAACTATTCCTTTGCCAATATGAACACAACTTTTAATTATTTTTATAGCTTTGGGTTGTGGCCTGAAATGATGAAAAGGAAGGTGGAAAAGAGGTGTATTTGGTATCACAGGAAACATTCAGAAAAGTTGCTGACAGAGGAAGAGATGGAGAAATATATCTTGTTGATTTTTCCTCTGTTCTTGGAAATTTTAAAAACACCCATATGACCAGGGGCGGCCCGTCCATTACGCGAAGTAAGCGGTGGCGGAATACTTTTTTTGCCAGGGGGCGCTGTTCTGCTAGCCGGGCACCGGAGTCTCCTTAGGCCACGCCTCCTCCTGCAGGCCCCATGCGCCCTCAACAGCGTGTAAGAGAGAGAGGCAGGGAAGGGAAGGCAAGAGAGGAGAGAAAGAGCCTAGCTGCAGGCCTCCTTGCACCTGGAGGGCTTCCCTCTCACCTAATGGGCAGGGCCTGCGTTTCTCCATTAGCAGCAGGCTGTGCCTCCCCCCACCCCGGCCCTCCGTGCTTGACTCTCCTACACATGTGTTGAGGCCTCCTGGCGCCATGCGGCTGCCTTCCCTCCCTTCCTGCGTGCATGCTCCCAAGGCCTCTTCTCCCACTCGCTCTTCTTGGGCCCTCCAGCCAGGAAGGGAAGGCAGCCGCAAGGAGCCTGGAGGCCTCGCCACATGTGCAGGAGAAAGAGAGAAGCACGGAGGGTCCTGGGAGAGAGAGAGAGAGAGAGGATTGAGGGCGGGAGGCACAGCCTTCTAATGGAGAAGCGCAGGCCCCGCCCACTAGGCGAGAGGGAAGCCCTCCCTCCACGTGCTGCCAGGAGGGAGGCAGCCAGCCAGCCAGCCAGGCTCTTTCTTTCTCTTTCCCTTTCCTTCCCTGCAGCTGAGCCTGGACCCCTCTCAGGGCAGCAAGGAGGCCTCGTCAAAAGGTACTGCAAATGTCATCTTTTGTACATGCCTCCCCCAAACCCCTCTAGTATTTGGTAATGGAAGTCCTATATGCCAAGCTTGGTTCAATTCTATTGTTGGTGGAGCTCAGAATGTTCTTTGGTGCTTGGTAAACTGCAATTCCCAATGTCAGGGTCTATTTTTCCCAACCCCCCCTCCAGTATTTTCTGTTAGTCATGGAAGTCCTGTATGCCAAGTTTGATCAGTTCTATTGGTGGAGTTCAGAATGCTCTTTGGTGCTTGGTGAAGCATTCTCACCTGATGTTTCACCCACATCTATGGCAGGCATCCTCAAGAGGCCGTGAGGTCTGTTTGTAACTAGGCAAGTGGGGTTTGTATATCTGGAATGTCCAGGGTGGGAAAAAGAACTCATGTCTGCTTGAGGTAAGTGCGAATGTTGCAATTGGTCATCTTGATGAGCATTTAATGGCCTTGCAGCTTCGAAGCCGAGCTAGTTGCTGCCCAGGAATCCTTTGTTGGGAGCGGTTAACTGGCCCTAATTGCTTCATGTCAGGAATTCCCCCCCCCCTTTTTTTAGTGTTGCTCTTTATTTATTGTTCTGATTTTAGAGGGTTATTTTAGAGGGTACTGGTAGCCAGATTTTGTTCCTCTGAGGTTGCCTGCCATAGATGTGGGGAAAATGTCAGGAGAGAATGCTTCTGGAACATGGCCATACAGCCCAGAAAACTCACAGCAACTCAGTGATTCTGGCCATGAAAGCCTTCCACAACACATTATTATGTTTATTTATACCCTGCTTTTTCTCTCCCCACGAAGACTCAAATTGGCTTAGATTAAAAACATTTCAGTACAGTTTAAAATCCACAAATATGCAAACATTAAAATGGAATTAAATATCATTGGTAT
The DNA here is from genome assembly GCF_037176765.1 of Anolis sagrei. NCBI lineage: Eukaryota > Metazoa > Chordata > Lepidosauria > Squamata > Anolidae > Anolis > Anolis sagrei. Next base: position 264,620,894 of record NC_090022.1, read on the forward strand.
TTTAAAAATTCAGTTAAAATCCATAAAAAACATATCCAAAACTAAAAACTGCAGCAGACCCTGACTTGATCTTTAAAACCTTTTAAAGCCTGCATTAGATTACCAAATGTAATGTCCCTTTATACACACTGCTTTATATTAATTTCCCCAGTATTCCTTTATCTGATTTGTCATTTGTATCTGGCCACTTGGAGTGCTTCTGGTGTTGCTGCAAGAAGGTCCTCCCTTGTGCATGTGGCAGGGCTCATGGTTCATTGCAGCAGGTGGTCAGTGGTTTGCTCTTCTCCACACTCGCACGTCGAGGATTCCACTCTCGCTTGCTGAGGTGTTCCAGCTGATACCCAAACAGGGGATGAGCTGGAGATGTCTCTGCCTTGGTCCTTTCACTATTGGCCGCCACTTCCCGGCGGATGTCAGGTGGCGCAATACCGGCTAGACAGTGTAATTTTTCCAGTGGTGTAGGGCGTAAACACCCTGTGATAATGTGGCATAGGGCCTGTCTGGAAGGGCTCCATGGCTTCACATGCCACCTGTTTCTCCAAGGCCAAAGCAGTGGCAGTTGGATGGAAGGAGGGCTCTTCATCTGCTTCTGGGTCAAACACATGCAAGAGCAAACTTCAGCCCTCCAGGTGTTTCGGACTTCAACTCCCACAATACCTAACAGCCAGTCTAGCAGTTTGTAATGTAATACAGGTTGAGTATCCCTGATCCAAAGTGCTTTGAACTAGAAGTGTGTAAATCACTTTGAGTCCTCCTGAGGGTGAGAAAAGCGGTATACAAATACTGTAAATAAATAAATAAAATGTTTGGGATCATGGGATAGCTGTTTACATACACAATGACACATTTCAAAGATAGCACCCAAGATGAAACACAAAAGAGGCATGCACGAGGCCTCTTTTTCCTCGTGCCCGACAATGCTGCTGTGCATCCCTCTCTCGGCATTAGGAAATGTGCGCTCTGCATCTCCCTCCTTCTCCATGCACTTCCTAACGCTGGGAGAAGGATGCACACTGGCGTTGTTGTCTCCCTTGGCCTGCAAGGAGGAGGAGGAGAGGAGGACAACGTGCGCACTTGTGAGGGAAGGATGGAGGGAGAGCATGCTCCCAGCATGAGGGCTCTTTTTCCGTGCGCCTGGTAATGCCGGCGCGTGTCCCTCTCCTGGAGTTGCAAAGCGTGTGGGGGAAGAGAATGCAAAGCGCATACCCAGGAGCCGATGGAGCACAGGGCCTCTTCTCCTGTGTGAAGAGGGGCAGCATTGCAAGTGCCTCTCCAGGCAGCTGTGCCATCACCCCTCTCAGGGCGGCAAGGAGGTTTCTTCATGAACGGAAGTGACTGAAGGTACTGCAAATCTAAATTATTGTACATGCTTCCCCAAAACCCCTCCAGTATCAGAGTCTATTTTCCCCAAATCCCTTCAGTATTTTGTATTGGAACTACATCAACACTGACAAAGAAACAACAAGAAATACTATTTACCCACAAGCATTAAGAAATTACATATATTAGAAACCAACTTTCTTATTACTTTCTTTTCAAGATCACTAGACTGGATCACAGCAACGCGTGGCAGGGGATGGCTAGTGTGTGTGTGTGTGTGTATGTATGGCTGGCATGGGCCAACTTCAGCCCTCCATGTGTTTTGGACTTCAATTCCCACAATTCCAAACAGCCAGTAGGAAGTCCTAAATACCTGGAGGGCCAAAATTTGTCCATGCCCCCATAGATAGATAGATAGATAGATAGATAGAGATTGGTTTTGGGGGAGGGGGGGGCGCCAAAATACTGTTTGCTTACCATTGAAAATTACCTAGGGCCGCCTCTGCATATGACACTTCCCTTTTCATCAGACATCCAAAGGCAAGTCCCTTGGCAAACAAAACATTTTAATCCTACCTAGAAACTGAGTTCTGTTCCCCCAGGATAAATCACAATAAAAATGTTTTAAGCGGGAGAGGCCATTCTTTTGCTGGATGGGAGAAAAAAGCATTATTATTTTTCATGGGAACAATAAGGTTTATTGAAATACTGCACAGCAGTAAAAGGTCTGCTCGCTCAGATCTCCAGACCGAAACACAAAAGACTGGCTAATAGTCTAAAGCATTATGAAATCTGAGTATTTATTTGGCAAGTTGTCTATCCAGCTTCCTTCATCCACCCTCCGTTCTCTGATGGCTGATTTGTGTGGGTTGAATTTATTATTTGTTAGGACTTATTTTTCAGAAAGTCAAAACAGATAGAATCATAGTGTTGGAAGAGACCACATGGGCCATCTAGTCCAATCTCCTGCCATGCAGGAAAAACACAATAAAAGTACCCTTGACAGCCTCTATTTAAAAGCTTCCAAGGAAGAAGTTTCCACCACGCTTGGATGCAGAGAGTTCCACTGTTGAACAGCTCATACGGTCAGGAAGTTCTTCCTAATGTTCAGGTGGAATCTCTTTTCCCATAATTTGAACCCATTGCTCTGAATCCTAGTCTCCAGGACAACAGAAAACAAGCCTGCTCCCTCCTCCTTATGACACCCTTTCAGATATTTAAACATGGATATCATGTCTCCTCTCAACCTTCTCTTCTGCAGATCTTTAAGACACTCCTCATAGGGCAGGCATGTAGCTGGGGGGGGGGGGGGCTTGGGGGGCTTTAGCCCCCCTCCTCGAAATACTCATGGTGGTCCGCGAGAAGGCCTTACTGGTGCATTATTTAAACTGTTATGTTTATTCAGATCATGATCTGATCACCATACTCAATATATCCCATATGCATGGGGGTATTGGGGTAATGATACAAAAGGTTTGCTAGGATAGACCCTCTTTCGCTCAGACTCAGCCCTCCCCCCCCCCCCCCCCCGAAACAAACTCAGCCCCTCCCGAATCAAAATCCTGGCTATGGGCTTGTCATAGGGCATGGTCTCCTGACCTTTGATCATTTCAGTCACCCTCCTTAGGACATCTTCCAGCTTGTCAATGTCTCTCTTAAAGTGTGGTGCCCAGAACTGGTCACAGTATTCCAGGTGAAGTTTAACCAAAGAGAAATAGAGGGGCACCATGACTTTCCTTGATCTAGACCAGGCATGGGCAAACTGGCCATCCAGGTGTTTTGGACTTCAACTCCCACAATTCCTAACAGCTGGTAAGCTGGGTGGGATTTCTGGAAGTTAGTCCAAAACACTGAAGGGTCAAAGTTTGCCCATGGCTGATCTAGACACTATACTCCTTTTGATGCAGCCCAAAATCCCATTGATTTTTTAAGCTGCTGCATCACATTGTTGGCTCATGTTCAATTTGTGGTCTACTTGTCTCCAAGATCTTTTTAACATAGTCTGTTGTCGAGCGAGGCATCACCCATCCTGTACCTGTGCATTTTGCTGTTTTTCCCTAAGTGTAATATCCTGCGTTTGTCCTTGTTGAAATTCATGTTGTTAGTTTTGGCCCAGCACTCTTAATATCTGTTAATAAGTAATAAGTGAGATTTTCTGTAGCACAAGATCTCATTTCTTTGCAATAGTTTGGGAAGACGCCAAAATAACTATTTCAGTTTACTTTTGAGAAATGAGTGAAGCCAAAAATTATTTCTAAAAACAGTAATTTACTACTTTTAGGTTAGATCTTGACAATATAAAAGCAACCAATTACTTTGAAAAAGGAAACTCTGCTGGACAAGACTTAAGAAAGACCTGCCTTGTTCCTTCCCCACAAATGACTCTAGAAAAAAGCAGTTCTTATCCCTTTTTCTGGCACACTTCAGTAACTGGTACTAAGAGGGAAAGAGCCATTAATATTACTAGAGGTTATGATTAACTTGTCTTGTGTGAAACAAAACTTAAATCTGAGACTGCCTACATTATTTTACCATGTATGTTGTTCTTCTCCGTTTGGTGAACATACAGATTTAAGTAGCCTTTCAGTTACCCGTGGGCTCATGCTTAGGTCAATACCTATGAGAACATTGCCCAAGTCTGCTGAAAACATTGCTATTGTTTTTTCATCAAAAACATTCAGTTAGAGTTATAAGTATAGATCAAAACTATGAATTAATCCATTTATTTGAAGCATCCTTTAAAAAGAAAGAAATGAATGACAGTGGAAGCCTTTAATCAGCGGGTGGATGGACATATTTCAAGACTTTGAAAACTGGCCATAGAATTGCATTTGAGGACCTAGAGATGTGTTTGTACTAAAAGTCTCTAGGTTCTCCATAATGACTGGACAGGCATGTAGCCGGGGGGGGGGGGGGCTTGAGGGGCTTAACCCCCCCACCCGAAATTCTCATGGTGGTTCGCAAAAAGGCCTTACTGGTGCATTATTTAAACTGTTATGTTTATTCATATCATGATCTGATCACCATACTCAATATATCCCATATGCATGGGGGTATTGGGGTAATGATACAAAAGGTTTGCTAGGCTAGACCCTCTTTCACTCAGACTCAGCCCCCCCCCCCGAAACTCACCCCCCCCAAAAACCCCGTTGAAAAAAAATACCCCCCCCCCCTCGAAACAAAATCCTGGCTACGGGCCTGTGACTGGAAGAGGTTGACAATAGAATTAAAGTAGATATTCCTTGAAAGGACATTTTAAATCAAATCCATGAATAATCAAATTCAAAATCACAAATGTGGAGGGATGACTATATTGCAACAATTTAGCACTAAAGAGTCAAGAATGCCTTAGAGAGGGTTAGATAGCTAAGTGACCACAGTTGTCCTTCCTTCTTGTCTAGTATCCTCTTTGGGATGTAAACTGATACTCTGAGGAATGTTTTTCACCCCTTCTCTTCCTGTCTGTTTTCTCTCCGTTCTTTCTGGGATTAGATTAGCACTCTGAATAACTTCACTACTTTAACTTTATTAAAAAGGTAAAGGTTTCCCCTTGACATTAAGTGTAGTGGACTCTGACTCTGTGGGGTGATGCTCATCTCCATGTCTAAGCCAAAGAGCCGGTGTTGTCCATAGGCACCCTCAAGATCATGTGGCTGGCATGGAGCACTGTTACCTTCCCACTGAAGTTGTACCTATTGATCTACTCACATTTGCATGGTTTTGAACTGCTACGTTGGCAGAAGCTGGGGCTAACAATGGGAGCTTACCCCGATCCACTGATTTGAACCGCTGACCTTCCAATCATCAAATTCTGCAGCTTAGCAATTTAACCCACTGTGCCACTGGGTTAAATTATCTATTACTATTAATTTAATCGCTTTAAAACTTTTTAATTTTTCACATTTTAACCATGTTTCTGCAATGAACCATGCTCAAGTGTCTTCAGCTGTTCCCCTCATGAGGTGGTTGGCCTTACCATCCCTTAGTAGACCTCAGCCGGGGAAGTCATAATGTTTTGATCCCAAAATCACAACAAGCCAACAGCTGTTACTAAAAAGATGAAAGAAACAAATACTACAATTTTATTGAAATTCTTCATTTCTGTGTACTATGTTAACTGGAACACATGGGTCACTCATAAGTTAGGGTGCAGAAGAAAAAAAATAAAGATCATGTTTTTTGTACAGAGATGGAAATTAATGTCAAACCACCATTGGCTAAAAATCCAATGGAAACCAATTTAGTATTTTCAACTTGCTTCTTCAGATGCAGTTAGTTTTTTTAAAAAAATGCTGCCACATTCCTTTTTTTTTTTTTGTTCCTTCCTCTTTTCCATGTTACAAAAGACTAATGCAGCTACTTCTTTGAAAACTACTACGAGTTGGGTTGTGTCCGCATGTTGTGTAGTGCATTTTTGTAAGATTTTGGGAAAGGGGTGAGAGGAAATGAACCTGAGACATGTAGTGAATTGAAACTTGCCATACAACTGGTGAGTGACTGACAAAACTGTCAACATCTGCCTCTCTTTGTTCTTCTTCCCTCAACTTGCCACAACATTTCCTGTTTCATATCTTCAGGGAAGCCTGTTTCTATTTCATCTTTCTCCTGTCTACCTTTTGGCTCTGCCATTTCCTATGTCTTAATATCTTTCCACTCAGCAAAGAGATAAGAATAACCAAAGGAAAAGAAAGCTAGCAAAAGTTGAGCTGAAGAACAAATGACTTGATAATTCCCATCACGTCTCCATTGTTTAGTTTTACCCGAAAAGCCACCAAACTTCACTTTCCATGTTTTTTCCTCAATCCCCAGATTTTTTTTAATGTAGCAATTCTCATGAAATATATTTATCTTAGCAATGCCTCCTTCCTGTTCCTTCAGTTGATTTATTTATTTATTTATCATGTCAGGGGCAACCAGACAATTGTTGATGATTTTTGTGAGAAACTTTGCTGGAGTTTTTAATGGCTATTCCACTGCAAACACATCTGTGTGTTTTGCATTCGCCTTGGGAGAGGGAAGCAAATATCTAAGGGCACTTCCACACAGCCCTATATCCCAGAATATCAAGGCAGAAAATCCCAATATATCTGCTTTGAGCTGGAATACATGGCCCTGTGGACTCAGATAACCCAGTTCAAAGCAGATATTGTGGGATTTTCTGTCTTGATATTCTGGTAAATAGGACTTTGTGGAAGGGCCCAAGAGAGAGAAAAACTGATCCTAATAATGATCCAGTCCTTGAGTACCTTTTGAGAATGCTGGCAATAATAATGTTGGCATTTCTCCTGTTTTAACTACCAGATCACTATCAGTATTATTCAGAGCATGGAAACTTTTTGAAGGAAAAATTAGAACTCCTAGAACTGAGATGTTAGGAATTGGAGTTTAGCAACCATTTCAAACTCTGGTATTATTCCACTATCATCCATAAGAGTTTGACACAACATGAGTCAAAGTCACTTGGCAAGGTTGGTTGGGCAGAGCTTACGAAGTGTACTATGTAAGAATCCAGCAAAAGGATAATTATATTTTGCTTGCATGTTGCTCTTTGGGTGACAAATATAATTAAATATTATATTTCACCAAATAGTATATTTCATTAGCAATAGCGTCTCTCTTCTGGCACCATTTCCGTGAACTAGTCGTAAGAACATAGGTGCAAATAACTGGAGGGGTTTGGCATCTAAACTGAACCATCCCAGGTGTTATAGGCCTGACTGGTCAGATATCTAGCTATCTGATGTATTATTATATTTTATTACCTTAGTTTTCTCTGTCAAACACATTCTGTTGTTTGCGATAACGCTGTTATGCAACTCATAAAACAGAACTTGGAGATTTGCCTGCCTACAGAAAGCAAAGGGAGGAGTCTGAATCACACATTGTATCGCGCACGGTATATTTATCTGGGGAAAGGCAAGAATGTTGTAGAGCAAGAATATCCCTTTTAGCTGTAGGCTTCCTGTCCTTAATGTCAACACACTTAATATGCAGGATTGTACTTAGTGTGAATGTGCTGCCATCATATAATACAAATACTTTCTCAAAGTTTAAAGGAATGCAATAGGACACGAATTATTCAAATGCAACAGAAGTAACAGGCGCTATGCAATATGTGGAAATAATTACAAATAGTCATCTCTCTGTGTCCCTATTTGTTTAGTGAGCTTTGTAAATGCTGATTTAATAAATGTTTGATTTTTTATACCTGTTTTATATACAGCTAGCCCCCAAGTTACAAACATTTGACTTACAAATGACTCATTTGTGAGGTGGTGAAATGACAGGAAGTGTGAGAAATATACCCCTTGGAAGGGAAATTCTCTCCTGAAAGAGTTATCATGGGGAAAAGTGTCTCCACAGTAGCTTTATCACCAATCTTTCTTTCCACAACAGTTTTTCAAAATCCAATTTCACAGGGACAGAAATCTTCTGACCAGGGACACAGACAGCAAAACAAACACGACAGAGGTGTTCACCCTTCCCAATACTATCCAAAGCTAGCTAGTAAGTCAGAACATGTACATTTTTAATTGTAACTTCATATATATATATATATATATATATATATATATATATACACATGACAGAGAGAGAGATATATATATATATATATATACACACACGACGTTACACTTAAAATGTAAACTTAAAAATGTACATGTTCTGACTTACATACAAATTTAGCTTAAGAACAGACTTACAGAACTTATCTTGTTCTTAATTAGGGGACTACCTGAACTTATATACATGTGTCACATAAAAACATCTTGGGCAGAAAATGGGCACAGGTGGAAAAGATTTACGAAGCCATGATGCAGAGGACCACACACTCTCTGCCACTGAGACAGAAAGCAAGGAGCAAAAAAAAATGAGAGATGTGAGATCCCTAAAAACATCAGCTCATATCTCTGGTGCAAGGAGCTGCTATATTTTGTAGAATTTAACAAATAAGTGAGAAATGATTGACAGATAGGTTTTCAAAATATTCATAGGTTTCCAAAATGTCAAAATATCGGTATAAGCTAGCTGGCATTGCCCCCCGATGTGCAATGGGAAGTTGCTGCCATTTGTGAAAGGAAAAAGGTTGAATACTGTGAAAGCCACCCATTGTATGGCTATCAGCCTCCCCCCAGGAGACTCAAATCAAGGAAAAGTTTCATGAGTTGAAGCTGAAAAGTCTGGAGGAATAAAGTTTGAGTACCATTAATGTACACTGCATTCCTTCTGTATTTCACATATGGTCATGTAATATTCAATATCCCCAGAAGAGGGACCCTTTGTGACTTATAAAGTACAGTCTCCAAGTTATAAATGAGTTAGGTTTTATAGGCTTATTTTTAAGTTGTATTTGTTAGGCTTGGGTAGGTACAGTCGTTATCTTCTTAAAACGTTATTATTTCATTAAAAGAACTTAAATATTAAATATTATTAAATTATTAAATATTAAATTATTAAATACAATTATTAAATAAAATAAATAAATAAATAAAATATTATTTCTAAAAACTGTAATTCACTACTTTTAGGTTAGATCTTGACAATATAAAAGCAACCAATTACTTTGAAAAAGGAAACCCCATGCTCTGCTGGACAAGACTTATGAAAGGCCTGCTTTGTTTCTTCCCCACAAATGATTCTAGAAAAAGCAGTTCTTATCCCTTTTTCTGGCACACTTCAGTAACTGGTACTAAGAGGGAAAGAACCATTATTATTACTAGAGATGATAATATTTAATAATTTAATAATAATTTAATAATTTCAGAAACTTTATTTTTATTTGTTTTTTTATATTAATTTAATTTACTGTAATTTAATTTAATTTTAGTTGGTACAAAAGGGAAGCTCCAAAAGTTTCCTCTGTCCCGTTTGCAGGTTTTTCGCGTATTGCGCAATCGCGTCCGCCATTAACGAAGCAATTCGGATATTTCCGAAATTTCCGAAATTTTTATTCGGAAATTTCATAAATCCTTTCAGATACGAAACGCAAGCGCCCCCTACATACGAAATGAGTTTAGAAACATTTTTTTCCATGATCATCCAAGACTAGTATTTGTATGTAAGTCGGAACAAGTACATTTTTAAAGTGTAACTCCAGTCTCCAGTCCTAAAGATTTCCCTCGCTTTCTGTCCCTGTGATACCTTGAGTTTGAAAAAAATGGCTTGTTGTGGAAACAAGGATTGGTGATAAAGCTTCAGTGGAGACACCCCCCCCCCCCCCCCCGATATCTCTTTTAAGAGAGAATTTCCTTCTGAGGGATAGATTGCTCTCACTTCCTCTTATCTCTACCCATTCTAAACTATGAGTCTTTTGTAAGTTGGATGCTTGTAACTCGTGGACTGCTTGTATATAAAACAGGTATAAAAATCAAATATTTACTAAAACATCATTTACAAAACTCGCTAAACAGGCTGATTTCCTTTTCGTGGAGGACATCTGAAGCATTTTCTGCTGAGTCCACTGTAAACACTGCATGTTGTCGCTAATAGATTTGTGTAAATGAGTGGTATCCAGAAACATTTTACTGTTGCCATTTTTTTCGTGACCCCCCCACATTGAGCTAAGGGGACCCCACATGGAGTTGGCACCCACAGTTTAAGAAGCAGTGCTCTCAATCACATTTTGTAAAGTTGCCTTTGAAAAGTAATTCTTGTTCTATAATCTATTCTAAAGCTGAACAAAATAATTTGTTAGTATTAATGTTGCAGGAAGTATCTTAACGGTGCCGAATCAATTTCAATCTCAGAAACCATGCAGGAGCATGCCTGACTTGTACTTGGGGGTCTGCTAATGAAAACTAGATGCAGTAGGCTATAATTCAAATGATGGAATTGAAAAAAACACATCTGAATATTCAATGCCTAAGAAAACCCTATGAAATTCATGAGGTTGCCATGAATGTCTCCTGAATAATAATAATAATAATAATAATAATAATAATAATAATAAACAACTTTATTTAATACCCCACCACCATCTCGCCAACAGGGACTCGGGGCAGCTTACATGAGGCCAAGCCCAACAGCAGATTACAGTAAAATAAAAACCAAAACACAACAACCCAGTAAAATACATAAAACATATAAACACAGCAATATAATATGCAAAACAAAATCATTCACAATCATAGTGACAATGAGCGGGCCACATGTGCAAGATAAAATACTAAAAACTAAAAATTCAGGATGAGATAGAAATGGAGCAGATTATTTATGAGGGAGAAGCTCATGAGGAACGGGGTCATAAAAATAGGCCTTCATAGAAGTGGGGGGAATTAAACTCTGGGAACAAAATGAAGACATGCAGCTCCTTGCATCAGAGATACGAGCTGGTATTTTGGGGGATTTCTCACCTTTACCAACTTTTGGATGAATAAGGCAATTATATAAAACATGACTAATTCAATTCCAAATGTCTCTTTAAAAGTCCTTTAAAAGTAACTATTCCTCCCCACTCTTCCCCCTGGTTAGACAGGCACCTTTGCTGATTCATGTCAGTATGGAGTTTTCACAGAACTCTGCAGCTACCTGACTGCAGCAAATGTGATGACATGAGCCTGATCCAGCAACTTTCCCGAACTGATGCACAAAAGGAAAATGGGATAGTGATGATGACAGTAGGCCACCACACAAATCGGACTCAGTCTTGCTTTCCACACTGTGCCACTGTACTCTGAAGTTTCATGGGGCTAAACCAGGTAAATAAGTTACTATTTTTTGCTATTTCCTTAAAATCCAAATTTTCTACTTGGGGTTCCTTCCAGTTTATGGAGATCATTATCTTATCTGAGCCGCTCTGCAAATTGAGAAATAAAACAAGCTCTTGGAAATGTCCCCATGGGGTTATACTTTAGACCTAATTTGGTGCCAAAAGAAGTGTGGCACGAATTCTGTTGTGGTGTTAAACGTGCTTCAATCTGAGTTGGAAAAAGTTACCTTTGTAGACCACAACTCTCAGAGTCTTCCATGCTGGTTGTGGATCTTGGCAATTGCTGTCAAAAAGTTCAACTAGAGTTTGAAAGTTTCATTTTAGACTGCAGCTTTCAGGGTCTTTGTGCTGGCTGTGGATCTTGGCAATTGCATATAAAGTGCCCCCCCCCCCCAAGTTCTGGCTGAAACAGTGCCTCTAAATTCCTGCCCCCCTTAAATGACAGCCAACTAGCCAAGACCCTGGACAATCATGATTCTTTCAAATTAAATTTCCAGTAGTTTGGTTTTAAGTCAGAAATCCCAAAGGTATGGACTTCCCTTTGCCTGTTGTTGTTGTTTATTTGTTGTTTATTTGTTCAGTTGCTTCCTTGCGTGGTTGCCCTTATTTATGCTGCTTAATGTTTCAGCCTTGGACCTAGCCAATATGAAAGTATGGTTGAAACAGGAAACTCAGATTACAAACAGTCAGATTATTTACATAATCTAAACATGGCCCTGTTGTTTTAGGAGCGGCATCAAACAGTATTATCTAAAAATGCCAAAGTCTGATCCATAAACACTAAATAAGCAAACTTTGTCAACTCATATGATCTTTTGACCTCCTGCTAAAACACGTCTTTGCAGCAAAGCTTGTGAGCATGTAATCTTCAAAAGGGGATGCCATGTGCACATTGGAAGGAAAGAAACTGACAAAGCTTATTGGGCAGGGTTTTTTTTTAAAAAAAAAAAATCAACTTTTTAAGGGCCTCTGACATCGTTGTGTCCCTTCATATGTTTGTTGGTTGACTGCAAAATTCCCTTCACCCATCATCATTGGCCATATAAGGCAGGGCTTTGTTATATTTCTAAACTGCAGCTTCCAAACTCCATCAACCAGCATAGCCAGAAGCTTAACATGTTGGTTTTCAAGGAAGGTGTAACTACATGATAATAGCTCTATCTTTTGATGTAGGATCTCAGTCATTAATTTACAACAATTTCAAAAGCAGAGACATATAATAATGATGAAAAAAATACATATTCCTATTGAAAGCCCTTCTGTGTTGGCACGATTACAATTAAAGAGCTGAAAAAACAAGAAGGTCTTTGTTTGCCGGTCAAAAGAGAGATGGGACTGGTGGTGATTGCCATCTAGCACAAGAAATTGCACAGCTTGGGAGTTGGGGTTCTTCCATGTCCTCACCAACACATATGTGTTGATGGTGGGACTGGGAAAGCCCTGAAGCAAGTTGGTAATTGTTAGCATTTTAGACTGCAAAAATGTATTTTGTTTTGTTTTTAGGAGGTTGTGCCCCAAGATTTATGTTGGTTTTGCTGTCCTGGTGTTACTGAAAAATTGGACCTCAAATTAGGAATTATGGTGATATACAGCACCCCAATTTTTGATTTTCCCATTTTGTTCTTGGAATGGTTCATCACCACTCCTTTGATTCCAGGAAACAATCCCCCAAATTACCACAATTCTTTTACAATGAACTGGAAGATTTGGGAGGAACACAGATTTGGGGGAACACAGTTGCATCAGACCCCTTAGGTTCTTTTCTTGTTTCACTTAATGCTATCTGGATTACCAGTGGGAATGATTCCAATTCCATGCTCCCAAAAAGACTCATCCTTGCAACACCCATTGAAGTGGTCATCATCCTAAAGCACCCAATGTTTGTCTGGATGAACGCCATTGTATCCACTGGAGCCAGGACATTAAGCCCATTATACATTTCCACATTGCATTCCTTTTCTGATTGTGCAGATCAATAAATAGACAGACAGTATTCTTCAAAGTAATCCAATGACATATTATTAAAGTTTGCCATCACAGTGAGAACTAACCAGTGATGACATCGGACAGAGCCCTGGACCACCCAGGGAACGTATTCTAGCTGGACAGTTTATGTGCCAATCAAGAGTAATTGCAGTAGATCTGATTAGCTGTCAAAATACAATAAACATACTCTGTATTCACAGTTGTGTTATGTCAGTTATTTGGAGTGCTGCTCTTCTGACATTCTCTTTGGCCATTAAGAATAAAGCCTCTGATTTTGCCTTTAACCCATCTGTCAACCTCATCACATGAGGTTCGTTTTGATAACACCTTTACTTTTATGACAGAGCCCGCCTTCTCTCATTGCATGGCATAGAGCAACTTCTGGTGGGGCCCTAGTGTAAAAGTAGAGATGAACCAGTGCATGCCATTGTGGCGACAGCACAAAAGACTTCCTGTGTTGAATAGAAATCAACAGGGGAAGTCGAATGGCCGACATTTCCCCCCATGTGCTGAGAACTCAGCTGAGTTGGGTGATGCGGGGTATGGGGCAACAGGTTCCTCATGCCCCCCAATGGGCACTGCTGGATTTGTCAGAATGAGTGGCAATTCCAGCAGCCCCTCTGATGAGGCCGCTAGTCTCATCTGGCCTTCAGGAAACTTGACACTCCGGGCCCCAAACCCACAATTTTAGCAGAGCTAAAATCACACAACCTTTGGAGCTTGGAGGTTTCAGAGATATGGTGCATCCAAAAACTTTATGGGATTTATGCAGCCAAATGTTGCTGACCTCCAAGTCTCATCAAGTCCAGCCAGCATAATCAGTAATGAGAAATGCTGGGGGTTACAGCTGAACCACACCTGGAGGGATGCCTGATGCTTTCCCCATAAGCAACTCTCTCTCTCTCTCTCTCTCTCTCTCTCTCTCTCTCTCTCTCTCTCACACACACACACACACACACACACACACACACACACACTTGCTTCCAATAGAAAAGGGCAAAAGATTTCAATAACTTCAAATGTGTGTGTTGAACTGTTGAAGCAGCTACCTAACAATTCCATGTCGACACACATGGGGGAGCCATACTCCAAACCAATTTTCTGATTACAGCACGTATATGCATTTTGCCAACATTATTTTAACTCTTCAGTACTAATGTTACAGTCCTATCTTTCACAATAAGGGCTGTGTGTGTCCCAACAACAACAAAACAAAGGAAACCTCTGCGTTAATGATGCAGCTGCATAGGTTTCAAACCATGTCTTCCAGATTAATCCAGTAGCTACAGAAGGATCACTGAAATGATTTTTGAGATTTGTTTGTGGTGTGTGTGCATGTCAACATTATCAGGTCACATGTTATTAATTTCTCCTTTTAAAAGCAGAATGTATACATGCATATAAGTTCCTTCCATGTAGTCTATTATGCTCCCAAGTAAGAGCAAATAGGGCTGATTGCAGCTAGCCCTTATTATTCCAGGGAGGGCTCAACAATAAATTAATATTTCTTAAGTTAATAATAATTGAGTACACTTCTCATTCATAATGCCATAGTTTTATTTTGCCAAATCATTTTCAGGTGTGGTTAGGTGTCACTCCTTCTGCCTAATCTTGGAATGGCTTCAGTCTCCCTGCTGCCTCCACCATTGCAGGGATTGATGAGCTCAAAAGTCTTTTGACCAGATAGTAATACTTACTTAGGCGATCCCTCATTGTCCGACTATGATCCTTCCAAGTGCGGTGTCTTGGCAGTGGGTACGTAGGGGACTGTGGAGCTCTATTCTTCACCTGCATGTTCTTCCACACTGAGGGCATCGGTTTCTAGGTGGAAGGCGGTTCCAGTCAGGATGGGATCAACGCGCCTTCCTCTTGGCACATTTATCCCTTTCCATCTGTGCCTCTTCAAATTCCACAGCACTGCTGGTCACAGCTGACCTCCAGCAAGAGCGCTCAAGGGCCAGGGCTTCCCAGTTTTTGGTGTCTATGCCACAGTTTTTTAAGGTTGGCTTTGGCCCATCTTTAAATCTCTTTTCTTGTCCTCCAACATTTCATTTTCTGTTCTTGAGTTGGGAGTAGAGTAACTGCATCAACTCCGCTGGACAACATGGCCAGTCCAGCGGAGTTGATGGCATAGGAGCATCATGTCTTCCCAAGAGATTTGTAGGATTTTTCAGAGGCAACGCTGATGGAATTGTTCCAGGAGTTGAGTGTGACGTCTGTAGATAGTCCACATTTCACAGGCATATAACAGGGTTGGGAGGACAATAGCTCTATAAACAAGCACCTTGGTCTCCCTATGGACGTCCCATTCCTCAAACACTCTCTGCTTCATTTGGAAAAATGCTGCACTCACAAAACTCAGGCGGTGTTGTATTTCAGTGTCACTGTTGACTTTTGTGGAAAGGTAGCCACAAAGGGAGTGGAAATGGTCAACATTTTCTAATGTTACACCATTAAGCTGTATTTCTGGCATTTCAGAGGGATTGAGTGGTGATTGCTGAAAGAGCACTTTGATTTTCTCATTCTTAGATTAGATAATAATAAACATAAAGAAAAATTTAGAAGTAGAGGACTGAATTCTACAAAGAAAATTTGTGGCCACTTTGGCAATATCATTTGTAGTGTTTATTTTCTAGTGAACCCATCTGTTGGTAGCATTTTTATTGATAAAAGATTATGGGTTGTTTCCCCCAAAATGCATTTGCTACAATGAATTCTCTTGTGGTTATTGGCAGGGGGAGATGTTCAGTAATATTCCTGGCCATTGCACTCCTGTATGTTCTAGCCAGAAATTAATGTAGTGAAAGCTCTGTTTTCTCCTTTTGAACTGTGATGCTGTTAAGAACCTCACCATTACATTAAATTTGGATCAATGTCCTATGAAGTTAAAGGCATGATGCAGTGGTTAGCACGTTGAGCTAGGGAGATGCAGATTAAAACCCTTATTTGTTTGTGAAGATGGGAATCCTATTGGGCCAATCACTACAAAGTAGTCGGGAATGGGAAAATAAATGAATATGCTCTTTAGGTAGGATTGAAATATAACAAGTAAGGCACAGCCCTGCATCATCTTGTTCTATGTTTGTTTCAGTAATATTCCCAGCGGCCAGCTTCCTAGCAACTAATTGGATTTCCATCCTTGACATTTTAATGAAGCCATAGCTTTTCTATTCCTAGCTCCTTTCTGGATGTGCTCAGGGAAGCCATCCACTACCCAGGAGGGCCACCTGAGGAAAGATGCACACACCTGTTGATTAGTAACAAGTGGTCGCAAATAGTGAAAGTCATTGGTGATTTCCTTCTAGAAGCTCAGGGGATATTTGAGGAGACACCCTGGATAAAGTCTGTGCCAGCTTAGGACGATACTTTATTTCGGAACAACTTTAACTGGAACAGGTAGGAAAGGTTGCCTGAAATTTGGATTTGAATCTTCTTCCTTTATGCTTTCTTTCCTTTTTCCTTATCAAGAGACCTCACAATCATGGTTCAGGGCTGACAATTATAGCACTCAGTGAATCCAAAGCATTACAATTTTCTCCTGGATTTATCTGTAAAAAAGAGCTCACCTAAATGAGCATTATAAATAATAACTGAGTGCATTTGATGACTACATTGAAGACCACAGATATCTGAAACCTATCTTTTCCCTTTCTGAGGAAATATTTATTCCTTTTCATGGAAGGAAATGACTGCGTTTTCTGATGGTCCATGGAGAGTTGCCCTAAGTCTTTCCTTCCTCTCTTCCTGCAGTATGCCGACACAACTGGAGAGTGCAATGGATACTTTAATCAGGGTCTTCCATCATTATTCAGCAAAAGAAGGGGATAAATATAAACTCAATAAAGGAGAACTTAAACAGCTCCTCACCAGTGAACTCACTGACTTCCTTTCGGTAAGATGGAGTAACTATTATTAAGCCTTTTTAGCTGACTATTTATTGGGAAGATAACTGAGGAGGGGGAGTTGTTATCCAACAATCCTTGAAGATTGTTTCAGGAGCCATTTGTTCATTCAGCCAGGCAATCAAGCCTTTTCTGCAAAAGCAGGTCTTCTATGGGCAGAAATAGTTGGTCTACTGTACATATCATGCCCTGTCCATAGCTGGAGACCAAATTGGGCTCTTGGTTTCATCATAGCTATGAAGCTTAGCACCAAGCCTTGTTATAATATAAGACTTTGTATGTAGCCTGCAAAATTTATTATTGTACTACAATTTCCAGTATCCTACAACAAACATGTCTATGGGCCATATACTCTGGGGAATTTATAGAACTTTAGTCCCCCCCCCCCCCCCAAAAAAAATCTGTTGCACAATCTACTCCATGTATGAGGTATTCTGAAAGTCTTCAGATTTTGGCCTCCACAGTCTTATGCCACGCTGTACATGCGAGTACATCCTTCTCAACATAATTGAACTGCTAAAACCACTATACCACAATGTTTCTTTAATAGAGAGTGGGAAATACTCTGATTGCTGTCATATGCCTTTGAGACATTTCTGACTAAGGTTTTCTGGGACTGAGATTGTGACTTGCCCAAGGTTTCCCAGTGGGTTTTCATGGCAGAAGGCGAATCAAACTCTGGTCTCTAAAGCTGTAATCCAGCACTCAAACCATTATACCACACTGGCTTTCTCCTTGCCTTTACCTCCTCACTTTCTTTTTGTGTTGGCTATGATCCAGTTCTTAACACTGTTTTGTACTTGAGAGTGTAGCTTGCATCCTTCCATCCATCACATTTCTCCCTAGATTTTTCTCACATGCTATTCTTTGATCACAACAGGACTGCTTTGCATGCCTAACCAAATGATGTAGTAAGTGTGTATGCCAGATAGATCTGTGATGACTTGGAATATGGGCAAATGGTTGTGAGGGAGCTTTGGCAGGTGCAGCTCACAGGTGACAATTCTGCTGGGTTGTGGTGCTCCGAGCAAATGCAGTCTGCTTCCCTATTCAATTTGGGAACCAAGATGGGCAGAAAAGGAAAGAAAGAGCACAATAGCAGTACAATTAAAAACAGGGGGAAATAAAAAGCACAAAAAATTGCAACCTTTAAATGCAATTAAGTTAATGATGGTGTAAGAAAAACAACTTAAAACTGCTTTAAAAATCCAATAATTTGAAATAGAAAAAAAATCATGATTATAGTTTTCACCCATTGAAATCCTTGGCTATGACTCCAGCTGAGCTCAGATGCATCCAGACCATTCCTGTTCGCTGTGCCAGTAATCCCCTTCTTTTTTTTCTTACTTTAGAACAGTGGTTCCTAACCTTTTTTGACCAGGGACCACTTTACCAGGGACTACTTGACTAGAGACCACTTTGACCAGGGACCACGCTCCAACATTAGTACCAAAAGATTTACAATTCAGTTTTTGGTCAACTTTAGATTCGGTTTGGGGTGCCAATTCAGAAAATTGCAGTGGATAGACCACATCAACTGTAGTTTCTGATACAGAACATATGCCATATAAAGAGGAAGGAGGCTCGCATACCAGATTTTTCTCATCACGGTCCACTGGTGGTTTGTGGCCCACAGGTTAAGAACCACTGCTTTAGAAAGTCCTCCAATCTTGGATCACTACCTGTAGTCTTCTTAGCTAAAATGTGGGCATGAAGGACAGTAGTTTTCAAGACAGCTGAGAGTTTTTTGAGAGATTGTATAATTCTGTTGTCTATTTACAGGTTTATTTGGATTAGAGGGGGCAATGTCTATTCTGATTAACCTATGTTTCAAACAATGGAAAAACATACAAATCCTATCAACCAGAGACAGAACTGAAATGAACTTACACAGTTTGAGCTACAATTCTTTTTTCAATTTGTATTTAGCTCTCTGCGGGGATAAGAAAAGTCTGACTCCAGACTTAAGCTGCTCTACCAGCCTCCTCAACAGAACGTACATAATGTCTGAGTTGTCCAGAGCACACTGCTTTTTTATTTATCGCATCAGCAGTGAACCAAGGGTACAGTTGTATTTGAAAAACACAAAGTTTAAAAACTTTGCATTATATTAAATGTCCTTTGACCTGTAGTTGTCCACTTGGAGTGCCTCTGGTGTTGCTATAAGGATATGCACACATTGTGCCTGTGGCAGGGATCACACTGCATTGTAGTAGGTGGTCTGTGATTTGCTCTTCTCCACACTCACATGTCAAGAGCTTCACTTTGTAGCCCCATTTCTTAAGGTTGGCTCTGCATCTCGTAGTGCCAGAAGGCAGCCTGTTCAGTGCCTTACAAGTTGCCCAGTCTTTTGTGTGCCCAGGAGGAAGTCTCTCATTTGGTATCAGCCATGGATTGAGGTGCTGGGTTTTAGCCTGCCACTTTTGGACTCTCGCTTGCTGAGGTGTTCCTGCAAGTATCTCTGTTGATCTTAGAAAACTATTTATTGATTTAAGGTGTTGGTGTGCTAGCTGATATCCAAACGGGATGAGCCAAAGATATCGCAGCCTTGGTCCTTTCATTATTGGCTGCTACTTCCTGGCGGATATCAGGTAGTGTGATACCAGCTGGACAGTGTAATTTCTCCAGTGGTGTAGGGCACAGACAGCCTGTGATAATGCAGCATGTCTCGTTAAGAGCCACATCCACTGTTTTAGCTTGGTGAGATGTATTCCACACTGGACATGCATACCCAGCAGCACAGTAGCAAAGCACAAGGGTAGATGTCTTCACTGTATCTGGATGTGATCCCCAGGTTGTGCCAATCCTCAGGTTGTGTATGATATTGTTTCTAGCGCCCACTTTTTGCTTGGTATCCAGGCAGGGCTTCTTGTAGGTCAGAGAACAGTCCAGGGTAACTCCCAGGTATTTGGGTGTACTCCAATGGTCCAATGGGATTCCTTCTCAGGTAATCCTCATAGCTCGATATGCTTGTCTGTTCTTAAGATGAAAAGCACATGCCTGTGTTTTACATGGATTAGGAATCAGCTGGTTTTCCCTGTAATAGGCAGTAAGAGCACCTAAAGCTTTGGAGAGCTTCTGTTCAATCATCACAAAGCTTCTGATAGTTTTATCAGAACAATAATAGTACACTGCTAAGATTATATTAGAAAGTAACAATTTGTAACAATATGTCTAAATCAAATTCCTTGTGTAGATCAGGCAGGGCCCATCTAAATACCAAGTGTATAAGAAATGGAAGAACTTGGAAAATTCAGTTCTTGTGGGTTTTTTCGGGCTATATGGCCATGTTCTAGAGGCATTTCTCCTGACGTTTCGCCTGCATCTATGGCAGGCATCCTCAGAGGGTGAGGTCTGGAGCTGGGAAAAAAGAGGGTTTATATATCTGTGGAAAGACCAGGGTGAGACAAAAGGCTTTTGTAAGATGGGCTAGGTGTGAATCTTTTCAATTGACCACCTTGATTAGCATACAATGGGCTGACTGTGCCTGGAGCAAACTCTTAATGAAAGGTGATTAGATGTCCCTGCCTGTTTTTCTCTCTGTTGTTTTAATTTTAGAATTTTTTTAAAACTGGTAGCCAAATTTTGTTCATTTTCATGGTTTCTTCCTTTCTGTTGAAATTGTCCACATGTTTGTGGATTTCAATGGCTTCTCTGTGTAGCCTGACATGGTGGTTGTGAGAGTGGTCCAGCATTTTTGTGTTCTCAAATAAAATGCTGTGTCCAGGTTGGTTCATCAGGTGCTCTGCTATGGCTGATTTCTCTGGTTGGAGTAGTCTGCAGTGCCTTTCGTGTTCCTGGATTCTTGTTTGGGCGCTGCGTTTGGTGGTCCCTATGTAGACTTGTCCACAGCTGCATGGTACACGGTAGACTCCTGCAGAGGTGAGAGGATCCCTCTTGTCCTTTGCTGAACGTAGCATTTGTTGAATTTTCTTGGTGGGTTTGTAGATAGTTTGTATGTTGTGTTTCCTCATCAGCTTCCCTATGCGGTCAGTGGTTCCCTTGATATATGGCAGGAACACTTTTCCTCTGGGTGGATCTTCATCTTTACTCTTGTGGCTTGTTCTTGGTCTTGCAGCTCTTCTGATGTCTGAGGTGGAGTATCCATTGGCCTGTAGAGCCCAGTTGAGGTGGTTCAGTTCATCTTGGAGGAGGTGGGGTTCACAGATTCTTTTTGCACGGTCTGCCAAGGCTTTGATGGTGCTTCTTTTTTGACTTGGGTGATGGTTGGAGTTTTTATGTAGATATCTATCTGTGTGTGTGGGTTTTCTGTAGACGGTGTGACCCAATTGTTGATCTGGTTTGCGGATGACTAGGACATCTAGAAAAGGCAGTCTTCCTTCCTTTTCTTTTTCCATAGTGAACTGGATGTTAGGGTGGATGCTGTTAAGATGTTCCAGGAACCTGTTGAGTTCTTCTTCTCCATGGCTCCAAATGGTGAAAGTGTCATCCACATATCTGAACCATATAGTGGGCTTTTTGGTTGCTGTTTCAAGAGCTTGTTTTTCAAAGTGTTCCATGTAGAAGTTAGCTATGACTGGGCTGAGAGGGCTCCCCATAGCTACTCCATCTTTCTGTTCGTAGAATTCATTGTCCCACTGAAAATAGCTGGTGGTGAGGCAATGGTGAAACAGCGCCGTGATGTCTTCTGGGAACCTCTGGTTGATGAGTGCCATGGTGTCTGCAACTGGGACCATGGTAAATAGAGACACCACATCGAAGCTGATCAGTTTGTCGTTTGTATTTAGCTGGAGATTGCTGATTTTTTCAATGAAGTGGGCTGAGTCCTTGATGTAGTGTGTTGTGAGCCCAATGTGGCTTTGTAACTGTGCAGCAAGAAATTTGGCTAAGTCATATGTGGGGGACCCAATGGCACTCACGATTGGTCTGAGTGGGGTGGAGTCCTTGTGGATTTTGGGGAGTCCATAAAGCCTGGGTGGAAGGGCTTCCGATTTGCATAGCTGCTGTCGTATGTCGAAGTTGATGGAGGGAAATCTTTGCAATAAAGTGCATAGAAAATTGCAGACTTTGAATATCTAGGCTATAACTGCCAGAATCCTTCTACCAACATGGTAAGTGAAGGTTGTGGTAGCTGTAGTCCTGAAAGTAACCTTTTCAGCAGTCATGGTAAGTGGTGGTCCTGGTTCTAACAGTAGTGGTCCAAAATAATATTTTCCAAGTTCTGGGACAGTGGCCAAAGGTGCTGTGCAATTAATTACCAGGCATTCCTGTCAATGCTTCCATGCTATGCATATATGGTTCTTTCTTTATGTTGTATCCAGCTGTTCGGTTTAAGAATGCTGTGCTTCACCTATTGCAGATCCATCTGTACTTTACCTGATGCAGGTCCATCTATTTCAGCATTTTTGTCCCAAGTTTGTAGTAAGATGCTTTTGAAAGCTCACAAATACAGTATGGATCTGATGCCCATTCTTGTTTCTTCTCAACATCTGGTACTAGCTACATGTGGTCTAGTTTGATGGCAGAGTACATGCTTTGCAAGCAGAAGGTCACAACATCAATCTTGGCCTCTCTAATTATAGCCTGGAGCAGACAACACGGAAGGCCTGAGAGTGGAGACTTAAAGAAATTAAAAAAAACAGAAGCTTAGAAGAGCAGCTATGAAGGCACTAGATAAGACCCTGACTTGTAAAGATATATCACTGAATACCCAAGTTAGGATGGTCCATGTCTTCATGTTCCCCATTTCTAAATATGGCTGTGAAAACAGAACAGCGAAAAAGTTGATAGAAAGAAAATTGACTTAGTTTAGGTGTGATACTGGAGCAGAGTTTTGTGCACTGCTTAAAAAGACAAATAAATGGGTTCTAGAACAAATCAAACAGGATGTTTCCCTAGAAGCCAAGAATGCCCTCTGAACTTCACTCTGAACCAAGACTCTGAATCTTATCCAACTGACATGGAAGACAATAGGTACCAGCGACACAGATTTCTGGATTTTCGGTGTTCAGAAATTCATTATCACCTTCAGGGCCAATTTCTGTACTACTTGGTTCAAAAAGAGAATCCATTTTCATTAAAGATATAGGTAAAACAATTCCAAAACAGCAAATCATAGTTAGGTAATGTAAAGGTTTTCCCCTGACATTAAGTCCAGTCGTGTCCGACTCCGGGGTGTGATGCTCATCTCCATTTCTAAGCTGAAGAGCTAGCATTGTCTGCAGACAGCTCCAAGGTCATGTGGTGAGCATGACTGCATTGAGCGCTGGAGCGGTACCTCACATTTGCAGTTTTCAAACTGCTAGGTTGGCAGAAGCTGGGGCTGACAGCGGAAGCTTACATCGCTCCCCGGATTCGAACCTGTGACCTTTCAGTCAACAAGTTTAGCAGCTCAGTTCTTTAACCCACTGCACCATCTGGTAGATGTCATAAAAAAACCAATGATTCTGTATGCTGCTACTGACTAACCTATTATGGACCTATTCATCAATGTCAACGTTACATCTACAACATAGACTGCAACAGAAAGAATCACTGCTGTATATATGTACTAGATATATATTTATTAAATTACTCTTAGGCCTCACCAACACTGCCATATAATGCAATTTAACTGCATTGAACTGCATTATATGAGTCTATACCTATAATGAGGCCTTAGTTAACATGGTAGCTGAATACCAGCCATTGGTTTCCTTCCTAAATGACATCTTCTAATCTTCCTAAATTTGTCAACTTAGAAATCAATTTAAATAATGTAAACTATATTGCATATATGGATTTGGATAAAATAAATTGGCTCTCAAAAGGTTTCATGAGCACCAATGTTGATCCCAGTCAGGATAGACACCCTAGGTACTGGAAAATGTACATTTTTGCCAATCACAGACTATTATTTGCTCCTCCATTTCAGCCTTCTGATGGTGCTCTTTCCTCACAAAGTTTTTCAAGAAAAACAGATGCACAGCCAGGCTCAGGGAGGCTTGGTACACTATTATAGAAGATGGATGACCCAAGATTATGTAGAGGAACACTAGTCAATATCTGGAACTGTTCCTGTTCTATAAGTGCTTCTTCCAGCTTGAGGCTGCATGGTGTTTTATTCACAGGTTGATTGGAACTCCTGCAGCCTCTAAATATAGCCTCCTATCTTTGCTGAGCAGAGGGATTGGCGAGAAGCGCCCTCGCTCCAGGACACATTATCAGTGCCAATGTGATTTGTGTTCCTCTAGTTTGTCCCTAAATTATTCTCAGCTGAAATTCTTGTACTGAAAAAGAAAAGAAAGATCTGATATATACCTGGCATCCTCCAGTCCATTAATCCCAAGAAACCTCATTGGCAGTTTTGTAAAAATAGGAAAGAAAGGGGGAGAAAAAGGAAGCTGTCATCAATTTTCTTGGACTAAAGGCTTTTTCTGTCTTGTGTACCATCTTAATAAAATGCTTCTATATTGGTCCAATCTTCAGAGTAATCTACTAGTAGACAATCGATATGCCTTCAGATCTTTGCACATCAGGCAAAAAAAAAAAAGATTATACTTCTTTTAAGGGCAAGTTCACATGTTAACTTTCACCATAGAGTGATGTAGAGCATTTTCCACACATGTGGATTAAAGGCACTTTGTCTCTGATGTGCCTTTACACCCCAGGCAAAAACCCCACAAGATTAACCAGAATGCTAATTCAGATTACAAATACTTCTTATCTACTCTCCCCTCCATATGAATAATCATAATTAGCAGAAGAAGCAGGCTGGAATACAGTTTGCTTTAGGTCACAGTTATTGGCCAACATTTAGTTAATCACATACACAAAGAGTAGAGTCTTGCTTATCCAACCTTCGCTCATCCAACATTCTGTATTATCCAACGCAGTCTGCCTCTTGCCTGGATCCACAGCTGTTTCAATACATTATGACGTTTTAGTGTTAATTCATAAATACAGTAATCACTTCATAACAATACCATGTATTGAACTGCTTTTTCTGTCAATTTGTTGTAAAACATGATGTTTTAGTGCTTAATTTGGAAAATTATAATGTAATTTGACGTTTATTAGGCTTTTCCTTAATCCCTCCTTATTATCCAACATTTTCACTTATCCAACATTCTGCCAGCCCATTGATGTTGGATAAGTGAGACTCTACTGTATGTAAATCATGCTACACGTGCAGAGTTAATTATTTGTCATGGTGCAACAGATCTGTTGTTGTTGTTGTTGTTGTTGTTGTTGTTGTTGTTATATTTATATTTATTTATACCCCACTGTATCTCTCCCAAAGGACACCCTCAATGCTGGAATCAAAGCTGCACATATTGCAATATTGTACATAGTGGTTGTGATTATACATTCTGATTGTACATTACAGTTGTGCATTGCACATAGGTATTCATTCATTGATACATGGTGCACAATGTTGCTATTCTGCATGAAGTTTGTGTAGTGCTGGCATAGCTTATCTCAGCATGTTTACCCTCTAGTAAGGGAAAGTTGAATATATACACTCTGAGCCATGTATCTCAGTTCTACTCAAAGTGGTGGTCCATGTGGCCAATTTCCAGGAATGACAGTGGCAGTTGTAGGCAATGGGGACAAACATGTTGGTGCAGTTCTTCACACAGGATAGTTTAATAAGCATTGATTTATACAAACTCTGTTTGGCTGCCACTCACCATGCTTTCTTCAACATGGGAGCAATTGACCAATAAGTCTCGGCCTCTTCACCATCTTTTTCCTCACATGGAAAGTGGTGCACCTGAAGACAAGAAGTTCCTGATTATATGTAGGTCTCAGAATGAGAATGAAGCCTGGAAAAGCAAGGTGAAGACAGAAGCTTCTTCATTTCATCTGAGTCACATTTCACCTGAGGAAAGTAGTGATGGAAGGGGGTCTAGATGTTTCACTTTTCTGAAGAAAGTGTGG
The DNA here is from genome assembly GCF_037176765.1 of Anolis sagrei. Taxonomy (NCBI): domain Eukaryota; kingdom Metazoa; phylum Chordata; class Lepidosauria; order Squamata; family Anolidae; genus Anolis; species Anolis sagrei. Next base: position 264,646,694 of record NC_090022.1, read on the forward strand.
TGAGTAATGACTGAAGAAGGCTATAAGACTCTGCAATAAACCTAGCAGTAGGGGAGTCAGTGACAGAGAATTTACTGTGAAACGTTTCTGTGTTCGTTCCTCATTATCTCTAGATAGAATTGGTAAAAACATTGCCCCAGAGTCTGGATTTCATAGAGCTGTTTCGATCCAGTGTTGACAGTAATGGGCTAAATGGACTAGTGGTTGGAATATTTGATTGTATCTAACAATGATGAATCAGAAATTTAGATTGACCAGTGTACAGAAGTGTTCATTATAATGTGTTTAAATCTGTATTTGTGTTTTACATTGGTTGCCTGTGGCTGGAGCGGCCCAGCTGTGAGAGATATGTTGCCATGGAAACAAGGCAGAAGAGGAGGTGGGAGGAGCTTAGAGAGAAAAAGGTTTGAAAGTGACAGTTAAGTTTCAGTCAGGAGGAAGAGACCCTGAGAGAGAGCAGAGTCAGATAGGGACTCTGAGAGAGTAGCAGAGTCAGGGAAGAGACTCTGAGGAGTGAAGAAGTGTAGAGTTAGTTTAGTGTTCGTGAATATTTCTTCAGCTAGGGAGTTGAAGGGTAAAACCTCGTTAGATTACTTTGGTTAAAAGAACTAACAGAGGCTTTGTACGATTGCCAGTCGGTGGAAGACTGGAGTTCTATTATTTGATCCAGTATAGATCAAACAGTGAGAATATTCACAGCAAGGAACACTGAATAATAGACACCTTCACCAGAGCAAGAGTTTAAAAGTTGTAACATCAAAGGCTGAATTGTATCTCTACCAAGTCATATTGTAACCATCAAGTATATACCAAGCATAACCTCTCCATATTGTAACCATCAAGTATATGCCAAGCTGAACATCTTTATATTGCAACCACAAGCTTTGTTCAACAATAAACTTGTTCTCTTTGTTATTTTAAAAAACTGCCTCATCTCCATTGATTTTACGTTCAGTGCATTCCACTCTACCAAAATTACCTCACAACGCAAACAGAGACTAACAGAGACTTTAATACCAGCGTCTCTATACATTATGGTGGCAGTTTAATTAGCATTGTCGGAGGTTCCTTACAGTTTTTGGTGACATTAGGTGGCGTTAATACTTCTTTGCAATTTTGGTGGCAGACGACGGGATACGATTAACAACTGATCAAGTGCCTTAATATTAATTTAAGAAAAAGTTGTGAGGTAAAAGTTATTGGAGTATGACTACTAGGCGACAGAGAAAGCTTGCTGAGGAAACAGAGAGAGACCAAGAAGGAAGTTCGGGCTCTGAGACAGAGATGGAGCCAGTGCCTATGTCAGAAATGGCTTATAAGTACAAACTAGAGATGAAACGATTGGAAATAGAGGAAAGGCAAAACAAAGAGAGAGAGAACTGGAGATGGAAGAAAGACGAAGAGAGAGAGAATTAGAACAGGAGTTAGAATTGAAGAGAATGGAGTTTGAGCTACAGAAGCAAAGATTGGCTTTGTCTCAAACATCCAGTGACATCCAGGAAGGGAGATCTGGAGTGGATACCCCAGATTTGACAAAGAAATTCCCTAAATTTACCAAGGACGATGATCCAGAGAAATTTCTAATCTCTTTTGAGAGATGTTGTAGAGATTTTGGGGTGGCTAAGGAAAAATGGATGACATACCTTAGGCCTCAGATTAGTGGAAAGCTCTTACAAATTTATGGACAAATGCCTGAAGAGTCTTATGGAGATTATGATCTGTTTAAGAAGCAAATTCAACAAGAGTTTCGTTTAACTCCGGAATACTATAGATTTAAGTTCAGGACCCTAAAGAGAGACAAAACCCAAAGTTTTGCTCAGGTGGCCTCTAAATTGTCTCAACTGTTCGATAGTTGGCTGAGGACGTCTGAGGTAGAAGATTTCCAACAGCTGAGAGAACTTTTAAAGCTGGAACAATTTTTCCAATTAGTGCCTTATGATATTCGCTGGGTGATTCAGGATCGCAAACCATCCACTATTGTAGAGGCAGCGGTTATGGCAGATCAAATAACAACCCTAAAAGAAGGATTCAAAAGGGAAGATCTGCCAAATGATAAAAGAACAAACAAGCAGCCATTTTATCAACAACAAACGCGCCCACAGCAAGAAAAGGGTTCTGACATAGAAAACACCATCTGGAGGAGGCAGGGTGTAACAAGACAAACTGCTCCTGAGGTAAAAAGAAGGTGCTTCCAGTGTGGAAAATGGGACCATATTAAGTATCAATGTCCCCTGTTAAGAAAAGAGAAAACAACCCTCTTTGTGAATAAAGTAAAAGAAACACCAAAGGCAGAACCAGATACTGTGTCAAAGAAGAGTTCAGATTCAGAGCCTCAAGAGAAACAATGTTTGTTCATCTTGTCAGGCAGCCCTTCTAAAGATTACTTAGAAACCATTTCTATTAACAACAAAGACATGAAAGGACTTCGAGATACAGGCTCTGAAGTATGTATAATACATCCAGAAATAATACCTCAGGAATTTCAGCGGCCTACCTCTGAAATAAGATTAAAAGGTTTAGGACCTGCGATACCAACAGCAGTAGTGACTTTGCCAATAGAATATGGAGGATGGAAGGGTATGTGGGATTTTGCAGTCAGTCCTGACATACCATACAGATGTTTAATTGGAAATGATTTGGCTAAGAAGATTGAAAACTGGAAGATGACGTGTGAAGAGGAAGAATATAACAACGAAAGCCATGATCAAAAAGCCATGTGTTTTGCCATACAACAGGATGGGGAGGAGAGTCCGGAATCCAGTGCTACGGTTGCTGAGCTTGTTAAGAAGACGGGAGGAATTGAAGAAATTCGGCAGGAACAAGGAGCCGATGAATCTCTTAAACCTCTATTCGCTTTGGCTCAAAACCCCACAATATTGGCAAAAGAACAGCCCTCCGAGTTTGTGTTAAAGAATGGTGTTTTATATAGAGAAACCAGGAATGTGGAGTCAACAGAAGAATCAGTGACAAGTAGTCAAATTGTAGTGCCTCAAAGTTTTAGAGAACAGCTGATGAGGGTGGCACACGAAAACCCTCAAGGTGGACATTTGGGTGTGAGGAAAACCACAAAGAGAATCACTAAGAACTTTTATTGGCCTGGCATGTTCCAGAAGATCAAAGAGTTTTGCCAGTCTTGTGACATCTGCCAAAGATTGAGTACTGGAAGGGATAAAATTAAAGCTCCTATGATCCATATGCCAATAATTGGAGAACCATTTTACAGAGTGGGCATTGACATAGTGGGTCCTCTTTGTAAACCAAGCAGACGTGGTTACCGATACATTTTAACCATGATTGACTACGCCACAAGATATCCAGAGGCTGTAGCTCTAACTAACATCGAGACAACAACGATTGCAAATGCACTGTTATCCATTTGGGGAAGAACTGGTTATCCTAGAGAATTGGTTTCAGATTTGGGAACCCAATTCACCTCCAGACTTATGTCGAAATTGCTTGAGTTATGTGGTATCAGACACCTGACTTCAACAGCTTATCATCCACAGACAAATGGACTAGTTGAAAATATGAACAAGACTTTAGTCAAAATGATAAAGTCTTACAGTCAAGAGAAGCCATACGACTGGGACGTCAAATTGCAACAACTGTTATTCGCCTACAGGACCATCCCTCATGACAGTACTGGCTACAGTCCATTTGAATTGCTATATGGAAGGAAAGCTCGTGGTCCATTAGACCTGATAAAGGAATATTGGGAGGAAAGTCCAGCCACAGATCCAGTTCCAGTGTCGGAGTATTTGAAAGATCTTCAAGCAACAATGCAACTGGCTAGGGACATTGCACAAGAACATTTACTTGCGGCTCAGCAGAGACAAAAAGACTATTATGATTCTACTGCTAAACCAAAGATCTTCAACATCGGAGATGAAGTTTTATTTTTATCTCCCAACAAAACCAACAAACTTCAATTGGATTGGTCGGGACCCTGGAAGATCATCAGAAAACACAACCAAATAAACTATGATATTTATGATGAACATTCCAATGTAGAAGGAAGAGTCCATGTAAACATGTTAAAGCCTTATGTTGAAAGGTCTGCTAATGTATGTTTTGTTGTTTCGGAGGAAGAATCCGGTCCCTTTTCTTTTTGGGAGGGTGATCGTGAACAGTACAAAAATTTGGATCGGGTAGAAATGAACATAGAATTGTCCCAACCACAGAGAAGAGAGGTTGTGAAAGTTTTGAGTAAATATAAAGACATATTTTCAGATTTGCCAGGAAAGGTCCAGGGAGTCCAGCATCAAATAAACACCGGTGATGCAACTCCCATAGTATCTCCACCCTACAGGGTCACGGGGAGAATTAATGAGTGTATTGAAAAGGAGATTAAAGAAATGTTGGACCTAGGTATTATTGTTCCATCAGTTAGCTCTTGGGCTTCACCCATAGTGTTGGTACAGAAGCCAGACAAGACAATTAGATTTTGCGTGGATTATAGGCGGTTAAATAAAGTAACCCAGACAGATACTTACCCTATGCCACGTTTAGACGATCTGCTAGAAAGGATGGGAAAGGCCAACTTTATTAGTAGTATAGATCTGACTAAAGGATTCTGGCAAGTGCCCATGGCACCACAGGATCGACACAAAACCGCCTTCCGAACCCAAAGTCGGTTATTTGAATTTTCTGTCTTCCCTTTTGGGCTAAAAAATAGCCCAGCCACATTTCAGAGATTAGTAGACAGTGTTTTAAGTGGGCTGGGGTCTTTTTGCGTGGCCTATATCGATGATATAGGGATTTTCAGCGATTCCTGGGAAGCTCACCTTGAACATTTGGATCTGGTGTTAAGCAGGTTGAGAGAAGCAGGGTTAACTATTAAGGCTTCTAAGTGTAAGATAGGATACAGTGTCACTAAGTATTTAGGACATTTAGTGGGAGGAGGTCATATTCGACCTGACCCTACTAAAGTGGCAGTTATTCACCAGTGGCCAGTGCCCAAAACGAAAAAACAGGTTAGGGCATTCCTTGGATTGGCTGGATACTATCGCAAATTTATCCCATCTTTTAGTAATTTGGCGGCCCCTCTTTCGGATCTTACCAAAAAGAAGAACCCGAACCAGGTAATTTGGACTCCAAGTTGTCAAACTGCCATGGATCAATTGAAGAAATCAATTACATCGGATTCTGTCCTAATGGCACCAGATTTTGATAAACCTTTTATTTTGACATGTGATGCATCAGATACTGGGATAGGAGCTGTCCTAAGCCAGTTAGATGTAGAAGGTGAAGACAGACCTATTTTGTTTTTGAGTAAAAAATGGCATACTAATGAATATAGTATGTCAACAATTGAAAAAGAATGCTATGCCATCATCTGGTCCGTTAAGAAACTAAAACCATATTTGTGGGGGAGAAAGTTTACCTTACAAACGGACCATGCTCCATTAAGATGGCTAGATAATGTAAAAGGTACAAATAACAAATTGTTGAGATGGAGTTTATGTTTACAGGATTTTATATTTGAAATTAAACATGTTTCAGGTAAACGGAACATAGTTGCGGACGCCTTATCTAGAATTTCGTAGGTTAAAGGTTTGTATGTATGTGTAATTGAAATGTATTTAACCATAATATGTTTGCCTTCCAGAAATGTTGTGTATGTATTTATTGTTGGATAATATGTGGAATTATTTTTTGCCATTCTGGGATTGAGAATGGTCCAAAAATAATTTTTCTGGGGGAGGGAGGTGTACAGAAGTGTTTATTATAATGTGTTTAAATCTGTATTTGTGTTTTACATTGGTTGCCTGTGGCTGGAGCGGCCCAGCTGTGAGAGATATGTTGCCATGGAAACAAGGCAGAAGAGGAGGTGGGAGGAGCTTAGAGAGAAAAAGGTTTGAAAGTGACAGTTAAGTTTCAGTCAGGAGGAAGAGACCCTGAGAGAGAGCAGAGTCAGATAGGGACTCTGAGAGAGTAGCAGAGTCAGGAAAGAGACTCTGAGGAGTGAAGAAGTGTAGAGTTAGTTTAGTGTTCGTGAATATTTCTTCAGCTAGGGAGCTGAAGGGTAAAACCTCGTTAGATTACTTTGGTTAAAAGAACTAACAGAGGCTTTGTACGATTGCCAGTCGGTGGAAGACTGGAGTTCTATTATTTGATCCAGTATAGATCAAACAGTGAGAATATTCACAGCAAGGAACACTGAATAATAGACACCTTCACCAGAGCAAGAGTTTAAAAGTTGTAACATCAAAGGCTGAATTGTATCTCTACCAAGTCATATTGTAACCATCAAGTATATGCCAAGCATAACCTCTCCATATTGTAACCATCAAGTATATGCCAAGCTGAACATCTTTATATTGCAACCACAAGCTTTGTTCAACAATAAACTTGTTCTCTTTGTTATTTTAAAAAACTGCCTCATCTCCATTGATTTTACGTTCGGTGCATTCCACTCTACCAAAATTACCTCACAACGCAAACAGAGACTTACAGAGACTTTAATACCAGCGTCTCTATACATTATGGTGGCAGTTTAATTAGCATTGTCGGAGGTTCCTTACAGTTTTTGGTGACATTAGGTGGCGTTAATACTTCTTTGCAACCAGGATTCAAGATAATGAATGTTAGCAATTATGTTTATCTTTTTTTGAATTAGCTGAAAAATTTCACTGAACTGAATATGTAATTCTATATTCACTTACCTAACAATAAGTCCAGGGGACTCAATAACAATTTTTATTTGCATAGAGATATACATTGTATCCTGCTGAACTTGCTGACCAAAAGGTCAGCAGTTTGAATCTTGGGTGTGGGGTGAGCTCCCACTGTTAGCCCTTCTTCTGCCAACCTAGCAGTTCGAAAACATGCAAATGTGAGTAGATCAATAGGTACTGCTTCGGTGGGAAGGTAATGGCACTCCATACAGTCATGCTAGTCACATGACTTTGGAGGTGTCTACGGACAATGCCAGTTGTTTTGCTTAGAAATGGAGAAGAGCACCATCCCCCAGAGTCGGACACAACTGGACTAAATGTCACAGGAAAATCTCTACCTTTACCTTCTATACATTGTATCTCTTTACGGTTTCATTTTCTTATGTATTCATTGTTTATGTTAGTTCAATTTATTTAGAAAACAATCAGTCTATCATAAATAGATGTATGAGTGAGACAGAGTAGATTCATCACTGAGAACCATTCTGCCCCAATTCCAAATGGATTTATATATGGTAAATCATTTTAAAATATAAATATTTTCAACTTTTTATACATTTGGTCCTAAATATACATTTTATTTGTTTGTCTGTTTTTGCTGATTAAAGGAGGGGGTGGAGGTGGAGGTGGAGGTGGAAATAACTTCCTGAAGTGATTGTATCCACATGCTAATCCAGAAAGGTTGACTCATGTTGATTCACTTACAAAGTCTGACCAATATCCATAAACATCATTTCTGAGTACACACATATGTGATTTCATTGTTAATCCATTTCATCTGTTAGTGTAAACTGAAAACTTTTTGATCAACTAAAAATGTGCCTCCAGTTAGACAATATAGTTATTAATCAGGTTTTCTGCTTGGTTTAAAACTCCAGTTTCAAAAACATACTTTTTTGATCTATAGCTTTTGGAATTCTCTAGCCATAATGGGCAAGGGGCATTGTACTCCCGTAAAGTAATATAGTACAGACCCCTTATCGACAGATTTCATGTCTATGGTTTCACTTGCACACACTTCAAAAAAATATTCCCCACCCCAAAGTGTTTCTGGATTTCCACTGTGATTCTATGGCATATTTCCAGCCCAAGTGTGGTGAAAATATAGGATCCGCGTATATCCACACCTTCATGTAACCTACTGCATTTCAAAAATCTGAAAAAATATGTTGTGGCAAGTTTCATTTTACAAGAGGCATTCCACCTTCTCTGTTATGTAGAGTGAAGTAACTTTTTATCTATTGTACCCATGCAACTAGTGTCTGCATCCTTTATAAATAAGATATAGCTTTTTGTTTCTGAATTAATGTTCCATTTATGGATGCTTTCATATGCAAACACATTCAGTGGTCACCAAACTATGTGAGTGATAGCTCTAGGTGTGAAGAACACATTGATATTTAGTTTTTAATTGAAGTATTGAAAACATTCGAAATAAAAATTATGCTTTGAGAAATACAAATTATGCAAAGCCATCTCTTTGCTGAATCAAATAGAGGTAAATGTCAGCGTTCATGTAAAAAATCTAAAGGTTGTAAATAGTATGCACACATACCCACAAGGAATTAAAATAGAAATCTTAAAGACAATTGCCACTGCTCGGAAGACTGTGTAACCAATATCCGACAGCATGCCAAGATATGCTAATATCTATTTTCACGTTTGTAGTGTCAAAAGGATCCTCAGCTGGTTGATAAGATTATGAAAGATCTGGATAGCAATAAAGATAATGAGGTGGATTTTAATGAATTTGTGGTCCTGGTTGCTGCATTGACAGTCGCATGTAATGATTTCTTTGAGGAGCAAATGAGGAAAAAGGAGAATAGCTAAGGTAGGTGGTACATATTTAATTATCAATCTATAGGATGTCTTTTATGGCTAATGGCTAATCTCATTGGACCAACTAAGAATTTGCTATATAATAATAATAATAATAATAATAATAATAATAACAACAACTTTATTTTTATACCCCACCTCCATCATCCCAAAGGGACTCGGGGTGGCTTACAGAGGAACAAGGCCAAGAATTATTTTTTTTAATTTATTTACTATGCTTCTATACCGCCATTCTCAGCCTGAGGGCAACTCATGGCAATTTACAAAACGGCACAATTCGATGCCCACAACAATACAAAGATAATTTAAACATTAAAAACATTTAACATGGATAAAAATGCATTACAATTAACATCAATAAACATAATAAAAACCATAAGTCCTCCGCATTTCATTACCAGTCACTGTCAAGTCACGTTGTCCAACCGTTCTGAGATCAGAATTTAATAGCTACACTGCATTTGGGAAAGCCTGCTCATATAGCCAGATTTTAACTTTTTTGCGAAATGTTAAGAGGGTGGGGGCTGATCTAATGTCCCTGGGGGGGGGCATCCCACAACCGAGGGGCCAACGCTGAGAAGGCCCTATCCCTCGTCCCCGCCAATCGAACCTGTGAAGATGGCAGGGCCGAGAGCAGGGCCTCCCCAGAAGATCTTACATTCCATAGTATCCTCTTTTATTCATTATATTGCTGTTAAATTGGGGCTCAAAGGTTGTCTATTTTTGTAGCCCACAAAGCCAGTTTATGCACTCATCCCACCTCAGTCCCAGCCCCTCCAAGTTTCACAGCTGCTCTCCATCAAACACTCTTGTCCCTCTGTTTTCTTCCATGGTCCACCAGCTCTCTGTTATTTCAAGAGCTTCTGGCCTTGTTTGTTCTTGGGTGGTTCTCTTCTTAAGCACAGCTCTGTTACTTGCTGCTGATCATAAAGTCCTAGGGTTTTGATCCTACAAGGCTTGGCTCTACAACACTACTGTCTGTATAATACTACGGTTATGATAAGGATACCAGGAAAACTCCTATGCTAGCCTACCAAACTGTCAGACTAGATCATTTCTTTGTCATATTATATATTATATATTTAATATTTTCACTTAGTACAGATGTATATCTATTTTAAAATATTTAATATTTCAGGTACGCAAAATGTGACGTAATACCGTTTAAAATAAGGAACAATGCTGGTACTCAATTTTAAATATGTAAAAAGCACCTTTAATATAAAGATGTGTATGAATATATATATATATATATATATATATATGGAAATGTTAATATTTCCATCTGAATGCACATGGCATTTGAAATATGACGTGCTTTAAACTAGATAATTTCTTTTCTAAGAAACTTTAATTGTATAATGACTACTGCATCTCTGTTTGCATTGACAGGTTCAATCGTCATTTGAAAAGATGAAGACAGTTACTTCTACTTAGCCAAGAGTTTACCTTTTATTTTTTTTTCCCCTTAGTACGATCCTCTTCGTCAGCTCAAGTACTCCTAACACCGACTATTCATGTTTTAAAATATTAGCACACTGGAACAACTGAGACTTAAGCTAAATGTGTTGTAAAAACCAGTCAGTAGCTTATGCCAGTTGTAGATGTTAACTAGATGCAAATATTGCTGTTGTATATATTGTGCCTTTAAACGTGTCACTATATGGTCACTTAGGTATAGTATTGTAATCAGCCATTGATATGGACAACCATTCCCATTTCACTGCATTCTGAAGAAAGAAAGAATAGATGGCTTGTTTAAAAATTGACTGTGCAGTACCTCTACTTTGCAATATTGTGGCATTAAACACACAATTTTGAGCACACATGAAGAGGTTGTGCAGCTGAGCCACAAGGCTATTATGCAACAAGGCTATAGCAATATAGCAGTAGAAACTGTACTGGTAGTGTACTTGCAGTTGGTGGCTTGTATGTCCATGAAGCAGTGAATCTGTCCTAGAGTTTACTCTCTGTTTCTATACAAGGAGATGAACCATATCCTCAAAATAGTCCAGCATTTTTGACACTCTGTTTATAAGGTTTACTTTAAAACCCAAGGAAGATACATCACTAATATGGAAGCCACAAAATACCACTGTGGGTACAGAAACTGTACAGCAAGGTATTAAATGGTTAACCCAGAACCATTTAAATTCATTTCAATACAGAGAAACAAAAGCAACAGAACCTTTGTGTTTCTTGAAAAGCTACTGGTACATTTACACAGGTGTGGGTGAAGTACTGGGAGGATGCAAAGTCAAGGCCACATCTAACTCTGGCTGGAGGCTATACTGAACTGAGAGCCAGGAGTAGTCCCACCTTTAATGGACTGCAATGTCTCAAAGGACTATCATGCTTCATTATACACTGCCAATGATTTACAGAGGGATGTTCATGCCTACAGCACTCATCAAAAGTTTTCTGTATGTTTATTTTAGACAAGCCTGCCACTTTCATTCATCTGATCCCAAAGGCTCCTTCATTATTTGTTCTTATATTGGGTTTTTGTCATCGTCGTCGTGCCCCCCCCCCCCCAGATCACAGCTGCAGCTGTTGCATAAATCTATCAAAAACAGATTTCTACCAACTATTTCTGGAGCTACTTGTAGAATTGCTGGCCTCATTCTCATGCAGATAGGCCTTGTTTGGTTGGAAACATTCTCCCATTGATATTTTGTAATGATTTTCTTTAGTTTTGCTGTGGTTCAAAAAACTGAAATAAAGTATAGAAAGGCAGTCCAATTTGGGGATTGGCGTCTACATAACAGATAATCCAGATGCTTTGCGCACAAAATAGAAACAAACATCTCTGCTAGTTCCACCACCAGTTTCTCCCACCCTCATCTAAGCACAATGAATTATAAAACTGTGAAACTAGATGAGCCTGTATGGGTTAAGCCAACCGAGTATCATTCTCTTGGGTGCTTAACTTAAGCTGAAATGTGACACACATGCAGCCCAAAACAAGCTGATTACTACAAACAGGATGTCTGATGACCAAATGTAAGGTCATAACAAAAGCTGATGTTCTATCAATTTGATGAGGTTCAGAGCTGGGCTGTAGGAGTGTCTCTGATCATTTTGATTGGAGGAGGAAGATTATTTTCATAGCAGAATACAACTTTATTTTTTAATAAATATACATGTTGTACTCATAGACAGGTTATGACAGAGCCCTAATAAAGCTTTGCATTATAATCAAACATTTAGATACAGGCAAGTGTCCATATAAAATGTATTGCAATAGATGTATGGCTCTTTCGTTGCCCGCAATTCCATTGGGGGGCCTTCCACACAGCCATATAACCCGGAATATCGAGGTAAAAATCCCACAATATCTGCTTTGAACTGAGATATCTGAATCTACACTGCCATATATCCCAGTTCAAAGCAGATAATGTGGGATTTTATTCAGCTGTGTGGAAGGGGTCTGTATTTTACAGATATATCATTTACATTCAGTACTGTGCCAGGAAACTAGCATGATGGGACTTTCTTCTAATCTTCATAGCATCCCTCTGAACTACCCTAAAAGTTCATATTTAGCAACCTTTTTCTGATCTTGTATTCCCAAACATCTCTGCTAGTTCCACCACCAGTTTCTCCCACCCTCATCTAAGCACAATGAATTATCATGAAAGTCACATCCATCCTCATTCAGCATGGTTAGTTATTGGGGCAATAAGTGCTCTAATCCATGAACAACCATGGACCCAAAATCATGCTCAGTATGAGTAAGAGATAAGCAGATCCATAAAGACTGGAATGATGACATGGCTGTTAATACTGTGTTTTTGCTGTTTTTACTGTTTTTACTGTTTTATTGCTTGTAATGAATGTTCTATTTATTACATTGCTTTGTTATATGTAGTGGTATCAAATTGCTGCCAAATGTAAGCTATCCTGAGTCCCCCTTTTTTTTTGGGGGGGGGGGAGGTTGGGAAGGAATGGGATAGAAATACCAGTAAATAAACAAACAAACAAACAAAAGATAGGCAGTAGGATTGCCAAACCAGGATTCTCAGAGAACCTGAGATTTCAGTCCCAGGACCTGAGATCAAGGGACAACTCCTTCTGGTGTCATACGGGCAGGTTCTGGTGAGGATATAAGGATGCTTTCATAAGGGGACACCTCCAGTGGTATCATTATGGCACTGCAAGAATCAAACATTGTTTTGATATTCATAATATGCCTTATGAATAAAGATAGTCATAATATGCCTTATGAATAAAGAAACATTCACACTTTCAAGGTAGTATTCTGGCCCTGAGATTTCTCCCCTTTGTCTTAAGGATTGCAGAAGATATGGCCGAGTCTGAGATATGGCAACTCTAATTGGATAGAGCAGAAGTACAATTTGAGGAGGTTAGTTTGGTTGGTTTAGTCTTCTTTCTCAATGGCACTCCAATATCTTGGATGAAGTCTACAAATAAGGGGAAGTGGGATGGCTCTATCATCCATATCACACCATCAGAGGGCTCTTCCACACAGCCCTGTATCCTAGAATATCAAGGCAGAAAACCCCACAATATCTGCTTTGAACTGGGTTATCTGTGTCCACATTCAGATAATGTGGGATTTTCTGCCTTGATATTCTGGGATACAGGGCTGTGTGAAAGGACCCATATTATTTTTATTTGCAATGAATTCAGGCTTTTGATGGAAGGTCAATTATATACAGATCTGATCTAAACTTTCCTTTAGCATTAGCCACAATTACACTCAGTCAAGGAAAGCATTCAAACACAAAAGACATAGTCTAATGAATAAGACATATAAATATACACACACTTCAGACTTGCTTTTCAAAGCAATGTTTTTGCTTCTATACTCCTCTGATACTTGCTGTTTTACTTACCTATATCCAACTATGTATGCCCTCTCTAGGAATGTTCTAGGTTCTCCAGACAGTTCTAGTTTAGGCTTTTACTGGACTTTACCATAAAGGGATGACCTATCAAATTCCTAGTGAGGATACACCTCTAGGAATTTGCTGGTCCTCTAGGTCACATCTATAGTAACTTCTAGTGAAAGTTATTCATTTTATTAGGGTTTGCTTTCACCCATAGTTTCCTGCTTCCATGGTAAGTTCAGAAATGTATCCTTCTTGGATATAGGGGTTAGACTGTAACTAGGTAGACTATCTTAAATTCTATCCCTGATATCCACAAAAAAGCTTAAGCTATTAACAGTCGAAGGGCTGCATGTTGCTGATAGTGGTAGAGAATGATAGCCAGGTATATTTATCTACACCATCTTCAAAATGAAGGGTATAATCCATAATTCTTTGTTCTAGACATGACAGTGCTTTTTTCTATTAGTGGGATCAATTGACGAGACTGAGAGACTATGGCAAAGTCAGACTGAACTTGGGAATTTATCTCTTTTCTTTAATTAAATTGCGCCTTCATCATGAATTTAGACTAGTCTTTTTCTCTGAACAATGAGAAGGGTGTTTGTTGTGTGAACTTATCCAAACATCCTTGACTCTATCATTAAACACTTAAATTAAAAAGGAGCCTATATTGTAGAGTCTACCTGAAAAAGATCAATATAAAAGTAAGAGCTATTTGTGGTCTAATAACCTTCCTTTTACATGTGAGACCAGTAAAAAATACAGCAAAATCAAGCAAGCCTTTCCTAAGTTCCTGCAATTATTTGATGTGCATGAGATGTCCATACGTTGGTTAGAAAACAAATTGTACTGTCTAGAATCCTGCAGGGCATTGGCATTTGCTTTTATATCTGTTGAAATGAAACTTTATGTAGCACTTGGGAAATGACTGGATTAACACATTCTGGTAGGTGGCAAGCCAGTGTTAATAAGCCTTTACCATCATCAAATGCTAGATCCAATCAGATATCATGACAAGGTGTCCGGATGACGTCAATTCACTGTTGTTAAATTCTGGATTCTTCAATTCCTTCATGCATTGACTGTTCAAGTAAATCTTTTTCAAGGCAACACCTCTTCAACCTCTCATGCTAAGCCACAGTATTGTGGACATGTCCAGTGGCTTGATGGGACATCGATTGGTTCAAGGTGAACAAGTCAACTGCAGCATGGAAACAACAGCGTAAATGAGTGTTTTGACAAGATAAGAACAAAAAATATGGCTCTAACTGGCAAATGATGATGTTTTTAGAACAAATATTAGAAGGCTTTGTTTGACTTCCTTTGATCCTACAAGTGGTGGTATGTTTGTTGTTCAGCATCATTAAAATATTTGAAAAATGAATATATGAAGCATATTTTGATATGGCATTCCTGAACATAGCTACAATTGTGATTGGAAAGTATATGATTTTAGAAGGATATAACATATAGGCAGCATTTTGAGTCACTTGGGATGTGAAATTAATTTTGTTACAGACAAGAAATCAAGGTTGCGTAAGAGCATTCTGATACAGATCATGTTTATTATTCTTTTTGACCATTTATTTCATATATCCTTTAAAGCAGTGGTTCCCAACCTTTTTTTTTACCAGGGACCACCTGACTAGGGACCACTTGAACAGGGACTACTTTGACCAGGGACCACTCTCCAACATTAGTACCAAAGGGGTTATGAATCAATTTTTGAATTGGTTAGAATTGGTTTGGTTATTTGAGGTGCTGATTCAACTGCATTGGAGAGACCAGATCAGCTCTAGTTTTTGATACAGAACATATGTCATCCAGTAGTCACCATCTGCTTGCCCACAGAAACCATATTTAATAATCTAGAGCTGGTGTGGTAGTAGTACTCTTTTGTGGGTTGTCAGCCTCTCCCCACCTGACATCCCTGTTGCCTCAGCATTATAAGAGGGTTTCACGAGACCAGTCACTCTCATTGCTGTGTGGTTTCAAGGCAATGGAGTAGTAATGGTGAGGCCGCAGACCATATTTTGTTCTTGCAGACTACTGGTGGTCCACTGCTTTAAAGCTTGCGACTATGTTGCCTTGTAAATATTATCACTGGCTGTACAAGATAGGTTCATGTAAGATTAATCTTCTGGTTCATTTATATTCTGATGCTTCTAAAACATGACAGATAACATTTTAAAAGAGGAAGGATATAGAGTGGGGTCATAGTTGCTTCAAGATATAGATAAAACTCTGCATAAGTCAAAATTCCTGTTTTAAGAACTCACTAGCAAGGCCAAGGCTTACCATTAGCATAGATTAGGAGACATTGGAAGAAGCCACCCGGATATTTTGATGAAGTTCTTTCCCTTTACTGGAGGACAGAACATTGGATCTCACACAACCTGTTTGCCTTGTTATAGTTGGAATGGATTCATATGAGGGTCTGGTCTCTTCCAATGGCTAGTTTGGGAAGGGGAGTCAGCAAAATACAAGTAACTCTAGATTACAATGTGTCTCATCTACAATAATAATAATAAAACTATCTACCATACTGCTAGGACTCTAGATAAATGAAATTTGGTATGATTCTAAGAACTTGAGAGTATGCATCCTGGTGTTATTTTAAAGAAATAAATTTAATTATTTAAAATAGGGCTGTAACCTAAATATCTATGTGACATTAAAATGATAGATCAAGAGGTGCCTTCTTTCACTTGTCTCTACTTCTTTCTTCCTCTTCTGGGTTGGGAATCATGTGGCCTTTCATATGTTGTTGGACTTCAGTTCTCAACATTGACTATATTGCAAGGGTTGCTGGACACTGTAGTCCAGCAACACATGAGTCCTACTCTGCCCTACTTCTATTTGGAAGAAAATTCAAAACTCTTTGAGACACCCTCTTTTACACTGCCATATAAAATCCAGATTATCTGCTTTGAACTTGATTATATGACAGTATAGACTCATAATACAGTTCAAAGTGACTGCATGGTATGAAAGGAGTCCACAGCCATATAATTTTGAGATTATACAGATTCATTGAATTAGATAGCTACCATAATAATAATAATAATAATAATAATAATAATAATCAACTTTATTTATAACCTGCCTTCTCCCCCCGAAGGGACTCAGTGTCTCAAAGTGTTTGCATATATGTGACAAAAAACCAACAACAATATAAGGCATTTTATGCCATAAAGAGAACATGTCATTATTTTTCTAGCTGGAAAAATAATTTTGATAACCTTTAATAGCTGGCATTCAGAAACTGGTAATGGCTACAACAGCTATTAAAATTGCAAATACCCCATGGTATACCTTGTAATATAAATGACGCAGGTTCACAGCTTGTCCCTTTGGTGACCCATACTAGAACAATCATCTTTAAATGCACTGAATGAAGATGGCTTTTTGGTATTCCCTTTTGCTTTTGGATCAAACTCTCAATACTTTTAAAAATGAACTGAATAGCTGCATATTTAGAAAAAAGACAAATAAGACACTGAATTATTGCCTCTCTTTCTAGACAAAGGAATGGAAGTTTTAACATCAAGTAATAGTACATGATTTCTACAGAAAAAAGGATTCTTTTAAATTGCAACAGAACAAAGGGACATCCATGTAATGCTTTGCCTTTATTGTGTCTTCTTCTGTGCAAACCACAAATTGATTCCAAATATAATGGAAGTATTTAGTATTTGGGTTTTTCTAAACCTCAGCTTTCTTCTGCTTGTATAGGATTCTTGTAAAATTCCAAATAAATTCCACAGTTTACATCTGTAGCCAATACAACATTGATTTTGCTTCGTGTAAACTGTGGATTGAATTGAACCAACCAGAAATAAACTTACATTTTAAACTAAAAATATTACAAACCTATGTGAGCAAGAATGTTGAATTAGCCTTCATTTTGAAACAGATTTTGCTACCAATTTCATGGAAGCACAACCTGTCACAGGAAGGTTATGGTGAGAAGAGAAATTTGGTGTCTTGCCTAAAATAGCCAGTGATAAAATATTTCTCACCACCTTTGCAATCCTGCCTTATTGGTTCCTTCCCCTTTTAGTTTATCTGCTCTTATGAATCTTTCCAGAACCTTTGCTCTATCTTCAAAGAGAAGGTAAAATCTACAGTTTGGAAGAAACAGATTAAAAGCAATGCAATTACTCAGCACCCCCTTCTTTTAGTAATAAGGACCAATGTTGTTATTTTTAATGCTTTCATTACAATGATGGCAATTATAGTGGCCACTGCCTTTGGGCTGGTGAATCTGCTCTAGATTTTATTTGGACCTTAAAGGAGCTATCCAAGGTGCTGAATCCCTCAAACAGGATTAATAATATAAAGGTAAAGGTTTTCCCCTGGCATTAAGTCGAATCGTGTCTGACTCTGGGTAGTGGTGCTCATCTCCATTTCTAAGCCAAAGAGCCGGTATTGTCCATATACACCTCCAAGGTCATGTGGCCGGCATGGAAGAAGATGGGACCTGCATTCAAGTACAAAAGTGTATAAATTTATTATGCAACAGAACTATTAACACTCATGTTAAAATTATGAAACCTTCCTCCCAATAGAGCAAGGAATAATTATACTTGTTTTCCAAAACTTGCTGAACCTGATAGATTTTGTTCAGGATGAGAATGCAGGTTTCTCTCAATCTGAGTGCTCTTCTGCACTCAGCACACAAGAACAACTTCATTATATTAAACAGTTTAAAACATCAAGCAAGACACACATTTAGATAAAAGTAAAAGGTTTCCCCTGACATTAAGTCTAGTCATGTCCAACTCTAGGGGCTGGTGCTCATCTCCATTTCTAAGCCGAAAAGCCAGTGTTGTCCGTACACACCTCCAAGGTCATGTTGCCAGCATGACTACATGGAGCACCGTTCCCTTCCTGCTGGAACGGTACCTATTGATTGACTCACATTTGCATGTTTTCAAACTGCTAGGTTGGCAGAAGCTGGGGCTGACAGCTGAGGCTCATGCAGCTCCCCGGATTTGAACCTGCAACCTTTCAGTCAACAAGCTCACATAATATTTAAATACTGTAGTTCTCCTGTAGTTCAGATTAAAACCCAGACTGCATTCTCCACTTCTCTGATATGAGAGTTTCTAGCAGTCATTGGGAAAATATAATTAAGGACAGCCTAGCTCTTAGTTACAGTGAGGCATCTGCTTCAAGCAGCAGATGCTGTGATTGGAGGTGGTGATAGTGTGGAGATAGTTGGGAAAACAGAGCAATGTGTCATGTGGTCTGCCCTACATTTGCTAAGTTAACTTAGTCTACTGGTGAAGTCCTGGCAGATAGAAAGATCTGCCATATTTTGGCAGCCTGAAAAAATTACGGTCCATTGTCACCCTGAAGAAAAGTTTGGGCAAATTAGTTGTCCTCCATTTCTCTGACTGCAAAAGTGCAAGTGCATGAGCCGTGATGGCTTCCCCTGGCACCATAAAGCAGTGCACCTGGATAGGATCTTCACCTATACATGTAAAGCATGTGCTCAATAGCTGAATGATGGTGCTTCTGTAAAAGCTCAGGTTCAGGTTCTTTGTAGGATGGCAAGCATAGTAAAGCGCATTGGACTATAATTCTGTAGGACAGGGTTTGAATTCCTACTTGGTTGTGGAAACCCATTAGGCGACATTGGGTAAGTCACACATTTTTAGCATTGGAGGAAGGCAATGGCTAATCCCTCTCAAATTCTTGCTAAGAAAACCCCGTGATTGGTTCATTTTAGGATCATCATAAATTGGAAACAATTTCAAGAAGCACAACAACATTTCTCCCTTATGAGTCCATTCTCTTCTCTCTGACCTTATAGGTACATCTGGTGGAAACATGGGAGGGGGCCTTCTCAGTTTCTACTCCTAAGATTTGGAACATTTCTGCTTGAGAGGATAGTCTGGAACCCTCCATTCTGTGTTTCCTCAAGCAGGTGAAGACCTTTTGGCTTAAGCAGAGTATTGGGGACTGATTGCTCAGGGGAATGGGCCTCTCTTTTTAATGTTGTGTGCTTTTTAACAGGTTTCATTTTTCAGTTACATTTTAAACTTCTGTATATTGTGAAGTTTTAGTTATACTTAGGCTAGTGTAAGTTGCCTTGAGTCCCAAACAGGAGGAAAGTCAGGCTGTAAATGAATATGTTGATAGTTGTTGTTCTGCTGATTATGTTTGTATATCACTTGGATCATGTCCTGTCCTGTACATTAAATTGTTGGTTAACTTATAGTAACTCCCATTAATTTTTTTGAAAATTCCAAGGTAAGGAATACTTAGAGTTGGTTTGCCATTGCCTTCCTTCGGTGTCTCCCTTCCACATGCTAGGCAGGCCTGGCCCAACTTAGCTTCCAAGATTAGCCAGTACCTGGTGTCTTCAGGGTACATAGGTGGAAGATTTGCACCATACCTTCCCCAAATCCAATCATTTTCTGTTCATTCACATATATTTGAAAAGGAAAAACCATGATATATGCAGGATGCACAACATGTTTTGTCAGATGTGACCCCTTTTCTGTCTGAAACTAAAGAAAAACCTCAGAGATAATTTTGCTTTTGGCCTCAGAAAAAGCAGCTGTCAGGCAATTTTCTTTCCTAGTTCATTCTGTTCCATTTTATAACCAGAACAAAAGCATACTTGATAGTAGCAAGAATAATCACATGTTGATTTTTTTCCATTAGCTAACCTCACTTATGCAATTACTTTCTCAGTGTAAGAAGGAAGACATTTAAAATATATTACAAACTAAGTTTTAAATATTTTTTTAAAAATGTTGAGGCTTTCAGTTTAGCAAAGTTATATATTCACCTCTGGTGCTGCAGTGGGTTAAACGACTGAGCTGCTGAACCTGCTGCCTGAAAGGTGGTTCAAATCCAAGAAACAGCGTGAGCTCCTGCTGTTAGGCCCAGCTTCTGCCAACCTAGCAGTTTGAATACATGCAAATGCTAGTAGATCAATAGGTACCACTTCTGTGGGAAGGTAATGGTAGTCATGCTGGCCACATGACCTTGGAGGTGTCTACGGACAACACCAGCTGTTCACCTTTGAAATGGAGGTGAGCACCACCCCCCAGAATTGGACACAACTAGACATAATGTCAGGGGAAACCTTTAATATATATATATATATATATATATATATATATATATATAGTGAGGATTTTTGTTTATCAAAAATTGGTCAGATATATATATATATATACACACACACAGTAAGGCTTTCAGTTTAGCTAAAATTAGTTAGTTATAATACTTTGGGCTAACCTCATGAAGGCCTCATGAAGGTTTTGATAATAAATATTTTGTCTGACATCTGACAGTTTATTCAAAAGTGAGATATAACAACTAATGCTGGTCGACAAAATTTTTAAAATTAACATAGCTGGGGGCATCTTGAAGAGAAATACTAGTGATTTTTCCTGACTGACTGGCTGCAAATGTGGTGTAACAAATATAACTTTCTTGCATTTTAATATAGAAAGTACAAATAATCTGTAGAAAGGATTAAAAAGCACAGCAGAGTGAAGAGATAATACTGACAGTTATAGATATGTGAGAAGAAAATCAACCATATTGTGTATAAATGTCAAAGGTTTTTTTGGTTTTTTTTTTGTAGTCAGGGCGTAGCCATATTGGCCATAACATTTTAAAACTGCAAAATCCAACTAACAGTTTTATCTTTATTAGGCCAATAAAGGAGAACTAGCATGGTGTAGGGCAGGTCTTCTAGGGGAGGTCTTCTCCACCTGTGATCCCTTTCCACCCAATAAATACTTCTGCATCTTGGTTTTATAGGCATATAAAATAGGCATAAAAATAAAACATTTACTGATGATAAATCAGCATTTGCAAGGCTTGCTAAATAGGATTATTTTCATTTTTACAGCCGAACCATTTTCCTCAGAGTCCACTGTAAATATTGTACAGGTTGTTGTTAAAGATTGTTGTTAACAGATTCATGTAAACATCTAAAATAGCCTCTAGATCAGTGGTTCTTAACCTGTGGGCCGCAGACCACCAGTGGGCCATGAGGATGAAAATCTGGTCCATGAGCATCCTTCCTCTTTATTTTCTTTATTTCTGCTCCTTTCACATTGCCTATCACTCTTTCCATGTTGCTGACCATGGCGTCTATTTTCTATCCAAAACTACAGCTGATGTGGTTTATCCAATGCAATTTTCTGAATTAGCATCCCAAATTGAATTTAAAGTTGACCAAAAACTGATTTGTAACTCTATTGGTACTAATTTTGGAAAGTGATCCCTGGTCAAAGTGGTCCCTGGTTAAGTGCTCCCTGGTCAAAGTGATCCATGGTCAAGTGGTTCCTGGTCAAAAAAAGGTTGGAACCACTGCTTTAGATCAAGTATGGGCAAACTTCGGCCCTCCAGGTATTTTGGACTTCAACTCCCACAATTCCTAACAGCCAGTAGACTGTTACAGATTGTGGGAGTTGAAGTCCAAAACACCTGGAGGGCCAAAGTTTGCCCATGCCTGTTCTAGAAGTTGTTCAGAAACCCTTTACTGTTGCAAAATATTTTGTGACCCCAGCAGGGATCCAAGGGGAACCCATTTGGGGTTGGGAGACACTGTTTATGAAGCAGTGGTCTAGGGCTCTGCAGCTTTGACTCTCCGCTCTGCCATGGAAACTCGCTGCACAACTTTGGCCATCTCTGAACAAATCTTGCCAAGAATACTTTATGATAACTTCACTTTAGGGTCACTTAAATGACTTAAAGGCATACAACAAGATAAAGGGCAGTGTTTGCAGAGAGATTTTCTATTTTTTTGGGGGGGGGGGATTATCCCTTCTTTATCAGAGGCCCACTGACAGAAGTCAGTTTCCATGAACTGCAAGATATGTACTGTAAGGCTGAAGTGCCATTTATTTGTCTGTTTGCCTAATTATTTAATATGCTCTCTTTATCCAAGTATGGAACTCAAGGCGGCTTCCAAAAAGGATACGATAATTATATCTGTTGTAAGTAAAATTGAAAAGTATTTTTTTCTAGCTTCCAGAATGTCCCAGCTAACATAACCATGCTGGGTGAGACATTTTAGAAGTAGCACTCTCCCAAACTTCTGTATATTTAGAAAGCAATTACCTTTATGATATATCACTTGATACAAATAGGAGAGTGATAACTCATTTTTGTTTCAAGGTTTGTACCATTCAGATATATGTTCCCTTGTGATTTTGCAGCAATTGATATTTTCCCTTAAGGTAAAAGCTTACCATGCCACCTACTAACATGCTTCTGAAATTTATTATCAATGCCATATAAACATTTTCCCAAATCTTCAACCTAATCGCCAAGGAAAACATATCAAGGCTGCTATAATAGCTCTAGATTTCATTTTTGACAAGATGTCATCTATCTGTTCATTCAATTGCTGTGGAACTTAAGTGGTGAAAAGGGCACTTTGGTACTATGGAGACTATACCGATGATCAAGTAATACCAATGTAAATGAAGGAAATGTCATTGATGATTCATATTGACACAATGTGTTCCTTCTTTGTAAGAGATAAAATACACAAAATAAGTCAACAAAACTGCACAGCATCAAAACCCTAGCACAGTCATTTCTAAAAGCCTGATGGAATAAGAGTGTGCTTACTTTCTGGTGTATAGGTTTGGTTGATTTTTTAAAACTGGTGCAAAACTCATTTCGGATGTAGGGGGTGCTAGAGGTTCGATTCTAAAGTCACTTCCCATTTTTAAAAAAATTAAAAACTTTCCGAAACTTCCAAAACTTCCAAATCGATTCCTTATTATTTTGTATCCATTGTATTATTTATTCTCCATGAGTCTACATTGTACAGCCCTCCTTCTCTCCAGTTTGTTGACAATTCTCCTTTTGGTCTAAGAATGCACCCTTTGGGTTGCTGTGAGTTTTCCAGGCTGTCTGGTCATGTTCCAGAAGCATTTTCTCCTGATGTTTCACCTGCATCTATGGCAGGCATCCCCAGAGGTTGTACAGTCTGTTGGAAACTAGGCAAGTAGGGTTGATATATCTGTGGAAAATCGAGTTTATATATTATATATTGGTGTGTTTGTGGGTTCAAAGGTCCTCATCACAGCCTTGGTGTGCAACACATATCAAGCAAAAAGTGGGGCTAGAAACAATATCATACAAAAGGTGACTGGTACAACCTGGGGATTACAACCAGATACAGCGAAGACATTTGCCCCTACACTTTGCTACACTGCTGCTGTGTATGCATACCAAGAGTGGAACACATCACACCACGCTAAAACAGTGGATGTGATTCTTAATGAGACATGCCATATTATCACAGGATGTCTATGCCCTACTCCAGTTAAGAAATTATACTGTTTAGCTGGTATTTCACCACCTGATATCCTCCAGGACGTAGCAGCCAATAATGAAAGGACCAAGGCAGTAACATCTCCAGCCCATCCCTTGATCGGATAACAGCCAGCACACCAATGCCTTAAATCAAGAAATAGTTTTCTAAGATCTACAGAGATACTCGCAGGAACACCTCAGCAAGCAAGAGTCCAAAAGTGGAAGGCTAAAACCTAGAACCTCAAGCCATGGCTGATACCAAATGAGAGACTCCCCTCTGGGCACACAGAAGACTGGGAACCTTAGAAAGCACTGATGCAGAGCCAACCAGATGCAGAGCCAACCTTAAGAAATGGGGCCACAAAGTAGAGTCCATGACATGCGAATGTGGAGAAGAACAAACAAGAGACAACTTATTACGATGCAGCCTGAGGCCTCACAACATGCACAATGGAGGACCTCCTTATAGCAAGACCAGAGGCACTCCAAGTGGCCAGCTACTGGTCAAAGGACATTTCATATAATGCCAAGTTTTTAAACTTTGTGGTTTTTTTAATACATTACAACTGTACCCTTGGTGCCCTTCTGATACAATAAATAAATACATATTATAATGGCATATGATGAACGTTTTTATTCCTATAGAGATCTTACAATAGCTTCTCTCGGGCATTTTAGAAACATGTTTTCCTTTAGAAAAGCATTAATCACTCCCATTACCCACTTAGCCAGTCTCCCTTTGGTCTGTTTAAGAAACTAAGAGAAACAAGGATCTAGTATATATGTGGTGCCTCTCACCCCTCCAAGGATCATGTCCACATCTTAAACTGCACAATCTGAAAAATATCCATTATCACTGGACAAGCAGAGACCAGAATTATATCCTCCAGACGAGTATCAACTATAGTGCCCAAATCAGAACAAATAACAGTAATTTTATCAGCAAAATGCCAGGCAAATCCTTCCCAGTGAGCTGTTAAGTGGTTTATGTTCTCCTGTGGGCCAGGTTATAACAGCTTTACTTGATTACTCTATTCTTTAGAATTCAATCTTCAGGTCTTTTATTAATTGATTTACTTTCACCCTAGAGACCTTTTGTCCTGTGGAGATAGTTCTCTTTCAAGAGGGAACAAGAGGCTTGGAACAAGCAGCATAGATTAAGAGCTTCTTTGATTTTGCCCTAGAAACATTTTTACTCATTTACAGGATTCACAGACCACTTTCTCAGCCTATACAGGTTGGCAAGACAGTTAACAATTCTAGAAAACTGATACAATAAATGAAGGAGAAAATATTTCTAAAATGACATTAAAGTAGCAACTGTAGTTCAATTATTTACATCCATCTTTTGTAGCCTAAATACTTTGAAAAACTTTTTGTGCATGGGGTCAGTGATCTAAAAGAAGACTGAACAAATCCAATTTAGCTATTTTTATCAAGAAAGAAATTCCATGGGATTATACAACAATTGGTATTAGTGGAGTAGTGAATCTTCTCTGAGTCTTAGACCAAACTGTAAAGAAGAGACTGTATTTTGATAGTGCTTTAGCTATATATTGCTACAAGGATATATAGGAATATGGATCAGATGGTCCATATGATCCCTTTCAGCTGCAATGAATGTTTGGTTAAATATGCTAATATTACAAGAAATTCAATGTGCAGATTTGTAAAAATTAAAATTAAAATGATGTGTGGGAATGAATGGAAGAATGGAAGGATAAGTGGAGTTAATAATTTTGGAGACAGCAGTATAATATTAAGGCTTCCAATAACTAACTACCTGCTTGCTAGACTATGATTAAAACCTGCTAATAAGAGCTGAAAAGTAAACTGTGATAAGACCTGTGACAATGATTCTTTCAAGTTAAGGAAATGTTTGCAACATTCCTTACGTTAAGAAGGAAGTCAACACAAGTGTTGTGTTTGTCAACACCAATCAAGAAGACCAACATCTGGCCAGGAAACTGAGATGGATCCAGGATGGAAGATGTCTATCGTTAATTTACAACATTGGGACTGCATCAGCAGAATATTCCTATAAAAGACTCAGTCTAATAATGCTCAAAGTGTGGCAGACCTGAGGGGTCTGTTCCACCCGCTATGCTCTGCTCCATGGGAAGGAGAGAGATAGTGTACCATGGAGTGGCAGATTTGCAAGGGTGCAGTCTGGTAACTTTGGGGCTTCTTTCTCAAGGGAAGAGGAATAAGTGCTTCCGGAGTCTTAGATTTTGTGTAGTGAGTCAGGTTCTGTTATATGGAAAACAGAGATCTGGTCCTTGGCATTGTTCTTAGGGAAAGAAGTTTTGGCATTTTGGCGTTTTGAAGTTTTGGCATTCTGGAACTATGCATTGACAAGCTGCAAGAAAGCAGGGTCTGGCCTAACAGGTGCTTCTCCAAGGAGGGAAAATATTTGAGTGCATGAGGATGAATGTGTGTACATTGTGTGTGAATGTTGAGTGAAAATGTAATTCCCCTTTGTTTTTTTGTTAGCCATGTAATTGTAAATCCAATGTAGTTGCATAGAATCTGTAAGTCTGTATGTCTAAATGTTTTTCTGTAATCAGATGTACCCTCTTACACTGGAAATTGCAATAAAAATAACAAATGCTTTAAAGTCATTGAAAAGTCATTCATGACACTAAACTCTATCTCCCAAAAAGATTCAGAACCTTGTACAGCCCCCCCCCCCCGACTCATACATTAAGACACGCCATTCACTACTACTTGAACCCACTGTCCACAAGCAAAGAAAACTATGAAAACCTACTGTGTAATCTTGGGCAAGTCAAATATTCTAAGCCCCAGAAAACCCTGTGATAGGATTATCTTTGGGACAGGATAAATTAGAAATGAGGTGAAAACACACAACAACAGCAACAACAACAACACAAGGATCAAAATGTGGACAAACACTTCATGACAATTACTTAAGTGATCTTTATCTCTCAGGGCGATTTACATATCGGCACAATTCGATGCCATCAATACATACATTCAAAAGCAAAACCAATAAAAGTGTATTTAAACATAAAGACAATGCATATAACAGTTTAAAAACAGCTATATCCTCTCGTTCCAATCCTCATCCATTTCATCGGACTACCTTGCATTCAACTGCCTCTTCTCATTTCCTAATCATTTGGGTATCTATATTTTTGTAATAAATTTGGATTTATCTTTATTTTAAATCCCAATTACCTCTAATAGTTTTGGAACATGACATTGTCCCCTAAAAACACCGGGAAGACTTTTGGAGGGTCCTCCCCACACAAAAGGAATTGTTTGGGATGCTGGAATCACAGAATCATTGAGTTGGAAGAGATCTCATGGGCCATCCAGTCCAACCCCCTGCCAGGAAGCAGGAAAACTACATTCAAAGCACCACCAACAGATGGCCATCTAGTCCCTGTTTAAAAGCCTCCAAAGAAGGAGCCTCCAACTTCAGGAGTCTCCTCCCATCAGGAGGGATTTGGGAGGAGATGCTTCCTATGACGAGGAAGGTGTATCATGTCCCAATTATGTTGCACATGCTTTTTTCTTTATGGCATCGCAACTTCAAGTTCTTATTTTTTGATACAATGATAGTAGGAAGACTTGGCACCAGCTACCATCCAGCATCTGATAAACAACAACAGTTTCAAATTTCAAAGAGCAAATGCTGAGGGCATGTGTTTGTTATGAATGTTATTGGTGCCTATTCTTTCTACTCCTAGCACACAAGGTGGGGCTGTATAAAGCACATCTCTAGTCATATCATATGAGGGAGTCTCCTTCATGAGCTTTCATGGGATCCTGGGACTCTATACAAAGGCTTCCTTTTGCAAAACCTGAGGTACAATCTACATGTAATCTTGCCTCATGTATACCAGTCTTGAGCTAGCCTGGCAACAGGGAGGCCTGTCTGCATTGCTGCTGGAAAAGTCTAGAACTCCTAGCTAAAAATGGTATTTAATTGGGTTCCAGACCCCCTGACTCTGATTGTTATGTTTCATAAGCAAAAGGAAAGCAGGAAATATCCAGCAAACCAATTGTTTGTTTACATCATAAAGAACAGCACAATTAGCATCTAATTCAGAAATGAGTAATGGGTGTGTAATTTCCTAATACAGATAAAGTCACAATAATGTGAAAGGGAGAGCTAGATTGTTTAATTGCCTGAAGCAATGTCAGTCTGTTAATGAGCTTTATTAAATTATATGGTGTAATATTAACAAATTATATTTCCAACAAGTGGTAACAAGGATTTGTTTAATTAATAGTAAGTGATGGAGTCTTGACTAGCGTGAATAATTGAAAGATTACTATCATGGGGTTGTTTTGCTTAACTTTTTTCTTTTGTTTCTGAATAAAACTGGACAGGGCTGGGATGTTTTTAACTATGGCAAGATCAAATCATATGGGATCCCAGTGTTCTGGCTGCCCACATGTCTGGCAATTTTCCGGCTATGCACCTGTAGGGTATATATTGTTGACTTTATATTTTTCAGTGCAGGAGCATCTCAAGAGAAGAGGTCCCTACCTTTCCCAGGAAAAAAAACCTTGGCCCAGAATTTTGCACTAATGTAAAGTGAAGCAATGGTTCTTGATAAGGGCTACTGTGGAATATGAATATGCTAATATAATGGAACTTTAGCTTTAGCTGTTCTCCATTTACTCATCAAAATTGATGCCATCTAGTAGCACCAAGGATTCCCTGGTTGCACAATGGGTTAAATTGCTGAGTTGCTGAACTTGCTGACTGAAAGATCAGCAGTTCAAATCTGGGGAGTGGGGTGAGGTCCTGTTGTTAGCCCCAGCTTCTGCCAATCTAGCAGTTCAAAAACTTGCAAGTTTGAATAGATCAATATGTAAAGCTTCGGCGGGAAGGTAACGGTGCTCCACGTAGTCATGCCAGCCACATTACCTTGGAGGTGTCTATAGATACCACTGGTTCTTTGGCTTAGAAATGGAGATGAGTACCACCCCCCAGAGTTGGACACCACTAGACTTAATGTCAGGGGAAATCTTTACCTTTTTAGTATGTAAATGTATAATTGTATTTATTCCTATTTACTTAAATGCCATTTTGCATTTATTGTTCAACATATTCATTGATTCTAATTGTATTCTATCCCTTTCTTTTAATATTCAATAGATAATATTCCTAAGATATGACAACAACCTTGTTTCAAAATTTCCATCATCTCTATTGTATAAAATCACACATACAAATTTCAACGTATGGAGTGATTGTCCACAGTCGCTGGTGACCTCTGAAGTTGAAGGTTCTTTCTTTCTGATATTAAATACACAAAAGACTATAAAAAAAAACATACATGTTTATCATCTGTATAAATAACTTACGCCTAAAGAGGAAACATACATAAAACATTGCCAAAGGTAATATTACAAATCTAACAGCAAAATATAGGAATCTATCTAAACAAAAGAACAAAAATACAAAATAAACGTATGTTTAAATGCTATATAAATGTGCAAAGTCAAGTCGTAGACTCTTAAAGGTAAACAATCTGTAGCTGTGGGTAGAATCAAATACTTGCTGTGAAACAACTTGCTCCAATGAATAGCAAACTGTTAATGTTGGGCAACCAAAAGACTGCCAAACTGTTAATCATGGGCAACCCAAAGTCTGATAAAGTGTTAATGATGGACAACCAAAGAACTGACAAATTGTTGATGATGAGCAACAAAAGGACTGGAAAACTGTTAATTATGGACAGCCAAAAACTGCCAAATGATTAATGATGAGCAACCAAAAGGCGAGCAAATCCTTAATCAAGAGCAAATAAGAGCAATTTCTAGGAGTTATATTGCCATTTCAAACAAGGTCTTCAGTGACAACATTCAATTTCCAAATATTTCATGTACCAACTGCACCAGCTACAAACAGACCTGTAACTTATATGAGGAATACTATCTAAAAACCAGTTTCAATAAGTAGAAATGTAGGATACTTCACTTAGGCAGAAAAATCAAAATGCACAGATACTGGATGGGTGACACTTGATACCGGTGCATGTGAAAAAGATCTTGGAGTCTTCGTGGACAACAAGTTAAATCATGAGCCAACAGTGCAACGCACCAGCTAAAAAAGCCAATGGGATTTGGGGCTGCATCAAAAGCTGTATAGTGTCTAGATCAAGGGAAGTCATTGTGCCCCTCTATTCTGCTTTGATCAGACCTCACTTGGAATACTGTGTCCAGTTCTGGGCACCACAATTTATAAGAGATATTGACAAGTTGGAAGATGTTCAGAGGAGGGCAACTAAAATGATCAAAGGTCTAGAGGCCATGCCCTATGAGGAGTGGCTTAAAGAGCTGGGTATGGTTAACCAACAAAAGAGAAGGTTGAGAGGAGACATGATCACCATGTTTAAATATCTGAAAGGCTGTCATCAGGAAGAGGGAGCAGCCTGTTTTCTGCTGCTCTTGATACTAGGACTTGGACCAATGGGTTTAAATTACAAGAAAGGAGATTCCACGTGAACATTAGGAAGAATTTCCCAATCATAAGACCTCTGCCTGGGAGTATGGCAGAAGCCCCTTCTTTGGATGCTTTTAAACAGAAGTTGGATGACCAACTGTTGGAGGTGCTTTGATTGTGCTTTTCCTGCAGGGGGTTGGACTGGATGTCCTATGTTTCACTTCTAATTCTATGATTCTATTATCCAAATAATGTCTACACAAATAACAAAAATACATAACATGTTTATTAACAACATACAGCATGAATTCTTCCCAAAGAAAGTTCATTTTATTGTGATGGCATTGTTGGATGAGCTGGTGTTTGGTCTTCCAAATAGTGTACACCAAATGTATTTAAATTTAACTTAATAGCATATTTCATGTCTCATGCATTTGTGATGTAGACCCAGACCTTTTTTAATTGCTTGTGTTGCCTTTCTGGCACTAAACACTCCAATTTCTTTCACTTATCTCCTCTCTACCACCCTTAGGTTGTCAAGGCCCACTGGTGTCCACTTGAGTAGCTCATTATTTCTCCCAAATCATGCCAACTCGCTACTTGTACTCGTGGTAGGCCATATTGGAAGCAGCAGATTTGGTTTTCAAGAAAGAACAGCAGATTGTTAGCTTTTTGCATCATGGTTATTTACTGGCACAAACAGGGAGAGATGCAAGTGAAATTTAACAAACATGTATCAGAATAACTTGGCTGGCTTTGAGTAGCATGACTTGAATGAGTAGGAGACCACATTTGTTGTTGCTCTACCCAGGTAGCAAAATGTCCTGATACACAGGCTGCTGGATTTGTGTGAACATTGGTGGCTTGGAAAAGTATTTATTAAGCATATCTGATAGACAGAACAAAAGAGTCTGTTGGCTAGTGACTAATCTTGCCAGATTTTCAAAATAGCAATAAAGGACAGATGGAATTCATTTCATGCAGAGTTGATAATCAGGAAGTAAATATTAACAGGGCTGGGGGTTTTTTTGTCCTCCGTAAACACTAAATCAAAGTATTGATTTCAGCTGAGTTAGATGTATGTTTACTCTGTAAAATTAACATATTCTTTACATGCAAAAATAATTCAAACATTTTTATCGTTACATATAACTTACACTTCAAAATACAGGGGCTTCTGGCATTTTTTTATTCAGGCCATATAAAATAAAAAGCTTCCTAACCCTCAAATAAAGAATATCTCATATAATATGGGAAAGCTAGCAAGCTATACATACATGATTTAAGACAAAGGCTGCCACAAAAGGAGAGGTGAGTGGAAGTAAAATCAAACCTGAGAATATCAGTCTGTTGCAGTACTTCGGACTGATATGGGCGGGATAGAAGTGATGTAAATAAATAAATAAATATTACTTTTCAACCCTTGGATTTCCAGATATTTTGGACTTCAGCTCTTGGGAGTTTCTAACTATTGGGCATGTCAGAAGGGGCTTCTGGGAGCTGA
The DNA here is from genome assembly GCF_037176765.1 of Anolis sagrei. Classification (NCBI taxonomy): domain Eukaryota; kingdom Metazoa; phylum Chordata; class Lepidosauria; order Squamata; family Anolidae; genus Anolis; species Anolis sagrei. The sequence continues at coordinate 264,678,305 of NC_090022.1, forward strand.
AGTGCAAAACACATGGAAGACCAAAAGTTGAGAACTACCAGTTGAAAGATTGGAAAGGAGCAGACCAAACAGAATGAAATCGGCTATTTGTTTTTATTGTTCTCTATATATTAACCATAGAGCTGTTTGTACAAGCATAGTTGCACATTTGTTCTCCTTGGTATGGTTCTACCTATGATATCCTGGCATAGGTAGAACCATGCAGACTACAAATGTTAGCTTGACCAAGAATTTCACAAATAGTAAAATTTGGGTATAGTGAGGCTTCAACTCTAAGAGTCCCTGACATAGCAGGAGGAGTTTCTGGTAGCTGAATTGCAAAGTATATGGAGGACTAAAAGGTGAGACTTATTGGTTGATTAGGAAGCAGCAGTTCAGAAAAGACAGGAGCAAATCCTGAGACAGCTTCAGACAAAAGATAGGTGCAGATTATGATGATGATGATGGTCATGATGATGATGATGATAGACTTTATTTATATTCCACACTTCTCCCCTAGGAGACTCAGAGTGGATTGCAGCATTTACAGCAGACATAGGCAAACATTCATTTTTTTTTCATGTCAGGAGCTACTTGAAAAACTGCAAGTCACTTCTGGTGTGAGAGAATTGGCCGTCTGCAAGGATGTTGCCCAGGGGATGCCAAGATGTTTTGATGTTTTTACCAACCTGATGGGAGGCTTCTCTCATGTCCTACAAAGGGAACCGGAGCTGACAGAGGGAGCTGATCCACACTTTCCCCGGATTTGAACCTGAGACCTGTTGGTCTTCAGTCCCACTGCACCACAGGAGCACTTTATAATCACATACAATGTGATACACAAACACAGGCAAGGCAAAAGCTTTTTCATTTCTGGCTTCTGGAGGCAGTGCTCAGCTCTGGCTCCTGAGGAGGTGTTTTTCTCCATTTTCAAACTGAGGAGCCTGTGTTGTTACCTTCTGGTTGTGTGGCTGGCAAGACCTGCTTGAGGCGTCTTTTTGCCTTTTTCCTGCCAAAGTGGTACCTATTTATCTACTCTCATTTACATGTTTTCAAGTTGACAGGTTGACAGGAGCTAGGACTAACAACGGGAGCTCACCCCGTTCTGCGGATTCAAAGTGCAGTTTGAATTGCAGTTTAGGTCAGCAGTTCAGCAGCACAAGAGTTTAATCCATTGTGCCACTGTGGTCCTTTTGTATAATTCCTCCTCCTCATTTAGAAGTGAATTAATGCTGAAATGATTATGGAAATATTCCTTTTCCTGGAGGTGCCTTCTTTGCCTCTTTCCGGGGTTTTATCGCGAGACCGAGGCTTGTACATGCTGCCAAAGATCAATCCAGATTAGCAGCATCTTTTTGCCTGAAATGGAAGGAGGCCTGGTCTATCAAATGCTCCCCCCCCCTCCACTAGTTCTGCGGATTCAAACTGCAATTCGAATAGCAGTTCAGGCCAGCAGTTCAGCAGCACAAAGGTTTAATCCATTGTGCCACTGTGGCCCCATTGTACCACAGTGGCACAATGGTGAGGGAGGATGATGAAAGAGTGAAATGCTTGGGTATTGGTAAAGATAAAGGTTTCCCCTGACATTAAGTCTAGTCATGTCCAACTCTGGGGCATGGTACTCTTCTCCATTTCTAAGCCGAAGAGCTGGCATTGTCTGTAGACACCTCCAAGGTCATGTGGCCAGCATGACTGCATGGAGTGCCATTACCTTCCCGCCAAGGCGGTACTTATTGATCTACTCAAATTTGCATGTTTTTGAACTGCTAGGTTAGCAGAAGCCACTTCCCCCGGATTCGAACTGCCAACCTTTTGGTCAGCAAGTTCAGCAGCTTAGCAGTTTAACCCACTGCATCACTGGGGGGTGGGGGGTGGTCAAGGCTTGTGTATATATGCATGTAATATGGGTTGCAATGAGGAAAAGTTAAGTGCTGCTGAAGAGCCATAAAACAACGAACAAACAAACAAAGTGCAGCTGTACTTCAGTCTCTATAGGTAAGGTTCAATCTTTCCTAGTGCAAAACAGAAATTGGGATATTATAGTGTGAAGCACAAGTTTAGATGTAGAGATGGTTTAGTTTCACAGCATTAATCTGGTACAGAGTACTGAATTCAAAGCAATTATTACTGCTTGCTTTTGTAAAACAAAACAAAATCTTTTTTTGTTTGTTTTACATAAAGTTGCTTGTTATTTTGCCACACAAGCCTATCTTCTTGTTATTGTTTTTATGTCAAGCACATACTGGCAAGATTGTTTTTACAGGCAGAACCTTTGTGCCATTGTTGATGAAATATCACCCGTGCAACAAGCAGGTCCGTCTAGCACAAACAAGCAAGTATGTTCAGTACAAAAGATGGCTAAAACAAAAGCAGGTAGCAGTAAGCACTCCTCTGTAGCATTTGACTGTCGTGTCAAACATGGGTTCTCAGTGTTCTCAAGTTATCTGATGCAATTATTTCCTTCAATGTACCACCAAATGGTATCACATTTGTGCCATATTACGATGATGTTTACATAGTTTCCTGGAAACTCCCTGCAGACTGGCAGTTGATGGCTCACAAACTGGCAACAGTCCACAGACCACCACACTGAGTAGTCCTGCCTTAGAAAATCATGGCTGTATTTTAGAGAGGAAAACATTTAAGTGGTCTTTCCAACCTCTTTGTTCAGGACTAGGATCTAAGACATGCATGGGCAAACTTGGGTCCTCCAGGTGTTTTGGACTTCAAATCCCACAATTCCTAACAGTCTTGGGCCCCTTCCTTCTCCCTTTCCTTTTCTGCTTAAGCAGCTGAGGGGGGAAAAGAAAGGGGCTGAGAATGCTAGGAATTGTGGGAATTGTCATTCAAAACACCTGGAGGACCCAAGTTTGCCCATGCCTGGTCTAAGGCTTAGCCAAGGCTGGCCAACTTGGCCTATAATGCTCTTCAAACCAGCATAGCCGATGGTTTATGGAAGTAGACAGATTTTATTGGTGAAGATGAGATTTTACGGACCGTAAGTTGGACTGATTTGGATGATGCTTTTAAACCTGGTGAACTGTTTTTAATGTGTTGTTGTAGGTTTTTACTGTATTTACTGTTGTTGGTTTTAATGTATTTATAACCATTTTTATGTAATTGTTGTATTTTATTGGTGTTTTATACTGTATCAGCATCAAATTGTTGCCTGTTGGAAGCCGCCCTGAGTCCCTCCTCAGAGGTCATTAAGGACAGGATATAAATATTCTAAAGAAATAATAATCTATCTCTATATATAAATATAATGTTCGCTTATGGGATTAACATAACTCAAAAACCACTGGATGAATTGCCGTCAAATTTGGCTACAAGACACCTAGTAAGGAGTGACCATCACTCAAAAAATTAATTTTGTCATTTGGGAGTTGTAGTTGCTGGGATTTATAGTTACCCAACAATCAAAAAGCATTCTGAACTCCATCAATGATGGAATTGAACCAGTTTTGGCCCACAGAACTCCAATGACAAACCGAGAATACTGGAAGGGTTTGGTGGGCATTGACCTTGAGTTTGGGAGTTGTAGTTCACCTACATCCAGAGAGCACTGTGGACTCAAACAATGATGGATCTGGATCAAACTTGGCAAAAATACTCCATATGCCCAAATATTAACACTGATGGAATTTGGGGGAATTAGACCTTGACATTTGGGAGTTGTAGTTACTGGGATTCACAGTATACCTACAATCAAAGAGCATTCTGAAGCCCACGAACGAGAGAATTGGGGCAAACTTCCTACACAGAACCGCCATTGCCAACAGAAAATACTTAAGGCCATCCAGTCCAACTCCCTTCACCAGGGCAAGAAAACGTAATCAAAGCCCTCCTGATAAAGAGCCATCCAGCCATACATATAGATAGATATAAATGATTCACACACAGAGAGAGATAGTATCATAGATTTGAAAGGGACCCCTAAAGAAGGAAAATTATATGTTGCATGTTCCAGAGTAGGCAAACCAGACAACCTCCACATCAACACTGACAAAGAAACAACAAGAAATAGTTTTATCCCACAAGCATCAAGAGATTACATATATTAGAAACCAACACTTTCTCATTACTTTATTTTCCAGATCACCAGATTGGGCGACAGCAACGCTCGGAAGGGGCGGCTAGTAATCAATAAAGGGACACAATTGTCTACACTTGCTTTAGCCAAAGACGTATTTTCAAACATAGCACTGGTATGGTTGCTGATAATTAAGACTGTGTGTTGGGTTTCATCCCTAGTGTCATCAAGTCTCCAGTCCTCAATGAGTAGCTAGACTAGCAATAGGGTTAGAGTGAGGGATTCCACCTGAACATTAGGAAGAACTTTCTAAGTGTGGGTGCTGTTCAGTAGTGGAACTCTTTGCCCCGGAGTGTGGTGGAGGCTCCTTCTTTGGGGGCTTTTAAACAGAGGCTGGATGGCCATCTGTTGGGGGTGATCTGAAGGCGATTTTCCTGCTTCTTGGCAGGGGGTTGGACTGGATGGCCCACAAGGTCTCTTCCAACATCAGGTCTCCAGTCCTCAATGAGTAGCTAGACTAGAGATAGGATTAGAGTGAGGGATTCCACCTGAACATTACGAATAACTTCCTAAGTGTGAGAACTGTTCAGCAGTGGAACTCTCTGCCCCGGGGTGTGGTGGAGGCTCCTTCTTTGGAGGCTTTTAAACAGAGGCTGGGTGGCCATCTGTCAGGGGTGATTTGAAGGCGATTTTCCTGCTTCTTGGCAGGGGGTTGGACTGGATGGCCCACGAGGTCTCTTCCAACTCTAGGAGTCTATGATTCCTTAGCCTTTTCGGCCAAGGAGTGCCTCTACCTTAGGGAACTACAAAGTGCCATCAAACTGAATTATTTCTGCAGTGCCGATGCACCCTGAACTCGGAGTGCGGACGACCTGGGGTGGAAGGAGGCTTCAGCGTCATTGCCACGCCATTGTCGCCCCGTTACCATGGGTTACCCGATCAGTCAGGGGACCGGGGTGCCTCCCCTTCCCAAGGGCTCTATAAAAAGCAGGTGTCGAGCGGGAAACGGGGAGAGAGAGAGAGAGAGAGAGAGAGACCCGGAGGAGCGGCTCGCCTGCTGCTCTCCTAACCCATCCGTCTATCCATCTCTGCACCAGCAGACAGAGAGGCGACTTCCACGCTCCTTCCCTCCTCGGCAGGAGAAGCACAAGTTCCAGCATCCCCGGCATGGAGCTCCGGATCGCGGGTCCCCTCGTCCTCCTCTTCCTGGCTGCCCTGGAAGGAGAGAGCAGGTATTTCGAGGTAAGAACAGACCGAGGTGCTGGCTTCCCCTTCCCTGTCCGCTGGAGGGGAGTTTGGGGTCTTCCAGGGCTGCCATTTGATGCCTCTTTAACTTCCTTGGCTCCCTGCTATGGAATCGTGGCATTTTGCAAGGTTTTTAGCCTTCTCTGCCAAAGAGCGACTTCCCAAGTCCTGGGATTCCATAGCATGAGCCATGGCCACCGAAGGGGTGTCGAACCGGGTTAATTCTAGGTGTAGAGGCACCCAGAACGGGATGGCGGTCAGAGGGCTCCCTGCCATGGAATAGTGGCAGCTGTAGTTTTGCAAGATCTTTAGCCTTCTCTGCCAAAGAGCGACTTCCCAAGTCCTGGGATTCCATAGCATGGAGCCATGGCCACCGAAGGGGTGTCGAACCGGGTTAATTCTAAGTGTAGAGGCATCCAGAACGGGATGGCGGTCAGAGGGCTCCCTGCTATGGAATAGTGGCAGCTGTAGTTTTGCAAGGTCTTCAGCCTTCTCTGCCAAAGAGCGAGCTCCCAAGTCTCGGGATTCCATAGCATGGAGCCATGGCCACCAAAGCGGTGTCGAACTGCGTTAATTCTAGGTGTAGAGGTACCCAGAACGGGATGGCAATCAGAGATGGGCTTGGCGAGAGAGAAAGGGTGTGCTTACATTAATTTTAGAGCTCCCGGTGGAGCAGTTAAACTGCTGAGCTGATGAACTTGCTTACCGAAAGGTATCTGGTTCGAATCCTGGGTGCGGGGTGAGCTCCCGCTGTTAGCCCCAGCGTCTGCCAACCTAGCAGCTCAAAAAAAAAAAAAAAAGCAAATGTGAGTAGATCAATAAGTACCGCTCCTGCGGGAAGGTATCGGCATTCCATGCAGCCATGCCGGCCACATTACGTTGGAGGTGCCTACGGACAACGCCGGCTCTTCGGCTTAGAAATGAAGATGAGCACCAACCCCCAGAGTCGAACACGACTAGACTTAATGTCAGGGGGAAATCTTTACCTTTACATTAATATCGAACCAACTGCGGACACCCCCCATCATCGCCTTGCGCCCTGGCAATTCAAAGTGCCCTGTTGAGGCAAGGGCTCAGGTGTGTGAGTAGCCCGCTTTGTGTCTCTCTCCGCAGGTGAGGAAGGAGGAGGAGGAGGAGCCCGTCCTGATGCTCCGCTCCGAGTGGAAGAGGGAACTGGCCGAAGGGCAGCTCTACCGGCGGTCCCTGCGTGAGTCCCGCGCTTCGGAAGAAGGAAGGGCTCGTCTGCACTGGAGAAGGGAGGCGGGATGAGACCCTGCTTCAGCCTGGGCTCGGTGCTATGCGATCAGGGGAGCTGTCCTTTGACGAAGGTCTTGAGCCTTCCGTGATTCCATAGCATTGAACCAAGGCAGAGAAACAGTGTCAAATTGCATTAATTCTAGATGCGAGTTGGTTGGCTGTTTTGGAGAACCCAAGTCCTAGTCCTCCGTGGAACTAGAGCAGGCATTGGCCAATTTGAGCCCTCCAGGTGTTTTGGACTTCAACTCCTACTATTCCTAACAGCCTCAGGCCCTTCCCTTTCCGACTGAGAGGGAAAAGTAAGGGGCCAGAGGCTGTTAGGAATTATGGGAGTTGAAATCCAGAACAGATAAGCTAGGGCTGCTTCTGTGTTTCCTTCACTGCAGCTGACATCTCATCATCACCAGCTACTGTGTGGTCCAGGGAGGAAGCCCTCCATCGAGGAGAAAAAGTCAAACCTACAAGTCAATGTCCCTCTAGTTCAGATATGGTCCAACTACATCCCTCTAGTACAAACATGGACCTCATGTACAGAGGAAGAATTGTTGGAGGCTACAGACAATGCCATTGCTGTTGCCCGTTTTTGGTCAAAAGATATTTAGCCACCTGCACTCCTTCTATTTTTATCAGTTTTATACTAATTTATGCAATGCTTTTGATACAAAATAAATAAATAAATAAATAAATGGGCAAACTTCACCCCCCCCCCCAAGGTGTTTTGGACTTCAACTTTCACAATTTCCAGCAACCTACGGCCATAGGATCTCAAGAATTGTAAGAGCTGAAGTCCAAAACACTTGAAGGGATGAAGTTTGCCTATACCTGAACTAGAGAATGAGCACACTTCAGTCCTTCAGGTGTTTTGGACTTCAACTCCCACACTTTCCAGGAGCCTACGGCCGTAGGATCTTAAGACTTGTGGGAGTTGAAGTCCAAAACACCTGGAGGGCTGAAGTTTGCCCATACCTGAACTAGAGCATGAGAGAACTTAAGTCCTTCAATTGTTTTGGACTTCAACCTCCACAATTTCCAGCAATCTACGGCCATAGAATCTCAAGAATTGTGAGAGCTGAAGTCCAAAACACCTGGAGAGACGACGTTTGCCCATGCCTGAACTAGAACATGAGAAAATGTCAGTCCCCCAGGTGTTTTGGACTTCAACTCCCAAAATTTCCAACTGCCTACATCCCTAGAATGTTAAGAACTGTGGGAGTTGAAGTCCAAAACACCTGGAGGGGTAAAGTTGGCCCGTGCCTGAACTAGAGGGACATTAATTTGCAGGTTTGACTCTTTCTCCTCGAGGGAGGGTTTCCTCCGCAGACCACATAGTAGTTGATCATGATGAGATGTCAGCTGCAGTGAGGGAAACACAGAATTAGCCCTAGCTTATCTGTTTCATTTCACCTGTCAATTTATGGGAACCATGAAGTTTTCTTAAGCAAGGGCTATTCAGAGAGGGTTTTGCCAACTCCTTTTGAAACAGAGCTTACAGTATTTGCGATGGTCTTCCATCTAAGTACTAAAGCTCTCTCACTTAGGCTTCCAAGATCAATCAGGATCTGCTGCATTTAGGACATTTAGACTGCTCACAAGTAGAGTAGGGGTCCCATGAGGGGTAAAATGTCCACCCAATCCCATCAGAAAGCCTGAAAAGTCTTCAGATAACCATTTATCTCCCCCTCCCCACACCCATCACTTAACCTGGGATGCCAAAAGAAGTGGTTGATCCTACCAAGTTCATCTCTAAAGAGTAAAAGAGGGAGAAAGAGTGGGAGACCAATAGCCATTTGGGAGCCTCCTTTTGAGTATTTAGGAATGCAGGTGAAAGGCCATGTACAGAATGCATTTCTGAAACAATAGAATGGGGTTTGTTTGTCTTGAAGGGTTTGTTGTAGTTGTGTGTCTTCAGTACTCTGCTGACATATGACAACTCTAATATGATGGGGCTTTCTTGGCAAGATTTGCTCAGTGTAGGGTTGCCTTTGCCTTCCTCTAAACCAGTGTTTCCCAGCCTGTGGTCCATAGACCACCAATGGTCTGCAAGAACGAAAATATGGTCCGTAGCCTTACCATTACTACACTGAAGCCTCAAAACCAAAACCCTCTTATAGTGCCAAGGCAAAGGGGATGTCAGGAGGGGAGAGGCTGACTATCCACAAAAGATTACTACTACCACATCAGTTCTAAATCATTAAATAGGGTTACAGGCTGTGCTTGATGGGGTTACACTCCCTCTGAAGGAGCATGTTCGCAGTTTGGGAGAGATCCTGGACTCATTGCTGAGCCTGGAATCCCAGGTCTCAGTGGTGGCCAGGGGAGCTTTTGCACAATTAAAACTTGTGCGTCAACTGCACCCATATCTTGGGAGGTTGGATTTGGCTATGGTGGTCCATGCTCTGGTTACACCCCAAATAGATTACTGCAACACACTCTACATGGGGTTGCCACTGAAGACTGTTCAGAAGCTTCAGCTAGTCCAATGCTCAGCAGCCAGGTTGCTTACGGGAGCGGGATATCAAGAGCGTACATTGCCCTTACTACACCAACTCCACTGGCTGCCAATTAGCTTCCGAGCACAATTCAAAACCCTTAACGGTTCTGGCCCAGTTTACCTGTTTGAACATATCTCCCTCTACAAACCTCCTAGGACCCTAATATTATCTGGTGAGGCCCTGCTCTCAGTCCCTCCACCATTGCAATCACATTTGGCGGGAATGAGAGACAGGGTCTTCTCTGTGGTGGCCCCTCAGCTATGGAATTCCCTCCCAAATGAGATCAGATCTGCTCCATAACTCCTGATCTTCTAGAAAAAAATGAAATCCTGGTTGTGGTATCAAGCGTTCATGGATTAGACTGACCTGCTGGCAAAGATACAGTTTTATTGGACTATGATGGACTGCTTTTAGGATGACAACTTAAATCGGCAAACTGTTTTAATGTTTTTATATTGTTTTATTATAATATGTATATTTATGCTTGTTTTACTATGTTGTTGGTACTGTGCTGTGTTGGTTGGTAGCTGCCCTGAGTCCCTCTAAGGAGGTTGCGATAGGACGGGATACAAATATCCTAAATAAATAAATAAATAAATATGGTTTTCTGTGGGTGAGCAGATGGCGACTACTGGATGGCATATGTTCTGTATCAAAAACTAGAGCTGATGTAGTCTATCCAATGCAATTTTCCGAATCAGCACCTCAAATAACCAAACCAAATCTAACGTTGACCAAAAACTGATTTGTAACCCTTTTGGTACTAATGTTAGAGAATGGTTCCTGGTCAAAAAAAAGTTGGGAATCACTGCTCTAAACCTGAGAAATTCTTGCCCCAGATCATCCATCCATAGGTGTCCATGTCTGGGGGTGGATTTTGAACTCTAATCTAAGGAGTTGCAGTCGCACTCAACCCAATGCACCATTATAGCTTACTTGAAGAGACAATTTCATAGCTATCCTCTTTTATAGCTGCAGAATGAAGAAGGGAAGAAATTGATAGGAACAGAGTGTCAAACTCCCTCTTCTAATTAGCTGCCAATCTGTCTTATTCTCTTCTTCCAGGTAGCATTATCTTGCATTCCTGTTACCAACTAACAAGGATAGTCAGCATGCAGCATCCCTCATTGTGTGTAAAGAGAGAGAAGAAGGGGTCTAGTGTGCAACAGGTTCCAATTTCAACAGTTCTTTTCCTTCTCTTCCTCAACCTCCATTTATGTTTGCAAAAAGAAAAAAAAAACCCCAGCTCAGTCTACCTCAAGACCCAAAAGGCACCACATCATGTTTGATTTTGGAAGCCACACAGAGTCAGTACTTGAATGCCAAGGGATACCAGTTCCTGTTGGCTGTATTGGAGGAAGGAAACAGCAAAGCCACTTTTGAACATTCCTCACCTTTAAAAAAAAATCCTATAAAATTAACGTGGTTACCATAAGTTTAGCTTGAAGGCACACAGACACTCAGAGCTCAGTGTTTTCAATATTTTCAGAAGGACATGGGAATTGTTAACTATGCCATGCCAGTAAGATTGCTTGAAAAATGGTGATGTGTGGCACCCCACCTGTTGCAGGATGCCACACTACAACTCTCATTCACACTACACACCCAGCATAGGCACTAGCTGCCAATCATCAGTGCTGAACTTTTGCAGAGATGGGGTGCTCCAGGTGTGCTCATGGCAATCCCAGGTTGAAATGTAAGCCCTGGAAATCATGGATCACTTGGGAAGGCCAACTATAAATCATTATTTCATGGGAAGGATAGTGTGGTTGACACCTTAGAAAAATGGGCGTAGTTATATTTATATTTTTAATGTACCAAACATACCAAGTTTGTATGAAAATGTGACTCTATTTCCTGTGCTGGTCAATGACCGAAATAAATGATTTGATTTGATTTGGCATGCTTTCCTGAATAAAAAGAAGGAGGAAGTGATGTACTGAAAGCTAAAATAGGAAGATCTGCCATTGTGCTGTTTTTCTGACAGCATTTTGGTTTTGGCAGACCTGAAGAAGACATGGACTACCTGTTCATCTGTTGTCCACTTTGATGGGCAGCATGTTTCTGGGTTCTCAAACGGAGTCTTTCACATCACTTGCTACCATAAATTCTCTCCAAAGCACACACAATACTGTACATAGCTGTAATTTAAATTTAAATTGTCACCTGTTGAGATACTAAATCCCACTTTAAAGTTGACATTAATATGTGGACAATCAAGGGCCAGATTTCACATTCTTACATATTCTCCCTTACAGGGCAGAATATCAAGGCAGAAAATCCACAATATCTGCTTTTTAACTGGATTATCTGAGTCCACACTGCCATATATTCCAGTTCAAAGCTGAAAATGTGGGATTTTATTCAGCTGTGTGGAAGGGGCTTAGACAGTTTCTTTAAAGTTCAGATTAAAAGAAAGATCAGATTCCCAACCATGTTGGCATGGGAAATAAATTGTTATTCACCTGTTACTGACTTATCTTTTGCATGAAGTAACAAATGTTTGGCTTTCATTAAGGATACACACCACACACACGTCTTAACTATGAGTAGTTTGTAAATCAGATGTTTGTAACTCAAGGATTGGCTGCAGTCATGTATTAAAGTGTTGAGAGTAAGTGATATGAGCATTTGACTATGACTTTGGAGACTAGGATTCATTTTCCTGCTTGGACGTGGAATCTCCTTGGTGACTTTGGGCACTCTATCAGCCCTCAAAGATCCTGTGATGGATTAGCCTTAAGATTGAGATAAGTTGGAAAGTGTGTTGCTTTAAAATGACTGAGATTTATTTTTGGGTGAGTGAGGACTGCCAGGTCCAATTTATAGGCACTGGGGGAATAGAAAGTTCCTTAAAAATACATATATGCTTTCACATTTCATGAATGACTTGTATATGTTATACTGTGTTACCTTGTGCTTAAGTACAAAATGTGAAGTGAAACTCAGCCATCACTTTGAGGTCTTCCATTCTCTTCTGCAGGTTGCATTGACATGCTGAGTATAGAAGGGCAGTTCACCTTCACTGCTGACCAGCCCCAGCTGCACTGTGCTACGTTCTTCATAGGGGACCCACAAGAGTTAATCACGCTTGACTTTGATTTCATCAACATTGACTGTCAAGCAGGAGACTTTCTGAAGGTTTGCAATAACTTTTTTGTTCAGGAAGGGCTTTCCAAAAGGCATGAGCAGTAGTCGACCATGGTGTCAGTTGTGTGCCTTAGGATCATGATGGTACAAAGAGGGCTCAAAATAATGACAGATGGTTCTACCAAAGATGTGATTCATCATGAAGGTTGCAAATAGAAACACCCTTGAAACCAGACCTGGGAAAAAAGGAAAAATCATAAAATGACATGGTCACTGTGCATACGGCTTGGGGGATTCAGGGAATTATACTCCAAATAAATATTAATTCTATTAAATGTAAATAATTAAATTTCAATGTAATACAAGTAAAGAACGATGAATGTTACATTTCTTCTTTCTTTGTAGGATCTCAGGGTGGTTTACATATACTATTTTATCCTCACAGCAATTCTGTGAGATCAGTTAAGCTGAGTGGAAGGGTGATTGGCTCAAGCTCATTGAATATATCAGCTGAGTTGCTGTGAGTTTTCCAGGCTGTATGGCCATGTTCCAGAAGCATTCTCTCCTGAGGTTTCACCCACATCTACGGCAGGCATCCCCAGAGGTTGTGAGGTATATTGAAAACTAAGCAAGGGAGATTTATATATCTGTTGAAGGTCCAGGGTGGGAGAAATTGCAACAGTCACACTTGCCTCCAACAGACAAGAGTTCTTTCTCCCACCCTGAACCTTCCACAGATTTATAAACCTCAGTTGCCTAGTTTCCAATAGACCTCACAACTTCTGGAACATGGCCCTACAGCCTGGAAAACTCAGAGCAATCTAGTGATTCCAGCCATGAAAGCCTTTGACAATATATTAGCTTTTTGACTGAATGGGAATTTAAACCTGGATCTTCCAGATGTAGTGTAAAATTCTAATTGATCACTGATATGACATGGTCACTGTTATATCATGGCTGTCCTGAGTACAGAAATCTTTGTACATCAAAGCTTGCTCAGCAATAAAATTAAAGAAAGCAAATCTCAAGTAGTCACAAATCAGGCTGTGGGATTACTAATAAATGTATGCATTGGATTTAAATTTACAAAAATGTATGCTATAGTACATTAATAGTATTTAAGGTGCCACAAGATTGTTTGTCTGTTAATGTAATAAACTAACCTAGCTACAAATCTGGTGTACCTTTAAATTTCCCTGTACTTAAAGCTGGGATTTAGAAAACTTTTAGATTTCTCTATACATTTTAAAGGCAAAGAGGAATCAGAGTGGAAAATGGTTCAGATAATATTGTAGCATCTACATAATTTATGGCTGACTGCAAGAATTTTTGGAGCAGGGCCATTGAGAGTAACACACTTTTTTCCCAGAAAGTGTTTGGGGAGGGGAGAACTAGGAGCCAGCAGCTGTTTCTTTGTATCTGGCACAAACTTCAAAGTGAGACACTTAGGAAAGTAACAGCTGAAAACCAGCCTCTTGCTACACAGTCACACAAATGTCACTCAATTGGCACCCCATATAGATCACTTCGATTGCTTCAGGTTTAAATGTCAGGCTTCAGAAATTTGTTTCCTCTAATTAAGGACATTTGAAGTATTAAAACATTTGAAGTAGAAAACTACAGCAAATGTCAAAATAATTAACTGCTGCTGTTTGAAGTGCTGACTTTACTGTTGATGTTAATATCATGTCTTACATGGAATTGATTGGATTAAATTATTGATTAGTAGTAAGAACTGGGTAGGTGAGGAACAGTTGTATGAACAAAACCAAACAAAACAATGAACTGTTCTGCAACAAAAAAAAATACCATTCCTACCTTCATTCACTGGTATTATATATGTCCAGTAGTCACTTTTTGGTAGGAGCCCCCAGTGGCACAATGGGTTAAACCCTTGTGCCGGCAGGACTGCTGACCAAAAGGTGGCAGTTCGAATCCGGGGAATGAGGTGAACTTCCATCTGTCAGCTCCAGCTTCCCATGCAGAACATGAGAGAAGCCTCCCACAGGATAGTAAAACACCCAGGCATCCCCTGGGCAACGTCCATGCAGATGGCCATTTCTCTCACATCAGAAGTGACTTGCAGTTTCTCAAGTCACTCCTGATACACACACCCACACAAACTTTTCAGAAATTGTCTTTGAATATCAGCAATGGCCTTTAACCCTCACGAACACCTCCCAAACCTAGAATTTTGTTTTGCTGAAGACTCCACGAGACACATAGCACCTTTCATACATACTTATGGGATACTGGAGTTTGTAGTTTGGCACCAGAGAAGTTTTCTAAGAATTGTAAATGTTTTGCCTCTCTCACAAACCTCAGGATTCCACGCCAGTTAAAGTTGAATGCAATAGTTTTAAAATGCAAAAGTCTCAGAAGTGTTGACAATCTAAATCAATGTTGTATATAAAACCTCCATATTCTAGCTACTTGCTATTTCCAGGTTTGGGTGAGTGGGGACAGACAAAAGCAACTTGGAGAAAATCAAAACACTCTATTTGTGTATTCCTCTAGGTGTTTGATGGTTGGATACTGAAAGGTGAGAAGTTTCCTAGCTCCTTGGACCATCCTCTTCCCACTTCGGAAAGATACGTAGATTTTTGTGAAGTTGGTCAAATCAAAAGTGCTATCAGATCATCGCAGAATGTAGCCATGATCTTCTTCAGGATTCATGATCCAGGAAATGGATTTGCATTAACAGTAAAGAAAAAGCCCAATCTTTTCCGTAAGTTTTGTTTCACATATCCATCTGTGTCACAAGGGAAGTGGGGGAATGCGGGTGTTGGAGTCAGGCAATAGGAAGGGATATACATAAACAATTCAAGAGAGATATTGACAAGCTGGAATGTGTCCAGAGGAGAGCGACTAAAATGATAAAAGGTCTGGAGAACAAGCCCTATGAGGAGCGGCTTAAGGAGCTGGGCATGTTTAGCCTGAAGAAGAGAAGGCTGAGAGGGGATATGATAGCCATGTATAAATATGTGAGAGGAAGCCACAGGGAGGAGGGAACAAGCTTGTTTTCTGCTTCCCTGGAGACTAGGACGCGGAACAATGGCTTCAAACTACAAGAGAGGAGATTCCATCTGAACATGAGGAAGAACTTCCTGACTGTGAGAGCCGTTCAGCAGTGGAACTCTCTGCCCCGGAGTGTGGTGGAGGCTCCATCTTTGGAAGCTTTTAAACAGAGGCTGGATGGCCATCTGTCAGGGGTGATTTGAATGCAATATTCCTGCTTCTTGGCAGGGGGTTGGACTGGATGGCCCATGAGGTCTCTTCCAACTCTTTGATTCTATGATTCTATGATTCTATGAATGTTGTGGTAAAGCCTCTTACAGCCCAGACTTAAAGATTTGTTGTGCCAGTGAACAAAATGCATTGGGTGCAATATGTATCATGATATCCTGCCAGTGCAGGGCTCTTATCCTGCAATTGCAGCCAGTCATAGTATTGCAGATGTCATCTTGAAGTATGCTTCCCCTTCTTCAAAAATCACCTTGAATCGTGTGGTGTAAATTCAAATAAATGCATCATTTTCAGTAGTAATATTTCAGTTCATGCCATTTTTTGTGCTGCTTATAAAAAGCAACACATTTTTAGACAGATCCATATGTATTTAAAATATCCTCTACTTTGATTCTTAAAATCCTGTCTTAACTAGATCAGCTCAAATATTTAATTTATTCAGTTTTACTTATTTATGAAATTTCTTGATCATGTTCTATGCATAGCATGTAAGATAGTCTAGTATTAGATACAAATGATTTAAAACAATGGCAAGGATTAAACAGAAATAAAAGGTGTGCAACAACAAGAAAGTGAAGAGTAGGCTAAAACATGTTTCTAAATTCCAGGAGCAAATAGTAAAGGTTTGACCTGGTACTGAAATATTGTACCATAAATTCTAGCTGTGGTACTCTGAAAAGAATATTCCATATTAGGGGCACCACTACAGAAAAGCCCTGGTTTGGGAGATAATAATAATACACTTTATTTATACTCTGCTTTATCTCCCTGGAGGGATTCAGAGCAGATTACAGTATACACATATAAGGCAAACATTCAGTGCCTTTTACACAGTGAACAACAATGACATACAATACACAGACAAAGGTAAAGGCCTTCCCCTCCCATCTCCGGTGCCTGGAGGCGATGCTCAACTTTGGCCATGGGGAGGGGCTCTTCTTCCATTTTTCCATGCCAAGGAGCCTGTTGTCCATAGACATCTACAATCATGTTGCCAGCATGTCTGCATGGGGCACCCTTTTATCTTCCTGTTGAGGCAGTACCTATTGATCTACTTGCATTATATGCTTTAGAACTGCTAAGTTGTCAGAAGCTAGGGCTGACAGCGGGAATGCAGCCTGACTTGCAGCTTTGAACTGCCAACCTCCAGGTCAGCAGATTTCCTGGAGCTAACAGTTGAACCCACTGCGCTACTGCATGGTTCACATGTTTACAACAGCAGCAACAAAAAAAGTATTAAAGTATAGGGCTTTCGCCCATAAAGCCCTGAATGGTTCTGGACCAGCTAACCTGTCTGAATGTATCTCCTGCTATGAACCATCGCAAAGTCTAAGATCAATGGGAGAGGCCCTGTGCTTGATCCCACCATCCTCGCAAGCATGACTGGTGGAGATGAGAGACAGGGCCTTCTCAGTGGTGGCCCCTTGCCTGTGGAACTCTCTACCAAGTGACATTAGATTGACCCCCTAACCCTAACCTTCCCTCTTGTCCTTTAGAATTAAACTCAAAACCTAGTTATGGGACCAAGCATTAAAATGGTAAAAGCAGCAATTTAGAATGTTACCCAATTTGTGTGAATGACAACAGACTGACCTGGACTATGATTTCAAACTTGCATGATTTAAGCAATGTTTTAGTAATTTTAAAGCATTAACAAATTGTTTTTAATTACTTTTATTCTTTATTACTGTTGTTGGCATTGAATGAATGCTTGCTGTGAAGCCACCCTGAGTCCCCCTCCGGGGGTGAGAAGGACGGGATACAAATATGCAAAATAAATAAATGAATGAATAAATGATCATCATGCATTCATCCAGGTGCTAAATGAGCCAGAGCCTCTTTAACATTTGAAATCCAAAAATACACACCACCATGATGATAAAAATGACTATGTAATAGGTAGTTCCAATATCCACCATGAACCACAGTTCTCAGCATTGTGAGAAACCATGACTGTTAAACTGATACAAAATCATCATGCCAGTGATTCTCAAACTCCATGTCCCATAAACTTTATTTGCTTTGACCAGCGATCACAGATTTTGGGAGCTGAAATCCAAAACACTTGGAAGACTTGAATTTTGAAAACATATCAAGATGTATCTTTACATTTCCCCAAAAACATTTGGGTCCGTATGGGTTATATTACAGAAACTGTTCAGAGAGAGCATGCAATTAATCCTCTCTTGGCAAGCACCATACAGTAGTCCTAATCTAAACTGACATCCTTCAGATTTGCCTTTGGGATATGTTTTGTAGAGACAAAAGACAGATGCTCACACAATCACCATTCTGATCCTGGCACTGAATGTTTGCCTTTGTTTGTTGGAAATTGCCCTGGGTCCTCATGGGGAAATAGGGCAGGATATAAATAAAGTTTATTTATTTATTTGAGACATCAGATAAAGTTTGCATTGTGTTTCACTCAATAGATTGTGACTAAGTAATTCTGTATCTTTCCCCTGTACTAAAGCTTGCAATGTCATCTCTCAGACTCCTGTTGGAAGGTTTACCATGGTCATTCCTCATCAACACAGAAACTGCAGTTTTTCCATCATCTACCCAGTGATGATAAAAATATCTGATCTTATGCTGGGACATTTGAATGGCCTCCAATTAAAGGTAAGTTGCTTCTTCAAAGAAATGAAGACACTTTGATGTGTTTTTAGTATAGCTATATGTTTTCTTATTCATGATCTACACAAGTGGTTCTCAACCTGTGGGTCCTCAGATGTTTTGGCCTTCAACTCCCAAAAATCCTAACAGGTGGTAAACTGGCTGGGATTTCTGGAAGTTGTGGGCCAAAACATCCGAGGACCCTTCAACTCAAGGTAAAAACCTTTAGTATGCTTGGAAATGTTCCAACATCATCACTGCAGAAGATTTATGACCCTAATCTGCTAATCCTGTGGTTTTGATCCTCCAGTTGCTTTGAACTCTGACTCCCAGAAATACCAGCCATCTACCCAGCAGTTAGGAATTGTGGGAGCTGAAGTCCAAAACCTCTGGAGGACCAAAGGTTGGTAACTGCAGTTCTAAGCAGAGCCAAAATATACAGATCCAAAATCCAAACATATACATCAATTGACAGAATTAACACTACTGCCAGAATATGCTTTTGATGACCTCAATCTAGAACAAATGTAGAGATGCATGGAAGAATAGTGAAAACCTATTGTGTGAGTGGATGCCCACTTGGTTAATATTGGGTGGAAGCCGTCTTTGATGGGTTTTAAAGGGACTTTTACCTATTAAGTCCTTTAGTTATTACTAGCTATCTCCTACCACACATTGCTGTGGCCCAGTCTGTGTATATGTGTTTTGTGTGTGTATATACATGTGTATATATTTGTGTATATGTGTATGTATGTGGTTTTATGCATGCACTGTAATATATATATATATATATATATATATATATATATATATTGCTTTTAAGTCTCTCCTGCTGTGTTTTTCAGTATTTTTATGAGTGATAGCCACTTGTTGGCCTGATAGGTGTATTGTGTCCAAATTTGGTGTCAATTCACCCAGTGGTTTTTGAGTTTTGTTAATCCCACAAATGAACATTACATGTTTATTTATATAGATGGAGCGATTCACCAATAATACTAAACTGATATGAAATCTTCTCCAAGTAAAAGTTGCTATCATTAATCTTTGTAATAATGGCCACATCATGATAGTGATATCTGTCTGGACTACATGAATCCAACAGCATCTATTCTCCCACTTTTAGTGAGGTTTGTTTGGGTGTTTTGTTGTTAATCATCCAGTATTTATTTCTGATCTTAA
Source organism: Anolis sagrei (assembly GCF_037176765.1). Taxonomy (NCBI): domain Eukaryota; kingdom Metazoa; phylum Chordata; class Lepidosauria; order Squamata; family Anolidae; genus Anolis; species Anolis sagrei. The sequence goes on from NC_090022.1 coordinate 264,697,442, forward strand.
TTAATTTCAAATGACAATCTCAATCAAACTTAAAAGCAGCTGAATTCTTTAGGTGAATCCCATTTACTAAAAAATCTTATATAAAAACATTCACTTTGTTCTATGTTCTTGCACTTTATTCTGCCTTTCTATCTCTCTTTTTAATAGAAGCCCTCCACAGGCTGTGGTGGAGTTGGAGATTTTGTGGAGCTGTTGGGAGGAAATGGGTTGGACCCTTCTAAGATGTTCCCTTTAGCAGATCTGTGTCACTCCTTTCATGGCCCAGGTGAGTCCTTTTTTCATGTCTCTTGTGCAAATGTCTTCAGCGAATGAAAATCTGTTAAGTTCTAAATAGATTTGTTGTTACTTGCCCGTCTCACTGGCATAATGTTATGCTTTGTGGTGCTGTGCTGGTACGGTTGTCTGTTGGGTCCATTCTGTACAGTTGTCTTCTCCAATCTGATAGCCTCCAGAACATTTTCACCATGTTTCCTACCATGGTCAAGTGTGTGGGACCATGGGAGCTGACATCCAAAATATCTGGAAAGCACTGGATGGAGGAAAAAGTTTGGGTGTAATTTCTCAGAGAGGAGGGAGTAACAATTTGCCAGAGCTGTTCTTGACATTTTATGAATGAAGTCTTAGGTCTGAAACTGAAAAGCATAATGGATAACCTTTGGTGGGTCCTGGTTTAGTCTTAATTCCAAAGTACTGATTTGGCATCAATGCAATAAACATGAAGTTTGTTTTTCTGTTACTTAGACATGTACAAAGTGTGTAGAAATTTTTTTAAAAAAGACATGTAAATTTTAAAAAGTGACTACTTATAGGTGAAAAAAAGTGGTTAGTTGTCATAGTTGCCATTATAAAAATAATTGTGCTTTCCCATTTCTTAGGTGTAAATAAACAGTGTTAATTACTTTAACAAGTCCAGTATGCTTTGAGTATAAAAATGCTCCTTCCTTTGACTTTGGCCCCATCTACAATGCCATATAACGCAGAAGTTTGAATCTGCATTATATGGTCAGTGTAGACTCATATCATGAAGTTTAACTACATTGAACTGCATCATATGAGTTTAGGCTGACCATATAATGCAGGTTAAGACTGCATTATATTAATAATTGGATTAAGAACCAATTACAGCTAACCATTTATTTGTTAACTACAGCTTGAAACTTTGCTTTCTTTTTGTTAATTTTTAGTGGCCACCAAAATTAATTACTATCAGATCTACTGTTATTGTTGTGAAGTATTTGATTTATTGCATCAATTAATATTTTAACTGTTACTTTTAAAATAAGCCATAGGCAGGCTGCACACCGCAGCTTCTATTCTATGCAAACCTTTCAAGAGTTAAAAACCAGCCAATTTTATTGCAAAGCCTTACTATGTTTTAAATAGCAACTTATCACCAATCTCTGACAACTAATTAGAGAAAATGGTGGAAGAAAAACAAAACAATGAGTCAAAATGAACTGTTGTCATGGGCTTCATTGCGTCAAAAGCAAAATGACAAGGATTTTCCCTTTGCTATTTGAAAAGCTCAATGAATTAACACAACACATTATTTTTCCATGTTAATTGCAAGTCCTGTTTGTTACTTCTAAGCTCCTTGATCATTACCTAGAATTAGTCATGATTCACACAAAAAGGGAAATTCAGTCATGCAATTATGTTGGAAGATTTCACGCAAGCATCTGCAATGCCACTGTATGATCATATTATTGAGTGAATGTGATATTCTGAAGGGCACAGTGCCTAAATAGGTTAAAGGAGGCATATAAATTAAACAAAAAATAAACTTACTCAGAAGATCAACTTCAAAATTTGGGTATGTGCCATTGTACATCACAGTATTGTTAAATGCTCCTGAAAAAGCAACTTTATGAAAGGGAAGCCAAAAATGTGAGTTCTGTACAAATACACATATAATGTATCTGGGTCACTGATGCAAGCTTTTGGTTTGTATAGAAGCGTAATCTCACAGATTATGTGAGGGTAGAGGCGCAACACGTTCTTCCCTCTTTTTTACATCCTAGAGTTATGGCATCCTGATACCATGGAGTCAATCAGATTTGATTTACGGACAGACCAGAGGTCAAATTAGATCATTTGAAGTGAGAACAATGTTTTTCTGGATTATTCAAATCAGTTTGGGAGGAAATAATGAACTGCAGGATTGCCTAAGTAGCCAATCAAACAGAGTACATGATTATGCGGGAAGCCCATTTAAAATGAGGGCAATGCTTTTAGAATACATAAAGCATTTAATCCCATTGTGAGGCAATCATTGGGAATCTTCTGGGGAGGCCCTGCTCTCGATCCCACTTTCTTCGGAGGTGCGACTGTTGGAGACGAGAGACAGAGCCTTCTCAGTGGTGGCCCCTTGGCTATGGAACTCTCTCCCCAGTGAAATTAAATCAGCTCCCTCCCTCCTGTCCTTCAGAAAGAAAGTGAAGACAGGGACATGGGACCAAGCTTTTGGACAGTAATCTGCAATGCAATAACTATGGGATAGTGCAATTTATGATTGGAATGGCTCCTGGAATACACCTTTGGACTGTGTGGTTTTTAAGTAACTGGTTTTAAGATTATGATGTTTTAATTATTGATTTTAATGCATATTGTTTGTTTTATCCTATGTATGTATATATGGCATCAAATTGTGCCTTTTTTGTGAGCCACCCTGAGTCCCCTTTGGGGTGAGAAGGGCGGGATATTTATTTATTTATGGCATTTCTACCCCACCTTTCTCTGCCCCAGAGGGGACTCAAGGTGGCTTACAAGTAGGCAACTGTAAGAAGCCATAAGATATGTACAATTACCAATACACAATAACAGTTATAAAATACATTAAAACAGTTTTAAAACATATAAAACAATACATTAAGAGTTAATCACATGGTCCATTAAACGTAGTCCGTCCGTTCCAGTTCATCGGTGCACATCAATTCCATATCTTTCTATTTCTCTTCTGAAGGTCATAGTGCCCAAATAGGAGAAAAGAGGTATATAAATTAAACAAAAATTTATAAATGCAGCAAATAAATAAGTTTCTAACCATGATGAATATGCCACAGGGCACTGCCCGTCCTGAAGAAATAGTCCAATCCAGTATAATATGGCTGGTTAAATATAGCATTTAAAAGGTTCCTCATATCTAGTTGCTCCTTGCATCACAAATATGGATCCACATGCATTTATAACCTACGTGTACGGTAATCAGTCCACTTCCTGTGCTTTCACAAACAACAGCTGTTCTGGATTAGAGCACTGAGTTATAAAGAGATCATATACAGCCTGTATTTTGAGAATGTATATATGGATGGTAAAGAAGTTGACTGGTCACTTAGAGTTCTTTCCAGTCTATAATTAGTTATTTCCAAATGATTTATATCAACGTGGTAGAGTTCCAAGCATAACACGTTGTTGATGTTTCTTTTTCACTAGCTCAAATGAAGGTTGGCTGTGACAACACAGTGCTGCGAATGGTCTCCAGTGGTAAACATATCAACCGTGTTACTTTTGAGTACCATCAGCTGGAACAGCATGAACTGGAAGTCAGAGAAGAGAACAGCCTTGAGGAGTTTTGTCTTTCGAGCATCTGAGAAGGCAGACAAGTCATTCTCGTCTGTAACACAGTTGATTTTGATCGGCCAACTTTATGAACCCTTTCTAGTGTATAAACACTTACCTTTTCATACTGAGTCATTCTTGCCATGATCAAAACAGTATTAATCCTAGCATTTCCAATATATTGTCCACCCCGTCACCAAGTGTGTTTAGTATTTCCACTGTACACAAATCCATATGGAATCCCAAAGCAGTACTTGTGTATGTGTACATCCATTGAGTCAAAGCAAAAGACAAGCACACACCACAGAATCTGGGTGCATGTTTACGATGCAAGTATTAGTTCAATATGTGTGCAACTTTTTCTAACTATTTTGAGGGCCCATGCAAAACGCAGAAGATGCTGAAAACCACTAAGCAATTTCTCTTCTGCATCAGTTACAAGCATTTAAAAGATACCGTTACTGAAATTACCCCTCAATTTTGTAAGAGAACATTCTGTATTTGTGTGTGAAAATTAATTGCTTGTTAATTTATTTAATACAAATGTATAGATGGTTGTTTTTAATAAAATTTATAGCATGAAAAACGTTTTCCTTCTACTGGCCCGGGCACTAATAAATACATGCAAAGTACTGTCAAAATCTAATTTCATTGATATTCTCCCTCCACCTTTTAAGTCTTATCAACTGGTATGTTGCCCGACTAAAAACAGCCACTGTGGGCTCCACTCACTACAAAGCTGGCAGACCATTACAGCGGCATTAACGTGGACATTAAAAAGAGATTGTAGAAATATTTAAAAACCTTTGAGAAATGTTTGAACATATTTTTACTATAGCAAAATAAATGGGCATAAGCATTAATGAAGAAAGACATGATTGTACAAAGAAATGTTTGTCCCTGAGCATTTATCTGGCTGTGGGAATCCCTGCTGGCAATGCAGTAAGATAATATTTCCAGAGGTACCATTAATAGTCAGGGCTCTCATATATTACACTGGTTTACAAATAGACACTTATTTCACATCTTTTTGCAACAAAGAGGGGAGAAGACTGGCGTAATCTACTGTTAGGTTTCTGGATTTCTATTTTTATTCAACACATGAAGTGAATTTGTATTAGATGAATTCATTAAGTGAATTTGTTTTAATCGTGTCAGAAGCAACTTGAGAAACTGCAAGTCTCTTCTTGTGTGAATGAATTGACTGTTTGCAAGGATGCTGCTCAGGAGACACCTGGATGTTTTGATGTTTTACCATCCTTGTGGGAGGCTTCTCTCATGTTACCACATGGTGAGCTGGAGCTGACAGAGGGAGCTCATCTGCACTCTCCCCATATTCGAACCTTCAACCTATCAGTCATCAGTCCTGCCGGCACAAGGATTTAATCCAGTGTGCCACCAGGGACTCCTGTCAGCTGGGGGTGACAGATGGGAGCTCACCCATCTTATGGATTCAAAACTGCTGACCTTCAGGTCAGCAGTTCAGCCAGCACAATGGTTATTAATCCATTATGCCACTACATTAAATGAATGAGGACTTCTAAATCCCAGTAATTCAAAAAGCAGCATGAATGTATTTAGTGTTGCACATGTCTGCATACAGTTGTAGTGCCTTAGGGCTCATTTGGAAAGGGGGAAAAACGGAAATAGCAAGACATTCCCGTTCTTCTTTTGATTTTATCTCCATGTTTTCAGGTTTTCATCCAGACTCTTGAAATATTCTGGAAACAGTACCTATGTTTTACTGCTGGGTGGAATTTTAGCTTGTTCAAGGATAATACAAACAGAATGCTAAGTGAAGGTATGTTTTATTTCAGAAAAATACTGGGCTTATTTAAACTGAGCTGGGAAGTAGGAATGATAGTGCTGTTGTCTCCAATAAATACTTTGGGATGAAGAAACCTCTTGTTGAACTTTAAAATAAAATAGCTCTGGAGGTGCTCTCAGGGAGTTGCTTGTTTTCTAGCTGAACTGTACCAGATCCTGCTCAGATCCTAATACCGATGAAAGGGTTCGTGATACCTCCTATTTACCCCTATATTTTTTAAACTTCAAGAGACTTGTCAACACATTTTTTAAGCCTCATGAATTTTAGCAGCAAGGGCTTTGCCCTCTCCTGCTTTCTTCCCTCAAGGATCTTAACAGCAGTACCTCAGAGTTTGCTCTCCTGGTTTTGTTTTTGTTTTTTGTGAATTATGACAAACCATTTTTTCCAGCATCTTGATGCCGCATCTAGGGTCCAAGGACCCCTGGTAGCACAGCGGGTTAAACTACTGAGCTGCAGAACTTGCTGACTGAAAGGTTGGCGGTTCAAATCCGGGGAGCAGGGTGAGCTCCTGTTGTTAGCCCTAGATTCTGCCAAGCTAGCAGTTCAAAAACCTGCAAATGTGAGATCAATAGGTACCACCTTGGCGGGAAGGTAATGGCACTCCATGCAGTCATGCTAGCCACATGACCTTGGAGGTGTCTAGAGACAACGCCGGCTCTTCAGCTTAGAAATGGAGATGAGTACCACTCCCCAGAGTTGGACATGACTAGACTTAAAGTCAGTGGAAATCTTTACCTTTAGATCCCGCAAATGCCCTGAAACACAGACAAAAATGTTAAAAAAGTATCAAATGGTGAAATGCTACCTTAATTTACCAATGGGTTATGTATGTCCCACTTTCTGCTTCACATGAATCCCCTGTTGGGAGTTTCAGATTGAAGCCAGACCCTCAAAACTTGATGACATTTTTCAAAAAATCCTCTTCCCAAATTCTGAGGTGTGTAACATGATGCTCCAGTGAATTATGGCTGCAGCATACATGCAAACATATTTTGTATTGTGAGACGGAAATTGAATATTCGTTTTTCTTCAAAACACCATTCTGCAGAAATTTCCGTGCCATGCAAAGAATGCTCAGGCTTCTGTCCTCTGACCTTTGCTTCAGGATTGAACAGCCCAGATACTGGGTAGTGCATGATGAATAACTGCTTTGCCCATATGCAAAATTGGTTATTGAACATGACCACCCTCACCCCTAATAAAAGAAAGACATTGTTCTTCTCCCACAGAAGACATTGTTTCCCAAGGATTAAAGGCCAAATGAATGACAATGGCCACAGTCCCTGCAGCCTCCCCTGAGCCTCCCAGGACCAGTAGCAACCCCGACTCCATAGACTGTGCTGGTCATGGACCATAATAAAGTCTTAATTGATTGACTCCATAGCCCCCAACTCCCCCCACACACATGTTCCTCAATTTAGCTGTTCAGACTGAGCCAGTCCGCAGCAATGAAGCTCCAAAGCTCCACTGGAGATCCCCTGGAGATCGCCTCATGGCCCCACTCTCTCCCGACCAAGTTACAACCTAAACTGCTAATATGTATCATATACCTCCATTTCCAGGCCCTTTACCATACAAAGTATCTTTCTATATTTCTTTTCATCTTTCTTTTTTTCCTTATGCGAATGAGCACAGAGGAATGAATTAAAACAAATAAGGCAAATAACCTTTCAAGCCCGGCATGCAGCCCCAGCAAGGCCCTTCTACTTTCACCCCATTTCTACCTAAGATCCTATATTAAAACACCACATGAACTATCTTTTATATTTTAATTTTTGTTATTACTGAGCTATATGAAATTGAAGGCAAAACCCACATGAACTTATTAACTGCAATAACCTCTTGAGCAATTCCAGATACTCTTTCCACACCCTGTATGGGAATCAGAGATAGGACTTAATCTGTGGAACAAATAATCTTTCTACATGCCAGCAGGCCATCCGCCTGCCCCCGGAAACATCCCTTTTGGTGATCTCAGCTAACCATGGGACAAAAGTCTAGGAAGAAACTTTGCACTCCCTTCGCCAATAGACATTTCTGGGACTCGTTTCTTCGTCTGGAGATCCAGTGCTCATTGTCTTTTCAACCAGGACCTGGTATCTACATAATCCTATCAATCATCTTTTCAGACTTTGTCTTCATTCCATTGCTACACACCCAGGAGTTGACACAGTCCCTGGAGACCTCTCCTTCCCTCAGGACCACCTCCATGGCTCATTGGAAACCCCAGGGCCTCCCTGTCCAGCTGGAAGGAAATCCTCAGCCACATCATTGTTCTCTTCACAAATTGGGAGGCACACCACCTAAGGCCCGCCTCTCAACCAAATGGGAAATGCTGGCCAGTTTCTCAGTGCTGGCCAATCAGGGAGAAGGTAGAGGGCCTACATTTATGATTAAGAAGCTTGACAATGTATAGTTTGTGCCTACTTTCTGTTCTAATACATATAGATCAGAAATAAATGGAGCCATATAGACTGGGGCAACATGCATACCATGTCACAGCTGACCTCTGTGCTGATGAAATACATAAGTTTAGGACACTCAAACCTAAGGGCTTTTTCAATGGTCTAGGGGAGAACAATAGTATAGATTATCAAAAATGGACAGATAATATGAAGTGGCCTTGTACATACTTTCAAAAAAGAGAACAAAAGAGGACAAAAATGTGTGCATGCTAAAGTTATATGTATGTGTTCTTTCAGAGCAGCATTGGCTTATTTCCTCCTCCTCCTTCTGAAGACTGCTGTATTGTTGGTCTTTATGTTCCTCAGAATTGTTTTTGCATTCCTAATATTTTGCTTATATTTATTTGATTTGGGGAGTTCTAGCTCAAAAAGCAGCAGCAGCAGCAACAACAACAACAACATTTTTGTACCCCACCTCCATCTCCCCAAAGGGACTCGAGGCAGCTTACATGGAGACACGCCCAGACAGACATAGATCAAGAAAAACAATGCAATAAAATAAGCAAGTATAATGAGTTCAGTCTCTGTCATCAGGAAAATGGGTTTGTTTGCATCACTGCTGAACTTTAACAGCTGTTCAGTGACATGAAAAAGTTTGTTTATATTTTATGAACTTGTTGGATATGTTTTGCATCCCTTTGAAGTTTGAGACTGGAAAAAGTCTGACAATGGACTAGGAAGTGAATTCTCTCTTGCTAAGCTGTTTGCACAGTCCTCATTGCTATTAGGTGGACGATGAGTCACTTTCGTACATTTTGATTTTCTTTGCTTGTCTCTGCATTATATAACCCTTGGAAGCTCACCTTCCATCAGCCTCACCTTTGAGAGGTTGTCTCCCAGCCCAAGAGCTTCCAGTATTTTTTAGCAATAGGGATTTGATTGTTGACCAAGTGATACGTCTGAGCAGAATTTGTTTAGAGATCCAATTCTTCTTTTGAACCCTCAGAGATGCCTGGAATGACATCCGATACAGTATTTTTTTTCCAAAGTGTGTCCCTTGGGCCCTTGGTATCTGCTGAGGTTTGGTTCCAGGACCCTTTTGGATAGCAAAGTCTGTGGGTGTTCAAATTCCATTTTATATAATGCCATGGTAAAATGGTGTCACTTATATAACATGACAAAAAAAGGTTTGGTTTTTGAATTAAAAGTATTTTTGAGCCATGGATGTTGAATCTATAGTATGGACACCACTGTGACCTTTGTTTCATCAGCAAAATGTCTTGAGCTGGCCTTGGTAGTAAGTAGGCTATATGGCAAGGAAAGTTCATATAAAACTGAAGGAAGGTTTGGAATTTCCATAATTAACCCTCTTTAGGTTTGCATCATTATTTTATCTTTTTTTTTTAAAAAAAAAGCCAAAGCAAAAACATGTTTCCCATTCAAATAGAGCTTTTCCTTCTCCTTAATGAACTCAGTGACGACCTCGTATATCCGCTGTGCTTTCCCTTACAACATAAGTTATACTGCACTTCCAAGGAGTGATTCATTACCATCATTTTTATTTACAGCCTCATGACTTCTAGTATCTGAGGAGATTTTCTCATTGGGAAAATGACGCACTTTCCCTCCTTTTCCACTTTGTCTTGGCTACTTATCTCTAAAGATCAGCAACTACTAATCATAGCAGCTATGGATTTTGTTCGCACATCATTTCCTATAAAAGGAAATGCAGTATATTACACGTGAGTCACTACAAAATGAACAGCTTTCATTATCTGCCACTATTTCAAATGAAATTGACGTTTACAGAATGACAAAAGGCATGGCACTGCTTCAAACTCCCTTCCTTCTCCCCCTCTTTAAAAAAAGAATATAATATTTAATAATATAATGCTTTTTCTTAATGGTAAATCAGTAGCTGCCTATGCAGCACTTTTTGGCTAAAAATGTATTGATGTCAGATGGAGACAAAACTAGCATGCAGAGAAGCTTTAGAACAGGGCTTCTTAAACTTTTTCCACTCGCGACCCCTTTTGTCCAAGAAATGTTTGTGTGACTCCAGTATATAAGTATATAAAATACACATATAAACCAAACATTTACTGATACCCCTTGTTTTGAGGCTTTTAAACATAGGCTGGATGGCCATCTGTCAGGGGTGCTTTGAATGTGATTTTCCTGCTTCTTACCAGGGGGTTGGACTGAATGGCCTACGAGGTCTCTTCCAACTCTATGATTCTATGATTCCATGATAATAAATTAAACAGAAATTCATTTTAAAACAATTTTGATGTACATATAATTTTGCCATTTATTAAAGATACTTACATACTAATGAGATGGATCTGCTTGTTTATGTTTATGTAAAGAACTAAATATTGGCTGAATATTTGATACTGCAGTACGTAGAACATTTTCAACATTTTTTCATGTCACACTGCCATATACTTGGTTTGCAACTCAAAGAAGAAGAATATACTTGTGGCTCTCCTTTCTTCTGCACAATTGGGTTTTTTTGGGGGGGGGCACAATGAGGTGTTTTGGGGGCCTGTACCTCCAACTTAAAAGATCCCAGGTTGCAGAGTGGGCTAGTGCCTGAAATGGACCCATACCGACCTCCCTCTTGTTTTCATCATGGTCTGTTCACATACATGCATGCAATCCTTATCCTTTTCTCCTCACCAAAACAAATAGGTGGTATTAACCCTTCCCTTTCTGCTTAGCTTTTTAGAATAAACATTTGAAGGGAAATATTTCTAAAACAGAAAAGATAGTCATCAAGCAAAATCAACATTTGCAAGGCTTGCAAAACAAGGCAGACTTTTGCTTTTTTGACGAAGTACAGTTGAAGCATTTGCTGCACGTTCTTGCAAACAATTCATGTAAACGTCTTTGTCACTAGGTGGCAAAGTACACATTTTTTCCATGACCTCCACATTCATTTAGGAGACACCAAATGGGATTGCAACCTGCAAGTTAGAAGATATCCAGAGACTGGATTCTCCAATTTCTTCCCTGGAGCATATCCCTTGGAAAGCTACATAGGAGGGTTGTGGAATTCTCCAGAATGGTGTGGGATTTGGTCGGTGAGAATATGGATTGTAAGGTTAAAAAGCCTGTAGAAACAGAAACACCATCAGTTACCACACAAGTGACTTCCAAAGATAGATCCTGTTTTGGCTTCAAAACACATTGGACTGTGGGTATCTAGCCAATTACACGTACTTCCAATCCATGTTTGTATATAAGCCATGTCTTCCGATTCATAGTCAACCTGAACAGCAATTTATGGATGCAGCCACAATAGTTAGGGTGGTATCAAACTGATATAATTTTGCAGTGGTAGATATGTCCCTGTTGTGTAACATAAAATTATATTGGAGTAGATGTGCTGGTGCACTAATTTTAGTTTGGACTATGACACTGGGAAACCTGAATCCAAATCCCCACTCAGCTATGGAGCTTGACCAATCTCTGACAAAAATATAGACACTTGGGCCACTACACAATTCTGAACCATTCCTATTTTTTTTACAGAGCATGGAAAGGCTATTTCTTCAGGATCTTAGCCCCCAGAATCTGGAATTTAGAGAGCTGAAGTCTCAAAAGCAACTTTTTGAAGCTCTCTGTGTTTTTAAACACTTAGGAGTAGTGGGTTGTTGTAGGTTTTTCCAGGCTATATGGCCATGTTCTGGAGGCAATTTTTCCTGATGTTTCGCCTGCATCTATGGCAAGCATCCTCAGAGGTAGTGAGGTCTGTTGGAAGTAGGAAAATGGGTTTATATATCTGTGGAATGACCAGGGTGAGACAAAGGACCCCTGTCTGCTGGGGCTAGCTGTGAATGTTTCAGCTGATCACCTTGATTTGCATTCAATGGCCTGGAAGTGCCTGGGGGGAAATCTCTTGTTGAGAGTGATTTTATGTGCCTGTTTGTTTCCCCTCTGTTGTTTTGCTGTTGTAATTTTGAGTTTTTTAATACTGGTAGCCAGATTTTGTTCATCTTCATGGTTTTCTCCTTTCTGTTGAAACTGTCCACATGCTTGTGGATTTCAATGGCTTCTCTGTGTAGTCTGACATGGTGGTTGTGAGAGTGGTCCAGCACTTCTGTGTTCTCAAATAATATGCTGTGTCCAGGTTGGTTCATCAGATGCTCTGCTATGGCTGATTTCTCTGGTTGGAGTAGTTTGCAGTGCCTTTCATGTTCCTTGATGCGTGTCTGGGCACTGCGTTTGGTGGTCCCTATGTAGACTTGTCCACAGCTGCACGGTACATGGTAGACTCCTGCAGAGGTGAGAGGATCCCTCTTGTCCTTTGCTGAACGTAGCATTTGTTGGATTTTCTTGGTGGGTCTGTAAGTGGTTTGTATGTTGTGTTTCCTCATCAGTTTTCTTATGCGGTCAGTGGTTCCCTTGATGTATGGCAAGAACACTTTTCCTCTGGGTGGATCTTCATCTTTACTCTCGTGGCTTGTTCTCGGCCTTGCAGCTCTTCTGATGTCTGAGGTGGAGTATCCGTTGGCCAGTAGAGCCCGGTTTAGGTGGTTCAGTTCATCTTGGAGAAGGTGGGGTTCGCAGATTCTTTTTGCACGGTCTGCCAAGGCTTTAATTGTGCTTCTTTTTTTACTTGGGTAATGGTTGGAGTTTTTATGTATATATCTATCCGTGTGTGTGGGTTTTCTGTAAACGGTGTGACCCAATTGTTGATCTGGTTTGCGGGTGACTAGGACATCTAGAAAAGGACTAAGAATGGCGGTTAATAAATGCATCAAATAAAAGGCAGTCTTCCTTCATTTTCTTTTTCCATGGTGAATTGGATGTTTGGGTGGATGCTGTTAAGATGTTCCAGGAACCTGTTGAGTTCTTCTTCTCCATGGCTCCAAATAGTGAAGGTGTCATCCACATATCTGAACCATATAGTGGGCTTATTAAAAAACTCAAAAATTACAACAGCAAAACAACAGAGGGAAAACAAACAGGCACATAAAATCACTCTCAACAAGAGATTCCCCCCAGACGCTTCCAGACCATTGAATGCAAATCAAGGTGATCAGCTGAAACATTCACAGCTAGCCCCAGCAGACAAGGGTCCTTTGTCTCACCCTGGTCATTTAACAGATATATAAACCCATTTTTCCTACTTCCAACAGACCTCACTACCTCTGAGGATGCTTGCCATAGATGCAGGCGAAACGTCAGGAGAAAAATTGCCTCCAGAACATGGCCATATAGCCCGGAAAAACCTACAACAACCCAGTGATCCCGGTCATGAAAGCCTTCGACAATACTTAGGAGTAGGTTGCAAAAAGAACGCAGCATAGAGATAGGACAACAGCATATATTCCATTCATCTTTCTATTTTTACCCAATGCAAATTACATGTTATCTTTCAGCATTCATGATTGCAAATCACTGTGGCTATTGTTGCCAAATCTTGAGTAGCTTCATTCACTTCTTCCTCAATGAAGGCCATTTCTAAGTCAATTTATAAGGTTTGCTTTTTTAAAATTGAAATGCCTTCCCTAATGCCTGAAGGAACAATGGTTCTTGCTGTGGTCATTGATGTATGTAGTTGCTTTTGTACTGATAAAAGCATTATTGTCTAGTCTTTTGAAAGAAGCACCCGACTTGAATATGGAGATCAATTTATTTCTTTGTCCTCTCTCAAATTGGTGCTTAATTTTTTTTATTCAATTACTTTTGATAAGAAGGTGACAGGACAGGACGTTCTGGAACTCATAGAAGAAAAAAATACTTTTCTGTTGAATCAAAATCAGCTCAAGAATAGCTGGAAAATGACATCAATTTCATATTAATAAATAAACAAAAGTGTAGGGAAGCTTCCAGATGAACAGCAGCCAGCAATCAGGAAATACAAGTTGATTATCCCTTATCAGAAATTCTTAGGACTAGAAGTATATTGGATTTTTTTTTCAGAATCCAGTTATCACAGAGACAGAAAGTAAGGTGAAATCTTCTGGACAGAGGCACAGACAGCAAAACAAACAACATGGGGGTCCTAACCCTTCCCTATGCAATCCAAAGCTCTTTTTGGCTAGAGTTACATTTTAAAATCTTCCTGTTCAGACTTACCTAAAAATTCAACTTAAGAACAAACCCAAGGAATCTTGTTCATAACATGGGGACTGTCTGTATTTTGGGTTTTCCTTCTGCTGCTGTCTTATATTTTCCTTTTATCTATTCACCCATGTGATTATGGAAACAGTCTCAAATGGCTTTAGATCACAGGAGTTTCATTGTTATTGTATTTCTCTTTTCCAAAGCATGAAAAATATAATATGCCTCAGGTTTTTTTTTTTTGTCACAGAACTGGAGCATTGACTTAACAAGTTGCAACTTGTGGACCGGAGACAGATAAGTTGTACAAGCCTCCACTGGGAAGGCCTTTTTAAAGATGGTTGCTATAACACTGTCACAGGTCTCAACTGGTAGTCTTAATTAGGACTTGGAGATGCCCTTTCAACATTCATGCTTATTTTCAGCTGAATGTCAGAGATAAACCATTGAACATTTCACCCCCCCCCCCATTTTTCCACATTAAATTATGGTCTCAAATAAGTCTAACCAGAAAACATATTATGGTCAAAAATAATTTCTGAGGATTTGTCTATACTGGCCAGAAACCCAAATTCATAGAAGTCACTCTGCACATCCAGGGCCTTCCAGTCTGTTATATGGGGTAAAACAGGTTAACCCAGAAATTGAAGAATGCTCTGCAGTTGTCCAGAAGCTCTGAAGAAGCCCTGCAAACTGAAGTTGGTATGGAGTTAGACCAGTTCTGATTTGAACCAGTTCACTAAGCACTTGAGCCAATGCCACATTTTCCTGTAGTGCACAGGCCACAAAGCTGTGGAGAGCTTGTGGCAGTCACTGGGTGGCTTTGTTGCCATTAGCAAAGGTACCCTCATGACCTGAAGGAAGGAGGAAAATCTACCCTCCTGTAACATAAAACTATTAGACAAGGGTCACATCTACAATGATCATTTAACACAGTTTCAAGCCAACTTGAAATTTCCTCCCAAGCCACTTCCATACTGGATTATAGTGTCAGTGTCTAAGTGCCACAATTGCAAGGTTCAGGAGAAGACACCAAAAAGGTTCTCTGTTTCTTCTAAACATACCTGCCAAGGCAATTTAATCCCACTTAGCAAAACCCTTTTACAATTCCCTTTCCCAAAAAACTTTCACAGGCATTTTCCAACAAGCACTTTCATTTAGTTTTAACTTTAGATATTATCTTACTTCATTTTTCAATTTCATCATAATGTGGGATTTAAAATACACATATATTGAACAGGTACAATGTGTTTTATGGGTTGTCTCTAAAATGAATGTTTCAAATGAAGTTTCTTTCATCTATTGTTATACACCATTTTGCTTTATCCAGTAACTCAATTTTACAATCCATTTCACATTTGCTGCAGTGCTGCTAGAAATAATAGTGATGATGTCACTAGCAAAGGAGATAAGAATTTGTTCACTAAAAGCAACAATGCTATCAAAATATCTTAGCAATATATTGCTTTAAAAGAGATACCGTATAACCAGATTCTATAGGCATTCTGTAGTATTGTTGAGTGATTTCAGCTACCACTAAATCATGGGTCTGTGAGCCTGGTGTGTCACGCTGCCAGAAGATTGAATGAGACATAGATGGGCATAAAGGCAAAAACAGTGGTCTTCAATCTCAATGGCCAAAGAGTAGAGCTAGTGCTTACAGTACCGACATAAAGCATTAGAAAATACAGAGAATTTTATTTACTTTGACTTAGTTCGTAAGTACAGGAGAGATTTTATCAATGGAAATGTGGTGCACTTGGAATGCATTCATTAAGTGTTTTTTCTCTTTTCCCCCATTAGAAGATTAGTCAGACCAAGTACACATGTCCAGGAGCTAGGTAGTCTTCCAAAGGCGATTTCAATTAACACAATCTTGGGGAAGAGGGAGATGAAGCTTGCTTGGCCTTAACAGGGGTGTGAAACATAGGAAAGCAGTCTGCTGGCATTGTGAGACTGCCTGGAATTTTTTTAAAAAATAAATTCATATATCATCATTTAGAGGTCATTATTTAGGAGGTCAATTTTCTTGAAAACACATGAATAGATTACACATAGTGAGTAAAAACAAGCCTGTCACTGCCCATCAGTTTCCATCTAAAATGACAAAGGGGGGAGTAGGGAAGAGGGAAAAGCATGAGGTTTTTCAACAAAGCTGTCAGAATAACTCTGCTTCCTATTTCTTATATGCTGCCCCCAAAGCTCTTTCTGCTTTCCATATGCAGTCTCCACTTTTCTCCTAGAATTGGGCCTTTCACATTGTACTATCGTGATTCCACTCAGGTTGGCATTGATGCATCATGGGATTCATAGCATAGAGTTAATGTGGTTAAAGTGGAATCATAGCCCTATAACTGCATACTGTAAGGAATTGTGTTGTTATTGTGTGCCTTCAATGCAGTTCCACTTAACAGAAAAGACATATCTTTGTATAAATAACTGGGGGAAGGAGGGAAGCAAAATGGCCATGACCACGTGACTGAAAAGAATGTGAAAGATTGGAAATGAGGACTGCACTCTAACAGAGGGGCGAGTTTGCCAGGTGGAAACATATGGCCAGTTATGGTGATCTCATTACAACATCTATGTTGTATGTGCCATTAGAGGGTTATTAAAGGGTCAATGCAGACCAAGAACACACAATCAAAAACAGATTATTTTAAACAGTGTAAACAAATGCTTAGAGTAACCCAAGGCAAAACCACCACAAGGTTTTCTTGGCAAGATTTGTTCTGATGGGGTTTGCCATTGTCCTTCTCTGATGATAAGAAATCATGGCCTGCTCCGTTCACACAGTGAATTTCCATGGTCAAATGGGGTGTAATGATTTGAGTGTTTTGAGTATGACTCTGGAGACCAAGGCTGAAAACCCCACTAGCACACACAGAATATTATCACACGAGGCTCTAAAAATGGGCATGGTGTTGAAAACCCATCTAGGTTTGAGTTGGGGGATGTCATTCTTCTTATTGTTCTAATCTGCTCCTTAAGAACTCTAAGAAACTTTTAGCTTGAAACCCATGCTACTAGCTGTGTGCAAGAATGCTGTTTGATAATACCACTGGGATCATACTGTCATAACCAGCTTGATAGCGAGGCTGAGCAGCTGCTAAAAGGGTCAGCAGAGGAGACGGAGACCAGGAGTTCCCAGCGGTCTGCTGAAGATGAACCCTCAGCTGGAGTCAAGCCCTGAATGGAAGCAAACACTCCACAGTAAGCAAGTGAAACCAAAGCAAGTACACTTAAGCCAGATACTAGGCTTGGTTGATAAAAACAAATGGTTCAAAACCAGTTTCGGATCTAGGGAGCACTGGTGGTTCAATTCTAAAGTCACTTCCAAATTTTTCCCCAAAAAAGTCAGAACTTTCTGAAACTTCTGAAATTTCCGAATTGATTCATTAATGGCGGACGCAATTGCGCAATACACAGAAAATGGCACTGGCACTGGGGAAAATCCAGTGCCTTCTCCCTTATTTTTACACCAATCTTAATGAAACTTGATATACTGCTACAACACATCCTCCTCTGTTAGCATACCAAATTTCAACATGTTCAGACAATCCACTGTTTGTTTGTTTTTTAAAAAAATAAACAATTTTAGAAATAATTTATTAAAATAAAAATAAAAGAGTTACCTCCTTGAATTTTTAAGGAAAGGACAAAAGGTTATAGGGGATCACTTTCAGACACAATCATACTGTTGGAAGTCACCATTTTTGCAGTTGAGACCTAGCAGAGGGGAAAATATAGCATCAAGTCCCCAAAACACACCCCAGAAAAAGGTTCCAACTCACTTCCGCATCCCTGAAATCAATTGCGCAAGGAAAGTTGAAACTATAGAGGCCTACGGCCTCGCAGAAACATGGCAGAAGTCCCTTTGGAAGACAAAACATCCAATTTTTCCTGAATTACACCACATCTGAGTGAACCTATCAAACCCTACCAGATACAGAGGGGTTACACATACCCACATCTTTAGAGCAGAGTTTCTCAAACTGTGCTCCTCCTGATGTTTTGGACTTCAATTCCCACAATTCCAAACAGCTGGTAAACTGACTGGGATTTCCGGGAGTTAAAGTCCAAAACACCTGGAGGAGGACAGTTTGAGAAACACTGCTTTAGAGTGTTGATTACAGATCTCAAACATTATTTGAAAAATCTCCTTAATCAAGCAGCAGCTGAGATCTTGAAATATAAATCACTCAGTGCTGTGATTCCCTCAATGCAGATGTCATTATTTGGCTTGAATCCAATGCCCATTTTTTTCTTGACCAAAGGACTTCTGAGTTCAACCTCTGGAACACTGAATCTTGGCATTAGTGTTCTGGTTTGTTTGTACTTCGTGTTTCTTATTTTGAATTGGACTTCCATATATTCTGCTGTTTTCTGAGGACATTTGTACCCAGCATCACTGACTTGAACTGTTGACTTCAGCTAGTTTACTTGTTTATGGTGTTTGTTTGGACTTAGGCCTTAATCAGTGGCCCTGTTTATAACACATACTCAGACTCAAACAGTGAGAAAAAAATGAGGTATAAGATGGCACAATAGGAAAAGATTAAATCTTCCATGCTCAGAATTAACACACATACAATAGCTGCTATTTTCAAAAAATGTAAAGGCTGGGGGTTGCTTTCATTCATCATCATGCTCATTTTTGTTTAGCACTCAGGATCTAATGGTAGATTATCTTCTCCAAAACTGGAAGTGTTCAATACAAGATGACAATGGTAAACAACAAAGAGAAGAGCACACTTTAGTTCCATCAATAAAGATTGATAGCCAAATAACTGTGATCAGTTCTTACTTTTGCTGCAATTAGAAAGAAATGCAAAAGCACAACTGTTCAGACAGGACTTTTAACTTGTTTAGATGTTTGTTAATGATTGATTTAATTATTTTATAATTTATTTGTTTTTATGTGATTAATTGAATTGGTTTATTGTTTATTTTATTTTAGTGATATAGTCAACTGCTTTGAGTGTAAGGAAAAGCTTTTTGAAAAAGCACTGAAAAAAATAAGAGTAGGATTATGGCAACCCCCCTCTAAGTCTTACTAAGAAAATCCCATTATGGGGGTCACCATAATCAATAATGACTTGAAGACACACAACAAAAACAATTGGCTTCCAAAGAAAATCAGGAAGAGTTTTGCAGCTTCTTTTGCTGTCAACATCCCGTCCAGTGCTACGATGTTAGTTAACTGCCTATGAGTAGAAATCTGAGAATTGAGCTCTGGTTTGTAGCTAGGAAGATGTTTCATGGAACCAACGTCTAGACTGCTATCCACAAAGGTCTTCTTGCACTGGGTTAGACCAGCTCTGGAGTTTCCTCCTGTTTGAGAAAGTGTTGCAGGACAGGCAGGGTAGGGGGGCAAGAAATAAAGGACGAAACCTGAAGCCTTTTCTAACACAAATCCCTCCCCAGTGTAAATTGTAGCTTTCTCACAATGACAGCAATTCAACTCCTACCAAATTTGTATGACGCACCCTAATCATCCCCCTCAAATGCAAATTTTGCCCTCAAAATATAAACCTCTGTTTCCTGCTTTTCACTCTCACATGCTATAAGTAAACTATGTACATATCTCTTGCAAAAGCACAGCAAATCCCCTTTTGTAATGCAAACTTTTTTCCCTGAAGTTGATGCCCTCATTTCCTATATGTACCACGTAAGCACTGCCATTTCCATGAATAAATATTACTAAAAATACCTACCAAGTTACTTTTACTAACTTAAAAAAAAACCTGAGCGCAGTTGCTAGCCAATTCTGGACAAAGAACATAGTGGCAACCACTCTCACGTGACATCACTCACCTCTGGACAAAATGTATGTACAAATTTGTATTGAACATGCAAATATGCATTTAGGTATGAGAATCAGCAGGGTGTTGTGGTTGGAGCGTTGGACTGTGACTCTGAAGATAAGGGTTCAGATCCCTGTTCAGCTACGAAAATCCATTTAATGATCTTCAGCAAGTCGTACTCTTTCAGCCTCCAATGAAGGCAAAAGCAAACCCACTCAGAATAAATCTTGCCAAGAAACCCATAGGATGGATTTACCTTTGGGTCATCATAAATTAGAATGACATGAAGGCTCAGAGCAGCAGCAACAACAAAATAATTACAATACGTTTACTGTATATACTCAAGTATAAGCCTAGTTTTTCAGCCCTTTTTTAGGCTGAAAAGGTTCCCCTTGGCTTATACTCAAGTCAAGGTTATTTATATTTTACTCTGTTATTATTATTATTATTATTATTATTATTATTATTATTATATTATCATTTTACTTTATTATTACATTTATTTATTATTGTTATTATTATTACATTTATTATTTTACTTTATTATTGTTGTTATTATTGTGTATATTATTTTAATCTGTTGCTGTTATTGTTACATTTCTATTATTTTACTCTATTATCATTTATTATTTTACTCTCTATTGTTATTGGAAGGCTACATAAGCAGATTTACATTGAAGAAGGTTAGAATAATGGTTTAATAGGAGTTGGGCAGTCTTATCTCAAATTACAGTTTTATGTAAATATTCAAAAACATTTAACTTACTGATGCTTCAATTAATGTAATTGTATTGGTATCTATTTTTATTTTGAAATTCTCACCCCCGGTTTATACTTGAGTCAATCCATTTTCCCAGTTTTTTGTGGTAAAATTAGGCGCCTCAGCTTATATTCGGTCAGCTTATACTAGAGTATATACGGTATATTCCTGAAGCTCTGCATCTCTGCATTTCTTCAGCCTTGCATGCACTGACAGTGTCAATGCAGGAAGAGAAACAGATGATAAAATGTAGTCAGTGAAGACATTTGAAAATTACAGCTTGGAAATAATATTTTTTGCACCAACCATCCTAGAATCCTCTAGTCAGGCTATAAAAAGCAATGTGAAAAACGTATTTAAGATCATGAAACTTCTAGTATCAAAAAATATAAAGGTTAAAGCACCAATGAATGCTTTACTATATTCACTGCATAATAGTCACAGTTTTTACCACATTTTTAAATGAAAAGGGGGGTGTAACTATTACACGATAGCAACTATTATGCAATGAAATATGGTAGATTTATATTTACCCCTATTCACTATTACCAAGAAATTCTGATTAGCATACAACATCCCCATTGTAAACCATCTAGTGTTCCCTTCCACATGTTACTCTCCTGCCCTAAATAACGTTACTCACTTGCCCACCTCCTTTCAGCAAGGGCACTTCACTCACTCACCCATCCATCTGCCCACCAGCTGGCATTTCAATCATGCACTCACTCGCTCACTCACTCATGTACACACTCACTAGCATATTTGTCTACCCACCTATTCACTCACTCACTTATTCACATGCCCATCCACCCATTTGCCCATCCCCTTTCAGACAGTGCCAGAAAGTGCCTGAAAGTCTCCTATCCAGGTACTAACTTTGATTAGTACATGGATAGGAGATTGCCAATAAATGGGCTGTACTGTGGGCTACATTTCAGGGGAGAGAACTGGCAAAACACTTCTGAGTATTCTTTGCCTTAGAAAATCCGATGAAATCCATGTAATCTCTGTAAGTCAACAGGTGACTTGAAGGTGACATATGCATATACAAAGCCAGGTGACAGGGTTTTTTTGGCAAGATTTGTTCAGAAGGAGGTTGCTATTGTCTTTCTCTAAGGGTGAATGTGATTTAGTAAAAGCCATGCAGTGGGTTTCCAAGGCTGAGAGGAAATTCAGACCCCATCCTCCTAATGCTCTAGTTCAACACTTTTACCATCACACCATGCTGGTTCTACAGGAAAAGTAGTTCATAGCTATCATTTGTGGTGATTATTTTTGGCATTAAATCTTGAAACTTTACATAGAGAATGTCCTTTATTTTAAAAAACTTAACATTTGTAAAACTGTGCATGCAGCATGTTGAGCAGTTCTATGAATAGCCTTAATGCTTACCTAATGAATGTATGTCATAAGTACACAATAGTATAAAATTGTACAGTGTCATTCACTGTCATGTCTATTTTGAAAGTGTTTCTTAACTACTGAATCACTCAAGCATTAAAATTCTAGAGGAAACACCTATATGTTTTTTCTCCTTTAGTGAACAATGGAAGTGTAAACTGCTTTAGCTCTCATGTAAAATGTTCATGTTACTCAAAATCTCATGGAAGCACAAAGGTTTGTCCCCAGTACTAAACTGGGGCCAAATAAATTGGAGTCACCTTTCAATTGCTGTGGGGAGTCCACACAACTTATGCCTGGATTTGCAGCACAAGCAATGCACCCAGCCATTCATTCTGTGCAAGGGGAAATGAGATTTGCTAATTTTGCTAAAATCTATGGGAAAAGCCAGGTTCAGTCCAACTCAGATCTAAGATCTAGAGAGATACTCGCAGGAACACCTCAGCAAGTGAGAGTCCAAAAGTGGCAAACTAAAACCCAGAACTTCATGGCTGATACCAAATGAGAGACTCCCCCCTGTGCACACAGAAGACTGGGAGACTTGGAAGGTGCTGAACAGACTGCACTCTGGCACCACGAGATGCAGAGCCAACCTTAAGAAATGGGACCACAAAGTGGAGTCTATGACATGCAAATGTGGAGAAGAGCAAACCACAGACCACCTGTTACAATGCAGTCTGAGCCCTGCCTCATGCACAATGGAGGACCTTCTCAGAGCAACACCAGAGGCACACCAAGTGGCCAGCTACTGGTCAAAGGATATTTAGTATAATGCCAAGTTTTTTTAACTTTGTGTTTTTTAAATACATTGCAACTGTACAATCAGTTTGCTTCTGATACGATAAATAAAGTCCAACTCAGTACAGATTTAGTGCCAGTTGCTACCCAGACTACACAACAAGAATTCCAGTTTTCTCTAGTTAAAAGTATGTTGAGAATCACTCATGCCTCTTCAAAGTAATAATTTACTTGAGGTAATTACAATGCATATCAACTACAGGGTCAGGTTCTTTACATAACACACCTATTAAATATATCTTTCACTCAATTTGTTCTGAATTATAGTCCTGGGGTAATAATGCATAAGGAGATTAATACTTATACATATTTTTCAGTGGCTGTAAATGTCATAAGTTCTGATAACCACCTCCAGTTGTTCCATAAAAAATGATACACTTATAGACTTTCTCAGAAAATGTGAGTCAACTAAATAAAGCCCCCAATTTAATTAACTTAGCAATCATTTATTTTTGCTCATTCTTTTTATTCTTTTTTATGCTATGTTTCCAATTTGTTTCATTTATTGTTTCATTTCTTTGATAAAATATGAACAAGATTTGTTATTTTGAAACTGCAATGGTGGAACTGTTACAATTTGACATCTGAAAATACTTGCATTATTATCTGCACTGCAGGGGTGACTATGCTTAGTAGTTTAACAGCTTGAAAAAAGAGCAAATGCAGACACATTTCCTTTGCTAGCTTTTCTAAATAGTGGCAGAAAAAGATGGAGAGCTGCAAATGAAGAATACTAGATGACCCCACAATGTGGGGGAAAGATATGTACCCCTTTCCATTTCCTGATCTTCCACAACATCATGTAAGGTATATCACTTACCCATCTCTTTTATTTGGGACTGAATAATGAACAATGCTGATCTCAGCAGCTCAGGTCTGCTTGCAATGTTTATCTTCCCCTAGTTATGTTCTAAGATGTGGGGGGGGGGGGGGAACTCCACCTCTTGGGGCATGTAGTCCCCCAAACTATTCCTTCAAACCTTGGCCATTACAGACTTCTCAGGCTGCCCTTTGTTGGTCAAGCTGGGAAAGAAGGCTGAACTGAATCTTCTGGAAGTAATTCATCCTTCTAATATGGCTCACCCTCTGCCCCCATCCCTCTACCCTGTTTAACATTTTCAAATTCTAATTTTTCAATTTTCAATTTGTTAGTTGTTTGCTCCGCCTCCAGAGAACCCCAGGGACAATCCTGTCTCTCTTATCCACCACAGTTGTCACCACTGTTCTAATAAAAGACTGGGCAACAATGACCTTCTCAATCACACGCGTCAAACGCAAGGCCTACCACATCATTTTATGTGGCCCACAAAACTTTCAATGCCAGGAAAACATAAGACCTCATCGGACTGGCAAAGGGAAAGGTGGGGAGGAGTGTGGGACAGTAGAGGGAATCATTTAACTCTGTTCCCTCACATCAGGGCTGTCTGCTGTCATCACAATATCCTTTCCTCCTTCAGATCCATCTTTCCCCCGCTTTTCTCTGCTTTGTGCCATTAGGACTCAGGTAACACGTGACTCCCAGAAAGGCACTCTGGGCTCTGATGAAAGTTGCCCTGCACCATGTGTTGGGTTCCATGAGGCTCCGTTTCAGCAGCGTGTAGAAATGAGAAGATGCAAAGAAGACTGTCTGATAAGGTCCATAGTTACATTTATACAATCTTATAATTACAAATTGCTCTTTGAAGGCAACAATAAGGCTAATGTGGCTCTTGGTGAAAATGGATTTGACACCCTTGCTCTAGATGGTTCTGGATTGCATTTCACACAAGCAATACAATTGGCTACTTGGCACAAGATTGTTGAAAGATTGTTGCAGTTGCCCTCTCCTGTTCCATAGAGACAGTTTATTATTTCAATTAACAACTGTAAGGCATGTCGTACTTCTTCCCATTGTTGCCAGGTTTGTTGATATGTTGTCAGTAATGTACTATCAAGTTGACTTCATTTTGTTGAGTTGGCAACCCTATGGGGCCCTAAATAACTCATGACCTCTTTACACGGGGCATTTTGCCCTGTTTTGCCACTTGTTTTAGTAGCAAGGACTGGGCCTGCCGTGCGCCATCACATGACACATGGCAGGTCCTGCCCACATTCCCCCCAAAGTAGAGAAGCACTAAAATTAATGGAATCACCAAAAGTTGAGAAGTGACTTGAATGTACATACAAGGACATGAATGGGACACCTCAAGACCCCTAGTCATCAACAATTCAGTCTGATAAACATGGCCTTCTTGATCAGGGCTAAGCTATATATTCATAAATTGCACATAGCACAGATCTCTCAGGATGGTGTCACTTAAGAACATATGACGTTCTGTTGTTCTTCTATACTTTCAATATTTTTTATGTTTTATCATAGGGTTTTCTTGGCATGATTTGTGCAGAAATAGTTTGCAATTGTCACGGAGGCCGTGACAGACTTTGTATTTCTAGGTGCAAAGATTACTGCAGATGCAGACTGTGGCCAGGAACTCAGAAGACGCTTACTTCTTGGGAGGAGAGCAATGTCCAGTCTCGACAAAATAGTAAAGAGTAGAGACATCAGACTGGCAACAAAGATCCGCCTAGTCAAAGCCATGGTATTCCCTGTAGTAACCTATGGATGTGAGAGCTGGACCTTAGGGAAGGCTGAGCGAAGGAAGATAGATGCTTTTGAACTGTGGTGCTGGAGGAAAGTTCTGAGAGTGCCTTGGACTGCGAGAAGATCCAACCAGTCCATCCTCCAGGAAATAAATCCCGATTGCTCATTGGAGGGAAGGATACTAGAGACAAAGTTGAAGTACTTTGGCAACATCATGAGGAGGCAGCAAAGCCTAGAGAAGACAATTAGGCTGGGGAAAGTGGAAGGCAAAAGGAAGAGGGGCCGACCAAGGGCAAGATGGATGGATGGCATCCTTGAAGTGACTGGACTGACCTTGAAGGAGCTGGGGGTGGTGACGGCCGACAGGGAGCTCTGGCGTGGGATGGTCCATGAGGTCACGAAGAGTCGGAGACGACTGAATGAATGAACAACAACAACAGTTTGCAATTGTTTTCCTTTTGGATTGAAAAAGTACAATTTGCTCAAGGTTACTAAATTCCTGAGTGGGGATTTGCGTCTTGGGCTCCTGTCTCCAACACTCAAGCTACTATACTATGTTGGTTCTCTTTAAGATTTAGAACATATAGTTGGAAATGGAAAAGGAAGTCATTGTCTCCAGGTTTATGGTCTTAATAGACAGAGCACTAAACATATTGAGATTCTTGTGAAGTTCCTTAGCTTGGTGGAATAGCTGCTGGGCAACAATAAGTAAGAGATTAAATTTGACAATCAGGAAGGCTGATTTTGAACCTACTTTGCTTCATTTCCCCTATCTACAGCCTGGTGGAATGGCTGCTGCTTGGTTCTGTACATATTTGTATGTAGAAAGCATTTCATAATCTGATCCTGCTCCCCCCCTCCCCACCTACCTGCCTGTCTGCCATCCGCTAACTCTAAAGAGTGCTAACTTTGAACAATACTTTTAAAAGACATACCTTTGAGACACAGCCTTTTATTCTTACATGATGGCAACTGCCTTAAAAATGAATTCTGTATCCTCTGGTAAATTAGCCCTTTGGCAGAAAAGGGTCCAAGCTGTAATTGCTGATAAAAAATATTCATAGCATGTGTTCCTTTCTTCTGTTATTACTAGATATGCTGTGAGTCAAGTCAGCATGGTGACTCATGCATTGATTGCTTCCACAAGTTGACGAGGGACCTTACAGAACTTCCAAGTTAAAGAAATATGCAGGAGGGTCAATGGCAGCACCTTCATTTGCAAGAGACAGGAAACATTTCCTCCAGTACACACCTGAATGGTTGGGGGAAAAAGGTCTGTCCAGGCAAATGAACATGTGCATGTAATAACATAAAGGCAATCTATTCTATGACCAGGTAATTACAGAAAACTACCCGAAAAGGGACTTTACATTGAGGATTTCTTTCTGTCTAACCATTAGACATTTTGTACTATTTGACACCCCCCCCCCCCCCCCCCGGTACTGTCTAAAATTAATATCCGGATTTGCAACTACACTTTTTTTTTCCATTTCTGTTTTATGTCTACATGGGAGAGCCAAGGTGATGTGGGAGATTAGGTTCAAGTCCATAGAACCTGAAAGGCACTTGGTGACCATAGGACACAAACTCACACTCAGTCCGATCTATCCCATAAGCATGTTGTGGAAATAATGTGGGAAAGAACAGAACCATGTACAATCAGGCCGTCATACCCATGAATTCAACCATTCACAGTTTGAAAATATTTCTTTAAAAAGCCAAAGCAAACCTTTATTTTACCATTTTATATAAGGAACATCATTTTGCAATGTCATGGTATATAATAAGACTTAAGCAGTCACAGATTTTGTATCCACAGAAGGTCCTGGAACCAAATCTCAGTAGTTTACCAAGCACCCATTGGATGTCATGTTGAACTCATTGCATCAAAGCTGGGATATAAACTTCAACAGATATTTAAAAATTCAGCAAATGTTGCAGCTGGACTCCATTCCAAAAATGGCGATGACTCATTATTTCATTGCCTCAAAATGCATTGCTAGGTGTAACCCAATTATATGCAACACCTGGTAGTGACTTTAATTATTCGCTTTGAAAGTCTTCTTTAAGAATCTTAGTTAAGAAGGAGTGGGATACTCATTACTTTCAAACATACTGTTAGTGACTTGGTATCATTGTTGCAAACTTAGGGCAGCCCTCGTTACTAAGAAGATACTAGAAAAACTAAAACATATCTTAAATCAGAGCCATTTTTTTGCCATCATTGAATCAAGGGGACCCCATTTGGGGTTGATACCCACAGCTTAAGTGCCTTAAATGAATCTGTCAAATTCATCAATTTTATAAAAAGGCAAATCACTGAATTAAAGACTTTTTGAGCAACTTCCCAAAGATATGCACAGTGAACACCACTAACTTTTACTATACTATGAAGTTTGTTTGCTATAGTTAGCTAAAGTTTTGTTGCATTTGTATTCTTCATGGAGCAGCAATTTCGCCTTAGCAATCGCTTGACAGATTTTGGTTTTTAAATTAGCATATCTGTCACATATTTTCAGTCTTTAAATAGACCCAAATATTCATGGGAAAAACTTATAGTTTCTAAAGTGAAGACAAGATTGAAGCAATGATATAAAAATGGAATTGTCCATCACCTATTGAGCCGAAACTATGAGACATTTCCAAACCTCAGAAAAGTATTGGTTCCACTGCCAAAAGTTGTCTGAGAAGGATATATCACTTATCACTTCGCATTTGAAAGTTTTGCAACATAGCTTCCATGAATATTTGTCTGTTTCTGATGCAAGTACAAACCTGATTCAAGATCCATATTCAGTTAATGTATGTGAATGAGATGGGATCACAGCAACAGAGGACAAGCTAATAGAAATATTCACGGATGGTGCTCCCTAATTGCAATTCAAGCACCAGTCCCTTCCAAATTTCTGGGCTCACTTACAAGCAGATATTCCAGTGCCATCAAAGAGGCTTAGGGAAGTATTGATGCTTTTTGAAATGATATGCTTACATGAAAAATAATTTTTGGTCCTTATTTTACAAATACATAAACATAAAATCATTTGAAAAACATAGGATCAGAATTCACAATACAAGTTTCAAAAAGCCTGCAAGTGAAATGCAACAGAATAGGATGGACAAGAAACCTCTTCCAGAAAATTAGAAACATTGGAGGTAAATTTCAGGCAAAAATGGGCATGATCAAAAACAAAGATGGCAGGGACCTAACAGAAGCTGAAGAGATCAAGAGAAGTTGATGAGACTATTCAGAAGTATAATAATATTGAGGAGAGCTTTGATAGTGTGGTGAGTGAATTAGAACTAGACATCCTGAGGAGTAAAGTTGAATGGGCCTTTAAGAAGCATTGCTAATTATGAGGCAGCAGGAGCCTTATAACCAAGATAAAAAAAAGAAAATGCAAAAGCTGAGTTGCAGTTAAACATAAAAAACCAAGATTATGACAACCAGAATGATTGATAACTGGCAAATAAAGGCAGTGGCAGACTTTGTATTTCTAGACGTGAAGATTACTGCAGATGCAAACTGCAGCCAGGAAATCTGAAGACATTTACTTCTTAGGAGGAGAGCAATGACCAATCTCGATAAAATAATGAAGAGTAGAGACATCACACTTGAAACAAAGATCCTCATAGTTAAAGCAATGGTATTCCCCATGGTAACCTATGGATGTGAGAGCTGGACCATAAGGAAGGCTGAGCAAAGGAAGATAGATACTTTTGAACTGTGGTGCTGGAGGAAAATTCTGAGAGTGCCTTGGACCGGAAGATCAAACCAGTCCATACTCCAGGAAATAAAGCCTGACTGCTCAGTTGAGGGAAGGATATTAGAGGCAAAGATGAAGTACTCTGGCCACATAATGAGAAGACAGGAAAGCTTTGAGAAGACAATGATGCTGGGGAAAATGGAAGAGAAAAGGAGGGGCAGACCAAAGGCAAGATGGATGGATGGCATCCTTGAAGTGACTGGCTTGACTTTGAAGGGGGGTGGCCATGGCCAACAGGGAGCTCTGGTGAGGGCTAGTCCATGAGGTCATGAAGAGTTGGAGGCGACTGAACAAATAACAACAACATTTTTTAATTTTTAGCAAATTGTTCCAGGTAAAATATTATAACACTAATGTGAGAACTTACTTCTTTCTCTGGTCTCTCCAAATCTGATGAACAACTTTAAATAAATATTTGATGCACTTTAAGCTTTCAAATCATGAGTGGACTGCAGCAACTAGATATTTTAAGGGGGACCTTGGTAAAAAAAAAAAAAGGTTATAAACTGTTGATTTAGGCTAAAGAATTCTGGAGAAATTGAAACTTTGTACACATGAGTGGTAATTTGGCTGGTCCCAATAGAGGCATTCTCAAACTAAGCCTCTTTGGCGGGAGTCTGCAGCCAAAAAAGTGTAAAAATATTCAAAAGAACTTATGAATGTAACAGCTATACTAATCAACGACTTACATTAAATTCTGATTGAAATGAACTTATTGCAAAATGGAATGTTGTTGTGTTGTTCAAGTCATTGCTAACTTGTGGGAACACTTGGGCAAACCTAATATAGTGTTTTCTTGACAATATTTATTCAGAAGTGGTTCCTTTGCTTTCATCAGAAGTTCGAAAGTGTGATTTGGTAAATCATTGTGCGGCTTGGTAAATCGTTGTGCAGCACCCTGCATTGTCCTCTTGCCATCCCACAGTGAAATCCATCTGTCCCCAGCTTGCTCCTGCCTTGTCCTCGATTTGTTCTATGAGAACGCAGGTAGTCTCCTGTGTTCTCAGAACTGGCGCTTAGCATGCTGCGTGCACAGAGCTGGCATGGAGCCTCACTGGAAACAGTCATGCATCATGTAATGGGCTCCATTGGGCTCTGTCCTGTCTGCATCTCAGCAGCATCTTAGGACAGTACTGAAAGCCCATGTGATGAGGATGAATGAAAGTCAGTCTCCTGAGGATATCCAGGTATTTAGAAATATCAGACACAAACTGTGCCTTGATAAAGTCTGTATTGTTCTGTCTGCTTTTCATTGAACTGTCTGGGCTTGCATGACCCTCTTCATTGTTTCAGAGGCTGACTCCTTTTGTGCATTATTTATATAATTACCCTATCACAGACTCTTTGCATTGCCTTAATCCATGTGATTAGCTCAGCCTGGGCAAACTATTTGAAATGCTCTGTCTTCAAATGAACAAATGACAGCTCTCTATTCTTCACACCATGGGGGAAACTCCATCCATCTCTGATGCCAGCAGGAGTCCCCAGCCAATGAAAGCCCAGATCCTAACTTGACCATTTTTGAGCCAATCAGGGGGGGGGGGGGAGCTGGTCTTTTGA
This sequence comes from Anolis sagrei, assembly GCF_037176765.1. Lineage (NCBI taxonomy): Eukaryota > Metazoa > Chordata > Lepidosauria > Squamata > Anolidae > Anolis > Anolis sagrei. Next base: position 264,727,979 of record NC_090022.1, read on the forward strand.
TTGGCGAGTTTTAAAAACTTTTATCACAGGGAATAAAATGTCTTGCACTACCTTGCATGGGTATGTTTTAGAGTGGAGACTCTGAAAGACATCCTTTCAGGCCTGAAAGTTAATAAACTTATGTCTATTGCCTTCATACCACTTGCCTTTACTACTTACTCAGCATCTGGCTGTCAAAGTAGCAATGTGCACCAGACAATAGATCCACACCACTCCTTTGCAGCCAGCTTAATTTCGACTTCAATCATACCATTAACAATGGGAGCAACGTTTCAAAAATTATAAAATTATTAATTAATTAATCATACATAGTGTAATTTTGGAAGTTGAGAAGGAAATTAGCTGCAGGTAGTATTTTACCAGAATTTTTAAAAATTAGTTAACTACAGAAATATAAACCATTTTACCTCAAATATGTCGACAGTAAAATTCATTGATTAGTCCACTGACCATATCAACAGTAAAGGACAAAAAACAAGAAAATACACAAATACGTCAATATTTATACAACCTATGGGAGACATAAATAACTATTTGCAACTGCCAGGTTGGAATGCAGAGAACACAAACTTAGCTTGAAAACCAACCAATCAAACCTGAGTTGATGGAAGGTGCATCTACAACACTGTTGAATTAATGCAGTTTCACACCAGTTTAACTGCCATTGCTCCATGCTATGGAATAATATGAGTTGCAGTTTGGTGAGGCACCATCACTCTTTGGCAGAGAAAAATAAAGATCTTGTGAAACTACAGCTCCCAGGATTCCAGAGCATTGAACCATGGCAGTTAAAGTGCTGTCAAACTGCATTAATTCTTCAGTGTAGATACAACCTGATTTCTGCCTGACAGTTGCAGATCTTAAGCCCCTATTACTTCTGCAGGTGGGGAAGAAAATAATATAGTATTTAAAAAAATATTTTTGTTAACATTTTCTAATTAATAAAATCATTAAGTAAGTAAGAAGAGAAAAAGAAAATCATATGGTCTTGAAAACCCTGCAAAACAATAGCTTCAGAAACACCCTTATCTCCCTCCTTTTTGCATCTTTCAAAGTAGTTTGTTATTTTGCAACAGGAAAATATCACGCAAAACTTCTTTTTCTTAAAGAAAAGGTCCTAGTGTGAAGTCAGAGGCCTTGCTAGAATGCAAATCAAGATTTCACCATCACAGTTAATAGTCCCCTATCACCACCTACTGGAGATTAATGGAAGAACTAAGACGTTTGAAACAAAAAATCCATAACTTTGTAAAAAAAAAAAAATGAAATACAGGTTATTTATTTATTTATTTATTTAGAAGTTTTATATACCGGTCTTCTCACCTCGAACGAGGGACTTAGGCCAGTTCACAACATGTGTTCAAATACAATAATATACAAAAACAACACAATGCATCATCATTACAGATTAAAATATAAGTACAGTAAAAAACATCATCATCACATTACCCAAGCCGAATCGTCAATACAGTCACAGTCACAGTTCATCATCCTCCTTCCATGTGGACGAAGGTTATAGATTCAGTCCTCAAATGCCACATTCCAAAGCCAGGTCTTTATTAGTTTCCTGAAGGTCAGGAGGGAGGGAGCTGATCTAATCTCTAGTGGGAGGGAGTTCCAAAGCCGAGGAGCCACCACCGAGAAGGCCCTGTCCCTCGTCCCCACCAAACGTGATTGCGAAGGTGGTGGGACCAAGAGCAGGGCCCCTCCGGAAGATCTTAATAACCTTGATGGTTGCATCTACATGGCAGAATTAATGTAGTTTGACACCACTTGAATTGCCATGGCTCCATGCTATGGAATCGTGGGAGTTTGGTGAGGAACCTGTAGTCTTGGACAGGGAAGGTTAAAGTACTTGTGAAACTACAACCACCAGGGTTCCATAGCATTGAGCCATGACAGTTCAAGTGGTGTCAAACTGCACTAATTCTGCAGTGTAGATCATGCATAGGTAAACATGGGCTGTCAACACCGTTTCAAGCATTCAGGACTTTGGCTCCCAGAAGTCTCAGCCAAGTAGGCCAACGATGAGGAATTCTGGGAGTTGAAGTCCAAAACACCTGGAGGGCCAAAATTTGCCCACGCCTGGAAATCCTTTGGCTCATTTCAAGTGTTTAGGACTTCAACACAGTTCTGGAATTCACTCCCCGGAGAAATTAGGCAAGCGCCCACCCTGGCAGCATTCAGGAAGAGCCTGTTCCAGACTTGGCTGTTCCAGTGTGCCTTCAACCCCATTGTTTTGTCCCACCTGAACTTCCTTCCAGATACACTACACTGCTCATCTCACCCAGCGTTTTTAAACGTTGTAATCTTTGCAACTGGCCTTGCCCATTGTGCCTAATTATTGTGATTTTATATTGCATTGTGTGTTTACTCTGTATTGTTTTTTGCATTATTATTTTCATTATAATTTATTGCTGTATTTTTATGTTATATATTTGCTTTGTTGTTGTTGGGCTTGACCTCATGTAAGTTGCCCCGAGTTCCCTTGGGGAGATGGTGGCAGGGTATAAATAAAGTATTATTATTATTAACACCCAGAAGCCTCAGCTAAGTAGGCCAACAGTGAGGAATTCTGGGCGCTGAAGTCCAAAACACCTGGAGGGCCAAAGTTTGCCCATGTCTGGCAATCCTTTGGCCCTTTCAAGTGTTTAGAACTTTGACTCCCAGAAGCCTCAGCCAGGTAGGCCAACAGTGAGGAATTCTGGGAGCTGAAGTCCAAAGCATCGGGGGGGGGGGGGGGTTGTTTGCCCATGTCTGGCAATCCTTTGGCCCTTTCAAGTGTTTAGGACTTCGGCTCCCAGAAGCCTCAGCCAAGTAGGTCAACAGTGAGGAATTCTGGGAGCTGAAGTCCAAAACACCTGGAGGGCCAAAATTTGCCCACACCTGACAATCCTTTGGTCATTTCACGTGTTTAGGACTTCAGCTGCCAGAAGGCTCAGCCAAGTAGGTCAACGGTGAGCAATTCTGGGAGTTGAAGTCCAAAACATCTGGAGGGCCAAAGTTTGCCCATATCTGGCAATCCTTTGGCTTGTTCAATTGTTTAGGACTTCAACTCCCAGAAGCCTCAGCTAAGTAGGCCAATAGCGAGGAATTCTGGGAGCTGTAGTCCAAAACATCTGGAGAGCCAAAGTTTGCCCACGCCTGGCAATCCAAGTAGGCCACCAGTTTTATCTACTCAATCCATTTTGGACTTGGCAATCCTTTGGCTTGTTTTAAGAGTTTAGGACTTCAACTCCCAGAAGCCTCAGCTAAGTAGGCCTTCTGGGAGCTGAAGTCCAAAACATATGGAGAGCCAAAGTTTGCCCACGCCTGGCAATCCTTGGCCGGACTTCAACTCCCAGAAGCCTCAGCCCAGTAGGCCAACGGTGAGGAATTCTGGGAGTTGAAGTCCAAAACTCTAGGGAAAGAGTTTAAACTGACAGACGCTCCCCGCATGACGTCTACGCCTCTGCCTAACGTCACTTCCTCCTTGGCTAGGAGCAACATCCGGGGCTTGTGGTGGTCCTCAAGAAAGTTTTCAGAGTCAAGTGGCGCTTGTTTATTTTCCGGCAAGGAAAGCGGCGGAAGAGGGGAGGGAACCCTTGGGCCCGCCCCCTCCCACCCTCTCGCGCGGCCGTTGCCATGGCAGCGCCGAGGGGCGTTGGAGGCGGAGGCCTGTTCCCTTCTTGCCGCGCCTCCTCCTCCTCCTTCTCCCGGCCGCTGCGTCTCAGTCCGGCTCGCTGAGGAGGCCTCTGCTTCCGCCCCTTCAAGAGAAGGCAGCCACAAGAATGGCAGACGAGCTGGAGACGCTGCGAGAGGAAGTGGCTGCGCTGGAGGCCGAGGTGGGCGCCTGTCGGAGCCGCCTGGAGCGGGAGAAGAAGCGCCGCCTCAAGGCCCAAGCTGCTGCGGCCAAGTGGAGGAGACAGGTACCAGCTCCACCAGGCATGGACCAACTTGGGCCCGCCCTCCAGGTGTTTTGGACTTCAACTCCCACCATTCCTAACACCCTCAGGCCCTTTCCTTTTCCGCTTAAGCAGCTGAGGGGGAAAAGGAAGGGGCCTGAGGCTGTTAGGAATGGTGGGAGTTGAAGTCCAAAACACCTGGAGGGCTGAAGTTTGCTTATGCCTGTTCTAGCGCCTATAAAACTAACAGAGAGAAAGAAATTGTAGCATACTTTCAAAATTTTTTATTGATTTATGTGCACACAGGGAACAAAACCGACACCAGAGAAAAAAACCCCAAAAAACAAAACAAAATACAACCCCCCCCCCCCCAGAAAAAAAGATATACCCACAAGCACTTTACCAGAACCAATGATTGCTGCACATTGCACATCGCACTTGCCCTAAAAACCCTTTATGCACCTCCTGTCAAATCAGCACTTTTAATCCTTGTACCCACCTTTTGGCCCAGCCCAGTTTTACTGTGTTTTAATGTACTGTGCTTGTTGTTTATTTTTGCTTTAATTTGTTTTAATTGTTTGATTTGCTTGATTGTATTGTTATGTTGTATTGTTGTGGCCTCGGCCTGTTGTAAGCCGCATCGAATCCTCTGGGAGATGTTAGCAGGGTACAAATAAAGTTTAATAATAATAATAATAATATACAAAAGAGTATGCAAGTTTACAGAATGGTATACAGTCAGTGCTCATTAAGCATATGAAAAATCAACTTCGACTGTACAGTTATACCTTAACATTTATTGTCCCTCTAACCAGTGTTTCTCAACCTGGGGGTCGGGACCCCTGGCGGGGTTGCCAGGGAGTGTCAGAGGAGTCGCCAAAGACCATCAGAAAACACAGTATTTTCTGTTGGTCATGGGGGTTCTGTGTGGGAAGTTTGGTCCAATTCAATTGTTAGTGGGGTTCAGTATGCTCTTAGAGTGTAGGTGAACTATAAATCCCAGCAACTACAACTCAAATGTCAAGGTCTATTTTCCCCAAACTCTACAATTGTTTACATTTGGGTATATTGAGTGTTCATGTAAAGTTTGGTCCAGACCCACCATTGTTTGAGTCCACAGTGCTCTCTGGATGTAGGTGAACTACAACTCCAAACTCAACGTCGATGCCCACCAAACACTTCCCGTGTTTTCTGTTGGCCATGGTAGTTTTGTGTGTCAGGTGTGGTTCAATTCCGTCATTGCTGGAGTTCAGAATGCTCTTTGATTGTAGATGAACTATAAATCCCAGCAACTACAACTCCCAAATGACAAAATCAATCCCCCCCAACCCCACCCCAATCCAATTTTGGGCATATTGAGTATTTGTGCCAAATTTGGTCCAGTGAATGAAAATACATCCTGCTTATCAGATAATTGCATTACAATTAATAATAGGAGGAAAATTACAATTATGAAGTAGCAAAATAATGTTATGGTTGGGGGTCACCACAACATGAGGAAATGTATTAAGGGGTCGCGGCATTAGGAAGGTTGAGAAACACTGCTCTAACCCCACACCCATGAACCCAACCTCCATGACCTCCGACACCACTCAGTATGGATCCCATAACTAACCCACAGCTACCCACATAATAATAATAATAATAATCATCATCATCATCATCATCATCTTTATTTATACCCTACCACCATCTCCCCAATGGCGACTTGGAGTGGCTTACATGGGGCCAAGCCCTTCCACATGCACAATGGAGGACCTTCTCACAGTGACACTAGAAGCACTCCAAGTGGTCAGCTTCTGGTCATAGGAAATTTAGTTTTTAACTTTGTTTGTGGCTTTTTTAAAATATACATTATAACTGTAATCTCAATTTGCTTCTGACATGATAAATAAAAATTACCATGGCTCAGTGCTATGGAATCTTGGCCATTGTAGTTTTACAAGTTCTTCTCTGCCAAGGAGTGATGGTGCTTCAACAAACTAAAAATCCTGGATAAGTCACACACTCTCAGAAAACCCCATGATAAGTTAGAAATGACTTGAAGGCACACAATCACAACAACAAACTGTTGCATAACCACCCCTTCCTCTTCCTCCTCTAGCATAGCTTCCCTCAGTAATGTTCCTATTCTGGGGGGGAAAACCATTCTGCTCTGTTTTTGCCTTGCCCAGAGTGCTCTGTTGGATTAATTTAGGTCAGAAGTGGCCAGTGGCATATCCCATCTTCCCACATAACATGGCCAATGGCCAAGGATTGTGGGAGTTACTATTCCGGCATCTGGAGAACAGATTTCCTTCATCTGATGAGTAAAAAGAACAGATCTGTAAAAATTGCTTTCTATTTTATATCTTTTACATTTATCATATCTTGCCATTTCTTCAAGGAAACTTACAGAAGCATACATGTTTCCAGATCTTGCCCTGTCCTACAACTACCATACCTTGTGAGATAGGTTAGGATAAGGGAACTTGACATCCAAGAATTAAGCCACGTTGGGTCCCATATGAGTGAAATTTGGAATATAAATTAAAATAATTAAATAAAATATATTAACTATATGATTAAATAGAGTTGTGTATTTGGGCTTCCTGCTTTTGGTGTTCTAGCTATTGCATTGTAGGGCAGTGGCCATATAGGCAAGGCATCTGTTTGTTACTCTGCAGTTTATTCCAGTTTCTTGTGTTTTGCCCTCATCCTGTCTGTCTCCAACCTGGTCACCAACTCCACTCATGTCATGTAGCCGTTTTTTGAAAAAATGAAATGCTAGTGCCTGTCTGAAAGCTTTTATCTTGGTGGAGATTACTTGGGGTTTTGTAGTAGTTTCTTATTTGTGACGTGAAGGAAAACTCTTTATTTGTTTTTGCTCGTCAAATTCCAGGACTAGGGGTTAGCGAGCAGGTTCCAAGTATAAATTCTAGTGAAGACTTAGATCAATTCATATTTGTACCCTTAAAGTCAACCTGCCAATTTCTGTCACCCATTTCCTTGTTAGTGTATGTACCTAATACCTTTCTATGTCCTCCCTCAGATTTTGAATTCTTCCATTCTTCAGTTTGTCATCTTTCCTTACGCATGCCATAACATTATCTGGAGAATCCAGAAAATTCCTACAGAGGACCTATATTGTTCTATGTTGGTATAGTCAAGTGACAGGGATAGTTGTACTGCATATCAGAATTTGCCCTCCTCATTAAATTACCATATACTGATTGCTGACAGCCATGGAGGGCCCAGAGATAGCACTTGTCCCCTTTTCACCCATGGTCATATTTGTGAAACTAGCAGTTATGTACTGATATACATGACTTTGTAAGGTTTCGACATAGCAAGTAGGTGGAGAATTGTACTTCCTTGACCAACAAGTCTTTGTTTTTATGCATAAAAAGTATGTACACCACCACTGATGTCTTTAAAGTGTTCCTGCCAGTCTTTCTGATTTTCCCTCATCCAGCTTCTAAATACGTTTTTTTTTTTAGGTTGAAGAACTGAATAAGAAAATCAGTGAGAGCAAAGGAAACAAGAAGGCAACATGCACTGTAGAAGTACAGACAGAAGATGTTTCATCATGGTCAGATTCAGGTAGCTAGCCAATGGTGCGACTTAATGAAGTACTCATGGTTTGCTCAGTAACCTTAAACTTGTAGCTTTGTTTCCTAATGTACATATGTAACAGAAATAACTAAATTAATTCTGCTGCTCTATTATGGGAATGCCAGTATTCAGAACATTCTGCCATATTGGTTTTTCCTGGCTGATTTAATTGTGTTCTATAGTAGTCCTTGTTTTCATGTAATCCTACAGTTTGGTAAAATGTTAATTTAAATCTTGATGTAAAGAATCAAGGTTGGATTGATGTAATATCCTCAGTGTGGGACTACATTTGAAACTACAGTGGCAAAGAGGCTTATGTATGTGTTCTTATTGCTTTTCCATGTGCCCAGCTGATGATAAGAGACAAGGTCTTCTCACTGACTGCACAAGTATTGTGGAACATTTTGCCCTATGATGTAAGAGTAGCTTCATAAACTGAATGTCTTTTGCTCACAAGTTTTTTCCTGCTCTGTGTTTGTTTTGTTTACAGATTGTTTTATCTGTGACCCTGATCTCTAAAATCATAGAATCATAGAATATTTTTATTATAAAATAGAAAGGGGAAACCAATTGGTGTATTTCAGTATGAACTTTTGTGGATTGCAGACCAGTTCTTTGGGCATATGAGGAAGTGTATTGAATGTGTAATGTGTTAGGTTGTTAACTGTTTCTATACTGTAGCACTGAATTTTTGCTGTTTGTATTTGTTGTATTTGTTGTGAACCGCTGTGAGTCACCTTCGGGCTGAGAACAGCGGTATATAAGTAAGGTAAATAAATAAATAAATAAAGCTACAAAAGCTCAGTTAGTTTAACAGACTGTTTCCCCATTCATCTTTCCTTTTTATGCTGCAGTACAGCTATATTGTTTTTGAATTTTTATTTGATCCATTCTTTTATATTGTGATTTAAAATCTTGTGATCTATTTGTACTATTTTATTTTTATAGAAATGAAATATTATATAATTTATATAAAATACGGCTAATTTTACATTTATTTTGCAGATTACTACTACCATAATTATAATAGTTCTGATCCTCATGATTTACCCAGTATACCAGTGCAGTCAGATAATACAGAATCAAACTACAAATGTGCAGATGAGTTACAGTTAAGTGATCATTCACATGTAAATGGCACAAAGCATGATGAGCAAGGGAAACATGACTGTATAATCCACAATGATCAGGTGAGCTGCATTTTGTTATTATATTTCTGATCTGTTTTGCCGTCAAGATGTTGATGTGTACATTTATCATGTATTATTTTTATGATAGCCCTATGTTTGTAGTATAAAAGAGGATCCATGAAAAACTAGCTAAGTAGGCATTATTGAACCTGCATGTACTTACCCAATGCAAATATTCTTTTCAAAAAAATACTATGGTTCTTGTTATTTCATATGTTCTCATATACAATGTGATCCTACTTTATGTTGCTGTAGTCAACAATGCAATTTTTGATGAAGAAAAAGGTTGAATTCTTCAGATAGTTGTATTGATTTTTTTTCATCCATGCTGCATCAGCAGTATAGAATAAGGCCATTCTTGGCTCCTGGTGCTTCGTAAAAAAGAGCTTTATTGATTAATTATTAATTTCATATAGTACTGTATTTTAATATTATAATTGAGATGGGGTGAACATCTAACTCCTGTGGACAAAATGCATAAGATAGTCTATTATAGTAGTTAAGAGTGCTAAGTGAAGCTGGATCCCAGGTCCATCAGGGTCTTAAAAGACAACCTTGGGAATAGCAGTATTTTTGGCATGCTGTTTCCCATCTATGATAGCTATATTTTCTAGTACTCTTATGGTAGGAAACAACAAATTGTAAAATATTCTGTGCTTCACCAAGTTGTCATTCATGTTGTATTTCTTTTTTAGAAATCAGAAGATCTTTTGTTAACAGAAGGTACATTAGCAGAAAGTCTAAGAGCTGCTGCAGAAGCTGCTGTATCACAAACAGGATTCATATATGATGAAAGCACTGGATTATACTATGACCATAGCACTGGATTTTATTATAATTCGGTAAATATTTAATTTATTACTTTGTGAAATAAATACATTTTACTAACAAATATAAGCTAATTGGATTTATTAAAAACAGTTCTTGTAACAAATATTTTGTGAATGGCTTTTTCTTGAAGTAATAGGCAATGCTAAGAAAACAAAAATAATGCTCACCAAAATGAAATATCCACTTTCTAAGGCACTAGATAACTTCATACAAATTGGCACAAGAGTAGTAATAACAAGGGTCTGGAACAGTACAAAGGCCTTCAACTGGAAACCTGATACTAAAATTTTGATACATTGCCTTAGTGAAAACATTAATTTCTCAAGTAGGATTTGGATAGGTACAATTTTGTACTGAAGTTGTGAAGGCCATTCCCTCAACTTCATCTATTTTACTTGCACATATGGAATAACAGTTAACTCAGTAATGTCTACATATTACATTTCTATGCAAAAGATGTTCAAGAACTAAATTGTGAGGTGTAGAATGTCTACATTTTCTCTGCCAGTCCACATTGTACCTTACATATATAAAAACATCAAAACATTCTGTAGTTTTGCTTATGCATATTTTTTTGATGGTCTCAAATATAATTTACCATTTTTATAGATATGTACATACATTTTTGCTAAACCTTCGCTTGCTGTACTGAACTCTTTTCAGCTATTACTGATTTAGATTTAGTTTTAGTTGTATCTTCCTTGCATACTTTCTATTTCCTAAACTTGTGCATACTTCCATTTTTAATCATGGTATTTTCATGTATGGTTTGTTTATTAAGTTTTGAAATACGTATTTCCTTTTTAATGATTTTCTTAAAGGAATCCCAATTGTATTATGATCCAGCCACTGGAATTTATTACTATTGTGATGTTGAAAGTGGTCGATATCAATTCCATTCACGAGTGGATCTCCAGTCTTATGGAAGTGAAAATGCTCAGCACAGCAAAGATAAAAAAAGCAAAAAGAAGAAAAAAGATGCAGAGTGGTCAGTGGCAACTGAGCAGAAGGTAACGTTTTCAAGAAGCAATTTTGTTAAACATATATCTTGGAATACATTTATTTTAAACATATATTTTGTTATATGCTGTAGATCAGGGGTCCTCAAACTAAGTCCCGGGGGCCGGATGCGGCCCTCCAAGGTCATTTACCCGGCCCTCGCTCAGAGTCAACCTAAGTCTGAAACAACTTGAAAGCACATAGCAATAACAACAATCCTATCTCATCAGCCAAAAGCAGGCCCACACTTCCCATTGATATACTAATAATTTTATATTTGTTGAAATTGTTCTTCATTTTAATTATTGTATTGTTTTTAAGTGTTTTTTGTACTACAAATAAGATATGTGCAGTGTGCGTTCATTCATTCATGTTTTTTTTCAAATTATAATCCGGCCCTCCAACAGTTTGAGGGACTGTGACCTGGCCCTCTGTTTATAAAGTTTGATGACCCCTGCTGTAGATCATATTTAAAATAAAATAGTGTTTAGTCTCAAATTTTAACAATTTAGAGATATGATAACTCTCAGATGTGTTCATTTGTACTATCTGATATAGATATTAAAGGAAAGAAGGCACTGAAGAACAGGCCTTCAGTGCCTTCTTTTTATCTGCATGAATTGATAAAAAGTGTGGTATTTCATACTGATAAGTAAGGATTTCTCTTAGAGTTTGAGGCTGCTGTATTTGGAAGTTAATTTCCTTGGATCAGGTGATAGGGAGGAATAGTTTTGTTAAAAGGTGTTTTTTTTTCTTTTAATCATTGGGAGGAAGTGTCCTTTTGATCTGGCTGATTGGCAGCATTGTTCATTTGCCTTTTTCGTTGTAGGCTGATTTAGTTTTCAGTCATTCAGAAGTTTCTCACCTTACAGTTCATATGGTATACTTAACACGTTGCTTTCTGTTCTTGGCAACTCTGTTCTTAATTATACAAAAATGATTTATATTGTTTATTTCTAATGTAATAATAATTGAGAAAGGAAAATGTGAACTTTATTGAAAAGGTGACATAACTGAGAAAATTTCAAAGTAGCTCCACCTGACATGTGTAATAATTTGAAATTGCTGTAACTGCCATGAATCCATTCTGTGAAATCCAGGAATTGATAGTTTGATAAAGTATTTATAATTCTGTTATATAGTTCAGGGGAGTGCATCAAAGCTCCCTGGCAGAGAATTTGCATCTCATTAAGCTATACATTTCAGGATTCCATAAGCATCATTAGAGATAGTTTGTAAATTATAATGATGATCAATCATTTGTCTTAGAGTCAGAAGCTTTAATGGCCTTTCCACATGTGAGAGGCAAGGCCATTTAAGCTTCATTTGTATGTGGTCAGTATCGATGTACAGCCATCTAATTTATGTTTCCGGTATTACTCCCATTTGCTGCTTTGGCTAGTATACATTGTCTCCCCATGCAATGGTTCCCAATCTTTTTTTAACCAGGGACCACATTGACCAGGGACCACTCCAACATTAGTATCAAAAGAGTTTGGAATCAGATTTTGGTCAACTTTAGATTCGGTTTGTTTATTTAGGGTGCTAATTCAGAAAATTGCACTGAATAGACCACATCAGCTCTACTTTCTGATATAGAACATATGCCATCTAGTAGTCGCCATCTGTTTTTCCACAGAAAACGATATTTAATAATCTAGAGCTGATGTGGGCTATCCAATGCAATTTTCTGAATCAGCACCCCAAATAACCCCGGGAACAGGCTTAAAATGAAGACACTAAGAAAAACATTTTTTGGTTGGGCTGTGTTATTATCCCTGCATTTTGTTAACGTTCAGCACAATAAAAGGGTTTTGCAATACCAGTCACTCTGGTTGCAACAGTGTAGTAACTGTGAGGCTGCGGGACCATATTTTAGTTCTTGCGTACCACTGGTGGTCTACAGACCACAGGTTGGGAACCACTGCCCAAATTAATACAATTATTTGCTATCAGGGAATTGTCCTATCATCTTTGTTGTTGTTCATTCGTTCAGTCGTCTCCGACTCTTCGTGACCTCATGGATCAGCCCACGCCAGAGCTCCCTATCGGCTGTCACCACTCCCAGCTCCTTCAAGGTCAGTCCAGTCACTTCAAGGATCATCTTTAGTTACTTTTTATTCTGCTTGATTCTTCATATAATCCAACATATATGTTTCTGCACTTTGTATAAGAGCTTTATACAAACTGAAAATGTTGAATTGGAAGACAAATATTGGATATCTCAGATCAGTGTACGCTTATAATTTGGCAGCAGATAAAAGTTGATGCCCAACCAGCATACACTTTTAAAGGGAACAAATAAGGTTATTTTCCAATTAGAAATTTGTTCTCATTTGTTCAGCATGACTTGAATATATTAGTGAAAGTATCAGAGAGCTCAATGATTTGGATGATTTTGTTTTAATATAATATTCTGGGTTCATTTTGGTTAATTTGGAAAACAATTTTGTTACTTTTGGGTTGATCCATTTAGTTTGAGAGTACTTTAGGTAGAAATGAAGTTTAGAAGAGTAAAGCAGGGCCAGTTATATTTATACTCATTTGCTGAAGTTGCTTTTCTCATTTGCTGCAGTTGCTTTTCTCATTAGCGACTAGAATGTGGAAAGATGGGTGTTTTGTTTTGTAATTCATATATATATAACATGATTGGGGATTGCATTTAATTTCATTGTACAATGTACAATGACAAAAGAGTTAATTTCTTCTATTTGGGGAACTGCATCATAGATTGGCACCCAGAGGCTCATTCACTGACACCAGTCAATGTATCATCATTTCAATAGCACTGCTATACATAGTCTACACAAAAGTGTATGTACAACATAGTTTTTAGCAATAATGTTGAAAATAATCAAGGTGTGAGCACCTGGGGGAGCCTCTTTTCCATTTTTAAAACCTTTTGTGTCACACACAAAAAATAAAAATAGATTATTGAAAATTGTCTTTTAAAACTATAAATAAAAACAGTTTAAGACAAGATGTTTGTGTATTTGTCTCCCAAAATAATTTGCACAATTTTGTGATAGAGAGACTGGTGTCCCTATGTAAGATCATTGCCATTCCAGAATTCTTTTTATTGACACCATGGAGGACTAGGAGATAAATAGTGTCTTAGTTTTGCTAATGCTGATGGTTTTTCATCTTTTTATCTCCCCCCACTTCCTAGCTCTTTAATTACTTGGCAAAATCAATCACTTCAGTTGTTTTTTTTACAAGAAAAGGTAAATTCTTCCCTAGAAAGATGATAATGAACTGGAACTCACAGTAAAAAAGAAACCCCTAGAGAGTTTGGGAAGAACTGTGACAACTTTTTAGGACAATTTATCTGTATTTCAATGTCTCCTGTTAAAACTTTGGAGTCTTTTGCTTGGAATCATTTGCTGTATGTTCAAATCAGTCTGATTTGGCTCTGTATTTGGGATTTGTCCAAATTTGGAGCCTTCTACCTTGAATGCTGTATGCTAAAGATTTTAAATGCTTTCTTCAGAAACATAAGTTCTATCCAGGAGAAAGGTGGGATGTTAAATAAAAAAAATAAAACACAGCTATAGGCATGAAATATGTGTTTGGTTAAGATACCTCAGTTATAGAAAGTGTTCTCTAAAATGTGCGCCTGTATATTATATTCTTTTTGTTAATTTAAGGGATTACTTAGTGTGTTCTTAGTTGCCTCCTCCTCATACTTGTAATAGTATGACTTTAATGCTTAGTGTTTTGTTATACGTTTACTGTTTGCCACATTTGTATTAGATGGATGGTATTCAAATGTTTTAAAGAAACATTGAATAAAAAGCTACCTACGTTTTACTCAGAACATGTGTGTTTCATGGATACATGTCATAGTGAGCTGAAAGGATGTACAAAAATTGTTGCTTGGTGAGAGCTCTGTGCGATAGGTATTTGCATCCAAAAGTGCATTACATTTCTGTGTGCAGATTGTGAGATTGGGTCTTATATTTTAAAAGTCATCCATGGTTTAGTGAAACTAAAGTTGAAGTCAGTTTCATAAGTAGAAGTATGAGAATTGTCTATCAGTTGGACATGCACAAGCATTTACCGTTATATAACACTATTGGAGTTAGTTTTGTGCAGCTTAACACACTATGCAACAAACTCATTATCTTTAATAGGTGAATAGGCAAATAGATATGTAAATGTGTCTCTGGCAGTGACTGAAGTCAAGATGGGAAGGCTAACTGGTTCTTTCCCCTATAAATGTCGCGGGTTCACAGAATCTGAACATTTACCAGTTAGTGATTGTGATCTTTGCAGAAGTTTTAGAGATAATTTTGAAATAGTTTATAAATCAAGTGCATAGGTAAAAAGTTTAGGTGCAGGTGCAGGGATATGGGTAGTGATTTATTCTACTGAATCCAGTGTCTGAGATAGTGCCTAGTAAAATGAATGTCACTGATATGATGCATTGCGAGGAGACATCCCCTCTGTTGCTGTTGCCCGGAAGCCTCTTAAACATGGATCGGTACAGTCAGTAGTGGCTTGTGAATTTATATTGGGGACAAATACTTGGCTGCTACTGGAGCTGGCTGTGATATCCTTGTGACATATGATTTATAATCCTGGCCGTTTGCATAAAATGCATAAGATTATAAACACTTAGGTTGCAAAAAAATAAATAAAGGGAGCATATGTCAAGATTTGTCTGTTGGTTTTTTAGACTCCAGAATAAAAGTCCTTTAGAATTTGGAAGCAATGTAGTCTTGAGACAAGAAGTTTCCATAATAGTCAACACACACTTCATTTTTATGTTGCGTTGTTTATTGTTTGCTGCTGTTCATCTTTAGGTACATCATTTGACAGAAACCATGGCTAATCTGAAGATTTCATCTTCTGGATTGGCAACTTCTGGTAAAGGTAGAGTTATGATGTCAAAGATGTCAGTCTATGGGCATTTACCACAATCTTGAGAGGCATTAAAAGTAATATATCTAGCTATAACGTTGGCTAAATCCTAATTTATATCTATTTATTTTAGTTAAGAACAGTTAGAATCTGCCTCAGAAAAGCAACAGGATTTAGTTATTTCTTTTGTAAAATAGTTCAGTTGTCATATGTTTATTTTTTTAAACATAATTTGGTTTAAAATGGAACCTGAGCACATTTGCATATTCGGTTTATTTATTTTATTTACTGTATTTATTTACCACCTTTCTCACCCCTGGGGGAACTAAAAGCGGTTTACAACATACTAATGGCAAAAATGTAATGCCAACATACAGTACACAAAGAAATCATAATAACGAATCACTACATATAACTATGAACTTAAAATAAATTAAAACAATTAAATGTAAGACATATATAAAATGTAAACATTCAGACAAAGCATAAAATCATCCTAGTATAAATGGGAAAGGGAGACTCTTATGAAAAGCTCCTTTTTCAAGTGGATAAAAAGAGTACTGGGGAAACCCATCTTCAGTTGTCAAAAAGAACTGCCTTTCAAGTATTTAAATTATTTGTAGATCACCTATAATAAACAATAATACCCTAGAGATGCCACCCTGTATTTCAGAAATGATTTCTCCAGTTTGATTATGTACTTTCCATTTTATATTCCCATACCTGAGCTTTTCATGGACATTCACTTTATCTCTCACAAATAAACATTGCTCTTGTTCAGTAACACCCATTTCTAAATAAGGTGCATAAGGTTAAAACAAGTAGGTTTCATATGTACATTTCATGTCTAGAAATAGACATATTGTATATTGCAATATATATGTGGACTGCCAGCAGTAGATGCAGGATGCATAAAGTTTCTGTTTCATTGTACAGTAGAACAATGGTACTAGTAGAGCACCTAGTCAGAATATATGCTTGTTCAGAAAATAAATGAATTTAAAAATAGTAATCTTGGTTTAGTTCAATGTTTTAAATTGATTCTTTGATTATAAATTAATTTGATTTATATTTTTCTCATCTGCTTGAAGTAACTGTGAGAAATGCTGCTTCTCCCTCTCCTGCTTGCATGACACCTGCTTCCATTTTTCTTTTCCTAACTACTGCACTTTTCCAACTTCACTTTTCCCAACTATGTGCACTTTTTCATCTGTATCTCTTTTTTCTAAATGGAATGCTGCTGCAATTAGTTCTTGTAGCATTCCATCAAAAATAAATCCTAGAGTATCAAAACTTACATAGTCCTTGTATGCATCACAAAAAGCATATCATCTCCAACTCCCAAGGGAGAGAGCAAACATATATCCTAAAACATACCCAGTTATATTCCATTGGGTGTAGCCCAAATGTACTGGCTTTAATGAGCACCTGCATATAATGACCACCAGAATGAGTTTTTTTCATGAACACATATATCTACTCTCTCTCTGACAGAGAGTTATTAAATCAACCAATAACACAAGAGGAAATATTAGGGGTAATTAAAGGGTTAAAGGGAGCTAAGTCACCAGGGCCAGATGGATTCCCAGCGGAATATTATAAAGCATATACTGAAGAATTGGTACCACATTTAACAGAGTTGTTTAATGAAATATACACTAAGCAAAAAGTCCCACAAACCTGGAAGGTATCAGAAATTATTACTATACCAACAAAGGGAAGAGATTTAACAGAACCAGGGTCATACAGGCCTATTAGTCTATGTAATCAGGATTACAAAATATTTACAAAAATTTTAGCGAAAAGATTGGAAACAATAATGCCAAAAATAATTAAAGAAGATCAATATGGATTTGTGAAGGGAAGAAAAATTGGGGATCCAATAAAAAATGTGGTAATCGCAATGAATCATGCAAATTTGAATAAGGAAAAAATTGGAATTCTTAAATTGGATGTTTACAAAGCCTTTGATAAGGTCAATCACAAATTTCTATTAAATGTATGTCAACAGTTGAATATGGGGGAAAACTTTTGTAAAACATTGCAGCAACTATATAGTAACTGCAAGGCAAGAGTAAGGGTTAACGACAGAAGGACAGGAGAGATACCCATTTTAAATGGTACAAAACAAGGATGTCCATTATCCCCCACTTTATTTGTAATAGCGATAGAAATACTAGCTGAAAGTATTAGGAATAGCACCAAGTGGACAGGATATAAAATAGAAAAGGAGGGAGGGGAAAAGGAAGAAATAAAGCTGAATCTCTTTGCTGATGATGCAATGATTATTACAAATCAACCATTAATCATGATAAAAGATATGATAAAAAAATTAGAAGAGTTTAAGAATATATCTGGATTATTTGTTAATATCAAAAAGTCAGAGATACTATGTATTAACACCCCACCAAAAGAACAATTGGAGATTAGGAAAATATCAGGATTAAAATTAGGATCAAAGAAGCTAAAATATTTAGGAATATGGATATACAAAAATCCAAAGAGTATCGTTAAGGGGAATTACAAACAGAAGTGGAAAGTAATAGAGAAGCAACTTAAGAACTGGGAAGGGAAAACATTAACAAGAGTGGACAGAATAAGGGCATTGAAAATGTTCATAATACCGAAATTATTATATTTACTCCAAACCTTACCAAACACAGTAGAGAGGAAAACATTAAAGACATGGGACAGAAGAATAAGAATATGGGCAGTTGGCAGGAAAAGACCCAGAATAAGGGAGTCCAGGGAGTCCCAGCAGCAGTCCCAGCGGCTGCACAGCAGCGGCTCGACCTCCCACAGATCCCGAATGGGCCACCAGCACTCACCGGTAGGTTCTGGGGTCGTGGTTTGTCAAGGGGGGAGGGAGGGAGAGGAAGCCAGCCGCGTTGGAATGGCGGCGCTCCCTTGTCGCCTTCACCTTCGCTTTTCCGGTCCCTATCCTTGGCTCCCCAGCTCTCTTCAGACCCATGGGGTTTAGGTCTCTCTTCCCCGTTTTAGGATGGTCTCGGGGGGGGGGGGGGGTCGACCGGATTCCCCCCGATTGAATTTTTCAGACGGCGCAGCTCAGCGTTTTGCTGCTGACCGCCATAACCGGAACCGGAACCGGAACCTGGAAGGAGGTGCTGCGTCCTCGGCGTCCTTTGCGGCCTTGCTGCTGGGGCAGCGGCCAGGGCCCGAGTTGGAGCGCGGAGGAGCGCGGAGGAGGGAGGGAAAGAGCGACGAGGCCGTCCCATCTGCGGCCTGGCAAAGAGCGCTCCCCCCCGGCAACCAGACCACCGCCGGAGCCGCGGCCCGAGCAGCCGCCGGAGCCGCCCGGGAAGAGGAGCTGCCGCTCCCGCCCCCTCCGCAACATCGCGCTGCCATCACCTGCAGCCCGCTGCTGAGGCAGCTGTCGGAGCCAGAGGGGAACGGAGAGAAGAGCCAGAGCCTCCAACTGCGGCCTTGCTGGAACGCTCCCTCTCACCAACCGGGCCACCCGCTGGGGGCTACCTAGGAGGTGGAGCTGCCACGTCCGCCGCCTCCGCAGGACCGCGCCGCCGCCATTGCGGCCTTGTCTTTGGGCAGCTGCTGGAGCCACAGAGAGGAGAGGTAGAGCGCCAAGGCCGCTTCCATCTTTGGCCCTGTTGGAGCGCTCCCTCCTGGAAGCCAAGCCACTCGCGAACCTCTCTCCTGAAAGCGCTCCCTCCTGGAAGCCAAGCCGCCCGTGAGCCGTCACCCAACGCCGCTGCTCTTCACCATCTGGGCCTACCATCGGCGAAGCTGCTTATAAGGGCTGTTGCCGGCCGCTGCTCCTTACCATCTGTGCCTATCATCTACGAGAGCGGGCGACGAGGGCTGTTTGCCGGCCGCTGCCCTCTACCACCCAGGCCTTTCCATCTGAGCCTTACCTCCTGTGAACTTGGCCACGACTGCGCAGCCATTCCATCAGACCGCATAGCAGCTTCTTTGCTGCCATTTACTTAGCAAAGTGTGATTAACCATCTGTGCTGCCCCATTCCCGAGTTATCAACACCGGAAGCCTATCCGCTGGTTTACCAACCGTCTAGTCTACCGGGGTCATAGCAATTATTTAGTTTAATATCAACTAGCACTTTCCTGGTAGTCAGTTGTTGCTATCTGTCATCATCGAAATAAGAACATGTTAGAGCACCTAGGCACCTGCCATCTGCTGCTAGATTGCACCAGCACTTTCGCCCCTTCCCTGCTCCCTCTGTGCCGCACTTTATATCGCTAAGTAGAGCACTTTAGACCTAGCACTTTATTAATGTGCCTTTGAATTTGTGTGTCGCTGCTAAGTAATTTACGAACATTGACGCCCACCGACGGACTGCTCCTGAAATTTATGCACTTTAAGTCCTAGACTATTGAAGCAGTCGGAATATCGACTACCATCCATATTGCTGCTACCCATGTGGTTCCCTGCCCCCCTTTGTGTACTGTTTTTGTTGCTCTGGGGTTACGGAGGGGGCAGAAGAGGAGGTGGCCCGGAGCCTGTGATTAATAGTGTGGTGGGGAGGGGGGAGGGGGGTGAGGGGAGATGCTGGCAAATACCAATAAACCTAACAACAAGCGTAGGAGAAAGTAATCCTATGGCTCATAACTGCGGCATGGAGGGGGGGAGGTGTTCCACTAGCCGAGGGGCCCCCATAGAGGTCGTGGTGGGAAGGAGGAGATGCGGGAGGAGGAGACCTCGAATTCGGCCTAATTCGGACCGCTTTTCCAAATTAACTATTCCCAATAGGTCTCCTAAGGTATTGCGGTGTAACCAGGTGAGCGGGCCCTCTGGCTTGAAGGTGGTGTTGTTGAACGCCAGGTCTGTCAACGGAAAAACAACTTGGATTCAGGACTTAATCCTGGAGGAGCGGGCAGACCTGGCGTGCATCACGGAAACCTGGTTGGATGAAGCGGGGGGCGTAAATCTCTCCCAGCTTTGTCCCCCAGGTTTCTCCGTGCAACACCAACCAAGAGCCGGAGGACGGGGAGGCGGAGTCGCAGTGGTCTATAGAGATTCCATCCATCTAACCAGGAGCCCCATCCCGCAGACCACAAATTTTGAATGCGTTCACCTGAGGGTGGGTGACCGGGACAGAATAGGGATTCTGTTAGTGTACCGTCCACCTCGCTGCACTACAGTCTCCCTACCTGAGCTAGCGGGGGTGGTCTCGAGCCTGGCGGTGGAGTCCCAACGGCTTCTTGTGCTGGGGGACTTCAACATCCACGCCGAGGCAACCCTCACAGGTGCAGCTCAGGACTTCATGTCCGCCATGGCAACCATGGGGCTGTCCCAACAAATAACTGGCCCCACCCACTGTGCTGGACACACATTGGACTTGGTTTTCTGCCAGGGATGGGAGCAGGGTGGCGGTGTGGAGGAGTTGTCCATCTCTCCGTTGCCGTGGACCGACCACTTCCTGATTAGATTTAGACTCACTGCGCCCCCTAACCTCCGCAAGGGTGGGGGACCCATTAAGATGGTCCGCCCCAGGAGGCTAATGGATCCGAATGGATTCCTGACGGCTCTTGGGGAGTTTCCCGCCACCGCGGTAGGTGATCATGCCGAGGCCTTGGTCGCTCTCTGGAATGGGGAGATGACCAGGGCCATTGACAAGATCGCTCCGGAACGTCCCCTCTCAAGTAACCGAGCTAAACCAGCCCCTTGGTTTACCGAGGAGCTGGCAGCAATGAAGCGAAGGAAGAGGGTTCTAGAGAGCGTGTGGCGCTCGGACCCAAGCGAGTCAAACCGAACACGGTTTGTGTCCTTTTTAAGGGCATATGCCGCGGCAATAAAAGCCGCAAAGAAAATTTTCTTTGCGGCCACTATTGCGTCTGCAAAAAACCGTCCGGCGGAGTTGTTCCGGGTTGTCAGAGGTCTTTTAACTCCCCCTACTGCAGGTGGGAGCCCTGACAACTCGGCAGCGCGCTGCGAAGCATTTGCTCGGTTCTTTGCAGACAAAGTCGCTTTGATCCGCTCTGGGCTGGACGCCACTTTAGATGCAGTCTCTGTGGATGTGACACAAGCACCTGCTTGTCCAATTTTGTTGGATTCTTTTCAGTTTGTGAAACCCGAGGATGTGGACAAGATACTTGGAGGAATGAGACCCACCACGTCCATCCTAGACCCCTGCCCATCCTGGCTTCTGAAGGAGGCCAGAGGGGGATTGGCCGAGTGGGTAACGGTGGTGGTTAATGCCTCCCTCCGGGAAGGCAAGATTCCAGCGAGCCTAAAACAGGCTATTGTAAAGCCGCTGTTGAAGAAACCATCACTCGACCCCACTAAATTGGACAACTTTCGGCCTGTTTCCAATCTCCCCTTCTTGGGCAAAGTCATGGAAAGCGTGGTGGCCTCACAACTCCAGGTATTCTTGAGAGACACGGATATTCTGGATCCGGCACAGTCTGGTTTCAGACCGGGACATGGTACCGAGACGGTCTTGGTCGCCTTAGTGGATGATCTGCGCCGGGAGCTAGACAGGGGGAGTGTGTCCCTGTTGGTGCTCCTGGACCTCTCAGCGGCCTTCGATACCGTCGACCACGGTATCCTTCTGGGGCGCCTTGCAGAGATGGGTCTTGGGGGCACTGCTTTGCAGTGGCTCCGGTCATTTCTGGAGGGTCGTACTCAGAAGGTGTTGCTGGGGGACTCCTGTTCAGCGCCACAGCCGTTGATCTGTGGCGTTCCTCAGGGTTCCATCTTGTCCCCCTTGCTGTTTAACATCTACATGAAGCCGCTGGGTGAGATCATCCGGAGTTTCGGGGTGCGGTGTCATCTGTACGCAGATGATGTCCAACTCTGTCACTCCTTTCCACCTGCTACTAAGGAGGCCGTCGAAGTCCTGAACCGGTGCCTGGCCGCTGTAACGGTCTGGATGAGGGCGAACAAACTGAAACTAAATCCAGACAAGACAGAGGTACTCCTGGTCAGTCGCAGGGCCGAACAGGGTATAGGGTTACAGCCTGTGCTGGACGGGGTCGCACTCCCCTTGAAGGCGCAGGTTCGCAGCTTGGGTGTGACCCTGGACTCATCGCTGAGCCTGGAGCCTCAGGTTTCAGCGGTGACCAGGGGAGCATTTGCACAGCTTCGGCTCGTGCGCCAGCTGCGCCCGTATCTTGGGAAGTCTGACTTGGCCACGGTGGTACACGCTTTGGTCACATCCCGCCTCGACTACTGCAACGCTCTCTACGTGGGGCTACCCTTGAAGACGGCCCGGAAGCTTCAGCTAGTCCAGCGCGCGGCAGCCATGTTGCTAACGGGAGCAGGACGCAGAGAGCATACAACGCCCCTGCTGTCCCAGCTCCACTGGCTGCCGATTCGCTACCGGGCCCAATTTAAGGTGTTGGTGTTATCCTACAAAGCCCTAAACGGTGCCGGCCCAAAATACCTTGCAGACCGCATCTCGGCCTATGAGCCCACGAGGGCCTTGAGATCATCCGGAGAGGCCCTTCTCTCGGTCCCGCCTGCCTCACAGGCACGTCTGGCGGGGACGAGAGAGCGGGCCTTCTCGGTGGTGGCCCCCCGGCTGTGGAACACCCTCCCTGCTGAAGTTAGGCAGGCGCCCTCTTTGATGGCCTTTCGTAGGGGCCTGAAAACATGGCTCTTCGAGCAGGCCTTCAATTGAGTGCATCTTGAACGACTCTGGAATGGACTAGGACTATGAATTTTGGCTACGACCCCGGGACTAGACGAAGCGGACTTTTAGTATAAGTATATGTTATGTTTGTATTGTCTGGTTTGTGTTGTCCTGACTTATTGTACACTGTTTCTTTGTGTTGTTGTTCACCGCCCCGAGTCGCCCTCGGGCTGAGAGGGGCGGTCAATAAATGCAAATAATAAATAAATAATAAATAATAAATGGTTAAATGCAAAAGAAGAAGAGGGAGGCTGGGGGATCCCAAGTCTGGAAGTTTATCATGATGCATTTCAAATCCAAAGATTGCTGGAAATACAGTATACGGAAAAAAAATGGGTAAATATGGAGAAGATAATAAATAATATTAAAGGAAAAGAAATAATATTTAGGGAATGGAAGAGGAGAGAGGAAACAGAACTTAAGGAACCCTTTAAAGGAACAGTAAAAGTGTGGAAAAAAAGAAAGAAGAAGTTAAATCCAGGTAATGAGAATAAGATGGCAACTATATGGCAAATGAATTATAATAATGATGAAATGATAGGCAGAACATTGAGACTGATTGAAAGCAGAGGGAAAAGGTTAGTAGAGGATCTATATACAGAGGATGGAAACCCCGTAGAACAAAAAGAAATTCAGAATTGGATAGGGTCAGGGAATTGGATTCAAAGCTGGGCTATAAGACAGGAAATTTTTAGACGGAGGGGGAAAATTAGAGAACAGGATAGTCCATTTGAGAAGGTGATTAGGAAATGTTTGAGAGGGGAGAAGAAAGTGGCAGGAGATCTGTACGACCAAATTATAACAGTAAAAGAAGAAATAATAGAGGAAATTTTCCAAACATGGAGATTGGATATGGAAATTGAGAGGGAAGACATCCAAAGGGAAATAAGTAATATAGCAAAAGAAAAGTATAATGTATTAAGGGAAGCAAGAAGGAAAATGTTACAAAAATGGTACAGAACTCCTGCACAACTTTCACGCTTTGTACCAGGGATCAAGGATAGGTGTTGGCATGGCTGTGAACAAAGAGGGGTGTTTAATCATATGATATGGGAATGTGATCAAGTGCAAGAATACTGGAAAAGGATTGAAGGGGAAATCAATAGAATGTTAAACTTACAAATAGTAATAATTAATAGAAATATACTACATGGACGAATAGCAGGAGTGAAGAATATACAAAAGGAAAAAATGGTTGACAAATTAATCGCTTGTGCACAAATTGTTTTAGTGAGGGGTTGGAAAGACAAAACAAAATGGACGCTGATTAATTGGTATAACTATATAGTGAATATGTTAAATGTGGAAATAACAAATTGCAAATGGAATAATATAGATAAAATTGAAAAGGTTACAATAACTAAGAGGATGTGGGAACCAGTTCGGAATTATTTAGAGAATGTGTTAGGATGTGGAGCAGAAAAATTAAGACTGAGACTGATATTTCAAATGTAACTTCTGTAGTTTGATGTATAAATGGCATGTACAAGGAGGGGAGGGTGGGAGTGGGAAAAACCAATAAAACAATTAAAAAAAAAACCACATATATCTACTCCAACCTTGGTGTTGATTCTTGCAAAACTCACCCCGTTTTCTGTATACCTTAATAGTATCCACTGTAGAAATGATGGAAAGAAACGGGCACATCAAGAACCAGCAAAACAGATAGAAAAGGGATTTAACCATCTAGTGTCGTTTGTCATAACTACTTAACATGAAGAGAATACCAGTGGCAAATTGTTTTAGATATAATCGCTGTGATCTCTGTAATTGAAGATGTACAACCCCATCTCTGAGAATTACTTTGACAAGCATTTTTGAAAAAGTATATTTCAAGTAAAATAGTTGTATGTGTCCATAAGACTTTACTTTTTAGATAATTGTCCTTTTTTCCAATGAGACATATTTTCTATTAGAATGTATTCAAATCAGTGTGTGTGTTGAGTGTCCATTCTCCAGGACCTCTTCAAACATGTCGCTAGAATCGCGGCGGATTGTGGGAACCTCACGCCCCACACCATTCTGGCTTCTCCCTGCTTTATCACATAATGGGAAGCGTCCACTGGTCGGCTTGCCCTGTTAAGGGCAATGCAAGCATGGGAAGCCTCCCGTGTTGCTGCTGGCAGCTTTTTTTGGCAGCAACTCTGGTTCTGCAGCAGTTTTGCCACGGAGCTGCCCCAAAAGTACTATTCCGGTGTGTAAATGAAGTGGCAGGCTCTGTGACAAAGCTGTTGTGGAACCAGAGTTGCGCCAAAATTTGCCCCATGTGAAGAGATCCCAAGAAGTGTCGTGTTTATATTAATAGGATGCAAGATGCTTCATAGATTGTATGTTCCCACTCCATATGTATCTTTCAGTTAGAAAATTGGGTCTGTGTGGAAGTTGGAAGATAGATTACTGATTAACTGCTGAATGTGATTACAAAAAGAGAAGCTTGTCAAAAGTAATCATTTGCATTTTATTTAAAAGAGTTTTGTCTTAAACTAAGCTCGTGATAGTTAATCTATTACACCATCTTATTTACTGTCTGTGTGCGATTTCTTAACAATTTTCGCATATGAAGCCAGAGCTGCTCCTCTGTATTTTAAGAAGTATTTAACATGTACCATATGGCCACTGTAAAACTATATTTTGTTAAAACTATACTTGGTAAAGAGTTATTACATCTGAATGGGCTCTGTGAGAATATGAGAAATACTTTGTACTTTACAAATACAGTTTTTTCTGTGTGGAGTAGAGAGTGTTTTGTGGTAATGTTTGTTCTTTTTGATTTACATGGCTAGAGATCAATCCAATAAATTGGATTTTGGTGAGATTAAGAAAAAGGATACTAGAATAGATGCTTATTCAAAGAGATGACGATTCATAATTAGAGCCTGTTGATCATATTTAGAGAGATTGAACACTAGTCATTTCTTACCTGGCTGTTACAAATGGTAAGAAGCTCTTGGTTATTAAACACAGGTGGGGTTATTGAAACCTTTGGGGGTTGTCAGCACACTGTTGGACTGGAATCGAAAAATATGAGCCAGTTAGCTTTAAACACTTCAGTATAACTGTGAATTACTATAGCATCTGTTATATGAATCCAAATTTCATATAAAATAGTTGTGTTGTATACACAATAAACCATTCATTCATTCATACTCACAGTTAATAATTGGGGGGGGGGGGGGGGGGTGTGTGTGAAACAACAGGAAGTGAGAGAAATCTACCCCTCAGAAGGGAAATTCACTCCTGGAAGAGTTATGGGGAAAAGGTCTCCACATAAGCTTTCTAACCAATCCTTTTTTTCCACAATAAACCAATTTTTTTCAAAATCCAATTATCACAGGAGCAGAAAGTGAAGTGAAATCTTATAAACAGGGTCACAGACAGCAAAACAAACACTACAGGGGCATTAACCCTTCTCTGTGCTATCCAAGATTAAAACAGATATATTTTTGGCTGGAATTACACTTAAAAATGCACCTGTTCTAACTTACAAAAAAATTCAACTTAAGAACAAACCTACGGAACCTATCTTGTTTGTGACTTGGGGATTGCCTGTACTTTAGAAGGAAATTCTGGCCTGTCTACTTTTTTTGTCTAGCTAGCTAATGCTGCTGGAGCTTCAGGCCTGCCAATGGTGTTTTCTAGGAGAAAAAAAAGTGATGTTAGTTAGGAAAATATTGTGTCTTCTTCTCATATGCTTTCTGACAATTTGGAAATGATGGTTGGTTGACTTGTTGTCCAGTTTGGTGGTTTCACTGCTGAGAAAAAATGAGGCAGAAACATAGGAAATGCTAATGGGTTTGAGGGATCAAAAAAGTTAATATAACAAACTCTGATAGGAATGCCTGGTTAAAAAAAAGACTGTCCCACTAAAAAGTTAATGAAGGGACCTGTAGATTGAGGGTAAACTGACCAAAAGTCAATGCTGATGAGGATTTTACCATAATGGCTTACAATAGATTTAACTGATGATCAGATATTGCTTGATAGTATTACAAAGGTATCTCTAAATATACCAGCTTAGTCACATATTTGTGTCAGGTGGTTCACAAAATCCAGTTCATTTTTTTAATTAAAAAAATTCTCAAGTTTCATTCTCTATAAATCTTCAGGAATTAAACACAGATGAACAGAAATCTTCCAACAGTCTGAATTGCCTTTCTACCACCAATGAAATAAGTTTGCTTGAAGAGAAAGACTCTCCACATGTGAAAAAAGCTAAATTGGACATTGATACAAGAAACAGATTAACAATCAAAGAATCAAGTATTCCAAATAACAATTTACAGCTCAAGAACACAAAATGTACTTCTATAGATGACAGTAAAACAGAGACTGAGAGTGAACCAGAAGAAGGTGAAATTACAGACTCTGAACAAGAAGAATATAGCAGTGAAGATGAAGTGTCAAGTGATGACACTGTAAATTCAGAAGATAATGACAGCGAAGGTGAATTACGGATTTTTTTAAACCAAGTATTCCCAAATAATTGCAAGTTGAGGAACAAACAAAACAGATACTGTAATGGCAAAAACTTAAATCTACAAGTTTGAATTAAGGTGACAAAATCAGTGTCTGCACTGAAATTCCAAAACATTGCCCAATACAGTCTCTCCGTTGTATAATGTTCCAGTATTTAATTAAATGTGGATTGTAGTATTGTAAAAATCTTGTTAGGTATCACATGTACTATACAAACTGCATAGCTAATAATTGGACTATTTAGATGACATGGTGTTGAAATAGACTATTTTCCTACTTGCTTGGTCCACACTGTGAACAAAACATGTCTTTTGCTGCCTTCCTCTGGAATATAGCATTCCTAAAGGTGGTTCATTTCTGTCTTGTTATTATTACATATTGCTCATAAGAATATAAGCATAACTAACCTGGAGCATTCAAGAGGGCTATTTAAGCCTGCTTTCTGTTCCTACAGCGGTCAATCAGATACCAATTGAGTGCATAGCAGGATATAACAGTACCCTCCTTTTGCACCCCTCCCATAGTATCTGCCATTGAAAGGCATATAGATTGTTAAGCAAGTGGTAGGTACTTACAGTGATAGGTAATTTCAAAAAATTCTACCTCATTTGAATACATTTCTAGGTGTTAGTGGAGTGGTCAGGGTTTTTAGAAAATCTTGAAAATAACTCATAGTATTCCTCACAAGAGCTGTTCTCTCAGGTGTAGCAGCTTTCCTTTTCACCCAATGTGCCCATATTATCTCTGGACCATTTTGCAAATTTAGTATTGGCTTGCTTTCTGCCTTTAGAAGTAGTGGGGCTTCTGTCTATTGGCTTTGATTACTACCAGAAACTCTTTTTAATGTTGCTTTATCTGCTTTTTTCACATATATAACCAAGATGCATTTCTCTGGCCCAACAGCAATAATTCCTGTGGTCAGTTGATGGGTTGCTGGATGTCCAAACTTTTTGAAATATGCTCAATTAATTGAAATAGTTTGATTCATTGAGCCATCTGTTTAACCCTGTCTTCCTCAACCTGATGCCATCCATAGTTGGAATGTTGTTGGTACAATGATAGTTTAGCGTTGCATTATTCTAGTGCTCGCACTTCCTCCCCAGTAGCACAGGAAAGCTGTGATTATCATAAAAGGATATCACAGCCATCTCTGAGCCACTTGTATCTGAATGCCTGGAGCCAAGTTAGTCCAAGAGTGATGGCTTACCAGGGTTGTCCAACCTTCCACCCTCCAGGTGTTTGTGCCCCCAACTCCCTGAAGCCCTAGCCAGCTTATCGAGTCCAACTCTGAGGGGTGATGCTCATCTCCATTTCTAAGCCGAAGAGCTGGCATTGTCCGCAGACACTCCCTAGGTCATGTGACCAGCATAACTGCAGAGTGCCGTTACTGTCCTGTCAAAGCGGTACCTATTGATCTACTCACATTTGCATGTTTTCGAACTGCTAGGTTGGAAGAAGCTGGAGTTAACAACGGGAGCTCACCCCATCCCACAGATTCGAACTGCCAACCTTCCGGTCAGGTGGTTCAGCAGCTTAGCAGTTTAACCTGCTGTGCCACCACGCCCCACGCCCCCCAACTAAAACTACCACTAAGTGGTATTCAGAAAGTTGTTACTGTTGCCAAATTTTTCACAACCCCATTTTCTTTTATGGGGCACATTTAAGCACTGGTCTAGCACATCTTGAAGGCACCAGTTCGAGGAAGCATGGTTTTAACAGATTTAATGACTAAGCTGTATACTGATAGTTTGAAAATAAAAAGAGCTTACAAAATAATTGCTATTTTCCCTTATGGTTCTTTTTTTTAATTGTTGTAGATATTGACAAGATCTGGCCGCCTTGTATTAGAGTGATTGTAGTAAGATCACCTGTACTCCAGATGGGATCTCTATATATCATCACAGCTGACAAACCTGCCACAATTGGAAGGTAATTCAAGTGCATGTACAAGAGAGAACAGAACTGGCTGTTTTCATTTTATTTGAAATGCCATAGATTCCCACTTATAATGAAACTAAAATATATACTGGTTATGATAAATTCATTTAGTTACTTTTCATATAACATTACCCAACTAAAAAGTATTGGACCAACATTTTATCTGGTTCTCATATAGTAGTATATGAGGAATAGGTGCTGAGCAGTTGAACAAAAGGAATGGTGGTGTGGAATTTTGTTTGAATGGGTATGTAAAGCTACCAGCCAAAAGCAAAATTATGTGTTGATTCAGATGTGCATTAACAGAAGAAAGCGGCCAAACACTTTCTCATGTTTCCAACCTATCTGTAGTCCATTCAAATTAATATTCTGGTGGTTAAGTGCCCCTGTTGATTTTGTTAGAATCTGGCATCAGGGGTAGGTAACTTTCTGGATACACTTCCCTGTGTTGTGTTTAAGAACCAGTACTGCACATGTTTTGTATTTTTTTTCCACTAGCTCATTCAGCAGTAAATTATTATACAAGGCCATCATAAAAGGTAAAGGTTTCCCTTGACATTGTCTAGTTGTGTCCGACTCTGGGGGATGGCGCTCATCTCCATTTCTAAGCATAAGAGACGCCGTTGTCCGTAGAAACCTCCAAGGTCATGTGGCCAGCATGACTGCATGGAGCGCCATTACCTTCCTGCTGAAGCAGTACCTATTGATCTACACACATTTGCATTTTTTCAAACTGCTAGGTTGGCAGAAGCTGGGGCTAACAGCAGGAGCTCACCCCACTCCCTGGATTCAAACTGCCAACCTTTTGGTCAACAAGTTCAGCAGCTCAGCTGTTTAACCTGTTGCGCCACTAGGGGCTCCTTTTCATACTGAAACTAAATATAGCATTTCAACAGTTCTCCTTGTAACTCTTGTTCTGGGAAGAATTAGAGATTATTTACTAGAGATTTATGTCCTTCCATAAACTTCTAATTCCACTGATAAAACTGCACTGTTGATAACTTAAGGTAGTCTCAAGCCATTTCCTGAAGTTCCTTAATTATTGCATCCTTTTACAGAGCGAAAACTATGGAACACACACTCCAAATTCCAGAAGTGGGTGTTAGTAAGGTAAATTAATTCATGATGGAATTCCATATATAATTTAAAGTATATTAAGGAAATATAAAAATGATTAAGT
Organism: Anolis sagrei; assembly: GCF_037176765.1. NCBI lineage: Eukaryota > Metazoa > Chordata > Lepidosauria > Squamata > Anolidae > Anolis > Anolis sagrei. Next base: position 264,758,562 of record NC_090022.1, read on the forward strand.
TACTGCATTTTAAATATCATACATTGTTAAAGAACAGCTTATCCTTTTTTTGTTTCCTTTTAGTTTCACGCAGAAGTATATTTTGATCACGAATTGCAAAGCTATGTTCTTGTGGATCAAGGCAGTCAAAATGGTACTGTTGTTAATGGAAATCCAATTTTGCAGGTGAGCATTAAAAAGGGGAACGTATTGTTCAATGCTGTGGGTTTGCCCAACAAGAGAAATTGCCATATCTTCTCTTTGAACATTCTGTGTCCTTGCAGTGCTGTTACCACTTGCATTTTCTTTATGATATTCCATGTTGTTTATTCTCCTTTTTGAAGCTATAGCCGCCAAGCCTTTTATCAATATTTACTTTCTGCATCCTGGATCTTTCTTTTTCTTTCTTTCTGCCTATAGCCCAAAGCAAAAAGTGAGCCCCAAGTTTTGGAACATGGAGATGAAGTGAAGATTGGGGAAACAGTATTATCCTTTCACATACATCCTGGCAGTGAAACCTGTGATGGATGTGAGCCAGGGCAAGTGAGAGCCCATTTACGCCTTGACAAGAAAAACAAATCTTCTGGTAAGTGATAAACTATTGGTTATTAACATCTCATGGCCAACTTCCAGGGGAAATACATAGATGAAAACATATACATAATAAGATATTTTTTAATAAAATAAATGCTTCACCAATTAAACATAAAGCAAAGTAAGCTTTGTTGGGTTGCTGTGAGTTTTCTGGGCTGTATGGCCATGTTCCAGAAGCATTCTCTCCTGACATTCCACCCACATCTATGGCAGGCATCTTCAGAGGTTGTGAGGTTTATACAGACCTCATAACCTCTGAGAATGCCTGCCATAGATGTTGGCGAAATGATATGAAGGCACACAAGAACAACAACAACAACTTATACAATGCACAACCACAGATTGACCCCAGGGTTCCTGTACGTTTTTTGGGCTTTATGGTCTTGTTCCAGAAGCATTCTCTCTCGACGTTTCACCTGAATCTATTGCAGGCATCCTCAGATGAATCGTCATGAGAGAATGCTTCTGGAACATGGCCATACAGCCCAGAAAACTCACAACAACCCAATGATTCCAGCCATGAAAGCTTTGTTGGTTTCTAGTAAAAACCCCAAATCCTTACACAAACAGTATCCTTATCATGTGTGTATGTGCTTTCAAGTAAGCAGCTGACCTATGGTGACCTAATGGATTTCATAGCATTTTGTTAGCCAAGGAATACTCGGATATGGTTTTGCTAGTTCCTTCCTCTGAAATTTAACTCAACGGCACCTGGAATTCACGGCTGTTCTCTAATACAAGCACTAATTAGGGTTAACCCCAGCTTAGCTCCCAAGTTCAGATGGGATCTGGTGACACAAATATACACATTGAGCATAGTCTTTGGTCAAGATGAGAAGGAGGGGAGGATGTTATGGTCCCAAAGTCTGGACGATCCGAATCCTAACAGGAAATAAAGGATGAGACACAGATATAAATGGTGGCTGTAGTTAGGGCTTGTCTGTACTGGCCCTATACTCTGGTTTCAATCAGAAACAATTCCTGGAAATTCAAATGACATTCGGGGCATCCTGTGTCTAACACAGGGTAAAACTGGTTAACCAGTATTACCCTGTGTTAGAAGTCAGGGGATGCTATGAAATTTTGACAAACGTCTGAAGCAGCCCCACCCTCCTGGGTTAGTGTAGACAGCTGGGCCGGCTCTAATTTGAAGCAGTCCATTGTCCACATGGCCAAGCACCACCAACCATGTTTATCTGTTGCAATGCTCCAGCCTAGCCCTGGATTTGAGTGTCTGTGTAACTCCTCTCTTAGTCTGATTAGATTCAGGCATTTTGTGCAGAATATTTATTTATTTATGACATTTATATGCCGCCCTTCTCACCTCGAAGGGGACTCAGAGTGGCTTACAAGATATATATGCATACAATATATTATATTAGCATAGTCCAATATCAGTATTAAATATTACTATATTGTACTATACCATTATAGTATAGCAAATTTCCACCTCTGAAGCAGTCTTTTTCTTATCTGATTGTCTTCTCTGGATGGACATTTTACTGCAATCTTTTTTTAAAAGTGAAATTCTCTTCCCTGCTTTTTAGTTGGTCTTTCATTGACAAAGGAAGAAAAAGAATTAATTAGAAGAAAAGAATTGAAACAGATACGTGTAAAATATGGCTTACAAGTAAGTCTCCTTTTTTTAAAAAAAAAAGTTTGGATTATACATACCATTTATCTTGCATATAGGCCAACCTCATGTTTAAAGTCCAAAACACCTGGAGGACCAAAGTTTGCTCATACCTGGTGTAGATACACCCCTAGTTTCTCTAGCATATATAAATGTTTAAGCCAAAGGCAGGTTACAGGTCAAAATTAGGCATTTTGATATGATTTATGAATTAGTCAAGGGTCATTCCCCAGAGAGGGGAAATTGCCAGCCCCATCTCACTGGGGAGTGGGGGAGGTCAGCTGCCTCTGCCCAGTTTAGGCCATTTTTCCCATTCAGGCATCCTAAGAGGCCAAAGTGGCATCATGTCAGAGAGCATAGAGAGGGTTGCTACTTCTTTTAGGTTCTCCTGGAATTGGCTAAGTTTTCACCTTTGGTCTCTTAGAGACTTAGAGATGGGAATGGTTCCTTTTTTATAAGATTTAATGTACTGTACTTTATCAGGTTTTTATGGCTGATTTTTGGACTAAAATTTCTAGAATTATATATGAGTTACAGCAAATGGATTTGAGAATCCCTTTCAAATAATTGCACTTTATAGTTAACATGTGTGGTGAGATAAGAATTTAAATAATGGCAATTGCCTTATGTGCCAGTTTTTTCAGCAACATGTATTTGGTTCTTTTAAAACAATAACCTCTGAATCTGGAAGTTTCATAAAGCCATAATTACTGGTTGACACTGACGATCCCATATCTTGATATTATGAGACATGGGACACAGGTTTTATAAACCTGCCATGTCTCCTTCTCCATTTTTTTCTCAACATTACCATATCTCCCTTTGTGAATCAGCTAAGAAGTTAAGATCATCTGGGGAGGCCCTACTCTCGGTCCCGCCCCCTTCACAAGTGCAACTGGTGGGGACAAGACTGGACCTTCTCAGGGCCCTTCCACACAGCCCTTTATCCCAAGATATCAAGGCAGAAAATCCCACATTATCTGAGTGTGGATTCAGATAACCCAGTTCAAAGCAGATATTGTAGGATTTTCTGCTTTGATATCCTGGGATAAAGGGCGGTGTGGAAGGGCCCTCAGTGATGGCCCCTCAGCTATGGAACTCCCTCCCTAATAAGGTCAGATCAGCCCCCTCCCTCCTGAATTTCAGAAAAAGGCTAAAGACGTGGATGTGGAATCAGGCGTTCAGTTAATAACCCACTAGAGAATTATGGAATAGTGCAATGACAGTATGATTTTGGATAACTTGATATTAACAAGTATTTTAAGGTTTGATATATTTTAAATATTATATTAAATATTATTATATATGTTATTATATATGTATGTTTTACATGGCATTGAATTGTTGCCTATATATGTAAGCTGCCTTGAGAAAGGCGGGGTATAAATAAGGTAAATAAATAAGGTAAATAAACATTAACTTTCCTCATAAGGAATGTATATAAACCCCCCTGCTTTCTTCACTACCTCTTCCTAAATTAAAAATTTGAGAAAACTAATATTTCCAAAATTGCAGACTAAGTATGGAACAATGTCCAGCAAACTGGTTTAACTGTAGCTACAAGTGCGTGCTTGTGTTATTGAATGTTTTCTTTGGGGGAAAAAATCACAGACATGATTTGTGTTTTGAAAAGAATACAGAATATGAAAATGATAAAGCTATAAAAAATCCAAATTACAAAGACAGAGCAGAAAAGCGGCGCGAAACAGTTGGGAGTGAAGGAAATTTTCACAGAGATGATGCTCCAGCCTCTATTCATGTGTAAGTCATTTTGATTTCTATTGTTTGGAATATATTGTTATTGTTATTCTCACACACTTGCATGTCATGGCCATTCACGAAGCATGTGTTATGCTTTTAGTAATCACAAATCAAATAACTTTGATAATATGCTTACAAATAAGTTTAATTGTCTAATTTAGTCATTGAAGTTGTTTTAGAAACACCTTTCCCGCAAATAATATACGCTTTCCTTCATTTTGTGTTTTTGTCTTTTGTTTTGACAGTGAAATTAGTGATAGCAACAGAGGTCATAAGATGTTGGAGAAAATGGGATGGAAGAAAGGAGAAGGTCTTGGAAAGAAAGGTGGAGGAATAAAGGATCCGGTACGTGTATTTCATTATGCAGATTCCATGGGAATTGCAATATTACGGAAATCATAATTATTTCTGAATAGTACCCACACATACATACATATAGAGAGGGAGAAAATAAGGACTTCTCTTCAGCTGATGTTTCTATGCCTGAGTAACTACCACTGTGCCAATTCTTGTAACTTTGGCACTTCTTGTGCCTTGTATTGTTAGCAGAAAGTACTGAAAAGATGCTTTATGCTACCTTTTGGGTAAATTGTTTTGCCGAATTGGGAAGAATTGATAAATCTTTTTTATTAATTGAATGATGGTGATGATACGTGTACGAGAACTATGATGGATGTAGGGAAACAAAAAGCAGGCAGCTATTCCAGATGTTTCCTATTTTGCATTATGTAAATGAACCTTGGGTAAATGAACAGACTGGACAGGCCTTTGTTATGTGTGGTATGGTTAGCCTGAAGTAGCTGTTTGAACTAGATTTATTATTTATTTATTTTGTTAAAATATTTACATCCCATCTATAGCATGGAATCTCAGAGCGGTAAACAGGAAAAACAAGTTTAAATTAAAAAAAATTAAACAGACAAAATGTGTACAATATATCATGGGAGATCAACTTGATAGGTTAAAATAGTTTGCAACCATGTAAACTTACCGAAGAAGTAATTGAGACCCCAAAGGCCTGAATAAAGTTTGGCACCAGAGTGAAAATAAAGTCTGTGACTATTAGATCTTTATGAGGACAGCAAACCATAAACAGGGAGCCATAGCAAAGAAGTTAAGAGCTGTTCCCATCAGTTATGGTTCACATGCCTAAAATATCAATATTATCATCATTATAACACCGTGCTTTCCTTTCTTAAATGAGACTCAAAGCAGCAGAAAGTGAAATTTGAAAGAAATATCAAGCCTTAACGACATGTTTAACTATAAAAAGAAAGGGTATTTGATAAACATTCAGTCTAAGTGGCCATTGCAAATTACATAAAAGTAGCAATATCTGATACTGTTCCTTGTTAGTATCTATCCTTTTAACATTATGGACTTTTTTTTAAAAAATGTAAGGATTATATTGTTTTGCATTAGTTTGCAACTAGCCACATTGGGTGCCCCAAACCAAAATGGCAGAGTAAAATTCATAACAAACACATTAAAAAAGTAGTTCTGTTTTCCACATGCTCAGCTCTCTTAAACCTGTCAAGGTTATGAAATAATTACATGTTAAACATATATTTATATGAATTTGATCTCTGACAGATCAAGCTTCAGCTGCACAGAAAACATGCTGGCCTTGGTTCAAGTGTTCCTATCGCTACTGAAGACATTCAGATCAGCAGCAGCAAGAACAAAAGAAATTGGGATAAAGCAAGAGAAAGATTTGCGGAAAATTTCCAGGACTCTAAATCTCAGAAGAACGTATCTAAGGAACTACAGAATGAAACTGATTTAAATAGTTAGAACACTGTTTTATTTTTTTGCTAAAGTATAAGTTAGATAACTTCAAGTATATTTCTTTTACAGTTGTATAGGCAGATCACCTGCAATCTATTATTTGGTTTATGTATTGTTTTTGTTTTACTTCTAAGTATAGGATATTAATGAATTAAAATGGTGCCAGATTTAATCAAAGGGATTTGAGATTGTGGAACAACCAAGTAATTTAGGAGAGATGTTATTTGCTCACTTAAATAGCAAATATTTTAGTCTGTTTTTAGACTGTGGATCTAACGAACTTCTATAAAATGAATCGCTGTATTATGTTCAAATTTGGTATCCTTAACATGAAAGAATCAGCAGTGGTCCACTTCTTTATGTATGAAATCATTGGACTTTCTAGAAGTTTACAAGAAAAACATCTATTGAAAATGTGTTATTGTTCTTTGAGATGAGGAAACAATGAACAAGAATGTTTCTCTCTCTCTCAAAAAGAACATGTTTTTTCTTCTGTGAAGAATTTGGGTAGCTTGTTCTGAAACTGCCATGATATCCAAAGCTGTTCTACACATTAAGAATTGAAAGTACACTCTTAGAGCAATATTTGTGGCAAAAACCAAATGGGGAGGTGTCAGGTGATTCCTGTACCCAAGGAGCCTCTTTGAAAACTTAGCATGCAAGCACAACTATAGCCTGTTCTTCCCAAAACCTACTAACACAATATGCAGGGAGATCTGAGGTAGAAATATTCACTTGTGCATTATGAAGTGGTACTTCTGATGTTCTGTACTGCATTATTCTTAACGGACATGAGCCTATTTGTTTCATTGGTAGTGCATGCATGCTAATGCAGATGACAAGGTAGGTGGGCAGGGGGCTGCTGGCTTTGCCACCTGTTTTTCAAATGCTGGATGGGACCACAGTGTCAAGTAACATGCAGTCAGTAGCTTGTTCTTTCTGCTGTCATCTCCCTGTGTACATGTACAAAAGGTGAAACCGCTAGGAGGGTGCCCCATCACATCCTAGCCAATGTGTAGACTAGCCTTAGTAGGGAGGCTGCACCTTCACGCCATGTGGCAGTAGGCCTTTACAAATTCACTGGAGTGGCTTGAGGTTTTCTGCTGACCGTCATTACTCTGTTAGGCCTATTCTGTATCCATTGCTGGCAATGGAACTTAGCCCAGTAATGTTTTTCTCTCTGTCCCAGAACAGAAAACTTATTTATTGAAATGTCAATAAAATAATGCTTTCAACTTACTTGGTGTCTACACTTCATGCTTCTCCTGAGTCTCATGTGTGCTCTGTTATGTTAACATTATTATAGCTTCTAATAGCATAGTTTCCTCAAGTGTTATTCTGCTTATTTAAAGATGCTGAATTGCTTAAACTGAATTACACCGTAGGAAGAATTCTCAACCCCCCCCCCCCCCCCCCCCCAAGCACTAACAAAATTCTGGAAGAGGCTAGAAATTCTAGTTTTGAGACTTGGTTTTGTGGTAAATATCATGGAAAGAAACCTTGCAACCTATTTTAAAAATTGATTGTTGGTCATGTAAGTTTTTTAGCATCAGTTCCCCTTTTAGGTCAGAAAAATCATGATCTGAGAAAAGACACAGAATTGCAAAAATATTTATTTATTTATTTACTATATTTATACCCCACCCTTCTCACCCCGAAGGGGACTCAGAATGGCTTACAAGTAGGCAACAATTCGATGCCGCATAAACAGACATACAAACAAACAAAAGCCATATACATTAAAAACCAAAAAGTTAAAAAAGATCTAGACATTAAAACCAATAATTAAAACCACACAATCCAAAATCATAGTCCAGGAGTCATTCCAGTCATAATTGACTTATTCCATATCCACTTCTTGCTCTGAATTATTGTTCAAAGGCTTGATCCCACAGCTATATTTTAATTACTTTCTAAAGGTCAAAGAGGAGGGAGCTGATCTAATTTTGCTGGGGAGGGAGTTACACAGCTGAGGGGCCACCACTGAGAAGGCCCTGTCTCTCATCCCCACCAACCACAACTGGGAAGGAGGTGGGACCAAGAGCAGGGCCTCCCCAGAAGATCCTAACTTCGAGATGGTTCATAGGGGGAGCTACGTTTGGACAAGTAAGCTGGGCCAGAACTGTTTAGGGCAGTGGCTCTCAACCTTCCCACACGCCTTGGCCTTCAACTCCCAGAAATCCAGAAAAATCGTGGTCTGGAAGGGAGGGTCTCTTCCAAATCTATGATTATATGAAATATTTAGAGTGGCAGGTTTAGAGGTGGCAGGGTTTATTTATTTAGCTATACTGAGCATGTAACTTGACTTGTTAGGTTTTTTAAAATGTGGAGGTATGTGTATTTTCTATGGTTTAGAACAGCTACGCCTCTACTAATGTATCAAAACTGACATGTCAGAACATTTTTCTTTTAATGAGATGGTGTTTTTTCTATCTTGCTTCCAAACACATGTGAGAACATTGTTGCAAGGCTCTTCCATCACAACTTCACAGCTTTCTTAACCTGTTGAGAGAAATAAATTTTAAGAATCTGTGTCCTGAGTTGAAACAGAAACATCTCATTGCCTCGTATGCAGAAAAAATAACAACTCTAAACAACTATGAATTCTTAATTTGCTCCCTTAAACAGATTTGGAAAAGCATGTATGCAACCAACAACCATGTTCCTATATGGTCAAAGGAACATGATTTGCGTTTGCACCATTTTGATTTTGGAGGTGATAACCAATAAATGCAGTACGTGCAACTGCCTTATTTTCTCAGTCCTCCGTAATGTGACCCTATGTTTCGCATATAACAATACAGTATTTGCTGTTGTGTGCCTTCAATTCAATTTTGGCTTATGATAACCCTAAGGCGACCTTACAAGGGGCTTTGGAATCACTACCTGGTGAGATTACGCATGCCCCCACCTTAGCAGATTTCAAGAAAAACTTTAAAACTTGGCTGTTCCGATGTGGCTTTGGAGAGTGACCATTTATCCCATTTCTGCCTGCTCCATCTATAGTGTTGACCCTATGATGCGCTTACCCCCGTCCTAAACTGAAAACCAACCTCACCGTTTATTCTTTCTGGGCTTCCCTCAATTACATATTTTCTTGTCCTACCTCATTTTACCTCGTCCATTCAGCCCACCCATTCTGTTCGATTTTATAGTGTTACCTTGATTTGTTTTATTTTGCTGCTGTACATATTTTATTGTGATGTAATTTTGTTGTCTGCATCTTGTATTTTATTTTGCTGTATTGTACTTTTGGGCTTGGCCTTTTGTTAGCCGCCTCGAGTTCCCTTTGGGGAGATGGTGGCGGGGTATAAATAAAGTGTACTATTATTATTCCTCACAGAATGTGTTCAGAATGGGTTCTGTTTATGTTTATTGATGTTTGATATTGCTTGTTTTTTTATGCTTATTTTAACCTATTTGTAAGCCACCCTGAGACCCTTTGGGGAGATGGAGGCAGGGCATAAAAATAAAGTTGTTGTTGTTATTATTATTTGAAACACAACAAGATGAGTCCACAGAAGACACTTTGCTGGCTGTTGAATTGGATCACACGTTGGACACTTCCCAAGTTTTATCGGTGAATAATGCGTGCAGATCCCAGTAAGGTGGCCTTCTGCAGCTGGCAGATGATAATTTTGTCAGCACCGATTGTGTTTAAGTGCAGACCTTTAGGCACTGCACCCAGTGTGCCGATCACCACTGGGACCACCTTTACTGGCTTGTGCCAGAGTCTTTGCAGTTCAATTTTTAAATCCTCATATCGTGTCAGCTTTTCCAGTTGTTTCTCTGCAATCCTGCTGTCACCTGGGGTTGCGACATCAACGATCCATACTTTGTTTTTTAACACGATTGTTGTTGTTATTATTTTATTATTTTGTCTTTGTCTTCCTCTGATTCTGAGAAAGTGGGCCCTTGTCCAAGGTCACCCGGAGGTTGCCAAGGCTGTTTAGGGATTCGAACCCTGGTCTCCAAGTGTTCCACCCCAATATTCAAAGCGCTGCACCACGTTGGCTCTCTGTAAGTGTATTTGCATGTATGTAATTGTGATTTCAAGCCAATGTGGTGTAATGGTTTGAGCACTAGACTATGGCTCTGGAGACCTGAGTTTGAATCCCCCACTGAGCCATGAAGACCCACTTTCCTCACTGAACTCTCTCACCCTGAAGCTGACAGTTGCAGACATGTAGTCGAAGGAGTAGAGATCTTGTAATTGGCAGAGAGTGGCCATGTGCCTCCAAGTCGCTTGCTGTAATTGGAATTCTCTGCCAGGGAGTTTTAGTGCCCTACCAAACTACATATTCCACAATTTCATACAATTCCACTACAGTAAATAACACTATGTAACAAAATTTGAAGAAAAAATGTGTTACTGTTTGAAAGTGTTAATTCCTGATTAATTGTGTGGAATGTGCTTTTGAAAGTAGTCACTATACTCTAAGAACTTTGTTTTTGTGACTGCCACAAACTATTGAATTGGTTGCGACTCGACATATTCATTGCAAAACTATAAACATGCTGCAGGGTGTCCCGTAACAACAGTTTTTCCCTAAGTTTTTATGATAGAATCAATTAGGTAATAATGGCATTCATAACCCAGGAACAAAAAATGTGAAGCATAGTATAAGAAATACAGACCTTAGAGCAGGCATGGGCAAATGTGGGCCCGCCAGGTGTTTTGGACTTCAACTCCCACAATTCCTAACAGCGAATTGCGGGAGTTGAAGTCCAAAACACCTGGAGGGCCCACGTTTGCCCATGCCTGCCTTAGAAGGTCTTAGGGTGCATCTACATCTACTCTGTAGACTTAACGCGGTTTTATACCACTTGAACTCAAAGCTCAAGGCTATTGAATCTTGGAAGTTGTAGTTCTGCAAGGTCTTAAGCCTTCCCCGCCAATGAGGGCTGGTGATTCCCAGGATTCCACAGCTTGGAGCCGTGGCAGTTAAAGCGGGGTCAAACTGCATTAATTCTACAGTGTAGATGCACACACCCCCTCTCTTAGTACTTTCCTTATTATACATACCTTCTTCTCTCTTCCCAAATGACTTCTTCTCGGGTCGGGTCTTCCCAAATCCACGTCGGCGCTTCCTTTTGGAAGGATTTATCTTCTTCGGGCATTTGCAGGCGATAGTTAGATAGCTAGGCGATAGATAGTTGCAAAAAGGCCAGCCGCGTCCTTGCTACAAACCAAGCGGAGCCATCTTGGCCTGCTGCAAAAGGGGAAGCGCGCCACGTGCTTCTTCTTAAAGGCACAGTGCCTGGTTTTGCTCGCTGGTTGCGGAAATGAGAGCCTTACCGGTACTTCAATGTCAGTGCTCTTCCAGCTCCAATCCCTCTCCAATGCCAGAAATACAGCTTAATGGTGTAACATTAGAAAATGTTGACCATTTCCGCTACCTTGGCAGCCACCTCTCCACAAAAGTCAACATTGACACGGAAATACAACACCGCCTGAGCTCTGCGAGTGCAGCAATTTTCCAAATGAAGCAGAGAGTGTTTGAGGACCGGGACGTCTGTAGGGAGACCAAGGTGCTTGTTTATAAAGCCATTGTCCTCTCAACCCTGCTATACACCTGCGAGACGTGGACTGTCTACAGATGTCACATGCAACTCCTAGAGCTATTCCATCAGCGCTGTATCCAAAAAATCCTGCAAATCTCTTGGGATGACAAGTAGACAAATGTCAGTGTGCTGGAAGAAGCAAAGACCACCACCATTGAAGCAATGGTCCTCTGCAATCAACTCAGCTGAGCTGGCCACGTTGTCCGAATGCCCGACCACCGTCTCCCAAAGCAGTTGCTCTATTCCGAAAATGGAAAATGGAATGTTGGTGGGCGGGAAAAGAGATTTAAATATGGGCTCAAAGCCAACCTTAAAAACTCTGGCATAGACACTGAGAACGGGAAAGCCCTGACCCTTGAGCGCTCCAGCTGGAGGTCAGCTGTGACCAGCAGTGCTGTAGAATTTGAAGAGGCACGAATGGAAGGCAAAAGGGAGAAACGTGCCAAGAAGAAGATGTGTCAAGCCAACCCTGACTGGGACTGTCTCCCACCTGGAAACCAATGCCCTCACTGCGGAAGAAGATGCAGATCAAGAATAGGGCTCCACAGTCACCTATGGACCCACCAATCTTGAAAGACAATCATACTCGGACGATGAGGGACTGCCTTAGTAAGTAAGTACTTCAATGTCAATACCCCATATACTCTGTAAGAATCATTTGGATGTCAATGTTTCATTTGTTATCCCTCTTATACATACATTTTTCATAACGCACAAATCTGTTTCTCTTCTTGTTGTTCATTCGTTCAATCGTCTCCGACTCTTCGTGACCTCATGGACCAGCCCAGGCCAGAGCTCCCTGTCGGCCGTCACCACCCCCAGCTCCTTCAAGGTCAGTCCAGTCACTTCAAGGATGCCATCCATCCATCTTGCCCTTGGTCGGCCCCTCTTTCTTTTGCCTTCCACTTTCCCCAGCATCATTGTCTTCTCTAGGCTTTGCTGTCTCCTCATGATGTGGCCAAAGTACTTCAACTTTGTCTCTAGTATCCTTCTCTCCAATGAGCAGCCGGGCTTTATTTCCTGGAGGATGGACTGGTTGGATCTTCTCTCAGTCCAAGGCACTCTCTCTGCATATGCACCTAAATTGTCTCTGAACATGGACAGAGTGCCAAAAAAGAGCAGCACACAAAAAACAAGAGAATTCCAGACAGGCAACAATCAGGGCCAGCTAACACCTCCCAACAAAGAATCCCCCCAGGCAGGAAGCAGCCAGGCTTTGAAGCTGCAAGGCCATTCAATGCTAATCAAGGTGACCAATTGCAACATTGCCTCAAACAGACAAGAGTTCTTTGTCCCACCCTGGACATTCCACAAATGTATAAACCTCACTTGCCTAGTTTCCAACAGACTTCACAACCTCTGATGATGGCCGCTTTAGATGTGGGCGAAATGTCAGGAGACAATGCTTCTGGAATGTGGCCTTTATGCCCAGAAAACTCACAACAACCCAATTTCAAACAAGATTAATAGATAAAAATATATCAAATAGGAGGGGGGGGGGAAACAATATCGAGATATGATTCACAATGGCATTGAAGCACTTTTAAATCTGCATGCATGAGTGTTTGGGGATAAAATCACTGAAACCAAAGGCTCAAATAAACACCAATATTATGGGCCAACTTGGGCCCTTCGGATGTTTTGGACTTCAACTCCCACTGATGCCGAGCATCTTATTTATTTATTTATTTATTTATTTATTGGTATGCTTGTATACCGCGATATCTCAGCCCGTGCGGCGACTCATCGCGGTTTACGACATGTTAAAATATACAATGTTAAAATATACAATTCACTAAGCATAGAAAACTAAAATTTTGAGAATACATACAAAAAACATACGCAGTATTGGGCCACCAATACAGATCGGGACATCTCATAGTTAAAATCATCATCCAATTCGTTGTCTTGATTGCTAATCCATGGTCAGATAAAACATCACGATGAAGGTCAATTGAAGACTTGCTCAAACATCCAGGTTTTTAGTTTTTTCCTAAATGCCATTAGCGAGGTGGCTGATCTTAGTTCAGTAGGGAGGGCATTCCAAAGCCGGGGGGCCACCGCAGAAAAGGCCCTATCTCTCGTTCCCACGAGCCGCACCTGTGAAGCAGGTGGGATAGAGAGAAGGGCTTCTCCTGAAGATCTAAGGGTCCTGGTGGGCTGATAGGCCGAGATACATTCGGATAGGTATGTAGGGCCAGAACCGTTTAGGGCTTTAAAGGTCAAAACCAGCACTTTGAATTGGGCTCGGTAGCTAATCGGTAGCCAGTGAAGCTGGTACAGCAGAGGAGTTGTGTGCTCCCTGCGCCCAGCTCCTGTTAATACCATGGCTGCCGCCCGTTGGACTAGTTGGAGCTTCCGGGCCGTCTTCAAAGGCAACCCCATGTAGAGAGCGTTGCAGTAGTCAAGACGGGATGTAACCAGAGCGTGGACTACCGTGGCCAAGTCAGGCTTCTCAAGATACGGTCGCAGTTGGCGCACGAGTCTTAACTGTGCGAATGCTCCCCTGGTCACCGCCGAAACCTGGGGCTCCAGGCTCAGCGATGAGTCCAGGATCACACCCAAACTGCGAACCTGTGTCTTCAGGGGGAGTGCGACCCCGTCTAACACAGGCTGTAACCCTATACCCTGTTCGGCCTTGCGACTGACCAGGAGCACCTCTGTCTTGTCTGGATTCAATTTCAATTTGTTCGCCCCCATCCAGACCGTCACAGCGGCTAAGCACCGGTTCAGGACTTCGACAGCCTCCTTAGTAGCAGGTGGAAAGGAGTGACAGAGTTGGACATCATCTGCGTACAGATGACACCGCACCCCGAAACTCCGGATGATCTCGCCCAGCGGCTTCATGTAGATGTTAAACAACATGGGGGACAGTATTGAACCCTGAGGAACCCCACAAGACAAAGGTTGTGGGGTAGAGCAGGAGTCCCCCAGTGACACCTTCTGAGACCGACCCTCGAGGAATGACCGGAGCCACTGCAGAGCAGTACCTCCGAGACCCATTCCCGCGAGGCGTCCCAGAAGGATACCGTGGTCGACGGTATCGAAGGCCGCTGAGAGGTCGAGTAGCACCAACAGGGACACACTCCCCCTGTCGAGCTCCCGACGGAGATCATCCACTAAGGCGACCAAGGCTGTCTCGGTACCATGTCCCGGCCTAAAGCCAGACTGTGCCGGATCTAGATAATCCGTGTCTACCAAGAATGCCTGGAGTTGTGAGGCCACCACACGTTCCATGACTTTGCCCAAAAAGGGAAGATTGGAAACAGGCCGATAGTTTACCAATTGAGTGGGGTCCAGTGATGGCTTCTTCAACAGCGGTTTTATCACAGCTTGCTTTAAGCTGGCTGGAAAAATGCCTTCCCGAAGGGAGGCATTAACCACCACCTTAACCCACTCGGCCAATCCCCCTCTGGCCTCCTTTAGAAGCCAGGATGGGCAGGGGTCTAGGATGCATGTGGTAGCTCTCATTCCTCCAAGCACCTTGTCCACATCCTCAGTTTGAACCAATTGAAATGAATCCATCAAAATCGGACAAGCAGATGCTCGTGTTACATCCTCAGAGACTGCTGTTAATGCGGCGTCCAGTCCAGAGCGGATCGAAGCGACTTTGTCTGTAAAGAACCGAGCAAAAGCTTCACAGCGAGCAGCCGAGTCATCAGGGCACCCATCCTGAGTGGTGGGTTTTAAAAGGCCTCTGACAACTCGGAACAGTTCAGCCGGACGGTTCTTTGCAGACGCAATAGTGGCCGCGAAGAAAGTTTTCTTAGCGGCTCTTATTGCCGCGGCATATGACCTTAAAAAGGCCACAAACCGTGTTCGGTTTGACTCGCTCGGATCCGAACGCCACACGCTCTCTAGTTCCCTCTTCTTTCGCTTCAACACCGCCAGCTCCTCAGTAAACCAAGGGGCCTGTTTAGATCGGCTACTTGAGAGGGGACGTTCTGGAGCGATCGTGTCTATTGCCCTGGTCATCTCCCCATTCCAGAGAGCGACCAGGGCATCAACAGGATCACCAACCGTGGTGGCGGGAAAATCCCCAAGAGCCGTCAGGAATCCTTCCGGGTCCATAAGCCTCCTGGGGCGGACCAATTTAATAGGTCCTCCACCTCTGCGGAGGTTAGGGGGCGCAGTGAGTCTAAAGCTGACCAGGAAGTGGTCGGTCCATGGCAACGGAGAGATGGATAACTCCTCAACACCGCCACCTTCCTCCCATCCCTGGCAGAAAACCAAGTCCAATGTATGTCCAGCACTGTGGGTGGGGCCAGTTACTTGTTGGGACAGACCCATGGTCGCCATGGTAGACATGAAGTCCTGAGCCGCTCCCGTTAGGGCAGCCTCAGCATGGACATTGAAGTCCCCCAGCACAAGCAGCCGCTGGGACTCCAACGCCAGGTCCGAGACTACCCCCGCTAGCTCAGGTAGGGAGACTGTAGTGCAGCGAGGTGGACGGTACACTAACAGAATCCCTAATCTGTCCCGGTCACCCACCCTCAGGTGGACGCATTCAAAATTTGTTGACTGCGGGATGGGGGTCCTGGTCAGAGGAATAGAATCTCTATAGACTACTGCAACCCCGCCTCCCCGCCCTCCGGATCTCGGTTGATGCTGCACAGAGAACCCGGGTGGACAAAGCTGGGTCAGATTTACACCTCCAGCTTCGTCCAGCCAGGTCTCCGTGATGCACGCCAGATCTGCCCGCTCATCCAAGATTAAATCCTGGATGACAGTTGTTTTGCCGTTGACAGATCTGGCGTTCAACAGCACCACTTTCAATCTCGAGGGACCGCCATCCTGGTTACACCTACTTACCGTATCAGGAGACCGATTTGGGATTACTAAAGTTGTTCCACGTTCCCTAGGCCGAATTAAAGGTCTCCTTTTCCCGTATCTCCCCTTCCCCACCACGACTTCTATGGGGGCTCCTCGGTTAACGGAAGCCTCTCCCTCCTCCATGACGCTTTTGGTGCTTATATTAATCTTCCCCCCCCCCAAGTATTTATAGTTCCCCAAGGGCTGAGCGATGGATTCTGTTGTTGATCAACCCAGCGCCCATCACTGGACTTCTGCCTTTTCTTATTGACTCTCTGAACTGTTTTTGGCCACGAACTTCCTTCTGGTGCTTGCCTTGAAATGCAAGCAGCCTCCGTTTCCACGCACCTTTGCCAAAGGACTATGAGATCTCCAGTTTGCGTTATAATAAAGATCCAATATTGTAATAAACCATTGCTGGGGATGGGGATGGGATTGCCTTATGAAATGTATGAGATATATGAAATGTATGTAATGGAATGAAATGTACTTTGGTTCCCCTTCCCTACTTCCCATCTTTGACCCTTGCCCCAAAAGGAATGTGACCTAAGGATTACTGCAACAGGGAGGAAACCCTTTGTCCTCCTAAAAATGGTTCATATTTACATTTGCATGGGCCCGTGATTGATCCCTTCTCCTTGCATACTTTCAGAGCAGACAGTAAGCCAGGGAAGGGTCAACAGAAACTTAGGAAGAAGAGACTGATTAATTCACCCAGATATTGTTGACCCTCCGGGTGGTCCGATATCGATCTAGCTCATTCAAATCACTCGCCAGACCCATCAAGGACAGGAAAGCTCTTTGTTTACCAAATATCTCCCTTTTCCCGCCCAAGACAAAGCCTGCATTCCAGCAAGCAGGAAATCCAAATCCCATCATCTTTCCCCTTTGTCTGCGGCCGTCCCGCCCTCCTCGCTCCTGATTGGTCCAAACTCAGAAGCGAGCAGAGGGCGCCCATTGGCCCTCCCGAGGCGCAGGAACGTTCTGATTGGCTGAGAGCCGAGGCGGGCCGCCAAGCCTCCTCCCAGCTGTTCCGCGGCCAGCCAATCAGAGCAAAGCCGGCCAGCAGAGGGCGGGCGGGATTTTTGAAAATGTTTCCTTTGTCTGTACACTATAAAAATGCCTGTAAAACTCAGTAAAACCATGCTTGCAGTGGAATGATTCCTGCAATGCATCTGATTACAGCTGAATCACAATAAACCTCGGTTGCTGAAAAGAAACTTCTTCCACTTGGATGAGGCATTATTATTTATAATATTTTTACTCTTTGGATTGGCTCTCGCTGGCCTCACCAAGGGACCCAGAGCCCTTTAGGCGCAGTCCTCGGGTTTCTCTCTCTCAAGGAGACCCTGCTAAAAGCAGCTCGATATCACCACCATTCCTAACAGCCTCCGGCCCCTTCCTTTCCCCACCTCAGCTACTTAAAGGAAGGGGCCTGAGGCTGTTAGGAATGGTGGGAGTTGAAGTCCAAAACATCCGAAAGGCCCAAGTTGCCCCATGCCTGGTATAGACTCATATAATGCTGTTCAGTGAAGCTATACTACATTATATGAGTCTATACTGACCATACAATGCAATTTGAACTGCATTATATGTTCAGTGTAAACTCAGATGGATCTATACTGCCATATAAAATCCAGATTACCTGCTTTGAATTGGATTAGGTGGTAGTGTAGATCCAGCCTCACATAATGCAAATTGAACTGCACTGAACTGGATTATATGAGGCTGGATCTACACTAACCTATATCTCAGGATCTGATCAAAGCAGATAATCCACATTCATCTGATTTGAACTGGATTACATGTCCACCCTGCCACATAATCCAGTTCAAAGCACATAACCTGGATTTTGTGTGGTAGTGTATTATGGGCCTCATACAATCCGGTTCAAAACAGATAATCTGGAATCAGATCCTGGGATAAAGGGCAGTGTCGATCCATCCTGAGTCCACATCTAACCCAGTTCAATGCAGTTCATCTGCATTCTGAAATTGGATTATATGTCAATGTAGATGGGACCCTAGTGTGTGTTTTTCTGGAATTTTTTGTCCTGTCAGGAGCAACTTGAGAAACTGCAAGTCGCTTCTGATGTGAGAGAATTGGCCGTCTGCAAGGACGTTGCCCTTGGGACGCCTGGATGTTTTGATGTTTTATCATCCTTGTAGGAAGCTTCTCTCATGTCCCCACATGAGGAGCTGGAGCTGGTAGAGGGAGCTCATCCGCGCTCTCCCCGGATTCGAACCTGCAACCTGTCGGTCTTCAGTCCAGCCGGCACAGGGGTTTAACCCACTGCACCATTGGGGGCTCCTTTTTTCTGGAATAAAATGCTAAGACCTTAAGATCGTCCGGGGAGGCCCTTCTCTCGAGCCCTCCTACGTCACAAATACGTTTGGCGGGGATGAGAGACAGGGCCTTCTCAGTGGTGGCCCCTCGACTATAGAACGCCCTTCCTAGGGACATTAGATCGCCCCCCTCCCTCTTAACATTCCGGAAAAGAGCCAAGACCTGGCTGTTCAAGCAAGCATTTGAAAATGCAATGTAAAAGACACAGGAACGACTGGATGACGAGATGGATAATGTTTTTAATTAATTTTTTAATTTTATACTATGTATTAATGTTTTAAATGTTTTATGATGTTCTTGGGCATCGAATCGTTGCCTCTGTAAACCGCCCTGAGTCACCTGAGGGCTGAGAAGGGCAGTATACAAATATAGCAAATAAATAAATAAATAGTTTCACATCCAGCATAAGATACATTGTTTATGGAAGGGTTTCACTGCATTTCTTCCTTCCCTGTAACAAACTGTATCAACAAGCGAAGAGTTCCAGTTTTTGTAGATTACTTCATTGATAATCT
Organism: Anolis sagrei; assembly: GCF_037176765.1. Taxonomy (NCBI): domain Eukaryota; kingdom Metazoa; phylum Chordata; class Lepidosauria; order Squamata; family Anolidae; genus Anolis; species Anolis sagrei. The sequence goes on from NC_090022.1 coordinate 264,777,555, forward strand.
ATTGTGGAGCCCATTCTCCGCTTCTTCATTGATATCATGGGCAGGATGTGCAAATGAATCCCCCCTTTCCCCCCCAGACTCTTCCTGCGGTTTTGGAATTTTGCTTCCATCCTTGAGGCAGCCAAAGAGTTGAAGGATTCACACTGATTCCTCAGCATTTAGTAATTAAATACATTAGTCCAACTTCAGCAACTTCCATACTGTGTAGTACTTGCGTCCAGATTGATTCAGACTCCCTATTTTCCACCGCACTTGAGTGCGTTCTGCGAAACTAAAGACAGCTTGCTATGAAATTGAATTTTTTAAAATGACGATCCTTTTTCTAATTTAGCTGCTCTGATCATGTTTTCCAATTCCTTTCCAATTTCATGTCTCTCCATGCTCTTGATTTTCACTTTCCCTCCCACTGAGCACTGCTCCACATCATCCTGGAGAAAACAGCAAGAATGGTAAGCATGTATACTAGCATTGCCTAGACTTGCGTTGACAAATTAAATTCAGGCAGCCTAAACAGCAAAAAAGGGCTCCTCAATTTTTAAGTGTCTAAATCACACATAGGTCGTAATACAAGGTGTCCCAAAAGTTGTGTTACATAGGGAAATTGTGGCTAAATGTAGCTTTGTTTACAAAATATTCATTACAAAAATTAGAGCGGCACAATAGGTTAAACCAGTGATTCTCAACCTGTGGGTCCCCAGATGTTTTGGCCTTCAACTCCCAGAAATCCTAATAGCTGGTAAACTAGCTGGGATTTCTGGGAATTGTAGGGCAAAACACCACAGATTGAGAACCACTGGGTTAAACTTTTGTGCTGACCTGAGGTTTGGGTTGCTGACCTGAAGGTTGTGGGTTCGAATCAGCGAGACGGGGTGAGCTCCTGTCTGTCAGCTCTAGCTTATGGGGACATGAGAGAAGGCTCCTAGCAGGATGGTAACACACCCATGCATTCCCTGAGCAATGTCTCTGTAGATGGCCAATTCTTGCACACCAGAAGCGACTTGCAGTATGTTCTCACATCACTTCTGACACAAGGTGCTTGTCTATAAAGCTATTGTCCTCCTAACCCTGCTATATGCCTGCGAAATGTGGACAGTCTACAGATGTCACATGCAACTCCTGGAATGATTCCATCAGTGCTGCCTCCAAAAAATCCTGCAAATCTCTTGGGTAGACAAGCGGACAAATGTCAGTGTGCTGGAAGAAGCAAAGACCACCAGCACTGAAGCGATGATCCTCCGCCATCAACTCCGCTGGACTGGCCATGTTGTCCAGATGCGTGACCACCATCTCCCAAAGCAGTTGCTCTATTCCAAACTCAAGAAAGGAAAACGGAATGTTGGAGGACAGGAAAAGAAATTTAAAGACGGACTCAAAGCCAACCTTAAAAACTCTTTCATAGACACTGAGAACTGGGAAGCCCTGGCCCTTGAGCACTCCAACTGGAGGTCAGCTGTGACCAGCAGTGCTGTAGAATTTGAAGAGGCACAAAGGGAGGGTGAAAGAGAGAAATGTGCCAAGAGGAAGGCGCATCAAGCCAACCCCCACCGGGACCGCCTTCCACCTGGAAGCCAATGCTCTCACTGAGGGAGAACATGCAGGTCAAGGATAGGGCTCCACAGTCACCTATGAACCCACCACCAGTACACCGATCTTGGAAAACAATCCTACTCAGACAACAAGGGATCGCCTAAGATAAGAGAAGAAGAGACATACCAAGGAATGGATGCTGTATGTGTGTGTAACTAGTAGTAGAAATGCAAAATCTGTGTGTATGGTGATGACAAATTCAGGTTTAACTTGTATCACAGAACAGCACAGCTTCAGATTGTGATCAATATTGTGGCTGGATTGCTTTCATTGTGACATTTCTACCACTAGAGGGCACCAATGCTGCAATCTTAGGAGAACCTGATTGAGTAAGTGCTAGTGTCTGATTAATTCTTAGGCAGCGTTTCCTATCCAGGAGGTAAAAGGTGCTTCCTTGCTCTTGAACCAAAACTCTTTATTTTGTAAATAATGACTGCCCCACACTGCGCTTAGGCTTCTCCTTTACTTCACTCTCCTCTTTATGTCTACCCTTTGAAAACTGTTAAGGCTACAAGAGAAGCAGGTGATATGAATGTCAGGAACAACAAAGAAAACAACAACATAGTAATACAAAAGATTTTAATTCCAAATTAATTCCCAAGCATGTAAATGCAAAGGTTAATTTTTCTTTGCCTTAACTTTAAGCTGCTTGGGTTAGGATCCAGAAGACTTTGACAAAATCTTGTGAAAGTCTCTCTGTGTTTATGTGTGTATATTTTTCCTGCATCTTCAGGAAGCAAACCTCCATGCCATTTCAAAAACTCCTTTTGAACCTCCTCAGTCTCAGAAATAGCTTATATAGACAGCCTGTACCTGTTCCAATTTACACACACATCTATCTCTCTATCTCTCTATCTATCTTTGGATAGCATAGAGAAGGGTTAAGACCCCTGTGATGTTTGTTTTGTTGTCTGTGTCCCGTTCAGAAGATTTTAGCTCACTTCCTCTCCTGTGATAATTGGATTCTGAAAAAAATAGCTTGTTGTGCAAACAGGAATTGGTGAGAAAGCTTCAGTGGAGACACATTTTCCCCGTGATAACTCTTTCAGGAGTGAATTTCTCTTCCAAGTGGTAGATTTCTCTCACTTCCTATTGTCTCACCCCTGTTCTTATTTTGAAGTCTGATTTTTGTAAGTTGGAGACTGCCTGTAATGGGACAGAGAGAGGCTACTATTTGCAAACCCTGGAACTAGTGGTACTTGACTTGGCTCTTGTTTTGTTTTTTACGGGAGTCACACATGGCTGTTGCTTGTTGACCCATTTCCATTTAAATCTGCTGCCAAGCCATTCTGTCAGTAACTGGCACTCCTCAAATGACCTCATGTTTAGTTTACAGAGCCTTCTGACTAACGGCCTGCGTTGCTTCATAGCCAAGTATTGTTTCTTATCAGCTTCCACTTGATTTTTTTCTGGCTTCAGAAGCTTTGTTGATCTCCTCCTTCCTGGAGGTAGTTTCAAGAGCTTTTGTGATGACATGATAGAGGTTTCCAGTAACATTCCTTGTATGTTCAGTCAAAGATATTAAGTCTTAGGAGGCATCTATATTGCACAATTAGAGCAATTTGAACACACTGTAATTGTCATGGCTGTACCCCAAAGATTTGAGGGATGTGTAGTTTGGAGAACAGCTTTAAATTCCGTACTAGAGAGCTCAACAGTTTAGGTAAACTAGAGAACTCTTTAAGTACTCAAAAGCCATAAATTTCATGCTTTCACAAGTTGGAGCCATGACAATTAAAGTGGGGTCAATCTGTTGTTGAAGGCTTTCAGGGATGAAATCACTGGGTTGCTGTAAGTTTTTTGGGCTGTATGGCCATGTTCCAGAAGCATTCTCTCCTGACGTTTCATCTGAGGATGCCTGCCATAGATGCAGGTGAAACGTCAGGAGATAATGCTTCTGGAACAAGACCATAAAGCCCAAAAAACTTACAGTAACCCTGGGGTCAATCTGTTGTTGTGCATTGTATAAGTTGTTGTTGTTGTTGTTGTTGTTGTTGTGCGTGCCTTCATATCATTTCTGAGCTATGGTGACCCTAAGGTGAACCTTTTCTTCCCAAAATTTATTCAGAGGAGATTTGCCATTACCTCCCTTTGAGTGAGTGTGACTTGCCCAAGGTCACCCAGTCAGTTTTATGGCTGAATCCTGGTCTCCAAAGTCATCATCCAAAGCTCAAACCACCATACCAGGTGTAGACACACTTTTAGAAACATCTTCCCCCAGGTTCCAGTTCCAGGTGATCTTTGAGGATGTAGCTGACCTCAGGAACCTTTGTTTAACATATAAAGTAGTGCAGAAAACACATTCCCAAATCCTCATTAGTTTTCCACCTACAGTGGCAACTGATAGACCCAAGTCAATGTGAATCTATTTCAGGTTTTAAACAGGACTGTAAACGAGTTTCCCAAGGTGCTGAAAATAGTTTCAGCACTTTAGACAGCTCTAAACGTCAGGAGAAATGCCTCTAGAACATGGCTCTATAGCCCGAAAAAACCCACAAGAACTTAGACAGCTCTGTTTGGGAGCTATCCATAGTATTAATGAGATTCACCATTGTCCTAACAGGGAAGCCAATAATTTGCCATTGGAATTTAAGTATAAGGATTGTGAGAGAAAGGCAGAGCATGAAGCATGCACAGCTGAAAATACTAAAGATACAGAAGAGAGAAAATGTCAAATGATACATACAGTGACAGCTTTGAAAGGTGAGCAATTTAAATGAAATGTTAGTCCTAAGTATCTTTAAATCATATTTAATGTTAAAATGGCTGCATGATACATTATAATTGCATTATATAATTTGTAGTCAACTGTAACTCTTTCATAGTGTAAAATACTCTTTCCATCTGCCAAAATCCATGAAGGGAACACTGGCTGGCTTGCCAACATCCCCACTTTTTCAGCAACCATAATATATGGGTTGTTCTAGGTTTTTTGGTCTGTATGGCCATGTTCTAGAAGCATTCTCTCCTGACATTTCACCTGCATCTATGGCAGGCATCCTTAGAGTTCATCCTCCAAGATGAACTGAACCACCTAAACTGGGCTTTACAGGCCAATGGATACTCCACCTCAGACATCAGAAGAGTTGCAAGATTGAGAACAAATCACAAGAGTCAACACCCAGAGGAAAAGTGTTCTTGCCATGGATCAAGGGAACCACAGACCGCATAGGGAAGCTGGTGAGGAAACACAACATACAAACTATCTACAGACCTACTAAGAAAACCCAACAAATGCTACGTTCAGCAAAAGACAAAAGGGATCTTCTCACTTCTGCAGGAGTCTACCGTATACCATGCAGCTATGGACAAGCCTACATAGGGCCACCAAACACAGCATTGCCCAAACACGCATCAAGGAAAATGAAAGACACTGCAGACTATTTCAACCAGAGAAGTCAGCCATAGCAGAGCACCTGATGAACCAACCTGGGCACAGCATAATATATGAGAACACAGAAATACTGGACCACTCCAATAACCACCATTTCAGATTACACAGAAAAGCCACTGAAATCCATAAGCATGTGGGCAGTTTCAACAAAAAGGAAAAAACCATGAAAATGAACTAAATCTGGCTACCAGTATTAAAAAATTATAACAGTAAAACAACACTCAAACACAGGGAACTCTAGAAAGGAAACAATCAGGGACAGCTAATCACCTCTCAACAAAAGATTCCCCCAGGCACTAACAAGCCACACCAAAAAACTGCCAGGCCATCAAATGATAATCAAAGTGGTCAATTGAAACATTCACATCTAGCTCCAATACACAAGACTCCACAGATATATAAGCCCAAATTTCTTAGTTTCCAACAGACCTCACAACCTGTGAGTATGCCTGCCATAGATGCAGGTGAAACGTCAGAAGAGAATGCTTCTAGAACATGGCCATATAGCCCGAAAAAACCTACAACAACCCAGTGATTCTGGCCATGAAAGCCTTCGACAATACAACATAATATACCGCAAAGAGCTACAAAAGGATCCTCATACAGTCCTCAAATATGCCTGCAATGTATAGATTAAAAATGCCCAAATAAATTGAAGGCCACGGGGAATAATAAGATCACAAGGATATTAAAGGTGATCTTTTGAAGCAATTTCCCCAAATTACATACAGAGACTGAGCTGTGTATCAGTCTATCAGAGTTATAGACATGGAAAGATGTGTTCTGTTTTGATCTGTTGGTTTTTCTTTGTTGTTGTGTAATAATTTATTAAATTATTCTTACCTTACTTATGTACATTTCAGTTACAGGTGTGTTGACAGCAATTCCTTCTTGTTTACTTAGCATTCATTCGCCTCTCTGTGGGGTGAATCTGGGCTTTATAAATATTAATGACTTACGCATACAGCTTTTATTGATGGCTGCTGCCCTCCCTTGAACCGGGTACCATTTTTTTTCATGCATGGCTACAACAGCAGGATCCAAATGTTATACTTTAACAACAAGTGATTAATATCTGAGCAATGAGCCATCAGTGCCATAGACACTTTTCACAGGCTTACGTATGTTTTTAGGCATGACGCAAATAGTCAGAAAAGGGAATATGTTAAAATGACAACCCTCTGCATGGGTCAAGCTTCCGTTCTGCTTACAAAAGTACTTATGGAATCAATGAATCTAGTGAGCAAACACCATTCATTACTAAAGCAACTTTTGGATATGGGGTAAACATACCAATAAGTTCCAGTCTGATGCAAAAAGAAAAGAAAATTCTGACAATAATCTCATCAGTAGACTGTACTCCAAGAACTGAACAGAAGTTGTTAGACTGCAACTATCAGCCCCAATAAGCATGGACACACATGAAGGCTGACGGAAGTTACAATACAATACAACAACATCTGAGTTCCATACGTTGCCCACTATGCTCTAAACATCCTAAACATTTATCACCTGCTTTCATTCTTTTTTCTAATTCTTATGCTCAGCTTCCTATCCCTCCAAAGCTATACTTTCATTCCCCAGTAAAGCAGCACTGAAGCATCAGAAAGCTTTTGGAAAATGGATATTCATAACCTTGTCAGAAATCATAACCTTTTGTAAAGTATAATTTTCCTCAGAAGAGTTAAAAACTCACTTGAGTCAACCTTCTCCTTAGTGGTAAATATCCACTTGTATTCGTGCAAGGCAATTAGGTTTCTTGGCTGTTATACTGATATGCCTAGATATCTCTTTGAACTGTTAGGGACAAAAATATGCACAAAAAAACATATAGTAGAGTTTCAGAAGTGTTCTTTTCAGTCCAGCAGACAGGTACATTGCATATCAATCCAGTTGCAGATAGGATTTGAAGTAATTTCAAATAACATGGGGCATCTTTCTTAGAATCAACAGCCCATAGTCTAAAGCATCTCTCTTGTCTGAGAGTTTAATAGAGTCTCTAAAGCATTCTGTTTCTACTGACTTCTGTAAAGCATACTGTTTGAGATCTGAACAGTCCCAGATCTGATCACATGGTCCGCAGCCTCTCCTACAACATAGAGTTAAGGGAAATTGCATACCAATACATACATATACAATACAGGAAGCAATCTGAATTATATATAAACAAATTACTTGTGGAGACTTGTAGGTAAACGTAAAAATTTTCCCCTGACATTAAGTCCAGTCATGTCCGACTCTGGGGGTTGGTGCTCATCTCCATTTCCAAACCGAAGAGCCGGCGTTGTCTGTAGACACCTCCAAGATCATGTGGCCAGCATGACTGCATGGAGTGCTGTTACCTCCCCGCAGGAGTGGTACCTATTGATCTACTCACATTTTGTCAGCTCCCAGCAGATCTCAGAACAAAACCACGCTCACAAGAGTAACTTCTTGAACACGGGTTTATTATTCAGTCTCTACAGGATGAAAAGGAAGATAGATCTGAAGATCTTCCCGCCAAACAGCTAGCAATATGTCCCTCCTGTTTCCCCCTCCTTCCTCCCCCTCTTATCTCAAGTTGTGGCTACATTCCTTTCTCCCAGGAACAAAGCATTCCCTTCGGCCAGATGGCCCCTTATCAAATCATAATTCACTTCGATGTCAGGAAGAAGGCTTCGAGGAAGGAGAATTCAGTTCAGCTAATGTTGACTTAACTCGAAGGCCACATCCTGACACATTTGCATGTTTTCGAACTTCTAGGTTGGCAGAAGCTGGGGCTAACAGGGTAACAGGGGGAGCTCACCCCACTCCCCGGATTTGAACCTGTGACCTTTCAGTCAGCAAGTTCAGCAGCTCAGCACTTTAACCCACTGTGCCACTGGGGGCTCCTAATGGAGACTTGTAGAAGATTGCTATTTCCAACAAAAGCTTTATCATCCATATCTTGGAAAAGTCATGTTTGTGTGTAGCTATGACTTCCAGAATTCCCTGGCTTGCATGGCCCACTTTCACTGAGCATAGCAAGGAAGGCTTTTGCAAGTGGAAATGCATCTGGGACAGGAGAGACCTCTCTCCATGGTCAGAGGAGATTTCCCAGCATTTCCAAAAGCTCCTCAGCTGTCATTTAAGTCCCATAAGATTTCACTGATAACTAATATATTTTATATCATTTTCGTATTGCATCTGGTTTTGATGTGTTTTCAAATTGACTTGATGCTCTGTGGCACAAAGATAGCAAAGGACATGTTACAAATAGCCACTGCCAGAGTTGGTCATAATGATGAGTTCCTATTACTGGAAATACTAGGCAGCAGTAAAGATATTTACGTTTTGCTTTAGATCAGTTGTTCTCAACTTATGGATCCCCAGGTATTTTGGCCTACAACTCCCAGAAATCCCAGCCAGTTTACCAGCTGTTAGGATTTCTGGGAGTTGAAGACCAAAACATCTGGTCTTCAACTCTTCTGGTCTTCAACCACTGCTCTAGATTATACATGTCAAACTCAAGGCCATGGGCTGAATGGAACCCACCACGTCATACAACAAAATGAATTAAACAAGAAATCCCTGAACATATTCCTCATTCTCAGCTCCCAAAACACTCTTCAGCTTTTCATTGTATCTGCCTGGCCTAACTCTATTATGTTTTCCTGTTTGGTTCCTTTCTGTCTCTTTGCAGACGAGCCCATATTTTGTATGCTTTTCCCACATAATCACACTGCACAGCAGTCTCTGGACTCTGAATTGACCCGGACCCAGCTTTGGATTTTAATTGCCGCGTTTAATTACTTGCTTTTTAATTAACTGTTTTTAATTAACTGTTTTAATGTTTTAATTGTATTTGTTGAATTTTTATGTGGAAGCTTACAGTGAGGCCATCCTGAGTCCCCCTTCGGGGGTGAGGAGGGCAGGTTATAAATGCAGGAAATAATAATAATAATAATAATAATAATAATAATAATAATAATAATAATAGGCTGGCTCTTGCCAGGCTTGCCCAAATTCTCTCTTAGTAGACAAATGATTTTCAATCCATCAGGAAAAATCGTAATAATGGTTTCTTGAATAATTCAATGTTTGGGTTGTTTGTACTTGGGAGATCACCTCTTCTGGCCCTTTGATGGATCAATCTATCTGGGAACCTTCCATGTTAGCTAATCATGTCATCCCTCAGCTCCATTTACTTGTTAAGTATGATAGGAATTGATTGCTGGGTGCTTCCAAAGTCAGTGTGTTTGTGAATCCACTTAAGGTTTTATTCAGAACTTCAAAGCAGCTGTCCATAGGTTCAGAACTTTGGATAGTTCTTTTACAGCTCAGAAGAAAACCTCTCCATCCCATTGGCATTGAAGCCACTTCCCCTAACAATATCACCCAGAACAGATTGTTTTCCCTGCTCAGTTTTAAATGTGCACAACTAGGGATGTACAAATCTGTCACTGCTTCTTTCTGCCACAATCAATTTTTGTTTAATGTCATGGTCTATCCATCCTATTTATGAAGAAGTGTATGAACTTGGTTAAGGTTGTATCACATAGCAAACAAAATAAAATTGCCATTCACCTGCACTGGCCCGATTCAATAGGCACAACTATTCTAAGCATGGAAGGAAAATTGTTGTTTTTTTTCCTGTTGTGCAGCTGTTAAAACAGTGAATAATACCTCTCCTCCTCAATTAAGAATTCTGCCACACAGATAGCTCTCAAAATGTCTGGAAGTGACTTCTAGCACCTGAAATATCATATTTGGCCCTCCAACTTAAGGATCAAAGTATGGACCTACATCTACATTAAAAACTGTGTCTAAACTACAGACTTATCACTTTGTCATGAATCTATCTAAAGGAATCATGGAATTTGGCAAAGTATTTAAGATTCTCTGCGAAGAGGGTCTTATGGAAAACTACCCAAAAATAAAGCAGAGCATCCAAAATACAATCAGGATACTTAAAGTTGAGCAATCAGCTCACAGCAAGCAGAGCATGAAGTGTCGTTGGATGTGGCTGCAAAATAATTTAGTGCTTAGAAGGCAAACATGCAGAGTCCAATCTTAAAGGATTACAAAAAGGTTTATTTACAATAATAAGAACTAACTGCATTTCTTAATAGTAAAGAACTGGGCCTGAGCCCATCTCTTCTAAGGTTTCAAGAGAGGGTAAAAACACCAATCACTACATCTCTCCTGACACGCACACACAGATTTCAAACACACAGCACATACAGATGGAAAAACTAAAGTCAGAAATAAAGGCTCAAGATATCTTAGAATGGAGACATGACAGTTAATGTAGAATGGAACTGATGTAATGGTGTAGTGCAGATACACTTTAAGAAAAGGAACTTGACTGGAAAAAATTAGAACCGTTAGTCGTGGCTAAAGACATTCTAATCCAGACTTCAAAAAACTATGTCCCCAAGGGTTGCATGGACAAATCTGTCATTTTTGCTTTTTCTTGCAGACCATGTTAGAAGACATGAATCACTAAAAAAAAGAAAGTAATGCTCAGTAATGTAGAAGGTATCAGGAAAAGAGGAAAACTCCATTTCAAATGGATAGACTCAATCAAGGAAGCCTCAACTTGAGCCTGCAAGGCCTGAGCAGGGTGATAGATGAGAGCGGAACTTAGAGATCTCCGATTCATACAGTTGTCACAATCAAAGTTGACTTGGGAGCAGTTAACAATAAAAGCAGCAGTAATGAGGAACTGGCCTGCATTATTGCTTATTAAAACGGTTGTTGTGGGGAGCTGAATATCTAGGAAACGGTAATCATCGCATGGAAGCTCTGGCAGAAAGAGGAGGAACGGTGAGAACCAGTCCTTCAGTAACTGGAGGAGGCATTTCAAGGTTGGGAGGAGGAGGGCTAGAGATAGCAAGCTCTAAAGCTGGAAACATGTAATTAGTTTCTCCTCTGTCATCTGAGATGAAGTTTCAGATGGGATCCATTGTTCAAACCAACTTGACCATCAATCCCCTTCAGAGACAAAAACAAGAACCCTTTTGATTTAAGCCCAAGCATTTCCTCCAGTCATGTAATTTTGCTTGTGGTACCACGTCACAACAATCCTATTTAAAAGGAATCGGAGAAGTCACAAGGACCAACTTACCATGAAGGAAGGTATAGAATAAACGGCACAGAACTGCTGTTGAGGCTTCTTGAGCAAGGAAAGAAGCCAAAGGGATCAATGATTGGCTAGATCTGGAAGGAGAAGTCAACCCAGCATCTCCAGGACCAGAATTCTGATGGTAATAATTGTAATCTTGGTGGTTTGCCTTTTGCCATGTAATTCCATTGAAGGGACAAATAAGGAATGGAATCAGTAGTTTTCAGGTGTTATAATTTCTGAACTGCTCAAAAAGTCAGGTTGCATTGTGTTCTTTCTGTATAAGAAATGCTCAAACATATAGTTTTCTGTAAGTTGAAGCAGTTAGGATTTAGCAGCTGTCACAAAAAAACTGTCCAGCAGTATCCAGATGTTGAGGTAATTCACCAAAGCCCTCAGAGTGTGTCTGTGTGGGTTTGATACAACTATAGTGATACTGATTATTGTTTTTAGAATTAATGTTTGTAGTAATGATGGATGGGGTGTTGTGTGGTTTCCGGGGCTGTATGGCCATGTTCTAGCAGCATTTTCTTCTGACGTTTCACCTGCATCTGTAGCTGTCATCTTCAGAGGATCCTGAAGATGCCAGTCACAGATGCAGGCAAAACATCAGGAGAAAATGCTGCTAGAACATGGCCATACAGCCCCAGAAACCACACAACACCCCAGTGATTCTTGCTGTGAAAGCCTTCAACAATACTTTGTGGTAATAACTTTATCTGCACACAGTATTGGCTTGAGGAAAATAGTTTTCACAAGGCCACTCAATATCCACTGAATCTTTCTACTCATTCCAGACACCCTGCTTTTTCCAAGATTTGTCAGACCTTCTAAAGCAAGTATGGCCAAACACCTTCAGGTATTTTGGACTTCAACTCCAACAATTCCAAAACACCCAGAGGGCCGAAATTTGCCCATAACTGTTCTAAAGTAATATGGGGTACTGAGGATGTAGTTACATTACAGAATTGATGCAGTTTAATTCCACTTTAATAACCATGGCTCAATGCTATGGAATCATATTGTGCTATGCTAATGGTATGATATATTCTATACACATATAATATTGATAGTAATATTATAATACAATACAATATAATAATACAATATAAGAATTATATATTTTATATTACATGTAATACTTCTAATAATTATGTATTTTACATGTAATATTACTAATAATATTACAGTATAGTGGTATATTATTGTACTGTGCTAATAATACTTATTTTACTTACTGAGGCGATCCCTTGTTGTCCGAGTAAGATTGTCCCCCAAGGTCAGTGTACTGGCGGTGGGTCTGTAGGTGACTGTGGAGCCCTATTCTTGACCTGCTGTTCTCCCAGATTGAGGGCATCGGTTTTCAGGCGGAAGGCGGTCCTGGTCGGGGTTGGCTTAATGCGCCTTCCTCTTGGCACTTTTCTCTCTTTCGCCCTCCATTTGTGCCTCTTCAAATTCTACAGCACTGCTGGTCACAGCTGACCTCCAGCTGAAGTGCTCAAGGGCCAGAGCTTCCCAGTTCTTCAACATTCTATTTTCCATTCTTGAGTTCGGAGTAGAGCAACTGCTTTGGGAAATGGTGGTCAGGCATTTGAACAACGTGGCCAGTCCTGCGGAGTTGATGGTGTAGGAGCATTGCTTCAATGCTGGTGGTCTTTGCTTCTTCCAGCACGCTAACATTTGTCCACCTGTCTTTCCAAGAGATTTGCAGGATTTTCCGGAGGCAGCGCTGATGGAATTGTTCCAGGATTTGCATGTGATGTCTGTAGATATATATCTGCGAAATGTGGTGATGTCTGTAGATAGTCCACATTTCGCAGATATATAGCAGGGTTGGGAGGACAACCCTGTGCTAATAATATCATATATTGTATACACATATAATATTGATAATATTACATGTAATATGAAATACAGAATTATTATATTGTATTATTATATGTGTATACAATATCTTATATTGTATACACATATAATAATACAATATAATAATTCTGTATTTCATATTACATGTAATATTACTAATAATATTGCAGTATAGTGGTATAGTACAATATAGAGATATATAATGCTAATATTGTGCTATGCTAATAATGTAATATATTGTATTTACATATAACTTGTAAGCCACTCTGAGTCCCCTTCAGGGTAAGAAGGGTGGCATATAAATTGTCGTAAATAAATAAAATAAATAAATCATACGACTTATGGTTTTACAAGACCTCTGCCTAAGAGTACTGGTGCCTCATCAAACTACAAAACCCATGATTCCATAACATTGGGCCATGGTCATTAAAGTGGTGCCACAATGCATTAATTCAACAGTGTAGATGTACTCTGAGAGGATAACAATAGACAGAAGAATTGGTGAAATGTCAGTTTTCACAATGACAAGGTCTTTCTACTCATACCAAGCCATCAACAAATCAACTAATTCGGACTGGAAAAAATCAGCTTATATCCCCATACCAAAAAAGGGAAATGCTAAAGACTGCTCAAGCTTCCGTACAGTGGCCCTTATTTCTCATGCCAGTAAGGTAATGCTCACAGATCCTGCAAGGAAGACTCCAGCAATACATGGAGCGAGAGTTGCCAGATGTTCAAGCTGGGTTTAGAAAAGGCAGAGGAACGAGAGACCAGATTGCCAATATCCGCTGGATAATGGAGAAAGACAGGGAGTTTCAGAAAAACATCTATTTCTGTTTTATTGACTATTCTAAAGCCTTTGACTATGTGGATCATAATAAATTGTGGCAAGTTCTTGGTGGTATGGGCATACCAAATCACCTTGTCTGTCTCCTGAGGAATCTGTACAAGGACCAAGTAGCAACAGTAAGAACTGACCATGGAACAACAGACTGGTTCCAGATTGGGAAAGGCGTGCGGCAGGGCTGCATACTCTCACTGGACCTATTCAACTTGTATGCAGAACACATCATGCGATGTGCAAGGCTTGACGAATGCAAGGCTGGGGTGAAAATTGCTGGAAGAAACATTAACAACCTTAGATATATTCAGATGACACCACTTTGATGGCTGAAAGCGAGGAGGAGCTGAGGAGCCTTCTAATCAAGGAGAAAGAAGAAAGCGCAAAAGCTGGGTTGCAGCTAAACGTAAAAAAACCAAGATTATGGCAACAAGAATGATTGACAACTGGAAAATAGAGGGAGAAAACGTGGAGGCAGTGACAGACTTTGTATTTCCAAGTGCAAAGATTACTGCAGATGCAGACTGCAGCCAGGAAATCAGGAGACGCTTACTTCTTGGGAGGAGAGCAATGTCCAATCTCGATAAAATAGTGAAGAGTAGAGACATCACACTGGCAACAAAGATCCGCCTAGTCAAAGCCATGGTATTCCCTGTAGTCACCTACGGATGTGAGAGCTGGAACATAGGGAAGGCTGAGCAAAGGAAGATAGATGCTTTTGAACTGTGGTGTTGGAAGAAAGTGCTGAGAGTGCCTTGGACAGCAAGAAGATCCAACCAGTCCATATTTCAGGAAATAAAGCCCGACTGCTCATTGGAGGGAAGGATAGTAGAGGCAAAGTTGAAGTACTTTGGCCACATCATGAGGAGACAAGAAAGCTTTGAGAAGACAATGATGCTGGGGGAAAAGGAAGGAAAAAGGAAGAGGGCCGACCAAGGGCAAGATGGATGGATGGCATCCTTGAAGTGACTGGCTTTACTCTGAAGGAGCTGGGGGAGGTGACGTCCAACAGGGAGCTCTGGCGTGGGCTGGTCCATGAGGTCACGAAGAGTCAGAAACGACTGAATGAATGAACAACAACAACTGCTGCTGCTCCTGCTGCTGTTGTTACTTTGCTTCTGTCATTTTATCTCCCCATTACATCCCCATGTTACAGTTTCAGCTTCAGGCTACAAAACCACCAATCAATAGAACCTCTTAAAAACAACAAAGGGGCTGTTTTCATGCTTCTCTAGCTGCGGACTTTGTTTACTGCACAATGTTGGGCTTTTGCCCATGTAAATCCTTCAGTTCATGGCTCTCTCCCTCTGTTTGTGTTCAGATTCATATACAAAAACCCTTAGATAAACTGGGGGGGCGGGGTGTTGTCCTTAAATCTCCCCAAGTTGTTTCCTTTGGCTGAAAGAATAAATCATATCTGTGGTATATTTGAAATATTTGCCCTACTTTGTTTATTTGCAAGATGTGGAAGCAAACAGATACAACAGAGAAGGCATTCCTTGCATCCTGAGAAACCCTCTTTGCCAGCCAACTCACATTCCCGTTCTTATACCCCACTGTCTCTACATTTAAAAACACAGGTAAATTATGGTTTACCAGCATTTTGGGGATGTGCTAAATAGCCCTCCCCAACTTTTGTCCTTATCTCTTGTCAGCCTTCCACCAACACAGACAACATGGTTGGCCATAAGGGATTATGGGTTTTCTTTCCAACATATAAACAGCACTATGCAAATAATTTTGTTACGAATTTGAAGGGGAGACAGATTTCTAGTTGGGATTTGTAGTTAATAAAGTTGTATTTCTTACACACAAGCATTTGAGCAGAATTTGAATCAGATTTTTATTCTGCAATATTTTAATACCCTCTGTCAAATCCTAGATTATAACCAGGTACTACTTTAAAACAAAACAATAAAGATGATTAGAAGTGTGTTGCTGTGAGTTTTTGGGCTTGTAGGACTGTGTTCCAAAAGCACTCTCTCCTGACGTTTCGCCCACATCTATGGCAGGCATCCTCAGAGGTTGAAGGCTCTGTTGGAAACTAGGCAAGTGAGTTTTATATATCTGTGGAATGTCCAGGGTGGGAGAAAGGACTCTTTTCGTTGCAATTGGCCATCTTGATTAGCATTTAATGGCCTTTCAACTTCAGAGCCTGGCTGCTTCCTGCCAGGGGGAATCCTTTGTTGGGAGGTGTTTTCTGGCAGAAAATGGGAATTCCAGGCAGGAAACAATCAGGGCCAGCTAATGCCTCCAAACAAAGGATTCCCCGGGTAGGAAGCAGCCAGGCTTTGAAGTTGCAAGGCTATTCAATGCTAATCAAAGGAGCCAGTTGCAACATTCACACTTGCCTCAAGCAGATAAGAGTTATTTTTCTCACCCTGGGCATTCCACAGATGTATAAACCCCACTTGCCTAGTGTCCAAAAGACCTTACAACCTCTGAGGATGCCTGCCACAGATGTGGGCAAAACGTCAGGAGGTAATGGAACATGCTCATATAGCCTGGAGAACTCACAGCAACTCAGTGATTCCATCCATGATAGCCTTTGACAACACATTATTAAACTCTTTATTATTATTGACTGGCCGATTCATAAGACTTCTATACAACCGGAATGTGTGTACCTATATCTCTACTACCTACCTGAAATACAACTTGGAGTTAGGGGGATTGTTAAATTTGTTTCTTCTTCAAACCATAAATCCTATTGTTAGTCTTCACTAACAGAGACCCATTGAGTTAAGTGAATTTAACTATGTGTTGAATCACTATTCAACAATTGATTCAATGGCTATACTCTAACTTGGCTTACACTGCTAGTGATGTATGTATTTATGAATATACTAGCCATCCCCTGCAATGTTTTATGAGTGATGGACGCTCATTGACCTGATAGGTGTATTGTGTCTAAATTTGGTGTCAATTCACCCAGTGGGTTTTGAGTTATGTTAATCCCGCAAACATTTTTATTTATATAGATGGAGATGCATCACCTTAATCGGAAGGAAAGTGCAGTCAACAAATCAGAAAGAGATTTGGAAGGGTAACTGTGAAGGAATTAGATAAGATCCTAAATTGTAAAGATATGGATATCATTGAATGCTGAAGCTAATATTGACCATGACTTTCTATGTATGGTTATGACAGCTGGACAGTGAAGAAAGCTAAATAATAAATCCACTCATTTAAAATGTGGTACTGGAGACATATTTGACAAATACTATGGATTGCTTAAAAAACCCCAAAATAAATAGAGTAAATCAAGCCTAAACACTACCTAGAAGCCAAGATGACTAATTTGAACACGTCATGAGAAGACATGACTCACTAGAAAACGCAATAATGCTTGGTAAGGCAGTAGGAAAAAATACATTCCAGATTGATAGTCTGGATTTTCTATACTTTGGCTCAATCATTAATCAAACTGGAGACAGGAATCCAAAATTCAGAAAATGAAGTCTTGAAAGAGCAGCTATTAAGAATGTAGATAAGGGATGAAGATATATCACTGAATGCCAAAGTGGGGTTATACCAGGCATGGGCCAACTTGGGCCCTCCCTCCAGGTGTTTTGGACTCCAACTCCCACCATTCCTAACAGCCTCAGGCCTCTTTCTTTTTCCCCTCAGCCACTTTTTTAAATAATGGTAGCCAGATTTCATTCATTTTCATGGTTTCCTCCTTTGTGTTGAAATTGCCCACATGCTTGTGGATTTCAATGGCTTCTCTGTGTAGTCTGACATGGTGGTTGTGAGAGTGGTCTAGCATTTCTGTGTTCTCAAATAATATGCTGTGTCCAGGTTGGTTCATCCGGTGCTCTGCTATGGCTGACTTCTCTGGTTGAAGTAGTCGGCAGTGCCTTTCATGTTCCTTGATTCTGTTGGGTTTCATCCCTGACTGCACAAGTCTCCAGCTCTCAATGAGTAGTTAGCCTAGATAGACTGGGGGATTCCTCCCCAATTTCCTTTAGCTAGGTTGTTTAAGAAGGGGTTAAAAGGGGGAGGGGGTTGTCTTACTGATCTTTGCATTGCACTATTTCCTCCCCATTTGAATACTTAGAAATATAACAGATTCGTGTTTGGGCAATGCTGCGTTTGGTGGTCCTTATGTGGGGGCCTCCATTGTGTGTGTGGCATCCAAGTGGAAGAGGGTCATGAAAACCAGCCCTATTCCGTCTTGTGGGAAAATACAACCAAAGCACTCCTAACAGTTGGCCCTCTAGTCCAGTCATGGGCCAACTTGGGCCCTCCCTCCAGGTGTTTTGGACTTCAACTCCTACCATTCCTAACAGCCTCAGGCTCTTCCCTTTCCCCCCTCAGCCGCTTAAGGAAGGGGCCTGAGGCTGTTAGGAATGGTGGGAGTTAGTCCAACACACCTGGAGGGAGGGCCCAAGTTGGCCCCTGCCTGGCTTGGATGGATGACTCTTGCAAGAACTCTATGAGTCGGTGGCTCAAGGTGGAGGTGCCCTTGCTTTGTGATGCTCTTCTTCTTCTGCAGGCAGGGCTGGCTCACCTGTGGCTGGAGCCCAGGTGCCCAAGGGAGGCAGGGATGGAGTCAGGGGCTGCCTCCTCCCTCCTCCTCCCGCCCCTCCCCCTCCCTCTCTCCCCGCGAAGCCCTGCCCCGATGTCGCTCCGTGGGGCTCCCGGGCGGCTCCTCTCCCGGCGGCGGGAGGCGATGGCGGCGGGCGGAGGCGGGGGGAGGCGGAGAGAGGCGCGGGGGTGCCCCCGGGAGCGGACACCCTCGGCGCCCGGTGCGGGAGGATGCTCGGGAGCGGGCAGCGCCTGAGCCTGAGCCCCCGCCGCCGCCTTCTCCGCCTTCTCCTCCTCCTCCTCCTCCTCCTTCTCGGGAGGAGGGCGGCCTTGGCGGCAGTGTCTCCGGGGCAGCGGCAGAGGGAGGGATGGGCTGCGCCCCCAGCATCCACGTCTCGCAGAGCGGCGTGATCTACTGCCGGGACTCGGACGAGTCCACTTCCCCGCACCAGACCGCCGCCGCCGCCGCCGCTCCTTCCTCGTCCTCCGCCGTGCACGGCCTCTTCGTCAAGACCGACGCGGCCGAGTCCATCGTCCCTTCGTCGGTGCTCGCCTACCAGAGCCGCCCGGCCGTGGCAGCAGCCCCCCCACAGCGCCGAGGAGGAGGAGGAGGCGGAGGAGGAGGAGGAAGGGCCCGCCGGTGCTGCGGCGTCGAGGTGGAGACCCAGACCAGCCAGACCAGCCTCAAGGTAACCTCCCAAAGGGGAGCGCCGTCCCAAGGAGGGATCATGGAGGCAGCTTGGTCCTGCCTCCCTGGGTGGATCAACGCCTTCCACTCCAGCGCCCCACGTCCTTTTGCTTCAAGGGGCTGCTCGGGGCAAACAACCCCCTTCTCACTACCTCTGAGGATGCTTGCCATAGATGCAGGCGAAACGTCAGGAGAAAATGCCTCTAGAACATGGCCATATAGCCCGGAAAACCTACAACAACCCAACCCCCTTCTCCCCCGCCCAGCAAGACCCATATCAAGGGGCCCATACACACAGTCCTATTTCCCAGAGTATCAAGGCAGAAAATCCCACAATATCTGGGTTGTTGCAGGTTTTCTGGGCTATATGGCCATGTTCTATAAGCATTCTCTCCTGACATTTCCCCTACATCTGTCTGCTTTGAATTGGGTTATCTGCGGGCCCTTCCACACAGCTGTATACCCCGGAATATCTAGGCAGAAAATCCCACAATATCTGCTTTGAACTGGGTTATCTGAGTCCACACTACCATATATTCCAGTTCAAATAAGAAAATGTGGGATTTTCTTCAGCCTGGGTTATTCTGGGCCCTAAGTGTGGAAGGACCGCAAGGGAAAGTAAGGGCCCTTCCACACAGTCTTATATTGCAGAATATCTAGATAGGAAATCCCACAATATCTGACTGTGGACTCAACCCAGTTCAAAGCAGATACTGTGGGATTTTCTGCCTTGATATTCAGGGATATAGGGTTGTGTGGAAGGGCCCACTATCTACTTTGAACTGAGTTATCTGAGGGCCCTTCCACACAGCTCGCTATCCCAGAATATCAAGGCTGAAAATCCACAATATGTGTTGTTGTAGGTTTTTCGGACTATATGGCCATATTCTAGAAGCATTCTCTCCTGACGTTTCACCTGCAATTATCTGCTTTGAATTGGGTTATCGGAGGACTCCTCCACACAGCCCTATATCCCAGAATATCAAGGCACAAAAATCCCATAATATCTGATAATCCAGTTCAAAGCAGATATTGTGGAATTTTCTGCCTTGATATTCTGGGATAGAGGGCTGTGTGGAAGGACCCAGTATCTGCTTTGAACTGGATTATCTGAGAGCCCTTCCGCACAGCCATTTATCCCAGAATATCAAGGCAGAAAATCCCACATTATCTGAGTGTGGACTCAGATAACCATGGGCCCTTCCACACAGCCCTATATCCCAGCATATCTAGGCACAAAAATCCCACAAACCAGTTCAAAGGCCATATTGTGGGATTTTTGTGCCTTGATATTCTGGGATAGCAAGCTGTGTGGAAGGTCTCAAGGTCTCCTCCCTCTTGGAAGAGAGACATTGAGGCCTCTTCCCTGGACAGGGCAACTTTGGCTTCCTGCCTCCTGTCAGCTCACCCTCAGGAGAGGCTGAGAGGGAAGGGATGTCACATTGAGGAGAGGGAAGCTTGTTTGAATCTGCTCCAGGACCTTCCATAAGAAAAAAAAAGGTGCCACCTAAACATAAGGAATAACTTTACAGGGAATTATAAGATCTGCTGGGCAGTCAAATATGCTGCCTCTGAGCATGGAGCTTTGTAAACAGAGGCTAGCTCAGGCATGGGCTAACTTGGGCCGTCCCTCCAGGTGTTTTGGACTTCAACTCCCACAATTCCTAACAGCCTCAGGCCCCATTTCTAACCTTCTTCAGGCCCCTTCCTTTTCTTCCCCAGCCGCTTAAGAGGCTGAGGGGGAAAAGGAAAGGGCCTGAGGCTGTTAGGAATTGTGGGAGTTGAAGTCCAGAACACCTGGAGGGCTCAAGTTGGCTCATGCCTGGGCTAGAGGGCCAACTGTTAGGAGTGCTTTGGTTGTATTTCCTACAGGGCAGAATGGGGTTGGACTGGGTGTCTCTCCTGGCTCTTCTACTTGGATGAGAGAGAGAGAGAGAGATTCCTGTGGGGTTAAGTGGTCATAGAAAAGGAGGACTGTAGGATTACCAGTTGAGTTCCTGCCCTCCCACCCCATATAACAGTGGGTCTCAACCTTCCTAATGCCTAATACAGTTCCTTATGTTATGGTGACCCCCAACTAAAACATTTTTGTTGCTTGTTCATAAGTGTAATGTTGCTACTGTTATGAACCATAATGTAAATATCTGATATGTGAGATGTATTTTCAATCACTGGACCAAATTTAGTACAAATACCTGATATGCCCAAATTTGAATACTAGTGGGGTTGGGAGGGGTTGATTTTGCAATTTGGGAATTGTTGTTGCTGCGATTTATAGTTAACCTACAGTCAAAGAGCATTCTGAACTCCATCAACAATGGAATTGAAGCAATCTTTGCACACAGAACTTCTATGACCAAGAGAAAATACTTGAAGGGTTTGGTGGGCATTGACCTTGAGTTTTGGAGTTGTAGTTCACCTACATCCAGAGAGCACTATGGACTCAACCAGTGATGGATCAGGACCAAACTTGGCACGAATCATAAAATCATATAGTTGGAAGAGACCTCATGGGCCATCCAGTCCAACCCCCTGCTAAGAAGCAGGAAAATTGCATTCATAGCACCTCCGACAGATGGCCATCCAGTCTCTGTTTAAAAGCTTCCAACGAAGTAGCCTCCACCACACTCTGGGGCAGAGAGTTCCACTGCTGAATGGCTTTCGCATAATCAATATGCCCAGATGTGAATACTGGTGGAATTTGGGGGAAATAGACCTTGACATTCGGGAGTTGTAGTTTCTGGGATTTATAGTTCACCTACATTCAAAGCGCATTCTGAACCCCAGCAATGATAGAATTGGGTCAAACTTCCCACACAGAATCCCCATGACCAACAGAAAATACTGTGTTTTCTGATGGTTTTTGGTGAACCCTCTGATGCCCCCCTCACGCCCCCCCCCAAGAATCCCGACCACTGGTTTGAGAAATGCTTCCATATAAGAAGGTCTACTGAGAGGGATAGCTGTTCAGGGAAATGTAATGCCCTGTTCCCTCTTGAGCCTTCAAAGGGAGAGGTTGGCCTCTGTGTTGTGTGCTTTGTGTGGGTAAGTAAGTGAGGGGGGTGCATTGAGAGGGCTGCCTGGAAAGATGCCTTTGGCCACTTAGGCCCAGCTTTTTCATCTGTTTCCCAGGAGATGAGCAACAAGAGGCACAGAAGGGACTCAGGGGAAGGGAGCGGTGCCAATTGAATGCTGAGTGTTTTGTGCCTCCTGCATGGTCCCCTTTGGACTGGCCTTCTCTGATCAACAGAAGAAGGGACAGAGAAGGAGGGAGGGAGGGAGGGAAGGAGAGAAGATGCAGCTGAAAAGCAAGCTCTGACCAGAGATGCTGGGGCTGCAGCAGCAGCAGATGCACATGGGATGCAGCCGAACAGGAACAGTTGCCATGGCATCTGGTGACTCATTCTTGTTTCAGGTCCCTCCCATTCTGGCTGAGCTCTGGTACAGGCTCATCGGCCACTGCACTCACGTACCTTGGCGAGTGGCAACAATGCTGAAGTTCAGGGTCAAAGTGGTATGTGACGGAGAGGCTTTATCAGCTTCTTCACTCTTAAACTATTGGAAGACACCATCAGACTGTTCCAAAGTTGTTATCAAACACAAACTTTCCAGGGATGGCTTAGTGCAAATTTGCATCCCTGAAGCATGAACTAATTCAAGTATGTGCTACTTCTCTCAGATTTCCAATTTTCTGGATAAACAGACAGAGCTGGCATGGTTCCCGAAAAAGCATTAGTTTCCTGTTAACTGAAATTGGCTTGGCTATGGCAACAGGCAACAGGTTGGGCTCTAGGTAGTCAGGAACTTTTTTTTTCAGGTCAGGAGTGACTTGAGAAACTGCAAGTCACTTCTGGTGTGAGAGAATTGGCTGTCTGCAAAGACGTTGCCCAGGAGACACCTGGATATTTTACCATCCTGTGGGAGGCTTCTCTCATGTCCTCGCACGGGAAGTTGGAGCTGACATACAGAAGCTCACCACGTTCCCCAGATTCGAACCACCAAACTTTCGATCAGCAGTCCTGCTGGTCCAAGGGTTTAACCCAGTCAGGAACTGTAACCCTGATATTTGCCAGAACATGAATCACTGTGATTTGGCAGGATCAAAAATATACGTGGCCAGACTATAATATTTGACTTGGGAAAAGTACTGTATATAGTCAAGTATAAGCCTAGTTTTTCAGCCCTTTTTTAGGCTGAAAAAGCCCCCCTCAGCTTATACTCAAGTCAAAGTTATTTATTATCTTACTCTGTTGTTGTAATTATTACTATTATTATTATTCAATTTATTGTTTTATTCAATTTATTATTATTATTATTATTATTATTATTATTATTATATTTACAATTTAACTTTATTATTATTGTGATTATTACATTTATTATTTTACTCTATTATTATTATTACATGTAGTATTTTACTCTATTATTACTGTTATTATTACATGTATTATTTTACTTTATTATTATTATTATTATACTCTATTATTATTGGAAGGATATGTAAGCACATTTACATTGAGGAAGATTAGAATAATGGTTTAATCAGAGTTGAACAGTCTTATCTAAAATTACAGTTTTATGTAAATATTCTTAAACATTTAACCTACTGATGGATGCCTCAATTAATATAACTTTATTGGTATCTATTTTTATTTTCAAATTTACCATAGCTGCTGCATTTTCCACCCTTGACTTATACTCGAGTCAATATGTTTTCCCAGTTTTTTGTGGTAAAATTAAGTGCCTCGGCTTATATTCGGGTCAGCTTATACTCGAATATATACAGTATGGTAAATCAGAGTTCAAATCATCCATTCTATGTAATTCAATGCTTAGCCCAGTTTTGGTCACACATATGTTCTGGAGATAAAACAATTTCCAGGGTTGAGTATGCCTTATCCGGGAATCCAAAATGTGCCAAAATTGTCTACATGTGTGGATGAGATAGCAACGCTTTTGCTTTCTGATCAAACAGTGTTAACAAACTTTGTTTCATGCACAAAATTTTGTGTAAAATTATTTCTAGGCTATGTATATAAGGTGTTTATGAAACATGAATTAATTTTATATAGTGGAAAGACAATACTAAGCAAACAAGCCCATAGGAATAGAGTGAGGCATGTATTGATCATAAAGTAAATGTCAGTATAGAGGTGCAAGCTGTAGATACTAGCAGATAAAGAGGTTGTATATATGTTCAATGTGTTGTCAAAGGCTTTGAGTTTTCCGGGCTGTATGGTCATGTTCCAGAAGCATTTTCTCTTGATGTTTCATCCACATCTATGGCAGGCATCCTCACCTCACAACCTCTGAGGATGCCTGCCATAGATGTGAGCAAAATGTTGGAGAAAATGCTTCTGGAACATGGCCATACTGCCCGGAAAACTCACAGCAACCCAGTGATTCTGACCATGAAAGTCTTCAACAATAGAGTTTTAGCCACTGCTGATATAGGTAAATTATGGTGATTTGGTGTTGTTATTCAGATATAGTTTAATTGTAAGCTGTGATAGAATGATATATTTTGAAGTGGGGGCACTTATAATTACATTTTCCATAGTCAAGTCTCCAAGGAGAGTCTCAAAAATGCAGGCCATTGCATTGACCTATATCTAGTTGGAGCCTTTTTGTCTTCCCAAGAGTAAAAGTAAAGGATCCCAATTGCACAGCAGACACCAAGGAACTCCAAAGGATTTCACATTACAACAGGTTACAAGAAGATATTATTATTGCTGCAGAATGCATTTCCCCCTCAGTTCCTATGATGATTGCAGCTCAGGTCAGAGATTAAAGGAAGATGAAGGAGATGCCAGACTAAAAAAAGCCATGGCTCTTGGATCTTAAACCTCATCTTTCTACAGTCAGGACAAATGAAAACATAGGTCTTCAAAAGTGAAAGCAGTTTTATTAGCCAATTCCACAGAAAAAATATATTCATAAAATTCTAATGTTAGACATGCTTTTTAAAAAAGTTATCCCGTGTATTTTGCGCATAATGTAAAAGGCTTTGCATCGGATTGCCATTAATAGGGCTCTTAGTTAAGTATTGTCAATTATATTCATTTTGAACATCTCTAGCTACTGCTCATACAATTTCCTTAGAAATAAAATCATCCCAAGTAGGAGGAAGACAAATGAGCCTCTGTCTACTGTATTTAAGCCATTTATATTACATTATTTCTGAATTGAGAAGAGCCTGGACATTTGCTATATTATAACCTAGGGTAAGACAGGAAGAACTTAATGCACTGAAACTCTAGACATTTTATGCCAAAGCATTGACTTCTGTGGTAGGAAAACCACTGGATTCAGATAGTTTGTTAGTTAAAAACAAAAACCTCTTATGCATTTCATTATTCTTGTGAATGTAGTGAGTCTGTGGTATCCCCTGCGGTTTAGTTAAGACCATCACTGCCTACATATACTGAAATCCATGGATGGACAAATCCCTTTATATACAATGACACAGTAGAATGGTTTCCTTTATACCAGATGACAAAATCAAGGTGTGTGAATATTTTCAAACCACGGACGGTTATATTTGGGGATGTAGAAGCCATGGATATGGAAAAGCAACTGTATTCCACCTGCAGAGCTAGGAGACATTCAATGTTTTCACGATATTGTTGAGGATTTTAAACTATAGTTTTCCATTAGCTGAAGGAGGGGGAAAATAAATTAACTTTCTCATTCACTAGAAATTAATACAGTATTGTCATAGAATCGTATAGTTGTAAGTGACTACAAGGGCTATCCAGCTCAACCCCCTACTATACAGGCAATTATGTAAAACATTTTACTTGTTGTTGTTGTTGTTGTTGTTGTTGTTGTTGTTGTGTTTACTTATGCTCCGCTTTAAGAGCCTGAAGATAGAAGCCAGTATAACTTAGGGGTTCTGAACAGGGATTCTAGGAGACACAAGTTCAAATCCCTGCTTAGCCATGGAAACCCACTGGGTGACCTTGGGCAAGTTATACTATCTCAGCTTTATAGGAAGGCAAAGCTCTTCTGAATAAATCTTGCTAGGAACACCCTAGGATAGAGTTACCATACATTGGAGTTGACTTGAAGGTACCTAACGAAGCATTCCCAGAATAATGGCTGAGACTGATTACAGACCAAAGTGAGTGACCACATATGTGGACTGAGTTGAACATGGTTTTACCTTGGCAATTTGATATATATGTATTTTATTTATATGCATTTTAATCTTGTATTGTTGTATGATGTTTTAATTTGTATTAGTAGCATTGAATCCTTGTTGTAAGCCGGTCTGAGTCCCTCTACAGAGGTGAGAAGATTGGGATATAAAGGTTTTAAGTAAATAATAATAATAATAAATAACAGTTACAACATAACAACTTCATACCCAGTTGAAGATACTTCCTGCTTGTAAATATGTCTCTCTTTTTAAAAATTGACATGTATATTGTTTATGTGTGTGTTTGCATTATTTGTGTTTGTGTATGTGTGCATGTATACATGCACTCAGATACACTCACACATGTATACGCACATGCACACTCAGCTCTCAAGACAAGCAATCAACTGCTTACTTTTTTTGGGTGTGTCAGGAGCAATTTGAGAAACTGCAAGTTGCTTCTGGTGTGAGAGAATTGGCTGTCTGCAGGGATATTGCCCAGGGGACACCTGGATGTTTTACCATCCTGTGGGAGACTTCTCTCATGTCCCTGCATGGGAAGCTGGAGCTGACAGACGGGAGCTCATCCTGCTCCCCGGATTCGAACCACCGACCTTTCAGTCAGCAGTCCTGCCAGCACAAGGTTTAACCCATTGCACCACCGGGGGTTCCAACTTCTTCCTTGAAAGTCTAGGAAAGCCCAGTTAAAATTATCTTCCAGGCATTCCACTACATTTCTCTACCACTGACTCTGCTCCCAGGGATGCAGAGAACTGCAAAACACAATATAGGTAATGCTTCATAACTCTGTTGCTCTGTTCACGCTTACTCCATGAAAGATTTCGGAAACTGCTACTGTTTATCTTGGCTTTCTGGTCTGGCACACACCTCAGCCTAAGGAGAATCCCATCCTTTCCCAGGTCAAGTATTTTTTTTTATTGCATTATTTACTGCACATACCCTGATATACCGTAACCTCTTTCACTGTTCTCCAAGTGTTCCTGCTGCTAAAAAATGTTAGCTAGATAGAGTATGAAGAGAAAACAGGTGCCCGGGAATGCACAGGAGGCCTTCATAAAAAGGGGATATCCTGTCAGATACTGTGTTAAGCAAAGTATGTTTGTATATAAATTGGGGATAAAGAATCCTTTTCAAAACAGAAGAGGGTTTTACATCGAGCATGATCTCTTGAGCACACTTGGAAAGATTCTGCTAAACAATGTCTGAGCATATATACCAGTTGACTTCTGCCTAACCTCTGAGTTTCATGTAGTTATTGCTGGTGGCAGAGGCACAACACAGCTCACCAGCATCAAATGCTGCCCAATGAAAAATTAGTGGTTAGAGTGCTGGGAGGCTCCCAGCTACTATTTGGCTCCAATGTCATTTTCAATGTATGAGTATGTGAGAACTGCTATAAATTGGAAAATAATACCCGAGAAGGCTTTCCTTCTATGTGGGTATTTTTGCAAACTCTACTGTATGATCTATAATTCCTTGATATTTTTTCCTGTTCTTCTTTGCTTTTAGTTGCACTATATCATTTGTTTGCTTCTCCCACCATTAATTTCAAATCTAGGACATAGAAAAATAACTTTTTAAATATCAAGTCCCAGAATAATGACTGTGTTGATGGCAGCATTCTGCAAGTTGTGATCCTAAAATATAGAGATATTCAAGCTTAAATGACTTCCTCAAGGTCTGGCATCTCTGACAGAAACTGCTTGGTGCCTTAAGTGGGGTAGACTGGGAGGACAGAAGAGGCATGTGCATTTTTTGTGTTTTTGAACAGCTATAAAGTGAAGTAAACAATATGTCCTAGGCTTAAAAATCATTCCCATATGCATACAACTTTAGTTTTGCAAGATACAACTTGACCAGTTTGTGTATGTGATACAATCATATTTCCATACATCCAGAAGAACAATTTCTTCATACTAAGTTTCTGAATATATTTTTCCGAACAGTATCAGACAAAGAAAGCTAATGGCTCAAGAGGTAATGTCTTCTCCTTTTTGTACACATTGTCTTTTCTCTTTCTTCAATTTTATACTCGGGATACATACACCTTGCTGTGGTTACACTTCATTTGTGACACAGTAGCCACAATTCCGTTGGTGACATATTCTTGTGTACCTCCCTTTAAACAAGCAAGGGTGCCTTTTTAGACACTTTCCTAGGAAGTACTGAATACTTCTTTATACAATGATACCTCCTCTCTATGTTCAGACCAGATTACTGGCACCAGGGCACACTCCAATGGATAGTTAGTGGTCAGGAGCCTGTAAATCGCCCAAGTAATATCTCTCCCAAGTAACTTCCAACCAAAATGTTGTTACCTCTTATATCTTTCAGAAGTCTGTGAGACTTCTGGAAGTGCAACCAATGGTACCTGGGGGCCCTTCCACACAGCCCTATACCCCAGAAAATCAAGGCAGAAAATTCCACAATATCTGTTCTGAACTGGGTTATCTGAGTCTATACTCAGGCCCCTTCCACACAGCCCTATATTCCAGAATGTCAAGGCAGATATTTGGACTCAGATAACACAGTTCAAAGGAGATATTGTGGGGTTTTCTGCCTTGATATTTTAGGATATAGGTCTGTGTGGAAGGGCCCTAAGAGGACCATCTCCTGCCGTTTTCTGTTAAATCAACCCTATTTCCAATAGCATTGCAAATTGGATTGATCATTCTTTAAAGTTTGTTCCTTTTTCTGTTCTCCTTTCCCCTTCACACACGCATACATACATGGGTTTTAAAAAAACTTGCAGTGGGCTACTGTTGGAAAGAGAGCTAGTCCCTCCAAAACTCGGAAAGGTATGAAGTTGGTTTCATGCTTGTAAAGCAGCAGGAATGATGTATGGCATTTCTGTGCACAAGTGGGAGTTCTTTGTTAAGAAGTACTCTGGAAAAAACAGGACACAAAACGTAGACTGATGACATACAAAGGAACAAAACACTTCTCTTGTCTCTGCCATTTTTGTGCTCCTGTGTCCTTGAGATGCTGCCGCTGCTCTGGCAACTGCCTGGAAGCAGTGAAGCCTATTAGCTGAATCAAAGTACGCAAAACTGCATGACATCTAGTGCTCTGCTATATAATACCATTGCTGGGAAATGTACTAAGACATAACCAGTCCTCTAGATTGTATCTCTCAAGGTCAGAGAGTCTCACATATAGGGAAGAAGAAGAGCCAGAGAGTACTGTTGAATGGATCCATCAGTACATCTCTTTGTTATGAGCCATCCTAAGATTCAGTTTTGGGAGAAAGGTGGACACGAACCAAACATGTCTTGGAGCAGACATTTTAATGATTTGGTTTTCTAGCTTTTGAGTTGTATAATTCTATTTTTTATTACCTCTGCAAGCTTTTGGTTACATGTATACTATTAGAATCAGCTTTTAAAACAAAATAGTGTTGTTTCCAGTTTTTATTTATTTATTTCATATCAAAAGCATTGCATAAATTAGTATAAAACTGATAAAAAAATAGAAGGAGCACAGGCAGCTAAATATATTTTGACCAAAAACGGGCAACAGCAATGGCATTGTCTGTAGCCTCCAACAATTCTTCCTCTGTCCATGAGGCAGGGCATAGTAGACAAGCATACAGATTCAGTGTTGTCTCTTCTGCTCCACAGTCACACAAGGTGTGGGATTCTTTTAGGTAATGCCATTTTGCCAGGTTGTCTTTTGATCTTCCCATTCCGCTTCTGAGTCTATTCAGGGACTTCCAAGTTGCCCATTCTTGGTTTTCCCCTGGATGAATACCCTCGTGGGGGACATCCAGTTGGAATTTCCTGGTTTAGCTGCCCAGAGGGATACCCTTTCTGTTGCTTGGGCAGGGGGGATGCCAAGAAGAGTGATAGTTCTTATAAAGCTTTTCCTCGATTTGAGTCTACTGGGAGGAGGCTGGTAGTCATGTAGTGGGTGGCTTTCACAGTGTTCAACCTTATTTCTCTCACATTTAGCAGCAACTTCCTGTTGCACTCGGGGGGGGGGGGGGGGGACATGCCAGCTAGATTGTAGAGTTTATCAACAGGTATAGGTTTAAGACATCCTGTGATTATTCTTCATTCAATGCTATGTTTACCTGCTTTGCATGGGCAGACTTGTACGTAACAGGGTGGGCATATTCTGCAGTTGAGTAAGACAAGGCCAGGGCTGATGTTCTTATTAATTTTGGGTCTGCACCCCATGTGCTGCCAGTAAGTTTCTGCAGGATGTTATTGCGTGCAGCTACTTTGTGCTTGGTGTTAAAGCAGTGTTTCCTATATGCTAATTTCCAGTAATTTGAGCTTTAAGAAAAAAAAGATGGCAGCAGTTTCACAAAATTATACTAAATTATACTAAAATGGTGAGAAGAAAGCAGGAAAAGGCATAGCTGTACCATTGCTAATGCGTTGTATTATAAATATTTAAATTCGTTCTGCACATTGTTGAATTGATTCATTATTATAATATACAATTCAAAGTGCTGACTTTAGCCTATAAAGCCCAAATGGTTCTGTCCGAGCTTACCTGGGCAAGAATGTATCTTCCTCTATGAATGATTTGCTGGGGAGGCCCTGGTCATGGTCCCACCTCTTTCACAGGTGTGGCTGGTGGGGACGAGAGACAGAGCCTTTTTAGTGGTTGACCCTCGGTTGTGGAACTCCCCAGTAAAATTAGATTGGCTTCCTCCTACCGGATATTTAGAAAGAAACAAAAGACCTGGCTGTGGAACCAAGCTTTTGGAGAGTAGTACAGTACAATAGGCAGCTTTGAAGTGATTGGAACATGATTGGAACAGCTCCTGGATTATGACTTTGGATCTTGTGTTGTTTTAACAGTTTATTTTAATGTACTGATATGTTATGTTTTTGATTTTTTTTATTGATTTTAAAACATGATGTATGGTATATTGTATTTGTATGTTTATGTTTGTTATGGCCTCAAATTATTGTTATAATCTGGAAGCTACTGTGAGTCCCCTTCGGGAGGAAATAGAGTGGGGTAAAAATATAGTAAAAAATTAATACAGTTCTATGGACTTTAGGGGAAACATGTACATGCATTTATTATGTATCCTATTCCTTCTGGATCCTATTCCTGATGGAGATTCAGCCCTGGGAGAATTCCTTGCAATGCAGAGCAGTTGCAGGAGAGGCAACCATAAAACAGATAGTGGATTCACCGCCTTTTCCCCAGTAATCAAATATCCATCAGCTACTCCCAATAGGTTTCTGCATTTGTTTTCCTGATACTCTTGTCATTTTAAGTGTCTAGCCATTATATCAATTGCTCACACCATGCATAAGATATTAATCATTTATTTTTGTTTTTTGTAATTTATTGTATTACACACAGAGTGATCCACAGACAAGGAAAATAGCAGTAATTGAGTCACACAAATTAAAGTGTAAGACTTTAAACTTCAGCATATGCAAAGGTGAACCCCACTCTTTTCAGTAGGGCTTACTCCCAGCTGTAAAAATGTATAAGGTGCAGCCCCCTTGCAAAAGTAGTCAGGCGTGCTCTTTGACTTTACTGTATTTTGTTATGTTGTAGCTTGGAACTGTAATGGAAATAATAGTAATAATAATAACCTTTATTTATATTCCGCCCTTTTGCTCTAGGGGACTCAGAGTGGATTACAGCATTTTACATACATAGGCAAACATTCAATGCCTTTACAATTATATACAAAAACACACAAATACAAACAAAGGTAGAGGCTTCTCCATTTCATTTCCGGCTTCTGGAAGCGGTACTCATCTCTTGCTGTGAGAGGTGCTTTCCTCCATTTTTAAGCCAACGAGCCTGCGTTGTCATCTCCTGATTGTGTGGCTAGCAAGATTGCTTGGAGCATCTGCCTTTCCCCACCAAAACGGTACCTATTTATCTACTCACAAATTACATGTTTTTGAACTTCTCG
The DNA here is from genome assembly GCF_037176765.1 of Anolis sagrei. NCBI lineage: Eukaryota > Metazoa > Chordata > Lepidosauria > Squamata > Anolidae > Anolis > Anolis sagrei. The sequence continues at coordinate 264,809,604 of NC_090022.1, forward strand.
GTTGGCAGGAACTAGAGCTAATAAACAGGAGCTCATCCCGTTTTGCAGATCAAACTGCCGACCTTTAGATCAGCAGTTCAGCCAATCCTCAGGTCAGTGTCACCACAGCTCCCTAAGTACTAATAATTGGTATAATTAGTACTTGATATAGTATACAAGGTACAGTGGGTCCTCAGTATGCACTGGGGTTTGGTTCGTAGACCCCTGTGGATACTAAAATCAGTGGATGCTCAAGTTCCACTATATGCAGTAGTGTAGTATAATGGCACCCCTTATATAAAATGATTTTATATAAAATAAATAAATAAATAAATAAATAAATAAAATGATGAGCAATTCTAACAAGTGTCAGAGAGAACCCAAGGATTTGTGAAATGACAACAGTCTATAGTGGGATATGTCTACATATCAGCACAATGGTGTGCATATGGAAAAATCAAGATTTGCTTTTGGAAATTAAAAAAGAATTGCTTGAGTCCATGGATGTCGAACCTGTGAATGTGGCAGTCCAACTGTGTTTAACATTGTGGAGGTATTATATGTTAACAAAAGTTAACAAAAGTTAAACAAACAGGCACATGTTGGTTGCATATGCATATACCCCCTTTACTATGACACATGTGGTGTAATCCACTCTCTCCAAATTTTACACAAGTAATTGAATTGAAACCATTTATTCTATGTGCATTTCCAGTACCACACAATCATGAATGATATACACCTGGTTGCTCCACCTGCCAAATTCATTGAAGAGCATTCAAGTTGCCTATTGAATTACAGTGGCCCCATGGATTTCACAGATTTTTCTTAGGTGAGTGATCCTCAGAGGTGGTTTTGCCAGTTAATTCCTTGGGCCAGGCTTTAGCACAGCTGGTTAATCACCATCAGCAATAAGATCACATCAATTGAAAGGTCGGTAGTTCAAAGCCCGGGTTGGGGTGAGCACCTGACATTCAGCCCAGTTCACTGTCCACCTAAGCAGTTCGAAAACAGGTGTGAGTTGTGAGTAGAGAAATTAGACACCGCTTAAGCAAGGAGGTATTTTATTGCACCATAAAAAGGGAGTACCAGAAAATGCTAGTGATCGAAGAATAGAGGAAGTGTGTGATCAAGGACTCTGCATCATAAAGGATGGAACAACAACATCCCCCAGTGGCTGGAATTGAGCACAACCTCCAGGATGCCAAAGTTGGGGAAAATATCTCTATCTGTTGAATGTTTGCTGCATATATGTTCTGTGATTCGCCCTGAGTCCCCTTTGGGGTGAGAAGGGAGGAATATAAATGCTGTAAATAAATAAATGAATATAGCCCAAAGAAGCTGATTTTTGTTGCTGGTCTCTCATCAAAGTGATAACCAGGGCTGATTGTATAGGCATTTATGGTGCATAGCAGTCAATAAAGTGGCTGTTTATGCAATAAAGTGTCAGTTTGTTTTTGTTTACTACATTTTTGTGCCACAGTCAAAATATTTTTTATCTTCTCCATGTTGAATTCCTCAGGTATGTGAAGTGGTAACAATGCCAGTTAAATCCATTTCAGTTCCAAGGGTTAACACAATATGTGCACGTGAACACTTCTACAAGACACTATCTGTTCCTAGGGTACAATCTAGTGAATGTTAAACACTTTATTTCCATGGTACAATCTAGAACATGGTAAAATATTTCAAATTGATGGGAATATAATACCCTTTTTTGTACTATGATCTTAACGTTTACGTTTGATATGCTTCTGTGTGTGCGGGTATGTGTGTGTGTATAGTAGAACAAGCCATTCTAATTTGCCAGTTGCATGCAATTTGACATTTGAATTATTTGAAAACTATTTCCTAGCTTCTGGGAAAACTGGCTCAGTGCGGCACGTCTGATTAAGGTCTTTAAAAACAAATAGCACACAGCACTCAACTTTGATAAAGCAATTTGAAAATTAACAGAGAGAGAAAAGATAAATAAATATTTAATTGACAGTCTACGAAGGCTAGATTTCATCAAAGCCAAGGAAAAGAGAAAAACATTCTTTTGTGCTTGCAAGCTCATTATAATGTATGCTGGCGTGGTCATGCTACACATGAGTTATGGGTGCTTCATCCAGTTGCCAGATTTATACTGTGACACTGTGTAGGCGTAGGCAACTTGTGACCCCCAGATATTGTGGGGCTACAGCTCCTATCTGCCACAGATGCCATCGTGAGGGAAAGCTACAGATTGCTTATTCCCACCCCAGCAAAACTGGGAGAAGACTGGTAAACTGGCTGGGATTTCTGGGAGTTGTAGGCTAGAACACTTGGGGACCCACAGATTGAGAACCATTGCTGTAAACAAATATACCAGAAATGGAAGTATGATCACTGGGTCTTGAGCATTTATGTGAGCAGCCAAATTCACATTGAAATACTTGTAAACACAAGGTCAGTGCCATTTGGGTAATGGTATTCAACACCTGGAGTCCTGTAAGGTGTGACAACAGTTGCTGCTTTGTCTGAGAAATAATTCAAGCTTGATATAAAACTGTCAAGAAGAGGTTTTATGTTAAGCTCACTTGCAACTAAATACTTTCACTTCTTTTTCTCTCTCTCTGTCATCAGAGCTGCTGCTTTCTGAGGATTCATTTACCTGGAATTCATTATTATGGTTCTAATGATGTTTTATTCCAGCTATTTTCCACGGCACCTTGTGTGCCATTTTTTCAGCCTGAAATCCATTACTTAGGCAGTGACTGTTCTTTATAGCATCACATTGAGAGTGATCTGAAAAAGACTGTAATGGTGTTAATAAAAATGTCCTGAGCCCGTCTAAAATATTTAAATGTATTACGTACACGCTGCAAGTTCTGGGAAGCAGGTTTTTCTGAGGTCATGTTTTCTTTCCTTCGGAGAGCAATTACAAGAGATTTATCATCAACATAAAATAGATTTTTTTTCAAAGCATCTACGGGATATTTTCTGAAACAAGTTAAAATTGACTTAAAATTAACTTATGACTGCAAGGTAAAACTGAACAACTAGCTGTTATTTCAGAAGAGATTAGTTTTTAATTACTTTTTAATAGACATCCCTATATGATCAACTTTTCAAATAATGTAAAGCTTTGGGTTCTTCCTAAATCTTTAAAACAAAATCTGGTTCCTATGTAAGCCATTGCAGTTCATTCCTTGTGGGCACAGTTAGAATTAGCACCATATGGCATCACTTTTTAAAGTGCCTGTATATTGTCCCTCCACATTTACAGGTTTAACTTTTTCAATTTGATTATTTGCAGATTTTATCAATATGTTCTCTCCATAGATCTCTTGAGACTTCAGCACAGGAGCAAATTTACCCATCGTATGACAGTTTCACCACAGAGCTCACTGAATGCCACCAAATGACATAGAGCTACTTCCAGTGGGGCTCCGTCCCCAAACTGTGGTGAAAGTGTCGTACGTGGGAGCAACAAGAACACGGGAGGCTTTCTGTGTTTAAATTCTCATACCTTGGCCGCCCTGGTGGCGCAGTGAATTAAACCACTGAGCTGCCGAACTTGCTGACCTAAAGGTCGGCAGTCCGAATCTGGTAAGCGGAGGGAGCCCCCACTGTTAGCCCCAGCTTCTGCCAACCTAGCAGTTCGAAAACATGCAAATGTGAGTAGATCAATAGGTACCGCTCTGGCAGGAAGGTAACATCACTCCATGCAGTTATGCGGGCCACGTGATCTTAGAGGTGTCTATGGACAACGGCGGCTCTTCGGCTTAGAAATGGAGATGAACACCAACCCTCAGAGTTGGACATGACTGGATTTAATGCCAGGGGAAACCTTTACTATATACATAATAAGATATTTTGGAGATAGGACCCAAGTTTAAATGTGAGATTTATTTAAACTTAATGATTTTATACACACAAAAAATGTGTGCATTAAATTATCAGAAAGCTCCATCTCAACCACCTAAGTGAACTATTTTGGAATTCCATATAAGGGATGCTCAACCTACACAAGTACAGTACAGTACAAGTCAAGGTAACAATTAAAAGGAATGGAACATTAAAGGGCCTTATGTATATTTTTGATGGGCGTATCCCCACAATCAATCTGAATCAAGAGGTCTCGAGCATAATAAAAACAAAAGGATAACTTTGCTGCTTTTCTATTTGCTGTGTTTTGCACTTGGTTTCATTGTTAGGTTTTACTGAAGTTCAGATTGATTTATGGGCAGTGGTATATGTGATTTGTCTGCATTTAGCATTGCCATATAAATGAGGAGTAAGTGATTTCCCACTTCTTCTGGAGAAGAGTCTACTATTTCAGTCAAAGTAATGGACAGATCATGTCTGGAATCAGATTTTTAAAACAGTTCCTAAACTAGAATAAATCTGTCTTCCTCGTGATTTTTTCACCTTAAGGCATTATTATGATAATGCATTTCTAGTAAGTTTTATGTTCTCATACAATAGCTCTTAATGGGATGCTGTGTTCTTTCTTCTGTCATTTCATGCCAGGCATAGAAAAGAGCCTCATTCATTCCATTAAAGCACTCTGATGGATATTAGCCTGCTATTTTGAGGAGTCGCCTTAAATTGCTAGCAATTTAGTCTGCCTAGATCCCTTTGTATTTTAAGGACAGGTTTTATAATGTGCAGAAATGTATTCTCCTTCGGTGTAAGAGGTGGCTGGGTAGGAGACTGTAGGATGTCACGCACAAATCCAATCATTGCCATTATCATGACCATCATCTCTGAAGCAGATTGTCCTTAAAATGGTGGGAAAGTGGTCTGTTGCCCTCTCTCCCATTTTTTAAAAAATGTAGAGCCATATGTGTGGTAGTGCTGGCTTCATACTGAGGGAAAGTCAGGAAAGTGCTGTTTTAATCTTTGTTGCAGCAATCAAATCTTGGAAGTAATTTGCTGCGATATATACATTATCTCTGATTGAGTAAACAAAGGAATATCCATGTCCCATTTTGGTTGTAGTATGATGAGAAATAACACATAATACAATAAATAAACAAAGATATGAACAAATTCACTCCTGTTGGAGGATAATTGTGTTTTAGTTGCTTTTAAGGTTATAGGATGTGTTTGGCTCTTTCATGTAGCTGTGGTTTATAGCTTGGGTATGTGGCGATGCCTGGGTTATTTGAAAAAGGCATTGTTTGTTTATGGATGTTATGAATGGATCCATTAGAAATACATGCAGATCTATGTCTGATGGGTTAGTTTTAGTCTCTGGGTGTGGGTGAAAGTACTGCAAATCTCATAATCCCTGGGCCAAACTTCACCAGGACCTAAACTGTGCAATGGGGGGGGGGGGGCAGTCAGTGGTGAGGGTCACAATGGTCTCTGGAGGAAAGTACTACAAATCCCATCATCCATGGTCCATCCTCTCCCAAACCTCACTAAGACATAGCATGCATTATTGGGGGCGGGGGAGTCTGTGTCCCAAGTTTGGTCCAGGTCTGTCATTCTTCGAGGTTGCAGTGGTCTATCAAAGCAGGTGAAGGGACTGCAGATTCCATCATCTGTGGTCCCTCCTCTCCCAACCCTCTCCAGGACGTAAAATGTGCTATGGGGGGGGGGTTGCCCAAGTTAGGTCCAGGTCCATCATTTATGGGGGTCACAGTGGGGCCACAGTGGTCTGTGGAAGTCGGAGCCCTGGGCAAAAAAATATATGATCGCCCACATACATACCCAAAAATATATACATACATACATACATACATTCACTTTTGTTACTACATATAGATAGATAGGCCCAACTTTTCTGTCTTTAATTCTCCTTTAAAGCCCCCACACCCCACCCTTTCATTCTTTACCAATGATTTTGTTATTTCCTTTACTACTACAATTGAAACTATGTATTCCATTCAGATCTTGCAACTTCTGAACCTCCTTCATTACTAACTTATCAAATGTCTGTTGCTTCTGCTTTTTCTAGTTTCTTCCATCCTGGCTGATGGACTATCCAAAATGTTGGTGTTTGAATCCTTCTACCTGCTCTCTTTAAACTGTTCCTTTTTGCTTCCTAATTGCAATCACTGCCATTTTCCCTTCTCCCCCTATTATTAATCCACGAGTTCGTTTCTGCAGTTCTTAAAAAGCCTTCATTTGATCCTTTTTTCTTAATTATTGCCATGCTTTACTGTTGCAGTGGTGAAGGCTCCTTCCTTGGAGATTTTTAAACAGAAGCTGGATGGCCATCTGTCAGGAATTCTCTGAATGTGATTTTTCTGCTTCTTGTCAGGGGGTTGGACTGCATGGCTCATGATGACTTTTCCAACTCTATGATTCTATGAAATGGTTTCAAACATGGTGATTGCTTATGCACAGATGGGCCCCCACATTTTCATGGGTTGGAGCAGAAAACCCATACAAATGTGTAAAATCAGTGCATATCTGCTGGACTCTTTTGGAGATAGAAAGTGGATCAGAGGGGAGAAATAGTCTCCATGGGTTTGCTCACCCTCCCTGCTTTTTCTATATGCATCTTTCCTCCCTCTCTCTCCCTTTAACTGGGATGCCTGTGAAGGTGCTGGTTGCAGTGGGGAGAAGCAGTCCACGTAGACGGCTGGGGCAATTGGGGAGGGGTAATCTTTCCCTTCCCTCCTGTATTAGACACTGCCGTATCCTCTTTCTTTACTTGTTTCCACTTCAAGTCTCTACCCATTGCCCCAGATGCTCTTTCAGACTCTTTTCTGCTTGAACTGGCCTTGGGCTTTGGCAGGACGGTGGAAAACTCACAACCCATGAATGTGGAGAGCTAACTGTCCATCGTCTTGATTTTCTTCTATTTTTGTAATGGGTCTTTTTCCAATCTAGATGTTGCATTTTGCATGCTAGGAGATGATCTCCTGCATGCCAAGTTAAAAGCCTTGTATTCAGTCTTTATTCTTCTTGATCTCTCTGCAGCCTTTGACACACCGTTGATCATGCTGTTCTGTTGGATTTTCTTCATGGCTTAGGTTTTATTCAGTCCTCAGTTGGTTAATATTTTATCTATTCTGTTCACTTAATGTGCTAGCTAGCGGAGGCTTCTTCTTTTCCCCTTTTAGTTGGGGCTCAACAGGATTCCGAACTGAGCCTTAGTTGTTTTCTCTTTAAATTTTGAGTGATTTTACTCATTCTTATGGCTTTCAATATCGTTTTTATTCTGAAGATACTCAGCTATAGTTCTCCACTTCAAAATATTATTTTGATGTTGAATATTGTAAAACAGTATATCTTTCAGCTATACCTTCCAGTCTCAGCATGGGTGCTTCATTATCACCTAAAGTTGTGGTTCTCAACCTTCCTAATGCCGCAACCCCTTAATATAGTTCCTCATGTTATGGTGACCCCCAACTGTAAAATTATTTTCATTGCTACTTCATCACTGTAATTTCACTACTGTTATAAATCATAATGTAAATATCTGATATGCAGGATCAGGCCTGTAGCTGGAGGGGGGGGGGGGTGGTGGCTTGAGGGGCTTCACCCCCCCCCCGAAATTCTCAGGGTGGTCCACGAGAAGGCCTTACAGGTACATTATTTAAACTGACATCAGACTTTCTTGGGTTTTGAGTGGGTGAAGTTTGAGAAACCCTTATATACGGCAACAGTTTTTCTCACTTCCATTAATTGTCACTGCTATTTTCCCCCCTCTTCTGCTCCAGCAAATGCCATTTATAGGATCAGTTTTCCCCAAAAAGAGCCAAATGGTATGACTTTAGTCATGTGTTTTGAACATGCTTAACCTGGTTCCTTTAATTTTGGTGAAGAAGCAGCTGTGTGACCCAATCTGAAAAATGTTATGGGTCAGAATCCTAACATAGTTTTCTGTTTAAAAATAATGTCCTGTTGGTAGCTTTTAATGTCACATTTACCTCAAATGCCAGGCATGTAGAGGCTCTTCTTCAAAAGGTTGAGGTTAAAATTATTTCTCCTTTGTATATAAACCATTATATTTCAGTTAAAAAACCCACATATCTGACATTGGCATTTGGTTGTTTTGTTATTGAGTGTACATTATGGCATATTTGTCCTGAGTCCTTAGGTTAAGCCTTTGTATTTTTATCTTTTAACAATAAGTAAAGTCTGCCTTTAAGGAAAAGCTGCTGCAGGTAATCTCAAAATAATATTAATTTGAAAAGGCTGAACAAAAGTCCACATAAATTTAGGAGAGTTATGTCTGTCACATTGCTATGTATAGTGCAGTCACGACTCTTTGAAGTGCCATTCTAGCAAAGTGTAGTTATGGTAAATACTTTTCTACGCATTGTTGACAGTGTTGATCAAGTGCACTTAAGTTCCATGGAAATAATCTGCATTGTACTTACACTTGTAATTGACTTGAGAGAGCTCAACTGAAGAGGATATAAATATTACAGTGAATACTCAGTAAGCAGGCTTGAGACAGATCATTAATCAAGAATTAGGCTATGACAGGGGTCCTCAAACTTTTTAAGCAGAGGGCCAGTTCTCAGTCCCTCAGTCTGTTGGGGGGCTGGACGATAGTTGGAAAAAATGAATGAATTCCTATGCATACTGCACATTTCTTATTTGTTGTGCAAAACATAAAAATAAAAATAAAAGAACAATACAGAAACAAATTAAACAGAAACATGTAAACAACATTTAGATATTTAAAAATGGAATTCAAACCTATTAATACAAACATTAAAATCTTATAATCCAGAAACCATAGTCCGAGGCCTTTCCAGATGTCAATTGCAAATAATCCCATTCTTGTCTTTCACTGCTTAGTGCCCAAACACTTGGTCCCGCATCCATGTCTTTACTTTCTTTCTGAAGCCCAAGAGGAATGGTGCTGATCTAATTTCATTAGGGACAGAGTTCCACAGATGAGGGGCCACCACTGAGAAGGCCCTGTCTCACATCCCCACCAGTCACACGTGTGAAGGAGGTGGGACTGAGAGCAGGACCTCAGTACCCAGCAAGATTTGTTTTCTGGGATGGCCAGCCATTCCATGATGTTTCCCTGTCTTCTGGATTTTCTGTGGTGCTGTCTTCAGTCAGAAGTCGGGGAACATCCAACACCTAAAAACGAAGTCCTCTGATTGTCTTTGCATGCTGGCAAGACTGATTTCCTCTGTGGGATTCTGTTTTGTCAGTGTATGAAGATGGTAAGAAAGTGGGGGAAAATTAGGGTCGGATGAGGTCATTGGTCTAAAGTTTAGAGTGAGAGCTGCACAAATGACCATGGAGGGCCACATCTGGACCATGGACCTTTACTTGTGGACCCCTGGGCTATGTGGTGATATGTTGAGCATTCATGCATCCTGTATGACAGGGGCCCTCAAACTTTTTAAACCGGGGGCCAGTTCACTGTCCCTCAGACCGTTGGAGGGCCAGACTATAGTTTTTTTAAAAAAAAATCAACAAAAAAATTCCTATGCACATTGCCACATATCTTATTTTGCTGTGTGGAAGGGCCCTTAGAGGGGGTTCTTTCTAGCCCTCTTTAGGCAGTAATTCCAGGAGCAGAGAATGGGAAATCTTCCTATTTCTAGTCTGAACAAAATCTGGCTACCAGTATTTTAAAAAAAAACCTCTAAAATTATAACTGTAAATAAAGAACAACACTCAAACACAGGGGAACTCCAGACAAGAAACAATCAGGGCCAGCTAATCACCTCTCCCTAAAAACTGTCAGACTATGAAATGGTAATCAAGATGGCCAATTGAAACATTCATACCTACCTCCAACAGACAAGAGTTCTTTCTCCCACCCTGGATCTTCCACAACTTTCCTAGTTAAAGGTTTTCCTCTGACATGAAGTCCAGTCGTGTCTGACTCTGGGATGTGGTCCTCATCTGCATTTCTAAGTCAAAGAGCCGGCGTTGTCCATAGACACCTCCAAGGTCATGTGGCCGGCATGACTGCATGGAGCGCCGGGGCAGCCTCCCCAATGGGCAGCATGAGCCTGCCAAGGGAGGAGCAGCACCGCGCGGCCTACTCGTGCATAAAGCACCTCGCGAGGTGCTTTACGGGCGAGTAGGCCATGCAGAGCAGCTGCCCTTGGCTGGCTCACGCTGCCCATCGGGCCTGACGGATAGCGTGAGCCAGCCAAGGGAGGGGCACTGTGGGGGGGCGCTCCTCCTCCGCGGGCCAGATAAGTGCCCTTGGCGGGCTGGATGTGGCCCGCGGGCCGTAGTTTGGGGACCCCTGCTGTATGAGTTTGCCTGAGTGCGTTTTCTGACATTCAAATTCATATTGAAACTATACAGTGGTAAATCAGGTTCTTGATGAAGAAGCAATTTTTGAGTATGTTATGATATTCAGTACTAAATGTAAGGATGAAGTATCTTTTAGAGCAGGCATGGGCAAACTTTGGCCCTCCATGTGTTTTGAACTTCAACTCCCACAATTCCTAACTGTTATGAATTGTGAGAGTTGCAGTCCAAAACAGCTGGTTTGCCCATACATGTTTTAGAGGCAAGTTGTATCCTTAAGTTAGCTATCATTGGGAGGCGGGTGGAGGGGTGGTTTATGGTGTTTGCTGTGATCCTTGAAGTAATGAATGTACATTCATCTACCACATGTCGAAACTATAGTAGGCATCTAGATTAACGCTAAATGTTTTCCCCTGACATTAAGTCTAGTCGTTTCTGACTCTGGGGGTTGGTGCTCATCTCCATTTCTAAGCCGAAGAGTCTCTGTTACCTTCCCACCGGAGCGGTACCTATTGATGTACTCACATGTGCATGTTTTCGAATTGCTAGGTTGGCAGAAGCTGGAGCTAACAGCGACAGCTCACCCCACTCCCCAGATTTGAACTGGCGACCTTTTGGTCAGCAAGTTCAGCAGCTCAGCAGTTTAACCCACTGTGCCACTGGGGGCTCCAGACATTACATATCTAGGTATCTAGGTATGTAATACTTACACTTCAGTGCAGTGGAAGCCCAAAAGTTATTCCTGTGCTTTACGAAATAGATAATCCATGCATCCTTGGCAATGTCAAGTATAATCGAGACCCAGAGTAAAGCATATCTCATGATTTATTTGTTGAAGTAAGTTATGTTTTTATTGCCTTACTTAAGCTCTTCGGCAAAATGCTGTTAACGTGAGCTGACAATAAATCTTACATGCTGCTTTCATTTAGCAGGCTTCAGCTACTGAGACAGAAATTGGGCCCATGAGACTGACACAAGATCCCATTCAGGTAAGACTTTGGTTTTGCTTTAGCAGCAATTGCTATGTTTGATGTTAGAAGTCAACTTTGGTTTTGCAGTTCTTGGCTCCAGAAGTATATATTTTTAATATATATAGGGAAAAAGACAAGAGCTGAACATTTATAAATGTGAGTATTCTTGTGATGCTGGTAGTTAGTATTAGATGGTTTGCAACGTGAGCCTGTGTTTCAAAATATTTAGGAAATTCTAGAAACATATAAAACCACTAAAGCCATATTTCAATAATATTGTTGTTAGAGTTTGCACAACGTTTACATTGTGCCATTTCTAGTTTTTAGTTTTTTTCATCAGGCATTCTGTCTACAAAGAGATTATACTGCCACCAGCTATTGAAGTAGGAAAATTCAGTGCACTTACTATAACAATTCAATGGAAACAGTGTAACTTAAAAATAAATTCAGTAGTGGTACCCTAGAGTATCTCATACCTCTCATCATATCTTTACATTACTAGGCTCCAACATTTTAGACCTGTGACTTTAAGAGCAATACAAAGTTAGTACCACTGCCCATGTGTTTTGTGCTATTTAAAAATAGGTCTGGCCCCTTCTACATTGCCATATAAAATCCGTATTATCTGCTTTGAACTGGATAATATCGCCATGTAAACTCATATAATTCAGTTCAAAGTAGATAATGTGGATTATGTGGACCAAGCTGTGGCGCACCTAGTTAGTAGCCATCTGCATTAAATCACTGACCGAGAGGTCATGAGTTCGAAGCCAGCCCAGGTCAGAGGGAGCTCCCAACCATTAATAGTCTAGCTTGCTGTTGACCTATGCAGCCTGAAAGGCAGTTGCATCTGTCAAGTAGGAAATTTAGGTACCGCTTTATGCGGGGAGGCTAATTTAACTAATTTACAACACCATACAACCTTCCATCAGCATGCATAAGAATAAGGGAGTACTCCATCAAGGACTAAGTGTCACAAGTGGACGGTGAAGCAGCAGCTCCCCCTGTGGCCACAATCAAGCATACCCTCATGAAGCTGGAAGGCTGCAATGTTAAATTGCCTCTGTGTCTGTCTATACATGTTGTATGTCTAATAGCATTGGATGTTTGCCATGTATATGTGCATTGTAATCCGCGCTGAGTCTCCTGTGGGGTGAGAAGGGTGGAATAAATACTGTAAATAACCAAATAAATAAATAAATAAATAAATAAATAATATGGCAGTGTAGCAGGGGCTTCAGTCAGGAAGATCTGGGACCAGTGGCGTAATTAGGGTGATGTGGAAGCTGCAGACCACATCATCTGATACTATCAGGGGTGTCCCCCATCCCCCACAAAATCATAACACTGATATCATGCTACAGAATGTATGGTTCTAACTAATAAGCATAGTTCCAGAAATTCTGAACAATTTCCAAGAAAACTAGTCTGTGCAAGTCCATTTACAACAAAGTATGTTTAATAGACTTCTGCATAGCTCTCTCTCAAGTGCTGTATAGAGCTTGTAAAAGTTACTTTTTAAAATTTCTACCTTCAGATTCCTCAATCTGCATGGGGCTGCTGCTTATAGGCATCTGCAAGCATGTAATTTCCCGACTGAATTAGTCATATGCTGACATACATAGTGCTACAATGGTAGTATTAATCATCGTATCACTTATTGTTGGGAAATCAGCAGTTCAGATAAAATGAAATCAGGGTCACCTTGCCAAGCCCATGGATGAGATGTGTTTATTTTCACATGGCAACACCATGGTTATGGGCATAACACATTAAAAAAATTAGGATCAGTCTTTTCTTAATCTATACTGGGTGGACCAAGGAAATGAACAAGACAATCTATTCATTTGAAAAAAATAGGACTTCACAACCTTTGACATTTACTTTACAGGAGGGTAGCTTTAGTGATTCTTGGCAAACAATATGGAAACTGAAGCTGACATTTTTCAAAAGCTTTCTTTTTTACTTTCTGTTAGTTAATGATAGGCTGATATGATTAATTGTGTTAAGTTGTCAAACATAGCATGGCCTCTCCACTTGGCTATATAATGTAAAAGTTGCTTATGTACGAGGGGCGTTCATTAAAGATTTCCCCTGACCCACTTCCTGTGGACTAGTAGCAATGAAACTTGGCACAGTTATTAGTCCTTCTCTCCATAGGTGCCACCTAGGAACATACACTTCTCCCATCTTTTTAAGCAACTGTAAGCACCTCACTTGTAGAAGTTGACAGGTTACTCCAAAAGCCACGTTGTGACTTCAGATATCAGAGCCCTTCAAAAATAACTTCATTGTTGGAAAGAGATGGAAGTTCGATGGTGTGAGATCGGGTGAATAAGGGGGATGTGGTAGAATTTCAAAGCCATAGGAGCATGCTTCCATTTAGGCAACATGTGAGTTATGAATTAGTGCATTGTCTTGCAGAAGGCGGACACCTTTGGTGAGCATGCCGTGTCTCTTGGTTTTGATGGCCTTCCGCAATTTCTGCAGTAGTAAAACCTAGTATGCCCCAGTGATCATGGAACCCTTGCTAGGAAATCCATCAATCCTGGTGCTGGTCCCAAAATACTGTGAGCATGACCTTGCCTGCTGAGAGTTGGGCACGTGCGTTCTTTGGAGGCGGTGAGTCATGATGCTTCAATTGCATTGACTGGACTGTAGTCTCAGGATCATAGTGATGGGCCCAGCTTTTATCCTGTGTGATCAGTCTGTTGAAAATGTCCTCCTTGTTTCCATGGCACATTGTCAATACAGCCTGAGAGCATTTTACTTCTTCTTGCTTCTGGAGCAGCCGGGGTCTTGGTCTTGGATGATGTTTTCCACAGATCCCACATTAATCTTGACATTTTCGGCTATGTAGTGAATGGTTACGGGATGATTTTCCAAAATGGTGACTTCCACTTGCTGGATTGTGTGTTCATAAATAGAAGACTGAGGTCGCCCTGGAATTTGAGTTGTTTGCACCAAAGTCTGACCGCATTTGAATTGACGATGCCAGTTCTTGACTACATCATATGATGGGGAATCATCCCCATAAACCTCTTTCATCTCATCGAATGTCTTCTTTGGTGTGCAGCCTTTCAAGTAAAGGAACTTGATGACTGCTCGGTATTCCACTGGGTCCATTATCAAACCTCAACCACTTCAGCACCTGTAAAATCAAGACCGTTGTCAGCTCTGAGTTGTAAATTGACACATAACCTATAGAGACTTATATAATTACACATGTGCAATTTCAGTGTCCTGTGATAAATAGAAGTGGGTCAGGGGAAATCTTTAAGGAATGCCCCTCGTAGGAAGATCAAAGGAAAAGAGGAAGAAGCAGAGGTATTTGTGTCCCAGCAGACAAATGGCCGTTGAAAATGGAATATGCCTGATGGTTTGTATTCCATCAATTCTCTGGTAGTTGATTGCTTACTCTCTGGTACAAAGCTTTCCCCAAATTTGGGATTGCCAGAACTGAAAAAAAAAAACCCGGCTTGAAAGCACGCAATAATAACAAAAATAAATATGGGCCCACCAAAAGAACCTGCTGTTAACTATGTTAGTAACAGCCCTGCTGAAGTCATACAAGCACAGAGTTGTGGGTTCTTTGGTTGAGGTTTTACCTATCTGTAATACAGACTCCCTCTTTTTCTTCTTCCTTGAACTTTACAAAGCACTATTGTCTTTTCCAGTGAGTCATCTTCATGCGTGCAAAGTAGGATTGCATCAATTTTGTCATTTTGATTCTCAGTGAAAGTCCCAGTAGTTTGTGGTATCTACAGAACTGCTATCACATTACAAATGAGCTGATTTTTCCCTTAGTTTTCTTTACTGTCCAGCTTTCACAACCATACATCAATAATGGAAACACTATGGCCCAGATGATTCTGACTGTGTTAATAATGTATAGATTTTAAAGCTAGAATTGCTTAATTGCTACCTTGTAAGTCTTCTACTGATATTTGACTATGGCAGGCCTGGGCAAACTTTGGTCCTTCAGGTGTTTTGGACTTCAAATCCCAGAAATCCCAGCCATCTTACTGGCTGGTAGGAATGGTAGAGGTTGAAGTCCAAAACACTGTAGGGCCAAAGTTTCCTCATTGCTGGACTATGTTCTCCATTTTGACAAAGGACTGGGCCAAAATATCTGAGATTGTATTTTGTATTGCATAGGTATTACTGATCTTTGCAAAAGAAGACAAACAGAGTGATGGATTCTGGTGGGCTTGCGACAGAGCTGGATACAGGTGTAACATTGCTCGGACACCGGAATCAGCACTTGAATGCTTTCTTGATAAACATCATGAAATAATAGTCATAGATCATAGAAACTCCAGATACTTTGATGCAGAAGCCATCTGTAGGTAATTATCTTTTGCTCCATATGAGCTTTGGTAAGCTGAATTTTTAATGTAGTGTTATCACGTCCAGTTGCTTCTACAATGGTAGCAATATATCTGTGCTTGTAGTATTTTAGATTGTAGGCAGGGAAGGAGCTGTCACATAATTGCATATTCTTCCAAACAGAATAACCAAAAGCTAGATCTCAAGAAAAAGTAATGGGTTTATATGGAGGACATTTTTGTATAAAGAAACACTTTATTCAGTCTGATGGCCTTTGACTGAAGAACTGTGACGGCGGGAATAATATGTGTAAAGGAAGGCTTGAAATCTGGGAAACAGTACTCTACAAGCCAAATCAATACTTTGCTTTAGTTCCTAAGAATGGAAATGCTATAGGGAACTGAATGCACATTTAGTGTAGCAACCATCTTGTTATACAAGTGTGGAGACAAGTGGATGCATATTGTAGCTGGTTGTATGCTGGAGGAATCAAGATCCTTAAAAAAACTATCTGTAGAACCAGTTTAAAAACCAGTGACCAGAATTAATTTGGAGCGAACATTGTGCATCACGGCCTCATCGGGACATTAGGCAAAGTGTGTCAATGTGTATTGATAGAGCCCAGTGTGCATTGGGGCATTTTGGTCTACTGTATGTTTATCAATTGGTATGTAGTTTTACAATTCTCTAGGAGGGTTCCTTGCTAAGTACCTAAGTTATGTGATGTAGACTGCGATATGGGATCATGGTCAGTTTCATATACAATACGATCCCTGTATCCATGGGACCAGTATCTGCAGTTTCTTGTCCAACAGAATATATCAGTTCTTGTCATTTTTGCTGTCCTCCAGCATGACTGTGGAGCATGTGGTGGCATTCATAGGCCAGAAGTCCTTCATTCCCATATTTTCCACATGCATTCCAGAAATGTATGCCCTTCAGATAATTATCATGAGAGAAACTGATTGTTTCTGAATCTCAGTTTCTGAAAGTTTCAAATTCTATCAGGTGCAGTTTTCCATAATTCACTCTGTAGGCTAGGATCGAATTATGGTACATTGATATACATGCATGTATGTATATATTCCCACACATGTTAGCATCGCTGGATTTTTTTGTTTCTACTGCGGTACTGATAACTGAAGAAACCAGACAATGTTTTACTTTAAGAAGTGCCTTGTCTTTTCAGAAATAATTATTGATGTAGCCTAACTAGCAACCCTGTTGAGCACGAGTACTTATATATGAGAAAAATGTGTATTTCCTTTTGGATGATATATTACTTAAAATTCTTTAATTGGATATTATATGGCATTTCCTAATTCCAGGGCAATACGTGCTACAAAGCCTGCAGAACATACTGTAATACTAGGTGTTGTTCCACAAATGTAAGTATTTTTGAGAGTGTATCTTGTTAATACTGGTTTTACAATGTTCATTGAACTACCTTTCATACATGTTGTGGAAAAATATTTCATTATAATGCAAAATATTATATGTGGTCTCAGATAATTTTTTCCAGAAATTGTTTTAGAGCTTTCAATTGACTTTTTCAAAGTACAGTCAACCACCCACTTTTGCAGGTTTAAATCTTCCTGGTTTGATTATTCATATATTTGACTAATTTGCTCCCTGGGAACCTCTAGCTCAGTGTTTCTCAACCTGGGGGTCAGGTCTCCCCGGGGGGGGGGGGTCGTGAGTAGGTGTCAGAGGGGTCACCAAAGACCATCAGAAAGCACAGTATTTTCTGTAGGTTTTGGTGGTTCTGTATGGAAGTTTGGCCCAATTCTATTGTTGGTGGGATTTAAAATGCTCTTTGATTGTAGGTGAACTATAAATCTCAGCAACTACAACTCCCAAATGTTAAGGCCTATTTTCCCCAAACTCCACCAGTGTTCACATTTGTGCATATTGAAGATGTGTGCCAAGTTTGGTCCCGATCCATCATTGTTTGAGTCCATGGTACTCTCTGGATGTAGGTGAACTACAACTCCAAAACTCAAGGTCAATGCCCGCCAAACCCTCCCGGTATTTTCTGTTGTTCGTGGGAGTTCTCTGTGCCAGGTTTGGTTCCATTTCATCATTGGTGGAGTTCAGAATGCTCTTTGATTGTAAGTGAACTGTAAATCCCAGCAACTATAACTCCCAAATGACAAAATCAATCCTCCCCAACCCCACCAGTATTCAAATTTAGGCGTATTGGGTATTTGTGCCAAATTTGGTCCAGTGAATGAAAATACATTCATTCACTGTAAAATACATTCATTCATGTAAATATTTACATTATGATTCACAACAGTAGCAAAATTATAGTTATGAAGTAGCAACGAAAATAATTTTATGGTTGGGGGTCATCACAATATAGATAACTGTATTAAAGGGTTGCAGCATTAGAAAGGTTGAGAAACACTGCTCTAGGTCTTCCAGGGTAAATTGGAAGTTGACTATCGAGTTGCAATGGAGCACTTACAGATTCCCAGGCTGATATGCTCTTTGGTTAAAAATATAGTGGGTTTTTAAATTTGTGGTTTTCCACTTTTATGTGAGAACTGCACCCCTAACCTCCACAAAAATTGAAGGCTTGCCATAGAGAGATGAAACAGAAGTCTCACAGGAAAATCTCATCATCAGAACACACCCACAGAGAATGGCAGACAAGATTATTTCTCTTCTTAACATAGTTAAACATTGTATTATTGAAATTTCACCCTTGTCCAAAAGTCTAAGCAAATCGGATGACTTTCCACAAAGTACTGCCCTTCATATTTGCTGTGCTGGAATTTCTATCTTCCCTAGTTAGCATGTAATTGAAAAAGGGTTTGCAAGAATATTATATTCAGGAAGAAGTACAGAGAAGCTTATGAAGAGTATACACCGTCCAATTGAGATGTCTTTATCCTGTGTACACCATGCAGTTGAGATGTTTGAATCTTGTGTGGCTCAGTTGGCAATACAAAAAAGAAAAACCATGGAGTACATCTGGAAAACAGATATTCATTGGAAAATTGAATGAACTACTGCCAAATACTTTTTTGATGCTTTATTATTTATTAATGGAATATGGATGTGTAGGGATGGGTGAGAATTTTGTTTTTGAAAGGAAAGATGAACATTTTACAGACATTTGTAAAAAGATTTGAATTTAGAATGGAAGGAAAAAAATTAAAGTGTGTATGTATAGAGTGTTCCCAAAAATGCATATACCCTTAGCAACTTATAATTCTGGATTTGTGTTTTTTTACCACCACCCCCCCCCCCCCCCCCGCCAAATGCAAACATAACGGGATTTAAGAGTCTGTTAATAAAGAAGTACTGTGTTACAAAATTACAAGAGAACCTTGAAATGAGGTTTGGAATTCTGTGCTTTGAAAATGTAAACAGTGAATTACTTGGCAGGGATGGCAATTTGAACACCTGATGGAAAATCGTGATTTGAGGCAGAGCTTGTAACTCTGATTAAATCAGTATTATATCATTTATTCTTCCATATAAATTTTGTCAAATAATCACCATAGCTACTATCAGCTACTAAAGGGTAAATAAATTTTGGGGGCATGTTATGTGTGAAAGTCCCCCCCCCCTTCCCAAGTTTATCTTATTGAATTAATTGGTAGTGATGGGAGAGAACTCTATTTGTTTTATAATCATTTACCAACCTGCAGAGTTTCTGCTCATTTATGGCAGTGGTTTCCAACCTTTTTTTGACCAGGGACAATTTTGACCAGGGACCACTCTCCAAAAGGGTTACAAATCTGTTTTTGGTCAATTTTAGATTTGGTTTGGATATTTGGGGTGCTGATTCAGAAAATTGCACTGGATAGACCACATCAGCTCTAGTTTCTGATACAGAACATATACCATGCAGTATTCGCCATCTTCTCACCCACAGAAAACCATATGTAATAACCTTGAGCTGATGTGGTAGTAGTAATTTTTCATGGGAAGTCAACCTCTCCCCTCCTGACATCCCTGTTGCCTTGGCACTATAAGAGGATTTCATGAGACCAGTTGCTCTCATTGTCATGTGATTTTGAGGCAATGGTGTAGTAACGCTGAGGCTGCGGACCATATTTTCATTCTTGCGGATGACTGTGATCCATGGACAATAGGTTGGGAACCACTGATTTATGGGAAGAAAATAATTTGAAGTGTTGGGGGAGGCGGGTGGTGTATGGAAAGGTAAAAGTGAAATACCTCATTTCCCCTCTCTGTGTATGAGTACTTTTACTTTACTGATGTATCAGAATATTTCAGGTCTCTTAAGTGATGACATATTCTGCATTTCTGTAGTCCCGCTGGCCAAGAAGAACCCTCTGTCCTTCCCCTTCTCCATGCAGGTTTTAATAGGGTATGTAAATGTTATTACAACATTCTTTACATGATAAACAACTCATGTATCAGTCTTCATCCATTGTCTTCTCATATTTATTGGTTGCCTATGTTATTAATTTTTGCATGTCGTAATGAGCCACTTATTTATCAGTCTTCAGTCACTGTTTTCTCTCATGTATTCTTTGAACATCATGAACTGTTGAGCTACCTATTTGGATCACATGCCAACTACAAATATTCTCTGACTTCTATGTAAATAAGATAGTAAGCAGCAAAATTGTGGGTGACAGCTGCAGACTGAAATTTCAGGAAAAGAAAAGAGAATGGCAGATACATTTCTATAAGCCTGGATGTAAGTTCCTGTGACAGATGTCAAGATTTATGTGATTTCTTTTGGAAAAGAGGGATCTAGTATCCTAACATATAAAACTGCCTGGGCTTTTATGCTTGGTGATACAGAGTGGACAGCAATGGCTAGAAGAGGACCTTAAAATTATGATTTTAAAATATTCAAGAAAAACACAAAATAAAATAAATGAACATACATTTTAGATTACCAAAACTACACAGCTACATATTATACACTGCAAATAAATGACAACTAAACAATTACTTTAAAAAATCCTACAAACCTTCCACAGGGTTAAACCCCTGTGCCGGCAGGACTGAAGACCGACAGGTCGCAGGTTCGAATCCGGGGAGAGGCGGATGAGCTCCCTATGCCAGCTCCAGCTCCTCAAGTGGGGACATGAGAGAAGCCTCCCACAAGGATGATAAAACATCAAAACATCCGGGCATCCCCTGGGCAACATCCTTGCAGACGGCCAATTCTCTCACACCAGAAGTGACTTGCAATTTCTCAAGTCTCTCCTGACACGACAAAAAATAATAATAATAATCCCTTATTAGTCTCTTCCCTCTAATTAATAATGTAATCACAATGTTACTTAAAAGAAAACTAATTCATGAATCTCAAGTTCATAAATGCTCCCATTGTTGTTGCCAAAAGGTAATAATAATAATAATAATAATAATAATAATAATAGTCTTTCCCTGTGGTTCAAAGTGGGGTACAACATCATTAAAGCAAGAGGTAAAAATTTCCCAACCTTTCTTAAAGTCAGTCAGAGATTTCTCCTTAATCACAATAGCCAGCTTATCTATTTTTTTCTGTTTCACAGATCTCCTTTATCAGCCATTTTCCCAAATTGTCTGTCATCCAGCATTCCCGCAAGTTAGGATCAAGCTGTGCTTTAGCATTCTTGCACCTTCATTAATCATAATATAGGCTCTTCCTAGTTTTGAGCATAATGAAAAGCTCTAATTAGTTCAGAATAGCATAACTAAATTCATGGTTAGGATGCATAACTGCCTCCTCCTCACAGTTGTACCAGATTAGAATCTGGGAGTGCAGGCCTTTGTATGCAGTATTAAGTCATGATACCCACTTCTGTGATATCCAAAGCATCTTCTATTTTCTCCAAGGATGCATCTACATTGTAAGATTAATACAGTTGGTATTACTTTAACTGCTATGGTTCAATGCTGTGGAATCATGAGAGCTGTAGTTTTACAATGTCTTTAGCCTTCTCTGACAAAATGTGCTGGTGTCTCACCAAACTACAAATCCCAGGATAGAATTATGTTGCTTTAGTTCCTTTAAACTCCCAGTGGGGGGATTTGGGGGGAATTTTACCTTGAAAAAATAGACCAAAACCCCAGACAGCACGAAATGTGCACCTGCAACAATATGCCAATCCTCTTTCAAGAGTCCCCCCAATATCTCATATCCCAGTTAAAAATTTGGCTCATATACTGCTGTAGAGTATGGGTGCAATCAGTGGGGATGGAGGAGGGAAAATTACTCCCAACCACTCTCCTGCACTAGATCAAAGTTTGAATTAGCTACATTTGTTCACCAGACTACATAAACTATATGTAAGGGAAATGCATGAGAAGAAATGTGATGCCATCTGTCTTAGACACATGTACTTCCTTATCAAGAAGAAGAATGTGCAAGCTTTAATTTCTTTGTGTTTTGAATGTTAAACACAGCTTTTATTGTTGCCAGCTCAATCTGGATCTGTAGTTAATATAAACTATGGCTAGTTTAAACAAAACAGCATCAACAATTATGATTACAGAACACCTTGTTTAACTACAGTTGGTTTATCCAATGTGACAAATCACAGTTATGCAACACCTTCCATAGTTTTGAAGTGCATTAGCTGTGTAAGGAGGAGCAAACATGGGCCCAATATTTGCTGCAACTCTTTCACATTGAGATAACCTAGTGTGGCATGCATAAAATGCTATCATGCTCAAATTGTACCAGTTTTTGAATAGTGTAGTGATTACGAGATTGTATAGGATTAATCCACAAAATTAGATCAATTTCCCTCACACAGCTAAAGCAGTTCAGCTATGGAAGGTGTTGCATAACTATGATTTCTCACATTGGATGGACTAACTGTAGTTTAAATTAATTATGGCAAGTTAAACAAGGTGTTGTGTAATCATGATTGTTACAGCTGGTTTCTTATTGAAGCTGGCAATGTCATGCCACACTACAATGCAATCACTCCGAAATTGATCATACATATATCCTTCTACCAGCAATCCATAGTTTAGGAGACTGCAAATAGATTCTGTTGCCTGAAGAGAAGAACAAGATGGTTCTACCTTCTCAGTCTGTATACCTAAGCTAACCAGGCTAGCTCATGAAGCTCACTTCCATGCCAGCAGTGGGATGGCATTCTTCAGGACAGGACTTTGTTTGGGGGATCCAAAACAGTTGGGAAAATATAATTCTGTACATCGAGAGAAAGAAATACCCAAAGGGCTCAAAAGGATATCGGAGACCTTGCTCTGCTTTCCTTCAGAATCTCCTACCTTTGACTATTGACTCATTGTGCTTACTGCTTGGAGTCATTGTGGTGGCGGTACAGAAAATATAGGACAGTAAGCTGTTGGTTGTCTTGAGCTTTCCGGGGAGGAAGACAAAAAAAAATGTGAATGAATGTATGAATCAAGCAATGAAATCCTCACATCTGGGCCCTTCCGTTTGGACCTGTGAATCATCTCTGAGCTATGCCTACATCTTCCATTAGCATGATTCACCCAACTACCAGTGCCAACACTTGTTTCCTTTCTTATCTCTCACATATTTGTGGTCCTGCAATCAGTGCAAAAATTGTTAAAATCAACTTGTTTGGGCAGGATGGCACTGAACATCTCTTTGCCATCTTTAGATTGTACATTGTAATTATTTATTGTTGGCTTTATTTCTGGAAAATGGATAAATAGTGAAAGCACATACTTCCATATAAAGCAGAATCACTATAGAGTGGAAGGACTCCTTAACTCGTTATCCTTTAGTATGCTAATTTAATTGTTTTATTCATTAAAACAAATTAACTCTCTATTATTTTGTTATTTCCTCCACAAACACCCAGAGATTTTTGGAGAACAGCAGTATTGTTGCCTGCTATAATGAACTGGTTCAGATAGAACTCGGTGAAGTACGATCGCAGTTCAAACTACGGTAAGTAAAGAAAATTCATCTCCTTGATGGAAGTGCTATTAAAGGTTAAACCTGAAGTTGTAGCTCTGTTATTGCCCACATATGTCTAATTCCACAATTTGGAGAACATGAGCAATAATTAACTGTCTTCTCGGAGGCAGGGTTATGAAAGGACTTCCCTCTGGGGCACAGATGTTTCTTCTCTCAGGGTTTTGCCTCCACTACAGTGCCCCATTCATACTACCTATGGATTTTCTTATGTTGGAGTCTAGCAGACCATCCATACTGCAAAATTATAACAGTTTGAAACTGCTTTAACTGCCATGGCTCAATCTTATGGAACCATGGGATTTGTAGCTTGTTTTGGCACCAGAACTATTTGACAGAGAAGGGTAAATATCTCACAAAACTGCAAATCCTAGAATTCAATACCGTTGAGCCATGCAGTTAGTGTGGCGTCAGAGTGTTATCATTCTGCAGTATGGATACAACATTGGCTTTCCTGGTCAGAACATGTGCTCCTCACCACAATAAAGCCTTTTGTATTGAACAGGCCAAGGCATATTTTCAGCCTGTAAGTAAACTTTATTGTTATTATTACGGTCGATGACTAGATCATAACAGGTGGATCCAGCCCGAGACTTGCCATTTTAGCAAGAATAGGGGACTCGAGGACACGAGACTGACAGATTTAGATCATTTAACCGGTTCCTTATTTGCTAACCCTTCTCCTAAGCGGTTTTCTATCAAGTAAACTTATATGTGGATGTGGAACTTTTCCCAATGAGAGAAAACTTAAAATAGCCAAAAGGGACATTTCTAGGAGAGAACCAAGAGCATAATGCATGCAAATGCCCAATGTTTGTCTAGTTTCCCATTGTGAATACATCTTACAAATGCCTCTCACATACATATTCATAAATGTATTATTTCTGTCCAACAAAAAACTTCAATTTAAATGGAAACACACAAATTGAATGCATCTATTTCAAACTCTTCTTAATCCTCCATGAGAAAAACAACCATGATCATCTTAATTAAGGAAACATATACAATAACTTTCCATAATCTGGTGTCCTTTTCCAAATTGATTGGACTACATGTTTTTCTGACTTGTCTTCCTCAAATGTAGGCAGATGTTATGGGCGGGGAGGGGTGTGTGTGTTTCAGAGTTATATACAGACATGTATTAAATCAACATCTTAGAAGAAAGGTGTTTTATAGCAATGTTTTCATGTTTTGTGTTTGTGTGTGTGTGTGCTGGTAATAGCTACCTCCTCAAACCTCCACTAGTTATTTGTTATGTATATAATTGCTTACTGTATTTATATGTGTATTGGTTTGCAATTTTGCCTGATCTCTTTGTTGTGGGAGGGGCTGCATACCATGTGATCAGAATTGGGCGTCTTCAGGACTCTGACTCCATTTCCGTTTGTAGACGCCATTAGACTCTTAGAGAGAGTAGAAGCCATCTGTGTGCCTTTAGATTGCAGAGAGAGTTCAGCTTAGACTTCAATGCAGGAACAGTATGCTTAGAGACATATTAGACTCTCAAAACAGAGTGTTGTTTTGGACTATGGACTATGGTTTCTAAAGAAGATGTTACCAATGCAGAGGAACTACTTAAAATCTTATTGTAACTGAATTCATAAGCAAAGTGTCTGTATACTGTATACATGAAGCTTTGTGAGTAAACCAATTCTGTTACTTTTAAAGAAGACTGTTTATTTTGTCCCTTGAGAGCATGATTTAAATGCAAATATAATTTAATGGAGAGATTGGTTTTGGGGGGTGGGGAAGCTAAAGGAATATATAGTGTATTGGCATATCTTTTTCCATAGCAGTTTGAAGACATACCTAGGTACAGCAGTTTAACAGCTGAGAGACCTAATTGCCTTGCATGAATGCTGGTAAATGCCATTTTCTCAAAAAGGTTGTGACTTCTAACAAGGTCATGCCTTTCCAGTGACCAGTGGTTTTCCAAAAGGTTATTAATTCCATTTTCCAAATGGTTATGGAGATACACCTTTTCCAAAATGTGAGTGAGACTCATGCACTGATGTCACTCCTCTACAATTATTTACAGAAGTTAATATCGAATCACCATTTGTTTATTGCAGGGCTTGTAATTCAGTTTTCACAGCACTAGAACACTGTCACGAAGCCATAGAAATAACTAGTGAAGATCATGTAATTCAGGTATGAATATAATTTTTTTCTTATAAAATCTATGTATCAGTTTATCACTATCAGTTAATATCTATTCATCCATACCTGTTTATTCATGGAAATAAATCCCCATTTGCTTTTTGCAGTCTATGTATGAAGATTTTTGATAGGTTCTTGCAGTTCTTTTTAATTTTCAGTCAATGAACCCTTCTGTTATGAAATGTGTCTACTGGCTACAGAATTCACAGGGAGAAAATGCATTTCAAAGTGAAAGTTTATCATTGTTGGTCACGTGTCTTCATTGCCTTGCAGTATGTTAACCCAGCCTTTGAGCGGATGATGGGCTACCAAAAGGGAGAACTGATAGGGAAGGAGCTAACTGAGCTTCCAAAAAGTGACAAAAACCGTGCAGACCTGCTGGACACGATCAACACATGCATCAAAAGAGGAAAAGTAGGTGGCAAGCTAGAATGCGCCTGTAGTCTTAAACCATTCTGCTTTATTTCCATTAGGGTTCAAAAGAGTCCCTTTACATACAGTTTTATAAATTACAAATAAAGAACAGAGCTCCTTTTAATTGTTGGAGAATAGAGGTCACAAAGTTTTAGGATCTGTAGTGCAACAACCTATAAAGGACCACAATTTTAGCATCCTTGCTCTAAAACCAGCTTTCTAATCTTTAACTTATGAACTTTTTTTCATGTCAGAAGCAACTTGAGAAACTGCAAGTCACTTCTGGTGTGAAAGAATTGGCCATCTGCATGGGAGTTGCCCAGGGGACACCTGGATGTTTTACCATCCTGTGGGAGGCTTCTCTCATATCCCCACATGGGAAGCTGGAGCTGACAGATGGTAGCTCACTCCGTCTCGTGGATTAAACCACTGACTTTCAAGTCAGCAGTTCAGCCGGCAAAAGGGTTTAACCCATTGTGCCACCGCAGCTCCAGAACTTCTACATTGGAAGAATGATAGGCTGGGTCTCCCTTTATCAGGCCCGTAGCCAGGATTTCGTTTCGGGGGGGGCTGAATTTTTTTTCAGGGGGGGGGGGGTTCGGGGGGGGGCTGAGTTTCGGGGGAGGGGGCTGAGTCTGAGTGAAAGAGGGTCTAGCCTTGCAAACCTTTTGTATCATTACCCCAATACCCCCATGCATATGGGATATATTGAGTATGGTGATCAGATCATGATATGAATAAACATAACAGTTTAAATAATGCACCAATAAGGCCTTTTCGCGAACCATCATGAAAATTTCGGGGGGGGCTGAAGCCCCCCGAGCCCCCCCCCCCCCCCCCCCTGGCTACATGCCTGCCCTTTATTATACTCATAGCAGTGCATGACCTCCCTGCAAGAATGCCTTTCTCATGAGCAATATGTAATTCCTCATTTTTGTCTGCATTGAACCATCTAAACCAGTAGGTTGTGCTAACTCTTCAGTTGGTATCAATGCTTGCAAGTCCTTTGCTACCTCCAAAGGTAGACTTGAATCCCATTGACACTGCCATGTAATGCTGTTTGAATTGTGAAATTGACCACTCAGGTCTCTCTTCCACTACACAATCT
Source organism: Anolis sagrei (assembly GCF_037176765.1). Lineage (NCBI taxonomy): Eukaryota > Metazoa > Chordata > Lepidosauria > Squamata > Anolidae > Anolis > Anolis sagrei. The sequence continues at coordinate 264,836,635 of NC_090022.1, forward strand.
TGATATAGTGTTAATTTCACAATTCAGAAATATGAATGATTAAATGTTTCATTTCCAACAATGAAATGTACCCTACCCTTGGATCTCTCACATTAAATATCTCTGTTGTCACAAAATGCATTGTTTATTTTTTTAAAAGGAGGTTCCTGAATATTGCTTTCACTTTACTTGTTCAGGAGTGGCAAGGAGTATATTATGCACGAAGAAAATCAGGAGATAATATTCAGCAACATGTGAAAATAACACCCGTCACTGGCCAAGGAGGGTAAGTGTGCTAACCTAAGGAATGCACTTTACCCGGTTATTAGAAGAAGTCATTTTTTAATTTTACAAAATGCACAAGTTTGTGGGTTTACTACAACTCACATCATGCCAGGTTAACCCCCTGAACTCCAACAATACTTAAAGTTTTTCATGTTGGGCAAGTTTGCTCTAGATGCATCATTAGGGTGTTCTCTGGCAGCAGGATGAATTACAACTCTCAACATGGTGGGTTAGTCCCGTCAAATCCCTCCAGTATGTTCAGTTGGTCATGGGGGTTCTGTGTGCCAAGTTAGGTCCAGGTCCATCATTGGTGAGATTCAGAGTGCCCTTTGATTGCAGGTGAGCTATAAATCACAGTACCTACAACTAACAAATGTCAAGGCCAATTCCCCCCCCCCCCCCCAAAAAACCCACCTGTATTGAAATTTTGGCATATCTGGTATGCGTGCCAAATATTGTGCAGATCCATTGTTGTTTATGTTCACAGTGCTCTCTGAAGTCTTGATTTTTTTGCTTTAGTAATGACTGGGAAGAAACTAATTTAACTACAAATAGTTATATAATTATAGTATGAAGTAACACAGATTATTATTTTATATCGGTAGGAAAATTCGACATTTTGTGTCAATCAAGAAACTGTGCAGTACCAACGATAGCAACAAGCAGGTAGGCTCTTCTCCTTGAAATATAACCTGTTCGTTGCCCTGGAATTAACAATATCACATTATTTGAGTGTTGCATTATGCTTTAATTATTCTAAACCAAACCCTCTTGAAAAATTAAACTGGCAAGAAGTAACTTAATGGATCAATTTAAGGTGGCAGGTGTGCATTTCAAAAATGGATTTTAACCCAGTTTGTGGCATTGTTATTTTAATGTATTGACGAAGCCTTTCATGGCCGGAATCACTGGGTTGTTGTAGGTTTTTTCGGGCTATATGGCCATGTTCTAGAGGCATTCTCTCCTGACATTTCGCCTGTATCTATGGCAAGCATCCTCAGAGGTAGTGAGGACCTCACTACCTCTGAGGATGCTTGCCATAGATGCAGATGAAATGTCAGGAGAGAATGCCTCTAGAACATGGCCATATAGCCCGGAAAAGCTACAACAACCCATTGCTATTTTACCTCTGAAAACTTTGCCTATATTTGGCAAGGTTAAGGCATGTTGGTGGTGCAATGTAAAATAAACCATGTGTAGTTCACATTTGATCAACCCACACACTGCCATGCTAGAGTAAGAAAATATGCCACATAGATGAACAGTAAAGAGCAAGTAGTTTACTCTCCATAGTTCAGAACAAGGTATGTATAATGTGATCAGTTGCATCAACTTACGTAATGTCCTTTTATGAGAAATTTAAAAATGGTCTTTTTTTGTCCGTGTGGATAAACTCTTTCAGCAGCTCATGAAGTGAGAGCACACTCCAAACTTTGTCTCTCTCTGCTTCTCTCTTTTTCTCTGCAAGCACTTGCATAGCTCAAGCCTGAACAAAAATGTAACAGTAGCCAAAAGCCGGCTCTCCCAGCATGTAGAAATGACATGCCAGGAGAGCAGGAGGGGGGAAGCAATTTACCTCCCTTTTCCCGGCCCTCCCCCTCCCCCTCCCCCTCCCCCTCCCCTACTCTCCTGGGATACAGGGCTATGTGGAAGGGCCCTGGGATATATGGGTTATCTGAGTCCACACTCAGATAATGTGGGATTTGCTGTCTTGATATTTTGCGATATAGGGCTGTGTGGAAGGGCCCTCAGATAACACAGTTCAAAGCAGATATTGTGGGATTTTCTGCCTTGATATTCTGGGTTATATAGCTGTGTGGAAGGGCCCGGAGTCTGTCGATCTGGAATGTAGTCTTTTTTTCTTTACCTGCTGCTTCCTACTTTACCCAGCAATTTGATTCCAGTGTCCTACTTCAGGAACTGGGATGGGGAACTTCATTGCTATTGCTGAATTGGAAAAAAAAACAAACCTTGTTGATCTACTGTAGAGCCACCAATACAATTCAGTCTCCTTTTTTTACCTGCTGCAATATTAGGAAGTTTATATGCCTGTTTTCATTCTCTTTTTGTGATATAATCACAGACTTACAGGGCTCAACATGATGAAAAGTGTGCAGGAGACCAGTTTCGCTCAGGTTAGAAAATTATTTTACTACATCATTTAATCATGCAGAACAAGTCCAAATCTCTGAAAGGTGTGGTTGATATAACAGGAAACCCAAGTGGAGCTGGCTAAGAAGCTTACATAGATAGCAGTGGTTTTCTCATTATGCCGAGTCTGATTATGCAAGTCACTTCTGGTGTGAGAGAATTGGCTGCCTGCAAGGATGTTGCCCAAGGGGAGCCTGGATGTTTTACCATCCTGCGGGAGGCTTCTCTCATGTCCCTGCATGGGAAGCTGGAGCTAACAGATGGGAGCTCACCCTATATCATGGATTCAAACTGCCAACCTTCAGGTCAGCAGTTCAGCTGACACAAGGATTTAACCCATTGTGCCATCGCGGCTCCTGTCTGAAAGCTTGAAAATGCTAAACTATGGCAAGCTATAAGATGCTGGCATTGAGAAGACTTTCTTGAAGGTCTATAGAACATATCAAGACTCTATCATTACTTTTCATTTCAGTTATTATTATGATTTTTTGCCACATTTGAGTGGATTAAAAGAGAAAAGTGGCTTTTTGGCAAGCCCGATGCTGAGGATCAAGTCCAATAGCATGGAAACTATAGTACTTTGAGTCCAGTTTGGACAAGAGGTCTGATATCAGTCAAAGGCACACATGCATGCATACATACAGTACCCACCATCAAGGGGGGGTGACACCAAAGCAACTCCTATAAAATTGCTGTGCTGTGTTTCATCAGACATAGATTACTTTTCTTTAAAATTTCCTGTAGTTAGATATAATCACAAAATATTTTTTTTCATAAGCCTAGTATTGTATCAATAAAAACAAATCTTTGGTATTCTTTGGGCTGGGCTTGGCACAGCCGGCAAAACCACTGTGCTACAGAAAAATCCTGCCAATCGGAAAGTCAGAAATTCGAGCCCGGATGGGGTGAGCACCCGACGTTAGCCTCAGCTCACCTGTCCACCTAGCAGGTCGAAAGCAGAAATGCGAGTAGATAAAATAGGTACCGCTTTTAATGGGGAGGTATAAAAAGGCACCGTTTGAAGGACATTGATTGGAGGAAAGCTCCTTAGCATGGAAGATCAAGTGACAGCACCCCCTCCCTCCATGGCCAGAGTTGAGCACAGTCTTCAAGATGCCGGAAATAAGATGGGGAAAACTGTCTCTACATCTGTTTGTGTTGTCTGTCCTTGTAAATTGTATAATCGGCATTGAATGTTTGCCATATGTATGTTCTGAGCCGCTCTGAGTCCCCTTTGGGGCGAAAAGGGCAGAGTATAAATACTGTAAATAAATAAATATTCGCTGGGCTTTGCTTCAAATGCCATTATATACAATGCTGTAGTAAAATGGTGTCTCTTATATAAAATGTCAAAATCAAGGTTTTCTTTTTTGGATTTTATGGGATGGGCAGGGGGTAATTTTAAGATGTAAAGGGGTGCCTATAACAGTACCTATAAGATTAAAATGCTGATTTTTTTAACTTTCTAATGCACATGTGCACCACTCAAAGCTGTCCTTATTGCCCAGTTACAATGAATGTGATTATGAAATTGTATACTGACCACTTTTAAAACACCTTCCTGTAATATTTATAGAATCTCACTCCTTCAGATGCAAGAATAGGAGGAAAGAATCTGGTGATGTCAAATCAATAACCTCACGAAGCAGTGATGGTAAGAAAACCAATAGTAGCCCAGCTGTCACTTATACTGTTGAAGTTTTAAGTGAGTGGCGCAATTTCAGAAACTCTGGGATCTGTGTTAAAATGAGCAATAGGAGCAATGTTTATACTGTTGAGTTGAGTGAAAGGCATTTCATCTATCTTTAAAGTCGAAATGGTAGGGTTTTGTTTGCCTTTGTTTAACAAGCCAAAATGTTTCTCTTTATTGGCAGCCCCAAGTTTACAGAATCGGCGGTATTCATCAATGGCAAGAATCCACTCTATGACAATAGAAGCCCCAATCACGAAGGTAATAGTCCAAAGTGTTCTGGTGTAATTTTGTATATATCAACAGCCCTTGACTAGAATGGGACAGATTTTAGTGTATCAGGTTAAACCGCCAGCTGCAGAAAATCTTGCCAATTGAAAGGTCAACAGTTCAAGCATGGGTTGGGGTGAGCTCCCAAACACCAGCTCAGCTTCTGCTCACCTAGAGTTCAGAAACAGCAATATGAGTAGATAAATAGGTACCACTTTGGAGGGGAGGTAATAAAAGGCACCTATACAAACATGCTGGCGATTCATCCAGGAGAGTGTCTAAGGACAACAAAGCTCCTCGGCATGGAAGATGGAGCAACAGCATCTCCCCTCCCAATGGTCTCCAGATGCCAAAGATGGGACATTTCATGTTATCCCATATATAATATTCTTATCAAAATGATGAATATCAGATTAAACAGGTTAAGCCACTCTGATTTTGACTTGTACCTTGCTAGTAAGAATTATTTATTCAAAAGTCCTTAATTCCGTCTAAACATGGAACTACATTTAGCAGACAATTGTGTAGCCAAAAAGTATCTGTCAACTCATGTAAAACAGACAGTGGTCTTTTTTTAAACAGCAGCTTCATACTAGGACCTACATCCAACTGCTCATTTAGAGTAGTTAGAGATATATAGCATTTATCTAATCGTTAGGCCCCTTGGATCAATGCAATTATCTATGTGTTGACTAACCCAGCAGCCGATTCAGTGGATCTTTTCTAGTTAGACTTAAAAAAATGAGGCTATTATCTGCAGACTTAAGCCATTAGTAACCAACCCTTCCATTGATTAGCTGATGAGAACTGTTTTAAAGAGACCAATTTTAATTTATCTCAGTTGGTTTGAAAGTTAACATATTTGATTTTGCCTTGTAGCTGTTTTGCTGCAATTATAATATGGAATGGTTAAAAAATTATAGTGATACGTAAGTTCTAGTTAAAATCTTTCCAGTATCCACCATTGTATTTCTGCTGATACAACTGCTTCCACCAGCAGAAGCACTCAATTTGCTGACACCCCACAAATGTGTTCCTTAGGGAAGGAAAACCCTCTAGATCAGTGGTTCTCAACCTGTGGGTACCCAGGTGTTTTAGCCTACAACTCCCAGAAATCCCAGCCAGTTTGCCAGCTGTTAGGATTTCTGGGAGTTGAAGGCCAAAACATCTGGGGTCACACAGGTTGAGAACCACTGCTCTAGAGCAGACATCACTAAACTAAACATTTACCCAGACCCCACCCTAAACTTTAGACTTAGAGTTGCCCTAAGTCTGAAACTACTTGAAGGCATACAACAACAACAGTCCTAATTAACTTGACTATCTCATCAGCCAAAAGCAGATCCACACTTCCCACTGAAATACTGGTAAGTTTATATTGACTGAAAATGTTCTTAATTTCAAATATTATATTGTTCTTTCATGTTTTTGCTCTGCAAATAAGATATTTGCATTTCTTAATACCTAATACTTTTTAATGCCACCTTTCACATGAAAAAATATCTGTGATGGATTAAAAGTAACAATGTTCTTGCTATATCTGACTTTCCTTTGTGTTTGTAACCATTCAGGTTATTAATATTATCAATTCAGCTCAAGAAAACAGCCCTGTAACTGTAGCAGAGGCCTTGGATAGAGTTTTGGAAATCTTACGGACAACAGAACTTTATTCCCCTCAACTCGGTACCAAAGATGAAGATCCTCACACTAGTGATCTTGTTGGAGGGCTTATGACTGTGAGTAAGAAGGCATAACATGACGTATATTAGTGGCATCCCATTTTATGATCTTCAGTTACTGCATTTTATTGTTTGAATTGTGTTTTGTTGTTGTTGTTGTTCATTAATTCAGTCGTTTCCGACTCTTTGTGACCTCATGGACCAGCCCATGCCAGAGCTCCCTGTCAGCCGTCGCCTCCCACAGCTCCTTCAGAGTCAATCCAGTCACTTCAAGGATCCCATCCATCCATCTTGCCCTTGGTCGGCCCCTCTTCCTTTTTCCTTCCATTTTCCCCAGCATAATTGTCTTCTCTACAATATATTGTTAATTGTAGTACATTTACTCTTTTGATTCTGTATATATTTGATTTTGTGTTTTTGTACCCCCAATAAATATGTGCTGTTATTCTACATTGGCTATTTAGTTCTATTTGCATAATGTATACTTAGTGAGCATGCATAAGTAAGGGCTATCTCTTGGCTCAGTGCCCACAATAGTCAACATCCACAATGAATGAAGGAGGGCTGCAAATCGCAGTGTAAGGAGGGTGACGTTTTCCAGGACACTTTCTCTAGGTTGCATATCATAACTGCAGTACTGCATAACAACTACTATTTACATAAATAAGCTATCTCACAGTTTAATATAAAGTATATGCTTCTGAGATTATTTGAAACATATTGTTTGTATTACAGAGTGAATAAACTTAGTAATATCTTATCACTAACATTCCCTTTTACTTCTTTAACTGCAATATCATTTAAGAGTGAACTTTTCAATGTTTATCCTTGAGTTAGGAAATGCCACATCCTACAACTTGTGTTTCTTGTCCTTTCAGGATGGCTTGAGAAGGCTGTCAGGAAATGAATACGTATTTTCTAAAAGTAAGTTCACCTGTTGAAGTTGTATTGTATGTTTATTTCATTTGTTATTAAGGTTGCAGAACAATTTAAACTTGCTCAAAATTAGGGCTACAAAGAATTATTCCAATGCATGTTCTGTGGCCTTGATCCAATTCTTACTCCCAAATAGAGTAGAGCCATTGAATTAATGGGAGTTTTCACCTCTGGAACTCCTTTCCTAAGGATCTAAAGATGGCCCCTCCCTCCCTGCCTTCAAGAAACAACTGAAGATGTACTTTTGCTCACTGGCTTACAAGGAGGAAGAGGAATATATGGTAATACTACCATTATACCTCTGGTCAATAGCTGCCATCCAGATCTGTGCCCTGTTCGTCCAACCAGCTCAAAACACATCTTGAGCAACAATCAATCTTATTGACAATTCTCTTTGATGTTTTATTTCATGTTTTGATTGTGTTTGTGTTTTTCATTTAATTTTAGTTGTTAAGTATAATTTGCTTTTATATGTTGGGTTTTAATTTTCGTTACTATGGGTGTATTATTGTTATTATGTTCATGCACTTAATGTTTGCCTTTTATGTTTGGTATCCACCCTGAGTCCCTTACTAGCTTGGTACAAAAGTACCAAGCTAGTAAGGGTGAGCTATGTATCTCCATGTTGATGTTCATCCACAGGGCTGTGCTTACTAGGATCTGATGTATTGGCTTGCTGCATCTTCTTGCACATCCCTGCTTTACAACTTGTTGCCCCTGACTAGAGACCTCCCGAGACAGAAAACACCATTGAAGGAAAATACAAGATGGGTCATGCATGTGTGTGTATACACATACACATTCAGTATGACCCCCCACCCCCATATCCATGGGACTGGTACCAATGGCTTCATTTATTAACATCGAATGAACGATTTCCTCTCCAGACTTCAGCAAGGAAATATGAGCTTGAGCATAAAACTGTAGGGAGATGAGCCACCAAAGTGTACTGTACTCCTTTATATGTACTCAAAATGATTGGATCAGTTGCATGTTTGAAGCAAGGCTTGAAATGATTAGGTTTCCAGATGTTGTTTTGAGCACATTCAGAATTAAGACTTAATGGCCAACATTCTGTTAGTTGGCATAACTACATTGACATAAGAGGATGCAACAATAGAAGTGGTGCTGCAGTGGCAGAGATAATGGGTGTACCTACACTGTAAAATTAATGTATTTTGACATCATTTCAGTGCTAAGGAGTCCTGGTGTTTGTAATTTGGTGAGGCACCTGCACTCTTTGGCAGAAAAGGATAAAGACTTTGTAAAACTATAACTCCCATGATTTCTTAACATTGAGACATGGCATTTGAGGTGGTGTCAAACTGCATTGATTCTGCAATATAGGTGCAGTCAGTGACAGAAAGCAGGGTTCAGTACTGTCCCCCATGTTGTTTAACATCTACATGAAGCCACTGGGAGAGATCATCCTGAGTTTCGGAGAATGATGCCATCTGTACATGGATAGTGTCTAACTCTGTTACTCCTTCCCACCTGTCACTAAGGAGGCTGTCCAGACCTTGAACTGGTGCTTGGCAGCTGTGTTGGAATGGATGACGGCTAACAAAATGAAATTGAATCCAGACAAGACAGAGGTCCTCCTGGTCAGTCAAAAGGCTGAACAGGGCATAGGGTAATTCAGGACACAGGTTCACAGCTTGGGAGTTCTCCTGGATTCATCACTGAGCTTGGAACCCTAGGTTTTGCCAGTGGCCAGGGGATCTTTCGTATAATTGAAACTTGTTTGCCAGCTGAGCCTGTATCTTGGAATGTCTGACTTGGCCATGGTGGTCCATTCTCTTGTTACTTCCTGAATAGATTACTGCAATGAGGTCTACGTGGGGTTGCCTTTGAAGACTGTTTGGAAGCTTCAATTGGTCCAACGGGCGACAGCCAGATTGCTCACCGGAGTGGTGTACAGGGAGCATACCACTCCCCGTTACATCAGTTCCACTGGCTGCCAGTCTGCTGCCAGGCATAATTCACAGTGCTGTCTTTGGCCTATAAAGCCCTATATGGTTCTGACCTAGCTTACCTGTCTGAACATATCTCCCTCTATGATCCACCTCGGAGCTTAAGATCATCAGGGGAGGCCCTGCGCTCAATCCCCCCATCCTCACAATGGAAACTGGCAGGGATGAGAGGCAGGGCCTTCTCTGTGGTGCCCCCCCCCCCCCCCATCTGTGGAACACATGCCCCAATGAAATCTGGTCGGCACCTTCTCTCCTGTCCTTTAGGGAAAAAAAGCTTAAATCATGGTTGTGGGACCAAGCATTCGAGCAGCAGGCTGACCAATAATAATGCATACTATTTCCCGATTGACAACAGATAGACCTCAGAATATGACTTTGGATGTGGTTTTGGAATTGGTTTTGGATTTGTTAACTTTTAAATGAATGTTTTTAATTTATTGTTTAGTTAATGTTTTAATTGTGATTTTATTGCTATTGTTTGTGTGGCATCTAATGACTCTGCCGGTTGTAAGCTGCGCTGAGTACCCCTTCGGGGGTGAGAAGGGCGGAATATAAATGTCCGAAATAAATAAATAATAAATAACAGTGAAGGTGGTTCTACACTGACCATATAATGCAGTTCAAACTTCATTAGGAGACAAGGCTGCCCTGCTGCTTGAAAGCTGCTCAGGAAATGCCCCTTGCACAGAAAAAGTGCCCTGCGCCATTATACTTGGCCCCTATGTTCCCACAAGGCACTAACAGAATCCTAGCAATTGCCTATTGATGAGTCTTCAGAGCTGACATAAGGGCCACAATTTGTCTCTTTATCATTCAAACAGATACAAACCAGAGCCATGGTCACCTTTCAGTGCCAGCTACCATCAATGATGTCCCGCCCTGTATTGCACGCTTACTGGAGAATGAAGAGAGCTGGGACTTCAATATTTTTGAATTGGAGGCTGTTACAAACAAAAGGCAAGCTTTTTTTTTGTACGTATATCTCAGATGAATGGAAAGCAGTTGCTGAGCAAGCTGAGACATGAATGGTGCCTATCTAACAAACGGTCCCTGGCAATAGGTATGGCTGTTGACACAGACAGCCTTGAGTAACTTGCACTTCCTCTCTCCTTGCTTCTTATTTAACGTATAAAGTGAATGCCAGCATTAAATGTTGCTTCAGAACAAAGAAGACAATGCTCCATTGTTTGGATCCACCCATTTGTCCTGCACCCTTTGGGCCCCATTGCTTTCCCTTCCTTGAAATTCCCTATCTTCCATGGATCAGGTAGTGTCCTTCTCCTGAAATGAAGCAATGTACAAGAACTTTAAATTTCATCTTATACTAATAAGATGAAATTTAAAGTTATAAATTATAATTACCTACTCAGGGTAGTGACATTCAACACATATCGAAGTTTGATACCACTTTAACTGCCCTGGCTCCATCCTAGGAAATCTTGGTAGTTTTGTGATGTTCTTAGAATACCTTCCATCTAGTACAGTTCAAGGGAATGGAGTAGAGGACTTTAGCAAGGAATCCTAAATATCTCACCAAACTACAAATCCCACGATTCTGTAGGAGAGAACCAATTATACTACCTTAGTATCAAAATCATGCGGGGACATGAGAGAAGCCTGCACAAGGATGGTAAAACATCAAAACATCCGGGCGTCCCCTGGGCAACATCTTTGCAGATGGCCAATTCTCTCACACCAGAAGCAACTTGCAGTTTCTCAAGTTCACTCCTGACACAAGGAAAAAAAGTATCAAAATGTTGAAGGAATGTGTTTCTCTGCTATTTAAAAGGCATAGTATGCAATGCCAATGGTGTCATTTGTCTAATGAATTGAGGCTATTTCTGATGAAATACAGGAAGATGGATAGTGAAGAGTTTTCTTGCACAGGTTTCTGATTTCTTCTCTGATTCTGTTCCAGGCCGTTGGTTTATCTGGGTTTGAAAACCTTTGCCCGCTTTGGTGTTTGTGAATTTTTAAACTGTTCAGAAGCGACCCTAAGAGCCTGGTTCCAAGTGATCGAAGCCAACTACCACTCCTCCAATTCCTACCACAACTCCAGTCATGCAGCTGATGTCTTACATGCTACTGCATTCTTTCTAGGGAAAGAGAGAGTTAAGGTACTGTTCTTTTTGGGTTTCAATTGGCCATCTTGATTAGCATTTGATGGCCTGACAGTTTTTAGGTGTGGCTTTTTGCTGCCTGGGAAAACCTTTTGTTGTGAGGTACTCCTGATTGGTTCTTGTCTGGAGTTCCCCTGTGTTTGAGTTTTGTTCTTTATTTACTGTTATAATTTTAGATTTTTTTTAGTACTGGTAGTCAGATTTTGTTCATGTTCATGTTTTCTTCCTTTCTGTTGAAATTGTCCACATGCTTGTGGACTTCAATGGCTTCTCTGTGTAGCCTGACGTGGTAGTTGTTAGAGTGGTCCAGCATTTCAGTGTTCTCAAGTAATATGCTGTGTCCAGGTTGGTTCATTAGGTGCTCTGCTATGGTTGACTTCTCTGGCTGAAGTAGTCTGCAGTGCCTTTCATGTTCCTTGAAACTTGAACCAACAAGGTGGCCAATTGAAACATTCACACCTAGCTCCAACAGACAAGAGTTCTTCCTTCCACCCTGGACCTTCCATAGATATATAAACCAAATTTTCCTAGTTTCCAACAAACCCCATGCTTGCCACAGATGCAGGTGAAACATCAGGAGAGAATGCTTCTAGAACATGGCCATACAGCCTGAAAAATCCACAATAACCTTAGATGCTGATGATTGCCACATTTTATTTTTGTAAATATAGGTGAATGAGTTTAAATTCTTTCTTGCAGGGAAGCCTTGATATTTTAGATGAAGTGGCTGCTTTAATCGCTGCAACGGTTCATGATGTGGATCATCCGGGACGGACCAACTCTTTTCTGTGCAATGCAGGCAGTGAGCTGGCTGTTTTATACAATGACTCAGCTGTATTGGAGAGCCATCATACCGCTCTGGCGTTCCAGCTGACAGTAAAAGACAGCAAGTGCAACATTTTTAAGAATCTCAACAGGTTAGCTGCTTTGTTTTGAGAATATGGAGAGCATCTGGATGATTACTTGTATGAAGTCTGCTTTCTCCAAAACTGTTATCTTTATCTGAAATTTTCTGAATGTTAGTTCATACAATTGTTCAAAGACATTGAGATATATTATGAAATAGGCAAGTCACTTATATGTGATTACAAGCATTCACTACTACATAGTTAAGAAGTAGGGAAATGCCTGAATTCGGACATTGTTATTTCCAAGAAGAGAGGACCAGATTGTGGTGCAGCTGGTTGGGAGTCAGCTGCATTAAAATCACCACTGACCGAAAGGTCATGAGTTTGAAGCCAGCCCAGATTGGAGTAGGTTCCCAACCATTTGTCTAGCTTGCTGCAAATCTTTGCAGCCCGAAGGACAGTTGCATCTGTCAAATAGAAAATTTAGGTACTGCTGATGTGGGGAGGCTAATTTAACTAATTTACGATGCCATAAAAATCTCCAGCAGTGAGCAAAGAATGAGTAAGTACTCTATCAGTGTCACAAGTGGATGGTGAAGCGACAGCTCCCCAGGTGGCTGGAATTCAAGCATACCCTTATGAAGCTGGAAAGTTAAATAGCCTCTATGTGTCTGTCTATATATGTTGTGTGTCTATGGCATTGAATGCTTGCCATGTATATGTGTATTGTGATCCACCCTGAGTCCCCTGCAGGGTTAGAAGGGCAGAATATAAATACTGCAAATAAATAAATAAATAATAGTTAATAATAAAAAAAATTTTAGTCAAATACAAGAAATAATCCTATTAAAAACCAACCTGGGCCTATCAGAAACCCCACTACCAGAAAGTCCAAATTCCCCTCAGCTACCATTGATCTAAGCCAATGGTTCTCAGCCTGTGGGTCCCCAGGTATTTTGGCCTACAACTTCCAGAAATCCTAGCCAGTTTACCAGCTGTTAGGATTTCTGGGAGTTGAAGGCCAAAGCATCTCAAGACCCACAGGCTGACAACTACTAATCTAAGCTGTCTCAAAAAAGAGACCTAGGTGCATCTACATTATAGATGCACCTAGGTTTCTTTGTGTGTTGTGTATGCTTTTGCCATCATAGAGCAGCCCTGAAAATGTTATGGACTGTCATCATGGTAGAATAACCAAAAGGGATTCTCAGAATTGTTTCTCCTCTTTTCAGAAATCATTATCGAACTCTTCGCCAGGCAATTATTGACATGGTTTTGGCAACAGAAATGACCAAACATTTTGAGCATGTAAACAAATTTGTGAACAGCATCACTAAGCCTATGGCCTCAGAAGAAACCAACGCCAATGTAAGTTCCAGAATGCAGTTTGATTAGTGAGTTGATATCTCTGGCATGTTTTGCTCTGGACAGTATTTTTTTAAATTTATTTTTAATTTTAAATGCTCACAACCAGGATCTTTCATGCAAAACATTATGACTCCCATGATCTTGGCAAAGAACTGCCCTTGTTTATTCATATAGTTGAAATGTTTATATTTTTAAATGTCTTCACATTCTGTAGCTTTGTCTTGATACATATACTGCCTTGGAAATGTTAGCAAAATTAAGAAAGAGAAAAAAAATCTTAAATCAGGGTCAGGCAATATGTAGAGCCACCAGATGCGCACCTGTTTTGCTCCACCCACAACAACAATTCCAGAGAATCCTCTCCCTTAGAAACTTAATTTTTCTCTACTTGGAGGCTTCAAGGCATGGCATTATTTGTCAGAAGTGAAGAAGTGGGCTCCCCCCACCATCAAAATATCATGATGCCTTTATAATTGATATGAGAAGCTATGTTGAGTTCACAATAATCCATTACCTATTTTCCAGAATGAGGGCAGTGACTGTGAATGTACCACCAGCCTCAAGAACTTTCCAGATAACCAGACATTGATCAAACGTATGATGATTAAATGTGCAGATGTTGCAAATCCATGTCGTCCTCTAGAATTGTGCATTGAATGGGCAGGGAGAATTTCTGAAGAATATTTTGCACAGGTATGGATTTATTATAAAATCTTCTCATGCTGTTTGAAAAAAAAGTTTTCAAAAATCCCAATGCAACGGATTGGATCTAGATTAGCAGGTCAATTGAAATTAGTGAGATTTGTGTTCATAATTTGCTAAATTCTCACTGACTTCAATATTGTGAAGGATGCACTGGGCAGACCTGCTGGAGGGCAGCCTGTGTAGGGGGTCTGTGGGTAAAAAGACTATAACAAAATCACAAAGGGCCTCTCTAGAAGAGCAAATTAGGATGCTTGGCTTTAGAGACAGAGCTTTGATTTGCCTTAGAGAAGGGTTTTGGATTTCACAGGAAAGATAAAAAGAAGATCCGACTCTGGTCTGGGAAGCCTTGAAAAAATAGAATATTCCGAAGTTAATGTGTTATTGTAGTCAGCTTTCCATGACATGAACTCTGTGTCCATGGATCCAACCACCCTCAACTTGAAAATATTTTTTAATATCAAAAAATCCAAAGAGTAAAATTTAATTTTGTCATGTTATATAAGGGATACCCTCTTACTATGCCTTTGGATATAATGCAGTGGTTCTCAACCTATAGGTCCCTAGGTGTTTTGGCCTACAACTCCCAGAAATGTCAGCCAGTTTACCAGCTGTTAGGATTTCTGGGAGTTGAAGGCCAAAATATCTGGGGACCCACAGGTTGAGAACCACTGAATAATGGGATCTGAGCATTCATGGATTCGCTGGAGATCCTGGAACCAAACTTTAGTGGATGTCAAGGGCTCAATGACATTTTTTTTTTTCAAAAAGGTACCCCTGGCTGTCTCTGTCCTGATAAGGAGCCAGGCCACACTTACCATAAAGAATCCCACAGAAACACAGCCATAGTCTCACATTTCAGGGGACTATCCTAAGTCCCAGGAACCCAATCCCAAAAGGGATTGGGTGGGAAAGAAGAGTGGCAGGATTCCAAGGGTTGGAATTGTGAGGTCGAACTGGGAAAAGGCATCTGTTATAAATCCACCCCATAATCAATAAATACCAAGTAATCAAATTAAAATAAAAGGCAAACATTACAACACTGCTTTTATCATGACCTCAAAGATTACTGGAAAGCATATGTGCTATCAGTAGCAAATTAATATAGTATTATGGGATTTGCTTGCAGTATAATTTTAAAATTAGGAAGGCCAGGGTACCTTGATGAGGTATACTAATGCCAGTGAGAATCATGTTGTGAGTCTGAGACCTACCCTAAACTTACCAAGGGTTCTTTGTTCTGCATTCTATTTGTTCCTACTGCTTTCCAAACAATCCAGTCTTTGACATACAATTAGTGGCCCAGAGCTGAAAAGTTATTATTTTGAATTAGAATTACCAGAACCTCCTAGCAAACTAGGTAGGGGATGTTTAGAATGATAGCCATAGCATTTCCAAAAAGAAAAGAAAAAACCAAACATTTAAACCAATGTGTTATTTCTCATAGTGGTTAGAGAGATGCCTTTGTCAGACCAGTTTTTTCCTAGTATCTGGTATTGAGAGGCATAGATTCTGTATAATCATCATGGCTAATGGAGAAATTACATTTAACATAAAGTTTAAATAAAATTCTTTGTTGTTTTTACAGACTGATGAAGAGAAGCGACAAGGACTACCAGTAGTTATGCCAGTATTTGATCGAAACACCTGTAGTATCCCCAAGTCTCAAATATCCTTCATTGAGTATTTCATAATGGACATGTTTGATGCTTGGGATGGTAAGAAATTCTACTTTTCATTTCCTCTGTTGCAGACCTACTTCTGTTTTATTCAGAAAGAGAGAAGAACATATATATTTAAATCCATCTCATCAGGAATTGTATATTAAAGAATATCTTTTTGTTGTGTATAGCTAACAAATCATGCTAGTGAGAACATGGTGACTCAAGCAGGATCCTCTTGTTCATGCCAGTAATGTAGTTTTGATGATGAATGCAGGTCTGCAACTTTTGGAGATGGTGTTTTCCAATTTGGTATCCAACAGATATTTTGGAAGCAACTCTCAGTCTTTAGTTTCTCTCCAACTACATTTGGAGGATTCAGGCTGAGTCAGAGCTTTAGGAAAAGTCCATAATAGTGGCTAGTTTTGGTTGACATATGCAAGTGTAACTAGAGCTTATGCTTGTATATATTCCTTTGCAAACCTTGCAGAAGATAGCCAATATCTCTTCCGATGACATCCCCATTCTCCCCAGCAACTCAGGCTCATTCCAGATATTATTGAACACTGAGGAAAAAGAATAAGTCGTTCACTAGGGAAAAAGCTGCCCTTTGTTCTCTTCATGTTCAACAGTGAATGGAATGAGCCAAGGGTTGTTTGAGGAATTTATCTTTGCAAATTGTGATGCAGACTACACAGGGTGTATACTGGAACTTAGGCCCCATCTACACTGACAATTTAATGTGGCTTGTCTGTGCTGGCCGGACAACAAACTCTCACAAAAGAGAGTCACATCGGTTCTCTGTGGTTTGTATAATCACTATCGTGCCTCAAATTGGTTCTACAATTTCTTAAATAATTATCAGCACAGCAAAACCACTTTCTTCAATACTGGCTTGAAACTGCATTAAATCATCAATATAGACGGGGCCTTGATGGCCCATTAGCTGTTGCAGTTCTCCAAATTCCATAAAGTTTCTTTTAGTCCAATTTTTTAAAAAGTATAACCAAGTAAACATCTACTATCCCACTGCTGCCAATCCTGACTTACTGTCCCATCAGTTAGGACACTGCTGATGTTTCCACTACCTCCTGCAAGCAATTTCTGGAACAATAATCAGAAACTGATGCCCTGGCATAGTTCCTCTTCACACTGGAGATTGTTTGCAGAATGGTATAGGAAAGAACAATCGATATCATAATCAACAGAACTGATTCTTGTCACTTGCAGTGGCTGATGCCGTGTATCTTTACAGATCCCCTGTACTGTCATGTAATAATAATAATAATAATAATAATAATAACAACCATCTTTATTTATATCCTGCCACCATCTCCCAAGAGGGACTTGGGGTTGCTTACAAAAGCACGTAGCAGTGCAACAGAATACACAGAATACAATAAAATACATATCCCAATGTCAATTTACACAAAACAAATATATTAGAACAGAAGAAGTATGATGAGCGGAAAAAGAATGCTAAGATCAGTAGTCTTCTGGAAGAGCAGTTCCAGCAAGGAAAGCTGCTTGCTTGCAAGCATAAAACCCTTCTAGTTAAATAAAAATACTCAATAAAACACAGTGATAGATGCGGATAAAAATACAGCCGAATCAGTATCAGTTACCTAATGTGCAGGCGTAAAGAATTGCCTATTGTTTAATCATTTCTTTGAAGGTCTGCTCGAAGAGCCATGTTTTCACATTTTTTCGAAAACATTAGATTGTGAGGGCTAGTCGAATTTATTTGGGGAGGGCATTCCAGAGCTGAGAAGCCACCACCGAGAAGGCCCTCTCCCTCGTCCCCACCAACCACGCTTGAGACGGAGGTGGGACTGAGAGGAGGGCCTCTATGGTAGATTTTAGAGCCTGCACCGATTCATATGGGGAGATGTGGTCTTGAAGATAGGTCGGACACTGTTTAGGCTTTGTGGGTTGAGACCTGTACTTTAAGTTGGGACTGGAAACTTGTCGGCAGCCAGTGGAGTTGCTTTAATAGTGGCATGGTATGCTCCCTATAAGCAGCCCCACTTAGTAATCTGGCAGCCGACCTTTGCACTAATTGCAGTTTCCAAGCCGTCTTCAAAGGCAGCCCCACATAGAGTGCATTGCAGTAGTCTATGCTAGATGTAACTAAGGGATTGTGAGTTTGAATTAGTTAAAGATGCATTAATTTAAAATTCATTAATTCAAGCTTATATCTATTAGATAATGCATCTAATAATATACAAGTAAATACTGTATGACTCTCTGTACAGTCTCTAAAAAAATTACACACCATTGTGGCTGTGGGATAAAATGCACAAATCATTCTGAAATGGAGTGTTCTGGAAAGAAACATGGCTACAAGCCTGCCTGAAACAGGATTGTTCTGTGCTGTAACATTTTCTTGCAAGTCCCACTTGACTTCTCACATTCAAGCCAATTTCAAATCATTGCGTCCTGCTGCTGCTTCTCCTAGTGCTTCTTATACATAGATACAATTCATTGTATAAATGTGATTTTCTCAACCACAAAGGTGGATAAAAACTATTCACTCTGAGAAATATGTTGTGAAATTGACATTTTTAAAATAAGATTAACAATCACATTTCTTTCTGTCTGTCTCAGCATTTGCACATATACCTGTCCTGATGCAACACTTGGCAAATAACTACAAACACTGGAAAACGTTAGATGAGTTAAAGTGTCGGAGCCTCCGGCTTCCTTCAGAGAATAATAATGGAAGCTGAAAGAACGATATGGAACATCATAGCATTCCACTCACACTGTGAACCATTTACCAATATGGACCCAAAAGGAGTAGACTTTCCTTCACAAAGAAGTAAACAAACAAGCCAGCGAGGAAAGGAAAGTTATTTCTCAACTTCGGGACGGTTCCAAGTTCTACAAAAAAATGTTTTTATACAGGTGATAATCTAGAGACCAATAAATGCTTTATAAAGCTATCCTCTTTTGTGGCACAATAGATCCTTTTAAAAGTAGTTTTGTAAAAAAAATGCTGTAATTTGTCAAATTGACAAAATGAGTACATTTTTGTTTGCAGGTCAAAACTGATTATACATATGAATCCCGTATGAGGGTGTCATGCTAAGGAAAACTAGCTTCTTTGGAATAGCAACCAACTATTTGATAAAACTTGTTATTTTAGGAAAGCCTCGTTTACAGCAACTATCCTTTATATGATGCAAGAACTTTAAAGAGAACAGAACAAGGAACATGAGAAAACCAGCAAATTCAGCTGTGCTTTAGTGGGGAAAAATGACTGTTTAAAGAGCAATTGTTCACTTAAATCTAGCTTCAGTCCTGTCAGAGAATACTGTCAGCTGTTTATTCCTTCAACCATTAGATGTGTTCAAACATTGTTCAATTTCAGAGAGGCACAGTTGCCGTGACCCAAACATGTCCATGAGTTTCCCCAATTTCTTCAATGGGCTTCAGTGTCAAAGCGGACAGTCTCTGTGCACATACACAGCTAGCCTTTGTCACAAATTGGGGAAACTCTGGTTTCCATGCACAAAGATTCCTTAGATCTGTTTTGCTTGTTCAACCAGCGTTTATCTGAAAGGAACACTGGAAAGTAAACTGATACTTTCTTCTGCCTTCAAACAGCTGACAGTGAGCCATATTGTGAAGGACTAGCACCTTCCTGGCCCTCAAAACAATCTTGCTTAAATCAAATATGATGTTCACCGTAGTGCCATAATTGACCCTCTGCATCCCTCTTTGGAATTAAAAAGCTGTTCTGGATGGAGCTCCTCACCTCTGTGGAGCAGCTTTTGAAGGGTTTATGGGGTGTTCTATGAGGGAGGATTGTTTCCTGTCACTTGCATTCATGGAAGATGCTTCCAGAATCACAGAAACTGTGTTGGGTATTAGTCTTTGTTTGCCACAGCAGCAGCACTAGCGTCCTCCTCTGTATTGTTATGCAGTTAAAGCTGTCCACTTAAACATTTAAAATGGAGATAGCTGCAGCAGGTCTAAGGAACAGTCTGCATTTGATGTTTTATATGTGAGCCATACGATGAAGGAACCCTACTTTTATTTTTAAGTGTATATATTACACACAAACACACACACAAACTAGCCATATTCAGAAAGATATCTGAATCTACAGCTGTGCAGAGGCCTCTTAACTTTTCTAGATGGGAGATAGATGCTCACATTTCCCACAACAGAGGATAGGATTCCCCCTGTGCCTTGATAACCTGGACTATCACCATTGTTAAGTAGTCTTAAGACACTGACCATAACATTATGAAAACAAGGCCATGTATTTTCTAAACCCAGAGTTCTGCTATATTAAAAGAAAAACCACTGTGAAAATTTTCTATCAATATTCTTGCAAGATCCAAATAAAAGCAGAATAACTAATGCAGTCCTAATAAAGCCCATTACAACTGTGGTAAAGAAATTGAACGCAGCGAGTTCTACTGGACATAATGACATTTTTGTTTCAGCTGCCAAAGCACAAATGTCTTCATGCTCTCTGTAATCACACTTGGAGACGGTCCTGTACAAACCACAAACTGAATGAGTGTTGTGCCTTGATGCAACTGCCATTCACTGCAATAGGGCTCTCACAGGAGTTATTTCTCACAAATTCTATTCTCTTCCTTGAGAAGTATGAGTCGAGCTTTGGACCAGCACATTCCTTATATAAACTCATTAGATTAGACAATCATCAATTATCGTTTGTTACTCACAAAGACTTTCTAATCATTTGACTGATATTTAACACTGTACATTAGAAGAGGCTCTTCAAATGGTGAGATGTATATAATTTTGCATCAAGTATTACACTGCCCATTAAAAAGGACAAGACTTTTAAGTTTTGTAGTCCAGGTTGGTTAACCAGGTGAAGTAAACTTCTGGGAAAAAATGACAATGATTGTAGCTTACATAACGTGCCAACATTTTTTTTTCAATGTTTTGTATCAAGTTATGTAAAATAATGTAAAACACTCATAATTTCCATGCAGAGAAATGTATATAAGCTATATTTTTGTTAAATTTTAACAATTTACATTGCTTTGTATTATAATGCCACACTGTGCTGTTTCAATTATAGTGGTTCACTGCGATATTCTTAATTTCTGATATGTACTACCATCAAGGCCTATATCTGATTAAATTTTAATTTAATTTTTATTCACATAGTTTTAACTCTTTAGTTTTATTTATCATGGGTTGTGTCCAAAATAAAACATATGCGAACAGAAGGGGAGATCTCCTTCTACCTGTAGAGACTTCCTACTTCAGTCGAAGAATCCTCCGAATGGAAATGGGAAAAACTATCAACCATCTTTCACTCCCACACCAGGGATTTTTAGTAGCATTTTTAGATGGTGATACGGTTGAAGTGAGCGGGCCAAGATAGCTTTTGCCTTTTCTTCTGTTGATGGGGGCTGAAAAACGTCACTCAGAAGTTACTCCTGCCTGTGAAATAAAGGCTGCATCCAACTCTTTATTTACTACTGCATATACCCTGATGTCGGAGAGGCTGCCACTGCCCTGCTCCCTTCCTTCCTTTCTTTCTCTTTCCTTCCTTTCCCTCCTCTCATATATTTCCCAGTTTCCTTTCTTTTCATTCCTTCCCTCCTTTTTGTTTCTCCCTTCCTCCCTCCTTCCCTTCCCTGTCTCCCTCACAATGTCTCCATGGCAACATGGCTCTTTCCTTTTTTCTTCCTTTCCCCTCATACGCATATCACCTTTCTTTCCCAGTGAAATCACAGAGGGCCACTTTACCTAGCAACAGCCTTTGTGGCACAAAACATATAGACAGACATACAGACAGACATTCATACTTCGACACACACACACAGAGTGTTTTATCCTCTGCCAATATCTCAAATGCACAAAACTATCTGGCTTCTTTAGAATAATAACAAATTAAATGATAACAAGATATATAATTAATGGCAGGGATTTATTGTAAAAAAAGATGAACAAAATTAAACACAACTTTTTACAAATAAATAGCACATTTCAGCCCTACTTCCACACGGTTATTCACATTTAAGGAGTTTTAACTCCTAAGCTGCAAATCTTCAGTTTGTTCCAATTTATGAAATAACATTAAGCTGCGCACTCTTGATTCCCGTTCTCCATCTTTCCACAAGATGATGAAGTTATCAGCAGAGCAGGTTGCCAGACCATGTTCGGTGAAGTACAGGAACATCTGCAAGGAAACCCATTATGTCAACCTAAGACATTCAAATTGGTCACTTTTTCTACATGCAAAAAAACCCTCACATAATGTAGCTCTCTCACCCTAGATCAGCGTTTCTCAACCTGGGGGTTGGGACCCCTGAGGGGGTCGCAAGAGGGTGTCAGAGGGGTCACTAAAGACCATCAGAAACACACATTTCTGATGGTCCCAGGTTTTGAACAGGGGCAAAAAAAATCTCGGGACTGCAGAAGAGGTCCATATGGAAGAGGTCCACAGTGCTCTCCGGAAGTATGTGAACTACATCTCTCCTAATTCACTGTCAATTCCTCCCAAATCCCTGCAGTATTTTCTGTTGATCATGGGGGTTCTATGTGGGAAGTTTGGTCCAATTCTATCATTGGTGGGATTCAAGGGGCACTCTGATTGTAGGTGAACTATAAATCCCAGCAACTACAGCTCCCAAATGCCTCTTTGCGCCACACTCCACTAGTGTTCATATGTGAGCATATTGAGTATCTGTACCAAGTTTAGTCCAGATCCATCATTGTTTGAGTCCACATTCCTCTCTGGATGTAGGTGAACTACAACTCCAAATCTCAGGGTCAATGCCCACCAAAACCTTCCAGTATTTTCTGTTGGTCATTGGAGTTCTGTGTGCCAAGTTTGGTTCAATTCCCTCATTGGTGGAGGTCAGAATGCTCTTTGATTGTAGGTTAACTATAAATCCCAGCAACTACAACTCCCAAATAACAAAATCAAATATTCCCCCCCAACCCCACCAGTATTCAAATTTGGGCATATCACGTATTTGTATCAAATACATCCTGCATATCAGATATTTATATAATGATTCATAACAGTAGCAAAATTACAGTTGTGAAATAGCAACAAAAATAATTTTATGGTTGGGGGTCATCACAACATGAAGAACTGTATTAAGGGGTCGTGACATTAGGAAGGTTGAGAAACAGTGCCCTAGATGGTACATTTGAGGAAACACAAGAATAATTTACAAGAGAAACATCTGGAGTGAAGCAATTGAAATCAACCATTATATATGTGGTTATTTACTATCTAACAGCTTTTTTGCTGCAACTTCCAAGCAGTTACTGAGTACATACAGAAATGATTAAGTATGTAATAGTGCATGTATTCATGACACATTTTTCCTGCATCAGTTGTACAGGAATCTAGCTATTGACTATTCTAACAGACCTGAACAGCTGAAGAATGGCCAATCAAATCCCCAATAAGATCCAAGGAGAAAACAGTGGTGCTCTCGGGTGCCTTCTTAGCTACGTGACTGGTTTGCTTGTTTGTCCTTCCAAATCCCCAGATACTGAAAAAACCTGGAAAAGTAATAAATTAATACAGTTAAAAATTAAGAAGAATGATGTATGAAACTCACATCCTCAAGTCTTCTACTCAATCTTCACTTTGGCCCTCACAGACATTCTCCATGAATTGGGAGCCCCCGGTGGCACAATGGGTTAAAACCCTTGTGCCGGCAGGACTGCTGACCAAAAGGTCACAGGTTTGAATCTGGGGGAGTGGAATGAGCTCCTGTCTGTCAGCTCCAGCTTCTCATGTGGGAACATAAGAGAAGCCTCCCACAAGATGGTAAAACATCCAGGCGTCCCCTGGGAAACTTCCTTGCAGACGGCCAATTCTTTCACACCAGAAGCGACTTGGAGTTTCTCAAGTCGCTCCTGACACACACAAAAACTGGACATCCAATCAAATTAAACCAATTTTGTAAGATGATTACAGCATTTTTTAAAAATTGTGTGTCTGTTTGCATCTATTTCTGCTCCCATCCAAACATCCACAGTAAGCTGACAGCCAAACTGACTGGAGACTTCCATGCAAAATGATAACTTTTTATCAAAGCAACTCAATATACAGGATAATCTAAGATTATATATTAAAAACAACATTGTGAAAATCAGATTATTGGGCCTGGAGGAGGCTGTGTTGCTAACTACATGTTTAATTATTTTGTCACTCAATTCTAAACAAAATAGCTAGAAGTACATTAAAACAGGCCTCCTTTGCTTTCATACAAACAATGCATAAAATATGGCTATTTTTATGTGTTGAAATGCAGAAAGTATTATCTACAGACCTCTCCAATGATGCCTTCCTAACTTTTTATGCAGCTGATCTTCCCTTCATGTATACACACCTGAAGGAACCGGCTCAGCTGTGAGGTGCTGTTTCTCTCGTAATTCCCATATGCGAACACTGCCATCTTCTGAACAGGAGATTAACTGCCTGTTAAAATTAGATCTAGTATTACTTATCCACAATTGGAATATTCTCTAGACGTTTATTTACATAAAACCAAGGCATTCCAAAGGTTTAGCATAAAGGCTGATGCTAAATGTACTTGGGATTGGACATCTCCTGGAGCTCCAGGTCTATTTAAACTGGCATGTTAAACCCAGATGCCTCAAGAAGGCTTTCCCTAGACATTAATAGCGTTGGAAGACCCCACAAGGGCCATCCAGTCCAATCCCCTCCCATGCATGACCACACAAGGTTTGATCTTCCTTATAAAACCGTGGTTCTTAACCTGTGGGTCCCCAGATAATAATAATAATAATAATAATAATAATAATAATAATAAACTTTATTTATACCCCGCCACCATCTCCCCGATGGGGACTTGGAGCGGCTTACATGGGGCCAAGCCCGGACAACATTACAATAAAATAAACCAAAAACATAACTGACAATCAATATCATCAAAATTACATAGAAGAAGAAAAAACATTCCGATAAACATTCTGGTAAACTGGCTGGGATTTCTGGGAGTTGTAGGCCAAAACATCTGGAGACCCACAGGTTGAGAACCACTGATATAAAAGGATAAGATCTAAACTTTGAAAGATTCTTAAAGAGTACTTGGTTTTACTCGTTTTAAATTCTGTTATTCTGATTTTCTAATCCAACAAATGCAAAGAAAGGGCAATAAAATAGTATTTTATGTTCAGATATACAACTCCACAGAATCAGAAAATGATCTGAGTCCTGCAATGTTGATTGTCATGATATGAGACTTTGACCTTGATGTCTAGTATTAAAAGATACAGGCCAGAATCGAAAAGGCTACATAAAGCAATCAACACATGTAATCCATGGGTTTTAATCAAAAATAGATGGGCATGAGATGCCAATACCACAAAGTTCAAACAATATGAAAACATAAGAATACCCCAATATGTTTTTATGTCAAGCTCCAAAGTGAATAGAAAAAATTAAACCATAATTTTAAAAAAATATGTCAATTTAAGCTTTCTACAGA
Source organism: Anolis sagrei (assembly GCF_037176765.1). Lineage (NCBI taxonomy): Eukaryota > Metazoa > Chordata > Lepidosauria > Squamata > Anolidae > Anolis > Anolis sagrei. The sequence goes on from NC_090022.1 coordinate 264,861,773, forward strand.
GGTATTACCTGCACATAAATCTTACACCAGCAATATGGCGAATACACATTTAGAAAGTCAAATCCCTTACATATTTGTATTTGAATAATTTGGATTATGAACAATTTATTGTCAAATAAAGAAGAAAGTGGTTATTTTAACATAATAGGATGACATTAGATTTAGTCATAATTAATATGGGTTGAATCTAGACTTCAAATATACCCACTTTACTCTTACACTTACTTACATAATCAATTGGACTATATCTAAGTCCTATTGATTTTAATTGGTGTGCTTCACTAAGTATAATGGGTTTTTTTTTTGTTACTTCCTCATCAACACTTTTTGAAAGAAAGCTATTTCAAAGATGGCAATCCAGCATAAAGACTATTATTTTCTTACGGCCAGAAGAGCTAAACATGGTAGGGACACTGTAGGCTGCAATGTATTGTAAGGCTGAGGGGGAAAGGGGATAAAAATCAATTGTGGCCCTATTCATCTTTCTGATGCTCAGATTTTAGGTGTACAAACCATCTAGTGCAACTTTCACCTGTTTGGAACTGTTGTAATGTGTAGAACGGTGGAGTCATGAGCAGTCTTCTGAAAGGCAATCACACGCTTCATCTGAAGGTTATACACGTATATGCCCTTTCCAACAGCAGCAAAGACACACTGGAAAGAAAATGCAATGGAACCTCATAAGAAAACAGACATACTACATGGTATAATGGATTTTCAGTAGAACTGTGACACTGTTACTTTTCAGTCTTATGTCAAATGACTGGGAAGATAAACAGTAAACAGCCGATTAAACTGTAATTACCAATAAAATTACACACAAAAATTGGACATTATGCTTAAATTCATATGGATGCTACAATTTGTAACAATTTGTACAGGAAATTATTTTGATCTCGACCTCAACCTCACTTCAAGACATCTAAAGATCTCTGAAAACCTTCTGCTAGGCCTCTTGTGGCTGAGCTGGTCAGCTCCATCCTATCACACATCTATGGCTGACTGCATGTAAACATATTTATTACTTACTAGCTGTGCCACGCGTTGATGTGGCCAATAGTAAGAATTTTCGAAGTAGAGGTAGATTTCTGGCCTATTACAAAAGAGAGGTACCTACCTATTCCTCCCCTCCTTTTCCTTCCCCTTCCCCTTTCTCTCCTTTTTTCCTTCTCTACCTCTTTCTTTCATTCCTTCTTTCGCTCTTTGGTTTCATCCTTCCTTCTCTCTTTCCTTCCTTTCCTCCCCCTTTCTCTACTTCTTCCTTTGTCTCCTTTCTTCCCTCCCTGTTTCCTTCCTTCTTTCACTTTTTATTTCCTTTTCTCCTTCCTTCCTTCTTTACATCTTTCCTGCATATCCCTCCATTAATTATTTTAAGTTGATATGTTTTAATTATGTGATTTTAAAGTATATGATGTTTTATTTTTATATGTACTCAAGGCATCGAATTATACCTTTGTTCCCTTCAGGGTGAGAAGGACAGGATATAAATGTGGTAAATAAATAAATAAACATTTGCCATAATCAGAACGTTATCTATCAGATGCTCCAGAACAGGCTCTTCACAGAAAGAAGTTTCTTGCATGGTTTACTGTAATCAACAAGTCAAATGTAAGTTTTGGAGTTAGCCCTTTACTCAGGTCTGATTAATTTACATTCCCATATACGGAATATGGGAATGTGAAAATAAAACTTAGAGATGAAAACCCAAGTACATATTAAAGAAGTGTTTACTGACTAGAAACATAGGGGAAATATAGTGAAATACATTATGAAAGTTTTTACCTCCTCATCAGAAGCTAAATGTTGAACTGACACTTCACTTTGGCTGTGTGATAATTTTATTTCTTGTTGTGGGTCCGCATGAAGAGATGTATCCCAATTGCATTCATAAGCTTGCATGGTCCAATCCATTGAATCCCATACGATCAGCTCTCCCACATGGGAACCAGTGGCAAACATCACTTCTAGGTATCAAAAACATTTTGTGGTCCCATAAATCTCAGCTTATTTGATGCTGAAAGAGTTTTCACTTCAGTATATTTATTACAGGCAAATAGTTTTACCCTAAGACATTTTAAATGCAAGTCCATTCAATCTGAGAAGTTGCCAAAACATTTTAATACAAATTGATAGATATTAAAATACAAAAAAACAAAAAACAAAAAACCAACTACTACACTCAATTGGGGTAAAAGGGGAGAAACTGTGGAAGCAAATACACCACTATTTAGTAGTAGTACTAATTTAATTGATTAGCTCTTAGGCCATATCACAATACCAACCAAACAAGACTTGTTAAGACTTGATTGCACTCTATGTAGTAAGTTAAAATAAGACACTTATAACAATACAGTAAATAAATATAAAATATGATAAAACTGATAAAACTAAGTATATACATCCTATTTCCTTATCACCCCTACAATTTACCCCGACCAGCCCCACATATATGGTTCTCAAACATATTGTTTTGCTTAAATACAAAGCTGTTTTACATGTTATTTTTGGGTCTTGGCTACACATAAAATACGTTATTCTGATGTGAGATTCCCAATACATTGTCCATTTGATATATGGACCAAGGTACAAGTCTCTCACTTACTGCTACAATTTAAATAGCATGTGTGCTATATCCTCTATTTAGTAATAATAAAACTGACAGCAGTCTTACCACTAACACTGACTAATGACACAATACTGTCCTGATGGTCAATAAGGCGTTTCACTTCAAAGACATCCCATTCAGTTCCATCTCTGGAAGTTTTCAGTCTAAAAATTACTTAGAAAAGAAAAATGGACAACATTTTAAAATATAAAATATTTCTAAAACTGTTTACATCAATAAGAATAATACCGCATGTAACAATGGAGCATGAAACATATTCTGGTATATCTTTAAAACAGAGATTTTCTGTAAATGTCGCTTATTTCACTACTAACAAACCATACTTGCTGAAATTCCCTTTTCTACAAAATCATTAAAGGCACAGGAGCCTTCCCCAGCTTTCTCTCTGGTAATCCTAGTGAAGATACGTTTTTAATGCAATTGTGCTTTGACATCACAATGTATTTGCATGTGATTTAACAGAATAACTTTTTGTATTTGTTCCAGTAGTTCCAGTTGTGTGTGAAAGGCAGAATATAAATCAAATCTATACCAAATAAGACTTACTCAATTCTTTGCCAACAGCTGCTGCCACACAGTTCTTTGGTAATTCAATCATAGAAGTAATATCTTTCATGCAGAAAACAAAAAAATATAATGAAACAATTTATTACAAGCAAATGGTTACCACACAATATACATTATTTCTATTCAGTTATAGAACACTATCTGACCAGGTTTCAAGAGGCCTAATTATATCCCATATATGGGATGCTATATCCAGGATCTCGGTTCTTCCTAAGAAAAATATTAAACGTATTAAGCAGAAAACTAAGCTGTACAAAGTTGTTGTTTTTTTATTTTAGGCTACAAAATATTTATGTGAAGTAGTATCATGTGAATTGACTTTTGCTTGTACCAATTGGATTTTCTACTTCTCCCCTTGTTACCCCACCCAGTATCTTCTGTGGAAGGATTTCAATCCTCTCCTTCTGCTGGTAACAGTTTTCATAAACTGGAAGATGGACTAATTCAATGCAGCCCTTGTTCTGGTTTTTGGGACAGCAGTCCAGAAAAAATATTTGTTCTTTCCTCTGAACTAACAAAACTAGATTTTGAAGTACAGAACTTTCTTTAACCATCTTAATAAATTCAACGAACACTTTGAAACTCGGAGGCTTTCATGGCCGAAATCACTGGGTTGCTGTGAGTTTTCCGAGCTGTATGGCCATGTTCGGGAAGCATTCTCTCCTGACACAACCTACAATCTATCTACAGACGCACTAAGAAAATTCAACAAACGCTATGTTCAGCAAAGGACAAGAGAGATCCTCTCACCTCTGCAGGAGTCTACCGTATATCATGCATAGGGACTAACAAATGCAGCCCTGCTAAAACACGAATCAAGGAACATGAAAGGCACTGCCGACTACTTCAACCAAAGAAGTCAATCATAGCAGAGCACCTGATGAACCAACCTGGACACAGCGTATTATCTGAGAACACAGAAATGCTGGACCACTCTAACAGCCACCATGTCAGACTACACAGAGAAGCCACTGAAATCCACAAGCATGTGAACAATTTCAACAGAAAGGAGGAAACTATGAAAATGAACAACATCTGGCTACCAGTATTTAAAAAAAAACCCTCTAAAATCAGAACAGTAAATAAAGAACAACAGACAAGAAACAATCAGGGCCAGCTAACACCTCCCAACAAAGGATTCCCCCAGGCAGGAATCAGCCAGGCCTTGAAGCTGCAAGGCCATTAAATGCTAATCAAGGCGAATAATTAGAACATTCACATTTGTCTCCAACAGACATGCGTTCTTTCTCCCACCCCTGGATCTTCCAAGAATATATAAACCTCCCTTGCCTAGTTTCCAATATACCTCACAACCTCTGAGGATGTCTGCCATAGATGTGGGCAAAACGTCATGAGAAAATGCTTCTGGGACATGGCCATATAGCCCAGAAAACTCAGAGCAAAGTTGAAACTCATTTGGTTAAAAATGTTAAGAGCACTATATTTATTCAATATATTTCACTACATCACTTCAATTCTTTAATATGTTTCTAAGATGAAATGTTAGAATCTCATATTTAACACTGATCACCTTAATACACAGTACACCTGAAAGAGTTTAATCTCATTTCTAAAGGGATATATATATACTCATTTGGTGATTTATATACACTGACCCAGCTCACTTAAGTTAACATACAGTTATTGAAGTTTGACATACTTTAAAATTCATAGGACACAGGAGGCTCTGGGTCTTTTTAATTCAAAAATTATGACACTGACATTTTCAAAATAGAGGTCAGCTTTAATATATGTTATCTTTAGAATTAAAGAGACTTTGCCAAGTTGGTTTTGTATCATTATATAGATTCATTTCATTCCCATTTTAACTGTTCTAATGAGTCATTTCCATTTTTTACCTGCATCAATAAGATGGCTTGTCTTACACAAGAGATCTAATTTTCGATTCCAAACACAAAGATCGCTCCCTCCTGACAGCCATACATCCAGCCTGTGAAGAACTGTCAAACACTGTAAAGCCAAATGAGACAACCAGACGTATGACATTCCTTTGGGGAATTCTCATGCAATAATGTAATCAAGTTTACTTTGTAAGAAATACAACTGTTAATGTGATTTTCCCTCAATATTTATAATAACTAGTTGTATTCGCCACATGTTGCTGTGGCCAACCTTCCCTCCCTCTTTCTCTCCTTTCTTTTTCTCTCTCTATCCTTCCCTCCCTCTTTCCTCCCTTCCTTTTTCTTTCCTTCTTTCCTTCCTTCCCTACCTCTTTCCTTCCTTCCCCTTCCTTTTTCTTTCTCTCCTTTCTTCCTTCTCTACCTATTCTTGGACTGTAACTCCCAGCAGTTTTCCTGATTGATTGATCTATCGACCTACTATGTATCTCTATCTAATCTATATATCTTATCTATCTGGAGGATTGCTTGGAGTTGCAGTCCAAGATTAGGAAATAGAAAATATGTATGGATTGGGATGCTCTCAAAGAAATCCAAGGAGAAACAAGCTTTCAGCTTGGAAGCAGTGCATTTGGAGCATCCCCCTCCCCTAAAGGGCCTGGTCTAGGGGATGCTGGGAGCTTTCGCGCATGTGCTGTATTGATGCTTTTTTGGGGTTTTAAGTCCTTTCTGCTGTTTTTTGGGAGCGGTTTATGAGTGATGGTCACTCATTGGTCTGTTAGAGCTTTAGTGTCCAAAATCGTGTCAATTCATCCAATGGTTTTTGAATTACGAACATTACATTTTATTTATATAGATAGCAAGGACAGATAAAGAAGAATAGCAGTGCTTTATGCTTCAAGATCTCACTGAGGACCTGTTGAGGTCGGATATAAACACTTCAAGGTTTTTCAAAGAATCTATTTTATCACAAATAACATTACATACTATGTACAGTAGAGTTTTGCTTATCCAACATAAACGGACCAGGAGAACGCTGGGTAAGCGAAAATGTTGTATAATAAGGAGGGATTAAGGAAAAACTTATTAAACAGCAAATTATGTTATGATTTTACAAATTAAGCATGCCGGGTAGTTTAAGCACCAAAACATCACGTTTTACAACAAACTGACAGAAAAAGCAGTTCAATACATGGTAACGTTATGTAGTAATTACTGTATTTACTAATTTAGCCACCAAGAGTAATACCTAAAACCAACATCACGTCCATTTTCACTTACCTTTACAGTAGAATGGAAGCAGGATACTTTGTGAATTTGCCTGCCATTGTCACAATCCCATATCTGTTTTTATTCATTAAGGATCTGGTGACTTATATGTTTAGATGCAGAGTTAGAACTCTAAAGATGGAGATGCACAGCTGCATGATGGGTCTATATCTATTACTGTGACCAAGACATTGTTTATTTATTTATTTATTTATTTGCGGTATTTATATTCCGCCCTTCTCACCCCACAGGGGACTTAGGGCGGATTACAGTGTACACATATATGGCAAACATTCAATGCCAATTTTTGACATAGAACGTATACAGACATACACAGAGGCTATTTAACTTTTCTGGCTGCCAGGGGAGCTGTCGCTTTCATCGTCCATCTGCGACGCTGATGAAGTACTTCCGCATTCCCTGTATGCTTTTGCTGGAGTGTTTTGCTGGAGTCTTTTTTATGGCCTCATAAATTAGTTAATTTAGCCTCCCCACACAAGGTGGTACCTAATTTTCCTACTTGACAGATGCAACTGTCTTTCGGGTTGCAAAGGTTGACAACAGGCTACACAATTGGTTGGAAACCCACTCCAACCCGGGCTGGCTTCGAACTCATGACCTTTTGGTCAGAGTGATCTTAATGCAGCTGACACTCATCCAGCTGCGCCACAATCCTGGTGCAGTAACTTACAGTAACTTCCATTCCTGTCAAACAAGCAATGGGTGAGATATCTATACCACATCTCCCTCCCTTACGCAGTTGAGGGCATGCATTGGGGAAGTGAATGTACAACATCGTTTCACTGGGATCTCTTCTGCTCATATAGCTTTTAGGATCAGAATCTTTGCTTATCTACAATAGCTTTGTTACATGTAAAATGAAAATCTGTCCACACCAAAACTCCTCCAGTTCTCCCAAGGATAATTGGACAGACTGAACTTAAGAAATGAACCACTAATATAGCATGCCTTGTGTTTACCACAGCAACAACCATCCACTGGTCTGCGTAGCTCACATCAGTATTTCTCTTATCAAAAAGATAAAGGATGATGTTCCTGTTAAAGGATACTACAACGGTCCTATCAGCAGCTGCTGTCAAAATCATGTGACATTTTTCTTCACAAGTATCTGACAAAGGAAAAGCTGCAAGGGCTGTAATTTTTTGTGTGTGCGCCTGTAGCTCAAACAGTTTCTCTCCAGTCTGAAAAACAGAACAAAACATCAAACCAAACCTGCTCAATGAAAATAACAGAAAATATTATGAAAGAAAACTACAGCTATTTAGAATACTGTATTAAGAAATTATTTATAATGTTAAACAGAAAGTTATAGAGATCCCTTAAATCAGACTACTGTCATGGGTTTATTGCCACAAAGTTCAGTCATTTTAGCTAATAGTAAAGGATTGTGAGAAATATATTCAAAATGGGTGAGGAATGCTGTCAAATGTCCTTCCTTCTATCAAATTCCTCTTCCTTTTGTGTATTTTAGATTGTAAACCATATCCCCAAGAATAGTCATGCTGAATAAAAACCAACCTGAGCATTCCACAAGCATACAATTCCATCATCACCAGCAGATGCAAACCTGATAAACAACAAATTAAAAATTATATACATCCATTCAAATAGCCTATAAGATGCTAATTAATATTTATTATTTATTTACTTACTTTATTTATATCCCACCTTCCTCCCCGAGGGGACTCAAGGCGGCTAACAGTCACACACTTTGATCAATTTGAAACAAAGCAAACATGGGAAAAAAACTAACCAAAATTGGATGTGTTAGGTTAAAAATACAGTTAAAATACAATAAAACAATTAAAATGAATCTTAAAACACACACATACCCAAATCCCACTCCCAACCTCCCCAGCAACATGCCCCTTATCCTTCTCCAAATGCCTGCCGGCAGAAAAAAGTCCTGATTAGCTTGCGGAAGGCACGCTTTAAAATTAAGTCACTAACAAATCACCCAACAAAAACCATACCAGAAGTTCAATAAACATCTAAACAGGATGGAGATTTTTTTTCTTCACTTTTTCTTTTTACAGATTTCATCTCAAGAAAGCAACTACTAATGAACCAGAGGCACAAGTTCTTGTCATTTTAATGTCTCATAACTGTAAAAGGCACTAACCCTCATTTAAATTGTCTGGTTACTTTTCTTTTCTACTCCAAAGCATTCCATTTATTTGCACGTCTACCACCTCAAGGGAGCAATTTCTGACGTAAGCAATGTTGTCTATGAGGTAGGAATTCATATAATATTAATGTGCATAATTGTATTTAATTCAGAGGAAGACATTTTCAACCTTCACTGCTTGCAGTGCTCCTGGGTTTTATACCGTACAAATTTATGCCTTACATGTAACAGTGTTGATGCAAGTAAATGACTAGTACAAATTAGTAAAACGGTAAAGAACTATTTTACTATAATATATGAATGAGGCAGCACACATTGCATATAGTTTAATTTCCACATGACACATGGAAGCAGACCCAGATTTGCATCTTAGTTTGCACTCAACAAAGCCTAGAGCACATCAAATTAGAAAATACATGTTTGCCACTTAAAGCATCTTTAGTGTTCATATAAAATATGTATGGATGAAGTGGCACAAAGTACAAATAGGAAACACCAGTTAACCATGTCTGAACTGAAATCCAAAACTTTACATGTACTCGCAAAAAAAATGCTATTCACATGCCATAATCTGGGTTTTTTTAAATTCTATTAAGAAAAGTTATTCTATAAAATAAAGCTATTTATCTCTCAACACAGAGAAGAGCTAGATTGTCTTTAAAATAATCAGAAATATGAAGCCCAGGATTTCATGTGAAGAGCTCATGACAAAACTATCAATCCCTCAAATGGATTCTTTTCACCAAGCTGGTGTTTCATGGGTCACCTGATTCTTTTCCAGTCATGATCACCATCCTCTATAACCTTGTCTGCTTCCTGGAGGAGCAAGAAATGGTCGGAGGAGCAAGAAATGGTCAAACGAGCAACAGAGAAAGCTATTCTTAAAGTGTGTTATGAATTCAGTCTAGTTTAATGTGTCAAATGCTAGAGTATTACTTGCAATTTTATCTCATTCCATTTTTTGGAAGACTCTTGCTGAGGCTTAGCCTTCTTTAGTGATCTTGCAATCAATATGACCCTCTCCTCATGTTCAAAAACACAAAAGAAAAGAAGTGAAAAGCAGCTGTCTGTTAGGTTGATACAGGATTTATTTAGTATCTTCAGAAACCAATCTAAGAAAATTTTCCACTCACTGGTTTTAGCTGAGCCACCGCGAAAACAAGAAAATCCTCCTGCAAAATTCTCAATAAGATGATATTATCTAAAGAGCTGAAGCGTGAAACCTGGCTTACAACAGTTGACAAAAATGCAATGAAAGAATGATGAAAACTAAATAAAACCGTTTCAGAAACCAAGTAACAATGCTAATGTTATTTGAAGGAATCAAATAAGGTGGTGGTGTCTGGTTTAGCACTGCTCTTAATCACTACATATACTAGATATTAAAAAGTAGAGCAAACTGTTAGAGGAATGCACAGTATTTTACCCCTTTATAAAGGAATTCATCTTTTCCTTTGGCTAATGTTTTTTGAAAAAAACTTACTGTAAAATACTGCATTTTGAAATTGTTTTGAACTTTTTAGATGTGTGTTTTAAAGTCTAATTGTAGAAATGAAAATGTAATTATTATCCATGGGCTTCACAATATGTATGAATCAGTAAATGCAAGAAATCTGGAAATTACCCTTTGCATGAGAGTCCCACAACAAGCCTTACATGCTGAAAGACTATGGATGAATTTGTGACAGGAATTTCCTGCATTTGCACAGATATAACTGCAAGCTTATATCTAGAACATATGCTCCCTCTTCTATGATTAGCACCTCATGGAAGCAGGAACATCAGGAAAAGCATCTTCTGCCCACCTTGTTCTGTCAATAAATCCCTGGATCCAAGCATCAACCTCCAAACATTTTACAGAAATTAAAGGAAAACTCTTGATGACATTATTGCTTTGCAATGAGTGGAAACTACTTGCAGCCAAATGTAAGCAGTAATTAATACTCCACGGAAGAAAATATACAAAGTGATTTCAGAAACAACCACCTCATATGCAAATAACACACTTCAATGCAGAAGTGGGCAATTAATGGTGCTCCACATAGGTTGCAACTCCCATTAGATCTAGTGAGTAAGCTAATGGAGAACCACACATTGCCCATCACTAGTGCTTAAACTGCTAGGATTTAATTGCAAATCTGTGACAACCGTATGTTGACAACTAAGTTAACTATCAAGCTAATAGGAATAAAAAAATATTTCTCTTTGAAGACACCAGTTTAAATCATCTCAACAATATAAGAGGGGAAATTATAAAAGTAATGTCTTACCTATAATCATCTATTGCCACTAAAAATCGCACTATGTCATGATGACCTTTCAATACAAGGAGCTCCGTATAAGGATTCTGTGTCTGCTCTTCACCAATGGGCTGCACAGATTTCTAGAAATCCAGAAAAATAAAACTATAAGTTTGCTTATCTTCAATCTCTGCAACAGGCATTTCCATTTCTTATCACAGTTGGTATTACCTTATCTGCAATGTAAACCCATATTTAATAGAATTACACTACATATATGATGTGTTATGATCAGAAACTACTAAACATACCAACAGCTTTAAAACCAGGTAGGTTCTAGCCTCACATATTAGACTTTAACAATGACTTCAAAACAATTAGTCTGATTCTATTTATGTTTACTTGGAAGGAAGTCCTGTATTTGCAATAGGATATATCTCATAGTAAGTCTGCACAGAAATATTGCCGTAGTAGTATAAGAACAGTGGGACTATCTGGCAACAATTTTGTGGGCAAATCATTAACATATGCACAGTTAGAAGTCACAGTCAATATAGGGGCAATACTAGAGGCAGCCAAGGTATCACTATTCCAGGTTATTTGGATACCTTTCATATTATTCAAAAATATAGACAAGTTACTTGGAAGCAATTCTCTGGATTGTTGGCCACCATGGCTAGTAAAAGCAGGATAGATTTGAAGCTCTGGATCTTGGCAGCAATAAACAACTTGTGGAAAAAATGTTGCTGTTCCCCTTAAAGAAGTAGTAATGTGGCTCTTACAAAAGAAAATTATTTTAGACCTTATGTATGCAATCAATGCCTGGTCTTCAACATCTCTTTTGGAAAAATGCTGGACAGAATGGAAGTCTCTGTTTTTGAGATTTAGGAGAAAATAGATTCAGAATCTCTGATGAATGCAGACTAAACTAACACTCAACTTTGGGTGTATGTATTTTTTTACAAAGTTTTAAAGTGTTTTACCCTGTTATGAGTTTTTTTTTACTAGTGCATCTGGTTATATTTGCTGGAAATTACCTCAGGAAATCTAGCGATATATAAGTAAATAATAAATGAACCCTGATCACTGCTGGCATGTGACACCCAACTTGTTTGCCTAGGTTAAATTCACCACTAGAGACAGAACTTCACCATTAGAGACAAAACTTTCTGTATAAAAGTCTTAAGTCTTTATATCTTCTTTATAGCAGACCAAGGAGCAACTAATTTAAATACTTACTCGCTTCAGTAAAAGGATAACTATAACTTAAGCCATCAGAAAAACTTCACAAAGTAATTCTGGGGGGGCTGTTTTTATTATAATCACTTATACATTGTTTGTCATTTATTTCATACAGTGCTTTGGTGGCAACAGTCCAGACTAGTGGCTTTAAAATACAACATGATCCTCATATCTGCAGGACAAGCATTTGTGGTTTCATTTATCCATGTCAAAATAGGCAAGATGAAAAGAGGAAGCCTTCTCTACAAATAGATTGACTCTATTAAAGAAGAAGGTTCTGTAAGACTCAAGCGGGGCTATCATTTCTTGGGTACACCTACACACAGCTCTTGGGGCACATCTACACAAATCATTTTTGGCAGTTTCTCACTGGTATCTTAAAAGATGGTTTTGCGGTGCAGATGATTACACAGGAAATCATGGAACCAGTTTGAGGCCCAAATGATGATTACACAAACCAGAACACTATGCACACTATGGTCATTATTTTGTGTGAATTTGTTGTCTGGCTGCTGCACCCTTTTTTGACCAGGGACCACTTTGACCAGGGACCACTCTCCAACGTAAGTACCAAAAGGATTACAAATTTTCAGTCAACTTTAGATTCTGTTTAGTTATTTGGGGTGATGATTCAGAAAATTGGATTGGATAGACCACATCAGCTCAAGTTTCTGATACAGAACATATGCTATCCAGTAGTTGCCATGTGCTTGCCAACAGAAAACCATGTTTAATAATCTAGAGCTGAAGTGGTAGTACAATGTTCTCTCACTTATCGTGGGGGTTACGTTCTAGGACCACCCATGAAAAGTGAAAATCCATGAAGTAGGGATGCTATATAAATGTATCACATTCTGAGGGTGAAGCAGAAGTGAGGAGAGATTTAAAAGCATCGCACACCTCCTCCTATTTCTCCTTCTTTTTTTGCTAGCTAAAAGGAAGAGGCTACAAGGCCATGATTTACATACTGCTTTATATCTCCTCTCTCTATTTTTTTATGATTGCTGCCTCTCTCCCGAGGGGGGGGGGGAGCTGAAACCCCCTTCCACACTCCATCATTGCCAGGATGCAAAAACCCACAAAACAGCGAGTCTGCGAAGTTGTAAGGGAACACTGTAGTAAACTTTCAGCCTCTCCCCTCCTGACATCCCAGTTGCCTCGGCACTATAAGAGAGTTTCGCCGACCATTTTAACTTATGTTTTTAAGATGTATTTAGTTGTATTTGTGCATTGAATTTCTGCTGTTAGCCGGTCTGAGTCCCTCCATGGACGTACAGAAGATCGGGATATAAAAGTTTTAAATAAATAAATAAACCACTGAGCTACATTAAATGGTCAGTGTAGATCAGTGGTTCTCAACCTTTCTAATGCTGTGACCCCTTAACCCTAACATTATGAATCACCATGTAAATAATGATCTGCAGGATGTATTTTCTTTCACTGGAGCAAATTTGGCACAAATACCCGGTATGCCCAAATTTGAGTACTGGTGGGGTTGGCGGGGGGGTTGACTTTGCCATTTGGGAGTTGTAGTTGCTGGGATTTATAGTTAACCTGTAAACAAAGAGCATTCTGAACCCCACCAACAATACAACTGAACCAAAGTTGGCACACAAAACTCCCATGATGAACAGAAAATACTGGAAGGGTTTGGTGGGCATTGACTTTGAGTTTGGGAGTTGAAGTTCGCCTACATCCAGAAAGCACTCTAGACTTCAACAATGATGGATCTGGACCAAACTTGGCACGGATACTCCATATGCACAAATGTGAACACTCATGGAGTTTTGGGAAAATAGACCTTGAGATTTGGGAGTTGTACTTGCTGGGATTTATAGTTCACCTACAATCAAGGATCAAAGATTCTCTGCACACTGCACTTCCTTGAAATCCGATAGATCACCTGTCACATCCAGCACTTTTTAATCTGTACCCATTACTTGGCCCGGCCCTGTTTTTATTGTGTGTTATGCTGTACTGTTTTGTTGTTTTTACTGTTATTGCTTTAATGTTTTTGATTTGCTTTTAATTGTATTGTTATGCAATTGTGTTGTTGAGGCTTTGGCCTTTGTAAGCCGCATTGAGTCCTTCGGGAGATGCTAGCGGGGTACAAATAAAATTTAATAATAATAATAACAATAATAAAAGGAGCGTTCTGAACCCCAACAATGATAGAATTGGGCCAAACCTCCCACACAGAGACCCCCATGGCCATCAGAAAATACTGTGTTTTCTGATGGTCTTTGGCGACCCCTCTGACACCCCTTCACAACCCCTCCAGGGGTCCCGACCCCCAAGTTCATAGAATCATAGAATCATAGAATCATAGAATCATAGAATCATAGAATCATAGAGTTGGAAGAGACCTCATGGGCCATCCAGTCCAACCCCCTGCCAAGAAGCAGGAATATTGCATTCAAATCACCCCTGACAAATGGCCATCCAGCCTCTGCTTAAAAGCTTCCAAAGAAGGAGCCTCCACCACACTCCGGGGCAGAGAGTTCCACTGCTGAACGGCTCTCACAGTCAGGAAGTTCTTCCTAATGTTCAGATGGAATCTCCTCTCTTGTAGTTTGAAGCCATTGTTCCGTGTCCTAGTCTCCAAGGAAGCAGAAAACAAGCTTGCTCCCTCCTCCCTGTGGCTTCCTCTCACATATTTATACATGGCTATCATATCTCCTCTCAGCCTTCTCTTCTTCAGGCTAAACATGCCCAGTTCCCTAAGCCGCTCCTCATAGGGCTTGTTCTCCAGACCCTTGATCATTTTAGTCGCCCTCCTCTGGACACTTTCCAGCTTGTCAACATCTCTCTTGAATTGTGGTGCCCAGAATTGGACACAATATTCCAGATGTGGTCTAACCAAAGCAGAATAGAGGGGTAGCATTACTTCCTTAGATCTAGACACTATGCTTCTAATGATGCAGGCCAAAATCCCATTGGCTTTTTTTGCCGCCACATCACATTGTTGGCTCATGTTTAACTTGTTGTCCACGAGGACTCCAAGATCTTTTTCACACGTACTGCTCTCGAGCCAGGCGTCCCCCATTCTGTATCTTTGCATTTCATTTTTCCTGCCAAAGTGGAGTATCTTGCATTTGTCACTGTTGAACTTCATTTTGTTAGTTTTGGCCCATCTCTCTAATCTGTCAAGATCGTTTTGAATTCTGCTCCTGTTCTCTGGACTATTGGCTATCCCTCCCAATTTGGTATCGTCTGCAAACTTGATGATCATGCCTTCTAGCCCTTCATCTAAGTCATTAATAAAGATGTTGAACAGGACCGGGCCCAGGACGGAGCCCTGCGGCACTCCGCTCGTCACTTCTTTCCAAGATGAAGAGGAAGCATTAGTGAGCACTCTCTGTGTTCGTCCACTTAACCAATTACAGATCCACCTCACCGTAGTTTTGCCTAGCCCACATTGGACTAGTTTCCTTGCCAGAAGGTCATGGGGGACCTTGTCGAAGGCCTTACTGAAATCCAGGTACGCTACATCCACGGCATTCCCCGCATCTACCCAACTTGTAGCTCTATCGAAGAAAGAGATCAGATTAGTCTGGCATGACTTGTTTTTGATAAATCCATGTTGACTATTAGCGATGACTGCATTTGTTTCTAAGTGTTTGCAGACCACTTCCTTAACAATCTTTTCCAGAATCTTGCCCAGTTGAGAAACACTGGTGTAGATGGAGCCTTGGAGGTTTTCTATTCCCATTGCTCAGTCATAGGTGGAAGTTGCCTGGAGGGCAAAGAACAAGGAAGCATTGCCAGGCGATATCAAAGCCATGCTTGTCCTAGCTGGCCATATATTATTGATCTTGTTCTCCTTACATATTACCACCCCTCTTCATGACCATATACTATTGCTCTTGTCAGTAGCCCCCAGTGGTGCAGTGGGTTTATAGTGGGTTTATGCCCTCCCGAAAGACTTCAGACAAGCCCCTACATTGGCAGTCTTCAGAAAGAATCTGAAAACCTGGCTGTTCCGATGTGCCTTTTCAGACTAGGAATCCCAGTACCAAATCCCAGAAGCACTTTAGTTAGAACCAGGATCACCGTATACCGCACACCGCACTTATATTATAATCCCATACCCCTCTGACACATCAGCACTTTTAATCCTGTACCCCTACTCCGGCCGGCTCAGTTTTTAATAATGTCTTGTTCTACTGCTATTGTTATTGTTTTTGCTTAACTGTTTTATTTGCTAGGTACTGTATTGTTGTATTGTGTGGGCTCCGGCCTGTTGTAAGCCGCATCGAATCCCTTGGGAGATGCTAGCGGGGTACAAATAAAGTTATAATAATAATAATAATAATAATAATTAACCTCTGTGCTGGCAGGGCTGAAGACCGACAGGTCGCGGGTTCGAATCTGGGGAGAGGCGGATGAGCTCCCTCTACCAGCTCCAGCTGCTCATGCGGGGACATGAGAGAAGCCTCCCACAAGGATGATAAAAACATCAATTCATCCAGCGACCCCTGGGCAACGTCCTTGCAGACGGCCAATTCTCTCACACCAGAAGCGACTTGCAGCTTCTCAAGTCGCTCCTGACACGACAAAAAAAAAAAGCTCTTGTCCATACTATAATATTTAATACTGTAATAAGGAACAGCCAATCCTCTACTTAGCCATATACGACTCATCCCATCCTTATTAGATATTATAAGAAGGAGCAACCACCCCTCTACATGGCCATATACTATTGATCTCACAATTATAATATGTAATCCCATTATAATAAGGAACAGCCAATCCTCTACACAACTATATGCTATTGATCTTGTCTTTATTACATACTATAGCAAGGTTTGACACCAAATGGACTTGTAAAAACACAACTCCTATGATTCTATAGCAGGCCTGGCCCAACTTGGGCCCTCCAGGGGTTTTGGACTTCAACTCCCCCCATTCCTAACAGGCTCAGGCCTCTTCCTTTTCCCCCTCAACCGCTTAAGCCAGGCCTGCCGTAGGGAGCACCATTTACCTCGGCCAGGCCCTGAGGCTCGCGTCCCCCGCCTATCAACCAACGCAGCATCGCGAAGCACTAGCCCTCAGCCTTCTCGGTCACGTGACGCTGGCAGTTTGTCCCTCCCGCCCTTCCGTAGCTGCCCCTGCTGGTCACAGCGACAAAACCAAAAGGAAAAGCCTCCCTCCGCGGCTTAATCGATCGCCGATGCTTCCGATTGCTTTCCCTGTCAATAGAAAGATAGGCACGATGAGTCGAGTACCGAGCGAGCGATCTTCTTTCTGCTGCTTTGTGGCGCACAGTTGTTCTCTCGAATTGCGCCTGCGCAGTAGAATTAAAGCAACCCGACACACCACTTTAACTGCCATAGCTCAATATTATGGGATCCTGAGGGTTGTCAGCCCCTTCTACACTGCCATATAATCCAGATTATCAAAGCAAATAAATAAACCACATTGTTTGCTTTGAACTGAATTATATGAGGCCACATATAACCCTCTCCACTGAAATACAACACCGCCTGAGCTCTGCGAGCGCAGCATTTTTCCGAATGAAGCAGAGAGTGTATCCGTAGGGATACCAAGGTGCTTGTTTATAGAGCTATTGGCCTCCCAACCCTGCTCTATGCCTGTGAGATGTGGACTGTCTACAGACGTCACATGCAACTCCTGGAACGATTCCGTCAGCGTTGCCTCCAGAAAATCCTGCATATCTCTTGGGAAGATAAGCGGACAAATGTCAGCGTGCTGGAAGAAGCAAAGACCACCAGCATTGAAGCGATGGTCCTCCGCCACCAGGTGTTGCTGGGTGATACCTGCTCATCCTCACAAACATTGACTTGTGGGATACCGCAGGGATCAGTACTGTCCCCCATGTTGCTTAACATTTACATGAAGCCACTGGGAGAGATCATCCGGTGTTTTGGGGTCAGATGTCATCTGTATGCGGATGATATTCAGCTCTATCACTCCTTCCCATTTGTCACTAAAGAGGCTGTGCAGATCCTGAATCACTGCTTGGCCGCTGTGTTGGTCTGGATGAGGGCGAAGAGATTATTATTATTATTATTAATAATAATAATAATAATAATAATAATAAACTTTATTTGAATCCCGCTACCATCTCCCCAAAGGACTCGGTGCGGCTTACATGAAGCCAAGCCCACAGCACATACAATAAACAAAAGCAATAACAATAATCTATACAAAACAGTTAAAATAAACTCAAAACAGAAATACACAATAAGCAATAACAATAACATATCGCAACATACAGCATTTAAAAACCCATGGCCGGGCTAAATGTAATAATTCAAATTTAAAATCAAAAAGTGCTGGGAATGAACAAGGTAAGACAAATTAAAATAGGGTTTTCAGAGAAAGATGAGGGCGCGCAGACCACCCTAAATCAATATTAAAGTGCATTTGAGGACATATTGCTAAGAGTTTTCCTTATTCTGGGAAGGCATACTGGAACAACCACGTTTTCAGGCTCCTCTTAAAGACTGCTGGCGTTGATGTCCCTGGGGAGTGAGTTCAAGAGTCGAGGGGCCACCACCGAGAAGGCCCTGTCGCTCGTCCCCACCAATCGCGCTTGCGATGGAGGCAGGAGTGCGAGCAGGGCCTCTCCAGATGATCGAAGAGATCATGTGGGTTCATACACAGTGAAACTAAATCCAGACAAGACAGAAGTACTCCTGGTCAGTCAAAAGGCCGAACAGGGGATAGGGTTACAGCCTGTGTTAGATGGGTTTACACTCCCCCTGAAGACACAGGTTTGCAGATTGGGAGTGAACTCATCGCTGAGCCTGCAACCCCAGGTCTCGGTGGTAGCTGGGAGAGCTTTTGCAAAATTAAAACTTGTGCACCAGCTGCGCCCATTTCTTGAGAAGTCTGACTTGGCCACGGTGGTCCATGCTCTTGTTACATCCCAAATAGACTACTGCAACACACTGTACATGGGGCTGCCTTTGAAGACTGCCCGGAAGCTTCAACTAGTTCAATGGTCTGTAGGCAGGTTGCTCACAGGAGCGACCTACAGGGAACATACAACTCCTTTGTTATGCCAGCTCCACTGGCTACCGATAAGCTTCCGGGCACAAGTCAAAATGCTGGTTTTAACCTTTAAAGCCCTAAACGGTTCTGGCCTAGACTACCTGTTTGAACGTATCTCCTGCCACAAACCATCACAAAGTTTAAGATCTTCAGAAGAGGCTCTGCTCTCGATCCTACCACTATCGTAAACATAGTTGATGGGGACGAGAGACATTTGAATCTGACAGCTTGTATTTTTCTATAAAAACTGTAATATTTCCCTTTGCAAACTATGTAGGCTTTGGCAAATGATTGCAGTTTTACATTCGCTCCAGCTGGAACGAAATAAACAACTTGGTGGCATCTTCTTCAACCTTGGTGAGATTTACTTCGGAAAGCTCAGAGAAAACTCCATTTTGCATGCTTCTTTCTCGCCAGGGTAAATGGATCCTCTTTGGTGGGTCTGACAGACCTCTGACCCTAAGGCAAGACCCTCCAAATTCTTGCTCGATATCGCACACAGCCCTATATCGCAGAATATCAAGGCAGAAAATCCCACATTATCTGAGTGTGGACTCAGATAACCCAGTTCAAAGCAGATATTGTGGAATTTTCTGCCTTGATATTCTGGGATATAAGGCTGTGTGGAGGGGCCCTAGGAGGAGGAACAGGACATTCAAAAGCAACAGAAAAAGTGGTATAGTAGAAAAAACAGTTGGAGGATATTTTTTCTCTCATCAATCTGGTTCTGTATAAAATAATTATTCCTCTTTAGCAACATTTACTGTTTGATTGATATTTGTAAAATGGAATGAAAACCAATGAACTGGCATTATGCATTACTGTAAACATATTTATGCACATTTAGCCTGGGTCTGCCTTCCACACACTGGCACATTTCAGATGAGATAGGCTACAACTGCTGCCATCTGGCTTGACATGCTGAATAAGGATGATGGGAGTTGCAGTGCAATACATCCAGAGGGCACTTAAGTGGGAATGGCAGCTATTAAGTCAAAACACATCTGCCCAAACACATCTTTTAAATATGTATATCTGCTGTGTCGGTGAAAAGTGCAGTATAAATACAGCAAATAAATAAATGCTCAGAAGTACTCTGCTTAGAAATGATCAATATTGGACGGGTTTAAAACACCCATAGCCCATAGTGCAGCTTAAAGGTGAGCTGGCATGCAAAACGTCTGTTCCATCCCTTGTGTTTAAAGAAAATTGCTATTGATGGGAGCGCTCTTAATGCAAATTAGCTGAAAGGAGCTTTTGCTAGGATACGTCTTGGTGACTTAATTGAGCCCTTCTTTTTGTCACGATTTTTGTATTCTAGAAAGAAATTGTAGATTGCTTAATGGGAGCCAAGAGACGTGCAGTAGTATAAAATTGAGCTGATCTCTCCCACAGTATCCCTAATAGCTTTTCATTCATAATTACAGTATTCCTAATGAGTGTTTTGGTGATGATAGAAATATACCATATATTATCCATTGCCTCATTCCAGTGCAGGCTTTTTAGCTAATGGCATATTGGCACCGACTGTGCACAGTCAACGATGAAACATTAGAAACATTAAAAGGTTTACCATCTTTCTCATCAAGCAGTTTCCCTCAAACCGCTGCTTTCTGTAGGTTTTGTACTATCACTACTATAATTCTCAGGCATTGTTTCTGATGGGAATTGTAGTCCGTAAAATCTAGAAGACACCAAGTGTTGTTTTGTTTTGATGTGATTATTTGTAATACCTCAAAGCTTTCCATATTTATTTATTTATTTATTTATTTATTTATTTAGTACACTTGTATACCGCTAATATCTCAGCCTGTGCGGCGACTCATTGCGGTTTACAACATATTTAAAAATACAATATTCACTTTAAAAATATAAAATAAAATATAAAAATACATACATATACATACATAGTATTGGGCCACCAATACAGACCGGAACATCTCATAGTTAAAGTCGTAATCCAATTCGTTATCCTTGATTGCTAGTCCATGATCAAAACATCATCACATCGGAATTAGTTGAAAACTTGCTCGAACATCCAAGTTTTCAGTTTTTTCCGAAATGCCATTAGCGAGGTGGCTGATCTTATTTCAGTAGGGAGGGCATTCCAAAGCCGGGGGGCCACCACAGAAAAGGCCCTATCTCTCGTTCCCGCAAGCCGCACTTGTGAAGCAGGCGGGATGGAGAGAAGGGCTTCTCCTGAAGATCTTAGGGTCCTGGTGGGCTGATAGGCCGAGATACGTTCGGATAGGTATGTAGGGCCAGAACCGTTTAGGGCTTTAAAGGTCAAAGCCAGCACTTTGAATTGGGCTCGGTAGCTAATCGGTAGCCAGTGGAGCTGGTACAGCAGAGGAGTTGTATGCTCCCTGCGCCCTGCTCCTGTTAATACCATGGCTGCCGCCCGTTGGACTAATTGGAGCTTCCGGGCCGTCTTCAAAGGCAACCCCACGTAGAGAGCGTTGCAGTAGTCAAGGCGGGATGTAACCAGAGCGTGGACTACCGTGGCCAAGTCAGACTTCCCAAGGTACGGTCGCAGTTGGCGCACGAGTCTTAACTGTGCGAATGCTCCCCTGGTCACCGCCGAAACCTGGGGATCCAGGCTCAGCGATGAGTCCAGGATCACACCCAAACTGCGAACCTGTGTCTTCAGGGGGAGTGCGACCCCGTCTAACACAGGCTGTAACCCTATACCCTGTTCGGCCCTGCGACTGACCAGGAGTACCTCTGTCTTGTCTGGATTCAATTTCAATTTGTTCGCCCCCATCCAGACCGTCACAGCGGCCAAGCACCGGTTCAGGACCTCGACAGCCTCCTTAGTAGCGGGTGGGAAGGAGTGACAGAGCTGGACATCATCTGCGTACAGATGACACCGCACCCCGAAACTCCGGATGATCTCGCCCAGCGGCTTCATGTAGATGTTAAACAACATGGGGGACAGTATTGAACCCTGAGGAACCCCACAAAACAAAGGTTGTGGGGTAGAACAGGAGTCCCCCAGTGACACCTTCTGAGACCGACCCTCGAGGAATGACCGGAGCCACTGCAGAGCAGTACCTCCGAGACCCATTCCCGCGAGGCGTCCCAGAAGGATACCGTGGTCGACGGTATCGAAGGCCGCTGAGAGGTCGAGTAGCACCAACAGGGACACACTCCCCCTGTCGAGCTCCCGACGGAGATCATCCACTAAGGCGACCAAGGCTGTCTCGGTACCATGTCCCGGCCTAAAGCCAGACTGTGCCGGGTCTAGATAATCCGTGTCTACCAAGAATGCCTGGAGTTGTGAGGCCACCACACGTTCCATGACTTTGCCCAAAAAGGGAAGATTGGAAACAGGCCGATAGTTTACCAATTGAGTGGGGTCCAGTGATGGTTTCTTCAACAGCGGTTTTATCACAGCTTGCTTTAAGCTGGCTGGAAAAATGCCTTCCCGAAGGGAGGCATTAACCACCACCTTAACCCACTCGGCCAATCCCCCTCTGGCCTCCTTTAGAAGCCAGGATGGGCAGGGGTCTAGGATGCATGTGGTAGCTCTCATTCCTCCAAGCACCTTGTCCACATCCTCGGTTTGAACCAATTGAAATGAATCCATCAAAATCGGGCAAGCAGATGCTCGTGTTACATCCTCAGAGACTGCCGTTAATATGGTGTCCAGTCCAGAGCGGATCAAAGCGACTTTGTCTGTAAAGAACCGAGCAAAGGCTTCACAGCGAGCTGCCGCGTCATCAGGGCACCCATCCTGAATGGTGGGTTTTAAAAGGCCTCTGACAACTCGGAACAGTTCAGCCGGACGGTTCTTTGCAGACGCAATAGTGGCCGCAAAGAAAGTTTTCTTTGCGGCTCTTATTGCCGCGGCATATGACCTTAAAAAGGACACAAACCGTGTTCGGTTTGGCTCGCTCGGATCCGAACGCCACATGCTCTCTAGTTCCCTCTTCTTTCGCTTCAACACCGCCAGCTCCTCAGTAAACCAAGGAGCTGGTTTAGTTCGGCTACTTGAGAGGGGACGTTCTGGAGCGATCGTGTCTATTGCCCTGGTCATCTCCCCATTCCAGAGAGCGACCAGGGCATCAACAGGATCACCAACCGAGGTGGCGGGGAAATCCCCAAGAGCCATCAGGAATCCTTCCGGATCCATAAGCCTCCTGGGGCGGACCAATTTAATAGGTCCTCCACCTCTGCGGAGGTTAGGGGGCGCAGTAAGTCTAAAGCTGACCAGGTGGTGGTCGGTCCATGGCAACGGAGAGATGGATAACTCCTCAACACCGCCACCTTCCTCCCATCCCTGGCAGAAAACCAAGTCCAATGTATGTCCAGCACTGTGGGTGGGGCCAGATACTTGTTGGGACAGACCCATGGTCGCCATGGTAGACATGAAGTCCTGAGCCGCTCCCGTTAGGGCAGCCTCGGCGTGGACGTTGAAGTCCCCCAGCACAAGCAGCCGTTGGGACTCCAATGCCAGGTCCGAGACTACCCCCGCTAGCTCAGGTAGGGAGACTGTAGTGCAGCGAGGTGGACGGTACACTAGCAGAATCCCTAATCTGTCCCGGTCACCCACCCTCAGGTGGACGCATTCAAAATTTGTTGACTGCGGGATGGGGGTCCTGGTCAGAGAAATGGAATCTCTATAGACTACTGCAACCCCGCCTCCCCGCCCTCCGGATCTCGGTTGATGCTGCACAGAGAACCCGGGTGGACAAAGCTGGGTCAAGTTTACACCTCCAGCTTCGTCCAGCCAGGTCTCTGTGATGCACGCCAGATCTGCCCGTTCATCCAGGATTAAATCCTGGATGAAAGTTGTTTTACCATTGACAGATCTGGCGTTCAACAGCACCACTTTCAATCCTGAGGGACCGCCATCCTGGTTACACCTACTTACCGTATCAGGAGACCGATTTGGGATTACTAATGTTGTTCCACGTTCCCTAGGCCGAATTAAAGGTCTCCATATTCATACACAGTTTGGGGTGCATCTACACTGTATAATTAAATCAGTTTAATTCCACTTTAATTGCCATGGCTCAGTGCTATGGACTTCTGGGGTTTGCCGTTTGATGTGGCGCCAGCACTCTTTTGCAGAAAAAAACCCCTCAATACCTTTTAAAACTACAACTCTCATGATTCCATAGCATTGAGCTACGGCAGTTACAGTGGTGGTAAACTGCATTAATTCCTCAGTGTAGATCAGCGTTTCTCAACCTGGCGGTCGGGACCCCTGGGGGGGGGGTCAGAGGGGTCGCCAAAAACCATCAGAAAACACAGTAGTTTCTGTTGGTCATTGGGGTTCTGTGTGGGAAGTTTGGCCCAATTGTATCATTGGTGGGGTTCAGAATGCAATTTGATTGTAGGTGAACTATAAACCCCAGCAACCACAATTTCCTAATGTCAAGGTCTATTTTCTTCAAACTCCCCCAGTGTGCACATTTGGGCATATTGAGTATTCATACCAAGTTTGGTCCAGATCCATCATTGTTTGAGTCTGCAGTGCTCTCTGGATGTAGGTGAACTACAACTCCAAAACTTAAGGTCAATGCCCACCAAACCCTTCCAGTATTTTCTGTTGGTCATGAGTGTTCTGTATGGGAAGTTTGGTTCAATTCCATCATTGGTGGACTTCAGAATGCCCTTTGATTGTAGGTGAACTATAAATCCCAGTAACTAAAACTCCCAAATGACAAAAGCAATCCTTCCCCAAGCCACCAATATTCAAGTTTGGGCGTATTGGGTATTTGTGCCCAATTTGGTTCAGTGAATTAAAATACATCCTGCATATCAGATATTTGCATTACAATTCATAACAGCAGCATAATTCAATCTGTGAAGTAGCAATGAAAATAATGTTTTGGTTGGGGGTCACCACAACATGAGTGTAGAGATGTGTTTATTATAAAGTGTTATTTATAATGTGTTTAAACCGTATTTATAATGTTTATTATAAAGTGTTATTTATAATGTGTTTAAAACTGTATTTGTGGTTTACATTTGTTGCCATGGCCTAGCTGTGAGGGATAGGTTGCCATGGTGACAAGACAAGGCAGAAGAGGAGGTGGGCGGAGCTTAAGGAGTAAAAGGTTTGAAAGTGGCAGTTAAGGTCCAGTCCGGTGGAGGAGACCCGGAGAAGAGCAGAGCCAGTTAAGGGCTCTGGGAAATAGCAGAGTCAAGAAAGGACTCTGGGGAAAGTAGTTTAGTCCGGTGGAAGAGACCCGGGGAAGAGGAGAGCCAGTTAGGGCTCTGTTGTGAAGCTGTGAGAATTCAGTAGTTCCTAGAATTTGTGAATATTTCTTCAGCAAGAGAGCTGAAGGTGTTACCTTGTTAGATTGCTTAGGTTAAAGGAATCTAACAGAGGGGGTTTTCAGGATTGCCAGTAAGGAAAGACTGGTGATCAGTGGTTTGTTCCGAGTATAGGGCAAACCGTGTGGATATTCACAATAGGGAACTCTGAAGTAGTATAAGCACTTCACTAAAGAAGAAATTTGTAGAATTGTATCATCAGAAGCATGTATCTCAAACCAGCCATTTTGTAACATCAAGCCTTGTGCCAAGTTCAAATTCTCAAAACTGCAACAATTACGTTCTGTTAACAATAAATCTTGTTCTCTTTGTCTTTCAAACCTGCCTCCTCCATTGTTTTATGCTTGGTGCATTCCACACTACCAAAGTCACCTCACAACACAACTAGAGATAAACAGAGACATAATCCAGCGTCTCTAAACATATTGGTGGCAGCTTAATTGATATTTAAAAGAAGGTTCCTCACAGAATATTGGTGGCATTAAAGAAGATTAATACTTCCTCACATAATTTTGGTGGCATCTAGTGAGATTAGCGCTGCTTCTTTACATTTTTGTTGACAAGCGGTGGGATTAACGCTTCTTTACAATGAGGAACTATATTAAGGGGTTGCGGCATTAGGAAGGTTGAGAAATACTGGTGTAGATGGTTAACAAGGAAAGTAGCTGTGATATTTGTAAGCACCCACAGGTGGCATTATAACCTTCTTTTTCCACTGTATTTGTTTTCTTAATGGAAGACTCTGACTGTGATTTAAGCATAATTTTGATGGATCTGAACAAAGGAACTCCAGCCACACCTTTCCCTGTTTATTTTTGAAGACCTGCATTTGTACACATCTCAGGCAGCTCACTGCAATAGCTGTGAACCCATCCATGAGATATAAAATCATGTCCCTTAACTGTTTTCAGCATATTAAAGTCCACAAGATAATGAAGTCCTGCAGCAACTCTTCACTAAAAAGTGCCATTCAGTTTTTAAAGATTATAACTATAGTCAAATTAGTTACATTCCGCCAACTTTATGGAGAAAGTGTGAATTCAATTACTGTGATGGTTTTTATTACACATGAATATTAAACTGATGCTATATAATAATGGAAACTATGGAGGATTATTGTGGATTGACCAATGAGATATTGTAAGAGGAAAAACTGGACACTTCATCCTGTCATAGAAAAGAACAGTTCTTTTAAAGATTCAACTGGCAACCTTTTTGATGTTATCTGCAGTCTTCTTTTTGGCTCATGGCGTAATGAAAGATTTTTGTTTAGAAAACCTCCAATCAATCATTTCCAATTAAAGAATAGGCTCTTAGGTAGTACAGGTATGGGAAAACTTTTGCTCATGATCCTGGGAATTTTCTGCCATTATCGATGCTTGGAAAACCTACTTGTTTCAATTTATATTCCTAGAATTCCCTTGACATCCAAGGGCCCTTCCACAAAGCCCTATATCACAGAATATCAAGGCAGGAAATCCCACAATACCTGCTTTGAACTGAGTTATCTGAGTCCACACTCAGACAATGTGAATTTTTATCCCTTGATATTATGCGATATAGGGCTGTTTCGCCATAGATAGTGGCCATTCAGGCTGGGGATTTCTTGTAGTTGTAGTACAGAAAAGTAACTCTCCCAAGTCTCTGTCTGTAGTACTAGACGATGCAAATCAGGGGAAGTTCCAGCATGGCAGCTCTCTATATTTCAGTGGTTCTCAACCTTCCCAATGCCTTTAATACAGTTCCTCGTGTTGAGGTGACTCCCAACCAGAAGATTATTTTCGTTGCTACTTCATAACTGCAATTTTGCTACTGTTATGAATTGTAATGTAAATATCTGATATGCAGGATGTATTTTCATTCACCGGACCAAACTGGGCAAAAATACCCTATATGCCCAAATTTGAATACTGGTGGGATTGGGGCTGATTTGTCATTAGGAAGTTGTAGTTGCTGGGATTTATAGTTCACCTACAATCAAAGGGCATTCTGAACTACACCAATGATAGAATTGGACCAATCTTGGCACAAAGAACTCTCATGACCAACAAAAAATACTGGAAGGGTTTGGTAGGCATTGACCTCGAGTATTGGAGTTGTAGTTCACCTACATCCAGAGAGCACTGTGGACTCACACAACGATGAATCTGGACCAAATTTGGCACAAATACTCTATATCCCCAAATGTGAACACTGGTGGAGTTTGGGGGAAATAGACCTTGACATCTGGGAATTGTAGTTGCTGGGATTTATAGTTCACCTACAATCAAAGAGCATTCTGAATCCCACCAACGATAGAATTGGGCCAAACTTCTGACACAGAACCTCCATGACCAAATGAATTGACAGTGATTTAGGAGAGCTGCAGTCCTATATCCAGAGAGCACTGTGAACCCAAACAACTATGCCAAAGGGTTTCCTAAGACCATCAGAAATATGTGTTTTCTGATGGCCTTTGGCGACCCCTCTGAAACCCCCTTGCAACCCCCCCCAAAGGTCCCAACCCCCAGGTTAAGAAACACCGCTATATATGTATATTGGAGTCCAGTTGTACAAATGGGCCCTGCAACAAAATGTGGCAGCTATGTCTTTTTCCAGGATAAGCCACCTCATTTTCCTTTCCCATCAAGTTCCTTTCCAGTTTCTGAATTCAGACTATCTGCTTTGAACTGGATTATATGGCAGTGTAGATCCAACTTTAATATCAGAGGAAGCCAATGACAAATGCCTTCTGAATAATCTTTTTCATGATTGGTTTGCTTTAGGATAACCTTGAGTCAGAAATGTGTTGAAAGTGCAAAAGAACCATAATAAATAGAAATTACCCCTATGGGTCTGCAGGATCTTGGTCATTATTCTCTGAAATCTTAGGCAATGGAACAACCACAGACTTATGTGGTTAGACTCTCAGACTTGAGCAGTAGTTCTCAACTTGTGGGTCCCCAGATGTTTTGACCTTCAACACCCAGAAATCCTAACAGCTGGTAAACTGGCTGGGATTTCTGGAAGTTGTAGGCCAAAAGACCTGGGGACCCACAGGTTGAGAACCACTGGCTTAACCAGTTACAGATCTGCCTGACCTTAGTTTTGCCTAGCCCACATTTGACTAGTTCGTTTTCCAGAAGGTCATGGGGGACTTTGTGGGAGGCCTTCCTGAACTCCTTGTGCCCATCCCAGTTTTGGAGTGAGGACCCAAATAAATAAATAAATGCCTAAATTGGAGAGCTGGAATAAGATTAATTTAAATATAAAAGACATGCCGGAGGAAATTAGGCGCGTACACTGTTAGCACCAGCCCATCAGATGTTAACAACATCTGATATGCAACAGTTTTACATATCCCCTTGTGGGAGAAAGATCAACTTGCGAACCGCTTTATGAATCCGCCACAGTGTTAGAGTGAGGCTACTGTAGCTAAATGGCTTTTAGATATGCTTCTTCTTTTTTGAGATACCATATTTACAAATGGAAAGCTTTTTTGCAAACCACGTCTTTTAATATAATTTGCATATTTAGTAATACATTGATTAACATTAAACACGGATTATTGCAATTTATTTCAGAAACAGATGGGATGCATTAAATGGGAAAGGAGGGAAAGGGGGGGGGGGGGGAGAAGAGAAGCGAGCGCACTTAAACCGAGCAGCCTGCCTGCCTGCCTGCCTGACGCCTGCTGATGACTGATGACTAGGAAAAGTTTGCTAATTGGCAAGGGGGCGGGGGGAGGGAGGCCCGGGCGCGCGCTCCCCTTCCGAGAGAGCCTCCTTGGCTAATGGCGCCATGAAGCTGGTAATAAAGTTAATTCGAAATGAATAATGCAGCTCAAAGGTGTGCTTCACTTTAATGAAAGCTGCAGCACAGAGAAGCGGCACAATCTTGACAGCAGGCAGGCACAGGCAGGGCTCGCAGTGGAAGGAAGGGAAGGAAGGAAAGGGGAGAAACAGGGAGAGCTTCAGCACCACAGAGAGAGAATATCTTGCAAAACTTCTCTTGCTATTTTCCAGGACTTGCCACTTGGAGGCGGAACGTTCACGGCTTGGCCGCTAGATGGCGCTGCATCACAACAGACATTGTTGGGCTCTTTGCCTTCCCAGATTTCTGCCTGAAATTAGAATTTGTGGATAGAAACCTGGGCTTTGTGTACTATCACTTTGACTGGATCTACACTGCCAAATAATGCATTATATGATCAGTGTAGACCAGGCATCGGCGAACTTGGGCTCTCCAGATGTTTTGGACTTCAGCTTCCACCATTCCTAACAGTCTCAGGCATGGACAAACCAGGCATGGGCAAACTTGGGGCCTCCAGGCATTTTAGACCTCAACTCCCACAATTCCTAACAGCCTCAGACCCCTTCCTTTTCTCCTTCAGCCACTTAAGCATTAAGCAGCTGAAGGGGAAAAGGAAATGGCCTGAGCAGGCATATGGGGGGGGGGGGGGGCTTGAGGGGCTTCACCCCCCCCCCCCCCGAAATTCTCATGGTGGTTCGCGAAAAGGCCTTACTGGTGCATTATTTAAACTGCTATGTTTATTCATATCATGATCTGATCACCATACTCAATATATCCCATATGCATGGGGGTATTGGGGTAACAATACAAAAGGTTTGCTAGGGTAGACCCTCTTTCACTCAGACTCAGCCCCCCTCCTCGAAACAAACTCAGCCCCCCCCCCCCCCCCCCCCCGAAACAAAATCCTGGCTACGGGCCTGATTCCTTCATTAAGAAATGAATACATGCGTGCTACCTTTTGTATCATATTTGAACACACCTCAATAGTTTTTGAGGGGAAAAATAGCAATAACATTAGACTAAATCCTTTAGTCCTATGTGTGGCTTACTGTGACTGAGAGCCAGAGCTTTAGGTGCCGTATAAAAATTACCCGAAAATTACCACTACCCTTCTCCCAAGTTTGATTAGATACTCCAAACCACTTCTTTTGTGTTTTAAAAAGAGGTCAGTTTTTCCCCTTTCACCGTTATAGGGGATTATTCTAACATGACATGTTTGCCTCCTATTGTGAATGGTGAAAATCCCCCTGTATCCAATGTGGGTAGACCCTCTTTCACTCAGACGCAGCCCCCCCGAAACTCAGCCCCCCTGAACCCCCCCCTGAAAAAAAACTCAGCCCCCCCCCCCCGAATCAAAATCCTGGCTACGGGCCTGGTGGGAGGTGAAGTCCAAAACACCTGAAAGGAGGGCCTAAGTTGGCCTATGCCTGGTGTAGACCCATACAATTCATTTTCAAGTCCATAGGTCTAGACTGACTATATAATTCAGTTAAAACTGCATTATATGTCAATGTAGATCTAACCTTTAGCTGTTTGGGAGGATCTTATGCACAACACTTAAAAGCATTTGAGGATGGATGGTTTAAATCCAAGCTGAGCGGACGTCAGGCTTGAAAACTTGGGGTGCATCTACACGGTAGAATTAAAGCAGTTAGACACTCTTTAATTCTCCATGCTGTGGAATACCATGCAACTGTGGACAAGTCTACATAGGGACCCCCAAATGCAGCATTGATCAAACAAGACTCAAGGAACATGAAAGGCACTGCAGACTGCTTCAACCAGAGAAGTCAGCCATAGCAGAGCACCTGATGAACCAACCTCATATTATTTGGGAACACAGAAATGCTGGACCACTCTAATAACCACCATGTCAGACTACACAGAGAAGCCATTTAAATCCACAAGCATGTGGACAATTTCAACAGAAAGGAGGAAACCATGAAAATGAACAACATCTGGCTACCAATATTTTAAAAACTCTAAAATCGGAACAGTAACTAAAGAACAGCACTCAGAAAACAGGAATTCCTGACAAGAAATAATCAGGATCAGCTCACACCTCCCAACAAAAGTTTTCCCCAGGCAGGAAGCAGCCAGGTTTTGAAGCTGCAAGGCCATTCAATGTGGCTAGTTGCAACAGTCACACTTGCCTCAAACAGACACCCTGGACACTCCACAGATATATAAACCCCACTTGTCTAGTTTCCAACAGACCTCACAACCTCTGAGGATGCCTGCCATAGATGTGGGTGAAACGTCAGGAAAGAATGCTTCTGGAACGTGGTCATACAGCCTGGAAACTCACAGCAACCCAGATCTATCCAGAGTTCTGAACCTATTTAGTGGATAGGCCTTTAGCCCCTGGACAGTTACTTTAAAGATTGA
The DNA here is from genome assembly GCF_037176765.1 of Anolis sagrei. NCBI lineage: Eukaryota > Metazoa > Chordata > Lepidosauria > Squamata > Anolidae > Anolis > Anolis sagrei. The sequence goes on from NC_090022.1 coordinate 264,893,213, forward strand.
GCGAAAACTGGACTTCATCACCCCACTTATATGAAAATCAGTAGCTGCGACTGGGGGCATGTGATGTCCTATGGAGAGATCCTTAAGTGAAGAAGGGGAGAAAGAGAACCAGGATGACAGGCCTTTCCTGGAACCAGGGGAGACTGGCAGCTCTGTCATGACACTGGCAGAAGCAGAGCTTGGTCCATCCTAGACAACAGCTGCAGATGAAGAGGAGAAGGAGGAGGCAGAGACATGTCATGAGTGACATAAATTAAAGCACAGAGAGGAAAAGATCAGGCAGTGCCCTCCTCCATTTTAAATACAGGATGCAGAGCTAAGGAGGCCAACTGAGCTGATTAAGTGCTGGCTATAAATTAGCTCAGGGAAGGCCATTCTGCTGCTGAACAACAGAACCCAAACCAATGTGCAACTGTGTCTAACATCTATGACTTTATGGTTCTCTGACCTTTGGTATGTAGCTCTGGATTGATCCTCTTAGCATTCCCCTCTGAGCTTTGAATGCAACTCAAGACTACCTTCTCTGGGTTGTTTTAAGTTTTTTTGGGCTTCACCTGCATCTATGGTGAAACGTCTAGATGCAGGTAAAACGTCAGGAGAGAATGCTTCTGGAACATGGCCATACATCCCAAAGACTTACAACAGCCCAGTGATTCCAGCCTTTGACAATACACTACCTTCTCTCTTTGATCCTTGGGTTGTTTGAACCGCACAGCTGTTTTTCACGCTGTATAGGTTTCGGAATTGTCCTGGCTTGCACCCACCAGTTCTTGTGGACTACAGGTTGCTCACCTGACCACTCACTGGCTTCACACAGTATAGAAAGACCTTTAAGTTATTGCTCTCCTCTACTCAGCAATAGCCGTTGTTACCACCCTAATTACTATGAAAGTTACCAGTCACTATTGCTAAGTAGCCTATTAAATTGCTATCATGTATCAGAGGCAGCATGCTCCTGATTGAGTAGTAGTTGCTGGGGCGCATAAGCAGAATGATGTTTTAACACTCATGTCCTCGTTAGGGGCCTTCCATAGACACCTGGTTGGCATTTATGGGAAGAAAGAGATGGATGAATAAAAGCCTTTAGTCTGATCAAGCATGAATCCTCTTATATTCTTAGGTTAATTGGATATTCTTCTCCAGTCTTGGCTGCCTTGTGTTCGTTTCTAGACTCCAAAGCTCCTCAGAGTAGGAGGAAACTGCCCTTTCTTTCTTTATAATGCATCACATACGTAGATAAAGTTGTATTTAACAATAATATTGCCAATACAGGATGTGAAATTGTAGTGTTATGGTCAACTATATCATTAGATGTTCTTGCATAGATGTTTTGCAATAGGTTTTGTGGCTTTAACAGCAGCATAATAGGGTGGGATGTGTCAATTAAAGCTAGGCTTTAAGTATACATCTGGCCTGCCACCTCAAAGATCAGGCATGGGCCAACTTGGGCCCTCCAGGTGTTTTGGACTTTAACTCCCACAATTCCCAACAGCCTTAGGCCCCTTCCTTTCCCCCCTCAGCCGCTTAAGCAGTTGAGGGGGGGAAGCAAAGGGCCTGATGTTGATAGGAATTGTGGGAATTGACATCCAAAACACCTGGAGGGCCCAAGTTCGCCCATACCTGATCTAAACAAATATGAGGTGGCAGGCCAGATGTATGCTTAAAGCCTAGCTTTAATTGACACATCCCACCCTATTATGCTGCTGTTAAAGCCACAAAACCTATGTAACATCTATGCAAGAACATTTAATGATATAGTTGGCCATAGCACTACAATTTCACATGCTGGATTGGCAATATTATTGAGTTAGTGGCATTGAACTCAGTGCTGTTGTTTTTGAATAGATTGCACTTTTGGTTTATAGACATATGAAAATATTCACCTGCCAGGTCAGAAATGTCAAAGTTGGTGTCCACTAGGCATGGGCAATCCATGGTTCTAAGTGGTTCTAAAGTACTTACAAAACTAGGGGGCGCTGGTGCTTTGCTTTTAAAGTGTTGCTAAAGTTCTGGTGGCAAAATTTTTAGAACTCTCACAAAACTTTCAAAATTTCATTATTTTGGTTTTGGTTATTTTTATGACAGAATCAATTAGGAACTGCCATTTATAACGAAATTTTGAAAGTTTTGTTAGAGTTCTGAAATTTTTACCACCAGAACTTTAGCAACACTTTAGAAGCAAAGCGCCAGCGCCCCCTAGTTTTGTAAGTACTTTAGAACTATTTAGAACCATGGATTGCCCATGTTTGTCCACATAGTCCTGAACACTTGGATTGTTTGGTATGTGGGTATCCAAAAAGGGAACTTTTAAATTACTGCTTTCTCTTAATGCACTAAAAACTACCATATTAGGCTAGCTAAAAGTGCCATCAGAAATGAACCAAGGTGTGGGAGATGTCACGTTCTCAGCTGTAGGACTCCCTTTTTAAAAAAAACCTGTTAAAGCAGATTTGACAATGGGCTGCCAGTATTGTGAGTCTGATAATGGAGTAAGTAACATGTCATGGGATTTCTCCTTTCACACACTCTTAAATAACATATGGATTTTGGGATGGGGGGAAGTGTATGCAATATTTACAAATGTGTGTATGCATTTTGATAATAATAATAATAATAATAATAATAATAATAATAATAATAATAACAACAACAACAACTTTATTCTTGTACCCTGCCTCCATATCAGCTCCAGCTCCTCATGCGGGGACATGAGAGAAGCCTCCCACAAGGATGGTAGCACATCAAAATATCTGGGCATCCCCTGGGCAATGTTCTTGCAGATGGCCAATTCTCTCACACCAGAAGCGACTTGCAGTTTCTCAAGTCACTCCTGACACAATTTTTAAAAAATCTCCCCAAAGGGAACTTGGGACAGCTTACATATGGCACAAAGTGCCTAAAACAGAGCATAAAATAATCACACTGTACAATATAATATATAACATATAAAACAACAATTTAAAACTCAGAACAATGCCGAAAACTTATAGTGACAACTATCATAGGACATGGCCAGATTGTAAACAAGACAAGGGAATGGGATAGTGCAAATTGTAGCGAAGGAACAAGGGCATGGGATGGAAGTGCTGATAATTTAAACTAATATTTTGCTGCCAGAACATTTAGCAAACAAGATTATATGTGTGTGGTTCTATTTTTATAGGGTTGTGCATTCTAACCCCACCATCTCAAATTAGAGGAAGAGAGGTAATGAAATTATGAAGGGCTTGGGGCTAAAATTTGGTAGCACTAGTCCCGATCAGGGCTGACCATGGCGGACCAGATTATATAATGTAACAAAATTTGAAAAACAAATTCTGTTCCTGCTTGAAAGTGTTATTTCCTATTTAATTGTGTGATACTTATTTGGAAAGTAGTTGTTATACTCCAGAAACTTCATTTTTGTGGCTGCCATAAACTATGTTGAATTGGTTGAGACTCGAAGAGATATTCATTGAAAAACTATAACAAAATATGTTACAGAATGTCTCACAAAAACAAAGTTATTGCAGTTTAACAAACTTTTTCCATGGTTTTTTTGATCAACCAATTAGGAAATTACATTTATAACCCAAGAACAAAAATCGTATTACATGTATATTGATGGATGGTAATTAAAAGAGGATGGAGCGACAGCACTTCACTGTGGCCGGAATAGAGCACAACCTCCAGGACACCGAAGTTGGGGAAAATGCTGACATATACCTTTACCTGCTGTCTGTACTGTCTATTTAACAGCATTGAATGTTTGCCATGTATGTGTTCTGTGATCCACCCTAAGTCCCCTTTGGGGTGCTGTTGACCTATGCAGCCCAAAAGACAGTTGCATCTGTCAAGTACAAAATTTAGGTACCACTTTGCAGGAAGGCTAATGTAAGTAACTTTTTTTTAATCCTCTTGTCTCTATATTTCTTTGAACAGTCAAAGAACCCAAATCAGAAGGTCACTTCTTTGAAGGGCCCTTTCTGCAAGTATATGTAGTACAAATGGAGGAGAGGAACTGTAATCGCACCCACTGAATTTTGGTACATCTTTTCAGAATATTAAGTACACAAGATAAAATCATAGAATCATATAGTTGGAAGAGACCTCGTTGGCCATCCGGTCCAACCCCCTGCCAAGAAGCAGGAAAGTCACATTCAAAGCACCTCCAACAGATGGCCATCCAGCCTCTGTTTAAAAGCCTCCAAAAAGAAGCCTTCACCACACTCCGAGGCAGAGAGTTCCACTGCTGAACAACTTTCACAGTCAGGAAGTTCTTCCTAATGGTCGTGCTGCTACATTATGTTGATTCTGTATTGCACTACTCCCTAAATGCCTGGTTTCATACCTAGGTCTTGACTTTTTCCCCTGAAAACTAGGAGGGGGGGCAATCCAACATCGCTGGCAAGGGAGTTCCATAGCTGAGGGGCCACCACTGAGAAGGCCCTGTCCCTTGTCCCCACAATATGCCCTTGCAGCAGGGGTGGGACTAAGAGAAGGGTCTCCCCAGCTGATCTTAAGGCTCTAACTGGCTCATAAAGGGAGATACTTTCAGACAGATAAGTTGGACCAGAACCGTTTAGGGCAGGAGTCCTCAAACAGAGGGCCAGGTCACAGTCCTTCAAACTGTTGGAGGGCCGGATTATAATTTGAAAAGAAAATATGAATGAATTTCTATACACACTGCACACATCTTATTTGTAGTGCAAAAACACTTTCAAAACAATACATTAATTAAAATGAAGAACAATTTTAACAAATATAAACTGATTAGTATTTCAATGGGAAGTGCGGGCCTGCTTTTGGCTGATGAGGTAGGATTGTTGTTGTTGTGGTCTTTCAAGTCGTTTCAGACTTAGGTTGACCCTGAGCGAGGGCTGGGTAAATGACCTTGGAGGGCTGTATCTGGCCCCTGGGCCTTATTTTGAGGACCCCTGGTTTAGGGCTTGATAGGCAAAAGCTGGTAGCAGACTGGCAGCCAGTGGAGCTGACGTACCAGGTTGATTGTATACTTACTGCATGCTGCTCCAGTTAGCAATCTGGTTGCCGCCTGCTGGACTGCTTCCGAACAGTCATCAAAGGCAGCCCCATGTAGAGCACATTGCAGTAGTCTATTCAAGATGTAACAAGATTGTGGACTATCATGGCCAAGTCTGGCTTCTCAAGGTATTCTTTTATTATTTAAGAGAGAAAAAACAGCATATAAATAAATATAATAATAATAATTGCAGTTCTATATACTGTTATGAGAGAGGCATCCACTTATCCTCCATCTTACCTATTCCTTTTGATTATACCTTCAGTAGAAATGGAGGAAGATATGAAACTTTGTATGTAATGCCTGCGCCAAAAACTGCATTACATTATTTGGAGAAATGCCCAAGAGATAACTTTGTTCCTATATGTATATTAGTTTAGGAACTGCAAATTAAATTGGGTTGCTTGAAAATGCAGACCAAACACATTTATCCCTAAGCCCTAATTTAAATGCGTCTTTCTCCTCAAAATACACATTTATAATGATATTATATTCCTTAATACCTTTTTTTAAAATCTGAAAACTGCATCACAAAATATTATTGAAAGGATATTCATTACCTAATAGGTGTGCTTGTCCAGGAGTTGGGGATCAGATCACTTTGTATAAAACTTTGGAAAGACTAAAGTATTCCTAGCTTTACTGGACAAAACCCTCCTGAAGATACAGGTCATGCCATATATTGTTGGCCATAGGCAGCATAGCCAATGGTGAGGAGTCATGGGAGCAGCAGTCCAGCAATACGTGAAAAATTTCAGGTTGCCCATCGATGGAATTTGGTCACATCTTTGCGTGAGAGTGAACAAATCCAAAGACAGAAATTGTCAATGCTAATTCTGAATCATATCCATTCTAACAAGAATTGCACCAGAAGTACATGGGAGATATTATTGGCTCGGAGCTTCTGTATAGATATGAATCCAGCTCAGGGACTAGTATTTATTTCAACAGCCTCAACACAAACTAATGCGCTTGACAGTATTTCTAAAGCATACTCAGGGGGTTCTTTGGTAGATCTCAAAGGATAAGAGAGTTCTTTGCCAATTATCTAGGCTGTCTGTATGCCTTCTTGCCAGTCAAACATTTGCACTTTGGTTCTTGTTGAGGGACTACTCCTTGTCACAGATGGCATAGGAAAAGAAATTATCACTCAAGAATGTTGGGCCCCAAACATTTTCCTTTCCCCCCACCACCTTTTATAGGATACACACAAAGAAGTAGGCTGGTCTTTGATTTCAGGGTTGCCTTATGACATTTTGCTGCCTAGTTCAGAGCCAAAACAATGCATAATTTTCAACACCTTATTCAATATACTAGATCAGGCATTGGCAAACGTAATACAGTTTAAAAGTGAATGATATGGTTAGTGTAGACTCATATAATGTGGTTGAACTGCATTATGTGAATCTACACCAGGCATAGGCAAATTTGGGCCCTCTAGGTGTTTTGGACTCCAACTTCCACTATTCCTAACAGCCTCAGGCCCTTTCCTTTCCCCCCTCAGCCGCTTAAGCAACTGAGGGGGGAAAGGAAGGGGCCTGAGGCTGTTAGGAATGGTGGGAGTTGGAGTCCAAAACACCTGGAGGGGTCAAGTTTGTATATACCTGTAGTAGATCCTTCCATCTGGTGGTGCCTTTTAACCCTCCTGTATGTTAATGCCAGTCCTTATGCCTGATTCAGGTAAAAATACATGTATTTTACCCAGAACTGTTTGTGTATAGTTTTTACACATTGCCGAGCAATCCAGGCCTACACATTTGGAGATGAAGTGCAAGTAGAAACAGGGAGCTGATGGAAGCCAATGGGACATGTAGTTCAATCCCTTATCTCTAGAAAAGATGTCTTATAATCCATAAATGCAGACATACCTCCATTGTGTTCTAGTACAAACCAAAAGTTAGAAAATGAGTTTACACCTAAATCCTCTTGCCTAAATGGCTGGAGAGATAGACTGTATGTCATACTCTATCCACCTATTCATCTACATATAACAATTGTCTGGCAGGTGAAAACATTTTTTTATTCAAGCAAGCTTTTAATTTTTTTTTATTTATTTATTGTGTCAGGAGCGACTTGAGAAACTGCGAGTCGCTCCTGGTGTGAGAGAATTGGCCATCTGCAAGGACGTTGCCCAGGGGACACCCGGATGATTTGATGTTTTACCATCTTTGTGTGAGGCTCCTCTCATGCAATGGGGAGCTGGAGCTGACAGAGGGAGCTCATCCATGCTCTCCGCATGGGGAGCTGGAGCTGACAGTGGGAGCTCATCCGTGCTCTCCCCAGATTCGAACCTCCGACTGGTCAGTCTTCAGTCCTGCCAGCACAAGGCTTTAACCCATTGTGCCACCAGGGGCTCCAAGATTTTAATGTATAAGCAGAAATTGCTTGCATTATACATCTTTCAACTTTTGCCATTTTTAATTGAATTTTAGATGCATTGTATTATTGTTTTTACATTGTGTGTTACATTTATGATTTTCAGAAGCTGCCTTAGGTTCTGCTCTGGGAGAAAAGCAGCATATAATTTATTTATTTATTTAGTACTTTTATATCCCATTCTCCTCTACCTCCGTGGAGGGATTCAGAACGGCTAACAGCAAAAATTCAATGCTAAACAATAAAAACATATTAAAACAACATATATAATACAATAGGTTAAAAATACATATAAGTTAAAGCAATTCACCAGGTTAAAAAATTAATGAAATAAATAATATAAATAAATAATATAATAATCAAGATAATAATGTAGGTGAACAAACAGGCACTGAACTTCATTCCTTCCAGGCATGTAGCCAGGGTGAGGGGGCCTTGGGGGCTTCAGCCCCCCCCCCCCCAAATTCTGATGGTGGTCCGCGAGAAGGCCTTACTGGTGCATTATTTAAACTGCTATGTTTATTTATATCATGATCTGATCACTATACTCAATATATCCCATATGCATGGGGTTATTGGGGTAACGATACAAAAGGTTTGCTAGGGTAGACCCTCTTTCACTCAGACTCAGCCCCCCCCCCCCCGAAACAAACTCCCCCCCCCCCCCCCCCGCCGAAACAAAATCCTGGCTACAGGCCTGATTCCTTCATTAAGAAATGAATACATGCGTGCTACCTTTTGTATCATATTTGAACATGTCTCAATAGTATTTTAGGGAAAAAATAGCAATAACATTAGACTAAATCCTTTAGTCCTATGTGTGGATTACTGTGACTGAGAGCCAGAGCTTTAGGTGCCGTATAAAAATTACCCAAAAATTACCACTACCCTTCTCCCAAGTTTGATTAGATACTCCAAACCGCTTCTTTTGTGTTTTAAAAAGAGGTCAGTTTTTCCCCTTTCACCGTTATAGGGGATTATTCTAACATGACATGTTTGCCTCCTATTGTGAGTGGTGAAAATCCCCCTGTATCCAATGTGTTTTGTTTGGATTGAGATGGCATGCAGTTGATGGCTGTGACCTTCATGGTGGCTTAGATCCCTGGCTGGCACTGATTTTTGATTTAGTGCCGATCAGCTGCGCTTGTCACAGGCTGCAAGGTGCTTTCCATGCACTAATGGAACAGCTCAAGGGCAGAGGGGCCCTGTAAATGTCTATCTTTCACCAGCAATGTGTTAAATAGAGAGCTGAGTTTTCTACATGTGAATGACAGACACCGAAATTGCATATGGGGAAGGAACGCAGAGCTCTTGTACCCATGTCGGTGCTGGGAAATAAATAACTGGGAATGGTAAAAAGTGCCGACCTCCTCTGATTCCAGGTGCTAATGAATATATATGCAGAGTGTTAAAACAGAATGCTTAAGACAAATACTGATAATATATCTTCATTTAATAGGAGAGGGATAACGGTATATGTTCCTGATGCTGTGTGAAACACAGTTCAAATGAAGGGGATCTCATTGGGGAAGGGTTTGTGCTTATGTGTCCAGTGATGCATCTAAAGTTGCTAATAAATTTTGTTCCTTAATGATATATTCAGCTCAGGGGGTTGGGGAGAATGGAGGTAAATGAACCCAACCAGAAATTTTGCCTTGTAAGAAATCATCCGATTATTTTGCATGCCATCACAAGCCTAAATAAGGAAGGCTAGCATATTTATTAGCTTATGTTAGTTTTGGCATTTTATATAAAATTATGGCCAAAACATATTAAGCGGGGCTGAATTACAATAGATATCAATTGATATTTTCCCCAAAATGCAGCAATTTTTTTTTGCACAAGATGGAATATAAATTTAGAAAGAGGGTGAAGACTGTAACAAAAAAAAAATTATTTTTGGAATAAGCTGTAATGTTGTTTTAAATGTATGTGTTATTTAAACATCTGAATATGCTTTATGTTTTTATAAACTGATAGGAACTGACTGCAGGAATAGATATGAAATATTAAGATGTCTTCATATTCACTGTGAAGCCACAAATCATTTTATTTGGTTTAAACAAAATTCCACAGAGATTTAAACACATACCATCTTTTTCCAGAGGTCAACAAGGATATAACTGGACACTTGGCCACTGGTCTCAATAAAACCAGAACATGAAAGAGTCATTTTTGGATTACAGCTCCTAGAATACTCTGGATAGGGGATTCTGCAGTGTTTCTCTCTGGGGTACTGAGGACCACTACCATATTTATACCACTCACACTTGCCTCAAGCAGACAAGAGTTCTTTCCCTCACCCTGGACTTTCCACAGATAGAGAAGCGCCACTTGTCTCATTTCCAACAGACCTCACAACCTCTGAGGATGCCTGCCATAGATGTCGGCAAAACATCAGGAGAGAATGCTTCCAGAACATGGCTATACAGCCCAGAAAACTCACAGCAACCCATTTATACCAGTTGTTTCTTTCCTAAAAATGCACCAGAAGATGATGGATAATGGCTTGTGGATTGGCACCATGGGCCAGACCTTTGAGTAGCACTGGGCCAAAGGATTTATTCTGAGAGACTTGGTAGTTGAAGATTGGATTGGCAATTGTAATCCAAAAAGTTAACAGCTGTAAACCATGTTGGCTCAGGCAACTTTTTGGCTGTGAAGGGGAGACAACAAAGTGTTGTAGGCTTATCTCAGTGGTGGCCTCTCGGTTGTGGAACGCCCTACCCAGGGATATTAGACCAGCCCCCTCACTCTTGACCTTCCAGAAAAAAAGTGAAAACATCCTATTTGAACAAGCCTTTGGAATCTAATGCAACAGTCAAAAAAGGCATTAGACGAAAGTGAACATTGGAACAGCTCAGACGACCATTTTGGATAATGAGACAAACAATGAAGGCATTGGTTCCATATGTTTTAAAGGTTTTGTTAAATGTACTTTTAATTCTGTTAATTGTATTTTGTTAGGCATCAAATTGCTGCCAGGTTGTAAGCTGCCTTCTGGTTCGAGAAAGGTGGGATAGAAATATCATAAATAAATAAATAAATATTTTCAGGGTTTTTTTCCCCAGGACTTGAGAAAGCTTTAGGCCCATGGGGCAAATTTGACTTGCCGTGTCATTTTATGTGACCTTCCAAATGCTGGGCTACAACTCCTATATTCTTCATTATTCGACATCATGACTAGAGGTGATGGGAGTTATGATACAGTGACATCTGGAATCCTGCAGTTTGTTCTGTATAGTGAGAATAGTGGAGTATGAACATGTGGACACGATGTCTGACTTTAAAGCGCTCTTTAACCTGTCCCCAACCCCAGAATTACAAGTGCTGTTGGGCTGCAATTCCCCTAATCCCCAGTCCGCATGGCAGATTATCAAAAGTGATTGTAGTTGTCATTCAATAAGATTTGGGGAACTAAACTGGGTTAAAACTAAAGAGCACCAACCACTGTGTGTGTGTGTGTGTGTGTGTGTGTGTGTGTGTGTGTGTGTGTATGGATGGAGTGTCAAACTTATTTTCATTGAGAGCCACATCTGCCCTATGGTTGCCTTCAAAGGGCCATTGAATCAATGAAGAATCCATGGATACAAAGGGGTATAGATGTGTGTGTGTGTGTGTGTATGAAAATGAGTTTGACACTCCTGATGTAGGGCAAAGAAGCTTGAGAAAGAGAGCTATTTTCAAAGCATGACTACAAATGTAGGTACTCTTATGATATAGTCACATGTGCTTTGAAATACAGTGACCAGTAGCCATGAGGAAAATGACTTTTTTAAACTTGAGAAACTTCTTCTTCACTCTAAATGTTGCCCCACTAAATAATCTCTTACTAAGTCAGCTGTAGCCAGCCATCATTAACAAACTGGTAATATTGCTGAGTTGTTGTTGTTCCGTGCCTTCAAGTCATTTCTGACCAATAGCAACCCTAAGGCAACCCTTCACAGGGTTTTCTTGACAAAATTTGTTCAGAAGAGGTTTGATATTGCCTTCCCCTGAGGTTGAGTAGTTGCGACTTCTCCAAGGCCTCCAAGTGGGTCTCATGGCTGAGTGGTTACCCATAGGTCAATGCCAAGCCAACATTCCACCTTTGTTTATGGCAGAATGTTTATCCGTTTGCTTTATCAATTTCTACCTTATTTTTTGTTTGTTTGACTGATCTGAGCATTTCTTTCTTGTTCTATGTCAAAGATCTCAGGAAAGGCTACAGATGAGAAAACTATTTCAAACAGAGTAATAATTTAAAACTTCTTTTTTTAAAAAATGAAACAATCTATGCTTTCTTAATTAGAAGTAGCCAAACAGTATTTGGACACCATTACTAAAAAGCTATTAATGGAAGGAAAGTCCCAAAACCTTCTCAGCAGGTATTAACGACTATATGGAGGAAGCATGTCAGGGCCAGTCTAACCACAAGACAGAGTAAAGTAGCTGCTACCTCATGCAGATTTTGGATAACATAAAAGAGAATCCAGTTGTTCATTATATTAATTTTTCATTTATATTTTATGGTCAAGACTAGAGAGAGGCAGTTGGTAGGATTTCCTGCTTTATATCAAAATATGTGACTGAAATTGGGTATGATGACTGTGGTGGGCCGCGGTGGTGCAATGGGTTAAGCCGTTGAACTGTTGAATATGCTGATCTAAAGTTCAAAGCCGTGGGTCATGGTGAGCTCCTGCTGTTAGCCCTAGCTCTTCCTAACCTAGCAGTTCAAAAACATGCAAATGTGAGTAGATCAATATGTATCACTTCAGCGGGAAGTTAATAAAGGCGCCCATGTAGCCATGCCGGCAACACAACCAGGAGTTGTCTACGGACAACAGGCTCCTTGGCTTGGAAATGGAACAAGACCATGGTCAGAGTTGAGCACTGCCTCCAGAAGCCAAAGATGAAAGGGAAAGCCTTTACTTTTGTTCTGTGTATTTGTGTGTCATTATTATTCCACTGTATTAAAGACATTGCATATTTGCCTATCTGTGTATGTTGTAATTCACTGTGAGTCACCTCAGAGAGATAGAGCAGAATATAAATAAAGTGTTGTGTTGTTATGTCTGAAGGGTGCGATTGCCTGATTTGCCTCATATAGCAAAAGGTCCTGGTCTGCTCCTGAAGCATGCTGTTAGATCAGCTTTGACCAGGTATAAAACACCTTGACTGGCTGGTGGTTCCCTGGCCAGGCATTGGCCAAAAGGGCCACTCTCCTCACACATAGTGTGGTTGGCATGTCAGACACATGACCACACAAATAAGGGCCTTAGGAGATTACCTTCCCTCAGTTGCTGCTGAATTCCTTTCTTACACACACTATTCCCAGCTGCATTTGGAAACTTCAAACAAGAACTGAGTTACTTGCTCCTACTTAAATAGCTTTATAGAACATAGCAGCAGCAGCAATGTTATATGCCTTCAAGTTGTTTCAAACTTCAGGCAAGCCTAAAGGGAGTCTGTCACAGAGTCTTTGCAAAATTTCTTCAGAGGGAGGGTTGCCTTTGGCTCCCTCTGAGACTTAGAGAGTAGGACTTGCTTAAGTTCCCATAGTAAGCTTCCATGGCCAAGTGAGGATTTCAGCCCTGGTCTCCAGTGCCTTTGTACGGTGCTCAAAGCAATGCATTAGGCTGACTCTCCACAATATAGATTGGCAGGCCCTACAAAATTATATGGACTTCTGTGAGAGGGTAATATAGCAGAGCTTATTCCTCATGAACCTGGATTTCCCCCATACATTGTGGTGGTTGTGTACACATGAGGTCAGCACTGCACTATTCCTTCTCAAAATCAGCCCTGTCATTAAATGGCTTGCCTTGGGCAACAGATTTCATGGTCCCATTATAGCAGGCAGTGGCAGTTCATGGATTTTATATGTCAATGAGCTGGTGAAAATACTCCAGGTTATAGTCTGAATTCCAAAAGAATGATGCAAGAAGCTGAACCTATATGTGAAAATATTTGGATAAAAGGTAAAGGTAGCCCCCTGACATTAAGTCCAGTCATGTCTGACTCTGGGGTGTGGTGCTCATCTCCATTTCTAAGCCGAAGAGCCAGCGTTGTCCGTAGACACCTCCAAGGTCATGTGGCCGGCATGACTGCATGGAGCGCTGTTACCTTCCCGCTGGAGCGGTACCTATTGATCTACTCACATTTGCATGTTTTTGAACTGCTAGGTTGGCAGAAGCTAGGGCTGACAGCGGAAGCTCACGCCGCTCCCCGGAATCGAATATAGCTATATTTGGATAGCTATATAGATATTTGTATAATTGATTAGGACTTGACCCTAGAGCTGGACTAGAACTGTGCGATTGACATGGAAGCCAGTTAACTACCACTGACCTGTAAACTTTGTTAAAGTATAATCCATAGGGGTTTGGTTCCAGGAACCCTGTGGATACCAAAATTCTTGGATGCTATAAGGACCATTATATACAATGGTGTTTTTTTCTTCTTTTCAAGAGCAACTTGAGAAACTAAGTTGCTTCTAGTGTGAGAAAATTGGCCATCTGCAAGGACATTGCCCAGAGGCTGCCCATATGTTTTACCATCACGTGGGAAGCATGTCCCTGAATGAAAAGCTGGAGCTGACAGATGGGTGATCACCCTGCTCCCTGGCTTCAAACTGATGACCTTTCTGTCAACAGTCCTGCTGGCAAAAGGGTTTAACCCATTGCACCACAGAGGGCTCTTCTACAATGGTGTAGGAAAATAGTACTTCCTATTTAAAATAGGAAACAACCCAAATAAGTGCCAGGGAGAGGCTGGGGATCTGTGAAAAGATGGGAGGCTACAACAAGGTAATACTCTGTGTGTGGCAAAAGTCATGGTTTGCTTTCTGAATATTTTCCCCCAAATAACAAACACATTTCTGAAGGTAATTTTTTTATCAAAATAAGAATTTGTGAATTTCTGACTATTTCTTTTGTAAATGTATTTTGATACACAGCATATAATCATAGAATTCTATGATACTAGTAGTATTAGTAGTAATAATACCAACCAATATCAGTAAGTAGTAACAATACCACCAGTTCTGCTCCCACTTCTATATTAAAGGCACTGACACTTTGTTGATCATTCTTTCAGGTTTCTTCATTGGTTCTGAATGAATGTTAATGCAAACTATTAATGAAATAATATTTTAAAAGAAAAATGTTCCTAGAATCCTGCAACATTTTAATGCCTCATTAAAATCATTAGTAATGCTAATATTAGAAAGAACTCCCTTCATCTTTCAGAGAACCCCAAAATAAATCATAATCAAACGTTTGCTAATGCATAGGCAGAGAAATAATTTATATGTTGCTGGCATATATAGGCATCACATCCCATTCAAAAGATGATCTAGTAAGGTCATACCATGAAAACGTTTGCAACTAGTTCTGTCTTTGGAAATTCACTGTAGACAATATTCTCTTCTAATTTTCATTAAATACACTGAATATTGTTTGCGGACTTTTATTTTATTTTATTTTTAATCTATGAGAAAAATATATAGTGTGCCTATCATCTAGCCGGGGCTTTTGTGGAACTCTAGATGCAAACAATGACATGCTTCACTGAGCTGAATGACTTACAAAAGCCATTTATATTCAGTACTCTCATTTAGGCTATCTTTAAA
Organism: Anolis sagrei; assembly: GCF_037176765.1. Taxonomy (NCBI): domain Eukaryota; kingdom Metazoa; phylum Chordata; class Lepidosauria; order Squamata; family Anolidae; genus Anolis; species Anolis sagrei. The sequence goes on from NC_090022.1 coordinate 264,908,221, forward strand.
AATGAGTAAGAGACATATATTAATAGCAAGAAACGGGGAGGATGATTGCATCACTACCCATCTCCAGACTTATTGCAACACTTCATTCTCCATCAGTTCAACTGACATGGGAATGTAAATGTCGTATATAATAGTCAGATAAAAAATTTACTATAGGAAGGAGAGGAGCCAAGATGCACTGTTTTCAGCACTTTGGGGCCCAATAGAGGCCCTATCTACACTGCCACAGTTTGAAAGTGAATTATATTGTCACTGTAGACTCATATAATGTAACTTAACTGCATTGAACGGCATTATATGAGTCTACACTGACCATATAATTCACTTTCTAACTGTACTATATGGCAGTGTAGATGGAGCCATAATTTCAGCATAAAAGCTGCTTTCCATTTTACCAGGACTTGTTACTTCTTTTGGATTACAATATCCAGAACCCTTGAGAGAGGCTGGCAACCTGCCAAAGGAATTCTCTAATAGAAGCATTTCCAAGGTCTGGTATAGCACTGTTGTGCATTTGTAACCTATAAGCCAGACAGAAAATTAGCATGCAGATGTGTATCTGAGTTACTTTAGATCCAAGAATTTAATGCAAATTCTAATTGATAATCTAATTTCACTGGGGAGTGAATTCCACAGGCGGGGGGCCACCACCAAGAAGGCCCTGTCCCTTGTCCCCACCAAGCGCGTTTGTGACAGAGGTGGGGCCGAGAGCAGGTCCTCCCCAGAAGATCTTAAACTCCGAGGTGGGACATAGAAGGAGATACGTTTGGAAAGGTACGCTGGGCCAGAACCGTATAGGATTTTATAGGTCAAGACCAGCACTTGTCATAGGCATCAGCAAAAGTGCAGTGTTCAATAGGCATGTTCGTGGAATTCATTCCTACCATTTCTACCATGTTCTTCTCCCTATAGGAAAATCTGCTCGACATGAAAACCTGCTTTCATCTGCAGCCAAACCTGCCTCCTTGCCTTGGAAAGAGAGTGCGTATGTGGTGGGGTGTGCAGGCAGGCCCGGAGTGCACCTGCAGCTGAGTGCCTCTTACTCTAGAGCAGGGGTCCTCAAACCTTTTAAACAGAGGGCCAGGCCACAATCCCTCAAACTGTTGGAGGGCCAGATTATAATTTGAAAAAAACATGAATGAATTCCTATGCACACTGCACATATCTTATTTGTAGTTCAAAAAACACTTAAAACAATACAATAATTAAAATGAAGAAACAATTTTAACAAATATAAACTTATTAGTATTTCAATGAGAAGTGAGGGCTTGCTTTTGGCTGATGAGATAGAATTGTTGTTATTGTTGTTGTTGTTGTGTGTTTTCAAGTCATTTCAGACTTACATTGACCCTGAGCGAGGGCTGGGTAAATGACCTTGGAGGGCCGTATTCGGCCCACGGGCCATAGTTTGAGGACCCCTGCTCTAAAGTAATAGGCGTTGGGCTATAGGCACTGGCAGGTGTGTGTGTGCTTTCCAGGGCTGCCTGCACGCCATGCCACACACACACACACTCTTTCCAAGGAGAATGCATGTATGGCATGGCCTGCAGGCAGGCTCAGAAAGTGCATACACCTGCCAGTGCCTGCAGCCCAGCCCCTCTTACTCTACAGTAGAAACAGCAGGTGCCAGGTAAGAAGAATAGAAGCATGTGCTCACAAGGAGAGCCAGTGGGTGGGGAGCCCCCCCCCCCCCAATAATGGTCTGATTTTCGGGGGCCCAAACCGAGAAAGAAATATCTACCCTCCCAATTTTGGGAGGCTCCCACAAAAGGGATGAGAGCCACCAGCGAAAGCTAGGACACAAAACAGGGCAAGACTTACCCCAAAAAGAACAACTTTAGTGGTCAAATCAAAGGAAGTATCAGTGCCACTCTACTCTGCTTCATTCAGACTTCACGTGGAATAATGTGGCCAGTTCTAGAGACCAAAATTTAAGGATACTGGCAACTGGAATATGTCCAGAGACCTCTTGGCTTAAGCAGCTGAGAAGCTGAGAGGGGAAATGAAAGGCCCTGAGGCTGTTAGGAATTGTGGGAGTTGAAGTCCAAGACACCTAGAAGACTGAAGTTTGCCCATGCCTGCTATAGTATCATGTTGCAGGACACAGAGATCCCTAGATCCATTGTTAAATTTGTGATTTTTCATCTTCACAGGGGTCCTGTACCCCTAGCTCCAGCAAATATAGAGGGCTAATTATACAGCCCAGCTTAGTCCAAGGGAATAAACAGATAATAATAATAATAATAATAATAATAATAATACTCCTGACCTCACAGTCAAGGTGGTCCCAGTGGTGATCAGCACACCGGGTGCAGTGCCTAAAGACCTTGGCCTGCACTTAAACACAATCGGCGCTGACAAAATTACCATCTGCCAGCTGCAGAAGGCCACCTTACTGGGATCCGCACTCATTATTCGCAGATACATCACAGATACATCACAGATACATCACACGTCGGACACATGGGCAGTGTTCGACGTGTGATCCAATACAACAGCCAGCAGAGTATATGCGGTGGACTCATCTTGTTGTGTTTCAAATAATAATAATAATAATAATAATAATAATAATAACAATAACTCTGGCACAAACCAGTAAATGTGATCGGCATACTGAGTACAGTGCCTAAAGACCTTGGCCTGTACATAACATTTGGTGCTGATAAAATTACCATCTATCAGCTGCAAAAGGCCACCCTACTCGGATCTGCACGTATTATTTGCCAATTTATGTTTTAAGGCACCTTGGATGTACAATTGTAAGCCATCTTGAATCCCCCTCGGGGTAGAGAAAGGCAGGATATAAATAAGGTAAATAAATAAGGTAAATAAAATATATCACACAGTCCTAGACATTTGGGAAGTGTCTGATGTGTGATCAAATACAAAAGCCAGCATAATGATCTTGTTTGCTGTGTACTAATCTTATTGTGCATCAAATAATAATAATAATAATAATAATAATAATAATAGTAATAGTAATAATATCAACAGATTAGGGTTTTTTTTATCATGAAAAGCCTCTTTAAAGCATTCTTTCTTCCAAGCCATATTCTTGACTATTCATATTTTTGGAATAATACATGCTTTTTTAATGAAATATAATTAAAATGTGCAATGCTTTTCAGGAATAAACATAATCTAAGAATGAGAAATCCATTTGTTTTCACAAGAAAATCAGCGACATCATTCTTACCCAGCAATGTTCCCATCACAGCTAAAATTAATTGTTCCAATCTAATAAGCTACGAAAGAAATACAGCCGACAAAGGGTGAAATATGAACATCAATGGTAAGTTTTGAATTTACCCTATTTATCTTGAACGTAAGATCTCATGACCCACTAAAATTCAGTTCACAGTGTTTTATGAAAAATAATGGCTGAAATTGAATGTCTTAATTTACATTTAATGCAATTAAGAATGGTTTAAATTATGACTGATGAACAGCACACACAGATGTCAGTCAGTTTCATCAGAATAAATTGAAGTCAGTGTCAATGAATGCTCCACTGATAAATCCCACTTTACATAAAATTAATAAAAAAAATAAGGAAATATAATCCTTAACTAATTGCAAAATGTGCCGGAATTCCCCTGAATTTTGGGTTTAGAAAAGAGAGAAGAGGACGGATAGGAAACGCTTGTAAATAGGTTATAAAAATGATTTCTATTCACAAGGGGCACCGTATAAAATTATTAGAAATTCTGTCAAAATGATCAGAAGGATTGTAATTGGAAAAGCTTCAGCATAATTGTTTTCATTGTATTCATTAAAAAACTGCTCAAAGCACATTTTGGAATAAAATTATAAATCAGAAAAGAATGGCATCCTCAAGTAGAAGGCACAGTAGATTCCCCCTTCCCTGTACAAACACAAACACATTGTAAATCCTGATTTCTTTCTAGTGTTAATTAGCAGTCCAATCTACAATGCTAATTCAATTGAAGAGGCAGAGCCAACCCTACCGTTAGGCACCATGAGGCAACTGCCTCAAGTGAGAGGGTCCCAAGGGCAGCCAAGGTGTATTTCTAGCTGTTCTACCCTATACCAATATGTGTGTCAAACAACCTATCTTTTAAAAAAGATGAAGGTTTCCCCTTGGCATTAAGTCTAGTTGTGTCTGACTCTAGAGCGTGGTCCTCATCTCCATTTCTAAGCTGAAGAGCCAGCGCCTCCAAGGTCATGTGGCCGGCATGACGGCATTGCCTTCCTGTCAGAGGGGTACCTATTGATCTACTTACATTTGCATGTTTTCAAACTATTAAGTTGGCAGAAGCTGGGGCTGACAGTGGTAACTCACCCTGCTCTCCGGATTCAAACCGCCAACCTTTCAGTCAGCAAGTTCAGCAGCTCAGCGGTTTAACCCACTGTGCCACCGGGGGCTCCATATAGATTTGAACAAGAGGCATTTAAGATCACATTTGACATGTTGTTTTGTGTGTGAATCATGGGAATTTTAAAGAAACTAGGTTAACATTTAGATGTGAAAATACTATACAAAGATTGTACAAATAACGTCTTAGTTTTGCTGCTGGTCCTATTCACACAAATATCTCAGGAATCGGGGAATCAACCCTTTGTTTCACTAAGAACTTTATTACACATGGGAGGAAAACTGGCATTGAAGCATTGATGCCATGCACATCCTGTTCGAACATATCCTCCCCTATGAGCCATCAAGATTACTAAGATTGTCTGGAGGGGCCCTGCTCTCAATCCCACCGGCCTCACAGGCGCGGCTGGTGGGGACGAGAGACAGGGCCTTCTCGGTGGTGGCCCCTCGACTCTGGAACTCCCACCGGAGATCAGAACTGCCCCTTTGATCTTAACGTTCAGGAAACAGGTGAAAACCTGGCTTTGGGGATTGGCATTCAACGAATGAGCCATGATCCTGTGATATGGATGGATGACGATGAATAATGACTTTGATGACGACTGACCACTGTAATCATATGATTGTATTTTTGCTATTTTAATTGTTTCAATGTTTTAATGTTTTAGTGTGATTTAGAAATATGATGTTTTAATGACGGTCTGTAATATTGATGTTGGAAACTGGCCCGAGTCCCTCGAATGGAGGTGAGAAGACCGGTATACAAAACTACCAAATAAATAAATAAAATGAATATCTTGCTGTCAGGCCCATGCTACTCACTCCTCCATTTTAAGAGTGCCTTGCTCTATACAAATCAGCATGTATAGGTCTTCATGTCACACTAAGGACCATGGAAAAAGCTACTGCTAAAACTAGAGGAACAGTTAGAAAGTCGGCAGCCTTAACAATCCCCTAAATGTTAAAGCACACGCACACAATTGTTGCTGTACTTTTAAAATAGCCTTGAGCTGTGCCTCATATGTATTTTATGTCTAGCCAGGCAATTATACTGATACTTCTTTCAGAAGATGCAAATTTTCCATTACCTTCCTATCCTGAAATATCAAATTAGTCAGAATGTCCTAATTGTGTATTCATTCTGGCTGAGGATATTCATTGCCTGTTATATTAAGTAGCTGGTTGTCCTACCTGTCCTTATGCAGTATGGCCATCAGGCCAATCTCTTCGACAGATCAATTGAAAAACAGGTTATCCTACAGGCGTCTTGAATTATTTATGTAGTTCCCTTCTTGACCCCCAAAAAGCACGCTGACAAAAAGTTCTGCTGCTCATAGCATAACGTTGTACTGTACTGTATTCCTTATCCTTGTACTGTTGACATGATACATCACATTAGGAATGGCTGCTGTATTTGGCTTTCTCTTAGCTGCCTGTGATAGAGCAGAAACAAAGGTTTTCATCATTATGCTTGTGCAAATATAGAGTCATATAGCATAATGCACATTCCCCAGCATTTCACAGGTGAAAATCAGGACATGTGTGCCCAAGCAACATCACAGTAGGGTCACGATAGCAAAAGTTATGAAGGAGGAAAAACACACCAGTGAGGAGAGAGTGGAGGGAGAGGTATTTCTCCAGAGGTTTTATGTTTCTTAGGAGAGCTATGGCTTATTCTGCCAGTCCCAATGCCTTGAGGTGTATGGACTCTACCCTCTTGCCAGTGCAAAAGTGAGATTGAATGGTCTGGAATGGAGGTGGATGCCATCATCTCCTTCACCAAAAGTCTTCAGCTGGTCCTGCCTATCACTAACAGCCTGTGGAAATGGTGATAGTCAGTCAAATCCAGGTTTTAGTCTTTACTTTAAGGCAGTGGTTCTCAACCCGTGGGTCTCCAGGTGTTTTGGCCTACAACTCCCAGAAACCCCAGCTAGTTTACCAGATGTTAGGATTTCTGGGAGCTGAAGGCCAAAACTTCTGGGGACCCACAGGTAGAGAAACACTGCTTTAAGGGATCATTTGAAAGTCCTTAAACTTATCTTCCAAGATAGGTCCAGCACCTTGGAAATATCCTTTAATATTGAGATGAAAACCTGCACTCATGATTACACTGGTATGGGAACCACCACCCATGAAAAGTTAGTTGCAAGGCTTAGTCCAGATGCTCTCTGGCTGAAGATAGTAAAGCTGTGATGTATTAGGGGGATTCTGGGAGTTATAATTTATTTTTAAAAGAACTGTTCTCAGACTCTCTGTCTCCCCAAATACTAGTGCTCTAGAATTCCCCTCTTTCTCTTTTTTTCCTCCGAAATGCTTTGTCCAGTTTCATTTTAAACATTATGTGATGAAGTCCTGCACCTTCCCCAGAGGGGTGGTTCCACATTGGTATAGATCTGTCAGGAAGCTTTACATGATGTTTAACTTAAATTTTCCTTTTCTTAATTTTATGTCATTACTCCCACTTATCTTTTCCCTCTAGACATGCTCTTTGATTCACAACTACATAATGTTCAACTATTTCATTCCCCTCTGACTCCCACATTTAACTGGTTTTATTCTGGGATATTAAGTCTTTTTCCTAAATCTGTGCCTCATAGAAACCAGGGAAGCTTATAGAATCATGGAGTTGGAAGAGTTTTCATGTGCCATCCAGCCCAACCCCCTGCCAAGAAGCAGGAAAATTACATTCAGAGCACCCCTGACAGATGGCCATCCAACCTCTGCTTAAAAGTTTCCAAAGAAGGAGCCTCCACCACACTCCAAGGCAGAGAGTTCCACTGCTGTACATATCTCACAGTCAGGAAGTTCTTTCTCAAGTTAAGGTGGAATCTCCTTTCCTGTAGTTTGAAGCCATTGTTCTGCCTCCTAGTCTCCAGGGCAGCAGAAAGCAAGCCTGCTCCCTTCTCCCTATGAATTCCCCTCACATATTTATATATGGCTATCATGTCTCCTCTCAGCATTTTCTTCTGCAGGTTAAATATGCCAACCTCTTTAAGCTGCTTCTCAAAGGGCTTGTTCTCCAGACCCTTGATCGTTTTAGTCGCCCTTCCTCTGGACACATTCCAGCTTGTCAACATTTCCCTTCAATTGCAGCGCCCAGAATTGGACACAATGTGATTCCAGGTGTGGTCTAACCAAAGCAGAATAGAGGGGTAGCATGACTTCCCTGGATTTAGACACTAGACTCCCACTTATGCAGGCCAAAATCCTATTGGCTTTTTTTGCCGCTGCATGACATTGTTGGCTCATGTTTAACTTCTTGTCCATGAGGACTTCAAGATCTTTTTCACATGTACTGTTTTTGAGCCAGGCGTCTCCCATTCTGCATAGTTGCATTTCATCTTTTCTGCCTATGTAGAGTATCTTGCATTTGTCTCTGTTGAACTTCATTTTGTTAGTTTTGGCCCATCTCTCTAATCTAATTATTAGCTCAGAGTAATGCTTAAGGAAGTGACATACACTGTTTCTTTGGGTGTAATGGAGACCCACTTCAAACATTACTATTTATTAATTTTCCTAGAATGTGCACCAGTGAATGGGCACATGTTAAATACAGAAACAGATAGAAAAGGCTTTTCATATTTGCATGTCTTTTCCAAGTGATATCTAGTGATCATTAAAATGGGTGAGGAGTTTGCAACAGGGTCTGTTATCTTCCATTTCACTTTATGGGATCATCATTACTCGAGGCTAAGTCTTGAAGCAAGAGAGCCCAGAAGAAGATCTGATATTTAAAGGTACTGATCCCCGCTTTGCTGGTATAAATAGTATGGACACAATAAAATGTACTTGAGAGGATCTAATGAACCATTTCTTACACCCCATTACCTTTAGTCTGATATGACTGAGAATGTGGGTGCTAATTATGCTCTTTCTCCTAGACGCCAGCTTAGATCTACAGTCAGCCTTAAAACATAATCTTCTGCACAACTCTTGGTCGTTTCTCATGTGACACATTCCTGGCATTTTGTTTCTAATTGGAATATAAATTAGTGGGGTGACAATTTCTGTTCACCTCTTCTCATCTTCTTACTCAGAGCAGAAGATGCATATCTTTTACAAACGAGTTCTTCATGGAGATTCCATATTGCCATTTACCATCATTGTTGCCAGTACAGAAAAAGAATAGTATGAAAAAAAATGTGAAGTAGTACAGGTCACATCCAGATAGTGAGCTAGCAGCAATATATTCAAATGATATTATAGATCAAATTAGCTAGCCAGCTAGATGATAGATATCCTTGATGTTTTGCCATTGCATCTTGATCTATAGTATCCTTTGAATTGCTATATGAATATAATAGAGTTGTGCGCAGAATTGTTTTCATTCAGTACATCCATTCTTTTGTTACTTTCTTTATCTTCAGAAGCATGTAATGAGAAGACTCCTTCCAGAATGAAAATCGGCTCACTATGAAAACAAGCTCTTCGACTACATTTCATGAGCATGTGGCGCTCCATGCCTCTTGCCTTGGAAAGAGAATGCATGTGTGGCTTGCACACCTAGAAAGCACATGTGCCTGCCTGCAGCCAAGTGCCTCCTCTAGAGTAAGAAACAGGTAAGAAGTCTCCTCAAAGTGTGTGTCTGCCTGCAGCTGAGTGCCTCTCCTCTAGAATAAAACAGTTTAAATACCTAAAATGATGGGAAGGGGAGCCTGAGAAATCCCATCTCCCCCATAATGGCCCGATAGAAAATTGATCTTTTGCTACCCCCTATTTGAAACAGATTATTTGCTCTTCCAATTTCGGGGGGCTCGCAAAAAATGGATCGAGACCCTCACTGAAAGCCAGGACACAAAATGGGTCAATGTTTACCCCAAATGCTCAACCTTTAAACATACTGCTTTAGCTGTAAATTGAACTACAATGTGTAGTGCAAGTGTGTCCCTGGTATTGTCTCTCTTGACTAGCTTTGGCTCTCCAGGTTCTCAGACTTGTATCTTTCATAGTCTACTATCAAACTGAAAACTCCAGGCATTGAGTCCAGGACCATAAAGATGGAAAGCAAGCACCTACTATTAAATATCGGGCCCTCCTGGTAAACATTACTCAGTTTATGCATATGTAGCCAAACTTATACAGTCTAAAAGTTCAACCTGACAGGTAACATCAATGTTTTGCACCTCTGTAGACAAAGCTGCGTGCTGTGCTGGATCAAAGAGGAGAGAAACAATGCTGTTGTATTTTCATTCTGTTGCCAATTTTCATAAGTTGTTTAAATGAATGTTAAAGGTACAGTGGTTTGCTGAAGCCAACCAGTTACAATTTCAGGCCTTAGTGCCCTTTCACACAGCCATATAACCCAGACTATAAAAGCAGAAAATCCCACAAAATCTGCTTTGAACTGGAGTATCTGAGTCCACACTGCCATATATTTCAGTTTAAAGCAGAAAATGTGGCATTTTATTCAACTGCAATTGATAAGATCAAGCAAGAGAGACAGATCCAAATATTTTGGTTCTGAAACAGTGGTATATATATTAAGTTAATGTTTCCCCTTGACATTAAGTCTAGTTGTGTCTGACTCTGTGTGTGGCGCTCATCTCAATTTCTAAGCCAAAAAGCCGTCATTGTCCATAGACAGACACCTCCAACGTGATGTGGCCGGCATGACTGCAAGGAGCGCCGGTACCTTCACGCAGAAGCAGTACTTATTGATCTACTCACATTTGAATGTTTTCAAACTGCTAGGTTGGCAGAAGCTGGGCCTAACAGCAAGAGCTCACCCTGGTCCCTGAATTCGAACCACCGACCTTTTGGTCAGCAAGTTCAGCAGGCCAGCAGTTAAACCCACTGTGCCACCGGTGTATATATTAGATGGGGTAAATGAAGGTATTGTCCTTAAATAACAATGTTAACATCCTCCTATGAAAATGTCCTTTTGTACTATTGTAGCTATTTAAAACTCCACTTAAGAACTTAGAAATATAATTAAGGTATACATAGAAAAGCGTCAGGAAAAGTTACCAAGGAAGTGTGAGCATGTCAAATATAAGTTTTGCTGTGAACACTTTTCAAAGTTTTTCTCTTTACAATGCTAGATAATTTGAGGACAGAAGGGAAAATTCATTGGGAGCATAAGCCTCCATATTTGGGGGGGGGGGGGGGTTGGTGAAAGTCCCTCTCATGAGTTCTTTGCCTTCTCAGTAAGAATTATTCTCCCAATGAATTTTTCTTCAGTTGAAAAATATGGAAAAACTTTATGAAGAAAGATAATAGTTTTCAATTGACAAGGGGGTTAGGCAAGGCTGCATTTTATCGCTCTATCTGCTTAACTTGTATGTTGAACAGATCATACGCAAAGATGGATTCAATTTTGAGGAAGGAGGTGTGAAAATTGGAGGAAGGAACTTCAAGAATGGAAGATATAATATGATACTATGCTACTATCAGAAAATAGCAAAGACTTGGAAAGAAGCTGTAGGAAGTGGATGATAAGGCAGGTTTACAGTTGACCATTAAAAAACCAGCAATAATGACTATGGGCGATTTACATAACTTTGAAGCAAACAGACACTGGAGACATTGAAATAGTTAAAGATTTGGATACCATATAAATAAATGAGGGTTTTTTCTGTCAGGAGCAACTTGAGAAACTGCAAGTCACTTCTGGTGTGAGAGAATTGGCTGTCTGAAAGGATATTGCCCAGGGGACACCTGGATGTTTAATTTTTTACCATCCTTGTAGGAGGCTTCTCTCATGTCCCCACATGGGGAGGTGGAGCTGACAGAGGGAGCTCATCCACGCTCTCCCCGGTTTCGAATCTCCAACTTCTCAGTCTTCAGTCCTGCCAGCTCAAGGGTTTAACCCACTGTGCCACTGGGAAGTAAATCCTAGAAGTCAAGATGATTAAATAGAGACAGTCATATTTTGAACGTACCATTCAAAGACATAACTCACTACAAATGTTTGGCAGAGTAAAAGACCATAAGAAAAGAGGAAGACCACATTCAAGATAGATATATTTAATCATGGGAGTTGCAGTCCTCAGTCTGCAAGACCTTAACAGAGCTGTTGATGATAGGGTCTCTTATTCATGGGGTCTCTATAAGTCAAATTCAACTTGATTGCAGTTAACAACAATAACTAAAATCCTTATTATTCCACACATACCCCACTTCCTTTAGCTACACCCTGCTCTGAAGTTGCATCAGTTGACATCTCCAAGGATATATGCCCAACGAAACAGAAACAAATATTCCAACCACACAGTTTGGAAGATCTGAATGACCATTCCAGCCAATAAAGGAGCTAACATTAATTTATTAACACAAAAAGCAATATACAACTAGAAACTTGAAATGTGAAAGTGCACATTTAAGTATTGCCTAAGAATGTCCTCTCCCCACAACTTCAAATTAGGAATGAAAAATCTCTTGTTTGTTTTCAAGCTAGAAATTTATCCGAACTTAATTGAGAAAATACAAGCATATGAAATGTGCCTACTATTGAATCACAGGTAAATACTGGATGAGCAGTACATTAGAAAACATGTGAGCTATGTGACAGTCAGGTATAATTTACAGTGTCCATTTCCACATGGTGTCAATCGAAGTCACACCAAAGTAATGGAGAGTAATATTTGAACTGGTGGCAGGCAGGAGATGGAGTTGAAGTTTTCCGCTGGCTAACGAGGAAACACTTGGAAACATATGACCTGCATATTAGGATGCAGATGGTTCTATAAGACAGTACATACATTTATAAAGGAGACGTGTAAGGTCACGGGGAACCATCTGTTTAAATATTTAAATGTCCTTACACTAAACGTATGATTAGTTTTGCCCTGGACTTGTAATCTTATCAGTATACCAATTTTTTATAATAATGCTGAAACAAAAGAAAAATGGAAGTGTGGAGGAAAAGCCATGGTAGCCAATTTACAGCATATGGGCCTTCCATAGTCAGTTTACAAGCAGCATTTAATGTCCTGGGGCTCTTAATGTCTCTGAAACAGATCTCACTAAGACAAACCGGGCACATTGTTTTATGCAGATAACTAAACTTTCACTGATATGCTTCCATGTGATGCTTGGGGACATCATAGACCATGCCAGATAGTTAATGGTTGCATCACCCATCCTTTCCCATGAACACAACCAACCATACCCATGTGATGAAATGTAAGTGGTACCATGGGTGGGTATTCCTCCTGAGAATCAGATGAGAGGGTTGTTGGCTGTATGGCCATGTTCCAGAAGCACTCTCTCCTGATGTTTCACCCACATCTATGGCAGGCATCCTCAGAGGTTGTCAGACCTCACAACCTCTGAGAATACAGCCTGGAAAACTCACAGCAACCCAGTGATTCCAGCCATGAAAGCCTTCAACAACACAATCAGATGACAATTTGGAAACCCTACAATTTGGACAATAAATGCAAAATACCCCCAGCCAAAAAGTAAAATTCCTAATCTCTCCTTGAAATGTAGGTGAAAATTATCTATTGGGTCTAAGCATTGAAAGTTCCTAAAACTGGTCATTAAATGTTTGTTAACTTAGTAATCATTCCGTAATTGATAATGAGCAATTATTTGAAATTATAGGCCAACAGCCTTAGGGCGGATCCAGACAGGCCTTATACCAGGAGAATCCATGTTTTAAATACGCATATTTTCCTGGGTGTCCAGATGCTCTCACGGGACTGTTCCCCCCCCCCCCCCCCACACACACACCCTTTGAAAAGTAAAATAAACTTACATGGCCTCCAAGACACTCTCAGAGCAGCTCTCCTGGCATGTAGAAATGACGAGCCAGGAGAGCGGTAGGTCTGGATTCCCTCCTCTACCCCCCCCCCCCCGCTCTCCTGGTGCGTCATTTCTACATGCCAGGAGAGCTGCTCTGAGAGTGTACTGGAGACCGGGTAAGTTTATTTTACTTTTCAAAGGGATTTGGGAGTCCAGACACTTCAGTTCAGACACCAGAAATAGTGGATTTATCCTGCTCCTTTCAAGAAGGCACAGAATAAATCCACTATCTAATTAATTCACTACAAACCAGGGTTTTCCTGGTTTGTAGTGAATTAATTCAGGACTGACCAGAATGTTGTCTGGACAGCCCCTTCTTTATTGCGCGAGTTACCGCAATAAAGGTACTGTCTGGATGGGCCCATAGTGACTTACAGAAGGATTACATCCTCATATACATGTTTATTACAGAAGAATACAATCATTTATCCATGATGCACCACCCATAGTAGACTATGTGATTGATTGATGCTTTTTAAAAGGTGAATATGTTAATTAGCCTTGAATTCACAGAGTAGCCTTGCGCTTGAAACCTGATCTGTGGCCTTTCAAGGGGCCCTTCCAGACAGTCTAATAACCCAGAATATCAAGGCTGAAAATCCCACAATATCTGCTTTGAACTGGGTTATCTGAGTCCATACTGTCACATATTCCAGTTCAAAGCAGGTAATGTAGGATTTTTTTCAGCTGTGTGGAAGGAGCCAAGATCACAAGCAATTTAAGCACATACGATCCATGAATGTTTCTACCACTCAGGGCCCTTCCACACAACCCTATATACCAGAATATCAAGGCAAGAAATCCCACAATATCCGCTTTGAACTGGGTTATCTGAGTCCACACTCAGATAATGTGGGATTTCCTGCCTTGATATTCTGGGATATAGGGCTGTGTGGAGGGGCCCACAGTCATAAATGGTGAAAAGAAGTTCTGTAAAAGAAATCAAAATCTTTGTATCTAGAACTTAAAACACACCAGAGGCCAATGAGTTAAATTAATGTTCTTTGTGCCAGAGAAGATTTTAGATCTTTAGTAGCAGAGCAATTAAAATCCCTCTAGCCATCACAATGCACAGAATTTATAAAGGAAATGACATTCTCCCTTGTATTAAATGGTCTCTCTGACACTGACAACCTCTTTCCCTTTAGCTCCAGGAGTCCTTCCAACAGTGATTTTAACCTGTCAAAGCAACAATACAGCTGCTCCTTCTTTGGAAACCAAACAGCTCAAGCATCCCCTCCTTCCCTCTTTCTATGGCAACAAGCACTGCGTCCTTCGCAATCTGACCTACTGAAGAAAACCTGTTTTTAATTAAATGTTAATTGCTTTAATGCACCCTGCATTATGTGGAAACCTCAAATTATTTTAATCTGGATTAAAAAGAAAACATCTGAGACCTGAAAGCAGCAACTGGAAACAGTTTATAAGAACCGGGATCCAAAGAGCTTCTTTGAACGCATCCAAAGCATGAGGTGTGTACAGTGAAATTTTAGATTTTACACACACTCAGGTGCCTTCTACACAGCCATATAACCCAGAATGTCAAGGCAAAATGATACACAATATCTGCTTTGAACTGGATTATCTGAGTCCACACTGCCATATAATCCAGTTCAATGTGGATTCTATACAGCTGTGTCGAAGGGACCTCACAGAGGCAGTAGAGGAAGAGGCTAGTATGAACTTCATCTTTTCCTACCCTGGTAAGATACTTCAAGCCTCCTCCCTCATCAATAAGTTTCATTTTAATATGACATCTTATTGATAGAATTATCAGAATTCTCAAATCATCTACTCAACGAGAATGCATTGCTTAGTGTAAATGTATAAAATGTAAAGTCACAGTCTTTCCATCAGCAAGTTCAGCAGCTCAGCAGTTTAGCTTGCTGTGCCACTGAAGGCTCCTAAACAACTGGCTATGTCTATACATGCTCTATATGTTACAGACTACAAATAACTGGGTATAGTTTTTGGCATATAGAGCAGGCATGGGCAAACTTGGACTCTCCAGGTGTTTTGAACTTCAACTCCCACAATTCCTAACCCTTTCCTTGGGCCCTTTCCTTTTCACCCTCAGACAGAAATCCAAAACACCTATAAGGCCCAAGTTTGCCCATGGCTGATATAGGGGGTGTCAGAAGAGTCACCAAAGACCACCAGAAAATATAGTATTTTCAGTTGGTCATGGGGGTTCTGTGTGGGAATTTTGGCTCAATTCTATCATTGTGGGGTTCAGAATGCTCTTTGGTTGTAAGTGAACTATAAATCCCAGTAACTACAACTCCTAAATGTCAAGGTGTATTTTCCCCAAACTCCACTAGTGTTCATGTTTGGGCATATGGAGTATTCATGCCAAGTTTGGTCCAGATCCATCATTGTTTGAGTCCACAGTGCTCTCTGGATGTAGGTGAACTACAACTCCAAAACTCAATGTCATTGGTCAAAAATTAAGAACTGTCACCACACTTTTCAATGTTCATCTGACAAAAAGAAGTGATCCTCTGGTGCATGTTGTTGACACATTTTTCAGTGGTTTACTACTGAATGAGTGGATTGAATTTTGCTTTGAAAAATTATACATTTGAGGTTGTTTCACCCATATAGCAAGTCATTATCATTTTGTGAACACATAGACAGAAATGATAAAGCCCAGGTTTTTAAAGAAGGATTTTGGAATATTTTATTTTAGAATGATGATAAAATGTTTAAGGCAATGTATTCATACACTTATGACCTCATCACCCTAGAGAATGAATCCACTTTAAATCCGGTTGCTGCCTCGTGCAGAATTCTGGGGTTTGTAGTTTAGGGAGGAGCCTTTTACAGCCTCCCTAAACTACAAACCCCAGAATTCTGCAGGAGGTAGAAACCAGGTTTAAAGTGGATTCATTTTCTACTGTGATGAAGTTATTACTCTCCCACCCCCAAATCATTGCTAAAAAAATTATGTAACAGCAGTAAAAAATATGTACACAATGGACAGTTTATGATAATTGCAATTCCTGGTCTTGGTATACTGTTCTCAGTTCTTTTTATAGGAATGCATGCCAGAAAGGCATTAAGCTACAAAGGTAAAGAAACAAGTTGAAGAGAAAAAATAACAGCTGAACCGATTGTGATATGAAAAACACTAGAAAGATGAAGGGTTTTTTAAAGCAAACATGATCAAGAATCTGATGTTTCCCTATGTTTTTCGTGGTCCAATACCTTCCTTTGTGTACAATTAACAAAAGAAAAATGTCAAAATGTTACAAGAAAACACTCTCAGGTGATATGATTGTTGGTTCATTATCTCACTTTGTAAAAAACTTGTTCATTTTTTCATGATATTGCAAGAATACTGTTACTCTTTATCTTCAGAATAGAGCTTTTAGGATGGACACACAGGCCTATTTCAAAAGGCCAAACAGCCAATATCAGAATCTACAGAAAACCAGACTAGCATTTGTTTTGTTTTTTTTCAGTTTTGCATTACATTTTTGGGAAATGATAAGTGAAATCTCATGGGTTAAAACAAATTCATTGGTTTAATATGCCCCTCCAAAACTGGTTCACTGGGAGCGGAGGAATCCTGCGTTGTTCCCAATGGGCATAAATCCTTTTCATGGCCCTTGCATTTGGAACGTCTGAATAAGATCCAATGTGATTATAAATTGAGGAGTGTCTCATTGTTTTCATAATTTTATGTGCATTATTTTTCACCTCCTAAAGCTGTCCAAGTATAGAAAAACACGGGACTTCAATAACAGTTACCAGCATGATTTGCTTTTATTACCTTTCTGTTCAAGACCCTTGTTTCCCCTTGTAGCATGTCAAATTGCCCCCAAAACCATATTATACAGCAGAGAAATGTCGTTCACACTTCACTGGCTATTGATTTACTTTATTTATTGGCACAAAATCAGCCTGAGATAAACATTTTGTCCCCCATTTCCACTATTGTAAGTGGTACAGTTCACTGTGAGATAAGTAAGTTCAAATGTGCTGGGATCACAATTCGACATGGCTTTCTAATCAATGTGTGAAAAATTACCTAATGAATAATGGGTTGCACATTTCCACAAACAAATTAACCAGGGTGAGACTGAAACTAATGATTATATTTATCTAATGTAATTTCACATCTGTTACTACTGGTAGTATTTTTTTCCACTTCTACTGTTCTCAAAATTAGGATTAAATTTTTATGATGTGGCTTCAAGATGAAGCTTTAAGTAGAACATGCTGCACTTTTGTTTCATATTTCATTTATTCTTTTATGCGGTTTTAATCTGGTGAAGTGGGATACTTCTTTATTAGATCTTGTTCCTTACAAAAGCACTCATTTTGTAAAGACAGACTCATATTATATATTTTATGTATCTTCTAGGATGTATATCCAGAACTTAGAGTAGTTACATTTGGACTACAACTCTACAACAACAAAGAAAATAGCAATGAGAAGCTGGAAATGTGACTGACTCTGTCCTTTGTTTAGGAAATTGTAGTCTAGTCTGATCTATTGCATGGTTAAAGCAGTGATTCTCAACCTTCCTAATGCTGAGACCCCTTAATACAGTTCCTCATGTTGTGGTGACCCCCAACCATAAAATTATTTTTGTTGCTACTTCATAAATGTAATTTTAATACTCTTATGAAAAATATCTGATATGCAGGATGTATTTTCACTCACTGGACCAAATTTGGCACAAATACCTGATACACCCCAATTTGAATAATGGTGGGGTTGATTTTGTCATTTGGGAGTTGTCGTTGCTGGCATGTATAGTTCACCTGCAATCAAAAAGCATTCTGATCCCAGCTCTGAGACATAAACTGCCCATCTTTTGAAGAAAAGGAAATGGCAAACCCTCTCTAAAACCCAGAAAACCCTATGATAGTCACTATAAATTAGAAATGGCTTGAAGGTTCACAACAAAAACAACAAAAATGATGAGCTGCAGCCATCAGGCAGGTTCAGCACTTTGGAGAGCTACACACTTGCTGTAAATTAAAACAAAGCAGATTAGCTGTCCTACCAAAATCAGAACAACTGACCACACTAGGGATATTTTGAGATCTGGCAATAAGGGTAGAGTAGATAAGGAAGGAGAAAAACTTCTGGAATTACTTTCTAAGGACAGGCATCCCATGGCTTGTGAACTGGAATGCTGTCATGGTTCACTTGGCGAAATGAAAAGCTGGGGAGCTGATTAACTGTCTGAAGACCAAGTGCCAGTGTATCAGCCAGAGGCTGAGGAACAAAAACTAATTGGAGTGGGGGGGAGGGCACCCAGAAATGTCTGGGTTTAGGAACAGGGGCCAAGTCTATGAGCTGGGTCGGAATGGGCAATCTGCATTGTTTCCAGTGGCCATAGAGTATTTTCTTCCTATTTTATCTAGAGAGACTGGTTGTTCAACTACAAACAATTGCAGCCAGACTGAGTTGCAGGTGTCCCAGACACTGATAGTATCTCCAATTCTTTTATCATGTCAGAAGTGACATGAGAAACTTCAAGTCGCTTCTGGTGTAAGAGAATTGGCCATCTGCAAAGATGTTGCCCAGGTGACGTCCAGATGTGTTACCATCCTGTGAGAGGCTTCTTTCATATCACTGCATGGGAAGCTGGAGCTGACAGACAGGAGCTCACCCCATCTCACAGATTTAAAATACCAAACTTCAGGTCAGCAGTTCAGATGGCACAAGGGTTTCTCCAATGTTTTTCTACCATATCATTTTGTGCACAACCATTACAGAACATGTCATACAAGCTTGAAGTAGGAAATGTGAAAAATGGAAGAAGTAACATCAACTATGTAAGATGTTTAGGCAATATGATCTTATTAGAAGAAAATAGTAAAAACTAGGAATGACCTCTAATGATTTAAAGTGGATGATGAAGACATCTAAGTTGTCTGTACCTTGGCTCAGTCATAACTCAACCTGGAGACTATAATCAAGAAATCAGAAGAAGACTAAGACTTGGAAGGGCAGCAATGAAGGTAATATAATCACGTATAAAGACATATCACTTAATGCTGAAATCAGAATTATCCATGCCATAGTATTCCCAATTTCTATGCTATGTAATGAAAGCTTGACATTGAAGAAAGCTGACAGGGAAAAAATAAACTCAATGCGAGAAGTTGTGTTGAAGGTGAGTTCTATGTATATCATGGATTGTCGAAAAGATAAATTAGTGGGTTCTAGAGCAAATCAAGCCTGAACGCTCACTTAAAGTCAAAATGATTAAATTGACACTATCATACCTTGGGCATGTTATAAGACAGCATGGTTCAGGGGAAAAGACAGGAAAATATGAATTGTGCATACTTCTATGTATATTTTTACAAAACAGTAAAAACACAAAATACAGTGCTTAATGACAACAATAATATCAGTATTTATTATTTTGTTCTTATATTCATAGTTAGCAATGTGAAAACATTCTTTAAGCATCAAAACACACAAAGGAAAGGGGAAAACATAGGCCTTATTTACTTAGAATCATAGAATCAAAGAGTTGGAAGAGACCTCATGGGCCATCCAGTCCAACCCCCTGCCAAGAAGCAGGAATATTGCATTCAAATCACCCCTGACAGATGGCCATCCAGCCTCTGCTTAAAAGCTTCCAAAGAAGGAGCCTCCACCACACTCCGGGGCAGAGAGTTCCACTGCTGAACTTGCATATGGCTATATGCAAATATAGCCATAACCTAAGACACTTTTCATAGTTCCTTGAGGGACTTAACAAACTGGAGCTTTCCTGGTTCCTGATCTTTGCTGCCTGGTCATTTTGACAAGGGGGGGGGGGGGTCAGCCATCAGCTTAGTCTTAAGGATTTCAAGCTCTTCCCATCCCCATTTTCTGGGATTGATGGCAGTTATTTATTTTGTGTCAAAAGCATTGCATAAATAAGTATAAAACTGATAAAATAAAGGAAGCACAAGCGGCTAAATAATTTTAGACTAAAAACAGGCAACAGCAACTGCATTGTCTGTAGCTTTAAACAGTTCTTCCTATGTGCATGAGGCAAGGCACTGTGGGCAAGCATACAGATGTGGGGTTTTTTGTTCTGCTCCACAATTGCACAAGGTGGAGGATTCTTCTAGGTAGTGCCATTTTGACAGGTTGTCTTTTTATCTGCCCACTCCACTTCTGAGTCTGTCCTGGGACCTCCAAGCTGCCCATTTTTTGATTTGCCCCTGGAGAAGACCCTCCTGTTTAAGCTACCCAGAAGGATAGTCTCGCTGTTGCTGGAGGAACATTAAGATAAATTGTGGTTCTCATGAAGCTTTTCCTTGATTTGAGTCTACTGGAATGTTATGTATGCCTCTTCTGAAGAGGAGGAGGAGGTAGAACAGGAGACTGAAGCTGTAGGACTTGGGGATTTGAGGCCAAGTGTTAAGAAGGAAAAGGACAAAGAAAACATACTGCCTGTTTCTACCTTTCAGGAACACTAAAGGACAAAAGAAGAAAATCAGCTAGAAGTGCTGCAATGATGCTGAGCAATCAGACCTCACCCTAGGAACACCTGTGCTGGGAGCTGAGGGCTATAAATCATCAGTAAAGCAAATGGTCAATGCTGGCAGCAACTGTTCTACTCCGTGCTCCTGTGCTCCAGTTTCCTCGCTTGCAGCTCCAGCAAGTGTCTCACAAATAATTTTTGCTAAAGACTCTGGTTTTATGTCTGATACTTTTGCTCTGCTTTTGGGATTTTCCTTCTTTTCCTTTGCTGCTGTTTGTTAGAGATAATTTTGCTGAAGTAAAGCTTTTTTAGTTGTTTTAATCCTTGTTGTAATGATGTTTCTGGGGCAAAACAGGACATGGGAGGAGGCTGATATCCATGCAGTGAACGCCTTTCACACTAGGAAAAGAGGAAGGCTACATTACAGGCTGATCAGTTCAATCAAGGAAGCCTTGGTCTTGAGTTTGTAAGACCTGACCAGGGTTGTAAGTGACTGTGGTGTTTGTAGGACTACTATGAGTTTGAAACTGAATTTTGATGGCAAATATTATTTTTTTATGCCAAGAGCAACTTGAAAAACTGCAAGTCACTTCTAGTGTGAAAGAATTGGCCATCTGCAAGGATGTTGCCCAGGGGATGTCCAGATGTTTTGATATTTTGCAATCCTTGTGGGAGGCTTCTCTCTTGTCCCAACATGGGGAGCTGGAGCTGACAGAGGGAGCTCATCCATGCTCTCCCCGGATTCAAACCAAGTAATAGCATACAAAAGAGACTATTCTTACTTTTTAAATTTTGTTTTTCTGAGCTGTCAAAGGTGCTATTGTGTTCCAGGGATGCCAGTGTTGTCCAAAACATTAAAGAAGGGACAAAAATAAGTAATTGAGGTGAAATCACCCTGCTATGATGTGAATTATCAAATACACTGTCCTTAGTATGTTCTTTAATTTACATCTGTCAATAATAAAAATCCGCTCTTGATTCTCACATCATATGTCCATGGCATCATGACTTGGTTTAGCTGTCCCACTGCTATACTTCAGGATAGTATGATCATAAATAAACAATAACTCCAAAGTGATGTACCACCTGAATCAACATTATTAAACAATTTCTCAACCCATCTTGCTTGAGGTGGCAGTTTTCATAAGGATTTATTATCCAGACAATGGAAGGGTTGGGAGGGGGATGTGAGTGTGAAGGTACACAGAGGTTTGAAAATCATTGTACCGAGAGTTTAATTATTGTATTTTCACTGAAGTTGAAAGTAAGGAGAGAGAAAAAAACTATCCAATTTCATTTTACCTCATTTTATTAAAGAAGTTGTATGATGGTTCAGAATGTGCAATTACCATACCAGGCAGCGGGTAAGCGAACAGTTTCTGAACTTTGCACTTCCAATATTAATTCGTAGCTAAATGCTTCCCCACCCCATACCCCCAGCCAGGAAGTTGCATTTATAATTCTACTTTTAGTCCATATTAAAGGTCTGATTCAGATGAAACTGATGAACTACTGATATTTTTAAGTCCTGGGGGAGCAAAATATTGATATTTTGTTATAAATGAAGGTCTCGTTCCAGAAAAACATATAGGATATGTTGTGTAACTACTGCCAAGGAATCACAGAGAAGCATATTTTTTTCCATATATACAAAAGGCAGCTTTGGATTTGTGCTTTTTTTAACAGGGGAAACTAACACCATGTGTCAAAGCTGTTCTGAAATGAAGCAGCACATAAGCTGAAATGGGTAACTGTCCAATGTCCTGTATGTCATCTTCCCATAGGCATCTGTCTTGACTGAAATTTCCATTTTATTTTTTTTACTTTTGATATATTAGTTCTTATTTATGAATTGTACAAAATTGTCAAGATGAGTATTTTTATGAGTAACATTCAACACATTCAGTACCATGGTTTTATATGAGGGTAGGTAATGTACTTTCTCAATGGTAATGGGGAGTCATAGTAACTTTGAGTTGTTTTATCACTCTTCCGATTAATAATAGACTGCAAGCACCCTAAATTCCTTGTAGTAATATGAAATAACGGCATCAGAATTTGTAGGAAAGGACTAATTTTGCCCTAAAACATTTCCAAGGATTCTTCAGAATTTTTTATTTATTTATTTATTTACAGCATTTTTATCCCACTCTTTTCAGCCCAAAGGCAACTCAAGGCAGTGTACAGATTGGCAACAATTAGATGCCATAAACATACATACATACATATCAATTAAAAACATTTAATATCACATTAAAAATCCATATAAAACCCAATTAAAACTATAATAATTAATGTCTACCAGTTTGACTGCTTATCCATTTGCATTGTCAAAGCCATTCCATCTTTGTTATTTCATCATACTGTATTTATCCAATTACACCATATTACCAAAAGCTTGTTCAAAGAGCCAGGTTTTTATTCTTTTTCAAAAGATCAGGAGGGAGGGGGCCGATCTAAAATCCCTGAGAAGGGAGTTCCACAGCCAAGGGGCCACCGCTGAGAAGGCCCTGTCTCTCGTCCCCACCAAGTGTGCCTGCGTGGAAGGTGGAGTCGAGAGCAGGGCCTTCCCAGATGATCTTAAATTCCTGGATGGTTCATAAGAAGAGATACATTTGGACAGGTAAGCTGGGCCGGAACAGTTTAGGGCTTTATAGGCCAAAGCCAGCACTTTGAATTGTGCTCGGTAGCAGACTGGCAGCCAGTGGAGCTGGTGCAACAGAGGAATTGTATGCTTCCTGAGTACTGCTCCTGTTAGCAACCTGGCTGCCACCCACTGGACAATTTAAAGCTTCAGAACAGTCTTCAAAGGCAGCCCCACGTAGAGTGTGTTGCAGTAGTCTATACGGGATGTAACCACAGCATGGACTACCATGGCCAAGTCAGGCTTCCCAAGGTAGAAAGTAGAAAGTCAAAGCATGCACTACATTAAGATGTAGTGTCTTGAAAAAACATAAGCAAAAACCAAAACTACCATAAAACACAATGAAAAACCATAAGCAAATCCAACTCGCAGGCTGCATCTACACCTGTTGGAATAAATGTGCACAAATACTTTGAAGGTATACTTATTCAGCACAGAATGGGAAACATTTGAAGTGATCACATATATTTAGTGTATGGATAAAATAAACTACAGTATGCAAAATAAATATACATTACAAGAGCCCATAAAGTGCTGTACATTTAAAAAAAAATAGTTTCAAAGCATTATGAAGGAAATACATGGAATACAGGATGAGCATGGAACAAAATGATGCAGTAGACTGATGACTAACAAAGACTGGTTGTGGTGCTAAAGAGACCAGTGCCAAATGAGAAGTATGAATTGATACCTTCATACTATCAAATTTTAATTGATGAAAGAAAATGTGTAAATGTGAGCAATGAATTGTAGAGACTGAATGTTACCATTAAGAAAGTGCATCACTTCTTACCAAGTATAGTGTATATTTTGGCTTCAGACTTTTTGGGAGAGTTGTAAAACAGTGGCATAGAGATTTCCACTGTCAATGATGTTTCAGGAGTTGTCTACACAGAAAAAGAAAGCTATTCCAGTGCTGTAGAAACACAGGTTATATTACTATTTTGATGCAGGAGCCCATGGTGGCACAATGGATTAAACCCTTGTGTCAACAGGACTGAAGACCAACAGGTCACAGGTTTGAATCTGGGAAGAGTGCGGATGAGTTCCCTCTGTCAGCTCTAGCTCCCCATGCGGGGACATGAGAGAAACCTCCCACAGGATAGTAAAACATCAAACATCTGGGCATCCTCTGGGCAACATCCTTGCAGATGGCAAATTATCTCACATCAGAAGCGACTTGCAGTTTCTCAAGTCACTCCTGACATGGAAAAAAAGCTTTTGATGCATGGATTTTGTTGGGGAATATGAGCAGTAAGATTCAAAAATAACCCTCAGTTAAGGTAATTCCACCAAAATATAGCAGAGTACCAGGAGTAACCTCTATAACCAACATAAACTTGTGTGTGGTGACAAGGGATAGCCTTCTAATCTTTAGGATGGTTTAGGATTGCGAAGTCAGAATTTGGGTTCAAAAATGTTTATTAACCCACTGCGTCACTGCAGCCTAATTTGCTGCACTGGCTTACATGAACATGATCTATATTAAGGCAACACTTAAGATGCTCATTTCGTGGCAATCTATTAATCTATATAAATAAAAATGTAATGTTTGTTTGTGGGATTAACATAACTCAGAAACCATTGGACGAATTGACACCAAATTTGGACACAAGACACAGATCAGCCCAACAAGTGACCATCACTCATAAAACACTGAAAAACACAGTGGAAGGGACTTAAAAAGTAAAAAAAAAACCCACATTACAACACATGTGCAAAACCACATATATACACACACACATATAAATATACATACACACATATATACATACACAAAACACATAAACACAGACAGGGCCACAGCAACGCATGGCAGGGGACAGCTAGTCTATATAAATAAAAATGTAATGTTTGTTTGTGGGATTAACATAACTCAAAAGCCACTGGACGAAATGACATCAAATTTGGATACAATACACCTATCAGGCCAACAAGTAACCATCACTCATAAAAACACTGAAAAACACAGCAGAAGAGACTTAAAAAGCCAAAAAATAAAAATACATTAGAACATGTGGGTAAAACCACATATATATATACACATACACACACACACATATATACACAAATATATACACACACATATACACACACAAAGCACATATACACAGACTGGGCCACAGCAACACGTGGCAGGGGACAGCTAGTCATATATACATTTCCTTAGATACTATGATGGCTCTATTATTAGCCCTCATATAATATACAAAATACATGCTCATTTGTGCTCTTTTCACTTCTCTCACAACATGGCCGTTCTAACCTGTATTAGGATATATCAGCAAATGGCTGCTGCCTTTTTCCTCTCCTTTTCAGATGAGATATTTGTGCTGAATTATTAGGGTGGTCTATATTACCAAATTACTAATAAACATTGCTTCTGTCTCGGTATAGCCTGAACTCGGTGAACCTAGCCAATAGTGACAAATGGAGGAAAAAGCTGCTGTGAAACATCCAATGAATGAATCTAACTAATCAAAGAACTCTGTAGGAAGTAGATGCCAGGATTAATGATCCAGGGGTCTCCCCATGCCATGGTTCTATTTCTTCCCATAAATGTCCTCAGATGAGATTATCTTTGTCATGAAAAGGAGAAAAGGAAGGTTATGCACTTTCATCTGACAGGTTAACTGCCGTCACTCCATTACTGGAAGAGACATTTTCATGTTCTGGGGTTTTTATTCTGAACATGAAAATTTAAAGTGCACAACACAAATTAATACACATTTTTGTTGCCAGTGGCAAGGATGATTGCTGCTCATACTAAAACAGCATAATCTATTCTGTAGCATCCTTTCCCCAAAGTTTCCACTACTGTTAATTATTGCTCAGCTGAGACAGTTATAAAAACATAAAGCAGGAAATGATAGCACGAAAGGCTTTCTAGTGTAATCCTGTCCAGTTTTACCAGGTTAGTACAGATTTGCTTGAATACCAAGCCTACAAATGGTTGTATAATTAGGCAGCATCTTTTATTTACTTTTATTAATATTGAGTATCACTTCCCTGCTTGTTTGCTCTTCCTCCCAGGAATGCAAAGCCCTGATTCTGCCTAGACTGTAGAACTGGGTATGATTCACTGAGTATAACTGGAGTTGGGTTGTTGTAGGTTTTTCCGGGCTATATGGCCATGTTCTGGAGGCCATGTTCTGGAGAAAAATTGCCTCCAGAACATGGCCATACAGCCCGGAAAAACCTACAACAACCCAGTGATTCCGGCCATGAAAGCCTTCGACAATAACTGGAGTTGTTTGTGTGTGTGATTTGAAAAACTCAAGTCACTTCCAGTGTAAGATAATTGGCTGTCTACAAGAATGTTGCACAAGGGATGCCTAGATGTTTTACCATCCTGTGGGAGGCTTCTCTCATGTACCCACATAAGAAGTTGGAGCTGACAGATGGGAGCTTCCCTTCTCCCTAGATTTGAACCACTGATTTTTCGGTCAGCAGTCCTGCTGACACAAGGATTTAACCCATTGCACCACTGGGGGCTCCTCTAACTGGAGTGGTATCTATGGTTTTTCTTGGTGAAATGACATATTAATAAAAGTAAATAAAAATAATGCCTAATTATACAGCCATTTGTAAGAATTAGGGGTGCTGCAATATATAAAGGAGATGAAAATTAATTAATACCTACACATTTATAAGTGAATCTGTTTAAAACTAAGTCAGGCGAATAGACTCGTTTTCGACAAGGCCTGTCAAACAATAATACATTATAACAGTTTAAGAATCTTCCACAAAGGTAAACGCAAGCTAAATATAGAATTTTTCTGTATGTGTAAAGTGAACATACA
The DNA here is from genome assembly GCF_037176765.1 of Anolis sagrei. Taxonomy (NCBI): domain Eukaryota; kingdom Metazoa; phylum Chordata; class Lepidosauria; order Squamata; family Anolidae; genus Anolis; species Anolis sagrei. The sequence continues at coordinate 264,935,200 of NC_090022.1, forward strand.
TATTAGGTTTGACATATTGAGTCACTTCTATTACTCTCTTAATAGACAATGCATTATAATCTCTCAGCACTGTCCAACAAGGGAGTTCCTCATGTTGAGACACATTTGATGCTGATACATCTGAACATCCCTGGTAAACTGACTGGGTACATGCTTTGAGTCATCCCAATCTGCAATCACTCATCATCGCAAACATCTAGCTGCATGGAGGGAGAGCTGGATCAGACTATTGCTTGTCCTTGCAATAATTGTGAAAGGTCACTTTCCTTCCCACTTTCTAGACAGGGGACTGAGTTAGAAAGAAAGTGCCTGTCCAATGCCACTCAGTTAAACCCACAAGCGAGAATGAAAATGTGTCCTGGTGCTCTCACTTCCAAACCTCTGAATATAATTGATATCAGAGCTTGGGAAAATTACTTTCTTCCAGGGGAAACTGCAACTCCTAGAATATCCCCAGCCACCACAGTCACTGGATGTGCTGACTGGGATATTTGGTGAACTATGGTCCCAAAAATAAACTTTTTCAAACTATTTAATGTGTGTGTGTGCATATGCCTTCAAGTCACCTGTTGACTTATGTCAACTCCATGAATTTTGTGGGGGTTTCTTAGGGAAGAAATACTCAGAATTGGTTTTGCCATTATCTTCTTCTGAAATATATCCTACTGCACCTGATGTTCATTAGTGGTCTCTCACATCCAAGTATTAATCAGGACTGGCCCTGCTTATCTTGTCAGAATAGTTATAGTTATTTCATATGTATGTTTTTCAATGTGTTTGCATTAGTATTATAATGTATTAGTTTTGCTTCTTAAAGATGGATTCAGTCATGTTCATTTATTGTTCGGCTCACATATGTTATTGTTACAAAGTTACAGGCCAGACAGTGAAACTGTGATAACACAACATTCCTTTGCCCTGAGAAAAACTAGGGAGTGTACAAGCCAAGAACATAGATAACACGGAAGGGCGGATCTCTTGTTTGCTGTGTCTTCTTGCTATGCTTTTGTTCGTTGCCATCTTTAGTTCCATCATGTAGTCCTTTGTATATAGACGCTTTAAGTAAAGCTACCTTGAAAGAAGAATGCTGCCTGAGTTTGTTTATTTTGAAACCACACGCTTGCTGTGCCGAGACTGGAGAGTCTGACTGCTGACATCTTCCAAAATCAGGTGCAATCTGCATACATTGGAGTATTTTTCAGGCTCTTAATTACATATTTATTTTAATTGTGCAAGTATGTTCTTGTGATAGGCACTGATAGTCTTGGGACTGTCACCTTGAGTCTTGCAAAGTGAATATGAAATACAAATAATCATGCCTCCCAATGTTTACATGAGGATTTGTTGTTGCTTTTTGTAGACGTACTGTGAAAAGCCATGACTGGCTGTGACTTGCACTTGAGAAAAATAAGAAATATAACAATACAATCATAAAATGCAAAAAATATATATTCTTATTACAATAAAATAGCACAAGCTGTTCAGTCAGATTTATGAACCTTCCAGATGTTGATAAACTCAAAACATAAAAATGCACTTTTTGGATTGCAGTAGTCCCAATCCTTGAACCATACTGACCAAAGTAACATTTCCAAGTTCTGTATGAACTTTATGCCTGTCATCCCTCACTATTGACTATCCTGTCAGGAACCCATACAAACTGGAATCCATCAACTTCTGGAAAGCCATAGGTTCTCTGTTTCTGAGTCAGACCAAAGTAGATTATTTATGTGGCAAAATTTTGGAATGTGTGAAGTAGCCTTCAGTATAGACTAGTTTGGGGGATCTGGTTCAGTGATATGCATTGCTATCCTATGAAGCTTTATTCCGAATGAAGGGCCATTATGATCAAGCATCTTTAGGACTGTCATCTGGATTATTACTAGCCACGAACACTCAAACTGTTCAAGGCAGATGCTATTAGTCTCAGTACCTCTTTTGTAAAATATACAATGCAGCCAACGAGATGCTCTTTACAATGCTCTCTACTGTGAATATGAATGCATACGAGGTAAATGTTATAAGATACTTTACATAGTAGAAATCTTTCTAGAAATCCTGACAAATGTGATTTACTCACATTGTTCTCCTTCACCACATTCCAGCATTAACAGCACCCATTTTCTATGAATGGTGGAAGCAAAGCTTTTCTGGGTATCCTGGATTGACTTGGTCCCACACATTTCCAGGACGTGGTGGTAGGCAAGCATCTATTGCCATGGAAACAAATGTTATGTACATACAGGTTTCATAAGACCATGGAGCTTCAGTCAGAACCAGGACAACATTTTTCATTAAGCCCTAGAGAACATGATGGATATTTTGGTGGGCAATAATTAAATGAAAGCATCTTTCAGGTACTTTACCATTTTTCCATTAGCGAAAGGAGTCATACCTTTTGGCTTGGCATTTTTCCCCCATTCCAACCTAAGAGCCCATTTCCACGTAAAGCCTTAAAACATATGCTGGTTGTTTTTTTAAGCTGTTGTAGACTCTACTTTATTGCATGCCTAGATCATAAACCTGTCTCACTTAAAGCTATATAAAAGGGCTGTAAAATTAACATGCTTGTAAACAGCTTTTCCTGCACTTTGAGAAGAAGCAGCAAGAGATTTGCAGAGATCACCTAAATGTGAAGTGAATTATGCACGTTTTCAAATAGAAGGACAAATGTGTGCTATGTCAACACATACATACCTCATGCTGACATGGCTCCACTTATTTTAATAACAGTTCTATATCTATACCTACTCACATACAAGTTCCACTACATTTAGTGAACTTTACTCCCAGGTAAATGCGTATGGCATTGCAGGCTGGAACTAGAAAGGGCAGAATTTTAGTCATGAATTCACTTAATTTACAGTACCAGTTGATGATAATATTGTTGTGGAATGAAAATCACGCATAGTTCACATCTTTACCAATCCACACACTGTCTTGCAAGAGAAAAGATATGCCACGCAGATTATCAGTAAAGAAAAAGGTGCTTACTCTTTGTTATGTAAAGCAACATATATACAGTCACGTGAACAGATGCATTGACTCACACAATGTCCTTTTAGAGAGATTCAGATGGTATTTAGGTGCCCATGTGAAGGATCTTCTTCCAGCAGCTTAGAAGCAGAAAATAATAATGGTCTTGGTAAGCTCCTGCACAGAAAACCTAAACATGTAATTGTTGCCAAAACTCCCAGGCTCAGCTAGCTTCTGGGCATGGCCCAACCAATCAGTTTCGTGCTTTGCGTTTTTCAGCAAACACACTCACCAACTCATTTTTACATGCTCCAACAAATACTACTGTACATGTTCTTGGATCAAACTTTGTAGGACTGCAGCTGGTGCATTCGTTTTTATCTATATCTGTCACTCCACAAGGTTAGCTATTATAAAACCCATCCACAAATTCTTGATACATTGTGGCATCAAACTAAACAGTGTTAGATTTCAATTAGACTAACACTTGAATCTTAAAAGATGTAAGTCATTTGGTTGGTTGCATGCTGCAAGTAGCTTCCTATGTGAGAGAATCAGCTGTCTACAAAGATGTTGCCCAGGGGATGCCCAGATGAGTTACAATCCTGCGGGAAGGTTTTTGTCATCCCCCCCCCCCCCCCCCGGGCACACAAAAGGCTGAGCGACTTTGAAGGCTCTGAACAGATTGCGCTCTGGCACCATGAGATAAAGAGCTAACTTTAAGAAATGGGGCTACAAAGTGGAGTGCACAACATGCAAGAGCAGAGAAGAGCAAACCACAGACCCCTTACTACAATGCAGCCTGAGCCCTGCCACACGGCACAATGGAGAACCTTCTTATAGCAACACCAGAGGCACTTCAAGTGGCCAGCTTCTGGTCAAAGGACATTTAGTATAATGTTTTTAACTTTGTATTTTTAAATACATTATAACTGTACCTTCAATTTGCTTCTGACACAATGAATAAAATAACAGATGTACATAGCAGTAAAACTGACGGATGTCAATGATATTTACTTACAAATGCAATCTGACTCTATCTCAAATTTAGCCCAACAACTGTGAATTAACTGGTTTATAAGATGAATTGTTCAGATTTTAGATAAAAAGAAAGAAAGAAATGTGAATGTCCAAAATACATCCACTACACTATCTCAATAAGGCAAGTAAACCATATTATTCTCATACTGATTATTTGAGGGGGAAATTGTTTCTTGTTCAATGTATACATTAGACTTGTGCGGAATATGATGCCAATGTACCTTCAAATAATTCATGCTAGGTTGTTATACATGTATTTAAAAACATGCCATCTACAAACATTGTTGTCACAGACTGGTTGGCTGTAGCTCCTTACTGAACGGATCTGTGCCTTATATGAAAAGGCCTAGAAGATACTGAAAGAACTGTGGTGTGCCTAAGGTCAAGCCCTGTGCTTTCATAACCAAGACAACAACTAACCTAGGATTTCCCTGCTCACCATCTTAGCCAGTTCTTCAATAACTAAACCTGCCATCACAGCATATTTCCCCAAGACTAAACCTGTGTAATGTTTTTTTTAATGTAATAAAAGTGCTTTGTATAAGAAATATACTCAGTAGTATGATTCGGCAAAGAGGGAAAGGGTCTTTTATTGGGGGTGGATACATTGTAAGTCAGATAAAAGACAAGTTAGAAATAAAAGCTTGGAACACATAATAACATTACTGTGATACTGATTAAAAGACAAAGAGCAGGCTGGAAAGGTGGTATCTATAGAAAGTGATTCCAAATGGGGAGTACTAAAGTAAGGGCTCTCCATTAGATACTTTGAAAATATTACAATGCTCAGGGCTGAGGATCAAATAGACACTGCAAAGAATCCACCTGAGGCCCCAAGCAGCAACCAGAATGACACTAGACATACACACACAAGACTGTGTGCCTCTGCAGAGTTTAGAAGGGAATGCAAAACTCAGAAGTATAACAAAATTTGCCTACATGTATTCCCCAGACCAAGGGTGTGATACAACATGTTCAATTAAGTCATTGAATAAACATTCAGTTCACTGTTCAGGGAGAGATGGGTTTCTAGTTTAACAAATAGCATAATAAAATTTTCAAGAGCCATCATTTCCTAGGCCAGTGGAGCTCTAGAGTGTCATTTCTGCTCGAAGCAGAGGGAGCTCTCAGGATTTATTTTCAAAATGGCCGCATATGTTTCAGCATCCGCACTGTAGCCGGTCATATGTGGTGCCTAATTATGTTTACCTCGTGAATGAATGTTGCAGCATGAAAAAGGGACCCCTCCTTAGCCTCTCTGTGTAACCTTGGAGGGGGGTCGCTTTAAAAGCATGCTGGGTGGAAACTGGCAAAGTTGTCCAAAGGCCTTCTTCTTCTCCAGGTCATCAAAGTGCTTGCATTCCCATTCTGGATCTCTGGTCATTGCCTTTGTTTGTATATCTGTTTTAAATGAAGAAAGCTTCTGTAATCATATGTGTTTGGGAGCAAACAAGGGCTCTTCTGTGAAAGGCTCTGGGCTGTGTCTAAAAGATGTATAATTGATATGCAAACAAAACCATCTGAGTGCTGTCCTATGGCAAGAGGAGGGATCATTTTCTGTCTTCATTTTGGACTCCTCCCCTGTCCTTTCCTCCAACAAAAATCTGCAAGGAAGAGGATAGGATGCTTTCTCTGCCAGGAGATCAACAACAGGAGCAGTGTTGAGGAAAAGATTTGGTTTTCCCCTCCTCAAATGCCCATGAATGTCATTTTACCCTTTCTACAACCATTTGCTAACAGAAAAACCCTAAGCCAGCCCTGTTGTACGACCTCCTCAAGCTTTTGTTTTATTAACAACCTTCTTTGGCTTTCCATACTTAGAAATCCAGCTTCTCCCCTCCCTCCTTCAATTTTGGAATTTATAGTCTTTGTAATGGCCAAGAAAATATACTAATAGTGTCTACTTTTCCTCTGGGAAATCTGCAGTAAGACCTTCTTTCCATTTCTGCAAAAAGAGCTGGGTTTATCTAAAACTAGTAGTGAGACAAGTTGTGCTTTTATTTTCCAGCCAAGGTTTTTATATTCAGCACAAAGGACTCCAGAGTTTCACCCACTTTCTCTGTGCAGATATTTCTTTCACAGATCAGCCACCTTTTCCAGCTTCATTGAGTTCTGGCTGCTACTTTTTCCATGATCTCCTTCTTTCTTAGAGTGTAAAGCAGGCATGGGCAAACTTGGGCCCTCCAGGTATTTTGGACTTCAGCTCCCATAATTCCTAACAACCTCATGCCCCGTTCTCTCTTTTTTGGGGTTTTATCCCTGGACTGTGCAACTCTTGTGTCATCAAGTTTCCAGACCTCAATGAGGAGCAAGACTAGATATAGGATTAGGCTGAGGGCTTCCCCACTACCACCACCACCACCACCACCACATTCCTATGCATATTTTCCCAGAAAGAGCTTTGTCCTTACTTTTCCTCCTTGCCATCGTCTCCTCCCCCTTTGATGATGTAGCAATGGAATTCAGTGAAGGAACTTCCTCTTTAGGTTTTATTGCCCTGGGCTGGCCATGTGGCCATTTGCCATTTTCCAGTCTCTTCTGCTTTTTCTTCCTTCCAGTAAGGACGCATTTTGCCTCTTTCTGGGCAAAATGTAGCTGCATGGACCTTTTTTGACTTTTTACATTTTACCTTTCTTAGAAGATGGGATTTAGTAAGCTAGTTAGCTCCAAGACCTTTTCTATCAAGAATGTATTTCTTTTATTTCAGGTTTTTCTTTTGAACCTAAAGTTCTGACTCTGCACCTAAACCTAAAGATTGATCTCAGGAGGCAACACCCTGCTACTACACTTGTAATGTGCCCCTCCCATCCCCTTTAGTGCCCCCCCCCACTAGTGCTTTGACCCCTCCTATCAGTCTTCCCCCTCTCAGTTCCATACTTGTTATATTAACCTGTGCTTTTAAACTGTGGTTTTAAACTGTTTTCTAATCTGTTTTGTAATAACTGCTTCACTGGAGAGCTGTGTTTCTTCTTCCAGGGTGCTCATGCTCAAAGTTTGCATTGTATTGTACTGACTCTGTGACATCCTAGGGAGTAAAAGCTTATCCTAGCTCACCACATATAAATTTCTGCTGGTTATGAAGTTTACCTCTGGTACTCTACAATATGTATGGTGGAAACAGCATAACTGAGGATTATTTTGAGCCTAACAGTTCAGATTTCCCAACACTTTCCCCTTGCAGCCACTTAAGTGGCTGAGCGGGAAAGGGAAAGGGCCTGAGGCTGTTAGGAATTGTGGGAGTTGAAGTCCAAAACAGCTGGAGGGAGGGCGGGCCAAAGTTTGCCTATGCCTGGTGCACACAGATTGAAACGTTTATTTGGCTGAAGTATTCAAAAGTTAGGAAATAATACAAAGATCAGGTAAATGTATTGTTGAAGGCTTTCACGGCCAGAATCACTGGGTTGTTGTGAGTTTTCCAGGCTGTATGACTATGTTCCAGAAGCATTCTCTCCTGACGATTGGCCTGCATCAATGGCAGGCATCCTCAGAGGTTGAAACATCAGGAGATAATGTATTGTCGAAAGACATGGTCGAATCACTGGTTTGTTGTGTGTTTTTCGGGCTGTATGGCCATGTTTAAGAAACATTCTCTCCTGACCTTTCACCTGCGTCTATGGCAGGAATCCTCAGAGGTTGTGAGACCTCACAACCTCTGAGGATGCCTGCCATAGATGCAGGTGAAACATCAGGAGAGAATGTATTGTCGAAGGCTTTCATGGCCAGAATCACTGGGTTGTGTGTTTCCAGGCTGTATGGCCATGTTCCAGAAGCATTCTCTCCTGACGTTTCACCTGCATCTATAGCAGGAATCCTCACAACCTCTGAGGATGCCTGCCATAGTTGCAGGAGAAACGTCAGGAGAGAATGCTTCTGGAACATGGCCATATAGCCTGGAAAACACACAACAATCAAGTAAATCACCTATTTTCAAAGGAAATCTCTCTCTTTCTCTTTCTCTCTCTCTCTCTCTTTCTCGGCGCCACACCACCAGCCATTCCCATCATCATGTATTGAAAATGATTTTATTTCTCCATTTACATTAACTCGATATAAACTTGTCGTGGGGGAAAGTCAAACCATATGCTTTATATCAGTCGCCTCAAACATTTATTTATTAAGAAACCCAAAAATGCCATAATAAATAAGCACAGACAGTTAAGGTTTTTTTTTCTCCTTTTCTTCTTCTTTTTTTTGTTTTTAAACATATCACAAATCGACCAGTATGTAACAAGAATGCTTTATCTACACAAAACATCCTATTTTCACAGTTCGTTCATTCATTCTTCGAAATAGCTTCTGTTCTCTGGGATTGGACCAGAACATGCAGAAAAGGGGGGAAAAATAGCTGATTGATTTTTTTTCTTTCTTATCTGTACAAAGTCTTTTTTTGTGATGTTTTGGGGGGTGGGTTGCCTTGAGTCCGTGTCCTGCCAGGAGGAGATTGGAGGGGAGAACAACCGAAATCGACCACAATTGGCCATGGATTTGTTCCTAGAAATTAAAAACGCCCAGGAAAATAGGGGATTGCTTGAGAGGAGGGGGAGAGATTTCCATAAACAAAGCCGTTTGGGCCAATCCTGCCCTTCCCCGCCGCTGAAAAACGCCTTTTGTCAAAAGGGGCTCCGTCTCCGTCTCCTTCCCTCAGAGCCACCCCGAGGCCGAGCTCGCCCTGAAAGAAAAACCTGCCATCAAAACTTGGGCCTTCCTTGGTGTACATATATATATTATATTATATTATTATGTGTATATATAGACTATCTCTATATCTATAGTCGTGGGTTCCTTGTTGTGCTTCCTCTTTAAAAATAAAAGCCCAACAGACGGCTGGATCATTCATTCATTCATGGGTGGAATCAGGAGCGGAGGAGGGAAAGGAAACCGACAGGGAGGAGGGCTGTTGCCAGGCCAGGGAGCTCTTCAAACCTTAGTTAAGACACGCGTTGGCTGCACAACAGGTTGGGGAGGGGGTGGATATGTGTGGTTTTGTGTTTGTGTATATGTGTATTTGTGTGTGTTTTCTCTGCCCACAAATCAGTCCATTGGTTTCAGATCCTGAGTCGACTCCCTGGTGGGGTGCATTTTTGTTTTCCCTTCCTTTTACCTTTTTATTAAAATACGGGGGAGGGGATCTGAGGTGAAGAAAAGGGTGGGGGGAAAGGGAAGGGAAGGGAAGGAGGAAGGAGGGAGGGAAGAGGGAGGGAGGGGAGAGAAGGAAGGAAGGAAGGAGAGAGGAAGAAAGGAGGAAAGAAAGAAAGGAAAAGGTAGGGAGGAAGGAAGGAGAGAGGGAAGGAAGGAAGGAAGGAAGGAAGGAAGGAAGGAAGGAAAAAGAGAGGGAAGGAAAGAGAAAGGGAGGGAGGGAAGGAAGGAGAGAGGGAAGAAGAGAGGGAGGGAGGGAGGGAGGGAGGGAAGGAAGGAAGGAAGGAGAGAGAAATAAAGGAGGAAAGGTAGGAAAGAAAGAAAGAGAAAGGGAAGGGAGGAAGGAAGGAAGGAAGGAAGGAAGGAAAGAGAGAGGGAAGGAAGGAAGGAGCGAGGTAAGAAAAGGGGGAGAGGAGGGAAGGAGGGAAGGAGAGAGGAAGGAAGGAGGAAAGGTAGGAAAGAAAGAAAGAAAAAAAAGAAGGAAGGAAGGAAGGAAGGAAGGAAGGAGAGAGGGAAGGCAGCAACCGAGGCGCCATCTATCCTGACCATTTAATGCAGATTATGGGTGCATCTACACCAGTGGTTCTCAACCTGTGGGTCCCCAGATGTTTTTGGCCTTCAACTCCCAGAAATCCTAACAGCTGGTAAACTGGCTGGGATTTCTGGGAGTTGTAGGCCAAAAAAATCTGGGGACCCCAGGTTGAGAAGCACTGCTCTACACAGTTCTACACTGTAGCATTAATGCACCTTTGAGACCATCTTCACCGCCATAGCTGCATACTACGGAATCTTAGGAGTTTTAGGCCCCTTCCACACGGCTGAATAAAATCTCACATTATCTGCTTTGAACTGGGATATATGACTGTGTGGACTCAGATATTCCAGTTCAAAGCAGATATTTGTGGGCTATATGGCTGTGTGGAAGGGCCCTATGTTTGACGAGGCAGAGAAGGCTAAGGACTTTGTCAAACTACAGCTATTATTCCATTGAACTGAGTCATGGCAGTTAAAAGTGCATTCACTCTACAGTGTAGACCAGGCCTGGGCAAACTTGGGCCCTCCTAGTGTTTTGGACTTCAACTCCTGGTAGGCTGTTAGTATTTGGTGCAGTTTGGCTGCACTGTAACTGCCATGGCAGAATGCCCTTCCATACAGCCCTATATTCCAGACTATCAAGGCAGAAAATCCCACATTATCTGAGTGTGGACTCAAATAACCCAGTTCAAACCACATATTGTGGGATTTTCTGCCTTGATATTCTGGGATATAGGGCTGTGCGGAAGGGCCCTAAGAATGTAGGCGGACTGCACGGAAGGCAGTGCAGACTCATACAACCCAGGCCCATTCTACACCTCGGTATGATCCAGTTTCTGAATCCAGATTATCTGCTTCGGGTGGGAGGACAGGGAGGGCAGTGTGGGTAGGCTCCTCTGATGCAGTTCAAAGAGGATAATGCAGATTCAGAAACAGGGTTATAGGGCAGTGTAGGTTCATGTAATCCAACTCAAACTGCAAGGTAGGACTCTGCCAGGCAGGGGCCAACTTCAGCCCGACCTCTGGGTGTTTTGGACTCCAAGTCCCACCATTCCTAACAGCCTAACAGCCTCAGGCCCCTTCCTTTTCCCCCTCAGCCGCTTAAGCGGCTGAGGGGGAAAAGGAAAGGGCCTGAGGCTGTTAGGCTGTTAGGAATGGCGGGAGTAGGAAACCAAAACCTCCAGAGAGCGGGCTGAATTTGTCCCTTGTCCGGCCCAGACTGCAGGAGAAGGAGAGCGGTGCCTATCGCGCGATGGCCCCAGGGCAGTGCGGACGGACGGGCGGGCGGGGTGCTTTAGGTGAAGCTCATGGAGACCGTGTGCTCGAGGGCCTTGCGGCGGAGGGAGGCGATGCTGGTGCCCCGCCAGACGTCGCTGCTGTCCGGGGAGCTGCAGAGCTGCGGGGAGCCGGCCACGTTGCTGGGGCCCTGCAGGGCGGCCGGGACCATGCCGGGGAAGGCGGGCTGGTAGAGGTGCGACTGGAGGCCGGCGCCGTTGGAGCCGCCGAGGCTGTTGGAGAGGCCCATGGGGCTGGGCGGGGGCCCTCCGGCCAGGCTGCACTGCGACAGCGACTGGGCCATGGCCTGCTGCCGGCCCAGCGCCGGGGGAAGCGGCAGCTGCGACACGCCCGGCATGGCAGCCGCCGCCCAGCGCCCGTCGTTGGCGTGGAAGGAGCACAGGCTGTCGCCCATGGCGGCCGCGGCGGCAGCGGCGGCGGAGGGGAACTGGGGCAGGCCCGGCGTGGGGAGCAGCGTGCCCGGAGCCCGGAACACGTTCGTCGTCTTCTTGCGCTTCTTCCACTTGGCGCGCCGGTTCTGGAACCACACCTGCACCCGGGAGACAGAAGAAGAGGAGGAGGAAGAATGGCGGAAAGGAAGGGCCTTCTCCCTCGGAAGCCCCCCTCAGAACAGTCACAGCACTTCGAACCCCTCGCAGGTTTCAAGTCACCATAGAATTGTATACATACAGTTACATAGGCCATCCCAAACCCTCCATCTTCAGCCTTAAAGGCCTGGAGCTGGAGCTGACAGAGGGAGCTCAACCCGCTCTACCCGGATTCCAACCGCTGACCTGTCAAACCCTTCATCTTCAGCCTTAAAGGCTCTTGAGGCGAGCTACCAGGTCTTCTGGTGTGAGAGAATTTGCCGTCTACAAGGACGTTGCCCAGGGGACGCTCGGATGTTTTTACTACTTTACTATCCTTGTTGGGGGCTTCTCTCATATCCCGGCATGGGGAGCTGGAGCTGACAGAGGGAGCCTCACCCGCTCTACCCGGATTCCAACCGCTGACCTGTCAAACCCTTCATCTTCAGCCTTGAAGGCCCTTGAGGCGCGATACCAGTGATTCTGGTGTGAGAGAGTTGGCCGTCTACAAGGACGTTGCCCAGGGGAAGCCCGGATGTTTTTGATGCTTTACTATCCTTGTGGGAGGCTTCTCTCATGTCCCGACATAGGGAGCTGGAGCTGACAGATGGAGCTCAACCCGCTCTACCCGGATTCCAACCGCTGACCTGTCAAACCCTTCATCTTCAGCCTTGAAGGCCCTTGAGGCGCGATACCAGTGATTCTGGTGTGAGAGAGTTGGCCGTCTACAAGGACGTTACCCAGGGGACGCCCGGATGTTTTTGATGCTTTACTATCCTTGTGGGAGGCTTCTCTCATGTCCCCGCATGGAGAGCTGGAGCTGACACAGGAAGCGCAACCCACTTTCTCTGAATTCCAACCGCTGACCTGTCTGTCAGCAGTCTTGCCAGCACGAGGGTTTAACCCATTGCGCCGCTCCACCACGAAAGAAAGGGCCTTGAGTTGTCCAAGGCTTTCATGGTTGGAATCACTGGGTGAAACCCTTGTGCCGGCAGGACTGCTGAGGGAAAGGTCTGCGGTTGGAGTCCAGGGAGCTCAAATCCAGGGAGCGGGGTGAGCTCTCGTCTGTCAGCTCCAGCTTTCCATGTGGGGACATGAGAGAAGCCTCCCACAGGATGGCAAAGCATCCAGGCGTCCCCTGCAGATGGCCAATTCTTTCAAACCAGAAAGCACTTGCAGTTTCTCAAGTCATTCCTGACACTAAAAAAAGGGCTTGCTGTGAGTTTTCCAGGCTATGTGGCCAGCCATGTTCCAGAAACATTCGTCTAACCTCCTCTAGATTTTTTAAACGAATGTTTGTTTAATTCTTGAATTGTTTAAGGCATTGAATTTTACCTCTACTGTTAGCCGCCTTGAGTTCCCTTCGGGTAGAGAAAGGCCGGACATAAATATAGTAAATAAATAAATAAATAAAATTCTCTCCTTTCACCCACATCTATAGCAGGCGTCCTCAGCTTTTGAGGTCCTCTGTGAGGTCCACATCTGTGGCAGTCAACCTCTGAGGATGCCTGCCATAAACTTGGGCAAAACATCAGGAGAAAATCCTTTTGGAAAGTGGCCATACAGCCAGGAAAACTCACAGCATCCCAGAAAGGGCCTTCTTCTACAGAAAACCCTTAGAAGGCTACACAGACACAGCCCAAACCCTGCAAACTTTGCCTTAAAACCCCTTCAGAGGCTTCAATTCACCTCAGAAATACACAGCTACACATGCCTTTGCCTTAAAACTCACAGAGGTGAACCACCAACACAGGATAAGGGCCTCCTCCCATAGAAATCTATTTGGGGGGGGGCTTCTTTTTCCCCTGAGAATATATTCACAGGCCCTAAAGCAGCATTGTAGCCCAAATCCTGCATCTTTGGCCTTAAAGGCCCTTGAGGACCTTTCCAGACAAGCCCTATATCCCATGATCTGGTCCCAAGTTTTCTGTTTATCCCAGATTATCTGGCAATGTGCACTCATAATCCAGTTTAAAGCAGAAAACCTAGGATCAGATCCTAGAATATAGGACTGGTCTGGAAGGGCCCTAAGGTGAAGGATGACAGAAAGGAACCTTCTCCCACAGAAATCCCTTCAAATGCTTAGTTTCCTTCAAAAATACCTTTGACTTAGTACAGAGGTGAACCACCACCACCACCACATAAAAGGGCCTCCTCCCATAGAAACCTATTTGAGGGACCTTTTCCCCCACTCATAAGGCCCTGAGGTGAACCACCACCAGGACACCAAAATGTACTGTGGCAAGCTTTCCTTTGTTCAGGACTCCCTGAGGTGAGCCTTCTCCCAAAGAAACCCTTTCCAGGGCTTCTTTTCACCTTAAAACATACACAGCTGCCGTATACAAATCTATACATCCTTGCAAAACTGTTGTAGCAAAGCTCGCCATTTGAATTCTTTGGAGCTAAAAGAGCTAAGTGATCAACTGATGGCCTGTTCAGAGTGTCCAAGGATACACACCTATCCTCTACAAGCCTTTGAAGGCTTTCTAACAAGTGTTTTGTAGGAATTCAGCCTTCCCAGATCCAAAACAGTAGCTCAGATTAGCTCCATAACATGTTTGTTTACAAGTGTTTTTAATGGTGTCTCACTAACAGGTATTTATATTGGTTTTACAGGAATGTATAGGAAAATTGTCATCATATACTGTTATTGCTTCCAGGTTTTTTTTAATTTTTTAAATTTTGTAACAAGATTCCTTTGTGGAGTAAAGAGTAAACCCTAAGTAAAGGATTAAAGTTTCCTCATAGCTTAGTGCAATGATATGAAACACAAAAATATGTCCAAAACCACTACATGGAAATGCACATCAAAGCCCGTACTTAAAAGCAAAACTAAATAAGGACTGCATTGACAAAAACAATAAATTCCTGAAAGAACCCTGTGTATGTAGTGCAACACTTTGTTTGTGTGTGTGTGTTTTTAATTCAGCATCCCAAATACATAAAATAAGTAACAGTATTGGGGGGGGGGGGTGTTTTCATCACAAGCCTGTGATACTGGTTGTAATTAAGTAGTATTTGTTATTTCTGTGACGTTTTGAATCTGTGGTATTTTTAAGCATCCTGGTCTCTTTTTTCAGCTCATGAGGACAGTCTAATGCAGGGGTCCTCAAACTAAGGCCCAGGGGCCAGATACGGCCCTCCAAGGTCATTTACCTGACCCTCAGTCAGGGTCAACCTAAGTCTGAAACGACTTGAAAGCACACAACAACAACAACAAATCAACAATCTGATCTCATCAGCCAAAAGCAGGCTCACACTTCCCGTTGAAATACTAAGTTTATATTTGTTAAAATGGTTATTCATTTTAATTATTGCATTGTTTTTAAGTGTTTTTGCACTGCAAATAAGATATGTGCAGTGAGCATAGGAATTCATTCATGTCTTTTTCAAATTATAATCTGGCCCTCCAACAGTTTGAGGTACTGTGATCTGGCCCTCTGTTTAAAAAGTTTGAGGACCCCTGGTTCTATTGGGTCTAATTCACTCAAGCTGAATTAATTAATTCTGCTTTCATTTTAGATTTTGGGGGAAGACAAAAGCCTCCTTTGAAAATAAGGAGCATCTGCCCACTTTCAAATCAGATGCCACAGGGTTTAGGAAGCTATGCTGTATGTATTTGTGTATGAGGCACACATACAAAAGGAAAAAAGCACACCTTCATAAAGTACTTGTGACTTCAGTCTACGTTTATGAGAGCCCCTGAAATTGTGATTGTAATTATTTTCACCAAAATCACTGTCTGTCACTTCAAAGTAAGCATATTCCTATTCAAATATACACATGCATTTATTTCTTGAAGCCATTGCAGAAGTTCTACTGCTTTCATTTGGGTTGTGCCTTATCAAATGAATCCCTAAGCCAGGTGAACTCTTGCATCAGGGTCAATTTATCTTGCAAGAATTCCGGAGGAACCAATTTGTGGCTGGAATTGTAAGAAAGCTCCTTCCTAGCTTATCATTTGAATTCTTTGAAGCTAAAAGGTGACTAAATGATCAACTGATGACATGAAGGAGAGCCAAGACATACAGTGAAGTAGGCACATAGATACACTAGACCAGGCATGAGCAAACTTCAGCCCTCCAGCTATTTTGGACTTCAACTCCCACAATTCCTAACAGCCGGTAGGCTGTTCGGAATTGTGGGAGTTGAAATCCAAACACCTGGAGGGTCAGTGTTTACCCATGCCTGCACTAGACTATGTCCAGTATGTGAAATATTTATTTTCAAGACAAGCCAAAGACTTGTGTAATTCAATTGATTGTATCTGTGTGATTCGTATGATATGTCTATTTTGACTGTACATCTCGCTTAAGCCCCATACATTTCAAGTGTTCAAAGAATGTGTTCATTGTTCCTCAATGCAATAATGATATACACAATTTGCTGGTGTGTTCATGCCAGTACCAGTGCCCATATGTATATTTGCTTTTTTATGTATATGCATCTATAGACAAAGGGTAGCTAGTTGTGCATAGGCCATTTCCTGGCATGTTCCATGTCTTCATTCCCAATCACAGACTAGATTGGAAGATGCATGCCCATCCACAAATTGCATCCATATTCCATCTGTGCTGGCCATGTGTTGGGTACTATTGCATAGTTCTCAATCCCAAGACTAGGAATACACATACAGTGCTGTTGCTGCTGAAATCCATCACCCAGCCAAAAGATTAATGTACCTTAGTATGCTGTTGCCTACATGCATCCTAGAACAGAAAGGGAAAAACACAAGTACAGAAGTTTTCTTCTGCACATTGATATCCTGTCCCATCAAAATATATCTCAAAATGCATTTCCAATTGGGACTTTGAGTACATATTTGTTTGTTTGTTTATTGTATCCATACCCCACTCTTTGGCCAAAAAGGCTCTTAGTGCAGCATACACATTGTTAATTTGACTGGTTTTTACTTTTTTTACGGACAATAACTCACTCCTAATCTCCAGAGCCTTTCAACCAATGGGTCTGCTACTACCTGATGCATGTTATGCAGAAATCGAGGGAATGTGCTATATCTACATGTCTCGTCTCCTAGCAAAAGAATTTATGTTTTTCTCACTTGAAGATCAGAGGGATGTTTACATTATACATGTAAATAAGACCCAAAGGATAGTTCCTGCACTCAGAGAGGAATTAATGCAAATACAAACAAAGCTGGATTAATTGAAGACAGTGTCCACATGCATAATGCTATGTAACCCAATTCTCAGCTGCTTTAACTATTTATGGGAGGGAGCCTCCGAGGCACAATGGGTTAAACTCTTGTACCGGCAGGACTGAAGGCCGACAGGTCACAGGTTCAAATGTGGGGAGAGCAGGGATGAGCTCCCTCTGTCAGCTCCAGCTCCCCATGCGGGGACATAAGAAAAGCCTCCCACAAGGATGGTAAAACATTAAAAACATTCCCCTGGGCAACGTCCTTGCAGACGGCCAATTCTCTCACACCAGAAGCGACTTGCTGTTTCTCCTGACACACACATACACAAAAAAAAACTCCATTTATCAAGAATCTATACTCCACAGTCAAACTAATCCCGAGGTTGGTTTGGAAACAAGCATCTGGACAGCATCCAAGCGTTATTATCCCCCAACTCCAGTTTCCTAGAGACTCCAACAGAGTCCTGGATAAGGAAAGGGGCCCTTTAATGTATTTTATTTAAGGTCCCACATTATTCAGCTCAAAGGAAAGAAAGTCATAATTTGCTCATAGTAGATGCTCTCCGATTTCCATTTCCTTTAGAGGAAACGAACTCTGGGTGAAATGGAGCTGGGGAATTGAATATTTTAGATGTAAATGTAAAATGAGAAGGCGTTTGCTTTCCCTGGCATTTTTGTTTGTATTTTGCGGCAAGGCTGGGGTTAAGCCCAAACGCCTCGTTAAGGAGATGTGACAAGAATCTTACATTAAATCATTACCTCAAGTGAGCTGCCACTGCAATAATCGTGAAGCATTTTGGTTTAGGTTTCATTTTGATGCCTTAGTTAATCAACCGCGCTTTCATCAGCTTCAGCTTCTGTTGTACTCATCTCTGCCAGCCGCTTTTCATTTTCCATTGAGCCATTAAACTCAAGCATTAAAAAAAATCAGGCTGGCCTCCCCTAAGTGTCTTTGCTTGCTTAAATAGGCTATGGAAATTAAGCAAGCAGTTCCATGCAAAAGCAAAAGGAAGGGGACCGCAGTTCTAAACAACGCTTAAGTAAGCTCTTGCTGAGTTAATTTGGGGCTCACTTCAGTCCTAGTTTTGGAAAAACTCAGACTCAATGTACTGTATTGTGGAAAGCGTTCATGACCGAAATCACTTGGTTGTTGTGAGTTTTCCGGGCTGTATGGCCATGTTTCAGAAGCATTCTCTCCTGACGCTTCGCCTGCATCTATGGCAGGCATCTTCAGAGGTTGTGAGGATGCCTGCCATAGATGCAGGCGAAACGTCAGGAGAGAATGCTTCTGGAACATGGCCATACAGCCCAGAGAACTCACAACAACCTAACTCAGAGTCAGTTCGGAATAGCCTAATTTAGGATGGCGCTATCCTTTAATTTCACCCATGTATCTGACATTCTCCTATGCACAGTTTTATCAACAACTATAAATATTATAAATGCCTAATAAGTCAATTGGTGTCGCCTATAAGAGGAATGTTTCCCTCTCCAGGTACATATCTTCTTTAGGTGTGTCTTAAGGTGTGTTCATTGTCTTCAGGCCCCAGATTTTCCCATTCCCATTGTATGGGGTTTAGCCTCAGTTGTCGCCCCACATGTTGCTGAATAGAGCAGGAATTGTACTCCTCTGCAAGGAGGATAAGGGCTCTGTGGCGAGACTGTGTCCCTGTCCATCCCAGGGACAAACCTATCCCACCTATTAAAAAGACACCAGAACTGAGGAATTTAAAAGGGGAGTTGCCATAACAACTGTAAATCGTATTGTCGAAGCCTTTCATGGCCGGAATAACTGGGTTGCTGTGAATTTTTATTCTGGTCATGATCCAGAAGCATTCTCTCCTGACGTTTCGCCTGCATCTATGGCAGGCATCCTCAGAGGTTTGAGGTCTGTTGGAAACTAAGACAAGTGAGGTATTTATATGTGTGTGCAATGTCCAGGGTGGGAGAAAGAACTCTTGTCTGTTTGAGGCAGGTGTGAATCCTTTGTTGGGAAGTGTTAGCAGTAAGAATATAGCAACACCAGAGGCACTCCAAGTGGCCAGCTACTGATCAAAGGACATTTAGTATAATGCCAGGTTTTTAAACTTTGTGTTCTTAAATACATTACAACTGTATCTTCGGTTCGCTTCTGATAGGATAAATAAAGCAGTAAGAAGGCAGACCTTGAAGCTGCAAGGCTATTCAATGCTAATCATGCTAAACATTCACACCTGCCTCAAACAGACAAGAGTTCTTTCTCCCACCCTGGACATTCCACAGATATATAAAACCCACTTGTCTTAGCTTCCAACAGACCTCACAACCTCTGAGGGTGCCTATAATAGATGCAGGCGAAACGTGAGGAGAGAATGCTTCCGGAACATGGCCAGACAGCGTGGAAAACTCACAACAAATCGGCTTTTGCAAATGTAATTTTTGACGGACAGTTCTAATAAGAGAAGCGGATTAATATATTGCGCCATGGTGGGTTCTGTATCTGCTTTTGGGGAAAATTCCTTGGGGCACTTGATCCTAAGGCAAGCCTTTTTAAAAAGTAAGGAAACCTCTAAGGATGCCTCCCAGAGATGCAGGCGAAACGTCAGGAGAGAATGCTTCTGGGACATGGCCATACCGCCCGGAAAACACACAACAATCCAGTGATTCTGGCCCTGAAAGCCCTCGACAACACATTCTCTACTGATGTTTCGCCTGCATTTATGGCAGTAATCCTCAGGGGTTGTAAAGTCTCACAACCTCTGAGGATGCCTGCCATAGATGCAGGCGAAACGTCAGGAGAGAATACTTCTGGGACATGGCCATACAGCCCGGAAAACTCACAACAACCTAGGAAAATATGTATTGTCGAAGGCTTTCATGGCCGGAATCACTGGGTTGTTGTAGGTTTTTTCGGGCTATATGGCCATGTTCTAGAGGCATTTTCTCCTGACGTTTCGCCTGCATCTATGGCCGGCATCCTCAGACCTCACTACCTCTGAGGATGCTTGCCATAGATGCAGGCGAAACGTCGGGAGAAAATGCCTCTAGAACATGGCCATATAGCCGGAAAAACCCACAACAACCTAGGAAATATATGCTTAGCCAAGAAGTTAAGATAAGCCTAGCCTTGAAGCTAAGGCAAGCCTAGCTTTGGACCTATGGCACGCCTAGCATTGCCTCAAAGGATTCCGCAAAATAATCCCACCTTCGGGTTGTTGTAGGTTGTCCGGGCTATATGGCCATGTACTAGAAGCATTCTCTCCTGACGTTTCGCCTGCATCTATGGCAGGCATCCTCAGAGGTTGTGAGACCTCACAACCTCCGAGGATGCCTGCCATAGATGCAGGCGAAACGTCAGGAGAGAATGCTTCTAGGACATGGCCATATAGCCCGGAAAACCTATAACAACCCAGTGATTCCAGCCATGAAAGCCTTCGACAATAAATCCCACCTTCCTTTTCCATCCTTTTAAACAGGGAAATGTGCTCAAGGAACAGCTGTTAAGAGCCTAAATGTTAGAGGAATAATAATCGAAAGGAAGAAAAAAAAGGTGGGGAAAATATGGGGCCGAGGGGAGGGAAGAGGGAAAGGGAGAGAGGGAGTCTTGTTCAATTATGTTTTAGCGTTAATGGTGAAACGTCGGCCACAAAATCTTTTTATGTGTCATGGTTTGCTGGGACTGTAAAAGAACCTCCATCAGGTCTTCCCGCCTCACTTCAGAGCGACGGCGCATATGCTTTTGAAAATGTGGACGTACCCGGTTGGAAAAGCGGAGCATGACAGATTAAAAGGGAGAGGGAGCCTGAGGGAGGCTTTGGGAAGGCACACTTGACAACTCGCCCGCTGGAAATAGATTAGCCACAGGCCTTTGGGCAACTTGGGCGAGCGAGCGAGCGAGCGATCAGGAGCCACTCCGCAGCGCTTCCCCTCCGCCTTGGCATTATTAATACAACACTGAGGGTCTAATGGAGTTTGCAATTTCAAACTCTTACTCCTATGATACAGTAATATAGACATACTGTAAATGCATTTGAAAATATATAGCCCGTTTAATTCCCCAGCTGTAAATGGAGGAGAAAGGAGGGAAGGGAGAAGGAGAGGATATTACTTTATTTTCTCCCCTTTTTTATTTTTTTCCCCCTTTCTTTTCCCCTTCCATAGTTATGAAGATCTCATTGGAATCCAGCGGATGATTAATGCGAAGATTTGGTCGGGAGGAAATCTTGGGAGCTTGCATTAAAGCTCAGATCTCAGGGTTCATTTCGATCAGCCAGCCGTGAACTCTAGGCCGAATTCATTACGCTTTAATAGTTGCTGGGAGTGGGGAGAAAATGCAATTTCTCATTCCATTAGAAAACGAGAAAATACTCTCGGCTTGTCCCCCTATTAAGACGTGGCAGCAGCTGACACGGGCCCACTCCGCGCGGGGGACACGCTCCACGGAGCCCCCCCCCACATTGATTGTGAGGTCGGCGCGAAAATAGGGAAAGGCAAAGCCTGGCTGTGCAAGAAGTTATTCCACTGATTTGCTTTTTATGTAAATAAAATATTGAAAGTTAATTAATCAGCGCAGGAGACTAATGATTATGCTTATTATATTGCATTGGATCGCTGTCATTTGCATGATTCTCGCATTGCTGCTTAATAAGCCATCCCAGGTTATAAATAATTCCGAAATTGGTTTCTAATAATGGCATGCTATAAAAAGAATGGTTTTTATGGCACTCGGTCTGGAAAGAGGCGGCGGAGGGAGGGAAGGAAGGGAGAAAGAAAGAAGGGGGAGAGGAGAGGAGAGAGCAGGAGCCTGGGAAGGGAATGGGCCTCCTCCTTGGCAAGCCGGAGCAGCTTTGCAACATGGAGATAGAAAGAAAAAGGGGAAAGAAGGAGAAGGAGAAAGAGAGAGAGAGAGAAGGGGAAGGAGAGAAAGGGAGAGAAAGAGAAAGAGGAAAGAGAAGGAGAAAGAGGAAAGAGAAGGAAAGAAAGAGGAAGGAGAGAGAAAGAGAGAGAGGAAGAGGAGAGAAAGGGAGAAGGGGAAAGAGGAAGGAGAAAAAGAAGGAGAGAAAGGGAGAAGGAGAAGGAGAGAAAGAGAAAGGAGAAAGAGGAAAGAGGAGAAGGAGAGAAAGAGGAAGAAGAAGGAGAAGGAGAGAAAGGGAGGAGAAAGAGGAAAGGGAAAGAGAAGGAGAAGGAGAGAAAGAGGAAGAAGAAAGAGAGAAAGAAAGAAAGAAAGAAAGAAAGAGGAGGAGAAGGAGAGAAAGAGAGAAAGAGAAAGAGAAGGAGAAAGGGAGAGGGAGAAAGAGGAAAGAGAAGAAGGAGAGAAAGAGGAAGGAGAAAGAAAGAAAGAAAGAAAGGAGGAGAAGGAGAGAAAGAGAGAAGGAGAAGGAGAGAAAGAGGAAAGAGAGAAAGAGAAGGAGAAAGAGAAGGAGAAGGAGAAAGAGTAGGAGTAATAATCTATTCCCCATCCAGGCCTGCACGAAAGGCGCGCCTTTCCGGATCAGCCTGGAGCCTCCTTCGCGCCTAAAACCTTGTGTCAACGAGACCATCATAAACCCTCCCATTACTCTTCTGTTGCCATTCATTCGGTCAAGTAACAAGGATACAATGAACTGGGAAGTAAATAATATATTTCCCGTAATTTTTTTTGTGCGGGCGCGCGCGCGAGCTTAACACCATGTTAATCATTCTGAAGTGTTCATTAAGAAGGTTTATGTTGATTTGATTACTTTTTAAACTGCAGGAACATTATTGTAAGGAATATTGTAAATTGCCACTCGATTAAACTGTTCTATTCAAGCCCGCCTGAATCCATTACCAGGGGGGTCGGATTATGCGAAGGTCATTAAGAGAGCCTTTCTTCAGATCACGTTTAACTTGACTGGGTCTACACTGCCATAAAAGGCGGGTTGAAGGTGCACTAACATACAGCAGAGTTAAAAGGCACCATCAGATGTAAGGATCTACTACAGGTCTGGGCAAACTTGGGCCCTCCAGGTGTTTTGGACTCCAACTCCCACCACTCCTAACAGTCTCAGGCCCCTTCCTTTCCCCCCTCAGCCGCTTAAGCGGCTGAGGCTTTTAGGAATGGTGGGAGTTGGAGTCCAAAACACCCGGAGGGCGGGTGTAGACCCATATATTGTAGTTCCGTGCAATTAAACGGCCCTACAAGGGTCTACACTGTCCATAAAGCAGTGCAGATCCAACCTTGGAGGTAAGTCCTATTTGTATGAATGGGACTTACTTACAAGTCAAGCTGGGAATCCGAAGAAGGGTAAATAATATGGTTATAAGGGTCCTGCAAAAGGATCCAGCGCGTGCTTACCTGGAAGGAAAGGATCATAATCAAGGCGACTTATGACCTTTTCACCCCGGACTAAGGATCCGGAGAAACTATTAAAGATGTATTATTATTATTATTATTATTATTATTGAATTATTATTATAGTGTAATTATTGTTATTATTATTATTTATGGGGATGTCGGGATTTTAGTTTTGCTTTGCTATTGAACAAAATTTTGGAAATGGGAATTGTCTGTATTAATGAAATCAAAAATAAAATAATTTTAACCTTTCCACGTTCAGTTTTATTTCCTTTATTATCCGTGATTAATATGTGATTTGGTTAATATTTGATTCCAGTCAATGTCGGCCATCTATCGGTGTGGGGAAGAGAACGGGTGAGGAATCACCATTTCCATTTCATTTTATACATTTTGCTTCGTTGATCACATTCCTGATAATGAAATTGCTATCATTAGCCTTTGGAGAGAGAAAAATCAGTAGAGTTGAATAGACTCTTCCGTTTCCACTGCCTTGTCCAGTAATATTCCATTTTAAAATTTAATTGTTCTACTAATTTTAAAGCCGTCTTATTGTATACGAGGTGCACAGAGATCTGTGTATAATAAATAATAATTGTGTCGAAATAATTGTATGTTGTTTATTATTGAAATAATTGTTGTTTGTTTATCGAATTGTGGCTTCCCAGTTTAAATTTAATTTTGCTTTATTAAATTACCCCAGTTAGGTTTGGACAGTTTAACCCAATTTTGGACGGACTCCACGGATCCGATAGATAATTTAAATAGTATTTTGGAGTAGGCATATAGTGGCAGTGAATCCAATGCAGATCCCCACAAAAATTATAGAAACTGAAAAATCTTGTTTCCATAGTTTCCTGAGTCCCTTTGGGGAGAGAAGGCAGGTTAGAAATAAAGTTTTTTATTATTATTTAGTATTATTCCTTGGATTTATCTCCAATTATTGTCCACAATAAATTAGATTGGAATCTATTTTATGAGGTCATACAATAAACCCACCCTCTATCAATTTACTTAGAAGTAAATTGCATAGATTTCCATATAAGTAGGTATGTTCTTCCTCAACCTGTTTACAATATTAGATTAAAGCAATTGCTATTTGATAGAATAATATTTAACAGTCCTGGAAATATAGTTCCAGTTTATATTTTTAGAATCACCGAAATCCTTTCTCTTCAGAAGAGAGTGGTATCAATAAGGTTTTTTTAAAAGCGCTAGAAAGGAAGACTTCAGGACCAAGGACAGAGCAAAGCGGCAGAAAGGGGGACTTCGGGACCAAGGACAGCTCAAAAGGCGTCAGAAAAGGGAGGCTTCAGGACCAAGGACAGAGCATAGAGCAAGCAGGGCTGACTTCAGGACCAAGGACAGCGCCAGAGAGGGTGGTGGGTACTTCAGCACCAAGGGCAGCGCCTAGGCGCTTTAAACCGCCATTGAAACCAATTGGGAGCCCACTGGCATGAAAGCAGAGGGAAAAAAGCACGATTTTATTTCCTTTATGATTAATGTGTACAGAAGTGATTGCCCGCCCCATCTTACAAGAGGTGTGATTTCCGCCTTTTCTGAAATGCATTAAACATATCCCTTGGCGAAAGGGAAGCGCTGCTGCTACCCGACAGTCCTAAACCTTAAAAGATAATAAAATTAAACGTTTTGTTCTAGCTCGGGAATTCAATTATCTTTTCAAATAACCCTCCCGCTCGTTTCCCACAGGCCTTTCTTTCTTTCTTGGAAGACAGATTCCCTCCGAAATCAATGCGAGTGGAATCAAAGGAGGTGCGGACCAGCCTGTCAGTCCGTGGCATTAGAAATCTATCCTCCGCCTGGCCATGTTTATTGAACTCACAATGCCGAAATCCCCAAGATGCTAGGAGTAAACCAAGTTTTGGGGAAAAAGAAAGAAAGGGCTGAAATGGGGCCGAAGAAGGAGCAGAGAAGAATTACCTTTTAAGTCTTGCTCTTAATTTTTAAGTGGGATATGGTTTCACCAGCTGGCGCTGAACGCGTTTCTTTCCCATGGTGCCCTTTCCTTCCATATTGCCTGCAGTCACTCACCTCTCCAGTTATAAAAGCCTGGTTGTTGTTGGGTTTGTTTTTTACACAAAACGAAAACAGGGCTGCGCGACAACAACGAATAACAATAGAAGTTTCTTTCCTCTGTGCAATGAATCTGCTTGGATAGCAAAACTTTCCTTTGAGTACAACTTAATTTTGCTAACTTTCTTCCCTCCCTTGTGGTCCCTTAGACTGGGTAGCTTAATGACCCTGATTAATCAGTTATTGTTATTACTTTGGAAGTCATTTTAGGTCACGCGGCTGTTCAATTACTCCCGGGTGGGAGGAGAACGGGGGGGGGGGGGGAGTGAAGAAGTTGGCCTGGTCGGGGTTTGATGGGTGAGAGCGGGGCAGACAGGGAAAGAGCCCTAAAGGAGGGAAGGGAAGGAAGAGGGAAGGGAAGGAAAAGGAGGGAAGGAGGGAAGAGAGAAGAAAAAGGTGGAAAGAAGGGAAGGGAAATTGCTCCGAAGGAAGGCAGGAAGGTGGAAGGATGACGAGGAAAGGAAGGGGAAAGGAAGAGGGGAAAGGAGGGAAGACGGGAAGGGAAATTGCTCCGAAGGAAGGCAGGAAGGACGAAGAGGGAAGGAAGGGTAAAGGAAAACAAGGGGAAGAAGGGAAGAGAGAGGGAAAAGGAGGGAAGAAGGGAATGGAGGGAAAGGGGAGAGGAGGGGAAATGAAAGGCGGGAAAGAGATAAGGGAAAGAAAAGGGATGGTGGAGAAAAGGGGGTTCTTGGATTGTCGTCCAACTTTATGATTCTATTAATATTTTTTAACATTACTTTCATATCCCACAATTTTTCCACACATAATGGTGTTTTCTATTTTAGCGTCATAGTTATAGCCCTATAACATAGGTAAAGTTGATGAAGAACTATAAGCTCATTTAATGACTCAGTGAGCAGGTGAAACTGACTCGTCCAAGTTGCAGTCTAATGTGTGAATCACTGTTTCTAAATTCCCCAGCAAAATGTTGGAGAGAGAGATTCAGGGCTAGTTCCTTCCAGAAATAGCAGCTCTTGTCATTTGAACCCTGCCATCTTGCTACTCTTGTCTTACCCTTTCTCTGATATTTTATTGTGCCTCCTTCTGTCTCCTGTGATTTTGTATTGGAGCTGCCCTAGAGTCCACATACGTGCAGTTTCCATGTGTTGTGATGAAACCAAGACTGAATCATTCTCCCTCCTACTGACAACATTCTAGTGGTTGACCCAGTCTCCAAATATATGGGAGAAGAAAAGGAGGGAAGGGAAATTGCTCTGAAGGAGGGAAGAAGAGGGAAGGAAGGGGAAAGTAAAAGAAGGGAAGAGAGAGGAAAAAGGAGGGAAGAAGGGAAGGGAAATTGCTCTGAAGGAAGGCAGGAAGGAGGAAGGAAGGAAGAAGAGGGAAGGAAGGGGAAAGGAAAAGAAGGAGAAGAAGGGAAGAGAGAGGAAAAAGGATGGAGGAAAGGAAGGGAAATTGCTCTGAAGGAAGGCAGGAAGGAGGAAGGAAGGAAGGAAGAAAAGGAAAGGAAGGGGAAAGGAAAAGAAGGAGAAGAAGGGAAGAGAGAGGAAAAAGGAGACAAGTAGGGCAGGGAATTTGCTCTGAAGGAGGGCAGGAAGGAGGAAGGAAGGAAAAAGAGGGAAGAGAATAGGAGGGAAAGGGAAGAGGAGAGAAAAATCTGTATAAGGAAAGAGGGATGAGAAGGAGGAAGGGAGGCAAAAGAAGCAAAAGGAAAAGGAGGGAAGAAGAAGAGGAGGATAAATGAAATGAAGGCGGGGGAATACAAAGGAATGGGACAAGGCGTGAGTTGCTCCTGGCGTGAGGGCTGCTTGCGCGGCGTGGGGGTGTGGGCGGTGGGAGGATGAGAGGCGTGGGGCGAAGGGGCGCGCGTGGGAGGGAGGGAGGGAGGGAGGAAGGGAGAAGCTGGTGGTACCTGGACGCGGGACTCGGTGAGGCCGATGCGGAGGGCCAGCTCCTCGCGCATGAAGATGTCCGGGTAGTGGGTCTTGGCGAAGCTGCGCTCGAGCTCGTTGAGCTGGGCCGGCGTGAAGCGCGTCCGGTGCCGCTTCTGCTTCTGCTGGCTCTGCTGCTGCTGGCCCTGCTGTGGCCCCTGCTGCTGCTGCTGCGGGCCTCCTCCTCCGCCTCCTCCTCCTCCGCCGCCGCCTTGCCCCGGGTTGGGCCCTCCGGGCGGTTGCTTATCCGGGTCCTTGGCGGCGGCGACGACCAGGGCTCCGGGGGTGGCTCCCACGGCGGCGAGGTCCTCCCCGGGCAGCATGGTGGCCCCTTCCACGGCGTCGGCGTTGGAGGAAAGGTCTCCCGGGTGGCCTCCTCCGGGCTCGGCGCCCCCGACGCCCAGGCGGCACTTGACCGCCTCCCGGTGGCCCAGCAGCTCGGCGGCGTCCTTCATTCCTGCGGGGCAAAGCAAGCCCAAGGCGGCTCAGCCCGACCCCGAGCAAATCCGCATTTTCCTCACCCAGATAGAGCCAGAAAGAGGAGCCCTTCGCATCCCGGAGTCCCCTGGGCAACGTCCTTGCAGACGGCCAATTCTCTCACACCAGAAGCGACTTGCAGTTCCTCAAGTCGCTCCTGACACACACAAAAATAATATAATAAAATAATAAGAATAAAATAAATAATAAAATAAAATATAAAAGCATAGCAATAAATAAATACGGATGGAGGTACAGATCCATCTCGGGATGACACGGAGCTAGCTAGGGATACGGGTCTCTCAGAATGGATAGTTGAGAGAGAAAAAGGCAAAGCAGGCGAAAATCAAATCAAAACAAAGACAAAGAAAATCCGGAGGAAGCCAAAAGGACAGAGGAAAGAAAGGGAAAAAACAACACACCAGAATGGCTCCCATTAAAGTCTGCTTTGGATCTACATATTCCATAGAATCTTTCTTTTTTTTTTTGTTAGAGGCGACGATGTTAAATCAAATTAAACTTTAATACAGTACAATTACTTTTAAAGAAATTAGCCCATTTAGAGCGCATTAGGCGAAATCAGGCACAAATTGTCAATTTCCTGCCCTTGGCTTCTTCCTGGGCGGCAGATGCGGCCGGGGGCGCGAAAGAGGGGAGGAAGGGAAGGGAAGGGGGAGGGAAAGAAGGAAAGAAAGAGAGGAAGAAGGACCAGGGAAGGGAGAGGGGGGCCGGAGAGGCGCCCGGGGGCCAAACTCACCGAGCCGGGCGTCCAGGAGGTCGGCGTGAGAGAGCATCGCGCACCGCTCCAGGGCGAAAGCCGTTCCCCCCCAAATTTTAGCGGTTGGCGGGGTCTCTTTTTTTGAGAAGAAAAAAAAAGTTACACACTTGCCGGAGCTCTCCAAAGCTTAGATTAGATATATTTATATATATATATTTATATATAGATCGCCTAAATGAAAGAAAATTCGGTGTGTGGTTAAAAAGGGGGTCTCTTGCATTATAATGTCCTTTAGAGAGACGGGGAGGTGCTTAACACTTCAGTGAACCCGTGAGCAGCTCGGCGAAGGGACCAATCAGGAGGGCAGCCTGGAAATGTCAGCACCCCGAGAAGCCCCGCTCCGCCCGCCCGACGACGGGCGCCGCCGGGGATGATGGGCCTCCCGAGCCCCCGTCCCCAAATCGGGGGCACCCAAGCCCCCACCCCCACCCACCCCCACCCCATAGGGATCGCCCTAGAGGCCGCCCCGCCCCGCTCCAACCCACCCAAACTCCGCCCTCGCTCCAGCCTTCCTGAAACAAAAAGTGACCTCCTGGCAATGCCAACTCGAGCAAAAAGGACGGATTATTTCGGCTAGCTGGGTGTCCTGCTAAAGGGGGTCCTGCGCCTCTCTCCCACCCCCTTCCCCCCCAAAAAACCCCTAAAGCCCACTCTTTCTGGAGAGGAGGAAAAGAGGAAGGGGTCCTATCCCTTTCCCCCGTTCCTCCTATGGAAACTAGGGCTTTCCGAAGGCGGTGCTGTTGGGATGGCTTCCTTGAAAGGTCTCCAATCCTGGGTATCCGCGCTGATTGAGGCGGCGGGGGGGGGGGGGGGGGGTTGTTGGATATTGATATTTATCTATCGTATCAGGAGCAAACCAAAAGTACAGTTGTAATGTTTTTACAAAAAACACAAAGTGTAAAAACTTGGCATTATATTTTATCTTGGCATTATATTTACTTGGCATTATATGTTATCTTTTGACCAGTAGCTGGCCACTTGGAGTGCCTCTGGTGTTGCTATAAGAAGGTCCTCTATTGTGCATGTGGCAGAGCTCAGGCTGCACTGTGATAGGTAGTCTGTGGTTTGCTCTTCTCCACACTTCCCGGCAGTCCTCTGGGCAACGTTTTTGTAGACGGCTGATTCTCTCGCACCAGAAGAGACTTGCAGCATTCAATCAAACAAACAAACCAAGCAAAGGGGGTTGGAGAGAGGTGGCAAAGGAGAACACAGAAATGCTGGACTGCTCTGACAACCACCATGTCAGACTACACAGAGAAGCCATTGAAATCCATAAGCATGTGGACTATTTCAACAGAAAGGAGGAAACCATGAAAATGAACACAATCTGGCTAGTAAAGGTAAAGGGTTGTCCTTTGACATTAAGGCAGTGGTTCTCAATGTGGGGTCCCCAGATGTTTTTGGCCTACAGCTCCCAGAAATCCCAGCCAGTTTACCAGCTGTTAGGATTTCTGGGAGTTGAAGGCCAAAAATATCTGGGGACCCCAGGTTGAAAACCACTGCATTAAGGGCAGTCGTGTCCGACTCTGGGGGGTTGGGGCTCATCTCCATTTCTAAGACGAAGAGCCGGCTTTGTCCGTAGACACCTCCAAGGGCATGTGGCCGGCATGAATGCATGGAGCCAATCTGGCTACCAGTATTTAAAAAAACTCTAGTATCAGTAAATAAAGAACAATACTCAGAAATCAGAGGAATTCCAGACATGAATCAGTCAGGGCCAGCTAATCACCTCCCAACAAAGGATTCCCCCAGGCAGGAAGAACCCAGATCTTGAAGCTGCAAGGCCATTGTAAATAAAGAACAAAACTCAGAAAACAGAGGAATTCCAGACATGAATCAATCAGGGCCAGCTAATCACCTCCTAACAAAGGATTCCCCCAGGCAGTAAGCAGCCAGACTTTGACACTGAAAGGTTATTCAATGCTAGTCAAGGGGGCCAATTGCAACATTCACACCTTCCTCAAGCAGACAAGAGTCTTTTCTCTCACCCTGGACATTCCACAGCTATATAACCACCCCCCCTTCCTAGTTTCCAACAGACCTCACAACATCTGAGGATGCCTGCTATAGATGTGGTCGAAACGTCAGGAGAGAATGCTTCTGGAACATGGTCATGCAGCCCGGAAAACTCACAGCAACCCAGGCTTCTTTTTCTTCAGCTCATAATGACATTTATTTGGGTTTCTCTTCGCAGTGCTTGTGCCCCCAAGGATGTCGACTCCAGCCGAACACAACATTGGCATCAAGCAGAAATAATGCCATCTGTTGGCTTGGCTTTAAAGGCGACGAGGGCAAGGCAGGCAGGCCTCCAAGCACCTCTCTCTCTCACTCACTCACCTCTCTTTCCTAACTTCACCTTCCCTCCAAACTCATTTTAAGGCCGTCAATAAAGTCAAACGCTTGTTTATAAAATAACAAAACGTTATTTTCCTTTGGAATGTGTTGAAAACTCTCCCAACAATTTCCAAGTGCTTTTGCACAAGAGGGGGAGAGAGGAGGGAAAAAAAAAAAGGAAGCGAACCATTTCTAATGTTCTGATTTTTCAAAGCCAGCCAACAACAAAGTTTAGATTAGTAATATATTTCTAACCAGAGTAATTTTCAAGATCATTAGGCATTTATGTAATTAGTGCCAAATCTATAAGCTTTTATTACGATTATTAGAGTAAAATCAGTATAAATTTGTACTAATTTACTACTGTTTAGAGTTGGCTGTCAAGGCAAGAGGGTTCTGATTGTAAATGATAACGGGGGAAATTAAGTGCAAAATTCTGTACCGTTTCTGATCCGTTCCTAAACAATCCGTTTCAATTGTGTTTGTAGCAGAACAGAATGGCCTTTTGGAGAAGTTATTTGATTCCCTCTCTCTCTCTCTCTCATACACACACAGAGAATGATCCCTCCCCTCACAGAAGGAGAAAAGAGAGAGAGAGAGAGAGGCATGGCCATCTCGGCCAGGCACAATGAAAACTGATATTTCCTCCTCCCGGCTTGATTAACATTGATTTTTAATTCGGAAAGTGATGCAATTAAGATTATTCATTCGGTGGAAATGAAGCCTACAGGTGCGGGCTCGCTGGGAAGCAGGAGGGAGAGGAAGGGGCCTTCAAGGGGCGGCTCTGGGGCCAGGAACAAGGGCCAAAAGGGGTCCAGGCTCTATAGGACCCCATAAGGAAGGCCTGGGCCAACTTCGGTCCTCCTCAAACCACAACTCCTGTGATTCTATAGCATTGAACCAAAGCAGTGGAAGTAGTATGAGATTGCATCCATCCTCTAGGACCTGTCTGGGCCAACTTGGGCCTTCCAGGTGTTTTGGACTTCAACTCCCACCATTCCTAACAGCCTCAGGCCCTTTCCTTTTCCCCCTCAGCCGCTTAAGCGGCTGAGGGGGAAAAGGAAGGGGCCTGAGGCTGTTAGGAACGGTGGGAGTTGAAGTCCAAAACACCTGGAGCATCCAATGCCTCTTTTCCGAGCTCCGAGGCCAAATATCGGGGCTCCCTCCCCCCCCCAATCCGCCTTTCCTGGGGCTGATCCATCTCGCCTGAGGCAGCGGCAGCAGAAGCAGCGGCGGCGACGGCGGCGTGATGGATGGCGCGCTCCCTTTTATGACTTTTCTATTGCTCTTGATTTTTATAGCAGGATAAACAAACTAAATCATTCCTTCCGAGGCTTCAAAGCGCGGTGGGCTGGCGGGGTGGGGCGCCGGTGGAGAGAGAGAAAAGAAGGGAGAGAGAAAGAAGGAAGGAAAGCTGAGGTTGCGGGAGAAAGAGCGCAGGAAGGCCGAGAGGAAGGAAAAGAAGGAAGGCTGAAGGGGAGCGAAAGGGAGACTAAAAAGGAAGACTGAAGCGAAAGGACAGAAGAGGGGGGACAGAGAGAGAGAAGGAAAGAAGGCTGAGGGGAAAAGAGAGAAAGAGAGAGAGAGAGAAGAAATGCTGAGGAGAAAGGATTGTGTGTGAGAGAAGGAAGGAACGAAGGAAGGAAAGCTGAGGGGAAGCGAGAGAAAGAGAAAGGGGAAGGAAAGAAGGAAGGAAGGGAGGCTGAGGGGAAGAGAGAGAGAATGAAGGAACAGAAGAAGGAAAGCTGAGGGAAAAGAGAAAGAGAGAAAGAAGGTAGCCTGAGAGAGAGAGAAAGAAGGAAGGAAGGAAAACGGAGGGGAAGAGGGAGTGAGAAAGAGAGAAGGAAAGCTGAGGGGAAGAGAAAGAAAGAGAGAAGGAAGGCTGATGGGAAGAGAGAAGGGAGGAAGGAAAGATGAGGGGAATAGAGAGAGAGAGGGAAGGATGAGGGGAACAGAGAAGAAGGAAGGGATGAAGGCTAAGGGGAAGAGAAAGACCAAAGAGGAAGGGAGAGAATGAAGGGACGTTGTAGAGAGATAAGAGGAATGCTGAGGGAAAGAGAGAGAGAGAAGGAAGAAAGGAAGAAAAGGAAGGAAAGCTGAGGGGAAGAGAGAGAGAGATAAAGAAGAAACGAAAGAAAGAAAGCTGAGGGGGAGAGAAAGAAGGCTGAGGGGAAGAGAGAGAGAGAGAAGAAAGGAATGAAGGAAGGAAAGGAGGGAAAGGAGGAAAGCTGAGGGGAAGGGAGAGAGAGAGAGAAGGAAGGAATGAAGGAAGGAAAGGAGGGAAAGGAGGAAAGCTGAGGGGAAGGGAGAGAGAGAGAGAAGGAAGGAAGGCTGAGGGGAAGAGAAAGACCAAAGAGGAAGGGAGAGAATGAAGGGACGTTGTAGAGAGATAAGAGGAATGCTGAGGGAAAGAGAGAGAGAGAAGGAAGAAAGGAAGAAAAGGAAGGAAAGCTGAGGGGAAGAGAGAGAGAGATAAAGAAGAAACGAAAGAAAGAAAGCTGAGGGGGAGAGAAAGAAGGCTGAGGGGAAGAGAGAGAGAGAGAAGAAAGGAATGAAGGAAGGAAAGGAGGGAAAGGAGGAAAGCTGAGGGGAAGGGAGAGAGAGAGAGAAGGAAGGAAGGCTGAGGGGAAGAGAAAGACCAAAGAGGGAGAGAAAGAAGGAAAGTTGAAGGGAAGAGATACAGAGATAGGAGGAAGGCTGACGGAAAGAGAGCGAAAGAAAGAAAGAAAGCGAAGGGGAAGAGAAAGAGGGAGGGAGAGAAGGAAGAGTGATAGGAAGAGAAAGAGAGATAAAGAAAAAAGGCTGAGAAAGGGGGGGGGGGAGGAAAGAGGGGGACACAAAGAAAGAAAAATCTGGAGGACAGGAGAATGAAAAGAGGGCCAGAGGGCTGGATTTCTCTTCATGTGAAACACAAAGAGGGAGAAAAGGAGAGCTACTCGCTTCTCCTCGGTTCTAAAACCCGGTTTAGACGGGGGAGATTTGGATTCCACTCCCGACTGAGCCGCAGAGGCATGTCCAAAGGTCTCCCCGGTCTCTCGCCGCCTTCCTCGCCGCTTCCTCCCCGCTGGCTCCCTCCTTCCTCCCTTCCTTCCTTCTCCCCCTTTCCTCCCCTCCTCAGCCAGAAAAAGCGCCGCTGGGGCTCGGTTCCCTTAATAATAGGAGCCCCCCCCCCTTCCCATTCCCCAAATCAGGCCCAGCGCCGTCCCTAACAAGGCTCGGTGGCTTGCCCCCTCCTTCCCCAAATCTCCACCAAGACAAGGGTCTTCTTCTTCTTCTTCTTCAGGAGAGAGAAAGAGAAAAAAAAATCCCTTCAGAAGCAAACGAAAAGGATTTTCTATGACGGATCCGGCGATTTTCCCCTCCATAAATAGGTTTTCGATTGTTACACACACGTAGCCCAGGAACAAAGGGGAACGACCAGAAAATATATTGGTCGCCCCTAATAAAATTTATTTAGACGGTTTACCTCTCATAAAAGAACCCTCATATGTATCTCTCCCCCCCCCCCCCCCCTATATATATCTCTCAGGAGATTGAATTTGGTACAAGAGGGCCTGCCAAAGGGCTGCGGCGAAGCGACGGCGGGGAAAGCAGCGCCTCAGGTCTTCCTCTCCATTTCCCTCCGCTTGATTTTCCCTCCTTCGGTTCAATTCGGCGGAGGACTTGGCGTTTTCTCTCCCTGTGGCCCTCCTCCTTCTCCACAAAACAGCCCTTCTCTTTTCCCTTTGATTTGGGGGGCAGGAGATCCCCCCAAATTAGAACAACAGAGGAAGTGGGAGAAAAGGAGAAGCAGCAAAACGCACAGATGGCCCGCTGAAGAGACCAAAGCCTCAGAGTTGGCCAATTGAAACATTCACACTTGCCTCAAACAGACGAAAGTTCCTTCTCCCACCCTGGATATTATTCCACAGATGTATAAACCCCATTTTCCTAGTTTTTAACAGACTTCACGACCTCTGGAAATGCCTGCCATAGATGGAGGCGGAAACGTCAGGAGAGAATGCTTCTGGAACATGGCCACACAGCCCGGAAAACTCGCAACAACCCTTGCGCCTCTAGTTTCTTCCCATCCAAACCCCTGGAAAGACTTCGAAGGGATCTCTCTGCTTTCTTTCCCAACCGCCACTTCCTTTGGATCCCCATTCATCTCATTTCAATGGGAATGGGCCCAAGAAGCAAAAGACAGAGGGATAAATAAGTCTATCTGCCCGTTCCTTCTTGGATGGAGACCACTTTAAAGCTCCCTGGCTAAATGCTCTGGCATCTTGGGAGCTGTAGTTTGCCCTTTTTTGGCAGAGAAGACCTACAACCGCCATGAT
Source organism: Anolis sagrei (assembly GCF_037176765.1). Lineage (NCBI taxonomy): Eukaryota > Metazoa > Chordata > Lepidosauria > Squamata > Anolidae > Anolis > Anolis sagrei. The sequence goes on from NC_090022.1 coordinate 264,970,095, forward strand.
TCCATAGCATTGAGCCATGGCGGTGAAAGTGGTGTCAATCTGCATTCATTCCGCAGTGTGGATGCACCCTTAGGCTGAGGTGAGGTCGACTGTGAATCTCCATTAATGCCCTTGGGGTTTGTGTAGACTTAAAGGAAACCATTGGCCATGCCACACATTCACACACTCTTTAGCAATCATGGGCAAACTCCCACCATTCCTAATAGCCTCAGGCCCATTCCTTCGAGTCAGGAGAAACTTGAGAAACTGCAAGTTGCTTCTGGTGTGAGATAATTGGCTGTCTGCAAGGACGTTGCCCAGAATCAGGAGAGACTTGAGAAATTGCAAGTTGCTTCTGGTGTGAGAGAATTGGCTGTCTGCAAGGACGTTGCCCAGGGTCAGGAGAGATTTGAGAAACTGCAAGTTGCTTCTGGTGTGAGAGAACTGGCCGTCTGCTAGGACGTTGCCCAGGGTCAGGAGAGACTTGAGAAATTGCAATTTGCTTCTGGTGTGAGAGAATTGGTCGTCTGCAAGGACGTTACCTAGGAGTCTGCCAGGATGTTTGATGTTTTACCATCCTGTGGGAGGTTGAAGGGGAGCTGGAGCTGACAAATGTTAGGAGGAGCTCATCCGCGTTCTCCCTTGATTCGAACCTCCGACCTGTCCTGCCGCATTACGCCACCAGGGGCTCCTTAGTAGCTACTATATGGCACAAGGGTTTAAACCATTGTGCGGGGGAGAGAGGGGCTCCTTAGTAGCTACTATAGCAGGCAAGGGCAAACTCCCACCATTCCTAACAGCCTCAGGCCCCTTCCTTCGAGTAGCTACTATAAGAAAAGCTAATGAAGCTGTGAGTAGCCAGGATTACACAAGGATGTTCAATGTAAGGAAATGTTTTGGGTGTGGAGCTGTAAATCACCTAATTAGAAATTGTCCCAGGAATAAAAAGAAGAGCAGAGAAAGAGGAGACCAAGGAGGCTACCAAAGGCAACAAGGGGGAAAGGAGAGGGCCTGAGGCTGTTAGGAATGGGATTTTGGCCTCCATCAACAGGAGTCTAGTATCTAGATCTAGGGAAGTCATGCTTCCCTTCTATTCTGCCTTGGTCAGACCACACCTGGAATATTGTGTCCAATTCTGGGCGCCACAATTGAAGAGAGATATGGACAAGCTGGAATGTGTCCAGAGGAGGGCGACTAAAATGATCAAGGGTCTGGAGAACAAGCCCTAGGAGGAGCGGCTTAAAGAGCTGTGCACGTTTAGCCTGCAGAAGAGAAGGCTGAGAGGAGACACCTATAAATATATAAGAGGAAGTCCTAGGGAGGAGGGAGCAAGCTGCCCTGGAGACTAGGACGCTGAACAATGGCTTCAAACTACAAGAAAGGAGATTCCATCTGAACATGAGGAAGAACTTCTTGATTGTGAGAGCAGTTCAGCAGTGGAACTCTCTGCCCCGAAGTGTAGTGAAGGCTCCTTCTTTAGAAGCTTTTAAACAGAGGCTGGATGGCCATCTGTCGGGGGTGCTTTGAATGCGAATTTCCTGCTTCTTGGCCCGTGAGGTCTCTTCCAATTCTATCATTCTATTCTATGAGTCCGTGGGTTGTGCTGATAGTGATCATCATCCCCCTGATGCTTGTGCTCCTTTTTTTCCTCCTATGCAAATGCGGAGTGGTAACCTCGCTGCCTCTAATGAGCGCGCGCGCCTCCCCTCCCCTCCCCGTAATTAACGGCCTCGCGTTTTCCTATTTTCTTTGCCTGATGAAAAGAATCAATTTTAATTCCTCGTCAGTGGCGAGGCCACTTTTGGGCAAGGCGAGGCGAGGCGAGGGAAGAGGGCGGGCGTTTCAACGCGGTGATGGAAGAGAAACAAACACGTCGCCAACTTTTTAGGATCTCACTCACCCCACCCACCCCCAAAACACAGACGAGATCTCAATGGGGAAAGGGGGAAGCATCTTCCAAAGCAAGCATAGGCAAACTTGGGTCCTTGAGGTGTTTTGGACTGCAACTCCCACCATTCCTAACAGCCTCAGGCCCTTTCCTTTTCCCCCTCAGCCGCTTAAGCGGCTGAGGGGGGAAAGGAAGGGGCCTGAGGCTGTTAGGAATGGTGGGAGTTGCAGTCCAAAACACCTCAAGGGCTCAAATTGGCCCATTCCTGGTCCAAAAGCCTTCCTTCTGGACCCGAAATGGCCTGTTCCAGCCTGCAAAAGGGGCCACAGAGCCGGGAGAAGGGAGGGGAGATGCTCTTGGCTGTTTTCTTTTCCAAAGCCTGCCTGGTTTCAATTAATTTTTCATCAACCGCTTCTCGAGCGGAGGAAAAAAAGCTGTTTTAATAGAAGCCGGGTTTCATTTTCCCTCCCTCCTCCCTCCCTCCCTTTCCCTCGCCATCAAGTCACAGGCGATACCAAATCCAAACTGGAAGGCATCCTTCCAAATCCTTCTCAGCCTGTGAAGTGGAGCATTATTATTATTACTACTATTGCTACCATTACTGCCATCTATCATCCCTTTGGGAGGTTCACTGACAGGAAATAATAATGCCATTCCGAGATAGGTCTCTATCTATATATGTTTACTATGTATGTTTACATTCCCCAATATATCTTGTCTATGGAAGTCCTGGATATATCTATATGTATACTATGCATGTTTACATTCCCCAGTATATCTTGTCCATGGATATATCTATATATGTGTACTATGTATGTTTACATTCCTCAATATATCTTGTCTATGGAAGCCCTGGATATTTTTATAATTGTAGACTATGCATGTTTACATTCTCCAATATATCTTGTCCACGGAATATTGAGGAATGTAAACATGCATAGTATACATATAGATATATCCAGGACTTCCATAGACAAAATATATTGGGGAATGTAAACATACATAGTACACATATATAGATATATATGTGTACTATGTATGTTTGCATTCCCCACTATATCTTGTATATGGATATATCTATCCATGTATATTATGCATGCATACATTCTCCACTATATCTTGTCCATGGATATATACGTGTACTATGTATGTTTACATTCCCCAATATATCTTGTCCATGGGTATATTTATATATGTATACTATGTTTACATTCCCAAATGTATCTTGCTGATGGAAGTCCTGGATATATCTACATATGTATACTATGTATGTTTACATCACCCACTATATCTATTGAAATCCTGGATATACATACACACACACACACACACACACATATGCTATGTATGTTTACATTCCCCAATACAGCTTGTCTATTGAAGTCCTGGAAACATCTATATATGTATACTTATGTATGTTTACATTCTCCAATATATCTTGTCTATTGAAGTCCTTGATATATCTATATGTTGTTGTTGTTCATTCGTTCAGTAGTCTCCGGACTGGTCATGGACCAGTCCACGCCAGAGCTCCCTGTCGGCCGTCACCACCCCCAGCTCCTTCAAGGTCAGTCTAGTCACTTCAAGGATGCCATCCATCCATCTTGCCCTTGGTCGGCCCCTCTTCCTTTTGCCTTCCACTTTCCCCAGCATAATTGTCTTCTCTAAGCTTTCCTGTCTCCTCATGATGTGACCAAAGTACTTCAACTTTGTCTCTAGTATCCTTCCCTCCAGTGAGCAGTCGGGCTTTATTTCCTGGAGGATGGACTGGTTGGATCTTCTCGCAGTCCAAGGCACTCTCAGCACTTTCCTCCAACACCACAGCTCAAAAGCATCGATCTTCCTTCGCTCAGCCTTCCCTAAGGTCCAGCTCTCACATCCCTAGGTGACTACAGGGAATACCATGGCTTTGACTAGGCGGATCTTTGTTGCCAGTCTAATGTCTCTACTCTTCACTATTTTATCGAGACTGGACATTGCTCTCCTCCCAAGAAATAAGCGTCTTCTGATTTCCTGGCCACAGTCTGCATCTGCAGTAATCTTTGCGCCTAGAAATACAAAGCTATACTATGTATGTTTACATTCCCCAATATATCTTGTCTATGGATATATCTATATATGTATATATACTATGTATGTTTACATTCTCCAATAAATCATGTCTATCGAAGTCCTGGATATATCTATATATGTATGCTATGTATGTATCCATCTTGCCTATGGAAGTCCTGGGTATATTTTGTTGGCATTCCCCAATATATCTGGTCTATGGAAATCCTGGATACATATATGTGTGTGTGTGTGTGTTTACATTCCCCAATATATCTTGTCTATGGAAATTCTGAATACACACACACACACATACATACACACATACATATACACACATAGGTATACTATGTATGTTTACATTCCCCAAAATATCTCGTCTATTGAAGTTCTGGATATATATATATATATATCCTTGAAGTTCTGGATATACACTATGTATATTTACATTCCGCAATATATCTTGTATATGTATGTTTACATTCCCCAATATATGTATGTTTACATTCCCCAATATATCATGTGTATTCCGCAATATATCTTGTCTATGGAAGTCCTGCATATATCTATATATGTATGTTTACATTCCCCAATATATCTTGTCTATGGCAGCCCTGGTGCTTCAGGCTCTTCTCCTCATGGACTGATTTCTGCCCCTCTTTTGTTGTTGTTGTCTTTCTCTGTGGACAGATGGAGGTGTGTGTGCTGGTTGGTGGGAAGGAAGGAAGGGGTTTTGTTTTGTATTGTTTCCACCCTTTTTGAGAGGAAGGAAGCCGGGCATCCCAAATAGGCGATCATCAGATGTGGGTATATATATATATATATCCCCCCTCGGTTTTGACAGCACGGCGTTTAAGTTCCCCTTCCTTCCTCCCTTCCTTCCTCCTTTCCTTCCTTCCTCCTCTCCTCTCCTTTCCTCCGACGCCTCCCTGTTTAATCTGGCCAATTACCCGGGTTGGCTATAATCAGAAACATACATATTTTTGTTTGTATGTGTTAAGTTGGGCCGCTTTTCTGATTTCTATTTGCTCAGGATAAATAATCATATATCAGTTATTCAGTTAGGTGACAAGGCTCGTAATTGGAATAAAAAAGAAAACATCTCATCCTTATCTCTTCCTATAACTAGATCGAGCGCTAATAAGACTGCATCAATCTTCGCTCT